>NW_028241191.1:0-1365054 GCF_964263255.1 Lissotriton vulgaris
AGCCCTACATGCCAAGAACAGATGCATACTGGTAACGAATAGTTTCTTACCTGTCGGTGTAGTTTGCCAGCTTGAAGATCTTTCTGGATTCACTATGCTGTGCATTATTCCGCGATCTGGTGGTTGGGTCCGGATTCGTAGTCTTTTTTCTCTTTTTTTTTTTTTTTTTTTTTGTAGCCCAGGTGGGCGTCGACGTCCCACCATTTGGTGCACCTTCGTGACGTCGGCACGCTTCCTGCGGAAGCTCCCACCCTTGGGCGCCATCTTCGGATTCTTTTTTCTTTCCTCTTTTGTGGTGAATCCATGGCTATGTGTATTAAAACTTTCCTTCAACGTAAACTTCTTGACGTATATTTGTCTTGTTAAGCGTTCCCATCTTACTCTAAGTCCTTCCACCTTCTCCAGCCTCATCTTTCTGGCGGAGGTGGGTGGGTTCGCTAGTGAATCCAGAAAGACCTTCAAGCTGCAAAACTACACCGACAGGTAAGAAACTATTCGTTTTGCAGCGTGAATCTTTCTGGATTCACTATGCTGTGCATTGATTTCGTAGCGGTTTTGTCACTCATGTGGCGGCTGGGTGGAAGATGAGCGTTGGTTGTTAAAGATATGTTGAAGCACTCTTTGGCCCACTTGTGCTTCCTTGTTCATCTGCACATCTACGCAATAGTGTTTAGTGAAAGTGTGCACTGAAGCCCATGTTGCCGCCAGGCATATGTCTTGGATGGGCGTGTTTGCCAGGAAGGCGATTGTTGCCCCTTTCTTCCTGGTTGAGTGGGCTCGTGGCCCCTCCGTGAGCTCCTCGCCTGCCTGCATGTGGCAGAGCTGTATTGTTTTTGCAATCCATCTCGCTATGGTGTTCTTAGTCACTGGTCTACCTAGGAGACTCCTTGCGAAGGACACAAAGAATTGTTTTGTCTTCCTGTGTTCTTTCGTCCTTTCTATATAGTGCATTACTGCCCGCCTTGCATCCAGAGTGTGGAGCGCCCTCTCCGCATTTGATGTGGGCTTCTGGAAGAAGCTAGGGATCTGGATACTTTGGTTCATGTGGAATTTAGATACCACCTTGGGCATGAAATGTGGGTCTGTCCTCATCACGACCCTGTCACTGTGTATTTGTATGTACGGTTCTTGCAGCGTTAAGGCTTGTAGTTCGCTCACTCTGCGTAGCGATGTTATTGCTACCAGAAAAGCGGTCTTCATTGTCAGTATTTGTAGTGACGCTTTATGGATGGGTTCAAACGGCGGCTTCATGAGTTCCGTCAGTACCACGTTCAAGTTCCATGCCGGCGGCGGCATCCTCTTGGGTGGCGCTATTCTCTTTGCTCCTTCCAAGAACCTTTTCACTACTCTGGAAGTGAAGAAACTTCTCCCCGTTTCTCCCCTTGTGTATGCCACAATCGCTGCCAGGTGAACCCTCAGCGAGGACGAGCTTAGTTTGGCTTTGATCAGGTGCGTGAGGTATCTGAGTACTGTAGACTCTCTAGTCAGTTTTTTCTCTAGGTTTTTCTTATGGCACCACTGCGTGAACCTCTTCCATTTCTCCCCATAGCACTTCCGTGTACTGGGTCTCCTTGCTTCTCTCAGCACCCGAAGTGTGCTCTCTGGCAGTTTTAGATGAGCAAACTCTAAGTCCTCAGGAGCCACGCTGACAGGCAGAGGCTTTCTGGCTCTGGGTGTAGAACTTGTCCCCCTTCCATGGAGAGAAGGTCTCTTCTCTTTGGGAACTTGTGTGCTCTGCCCTGCGCCATCTCCATAATCTCGGAGTACCAAGTCTGCCTCGCCCATTGGGGAGCCACCAGGATGAGAGTCATGTTGCTCGACCTGCACTTGTTCAGGACTCTGGGGATCAGTGGCGTCGGTGGAAAAGCGTAGGCAAATTTCTTTGACCAGCTTATCCATAGGGCATTCCCATGGGACATTGGTTCCTGTTCCCTCGATGCAAAGTGTTGGCATTTTGCATTCCGGCGTGTTGCAAACAGGTCTATTGTTGGTGTGCCCCACCTCCTGAACAGGTTCTCTGTCTCCTGGTTGTTCAGTTCCCATTCGTGGGACACTGATGCTTGCCTGCTGAGCCAATCCGCTTCCACATTGTCCTTCCCTGGCAGGTGTATGGCCAGCAGGTCTATCCTGAGTGGGATCGCCCATCTCCATATTTCTTGAGCCAAGCTCGACAGAGGGAATGACTGAGTCCCCCCTTGCTTGTTGATGTAAAACATCGTTGTGGTGTTGTCTGTCTGTATCAGCACCTTTTTGTTGTAAAGGTGCTTTTGGAAGGCCTTGAGGGCCAGCAACACTGTTTTCAGTTCCAGGTAGTTGATGTGCTTGACCGCATCTCCTTGGTTCCACAGACCCCTGACTCTGAGCGTGTTCATGTGTGCGCCCCATCCTTTCTGGGATGCGTCTGTGGTGATGGTCACAGTTGGGTCCGGTGGCGTTAGAGGCTTCCCCATCGTTATATTCTCCTTCGTCCACCATGTCATCTCCTCCTGCACATTGTGCGTAACAACCACTAGATCTTCCCAACTTCCTTCTGCTTGTGACCATTGTTGTTGCAGCCACTCCTGTAGTGGTCTCATCTTTAGGCGAACATTGGGGACCAGGTGGATGCATGACGCCATCATCCCCAAGATCTTGCTCACCGTCCTCACTGTCAGAACTTGCCCCTTCTGGTAGTGACGTTTCTCCCTCAGCAGGCTGAGTGTTCTCTTCTCGCTGGGTGTCACTCTGCATTCGACAGTGTTGATCCGGGCTCCCAGGAAGATTTTTACTTGTTCTGGGTCCATGGAGCACTTCCTCCAGTGGATGGAGAAGCCCAGGCTCGTGAGCGTTCTTGTGACCTGTTCTGCGTGGGCTTCGCACCTCGTGTAAGAGCTTGCTTTCACGAGCCAGTCGTCGAGGTAGGGGTACACGTGTATACCTTCCCTTCGCAGGTGTGCGGCCACCGCCGCGAGGCATTTGGTAAAAACCCTTGGTGCTGACTTGAGCCCGAAAGCCAGGGTCGTGAACTGATAGTGGTCTTTGTTCACCTTGAATCTTAACAAGTGTTTGTGTTTCTTGTTCATGGGGATGTGCAGGTATGCGTCCTTTAGGTCTATTGTGGACAAGTAGTCCCCGGGCCTTATTTGCGGGATGACCTCTTGCAGGGAAGTCATCTTGAACTTTTGAGTTTTTACGTAGGTGTTCAGGAAGCGTAGGTCCAAGATGGGTCTTAGGCTTTCGTCCGCCTTTGGTACTAGGAAGTAGTTCGAGTACACTCCCTTGTTCCGTTCTCTTTGCGGGACAGGCTCTATGGCCTCTTTGAGGAGCAGTTCTTGAGCTTCCTCCTGGAGCAGGCGCAGTTCTCTGCCCTTGTGACCCCTTCTCTTTGGCCTCCTGCTTGGTGGGTATCTTTCCAACTCTATGCAGTATCCGTGTTGTATAATGTTTAGTATCCACTTGTCTGTGGTTATTTTTCTCCACTCGTGTAGGAAAAATCTCAATCTTCCCCCTACTGGTGTTGTGTGTTCTCTTGAGCCGTGTCCGTGTGAGCCTCTCCTTAGCTGCAGGTGCTCTCCCCCCGGAGGCTTTGGGTGGGTGAGCGCCTCCCTCTTCTTGGAGTCATTTCTGGGGGGGTTGATCACCACCTCTCCGTCTTTGGCCGCGTCCGTTTCCTCTCCCTCGAAAGGACTGGCCCCTATTCTGGGAGCTCCAATTCTGTCTCTGTTGACCCTGTTGCCATTGGTTGTCCCCTTGTTGACCATGGTGGTGCGACTGATGCGAATGTGATTGCTGGTTTTCACCTCTACCATTTGGTCTCCTCGTGGGGGTGCCTCTCCGCATCCCCCTGAATTGTAGGGCTCCCATTGATTTGGCTGTCTCATTGTCTTTCTTCAGCTGGGCCAGTTTGTCATCCACCGCTGTTCCGAACAGTGTCTCCCCATTGAAGGGGGTGTTCAGGATGTTGTTCTGTACTTCTGCCTTGAACCCCGATATTCTGAGCCAGGCCTGCCTTCTCTCAGTGATACCTATAGCCATCAGTCTGCTTGATGTTTCTGCCCCGTCTAGGGCCGTCTTCAGGCATGCGTTTGCTATGTCCTTTCCCCCCTCGACGAGGTGGGCTGCCCTCTGCCTGTACTCCTCAGGCATGTGTTTCAGCAACTGGCTCATCTCATCCCAGTGCTGGAATTGGTGTCTATTCAGGAGTGCGTTGGAGTTTGCCATCCTCCAATGCATGGCCGCATTCCTTTCTATTTTCCTTCCAGTGAGGTCCATCCTCCTGCTTTCCTTATCAGGTGGTGGACCAGCTGTGGTTGGCACGTTGGCCCTTCTCCTGGCAGTTGCCGCGATAATAGAGTCCGCTGCCACGGTGCCCTGGATATAAGGGGGGTCCCCGGAGGAGAACTTGTATTTCTTCTCCGTCCTCGGGGTCACCGACCTGCATGTAGCCGGTTCCTTGAAGGCTTCAGCTCCTTGTGCAGTGACGCTCTTCAGCATGGGCAGGAAACTGCTTTTTGTCTGTGAGGGGAGCAATGTTTCCAGCAGGAAGTCTGCCTTTGTCTGTTCCTCCTCCAACTTTACATTGTAGACGGTTGCAGCCTTCTTGACGACTTCATAGTAAGCCCCGATGTCATCTGGCGGCGAAGGCCTCGACGGATACGTCTCCACAGGTTCCTCGGGGTTATCGGCCTCGAGATCCTGCCATTCTTCGTCCAAGGACGCCGAGCATTCTGAGTAGTAGCTGTCGCGGAGGTAATCTCCCTCCGAGCGGTAGAAGTCCTCCTCTTCCCCTTCATCTGTGGGCTCTGGAGTTTTCGGCGGCTCTTCGGCCTCGAAGTCCTCCTGCAACTCTACCTCTTCGGCTGGCGCTGCGGTGCTCGAGGCGGCAGTCGCGGTCTTCGAGGGAATCGAGTAGTTCTTCATTTTCTCGTCGAAGTCTCTCTTCCTCTGGAGCATACTCTCCATTTCGGCCTCGAGCCTTTTTCTCTTTTTCTCCATCTGTGCCGCCTGCTCGGCGTCGAGCTTCTCGGCTGGTCTCTTCGACGGCGCCTTCGACGTGGAGGCCATTTTGAGCGTCTTCTCGCTCGCGGGTCCCTTCTCGAGGGCCTGCTTCGACGACCTATGCTTTTCGCTGGTCTTCGCCATCTGGGAGTCCTTTTCGAAGGATCCGCTGGGCTTTTCGGAGGATGCAACTTCGGACGTCGAAAATTTCGTCGCCGGTGCTCCTTTCGAGGACTTAGCCTCTGTTTTTCGGGATTCTCCCTCAGGCTTTCTAGGCCCTGTCTGGGTTTTCGGGGTCGTAGACTCTCCTACCTTTTTTGAAGGTCTCACATCGGTCTCTACGACCGTTAAGTCATCTGGTCCCTCGGCGAGGTTCTCCTCTTCCTCGGAGGAGGCGCCCAGGTCGTAAAGCGTCGGCGTGGTCCCTTTCCCCTGCATCGTCTGGTGGGCCACCCTCTGTCTCTCTCGAACTCTCAAAGTCTTCGGCGTGAAGACTGAACAGGCGTTGCAATCCTCGCTGGAGTGGTCGACCGGCAGGCAGAGGTTGCAGACTGGATGCTGGTCCTTCTGCGCGTACTTGTGGTGGCAATTACGGCAGAACTTGAATGGAGTGTTGTCCATGTGCCCGGTCAGGGGGTCCCCTGCCCGCTCCTTCTCCGTGGCTGTCGAAAACCTCGATGTTTTCTTCCTCCTTCTCCGTTCTTGTTCTAGGAGGTCTTCTTCTCCGACCTTCCTCGGTCCTTTTTCTTCCAAAAACTTGTGTATTTCCTTCTTTCTCGTGAAACTTCTCCGGAGCTTCGTGCGACGATCCAGACCCAACGGCGGAAAAAAGAATCTGAAGATGGCGCCCAAGGGTGGGAGCTTCCGCAGGAAGCGTGCCGACGTCACGAAGGTGCACCAAATGGTGGGACGTCGACGCCCACCTGGGCTACAAAAAAAAAAAAAAAAAAAGAGAAAAAAGACTACGAATCCGGACCCAACCACCAGATCGCGGAATAATGCACAGCATAGTGAATCCAGAAAGATTCACGCTGCACAAGTAGCATATTCCATTAAGGCATGTGGGCTGCTGAATTCATATCTGTGCATAGAATGTATAGCAGTATCTCCCCTAGCGGTGGCTGCCTGTGCCAACTGCAGCAGTCTGAAAGAGTTTTGAGAACAGCCTGTCCTACAGCAGCTTGCTGTTTGGAATGTACATCTACACAGTAGTGTTTGGTAAATGTATGTATGGTTGTCCATGTGGCGGCTCTAAAAATTTCGTGTAAAGGAATGTTTGATGCCCCTAGTTTGCGTGTAGAATGCGCCCTACGGGGAACTGTTAAGGTGCGATTTGCCTTTAAGTAACGTATCTGAATGCACTTTGTGAGAAGTTGGCCTGATATATAATGCTCACTATTCTAGTGAGCACTTTGTATCAGTCCAAACAACCCTTATTGATGATTGGTTGTAAGTCAACCTTATAGACCAGCTATCCTAGTAGCATGGATACGAGCAGTTTTCGGGCTAAACTCTAGAGGGCGTGTTAAGCCAGCTGTTATACCATCACATATACCCCTTGAACACCAAGTGAAAGGACACCACACAAGTGTTATGAAAATAAACAGTGTATTTATTTAGATCACAACAGCCCTGTACTCTTTATGAGGACAGGGTACTAAGCACACAACAAAACTCTTACGAAAATACTTTAAGTTGCACAATTTACACAAATGCCCGAGGGGCACGGAAAAACATATACTACAAAAGTGGAATGCAAAATTACTAGCAGGTAAGTACTGGACTAATAGGCTTTGGAATCGCTAGGACTTGCCTACTGAACCTTCAGATTGCTAGCTGGAGGCCTAGGGGACTCGGGTGCAGAGTGTGCACTCTCACGCGGGATGCGGGACAAAGTCTATGGAGTCTAGTAAAAGCAAAGTTAAGGATATCGGACGAATCCGACCAGTTAGGCTGAAAACGAAAAAGGATCTGGACCCTTGGATAGTGAGGCTATGCTGGGGCACCGAAATGCCGAAGTTACCTAGCCCAGGGGCTGCGGCTGCATAGGTCTGAAAAGACGTCGGGAATCCTCGTTGCAGTCTATGGAGCCTGAAAGAAGAAGTTGCTGGCAGGCGACCAGTGAAGATTGTTTGGTGGATCCAAGCCTGGATCGAAGATGGAGGACACCTGTAAGCAGAGGGGACCAAGTTCTGAATCACTAGCCAGTGATTAGATGGGCACCAGGATGGCACCGGATGGAGTCACCTCGACCAGGTGAGTGGGCGACGCTGGGCTCTGCAGTCTCACGGACCAGGAGGCGTTGTCGGCGACCAGGATGGAGGTGCGAGCTGTCCCACGATGGTTGCTGCTGTCGACGTCGCTGGACCCAGAATTGGGGCAACAAGTCTTGGCAAATTCAAGCCCACGCGGTGGACCTAAAATGGCGTCTGGAGTGGACCAGGAGGGTCCGGGGTGCTCCTCTTTTGGAAGGGAGCAAGGGCCAGTCTGGAGCAACCAGACCAGCAGTGGTGCTGTCGTCGTTCGTCGTCGGGAAGGCACAAGCCAGCGGGCTAGTAGCCAGACAACGCGGTGAGCAGCAAAAAGCAGAAGGGCCCCACGCAGATCTCGTGGATGCTGGGGGGCTGGACTTCGGTGCTGGAGCTGCTCAGGGTCGGGGCTTCTCGGACCCCAAAGCACTCACCAGAGGATCTCTCGGCGGTCGTGCTGGATAGAAGTCATGCAGTTCTGATGATGGCCGGTCCCTCGAGGTCTCGTCGCACCTACGGTTCTCAGCTTAGCTGTAGAGGTAGGTAGAGGTCAGAGGTGCCAGGGAAGCCGGGTCTCGTCGAGCTGGTCAGTCGGATTCCGGAGGAAGGACGTGCAGCAAACCGCAGAGTTCTTAGATGGTGCCTGCGGATGCAGGGTGACTATTCCTTAGTCACAAGGGAGAAATCTTGAGAAGAAGTCTTGAGTTCCTTTCTTAGAAAGTAGTTTCAGGATTCAAAGATGATCTAATTTGGAAGGGTCCCGCTCCTGCCTTTATCCTAAAGAAAGGGGTGGGTACGCGACTAGGTCCTGCCCTAGGGGTGGGACCAGGAAGGGGGGTGGTTACACCCCTCTCCCATGCCGGACTTTCCCCAGGCCAAGGGCTGGTGTGCCCCTGGAACTGGTTCTAGCCGGCAGATGCGTAGTGAGCACCGGGGTGCCACTCAGCAGTCACCTTCCTGTAAAGCCCGGCCTACCCAGGATACACAAAACCCTGTCTGGGATGGTGCTAGCACCGCCCCTGACAGGAAACCCTTTGTCCAAGCTCTCCTCGCTGGAAGGACTCCCAGCAGCAGGAGGTCAGACTCGTGTCTGTGGTGGCAGCATCCATTTTGTGGAGCTGAGGCTTCGTTTAACTTTAACCGGGGTTCACAGTTACATACATGTCGTGTCCCTCTAGAAGGGTGGAATGCTAACCCCGTCGCCAGAATTGGCGAGGGGTTAGTATTCCAATTCGTATGACACCTTACTCGACATGTTTTGATAAAGCAATACCAGAGATAGCATTTAACCGCAAGGATTATAATGCACTTAAGAGTATATGGTATGCGTTATCATGGAACAGCTATTAGAACTTGGTTCCGCAAGCTGCAAACGGGCTCAGCTCATGCCAGAGCACCATTTCACACGATTCCAAGCACTCTGCCTTCAGGATTGTCAAGGCCTGCCATAGGAGTGACTGATAGGAACCGGTGTGTCCAATTTTAGGGTTAGATATAGGTATACTATATCCAAAGCAAAGGGTGATTACACCACCTTGCCCCCGCTGTCGTGCAGCCAGTTGTGTCAGATTTAGATGGCCATCCAGGGGTGGTATAATACATGCTTCAGCCCCTGGTAGGCCCTGGGTACACCTATGCCCTGAGTTACAGGGTCTGATAAGGTGGCGCAGTCCCAATTGGAAATGTACCTAAGGTACATGGAATCCATTTGAGAGAGAGAGCAGTAGGCCTGGGGTCCTGATTGGCAGGGCCCCAGGTCAACTAAGTCGGAAAACCAGCAAAACACCAGGCAAAAAGTTGGGGGCAACCATAGTCAGGTATCCACCTTCCTACACATGTAACCCTCTCTTGTTGACCTGGTTGTGCGCCACCCTCGGAGGGGTCGTGTGGGTGGGCACGCTTTGCGTGACGGAGTCACTTTGAGGTGTGTTGTTGGCCCCCTCTTGTTTGCCCTCATCCATTTGCCCTCCCGCGAAAGGACTGGCCTCGAGGCTGGTACTGCCAGGTTTGTTTTTGCTGTCCCTGCTGGGATCGATTGTCGCCCTGGTGGGCCTGCTGAAATGTCTGATGTGACGTTTCAGACTGGTTTCCTCCCCTTCCGTTTGGTCTCTGTGTCGTGGTACCCCTTCTCATCCTTCTGAATTGTAAGGCCCCCCACGGACCTTGCAGTTTCATTTTCTTTCTTGAGCTGGGAGAGTTTTTCATCCACTGGTGCCCCGAATAGTGTTTTTCCATTGAAAGGAGTACTCGGAATGTTGTTCTGTACTTCCGACTTGAAGCCTGAGATCCTGAGCCAGGCATGCCTTCTTTCTGTGATTCCTATCATCATAAGTCTGCTGGATGTGTTAGCCCCATCCAAGGCTGTTTTCAGGCAAGAATTTGAGATCTTTTTTCCTTCCTCCACCAGGTGTGACGCTCTTTGCTGGTATTCCTCGGGGAGGTGTGCTTGAGCAGTTGTCAGACCTCGTCACAATGCTGGTACTGGTGTCTGTTTAGTAGGGCATCGGAGTTCACCATGCGCCAGTTTACCGCTGCATTTCTCTATTTTTCTCCAAGTTAGGTCCATACTCCTACTTTCTTCTTCTGGTGGTGGGCTTGATGTTGTTGGGACGTTTGCCGCAATAATGGAGTCCTAGAAGGAGTGCTTGTATTTTTTCTCCGTCCGAGGTGTGAGACCTGCGGGTCGCTGGGTCTTTGAACGCCTCCCTTCCTTGGTCCATGACACCCGGAAGCATGGGGAGGAACTGACTCTTTGAGTGGGGAGCATTGTCTCTAAGAGAAAGCATGCCTTTGATTTTTCCTCCTTCAGTTTGACTCCATAAGCTGCTGCAGCGTTCCTGATGACCATGTTATAGGCCCCAATGTCATATGGCGGCGAAGGCCTTGAAGGATACGTTTCCACGGGCTCTTCCGGATTTTCGGAGAATAGGTCCTGCCATTCCAGGTCCTGTGCCATTGAGGATGCCGAGCCAAAACTCATTCGCTGGTCATCGTCGCCTTCTTCCTCGTAGTTTAGGCCCCCTTCTCTAGGTGTTCCTGGGGCTCCGGAGTTTTCGGCAGCTCTTCGGCGTCAAACTCCTCTTCCTCTTCTATTTCGACGATCGTCGGCGGCGGCTTTAACAGAATCGTGAACCTTTTCTTTTTCTCGTTGAACTCTCTCTTTCTTTGCAGGATGTCATCCGTTTCGGCCTCGAGCCTTCTCTTTTTCCTCTCCATCTCGGCGGCATGTTTGCCGTCTAGCGTTTCGGCCGATCTCTTCGACTTAGTCGTCTACGTCGAAGCAACCTTCAGGTCCTTCTCCTTCGAAGTCGAGCGGTCCTTTTCGGGGACGTGCTTCGACGACCTTTGCTTTGACAGTCTTCGCCGCCTGTGAGTCCTTTCGAAGAATCCGCTGGGCTTTTGTCCTTGGATGCAGCTGCGGCAGTCGAGATTTTCGGCGCCAGTGCTCCCTTCGAGGACTTGGACTCTGTTTTTGAAGAGGCTGACTCGGGCTTTCGAGAGTCTGTCGGGGTTTAGTGGTCAACGTCTCTCCTACCTCTTTAGATGCCTTCTTATTGGTCTCTACGACCGTGTAGTCATCTGTAGTCATTGTAGGAAGGTACATCCTGACTATGGTTGCCCCCAACTTTTTTTCCCTGTGTTTTAGCTGGTTTTGGACATAGTCGACCTGGGACCCTGCCAATCAGGACCCCAGGCCTACTGCTCTCTCTTTAAAATGGATTCCATGTACCCTAGGTACATTTCCAATTGGTACTGGGCCACCTTATCAGACCCTGTAACTCAGGGCATAGGTGTACCCAGGGCTACCAGGGGCTGCAGCACGTATTGTGCCACCCCTGGCTGGCCTCCTAAATTTGACACAACTGGCTGCATGACAGCTGGGGCAAAGTCGTGTAATCACCCTTTGCTGTAGGTGTAGTATACCTATACCTAACCCTAAAATGGACACACAGATTCCTATCAGTCACTCCTATGGCAGGCCTTGACAATCCTGAAGGCAGAGTGCTTGGAATCGTGTGAGATGGTGCTCTGGCACGAGCTGAGCCTGTCTGCAGCTTGCGGAATCAAGTCCTAATAGCTGTTCCATGATATCGCATACCATATACTCTTAAGTGCATTATAATCCTCGCGGTTAAATGCTATCTTTGGTATTGCTTTATCAAAACATGTCGAGTAAGGTGTCATACGAATTGGAATACTAACCCCTCGCCAATTCTGGCGACGGGGTTAGCATTCCACCCTTCTAGAGGGACACGACATGTATGTAACTGTGAACCCCGGTTAAAGTTAACTGAAGCCTCAGCTCCACAAAATGGATGCTGCCACCACAGACACGAGTCTGACCCCCTACAGCTGGGAGTCCTTCCAGCGAGGGGAGCCTGGACAAAGGGTTTCCTGTCAGGGGCGGTGCTAGCACCGTCCCAGACATGGTTTTGTGTATCCTGGGTAGGCAGGGCTTTACAGGAAGGTGACTGCTGAGTGGCACCCCGGTGCTCACTACGCATAGGCCGGTCTGAACCAGTTCCAGGGGCACACCAGCCCCTGGCCTGGGGAAGTCCGGCATGGCTGAGGGGTGTAACCACCCCCCACCTAGTCCCACCCATAGGCAGGACCTAGTCACCGGGTCAGCCCCCTTTTTTAGTATAAAGATGGGAGCGGGCCCCCTGTTAAAATTAGATCATCTTTGGAATCAAGATACCACTTTCTTTGAAAGGACTTCACGATTTCTTCTTCAAGATTCTCCCTTGTGGCTAAGGAGTAGTCACCCTGCATCCGCAGGCACCATCCTAAAGAACACTGCGGTCTGCTGCAAGTCCTTCATCACGAATCCGACGACCCAGCTCGACGAGACCCGGCTTCCCTGGCACCTCTGACCTCTACTCACCTCTACAGCCCAGCTGAGAACCGTGAGTGCGACGAGACCTCAAGGGACCGACGATCGCCAAGACTGCACGACATCTTTACTGCAAGCCCACCGTGTCCTCCACTGGTGAGTGCTTTGGGGTCCGAGAAGCCCCGACCCTGCGCAGCTCCAGCACCCAAGATCAGCCCCCCTGCATCTCCACGATCTGCGTGGGGCCCTTCTGCTGTTTGCTGTGCACCACGTTGTTTGGCTACTAGCCGGCTGGCTTGTGGCCCTCTGAACGACGCCCAACGACTTCACGACTGCTGGTCTGGTTGCTCCAGGCTGGCCTTTGCTTCCTTCTTCAAGAGAGGCACCCCGGACCCTCCTGGTCCACTCCAGACGCCATTTTAGGTCCACCGCGTGGGCTTGAATTTGCCAAGGCTTTGTTGCCCAATCCTGGGTCCAGCGACGCCGACAGCTTCTATCTTCGTGGGACAGCTCGATCCTCCATCCTGGTCGCCGACAACGCCTCCTGGTCCGTGAGATCTTCGAGTCAAGCGTCACCCACTCACCTAGTCGAGGTGGCTACCATCCGGTGCCCTCCTGGTGCCCACTGACTACTGGCTAGTAGTCTCGAACTTGGTCCCCTCTGCTTTCAGGTGTCATCTATCTTCAAGATCCAGGCTTGGATCCGACTGAACTTTCTTCACTGGTCACCGGCCAGCATCTTTTCTTCCGGCTCCTGGTCCGTCTACGAGGATTCCCGACGTCTTTTCAGACCTATGCAGCTGCAGCCCCTGGGCTAGGTAACTTCGGCATTTCGGTGCCCCAGCATAGCCTCACTATCCAAGGGTCAGAATCTACTTTCGTTTTCTCCCTACCAGGTCGGGTTCGCCCGAGAACACTAACTTTCTAATTCCTAGCTACCATAGACTTTTGTCCCGCATCTCGCGTGAGAGTGCACACACTGCACCCGAGTCCCCTAGGCCTCCTAGACATAATCTAACGATTCCCTAGTCAAGTCCTAGCGATTCCAAAAGCTATTAGTACTGTACTTACCTGCTAGGAATTTCGCATTCCACTTTCAGAGTATATGGTTTTCCGTGCCCCTCGGGCATTTGTATATACTGTGCTAACTTAAGTATTTTTGTAAGAGTTTTGGTTTGTGCTTAGTACCCTGTCCTCATAAAGAGTACAGGGCTGTTGTGATCTTTAAATAAATAACTGTTTATTTTCATAACACTTGTGTGGTGTCCTTTCACTTGGTATTCAAGGGGTATATGTGTGGTAAACAGCTGGCTTAACGCGCCCTCTCGAGTCTTTAGCCTTAGACTGCTCGTATCCACGCTACTAGGATAGCTGGTCTATAAGGTTGACTTACAACCAATCATCAATAAGGGTTGCTGGACTGATACATAGTGTTCACTAGAATAGTGAGCACTGCATATCAGGCCACCTTCTCACATTGGTGAGCAGCGGTTGGGATTTGAGCTTGCTGTTGTTTTACCACACGTATCCTAAGAATATCTTGTTGAAAGATCACATAAGTACTGTTAGGTACACATAACTAAAGCTTAGAATACTCTGAGTTCTACTGAACCAGCTGTTGTAGCTCCTCAAGGCTTAGCACACCTTGGCTGCAACTCTAGCAAGGGACCAGTAGGTAACACATAGTGTAGGTAGGTGCATCACTTACACCACACTAGAAGCAGTATGTCGGTCACAGGAGGAAACACTGAGTCTCCCCTTGTGTCAGTTGACCCTCCACAGGTCATCCCTTCAAAATATACTGCTCTTAGCTTCCATGAGATGAGACAAGTGTGTACTCTCAGGAAACTAAAACAGGGGTCTAACCCCACCACTTCCTTTCTGATTGGTCTCTTAGAGGCTTATGATGCCAGTAGGGCTGGTAACCCAGACCCTTCTAATCCAGATGGAAGTTTGCCCTCCTTACAGGGTCCCTTTGATATCCATCCCCTCCATGAGGCAGATGATGCTGAGGAGGAGGATGAGTTGTCTGGGGATGAGGCAGATAAGGGACAGCTAGAAGTCAGTAGACTAAGCAGGTCCAACTTAAGCAGACATGAGCTTGGTACTGGGGGACTCCTGGGCCCACTCTCAGGTCAGCTTAACATTGGGAATGGACGAGTTAGGTCTCTATCAAGAGGCTCTAGCAGATCCTTTCGAACCAATGGCTCTCTCAACTCTTCTCACAGAGGAATGTCTTCCCCTAAGAGGAGAGTGTATGAAGCTGAAGAAAGGGCAGTCAAACTGAGGATTGAAAGGGAAGAACTTGCCCTGGCCAAAGAGAGACTTGCCCTTGCTAGAGAGCAAGAATTATGTGGGCTAGTTCCCACTGGTGGCAGCAATAAACCTAGCAATAGGGAAAGGAGTTTTGATAAAAAGCACCTGAATAAGATAGTGCCCCCCTTTAGGGAAGGGGATGACATCCACAAATGGATTACTGCTTTGGAGAGAGCCTGCACTGTGCAGGGTGTTCCCCAAAGTCAGTGGGCAGCTATCTTGTGGCTCTCCTTTGATGGTAAAGGTAGAGATAAGCTCCTCACCACAAGGGTGGAGGATGCTAACAATTACCAAGTCTTGAAGAATGTACTGGTTGATGGGTTTGGTTTAACCACTGAACAATACAGGATGCTGTTCAGAGACACCCAGAAAACTCAGTCTCAAGATTGGACTGACTTTGTTGATTGTGCCACTAAGGCTTTTGAAGGCTGGCTACTGGGTAGTAAGGTTACTGATTTTAAAGGATTGTATAATCTAATTATGAGGGAGCAAATCTTAAATAATTGTCAGAACCAGCTATTACATCAGCACCTGGTAGACTCTGAGTTGACCTCTCCACAGGAATTGGGTAAGAGGGCAGACAAATGGGTCAGAACCAGGGTTAGGCCTAAGAACCAGGGTGGTGACCAGAAAAAGGAATCAACCAAGCCTCAAGAGAAGGGTGGGGATAAATCCACAGAGAAGACTTCCCAAGGGCCCCAAAATTCCAACAAGGGTGGTGGGTCCCAGAACACTCCTTCAGAACAGAAGAAACCTTATTGCCATACCTGTAAACAGGTGGGTCATTACAAAAGTGATGCCAGTTGCCCTAAAAATGGTAATAAGGGAAATACACCCCCAGGTAATACTCCTAAACCCCCTGTTACCACTAGTGGTAATCCCCCAGGTGGTGGGAGTGCCCCCAAGAATGTGGTGGGCATTACTCTGGGCCAACAGGAGGACTATGGCTTAGCCAGGTTCCCTGACCACACTCTTGTCTGTGAGACTGGCATGGGGTTTGCCAACTTCACTACTGGACCCCACATTTTGGGAAAGTATAGACAAGAAGTTTTAGTGAATGGTCAGAAAGTTGAGGCGTTCAGAGACACAGGGGCCAGCCTCACCATGGTGAGTGACCATCTGGTCCCCTCTGCTCAACTGACCCCTGGTTTTACTTATCAGGTGACAGACATTCATGGAGTGAAGAGAAGGCATCCCATGGCAGTAGTCAAGCTCAGCTGGGGTAATGTCACAGGACCCATGAGAGTGGCAGTGACAGATAACCTACCTGTAGATTGCTTACTGGGGAATGACCTGGAACTCTCAGCATGGGCTGAGGTGGAACAAGAAACTCATTCCAGAATGATAGGCCTATCCAGACAGGTTAGTGGGGCAGTAATAGCTACAGCCCCAGTCCAAGCACCATTCCTCCATGAAAAGGTTGGAAGGGCAGTGGTAGCCACTGCCCAGGCTCAGACAGACTTTCCAGAGCAGGATAGGAGGGCTGTGACAGTCACAGCCCAAACACAGACTGAGTGCCCTCCTGAAAAGGTTGGCAAGGTTGAAATGGTCTCAGCCTCTACTCAGACAGATAGTGAGGTTGTGAAGCCTGAAACAATGGATCACTCCACTCAAACAGAGAGCATTGAGGAGGAAGAAGAGTCTTCCCCCTCCCAGACACTAGGTGAGAGCCAGCCTCCTCAGGGAACTGACTCTACCCCTGTTGAAGGAACTGCCCCAGAGGTAGTCAGGCCTAGCCTGGCAGAGCCCCTGATGGCAGTGGACCCTTCCCAGGTGGGACCCAGTCTGGAGCAGGTATCCTGCACCTCTCTACCCTGCCTCAGTCAGCCCAGGGCTGTGGAGGTCAGGGAGGCCAGTGGTGGACCCCAAAGGGCCCCCTGTCCAAAAGAACCCCCTAATCAGCAGATTAGGATCACTGAAGCTGGTAAACCTAGCCAAGTGAAAATAAGTCAGACTCCTGAGGGATCCCCCTTAAAAGTAGTTAGGGACCTCCCACAGCTGGACACTGTTGGGCACAGCCAAACATGGGGCCTAAAAACCCCAGACCTGACCTGTCCCTCCAGTAAGCCAAACAGAGGGACTCAGCCTCCAGCTTTAGGTAGCCAGAGGCTGACCCTGAGAGCTCAGTGCATCTCAGCTAAAGAAAGAAAGGCACACATGATGAATGGTGATTGGAGGAAGTTGAGCCCAAAGGTAGAGGAGCCTCACTTCAGTACTCCATCCCAGCATCAGCCTTCTTCTTTCCCAAGACACACCAGAGACAGAGATTCCCTATGGTGGAGACCCTCAGATACCCTTAGGGTGAGGGGTTGCCTAGTGGACCATGACACAGGGGGAAACCAAGCCAGAGCTGGTCCTTCCTTATATGGCCACTTAGGTAATAGAGGCTTACCTGGACAAGGATAGCCTCATCTCCTTTCGTTTGGGGGGGGGTTGTGTAGGAAGGTACATCCTGACTATGGTTGCCCCCAACTTTTTTTCCCTGTGTTTTAGCTGGTTTTGGACATAGTCGACCTGGGACCCTGCCAATCAGGACCCCAGGCCTACTGCTCTCTCTTTAAAATGGATTCCATGTACCCTAGGTACATTTCCAATTGGTACTGGGCCACCTTATCAGACCCTGTAACTCAGGGCATAGGTGTACCCAGGGCTACCAGGGGCTGCAGCACGTATTGTGCCACCCCTGGCTGGCCTCCTAAATTTGACACAACTGGCTGCATGACAGCTGGGGCAAAGTCGTGTAATCACCCTTTGCTGTAGGTGTAGTATACCTATACCTAACCCTAAAATGGACACACAGATTCCTATCAGTCACTCCTATGGCAGGCCTTGACAATCCTGAAGGCAGAGTGCTTGGAATCGTGTGAGATGGTGCTCTGGCACGAGCTGAGCCTGTCTGCAGCTTGCGGAATCAAGTCCTAATAGCTGTTCCATGATATCGCATACCATATACTCTTAAGTGCATTATAATCCTCGCGGTTAAATGCTATCTTTGGTATTGCTTTATCAAAACATGTCGAGTAAGGTGTCATACGAATTGGAATACTAACCCCTCGCCAATTCTGGCGACGGGGTTAGCATTCCACCCTTCTAGAGGGACACGACATGTATGTAACTGTGAACCCCGGTTAAAGTTAACTGAAGCCTCAGCTCCACAAAATGGATGCTGCCACCACAGACACGAGTCTGACCCCCTACAGCTGGGAGTCCTTCCAGCGAGGGGAGCCTGGACAAAGGGTTTCCTGTCAGGGGCGGTGCTAGCACCGTCCCAGACATGGTTTTGTGTATCCTGGGTAGGCAGGGCTTTACAGGAAGGTGACTGCTGAGTGGCACCCCGGTGCTCACTACGCATAGGCCGGTCTGAACCAGTTCCAGGGGCACACCAGCCCCTGGCCTGGGGAAGTCCGGCATGGCTGAGGGGTGTAACCACCCCCCACCTAGTCCCACCCATAGGCAGGACCTAGTCACCGGGTCAGCCCCCTTTTTTAGTATAAAGATGGGAGCGGGCCCCCTGTTAAAATTAGATCATCTTTGGAATCAAGATACCACTTTCTTTGAAAGGACTTCACGATTTCTTCTTCAAGATTCTCCCTTGTGGCTAAGGAGTAGTCACCCTGCATCCGCAGGCACCATCCTAAAGAACACTGCGGTCTGCTGCAAGTCCTTCATCACGAATCCGACGACCCAGCTCGACGAGACCCGGCTTCCCTGGCACCTCTGACCTCTACTCACCTCTACAGCCCAGCTGAGAACCGTGAGTGCGACGAGACCTCAAGGGACCGACGATCGCCAAGACTGCACGACATCTTTACTGCAAGCCCACCGTGTCCTCCACTGGTGAGTGCTTTGGGGTCCGAGAAGCCCCGACCCTGCGCAGCTCCAGCACCCAAGATCAGCCCCCCTGCATCTCCACGATCTGCGTGGGGCCCTTCTGCTGTTTGCTGTGCACCACGTTGTTTGGCTACTAGCCGGCTGGCTTGTGGCCCTCTGAACGACGCCCAACGACTTCACGACTGCTGGTCTGGTTGCTCCAGGCTGGCCTTTGCTTCCTTCTTCAAGAGAGGCACCCCGGACCCTCCTGGTCCACTCCAGACGCCATTTTAGGTCCACCGCGTGGGCTTGAATTTGCCAAGGCTTTGTTGCCCAATCCTGGGTCCAGCGACGCCGACAGCTTCTATCTTCGTGGGACAGCTCGATCCTCCATCCTGGTCGCCGACAACGCCTCCTGGTCCGTGAGATCTTCGAGTCAAGCGTCACCCACTCACCTAGTCGAGGTGGCTACCATCCGGTGCCCTCCTGGTGCCCACTGACTACTGGCTAGTAGTCTCGAACTTGGTCCCCTCTGCTTTCAGGTGTCATCTATCTTCAAGATCCAGGCTTGGATCCGACTGAACTTTCTTCACTGGTCACCGGCCAGCATCTTTTCTTCCGGCTCCTGGTCCGTCTACGAGGATTCCCGACGTCTTTTCAGACCTATGCAGCTGCAGCCCCTGGGCTAGGTAACTTCGGCATTTCGGTGCCCCAGCATAGCCTCACTATCCAAGGGTCAGAATCTACTTTCGTTTTCTCCCTACCAGGTCGGGTTCGCCCGAGAACACTAACTTTCTAATTCCTAGCTACCATAGACTTTTGTCCCGCATCTCGCGTGAGAGTGCACACACTGCACCCGAGTCCCCTAGGCCTCCTAGACATAATCTAACGATTCCCTAGTCAAGTCCTAGCGATTCCAAAAGCTATTAGTACTGTACTTACCTGCTAGGAATTTCGCATTCCACTTTCAGAGTATATGGTTTTCCGTGCCCCTCGGGCATTTGTATATACTGTGCTAACTTAAGTATTTTTGTAAGAGTTTTGGTTTGTGCTTAGTACCCTGTCCTCATAAAGAGTACAGGGCTGTTGTGATCTTTAAATAAATAACTGTTTATTTTCATAACACTTGTGTGGTGTCCTTTCACTTGGTATTCAAGGGGTATATGTGTGGTAAACAGCTGGCTTAACGCGCCCTCTCGAGTCTTTAGCCTTAGACTGCTCGTATCCACGCTACTAGGATAGCTGGTCTATAAGGTTGACTTACAACCAATCATCAATAAGGGTTGCTGGACTGATACATAGTGTTCACTAGAATAGTGAGCACTGCATATCAGGCCACCTTCTCACAGTCATCTGGTCCCTTGGCGATGTAGTGGGAGAGGAGGAAAAGCGTTCGCAAATAGTTTTGACCAGTTCATCCACATCACAATGCCTTTGGGCAATGGGTGGGGGTATCTGTGGCAAACCTTGGGCATTTCGCGTTTTCGTGGGTGGCAAAGAGGTCTATCTGAGGTTGTCCCCACATTTGGAAGAACGGATAAAGTTCCCACTCGTGGATCTGTTGTGTTTGTCGACTTGGCAGATCTGCAATGGTGTTTTGTACTCCTGGGACGTGTTAGGCTAAGAGGAAGATCTTTAGCAGTATAGCCCATCTCCATATCTGCTCTGCTAACAAAGAGCTGCAGAGAGTGTGTCTCCCCCCCCCCCCCCTGTTTGTTTACGTAGTACATAGCTGTCACATTGTCTGTGCGGACTAAGACAGCTTTGCCTGACACTTGAGTTTGAAAAGCTTTCAGAGCTAGAAGCACAGCTAGCAGCTCTAAGTGGTTGATGTGGAGTAGCTTTTGTTGCGGTGTCCATTTGCCTTGCATGGTGTGATGCAGTAGATGGGCTCCCCAGCCGGGGAGCGATGCGTCCGCTGTCATGACTATTTGAGGAACTGGCTCTAGAAACGGTCGCCCTTTGGAAAGGTTTTCGGTGTTCCACCATTGCAGAGAACGAGGAGTCCGACCGTCTACCAACAATAGGTCCGTTAATTGACCTTGAGCCTGGTTTTATTGCCGTTCTATTCACTCTTGAAGTGGACGCATTTGCAGTCTAGCGTGAGGTACTACAAATATGTAGGATGCCATCATCCCTATGAGCTGCATTAACACTTGAGCTGGTAGCGAGTGTTGCGGTTTGAATTTGGGTAGGAGAGTTTGTACACTTGTTATCCTGGCTGGAGAGGGATAAGCTAGTGTTAATTGGATGTTTATTGTAGTGCCGAGATACTGTTGCATGTGCGAGGGTTGCAGATGCGATTTGACGTTATTTACTGTGAACCCCAAGTCGTGAAGCAGTTGAATAGTAGCGCAAGTGTGTTGCACACACTGGCTGTATGAGCTGGCTTTTATGAGCCAGTCGTCCAGATATGGGTAGACATGAATAAGTTATCTTCGTAAGTGTGCTGCTACTACTGCTAGGCATTTGGTAAACACCCTTGGCGCTGTTGTGACTCTAAATGGGAGCACTTTGAACTGGTAGTATTGTCAGTCTAGCACAAATTTGATATTTTCTGTGCACTGCATGGATGGGAATATGGAAGTAGGCGCCCTTGAGATCTAGAGTAAAAAGGAAGTCGTTTAATACCAGTAATGCGAGGACTTTCCTCTGCCTTTGTTATTGTTACCCCTGTAACCACCCCTTTGGTAGCCTTTGCTGTAAGTTGACTGTGTAGGGGATTTGTACGAGGTAGAAGCGGTGTCTGAAGTATATCCCCTGGTGGCACCTCGATAGGATGAGCGACGAAATGAACGTCTGGGATCCTGCAACTGCCGAGCTCCCATAGATTTGGCGGTGTCTGTATCCTTTATTTTCTCTAGTGATACATCTACCTCAGGTCCAAATAGGTGTTGCTCATCAAAGGGTTGGTTAAGAATGGCACTTTGTATCCGGTTTGAACCCGGATATACGTAGCCATGCATGTCTGCTTAGTAAAACACTGGTGTTAACTGCCCTAGAGGAAGTATCTGCTGCATCGAGGGAACACCGAATAGAGGTGTTTGTGATGTTTTTCCCCTCTTGGATAAGCTTGTTGGCTCTATCCTTGTACCTCATTAATGACTAGCTCATTGTAATGTGCCCTGTCATATCTGGCTAGTAATGACGGTGTATTGGCGATACGCCACATGTTTGCCGCTTGAGACGCTGATCTTTTCCCTGATGCGTCACATAGCTTAGACTCCTTATCTGGTGGTGCAGCCTCACCTGATGTTTGTGAGTTTGCCCTCTTGCGTGCATTGGAAACTACAAGGGAGTCTAGTGGTACTGGACCTTTAATATATGTTGGGTCTGAGGGGGCAGCTTTATATTTTTCCTCTGTACGAGGGTTAATGACCTGAGTTCTGACTGGGTCCTTGAAGACTTCAGGGGCATGCTTGATCTCCTTTAAGTATCAGTAAAATGGATGAGGTCCTTTGTGCGTTATCAAATGTATCCATTAGGAAGTCTTCCTCAACAGGGTCTGTATGTAGGTCTACCCCATGATATTGTGCAGCCCTGTTAATTAATTCATTAAACTCTATAGTGTCTTCTGGTGGGGAAGGCCTTCAGGGGTATATGTCATCCTGAGGGACATTTGGGACATCTAGGGTGGTATAATCATCCCACGGGTCTGAGGATCCTGTGGGCGTGGCTGGATCAGGTATGTTACCCCCCCCCCATATCAGAGCTATCATCCCTGTCTGGTATGATAGAGGATGCTGGGGAATGCTGTGGTGTGGGAGGATGTGGTGATGGTACAGGTGAAAGAGAAGGGGAAGACAGTCATAGGGGAGAGGTAGCCATGTCCTTCTTTGAATGCGGAGCTGGAGCTGGTGTGTCCAGTAGTCGCATTTTTTAAGCCAAAATTAAGTGTCCAGTGATTGGATCATCAGCTAGAGTCTTTTGAGCAGGGTCTGGATAGGGTAAATCCTCTGCAGGGGGTTGATCTTTTGGTGCGGAGGAAGGCTTGGGCACCGAAATGGCTAGTTTTGGTTTCTTAATGTCTTTCGCTGGGGAATCAGCAGTCCTTTTCGGCTCCGAAGATTTTTTTGGTGCCGAGGATTTTTTCCGGTTCCGGTATGGTTTTCGGATCAGATGACTTTTACGGTTCCGGTGGTTTTTTGGAATCCGAAGCGGGTTTGCTTGGTTCCGACCTGGGTTTCGGTGCCGAAGGAGTAGTGGTATGTTTCGGCGCTGATGGTTTGGATGTCGGTGCCGTTGTCTTTTTCGCTGCCGGTATATGTGCGACGGCACAGTGTGAGGGTCGACTCGAGCTCTAATCGCCTGACGGCTTAATTGGCTTCTTAGCCGGGCCCGAAGGTGGGGCAGTAGAAGCAGAGTGACGGTGTGCACCAGAGCTCGAGGGCGAGGGTGTGACCGGGGCCTTCTGTGTCAAGGAAGGGTCGGGGTAGACTGTCTTACTTACGACCCGCTGCGCTGGAGTGATGTCCTCGACATCAGAATCTTCTGCCTCGGAGCTGCTGTCGACGTCGTGCTGTTCTGAGACGTTGACGCCTTCCTCGAAGATGTCGTCCGGAATCGAAGCTGAAGATCTTTGAGCCATTGTTCTCCTCGCTCTTCGGTCCTGGATAGTCTTTTTGGAGGAGGAAGAGGCACAAGCTGAACTGTCTTTGGCATCATGCTCCGGAGAGAGGCAGAGGTTACACACCTCATGAAGGTCGATGTGGGGAAGCTTCGACCCACATGGAGGACACTTTTTAAATGGCGTGCTTTCCATGAGCTGGAGTCAAGGCCTAGCTAGGCCCAAAGGCTGTAAACTACTGGAATGGAGATCCTCGATGTTGAAGAGTAGCGTCAACTGGAAAAGCGTTTGAAACTAAGTTTTGTAAGTTGGTGAGGATTGCACGCCTAAGGAAATTGGTTCCAACACGGAGCGCTGGAAACACATCCGAGCCTGGTGGCGAAAAAAAACAATCTTGAGATGGAGCCGATGCCCATGCACAGGATCATCCTAAGGAGGAGTCACCTATCCTGTGACTCCCAAAGACTTTTCTACAACAAAACAAACTGCAATCATCAGGCCCAACACTAGGTGGCCAGCCATCTATGCATAGTGTGCAATCTACAGCTCATATGCCTCAAACAGAGAGTTATGTTGGGAAAAGCCAGGTCTTTATGGCTTTCCGGAAGTCTAGATGATCTTGGAGCCCTCCAATAACAATAGGTAGAGAGTTCCAGAGTTTGGCAGCCAGAACTTTAAAAGAATGACCACCCACTCTGGCTCTTAAAACTCTGGGGGTGTTCCCCAAGTCTGAAAGGACCGGGGGATTGTTTAGTCAAAAGTTTGTGGGTGATGCATAGAGTCTTAAACTGAATTCTTTTCTCCACCTGTAGCCAGTGTAATTTGGGTAGAGACCTAGACACGGAGCAGGTTTTCGGCAGCACCAGTTAAGTACGAGCTGCTGCGTTTTGTACTCTCCGCAGGCGCTGGATGCAGGATTTGTTGGCACCTAGATAGAGGGAATTTTCATAATCCAATCTGGATAAGATTGTGGCCTGTACGATAGTCTGCCGGACTATGGGCTCAAAAAAGCCGAAGAGGTTTTAGCCCTCTCAGGAGCCCAAACCATGTCCCTGCGACTACTTTGAATTGGGTGTCAAAAGACAGACCTCTATCCATCCAGAAGCCCAAGTTCTTTGCAGCCTCCTTCGGCAAAGGAGCTGGTTTTAGTTGGTCTGGCCACCATTGCTCTGACCAAACATCGCTATCTCTTCCAAACAGCAGAATTTCAGATTTACTGGCGTTTAGCTGCAAACAATTTGTCATCTGTTGGAAAACGAGGCAGCATCTGTGAGGCCTGCACAAATAACATGACACATGGTCCTTCACTGGGAACCAAACACACTAGGGCAGGGCCTGACTCTGAGGGAAGCGTTGCAGAGCAGTCTGAGGCTTATTGAAGGGAGGTGGTGTGGGCTAGTAATCACTATTTGCAGGTGCGCAAAGATAACTCAATAATTGATTGTCCAGTCTGTAGTACAAGTTACTACTTGTGTAACGATATATCTGTAAGAGACATTAGTTAGTGATAGATTCCTTACCTTAGAATATTCCCAGGCGTCGGCGTAGCAGTACCCTTGCGCGTCGGTAGGCGTCGTCTGCAGCTCCGCGTCAGTCGTCGGCGTCGTGGGCGCCGTGATTACGTCGTCTGAGTACTTAGACGCCGCCTCCGCGTGCTGACGTCAGTTCTTAAGACACAGCTTTTCCGCGCCAGAACCGCAGAGCCATGCCAAAAACCAACACTGGTGCCATGAAACGAGGGCCCTGAAAGGGGATGACCTTAACCCTAGATATCGGTTCGCAGAACGGGGAGGATGGGTGGGTCGGTAAGGAATCTATCACTAACTAATGTCTCTTACAGATTGCAAATGCTACTTACCAGTATGCATCTGTTCTTGGCATGTAGGGCTGCTGACATTCATATCTGTGCATAGATCGCCGCCTAGTGTTGGGTCCGTATGATTGCACATTGTTGTCCTGGAAGAGTCTTCGAAGTATCACAAGATAGGTGGCTCCTCCCCTGGACTACAGTGCGCATGGGCATCGCCTCCATCCCCAGATTGTTTTTAGCCATTGGCAGAGATGGAGTGACATATGTGAGTGATGCCCTATGCTAAGAGTATGAAAATATGTGTAAAGAAAATACTGCAGCTGCTACAGGCGCCGGGGAGGAGGGCGGGCGATATGAATGTCAGCAGCCCTACATGCCAAGAACAGATGCATACTGGTAAGTAGCATTTGCAGTTCGAGGCATGTGGGCTGCTGAATTCATATCTGTGCATAGAATACATAGCAGTCCCTCCATTAGCGGCGGCCGCCCGTGCCAGCTGCAGCCGTTTGAAAAAGCGTTTTGAGAACAGCCTGGCCAACAGCTGCCTGCTGTTTAGAGTGCACGTCTACACAGTAATGCTTAGTGAAAGTATGTGTGGTAGACCATGTAGCTGCTCTACAAATATCTTCTAAGGGAATGTTACCTAGGAAAGCCATAGAGGCCCCCATCTTTCTGGTGGAGTGGGCTCTTGGTGGAATTGTGAGAGTGCGTTTAGCTTTAGCGTAACAGATCTGAATGCATTTCACTATCCACCTAGCGATCCCAGCTTTGGAGATAGCATTTCCCTTGTGGTGTGAGGCAAAAGCAACAAAGAGTTGCTTGGTCTTACGAAAATCTTTAGTCCTGTGGACGTAGTACATCAAGGCTCTTTTAACATCAAGGGTGTGAAGCATCCGCTCCGCCAGTGACTCTGGGTTTTGAAAAAACACTGGTAACTCAATTGTTTGGTTCATGTGGAATTGATATACAACCTTGGGTAGGAATTTAGGGTTAGTGCGGAGCACCACCCTGTTAGCGTGTACTTGGAAGAAAGGTTCCTGGATGGTGAGCGCCTGCAACTCGCTAACCCTCCGTAGCGATGTAATTGCTACTAAGAAAGCAACCTTCCAAGTTAGAAACTGAAGCTCACAAGAGTGCAGTGGCTCAAAGGGAGGACCCATCAGCCTTGTAAGAACCACATTGAGGTTCCATTCCGGAGCTGGTGGTGTCCGCGGTGGAATGACCCTTTTAAGTCCTTCCAGAAAAGCCTTGATAGCAGGGACCTTAAAAAGGGATAGGTGTTGCCTATTTTGAAGGTATGCTGCCATCGCAGACAAATGAATGCGGATGGAAGAGTACGCCAATTTGCATTGGTACAGGTGGAACAGGTAGCAAATAATGTTCTGAATGGAAGCGTCCAGTGGGTCAATATTGTGGTTTACACAGTACATGACAAAACGCTTCCACTTGGCTGCGTAACAAGCTCGAGAAGTGGGCTTCCTTGCCTCCCGAATGATGTCCATACAATCGGGGGGAAGATTGAGGTAGCCAAACTCTAGGACTTCAGGAGCCAGATCGCCAGGTTGAGCTGTTGCGGATCTGGGTGCTGAATGTCGCCATGGCTCTGCGTCAGAAGGCTGGGGGTGAGATGAAGCCTCTGATGCGGTACCACGGAGAGTTCGAGAAACGTGGTGTACCATGGTTGGCGAGCCCATGTTGGAGCAACCAGGATGAGAGTCATCGAGTGCTGCCTGAGTTTGCGTGCCACCAGCGGTATCAGAGGTGCTGGGGGAAAAGCGTACGCAAATCTGCCTGACCAGTTAATCCACATCGCATTGCCCTGTGATTGCGGGTGTGGGAACCTGGCGGCGAAGCTTTGGCATTTTGCGTTCTCCTTTGTGGCGAACAGGTCTATCTCTGGATGACCCCACCTTTGGAAGTACGGTTGGAGTACTGATGGGTGTATCTCCCAGTCGTGCATTTGGTGGCTGTGCCTGCTGAGCAGGTCCGCCATCTGGTTGTCTTTGCCCGGGAGATGCTCCGCCATGAGGAAGATGTTCCTCTGAATGGCCCACTTCCACATGCTCTGAGCCAGATGAGACAGCTGCGGAGAGTGTGTGCCTCCCTGCTTCTGGATGTAGTACATGGCCGTCGTCATGTCCGTCCGGATCAACACGACCTTGTTGGACAGATGTACTTTGAATGCCTTTAAAGCCATGAAGATTGCCATCAGTTCCAGAACGTTGATGTGCATTTTCCTCTGCTGTAGTGTCCATAGTCCCTGCACCGTGTAATGGAGTACATGCGCTCCCCATCCCTGGAGAGAAGCGTCCGTTGTCAGGATAATCTGTGGCACAGGCTCCTGGAACGGTCGGCCCTTGCAAAGGTTTTGTGGATTCCACCAATGCAGAGAGTTGTATGCCCGACCGCTCACCAACACTAGGTCTGTCAGTTGCCCATGAGCCGGAGTCCACTGACGTGCCAAGCACTCCTGAAGCGGACGCATATGTAGTCTCGCGTGCGGGACGATGGAGATGCAGGAGGCCATCATGCCTATCAACTGCATGAACACCTTCGCTGGAAGCGAGTGCTGAGGTCTGAATCGTTGGATCAGAGTCTAGATGCTGGCGATTCTCACTGAATTTGGCTGCGCAGTGGCTGCCAGCGTGTATCGTCGCGCCCAGATACTGCCGTACATGGGCGGGCTGGAGATGAGATTTTGGATAGTTCCGCGAGAATCCCAGATCGTGCAGGAGATGAATAGTGCGTGACACGTGGTCTGCGCACTGCTGTTCTGTCCTCGCCTGAATGAGCCAGTCGTCCAGATAAGGATAGACGTGGACGTTTTGGCGTCGCAGATGCGCCGCCACAGTCACCAGGCACTTCGTAAAGACTCTTGGCGCTGTGGTGACCCCGAACGGCAGAACCCTGAACTGGTAGTGCTGGTCCAGGATTGTGAATCTGAGATACTTCCTGTGGGAAGGATGCAGGGGGATTGCAAATGCTACTTACCAGTATGCATCTGTTCTAGGCATGTAGGGCTGCTGACATTCATATCTGTGCATAGATCGCCACCTAGTGTTGGGTCCGGATGATTGCACATTGTTGTCCTGGAAGAGTCTTCGAAGTATCACGAGATAGGTGGCTCCTCCCCTGGACTACAGTGCGCATGGGCATCGCCTCCATCCCCAGATTGTTTTTAGCCATTGGCGGAGATGGAGTGAAGAATGTGAGTGATGACCATGCTATGAGCATATGTATGTATATGAATGAATTCTGCAGCTGCTACAGGCGCCGGGGAGGAGGGTGGGCGATATGAATGTCAGCAGCCCTACATGCCAAGAACAGATGCATACTGGTAAGTAGCATTTGCAGTTCGAGGCATGTGGGCTGCTGAATTCATATCTGTGCATAGAATACATAGCAGTCCCTCCATTAACGGCGGCCGCCCGTGCCAGCTGCAGCAGTCTGAAAAAGCGTTTTTAGAACAGCCTGACCAACAGCTGCCTGCTGTTTGGAATGTACGTCTACACAGTAGTGTTTAGTGAAAGTATGTGTGGTAGACCATGTGGCTGCTCTACAGATATCTTCTAAGGGAATGTTACCTAGGAAAGCCATAGAGGCCCCCAACTTCCTGGTGGAGTGGGCCCTTGGCGGGATAGTGAGAGTGCGCTTAGCTTTAGCGTAACATATCTGAATGCACTTTACTATCCACCTAGCAATGCCCGCTTTGGAGATAGCGTTTCCCTTGTGTTGTGTGGCACAAGCAACAAAAAGTTGTTTGGTTTTGCGGAAATCTTTTGTCCTGTCTACATAATACATCAAGGCCCTCTTAACATCAAGGGTGTGGAGCATGCGCTCCGCCAGTGTCTCTGGGTCTTGGAAAAACACCGGCAATTCGATCGTCTGGTTAATGTGGAATTGTGATACCACCTTGGGTAGGAATTTAGGGTTAGTGCGGAGCACCACCCTGTTAGCATGTACCTGGAAGAAAGGTTCTTGGATGGTGAGCGCCTGCAGCTCGCTAACCCTCCTAAGCGATGTAATCGCTACTAAGAACGCAACCTTCCAAGTCAGAAACTGAAGCTCACAAGAGTGCAGTGGCTCAAAGGGAGGACCCATCAGCCTTGTAAGAACCACATTGAGGTTCCATTCTGGAGCTGGTGGGGTCCTTGGTGGAATGACCCTTTTGAGTCCTTCCAGAAAGGCCTTGATAGCAGGGACCTTAAAGAGTGACAGGTGCTGCCTATTCTGGAGGTATGCTGCCATAGCAGACAGGTGAATGCGTATGGAAGAGTACGCTAGATTGCATTGATACAGGTGGAAAAGATAACAGATGATATTCTGAATGGAAGCATCTAGCGGGTCAATATTGTGGTTAGCACAGTAGATGACAAACCTCTTCCATTTAGCCGCATAACAAGCTCTAGTAGTGGGCTTCCTTGCCTCCCGAATGATGTCCATGCAATCGGGAGGAAGATTGAGGTAGCCAAACTCTAGGACTTCAGGAGCCAGATCGCCAGGTTGAGCTGTTGCGGATCTGGGTGCTGAATGTCGCCATGGCTCTGCGTCAGAAGGCTGGGGGTGAGATGAAGCCTTTGATGCGGTACCACGGAGAGTTCCAGAAACGTGGTGTACCATGGTTGGCGAGCCCACGTTGGAGCAACCAGGATGAGCGTCATCGAGTGCTGCCTGAGCTTGCGTGCCACCAGCGGTATCAGCGGTGCTGGGGGAAAAGCGTACGCAAATCTGCCTGACCAGTTCATCCACATCGCATTGCCCTGTGATTGCGGGTGTGGGAACCTGGCGGCGAAGCTTTGGCATTTTGCGTTCTCCTTTGTGGCAAACAGGTCTATCTCTGGATGACCCCACCTTTGGAAGTACGGTTGGAGTACTGATGGATGTATCTCCCACTCGTGCATCTGATGGCTGTGCCTGCTGAGCAGATCCGCCATTTGATTGTCCTTGCCCGGGAGATGCTCTGCCATGAGGAAGATGTTCCTCTGAATGGCCCACTTCCACATGCTCTGAGCCAGATGAGACAGCTGTGGAGAGTGTGTGCCTCCCTGCTTCTGAATGTAGTACATGGCCGTCATGTTGTCCGTCCGGATCAACACGACCTTGTTGCACAGATGTACTTTGAACGCCTTTAAGGCCATGAAGATTGCCATCAGTTCCAACACATTGATGTGCATCTTCCTTTTGCTGTAGTGTCCATAGTCCCTGCACCGTGTATTGGAGCACATGCGCTCCCCATCCCTGGAGAGAGGCGTCCGTGGTCAGGATAATCTGTGGCACAGGCTCATGGAAGGGTCGGCCCTTGCAAAGGTTTTGTGGATTCCACCAATGCAGAGAGTTGTATGCCCGACCGCTCACCAACACTAGGTCTGTCAGTTGCCCATGAGCCTGAGTCCACTGACGTGCAAGGCACTCCTGAAGCGGACGCATATGTAGTCTCGCGTGCGGGACAATGGAGATGCAGGAGGCCATCATGCCTATCAACTGCATGAACACCTTCGCTGGAAGCGAGTGCTGGGGTCTGAATCGTTGGATCAGCGCCTGGATACTGGCGATTCTCACTGAATTCGGCTGCGCGGTAGCCGCCAGAGTGTTGATTGTCGCGCCCAGATACTGTCGCACGTGGGCGGGCTGGAGATGGGACTTGGGGTAGTTCAGTGAGAAACCCAGATCGTGCAGGAGATGAATGGTGCGTGACACATGGTCTACGCACTGTTGTTCCGTCCTTGCCTGAATGAGCCAGTCGTCCAGGTAAGGAAAGACGTGGACGTTTTGGCGACGGAGATGCGCCGCCACAGTCGCTAGGCACTTTGTAAATACCCTTGGTGCCGTGGTGACCCCGAACGGCAGGACCTTGAACTGGTAATGCTGGTCTAAGATCGTGAATCTGAGATACTTCCTGTGGGAAGGATGTAGGGGGATATGAAAATAGGCATCTTTCAGATCCAGCGTAGCCAGAAAATCCCCCTGCTGAAGCAGGGGAAGCACTTGCTGCAACGTGAGCATATGGAAGTGCTCCGAGAGTATGTACCAGTTTAGGGGCCTGAGGTCCAGGATAGGCCTGAGGGATCCGTCCTTCTTGGGAATCAGGAAATAGAGGGAGTAAACCCCTGTTCCCCGCTCTTGCAATGGAACGAGCTCTATTGCCCCTTTTTGCAGCATAACTAGAACTTCCTGCTGCAACAAGGTCAAATGCTCGCCTGACATAGGACGGCTTCTTGGGGGTATGTCTGGTGGAATGGAAGTAAGCTCTAGACAGTACCCGTACTGGATAAGGGACCTCAACCACCTGTCCGTGGTGATGTTCTTCCACGCCGGCAGGAACTGCTGGAGTCTCCCCCCAACCGGTGTTGTATGGTTGGGGGGCAGTGACAAGACGTCACTGCTTGTTGGTGGTGGTGGACCTGGAGCTATTGTTTCCACGTCCCCTGCCCTTGACATTATTGCCTCTGTAACCGCCTCTACCCTTGTTATTGTACGGGGTCTGGGTGTTACTTTTGTAATACTGCGTGGATTGGGATGCCTGCCCCCTCGTGGTGCCTCTGGAGTTGGAGCGGCGAAAGGAACCACTCAGAAACTGCTGACTTTGTAAAGCCCCCATTGATTTGGCAGTTTCCGTATCTTTTTTCATTTTTTCCAGGGTGGCATCCACCTCAGGTCCAAACAGGTGGTCAGGATTCACTGTTTGATTCAGTATTGTAGTTTGGATGTCGGGTTTGAACCCTGAAATTCGAAGCCAGGCATGGCGTCTAAGCAACACACTGGTGTTGATAGCCCTGGAGGCTGTTTCTGCCACGTCTAGTGCACATTTGATGGATGCATTCGTAATGAGTTTGCCTTCCTGAATCAGCATCTCCCCTGCCTCCTCGTATTGGTCAGGTAAATGTTGCAGTATGGCCTCTAAGGTGTCATAATGGGCCCTATCATAACGTGCAAGCAGGGCTTGGGTGTTAGAAATTCTCCAGATATTAGCTGCCTGTGCAGCAATCCGTTTGCCTGAGGCCTCGAAGATCTTGGACTCCTTGTCTGGGGGAGGAGCGTCACCAGTAGTCTGAGAGTTCGCCCTCTTCCGAGCGTTGGAAACAACCAAGGAGTCTAATGGCAAGTGTCCCCTGATATAGGTAGGATCCGTCGGCGCCGCCTTATATTTCCTGTCGATTCGAGGGTTGACCACACGCGCCCGTGTGGGCTCCTTGAAGACTTCCGTGGCATGCTTAAGCACACCTTTGAGCATCGGCAGCGTTTTGACCGTCTTCTCAGCCACAGAGAAGGTGTCGAACAAGAAGTCCACATCCACCTGGTCCGAGTGCAGCTCGACGTCGTGGTTAGCCGCAGCTCGCTCGATCAGAGAGTTAAAGGCCGCCGAGTCCTCCGTCGGGGACGTCTTGGCCGCAAAGAGTTGCGTGTCCTGCCCTGACTGTGGGTCCTCCGTGTCGCCTCCGGCTGACCAAGGGGTACGCTCCTCCTCCGGATCCGAGTACGCCGGATAGGTGTACTCGGCATCCTCTTCGTCCACATCGCCTGCGGGGGAATGTGTTGGCGAGAGCCCCAGGGCTTGTGGGGACACAGGTTCCACAAGAGTCGAAGAGTCTGCAGAGTCCCTTTTGTTTTTGAGAGGGATCTTGAAATGCTCCAACGCCGGCTCCGTCGTGATCTTCCTCTTGAGGAGAGACAGTTTTCCGGTGTTGGCGTCGATGATTACCTCACGACGTTCTTCCTCAGCAAGCGGCTGGAGCCGAAGCTTTGACGCCACCAAGGTAGTCTTCGGCGTCAGTACCTCCTTCGAGTGTCCGCCCTGTGTCGACGCGAAGGCCTTCGGCGCATCTTGGGTGGTAGGGTGAAACGAATAGGTGTTTGCCCCTTCGCAGGCTTAGGCGGGAGCTTAGGCGCCACAGCGTCCTGAGCGGGAACCACACTGTCCTTTCGGATCCGCTGCAGGGAGTCCGCTACCTTCAACGTTAAGGCCGGAGAGGGCTTGACCGGGCCGAGCGACCCCCCGTCATCGAGAGCCTGATCGCCGGCAGCCACCTTCTTCGGAGCCGACGTCCCATGGCCATGAGCGTTGTTGCCCTGACGCTTCCTCGGAGCCTTTTTCGGGTCCGAGACCCCTTTCGAAGCCGACGCGGCCGCGTCGGACGATTTCGCCTTCGGCACCGACCCCGAGGGCTTCGGGTCGGCCATTTTGGCGTGGCTCTTAGAGTCGGCCATTTTGACTGTCTTGGAAGTTGACGCCTCCAGAACCTTCTTGATCATCTCAACTTTCGCTTTCGGTTTCGCATCCGAGGGTGCGGGACCAGTCGGCTTCACTTTCGTTTTCTTCGAAGTAAGCGATGGTTCACAAATGTCCGTGACCGGGCCCAGAGGCGGGGACGTAGGACTCATAGTCAGATCTTGGGTAAGGCCCGAAGGCGATCCCTCGACCTGGGCCGTATGAAGGGGGCTAACCCCAGAGTCTGTTTGGGGATGCTCCTCCTCCGAGCTATCTCCCATCGTGGTAAAGGCCTGATCGTCGTCCCCTACCTCGTCGGTGACTTCGGCAAAGTTCTCCTCACCCACGTCGTAGGTCTCCCCTTCGGATGCGGGATTAGAGTCCGAACCTTGCACGTCGTCCTCGTCCTCGACAGATTCTTGAAAAATGTCATCTGGTGGGGGCGCCGCAGCTGATAACTGAGCCTGGAGCCTATGGGCTCGACGAATCTTTAAAGTCTTCTTGCTCCGGAACTTCGAGCACGCCATGCAGGCGTCTTCGCGGTGATCCGGCGACAAGCAGGTATTGCACACCGGGTGCACATCGAGGTGTGAGTATTTAGAGTTACACACCGGGCACTTCTTAAACGGAGTTCGCTCCATAGCAAGAGTGTAGTGTAGGCCCGTCCGCGCCGAAGGCACGTGGAAGGGCAGCAAGAGATCGGGGCTGAGAGTCAGAAAGAAACCCGAACGCAACTATACCGACGCCCAGCCTAAAGACCTTTTGGTCTCGAGTAGAAGTTGAACAACTATCGGTTCCGACAGAGGGAACCGAAACACATCCGAACCCAATGGCGGAAAAAAACAATCTGGGGATGGAGGCGATGCCCATGCGCACTGTAGTCCAGGGGAGGAGCCACCTATCTCGTGATACTTCGAAGACTCTTCCAGGACAACAATGTGAAATCATCCGGACCCAACACTAGGTGGCGATCTATGCACAGATATGAATTCAGCAGCCCACATGCCTCGAACATGAAAGTATGCATCCTTTAGGTCCAGTGTGGCCAGGAAGTCCCCCTGTTGAAGCAGAGGGAGAACCTGCTGTAACGTGAGCATATGGAAGTGCTCCGAGAGAATGTACCAGTTGAGGGGCCTGAGGTCCAGGATGGGCCTGAGGGATCCGTCCTTTTTGGGGATCAGAAAGTACAAGGAGTAAACCCCTGTTCCCCTTTCTTGCAGTGGAACGAGCTCTATTGCCCCTTTTTGCAGCAGGACTGTGACCTCCTGCTGCAACAAGTGCAAGTGCTCGCCGAACATAGGACGGTTTCTTGGAGGAATGTTTGGTGGAGTTGAAGTAAGTTCCAGACAGTAACCGTACTGGATAAGAGATCTCACCCACCTGTCCGTGGTGATGGTTTTCCACGCGGGCAGGAACTGCTGGAGTCTCCCCCCGACCGGTGTTGAGTGGTCGGGGGGCAGTGACAAGACGTCACTGCTTGTTGGCGGCGGTGGACCTGGAGCTATTGTTTCCACGTCCCCTGCCCTTGACATTGTTGCCTCTGTAGCCACCTCTACCCTTGTTGGTGTATGAGGTCTGGGTATTGCCTTTATAGTACTGTGTGGATTGCGATGCCTGACCCCTGGAGGTGCCTCTGGAATTGGAGCGGCGAAAGGAACCACCCCGAAACTGCTGAGATTGGAGGGCCCCCATAGACTTAGCAGTGTCCGTGTCCTTTTTCATTTTTTCCAGTGTCGCATCCACCTCAGGGCCAAACAGGTGGTCAGGATTCACTGTTTGGTTGAGTATGGTTGTTTGGATATCAGGTTTAAAGCCTGAGATTCGAAGCCATGCATGCCGCCTCAGCAACACACTAGTGTTGATCGCCCTGGAGGCAGTGTCAGCCACATCTAGTGCACATTTGATGGAAGCGTTAGTGATTAGCTTGCCCTCCTGAATTAACATCTCCCCAGCCTCCTTGTACTGGTCAGGTAGGTGCTGCAACAGTGTTTCTAGGGTGTCATAGTGAGCCCTATCGTAGCGTGCAAGTAGGGCCTGCGTGTTTGAAATACGCCAGATGTTAGCTGCCTGCGCAGCAATCCTCTTTCCCGAGGCCTCGAAGATTTTCGACTCTTTGTCTGGGGGAGGAGCGTCACCAGTAGTCTGTGAATTCGCCCTCTTCCGAGCGTTGGATACAACCAAAGAGTCCAGTGGCAAGTGTCCCTTGATGTATGTTGGATCCGAGGGCGCTGACTTATATTTCTTATCAATGCGAGGATTGATGACACGCGCCCGAGTGGGCTCCTTGAAGACTTCCGGCGCGTGCTTTAGCACCCCTTTGAGCATTGGCAATGTCTTGACTGACTTCTCTGCCACTGAGAAAGTGTCAAACAAAAAATCCACATCCACAGGATCTGAGTGGAGCTCGACATCATGGTTGGCTGCGGCCCTCTCAATTAGGGCGTTGAAGGCCGCAGAGTCCTCCGTCGGCGAGGTCTTTGCCGCAAAGAGCTGCGGTTCCTGACCCGATTGGGGGTCATCCGGGTCGGCTCCGACCGACCAGGGTTCATGTTCCTCCTCCGGATCCGAGTACGCCGGATAGTTGTACTCGACTTCCTCCTCATCGTCACCCTCCCCTGCGTTAGAACGCGTAGGAGAACGTTCCACTTGTTTGGGAGACGAAGGCTCCATAGGGGCCGAAGCGCCCGCCGAGTCCTGCTTGTTTTTAAGAGGAATCCGAAAATGCTCAAGCACCGGTTCCGTGGTGATTTTCCGTTTGAGGAGGGACAATTTCCCAGTATTGGCGTCGATGATGACCTCACGGCGCTCTTCCTCAGCGAGTGGCTGGAGCCGAGGCTTCGACCCCGCCAACGACGCTTTGGGCGTCGACACCTCCTTCGAGGGCACGTCCGCCCCCTGCTTCGGAGCGAAGGCTTTCGGCGTAGACTTTGGTGGCAGGGTGTAGCGAATAGGCGTCTGCGCCTTCGCCGGCTTCGATGCGGGCTTCGGCTTCACCCCCTCTGGTTCGGGAACCTCAGCGTTTCGAATCCGTTGGAGGGATTCAACGACCTTCTTCGTCAAGGCTGGAGAGGGCTTGACTGTCTTGAGCGATTTCCCTGAGTCGGGAGTCGAGTCTGCCGGGGGCAGCGTCTTCGGAGTCGACACCTTGCCATCCTTGGCCCCGACGGTCGGAGCCGGCACAGCCGGAGCCTTGGAATCGCTTTGACGCTTCTTTGGAGCCTTTTTCAGGTCGTCGACCTCGACCATCTTCGGCGCCGACGCAGCCGCGTCGGCCACCTTCGTCTTCGGCGTCGACCCCGAGGCCTTGGGGTCGGCCATTTTGGCGTGGCTTTTCAAGTCGGCCATTTTGACTTTCTTAGGTGTTGACGCCTCTAGAGCCTTCTGTCCCACCAGTGGAGCTTTCACTTTCGGTTTCGGTTTCGAAACCGATGGTGTGGATCCCGATGGCTTCACTTTCGTTTTCTTCAACGGGAGTGGCTCCTCAGAAATGTCCGCGGCCAGGCCGAGAGGCGGGGCAGTTGGACTATTAGCAAGGTCTTGGGTAAGGCCCGAAGGCGATCCCTCGACCTGGGCCGTATGTTGGGGATTGACCCCTGAATCAGTCTGGGGGTGCTCTTCCTCCGAGCTATCCCCCACGGTGGCAATGGCCCCATCGTCGTCCCCTACCTCGTCGCCGGCTTCATCAAACTCCTCATCCTCCGCGTCGTAGGAAGGGAGGACTGTGGCAGAGTCTCCCCGACCCGCTTATTTCACCTGCTGTGTTTGTTACAGAGCTCTGCGCTCCACGCTAGCCGGTACCTGTTTGTGTGCTCTTGCACAGTTCTATTTTAATCGGTGTGTACCTATTTTAAAAAGTATTCTCTTACTCACTGTGACGACCGTGCTTCTTTCTGACTCCTAGAGGGCCTGCGCTCGATTCTTCCCCTGCCCCGCCCCGGTCCGACACGGCAACCAGTGCCGATTGAGCGGAGGGCGGGACAGGAAGAGCCAGTGACCCCACCTAGACCATCGCGCTGTTAGCGCTCTAGTTGTTTGCATCAGGCAGGGCATTTAAGCCCTCTCGTCGCCCAAGCGCGCAGCGGTTGCGCGCAGGGGGCGCCTTAGTCGCGCCTGAGACGAGCCAGAGAGGAGCCCGTCTGTGCCCGTCCGTGACCGACCGGGGCCAGGGGCCATGACCCCTGCTCTAGTGGCACCCCCCGCCAGCGGCACTGACATACTCAGGTACTCCTCCAATGATCTACTAAATTTGTGGTTACCTCCGCAGAAAGGTTGTGTACAGGACCCCGGCTTCTGTCCCGGGGGTCCATTTTCATGCAAACATTGCCGCTACCAGTCATACCCCAGCTCTCCCCCCACAGGCACACTGACCCCGGAGGACTCCAGCTCCAGCCTTCCCAGGGGCAACAGTATACTCTGTAATATAAGATCCCTCCCTAAGCATCACTCGGAGGTTTGGGACCTAATCCATTCGACCCGCCCAGATTATTGCTTCTGTACGGAGACCTGGCTTAAGCCCCATCTGGTCCCCGCTATCACCTTGGGGATCCCTTCGGGGTATAAGATTCTTAGGCTTGACCGCCCAGTCAAAACCGGCGGCGGGGTTGCTGTAATCTACAAAGACACCCTCACTGTCACCTTTCTCGACCAATGCTGTACTAAGGACATTGAGGTCCTGGTTTTCAAGGCTGGTTCCTCCTCACAAGCTTGCTGGAAGGGAGCTCTGGTGTATCGTCCCCCTGGCCCCTGTGCCGAGGCTTCTACCCTCCTCTTGGAGACACTAGCTCCTCATATCAGCATAGGGACTAATTTTGTACTCCTTGGAGACTTCAATGTCCACAGTGAACTGTCTGACAATGCAGAAGCGCGGAACCTGCTGGCTGATCTATCTGCCCTGGGTTTTAAACAGTGCAACAGAGGTCCGACCCATCGGGCTGGTCATACCCTTGACCTAATCCTGTCCAACTCGCACTCCTTGACTTGTTACCCTCCAATGCAGGTGGAATGGACTGACCACTTTGTCATCAACTTTTCCCTCCCCACCCTTATCAAAGAACGCTCCCAACCTGTTCCCCTCCCGTTATGGCGCAGGCAGTGGTACAAGGTGTCCGGTGACACTTTCAAAACTACTTTTGTACCCCCTGACTTTCTCCCCTCTGACTCCACCACTTTGGCCCTGTCTAAATACAATGATGCCTTGATCAAGGCGGTCAACTTAATTGCCCCTTTAAGGCGCTGTAACCGGCGCTCTGACCGCAGACAGGAACCATGGTATACGGACCTACTGCGTGCGGAGAAAAAGGTCTGTAGGAAGTTGGAGAAATCCTGGAGAAGCTCACGCAGCACGGCAGATAAAGATCGCTATAGCTCTGCCATGAGACTTTATCATAAAAACATCAGAGCTGCCCGTAAATCCCACATTGTCTCCCAATTGTCTGAGGCTGGCAAGGATTCAAAACTACTGTACCAGGTTCTCAGTACATTTACCAAGCCCGTCGCCTGTGACAGTCCGGAAATGCTGACCCAAAAACTGTGTGAAGATACTGCTGGGTTCTTTGCCGATAAAATCGATTCTATTTATCGAAACATCTCCCTAGCTAGACCTCCTATTGAGGAATTGGCCCCTTCCTCCAGCCTCCAGCCCGAATCTATCAGCGCTGTCTCTGTCACGCTGTCCTCCATTCCCGAGATCAGCCTAGAACAAGTCAACTCCCTGATCGGGACTATCAAATCAGGCAGTCCAGTGGACCCTGTACCCGCCCGTATCATGCACCTCATTGGGAGTGTACTTAGTCCCTCCATCCAGATGGTGATCAACCGCTCCCTCTCTGAGGGACTGGTTCCCCGGGAGTTGAAGGAGGCCATGGTCAAGCCTATTAGGAAAAATACCTCCACCCCCTGGTCGGACATGACAAATCTGAGGCCAATATCCCTCTTACCGTTCATCAGCAAATTGATGGAGAAGCATGTGAATCACCACCTTTCCAGCTTCATTGAGCAAACCAGCAGTCTGGACCACTCTCAGTCAGGGTTCAGGCCTAGGTATAGCACCGAAACGGCTCTTCTTTCCGTCACAGATGCTATACGCCTGTCCCTGGATAGAGGAATGTCAGTGGTGTTGGTGCTGTTGGACTTGTCCGCAGCATTCGACACCATATCCCACGCCATCCTCCTTACCAGATTAAAGGAGATTGGTATTGATAGATCTGCCTTGGCGTGGTTTACCAGCTTCCTCTCCGAGCGTACCCAGAAGGTGAATATGGGCCCTTTCAGCTCCCCCTCGGCCAGTATCACCAGAGGAGTCCCGCAGGGCTCCTGTCTTAGCCCTACGTTGTTTAACGTATATGTCTCCCCGTTGGCTAATATTATGAGGTCCTTCGGGTTTATGCCCATCTCTTACGCTGACGACACGCAGCTGCTGTTCACTTTTAAAAAATGTACTTCGGAGATAAGACAATCTTTCTCCAACGGCATGACTGCGACTGCCAACTGGATGGCCACAAACTTTCTCCAGTGCAATGTGGGAAAGTCCGAGGTCATGTTATTCGGAGAGGCAAAAATCCTGTGGACCCCTGACTGGTGGCCCCCCAGTCTGGGGCAGGCCCCCTCCCCTAAACAGGTGGTGAAAGACCTGGGGGTTCGTTTAGATCACGACCTCACCCTTGCCCACCATGCCAGCACCACGGCGGGATCCTGCTTCCACATTATAAGCCTCCTGCGGAAGGTGTTCCCCCTTCTTCCAGACTACACAAGAAAGACCTTGGTCCAGGCCCTCGTTCTGAGCCGCCTGGACTACTGTAATGGCCTTTTCTTGGGAGCTAACGAAGGAGTGCTTAATAAACTGCAGGTGGTTCAGAACACCGCGGCCCGCCTGGTGACCAATGCCCCCCCTAGAACTCCATCTCTGCCCCTTCTCAAGGCCCTCCACTGGCTTCCCATCCGGAAACGGGTGGAATTCAAGATTTGTTGTGTGGTACACAAGAGTCTTTACAACCTCGGTCCACACTATTTGGCCAAGAAATTTGTATACCACCGCCCCTGCCGCAATCTCAGGTCCAGCAACCAACTTTTACTACAGGTTCCTAGACACTACAAGACCAGACAGGGAGGTCGTGCCCTTTCCATTATGGGCCCGCGCCTATGGAACAATCTCCCTCTTTCCCTTAGAGAGTTCCCGAGCCATCTGGCCTTTAGGAAACTCCTAAAGACAGCTCTATTCTAGTTGGAGTGCTGTTTGTCCTGTTCTCCACAGCTCCGCGCGGAGATACACCTTCGGGTGTGATGCCGGCGCGTTACAAGCCCATAAATAAATAAATAAATAAATAGTCCTCTCCCTCCGACGCAGGGCTAGAGTCCGAAACCTGAAAGACATTTTCGTCTTCTTCAAATACTTCAAAGATGTTGTCCGGTGGGGGCGCAGGGGTGCCGACAACTGGGCCTGGAGTCGAGCGGCCCGACGATGCGTTAGGGTCTTCTTGCACCGGAACTTTGAGCAGGCCATACACCTGGCCTCGTCATGGTCCGGTGATAAACACTTGTTGCACACAGGGTGCACGTCGAGGTGTGAATACTTGGAGGTGCACACCGGGCACCTCTTGAACCGAGTCCGTTCCATGTTCAGGAACTTGGAGCGTCGAGTAGGCCCGTCCGCGCCTAGAGCACGCGGAGGGGCAGGAAGCGTTCGGAGCTGAAAATAAGATAACCCGAACGAAACAATACCGACGCCCAGCCTAAAGACCTTTTGGTCTCAAGTAGAAACGTAAAACTATCGGTTCCGACAGAGGGAACCGACACACATCCGAACCCAATGGCGGAAAAAAACAATCTGGGGATGGAGGCGATGCCCATGCGCACTGTAGTCCAGGGGAGGAGCCACCTATCTCGTGATACTTCGAAGACTCTTCCAGGACAACAATGTGCAATCATCCGGACCCAACACTAGGCGGCGATCTATGCACAGATATGAATTCAGCAGCCCACATGCCTCGAACATATCGTTACACAAGTAGTAACTTGTGCATCTGAAAGAGACATGTTAGTGATAGATTCCTTACCTTAGAATAGATACCCCAGCAATACCAACCCCGTGGTGGTGTTTCTGCGAACCAATAATCACACCAGAAAGTCCTGGAGGACGGAACGGCCAAAGTAGCCATCCCTCGGGACTTGACTGTCCAGGCAATAATGTCGTGCAAACGTGTGCAGCGAGGCCCACGTAGCCGCCTGGCAAATGTCCTGCAAGGGCACACCTAGCCCAAAGCAGTTGTAGTGGCTGTAGCTCGAGTGGAATGAGCCCTCAGCCCAACAGGGGGTTCCTTCTTAGCCAAGGAGTAACACGCCTGGCTACACAAGATGATCCACCGGGAGATGGTCCGCTTGTGCACAGCTTTCCCTTTCTTAGCGCCCGCGTATCCAACAAAGAGTATATCATCCACCCGGAAATGTTGTGTGCGATTCAAATAAAATGAAAACGCACGTTTCGGGTCCAGACGGTGGAGCCTCTCCTCCTCTCTCGAGGGGTGCGGAGGCAGAAAGAAGGTGGGCAAGGTGATGGATTGCCCAATGTGGAAGGCCGTGACTACCTTGGGTAGGAAGGAGGGCTTTGTTCATAACCCAACCTTGTCCGGATGGACTGAAAGGAAAGGAGGCTTACAAGATAGAGCCTGAAGCTCACTCAATCTCCTGGCAGAGGTGATGGCTACCAGGAAGGCAGTCTTCAAAGAGAGAAGGCGAAGAGGGCAGTTGTGAAGTGGCTCTAAGGGAGCGCACATCAGAAACGTAAGAACCAGGTTAAAGTTCCACTGAGGCATCACGAAAGGAACAGGAGGGAACGTATGAGTGATGCCCTTCAGGAATCGATTAACAATAGGGGACTTGAACTAAGAAGGTTGATCAGGCAGCCTCAGAAAGGCTGAAAGAGCTGAAAGATAGCCCTTGACAGTGCCCAGAGCAGAGCCCTGCTGGGCAAGAGAGAGAAGAAAGAGGAGAACCTCAGAAAGAGGGGCATTAAGGGGATCCACTGCCGTTGCTGTGCACCATGCCACAAATCTGTTCCACCTGCAGGCGTATACCGACTTTGTGAGGGACGCCTGGCTGCCAGAATGATGTCGCAAACTTCAGGAGGCAAGTCAAATGGCCTCAACTGTCGCCGCTCAATCTCCAAGCACGGAGGTGGAGACTGGACAGGTTCAGGTGGAGGACCGTCCCCTGCTGCTGCGACAGAAGGTCCTCCTGAAGACGCAGACGAACCGGGGGATCGACTGACATACTGAGTTGCTCGGGATACCAGTACCTTTGTGCCCAGTCCGGAGCCACAAGGATGACTTGTGCCCGGTCTCGCTTGATCTTCTTCAGAACTCTGGGCAGAAGTGGTATAGGCGGAAAGGCGTACAACAGACCGCAGCTCCACTCGAGACGAAAAGTGTCTCCGAGCGAGTGCCGCCTTGGAAATTCCAACGCGCAGAACTTATGACATTGCGCGTTCTCTTCGGTGGCGAATAGATCTAACCAAGGCTCTCCCCACTGCTGAAAGAGACCTTGCGCCACATCAGAGTTCAGACGCCATTCGTGATCCATCATGCACCGGCGGCTGAGTTTGTCCACCCTGGCGTTCAGAGAACCTGCCAGGTGTTGAACCATCAGAGTCACGCCCTGATGTTCCAGCCATTGCCAGAGGCGCAGAGCCTCCTGGCAGAGGGTCCACGACCCCACCCAGCCTTGTTTGTTGCAGTACCATATGGCGGTGGTGTTGTCCGTAAACACCTGCACTACACTCCCTCGGACAGACGGGAGGAATGCCTTCAGTGCTAGACGAATCGCCCGAAGCTCCAAAAGGTTGATATGGAGCCAGGACTCCGTCGGAGACCAGAGGCCTCTGATCTACGCCTCTCCCATGTGGCCTCCCGAGCCCTGGAGGGACGCGTCGGTCACAACTACGTGCTACGGTTGGGGAAGGGAGAGGGATCTGCCGTTGACCCAATCGTGGTCCGTGAGCCACCACTGCAGCTGTCTCGCAGTGCCCTCCGAGACAGGTTGCCCTTATGCTGGGCCCACTGAAACTTCAGGTCCCACTGCAGAGCCCGCATCCGCCATTGTGCGTGATACACCAGAAGGATGCAGGAGGCCATCAGCCCCAGAAGCCGCAGCGTCAACCTGACTGAAATCCGGAAGAGTGGAATCAGAGCCTGTATATTCCGAACCCGCTGTTCGGGCGGGTAAACCCGAAACTGCGCCGAGTCGAGAACCGCTCCGATGAAAAGGAGCTTCTGAGAGGGGCACAGGTGCGACTTCGGCACATTGATGGAAAATCCCAGCTGGTGCAGGAGATCCGCCGTAGTCTGGAGGTGGCTGACGACTGTCTGGGGCGAGCCCGCCTTCAACAACCATTCGTCGAGGTAGGGGAAGACTGAGACCCCCAACCTGCACAGATGAGCTGCGACCACCGCCATCACCTTCATGAACACCCGTGGGGCGCTGGTAAGGCCGAAGGGGAGCACGGTAAACTGAAAGTGCTTGTGGCCTACCGTGAACCGCAGGTAACGCCGGTGGGCCGGCAGGACGGGGATGTGGAAATACGCGTCCTGCAAGTCCAACGCTACCATCCAGTCTCCTGGGTCCAGGGCAGCTAAGACCTGAGCCAGAGTCAGCATTTTGAACTTCTCCTTGCAGAGGAAGCCGTTGACGATCCTCAGATCAAAGATAGGGCGTATGCCCCCTTTGCCCTTCTTGGGTACCAGAAAGTAGTGGGAGTAGCAACCACGTCCTACTTCTGGCCCAGGAACGCGCTCGATGGCCCCCTCGGCCAAGAGGGCCGAAACTTCCGCCTGCAGGAGCCGCAAGTGATCCCCCGATACGCGGTGGTGTTGCGGTGGCATGGATTGAGGAGTCGTCTCGAAGGGGAGGGAGTAGCCCCTCCGGACGATCTGCAGCACCCACCTGTCCGAAGTGACAGTGCGCCAGTGAGAGTGGCGATGGCGAACCCTGCCTCCCACTGGCTTCACATGGGCAGAAAAGCACGGACTAGGAGGGTTTAGAGGTGGATGCTGCAGGGGAAGGTGTGGACTGACCTCGCCTGTTTCTCCGACTGCCTCCGCGGCGGTTTCCACAGCTGCCGCCGCGCTGGATGTTAGTCTGCGGCGAGTGGCTGGTGGCACGCGTGGGGGCACCCCTTCCTTGGCCGCGAAAGGAACCTGTTTGCTGGCCCGGGGCCGAGAGGCCCAAGGACTTGGCCGTAGCCCTGGAGTCCTTAAAGCGCTCAAGCGCGTGGTCCGCTTTGTCGCCAAAGAGGCGACGGCCATCGAACGGCATGTCCATCAGTGTTCTGGACATCTGCCGAAAAATAGGCGGATCTCAGCCAGGCGTGGCGTCTCACCGCCACCGTTGTAGCCATCGCTCTGCCTAGCGAGTCGGTGGTATCCAGCCCACACCTGATCGAATATCTGGCTGCATCTCGGCCCTCCACAAGGGCTTGGCCGAGTTTGGCCCGTACCTCCAACGGGCACTCTGGCAGCACCTCCGCCACCGTCTCCCACAGAGAGTGGGTGTAGCGGCCCAAGAGGCATGCGGTGTTCGAAGACCGCAGTCCCAAACTAAGGGAAGAGAATATCTTTTTACCATAATTCTCATACCTCTTGGATTCTCTGTCGGGCGGAGCCGACGGGAAGGCGGTCTGGGAATTGGAGGCCTGGATGACCAGACTGTGGGGTGGGAGGACAGGAAACATGGGTCGCCCGGAGCCGGGCGGTGGCGTCTGGCCACGTTCCTATCTACGGGTGAACCTGTAGCGGGCCTGGACCAAGTGCCCAAAAGAACGTTGGTTAAGGCCTCCTTAAAGGGCAGCAGAGGCTCAGCTGAGCATGACTGCGGTTTAAGGACCTCTGTGAGGAGGTTAGTCCTCACGGCCGCGACGGGGAGCTCAAGGCCCAAGGCCTTGGCAGCCCTCGTCAACACAACACTATAGGTAGCCCCCTCCTCCGAAGCCACGGTAGGAGGAGAGACAAAACCAGTGTCTGGAGAGGTGTCCAGGCCACTGGCCTCCCCAAGGTCTCCTGCCCAGTCCTCATGAGACTGACACTCCTTGGTCAGAGGGTCCTCAGACCCCTCCCAATTCTCCTCATCACCCCTCTCCTGAGATTCAGGGTCGTAATTGAATGAGGTCAGTTCATAGAAGTAAAAATCTCCAAACGGCGTCTGGTGCGGCGCTGAGAGGCACCGCCCGACGTCGGAACCGAAACAGAGGAGGTATTGGGGCCGGCGCCGCCCGAGGACGGCGCCGGGGGTGACACCGGACGGACCGACGCCCGGGGTGGGGGGGTGTTAACGTCAACCGGTGACGATCCAGAGCCCGAGGAAGGCCCCGCTGTTCCCTGCGGAGCCGGGCCCGAAGGCGCCGGCGGCGTCGGGGCCGAAGCCCCCGACCCGCTAGGGCCCCCAGACGGGTCCGCTCTGCCCGAAGGCGCCGTGGAGCCCGTCTGAGGAGAAAGGGACCTCATGGCCATGAGGAAGCGCTCAATCTCCATCGGCGTCGCGTTCAGCCCAGGGACCGGAGGGTATGGGGCCGGACGCGACGCCCGCGACTCCCGAGGAGCCGCGTGGGCGGTGTCAGCCGAATCCCCGGCCGCATCGCGCGAGCGTCGGGGGGGGGAGTCGGAAGAGCAATGATGCCTCTTCGACTTCTTGTGTTTCTTACCCGACGACTTGGACTCGGAGGAGTGGTGCCGACTCCCGGAGCTGTGACGGCTCTGTCCCTGCGACCTGTCCCTCGACCTTCCGTGGGACCGGGACCTCACTCGGCGTGGGGCCGACTGCCGGAGTTCGAGCCGCCTGCGGGACCGCTCCCGCCTGGCTTTCTTCGAAAGGGCCCGACAGTCGGTGCAGGCCTCGTCGTCGTGTTCGACGCCTAGACACGTCAGGCACAGGCGGTGAGGAACCGTGACCGACATGGTGCAGTCGCAATCGTCACAATGCTTGAAACCAGGCATCCCTACGGCACCGATCGGAGTAGCAAGACTTCGAAAAGGATAAAAAATAAATCACAAAAAAGTTAGTCAAAAATGGACTGGGTTACTGCTTTTTCCAGATCTGCGCTGGCTGGCGCGGAAAAAAGAAGAACTGACGTCAGCACGCGGAGGCGGTGTCTAAGTACTCCGACGACGTCACCACGGCGCCCACGACTGAGCCGCAGACGACGCCTACCGACGCGCAAGGGTACTGCTACGCAAAAGTTACCGGATCCAGTCTGACGCCTGGGGATATTCTAAGGTAAGGAATCTATCACTAACATGTCTCTTTCAGATCTTTGCTTTCTAAAAGTAAGAGTACATTTATTAAACACACACACACTACTCAATACTATGCACCAATTTACAAATATACATACGCTGTTGGAATTACTTTGTGACATTGCGTAACATCTCCACCCCTCCCGCAGGGTGTGGGGTCTAGCACCACCACTCCCATGTCTGCACATTTTCTCCCCCCCTCTCCCAATGCAACTGGTTGAACATAACCTGGAACGAGGGTCCTGCGCATTGGCACCATCCCAGTGGCGTCCCCCCCTATTACCTCCCATTTAACAGGGGTACACCTGCCTTGATGACAACTCTGACTGAGCATCTCCTACTGACCAAAAAGTATGCACCTCTACATCGTAAGGGCTAACAGTCTGGGTTGTTCCTGACCTAACAGCAGCAGCAAGAATACATGTTAAAGCACCACTTTAGAATGATCAAACACGTAACATTTGGGTATCATTAAAAATGCATTGCAATTACAGCCGCTAAAAGCATCACAGGATTATGCATAAAAAGCCTGACACCCTAGCAGGAATGTCTAATAACATAACCCAAGTTTGCGTATGCCATCACCTTACACCATTACACATGTGACCTTCTACATTACAGATGTGATCTTCAGTCCCTTTAAAGGAAATAACCATTAGTAAAATCATTTCTGGTGCAATTACACCTCTTCATCTGCAGGAGATGCCTTCTTACAGACACCCCCATTCAACCATTCACTCCTTGAGGCAATTTTGCAAACACCCTCAGCTGAAGAACAAAAGTTCCAGCCCAGAAGGTGATAATTGTGGGCTGAGTCGTTGAAATACTTAGGAAACTTAAGGTGACGTTTCTCTTTGTGCAGGGGGGAGGCTGCGTTTCTTCAGCAGCTCCCCTCAGCACCTTTTCACCTAAGAGGGTGACCCCCTCCTCTGGGGGGGCCACGAAGCACCAAAACTTCAGGCTTCCACATGCCTGGCAAGGCATTATGGGGCGATTGTGCTCCTCCTCGTGAATATTGTATGAGCGGCTCTCCCGCTGCGCCGGGGAGAGCCGCACTGGTGGTGCTGGCGGCTTCGCCTTCTCTTCCCGCTTCGGTGGGTGGCCCGGTCCCAGGTGTTGGTAGGTGGCTCCTCCTGTTAAGGTTTGGGGTTCTGGTCCCACCCGGGACCTCCGCATGCTGTCTTCGTTTGAGGGCAGCCCGGGGAGCGCACCCCCGCCGGCTCCCCGTGTGGCCAGCACTCTGTGCTGCAGCGGGAGCGGGCAGTCCTATTGGGGGAGCCTGCGCTCCCCCCCATCCTGGCACCTCGGGCCCGGGGATGGGGTCCCGGGACCACCCTCTTCTAGAAGGGGTTGCGCGACTGTGCGACCCATCGCCATTTTCATCGGGGGCCAGGGTGGGCTCCTGGCACCCAGTGGGACAGTGTCACGGGGAGCACAACGGCGCTCCCCGGCCTCCATTGTCGGTGGGAACAGGCTGGGCTCCTGGCACCCCTGAAGGGCACCTTCACAGAGAGTGCGACTGCGCTCTCCGGCTTTACTTCTCTGCCCCCTGGACCTGACCCACCCCGGGGGCATCTGAGACCGGCGGCGGAGCCACACGCCCTTTGTTGGTCTTCTTAGGGTCAAAGGTCGCCTACCTTCCGGAGCCATATCTCAGCCCCTGTGGGTCCGATCTGCCTCATTTTCTAGTCTTCTCGCTCCTGGCGGTGCCCCCTAGCCACTGGGAGCACTCTCCTTCACCCTTGGGGTCTCCAAGAGGGTCCCATTCTGCAGGTAACGGTCTTCACTGGCTCCCTGCGCCTCTTCTCCCTGCGCAGAGGCCCCTGCTTCTGCGCACCGGTCCTGGGTGCTTCTTCTGGTGCTGTTGGGGGCCTGGGTGACAGTCAGGGGGTCTCTCCTTCCAACTGCCCATTGCCAGGCTACAGCACCTTCCGCCTCCGCAGAGCACACCCCAGAGAGAGCTTCTCTTCCTGTGCAAGTGCTTTTTAAAAGTTGAGTAGGTGGCTGGCAGGAAGTCTCTGTGTGTCCTATCAAACAGAGACACATCACTTCCTTGCCCCTCCTCCCTCCTCCCCCCCTCCTTGTCCAGCCTCTGGGTTTGTACGAAATGGCGGCGTCCAGTGTCTCTGGCCACATGGCCTCTGAAACCCAACTCCTTCCGCCCCCTCACTGCGGTTCAGCTTGGTTCCTGGCACCCAGCGACAGCAGTTGATGGATTGGCTTGTAGCTCCACCTATCTTTTCTCTCTGGAGGGAAGATCTTCGCTCTGGGAAGAAAGGTAGTTAATCTAACCTGCCAGGGCCAGACCCCAGCCAGGGATGCAGTGAAATATGACATTTCTGGACGACCCAAAAGCAGTACAAATACGACTTTGGACTCTGCAGAATACTTATTTTCACATCCGCTACACAGGACTTTAGTGCATGTTTGGAATCTGTAGGCCTTGTTGAAGTTACTCTAGCCATGGGTTTCACCTCCCCATAAGGGAATATTTAAGTGAAAAACACATTAAAACACACCGACATTCCCTGGCATGTTTTTTTTCCAGTGCATAAAGATTATTCCATGTCACCACCCATTTCTGCATAGGTCCTGCCACACCATTCAGTTTGTACCTGATCCTGGACTGCGCACGCTAGGAATCTCCCCTATGCATCCCCTACACGGCATGTAACCAACGCGATGCGCCATACTCCCGCTGCTGCGCAGCGGCCTAGTCAAGCCTGGGGGACACCAGTAAAATCTCCATGCAGTCTCCTTCATTAGGAGTTTACTGTGGGTTAGTCCCAGATATGAGGCTCCCCCACAGTAAAAGCTCAACAATTAGGTGCTCAAAAAAAAAAAAAGAGAAAATCTGGGCGGCCCCTAGTGTCAGAACCACCTTCTAACATCAACCAATTGGCGACCGCCAGTAAATCCTCCTTAAATTTAATAAGATTTTGTTTACATTTCTTGGAGAAGACGATAACTAATTGGGTGTCATCGGCATAAGAAGTCACAGACAACCCTCTGCTTTTTGCTACCGCTGCTAAGGGTTGTACATAGATGTTAAAGAGAACAGGGCTCAGTTTCGATCCTTTTGGACCCCCATGTCTGATCGCCGACTCCTGGAAATAATAGGGTGATACTGTGAGCTGAAAAGTTCTGCCCACTACAAAGGAGCTAAACTAGGCCAGAGCCGAGGCCTTAATCCCTATCTCCTATAGCCTGCACAGTAGTATTTCATGCGAGACAGTGTTGAAAGCAGCACTTCAATCTAAGAGAATTAAAGCCGCAGAATTTCCATCATCTAAATTCCTACGGATTTCTTCCGTCACTGCCAGCAGAGCCGACTCAGTGCTGTGACGGGCTATGAAACCGTTTTGAGAGGAGGCCAAGATGGTGTGTGTGAGAAGGTGGCCTGATATGCAGTGGTCACTATTCTAGTGCCCACTATGTATCAGTCCAGCAACCCTTATTGATGATTGGTTGTAAGTCAACCTTATAGACCAGCTATCCTAGTAGCATGGATACGAGCAGTCTAAGGCTAAAGACTCGAGAGGGCGTGTTAAGCCAGCTGTTTACCACACATATACCCCTTGAATACCCAGTGAAAGGACACCACACAAGTGTTATGAAAATAAACAGTTATTTATTAAAGATCACAACAGCCCTGTACTCTTTATGAGGACAGGGTACTAAGCACAAACCAAAACTCTTACAAAAATACTTAAGTTAGCACAGTATATACAAATGCCCGAGGGGCACGGAAAACCATATACTCTGAAAGTGGAATGCGAAATTCCTAGCAGGTAAGTACAGTACTAATAGCTTTTGGAATCGCTAGGACTTGACTAGGGAATCGTTAGATTATGTCTAGGAGGCCTAGGGGACTCGGGTGCAGTGTGTGCACTCTCACGCGAGATGCGGGACAAAAGTCTATGGTAGCTAGGAATTAGAAAGTTAGTGTTCTCGGGCGAACCCGACCTGGTAGGGAGAAAACGAAAGTAGATTCTGACCCTTGGATAGTGAGGCTATGCTGGGGCACCGAAATGCCGAAGTTACCTAGCCCAGGGGCTGCAGCTGCATAGGTCTGAAAAGACGTCGGGAATCCTCGTAGACGGACCAGGAGCCGGAAGAAAAGATGCTGGCCGGTGACCAGTGAAGAAAGTTCAGTCGGATCCAAGCCTGGATCTTGAAGATAGATGACACCTGAAAGCAGAGGGGACCAAGTTCGAGACTACTAGCCAGTAGTCAGTGGGCACCAGGAGGGCACCGGATGGTAGCCACCTCGACTAGGTGAGTGGGTGACGCTTGACTCGAAGATCTCACGGACCAGGAGGCGTTGTCGGCGACCAGGATGGAGGATCGAGCTGTCCCACGAAGATAGAAGCTGTCGGCGTCGCTGGACCCAGGATTGGGCAACAAAGCCTTGGCAAATTCAAGCCCACGCGGTGGACCTAAAATGGCGTCTGGAGTGGACCAGGAGGGTCCGGGGTGCCTCTCTTGAACAAGGAAGCAAGGGCCAGCCTGGAGCAACCAGACCAGCAGTCGTGAAGTCGTTGGGCGTCGTTCAGAAGGCCACAAGCCAGCCGGCTAGTAGCCAAACAACGCGGTGCACAGCAAACAGCAAAAGGGCCCCACGCAGATCGTGGAGATGCAGGGGGGCTGATCTTGGGTGCTGGAGCTGCGCAGGGTCGGGGCTTCTCGGACCCCAAAGCACTCACCAGTGGAGGACACGGTGGGCTTGCAGTAAAGATGTCGTGCAGTCTTGGCGATCGTCGGTCCCTTACGGTCTCGTCGCACTCACGGTTCTCAGCTTGGCTGTAGAGGTGAGTAGAGGTCAGAGGTGCCAGGGAAGCCGGGTCTCGTCGAGCTGGGTCGTCGGATTCGTGATGAAGGACTGGCAGCAGACCGCAGTGTTCTTTAGGATGGTGCCCGCTTGATGCAGGGTGACTACTCCTTAGCCACAAGGGAGAATCTTGAAGAAGAAATCGTGAAGTCCTTTCGAAGAAAGTGGGATCTTGATTCCAAAGATGATCTAATTTTAACAGGGGGCCCGCTCCCATCTTTATACTAAAAAAGGGGGCTGACCCGGTGACTAGGTCCTGCCTATGGGTGGGACTAGGTGGGGGGTGGTTACACCCCTCAGCCATGCCGGACTTCCCCAGGCCAGGGGCTGGTGTGCCCCTGGAACTGGTTCAGACCGGCCTATGCGTAGTGAGCACCGGGGTGCCACTCAGCAGTCACCTTCCTGTAAAGCCCTGCCTACCCAGGATACACAAAACCCTGTCTGGGACGGTGCTAGCACCGCCCCTGACAGGAAACCCTTTGTCCAGGCTCCCCCCGCTGGAAGGACTCCCAGCTGTAGGGGGTCAGACTTGTGTCTGTGGTGGCAGCATCCATTTTGTGGAGCTGAGGCTTCAGTTAACTTTAACCGGGGTTCACAGTTACATACATGTCGTGTCCCTCTAGAAGGGTGGAATGCTAACCCCGTCGCCAGAATTGGCGAGGGGTTAGTATTCCAATTCGTATGACACCTTACTCGACATGTTTTGATAAAGCAATACCAAAGATAGCATTTAACCGCGAGGATTATAATGCACTTAAGAGTATATGGTATGCGTTATCATGGAACAGCTATTAGGACTTGATTCCGCAAGCTGCAGACAGGCTCAGCTCATGCCAGAGCACCATCTCACACGATTCCAAGCACTCTGCCTTCAGGATTGTCAAGGCCTGCCATAGGAGTGACTGATAGGAATCTGTGTGTCCATTTTAGGGTTAGGTATAGGTATACTACACCTACAGCAAAGGGTGATTACACGACTTTGCCCCAGCTGTCATGCAGCCAGTTGTGTCAAATTTAGGAGGCCAGCCAGGGGTGGCATAATACATGCTGCAGCCCCTGGCAGCCCTGGGTACACCTATGCCCTGAGTTACAGGGTCTGATAAGGTGGCCCAGTACCAATTGGAAATGTACCTAGGGTACATGGAATCCATTTTTAAGAGAGAGCAGTAGGCATGGGGTCCTGATTGGCAGGATCCCAGGTCGTCTATGTCCAAAACCAGCTAAAACACAGGGCAAAAAGTTGGGGGCAACCATAGTCAGGATGTACCTTCCTACACAACCCCCCCCCAAACGAAAGGAGATAAGGCTATCCTTGTCCAGGTAAGCCTCTATTACCTAAGTGGCCATATAAGGAAGGACCAGCTCTGGCTTGGTTTCCCCCTGTGTCATGGTCCACTAGGCAACCCCTCACCCTAAGGGTATCTGAGGGTCTCCACCATAGGGAATCTCTGTCTCTGGTGTGTCTTGGGAAAGAAGAAGGCTGATGCTGGGATGGAGTGCTGAAGTGAGGCTCCTCTACCTTTGGGCTCAACTTCCTCCAATCACCATTCATCATGTGTGCCTTTCTTTCTTTAGCTGAGATGCACTGAGCTCTCAGGGTCAGCCTCTGGCTACCTAAAGCTGGAGGCTGAGTCCCTCTGTTTGGCTTACTGGAGGGACAGGTCAGGTCTGGGGTTTTTAGGCCCCATGTTTGGCTGTGCCCAACAGTGTCCAGCTGTGGGAGTTCCCTAACTACTTTTAAGGGGGATCCCTCAGGAGTCTGTTCTATTTTCACTTGGCTAGGTTTACCAGCTTCAGTGATCCTAATCTGCTGATAAGGGGGTTCTTTTGGACAGGGGGCCCTTTGGGGTCCACTACTGGCCTCCCTGGTCTCTTCAGCCCTGGGCTGACTGAGGCAGGGTAGAGAGGTGCAGGTTACCTGCTCCAGACTGGGTCCCCCCTGGGAAGGGTCCACTGCCATCAGGGGCTCTGCCAGGCTAGGCCTGACTACCTCTGGGGCAGTTCCTTCAACAGGGGTAGAGTCAGTTCCCTGAGGAGGCTGGCTCTCACCTAGTGTCTGGGAGGGGGAAGACTCTTCTTCCTCCTCAATGCTCTCTGTTTGAGTGGAGTGATCCATTGTTTCAGGCTTCACAACCTCACTATCTGTCTGAGTAGAGGCTGAGACCATTTCAACCTTGCCAACCTTTTCAGGAGGGCACTCAGTCTGTGTTTGGGCTGTGACTGTCACAGCCCTCCTATCCTGTTCTGAAAAGTCTGTCTGAGCCTGGGCAGTGGCTACCACTGCCCTTCCAACCTTTTCAGGGAGGAATGGTGCTTGGACTGGGGCTGTAGCTATTACTGCCCCACTAACCTGTCTGGATAGGCCTATCATTCTGGAATGAGTTTCTTGTTCCACCTCAGCCCATGCTGAGAGTTCCAGGTCATTCCCCAGTAAGCAATCTACAGGTAGGTTATCTGTCACTGCCACTCTCATGGGCCCTGTGACATTACCCCAGCTGAGCTTGACTACTGCCATGGGATGCCTTCTCTTCATTCCATGAATGTCTGTCACCTGATAAGTAAAACCAGGGGTCAGTTGAGCAGAGGGGACCAGATGGTCACTCACCATGGTGAGGCTGGCCCCTGTGTCTCTGAATGCCTCAACTTTCTGACCATTCACTAAAACTTCTTGTCTATACTTGCCCAAAATGTGGGGTCCAGTAGTGAAGTTGGCAAACCCCATGCCAGTCTCACAGACAAGAGTGTGGTCAGGGAACCTGGCTAAGCCATAGTCCTCCTGATTGCCCAAAGTAATGCCCACCACATTCTTGGGGGCACTCCCACCACCTGGGGGATTACCACTAGTGGTAACAGGAGGTTTAGGAGTATTACCTGGGGGTACATTTCCCTTATTACCATTTTTAGGGCAACTGGCATCACTTTTGTAATGGCCCACCTGTTTACAGGTATGGCAATAAGGTTTCTTTTGTTCAGAAGGAGTGTTCTGGGACCCACCACCCTTGTTGGAGTTTTGGGGCCCTTGGGAAGTCTTCTCTGTGGATTTATCCCCACCCTTCTCTTGAGGCTTGGTTGATTCCTTTTTCTGGTCACCACCCTGGTTTTTAGGCCTAACCCTGGTTCTGACCCATTTGTCTGCCCTCTTACCCAATTCCTGTGGAGAGGTCAACTCAGAGTCTACCAGGTGCTGATGTAATAGCTGGTTCTGACAATTATTTAAGATTTGCTCCCTCATAATTAGATTATACAATCCTTTAAAATCAGTAACCTTACTACCCAGTAGCCAGCCTTCAAAAGCCTTAGTGGCACAATCAACAAAGTCAGTCCAATCTTGAGACTGAGTTTTCTGGGTGTCTCTGAACAGCATCCTGTATTGTTCAGTGGTTAAACCAAACCCATCAACCAGTACATTCTTCAAGACTTGGTAATTGTTAGCATCCTCCACCCTTGTGGTGAGGAGCTTATCTCTACCTTTACCATCAAAGGAGAGCCACAAGATAGCTGCCCACTTACTTTGGGGAACACCCTGCACAGTGCAGGCTCTCTCCAAAGCAGTAATCCATTTGTGGATGTCATCCCCTTCTTTAAAGGGGGGCACTATCTTATTCAGGTGCTTTGTATCAAAACTCCTTTCCCTATTGCTAGGTTTATTGCTGCCACCAGTGGGAACTAGCCCACATAATTCTTGCTCTCTAGCAAGGGCAAGTCTCTCTTTGGCCAGGGCAAGTTCTTCCCTTTCAATCCTCAGTTTGACTGCCCTTTCTTCAGCTTCATACACTCTCCTCTTAGGGGAAGACATTCCTCTGTGAGAAGAGTTGAGAGAGCCATTGGTTCGAAAGGATCTGCTAGAGCCTCTTGATAGAGACCTAACTCGTCCATTCCCAATGTTAAGCTGACCTGAGAGTGGGCCCAGGAGTTCCCCAGTACCAAGCTCATGTCTGCTTAAGTTGGACCTGCTTAGTCTGCTGACTTCTACCTGTCCCTTATCTGCCTCATCCCCTGATAACTCATCCTCATCCTCAGCAACATCTGCCTCAAGGAGGGGATGGATATCAAAGGGACCCTGTAAGGAGGGCAAACTTCCATCTGGATTAGAAGGGTCTGGGTTACCAGCCCTACTGGCATCATAAGCCTCTAAGAGACCAATCAGAAAGGAAGTGGTGGGGTTAGACCCCTGTTTTAGTTTCCTGAGAGTACACACTTGTCTCATCTCATGGAAGCTAAGAGCAGTATATTTTGAAGGGATGACCTGTGGAGGGTCAACTGACACAAGGGGAGACTCAGTGTTTCCTCCTGTGACCGACATACTGCTTCTAGTGTGGTGTAAGTGATGCACCTACCTACACTATGTGTTACCTACTGGTCCCTTGCTAGAGTTGTAGCCAAGGTGTGCTAAGCCTTGAGGAGCTACAACAGCTGGTTCAGTAGAACTCAGAGTATTCTAAGCTTGATTATATGTACTAACAGTACTTATGTGATCTTTCAACAAGATATTCTTAGGATACGTGTGGTAAAACAACAGCAAGCTCAAATCCCAACCGCTGCTCACCAATGTGAGAAGGTGGCCTGATATGCAGTGGTCACTATTCTAGTGCCCACTATGTATCAGTCCAGCAACCCTTATTGATGATTGGTTGTAAGTCAACCTTATAGACCAGCTATCCTAGTAGCATGGATACGAGCAGTCTAAGGCTAAAGACTCGAGAGGGCGTGTTAAGCCAGCTGTTTACCACACATATACCCCTTGAATACCCAGTGAAAGGACACCACACAAGTGTTATGAAAATAAACAGTTATTTATTAAAGATCACAACAGCCCTGTACTCTTTATGAGGACAGGGTACTAAGCACAAACCAAAACTCTTACAAAAATACTTAAGTTAGCACAGTATATACAAATGCCCGAGGGGCACGGAAAACCATATACTCTGAAAGTGGAATGCGAAATTCCTAGCAGGTAAGTACAGTACTAATAGCTTTTGGAATCGCTAGGACTTGACTAGGGAATCGTTAGATTATGTCTAGGAGGCCTAGGGGACTCGGGTGCAGTGTGTGCACTCTCACGCGAGATGCGGGACAAAAGTCTATGGTAGCTAGGAATTAGAAAGTTAGTGTTCTCGGGCGAACCCGACCTGGTAGGGAGAAAACGAAAGTAGATTCTGACCCTTGGATAGTGAGGCTATGCTGGGGCACCGAAATGCCGAAGTTACCTAGCCCAGGGGCTGCAGCTGCATAGGTCTGAAAAGACGTCGGGAATCCTCGTAGACGGACCAGGAGCCGGAAGAAAAGATGCTGGCCGGTGACCAGTGAAGAAAGTTCAGTCGGATCCAAGCCTGGATCTTGAAGATAGATGACACCTGAAAGCAGAGGGGACCAAGTTCGAGACTACTAGCCAGTAGTCAGTGGGCACCAGGAGGGCACCGGATGGTAGCCACCTCGACTAGGTGAGTGGGTGACGCTTGACTCGAAGATCTCACGGACCAGGAGGCGTTGTCGGCGACCAGGATGGAGGATCGAGCTGTCCCACGAAGATAGAAGCTGTCGGCGTCGCTGGACCCAGGATTGGGCAACAAAGCCTTGGCAAATTCAAGCCCACGCGGTGGACCTAAAATGGCGTCTGGAGTGGACCAGGAGGGTCCGGGGTGCCTCTCTTGAACAAGGAAGCAAGGGCCAGCCTGGAGCAACCAGACCAGCAGTCGTGAAGTCGTTGGGCGTCGTTCAGAAGGCCACAAGCCAGCCGGCTAGTAGCCAAACAACGCGGTGCACAGCAAACAGCAAAAGGGCCCCACGCAGATCGTGGAGATGCAGGGGGGCTGATCTTGGGTGCTGGAGCTGCGCAGGGTCGGGGCTTCTCGGACCCCAAAGCACTCACCAGTGGAGGACACGGTGGGCTTGCAGTAAAGATGTCGTGCAGTCTTGGCGATCGTCGGTCCCTTACGGTCTCGTCGCACTCACGGTTCTCAGCTTGGCTGTAGAGGTGAGTAGAGGTCAGAGGTGCCAGGGAAGCCGGGTCTCGTCGAGCTGGGTCGTCGGATTCGTGATGAAGGACTGGCAGCAGACCGCAGTGTTCTTTAGGATGGTGCCCGCTTGATGCAGGGTGACTACTCCTTAGCCACAAGGGAGAATCTTGAAGAAGAAATCGTGAAGTCCTTTCGAAGAAAGTGGGATCTTGATTCCAAAGATGATCTAATTTTAACAGGGGGCCCGCTCCCATCTTTATACTAAAAAAAGGGGGCTGACCCGGTGACTAGGTCCTGCCTATGGGTGGGACTAGGTGGGGGGTGGTTACACCCCTCAGCCATGCCGGACTTCCCCAGGCCAGGGGCTGGTGTGCCCCTGGAACTGGTTCAGACCGGCCTATGCGTAGTGAGCACCGGGGTGCCACTCAGCAGTCACCTTCCTGTAAAGCCCTGCCTACCCAGGATACACAAAACCCTGTCTGGGACGGTGCTAGCACCGCCCCTGACAGGAAACCCTTTGTCCAGGCTCCCCCCGCTGGAAGGACTCCCAGCTGTAGGGGGTCAGACTTGTGTCTGTGGTGGCAGCATCCATTTTGTGGAGCTGAGGCTTCAGTTAACTTTAACCGGGGTTCACAGTTACATACATGTCGTGTCCCTCTAGAAGGGTGGAATGCTAACCCCGTCGCCAGAATTGGCGAGGGGTTAGTATTCCAATTCGTATGACACCTTACTCGACATGTTTTGATAAAGCAATACCAAAGATAGCATTTAACCGCGAGGATTATAATGCACTTAAGAGTATATGGTATGCGTTATCATGGAACAGCTATTAGGACTTGATTCCGCAAGCTGCAGACAGGCTCAGCTCATGCCAGAGCACCATCTCACACGATTCCAAGCACTCTGCCTTCAGGATTGTCAAGGCCTGCCATAGGAGTGACTGATAGGAATCTGTGTGTCCATTTTAGGGTTAGGTATAGGTATACTACACCTACAGCAAAGGGTGATTACACGACTTTGCCCCAGCTGTCATGCAGCCAGTTGTGTCAAATTTAGGAGGCCAGCCAGGGGTGGCATAATACATGCTGCAGCCCCTGGCAGCCCTGGGTACACCTATGCCCTGAGTTACAGGGTCTGATAAGGTGGCCCAGTACCAATTGGAAATGTACCTAGGGTACATGGAATCCATTTTTAAGAGAGAGCAGTAGGCATGGGGTCCTGATTGGCAGGATCCCAGGTCGTCTATGTCCAAAACCAGCTAAAACACAGGGCAAAAAGTTGGGGGCAACCATAGTCAGGATGTACCTTCCTACAGTGTGTTCCTCAACAAACTGTCCGAATAGTATTAACATAGGATTCAGTGACCTTGGCTAGAAAAGATAGCTGAGAAATGGGGTGATAGTTACCCAAAATTTTGGCCTGGAGTCAGTCATTGAGTATGTTTCCCTGCCCGGTATGAGTATGTACACCTAATGTATTCACACTACCCTCTAAGAAGCCTAACTTTTCAGCCCAGCTACCACTAAATTGGGTATAAGGTATTATCTACTTAAACCTCCGCCATACCTTTGGGGACTCACTGGATTCTGCACTCTATATCATTTTGGTATAGTATATACAAAACCAGCTTCCTACACTTTACCCTTCTAGTGCCCCAGTGCTTTGATGGTTCAATTTCCCATGTGTTTGCAACGTCTACTTGTAAGAGATACTTGTCTCAATCGCCGGTTTTCTGTGGGCCTTGCTGATACCATCTTGCTTAAGCTGTGATGTATAAAAAACTGGAACACTCTACCATTCTGTGTTTGTGCATCAAGTACAGGTGTGCCAGTCTCTTCATGAGAAGATCTAGATCTGTCCCCATTTTCTAATCCCATTCAAAAAATGCTTTTGCTTCACACTTGAATGGTGTTACTCAATAACTGCAGATCAGAGAACAGTAGCCAAAGCAGTTAGTAACAATTGCCATACAAGGGAGAGAGCTCCCAGACAGTAGCAAACAAAACAGTTTGATGACTGCAGCGGTTACTGTACTTGTGTACACCTTATCTTGCACCAACCTCAGCCAAGTAATATATGAAAAATAAGGCTAAAGTAGCACAGTTGAGCTTGAAGGGAAAGACCGTACCACAAGACATTCTCCCTGGAGTTGGAATGTATGTGCACTCACTTTGAAACTAACCTATTTTGCTTGTGTGGCCCCATTTCAGCTAGAAGGTGCGCATTGGGCCCAGAGAAGTAGTAAAGTAGAGCAAGTGAACACAGACTGTGCACAATACTTGCTGTGTTAGGTCTAGGATGAAAGCGAAAAGTACTTGCCACCAGGCATACAATTCTAAATATCAAATAATCAATCTTCTCTAGTATAAACAAAAGCCACGTGGCCAGAGGTGCTAATAAACTCACCAGTTTAACAGCTTCTTGAGCTGCTTCTTTCGTGCAAAAAGTGACAAAAGCATATCCCCTATTTAGACCAGTCAGAGGGTCCATCATTAAACGTAGGTCCCATATCGGTCCAGCCTTTTCAAATAATGGCACAAGTTCATCCTCAAAGAGATCTCGTGGAATTTTCCCAACAAATATCTAAAAATGTTCAAATAAAAAAATGTTAAGATGATTCTTAAGCATAGTAGTCATCAGATCAGTTTTATGAAATAATTTAAACTACCCTTACCTCTGTACCAACAGAAGGCTGATGTGTTGAATGCACAGAGTCGGGAGGAGGTCCACCATACTTTCTCTGACCCGTGGTAACATCAAGCGTATACCCAGTCCTTCCTAAAAGTGCCTTTAAATAGAAGAACAATTTTTAAGTCAGTGCACCAGTAAATTGGTCAATGGAATGTTTAAATTGAGCCCTGGGGAACAAAAAACAAGCTGTCCTTGATATAGAGAACTTATAAAATATATAAAAAGCAACTCCATAGTTGTAGCAGCCAATACTCTTGTTTTTTAATATAGGCATGTAAAAATGCAGTTTAGATTAATTACATGCACAAATGCCATTTTAAACCTTGCAAAATAGGATTGCTATTTGTGCAGAAAGTACACAGGGGATACAGTTTGCTATTTGTGCAAAAAGTACACGGGGGATACAGTTTAATGTGACAAACAAATTGAAGATGAGGAGTACCTTCAGATGCAAAACAGTACCTCGTGTTTTATGTAAGAAATTCCTGGAAGGTAAACGACACACCAATAAGTTAAAGAGCAATACTTGGGGGAGGGGAGTATGGGGATTGAAGCCAACGCCCACAGAGTGCAAATAAAATAATTGGTAAAAATATGTCTTGCAGACAGCTTCATAAACAAGCTGAACCTAAAAGTAACAGTCAACTATACAGAGTATAGCAGTAGGTAAACCAAACCCTAAGAACAAAATGGACTTCTTGCTTGCTAATAACTGTGACACCATTTGAAGAACTTCAGCAAAATGTAGCAGACTGTTGATCAGTCCAACAAAGGGTTTCACTTTAGAATTGTATGCAGTATAGGCCCTGACAATCGAAACAGGAGAATGGCATTTTCACTGTAGCTAGGATGGTGGCCCTATTGGCTAACAGTTTCACTAACCAATACCCTAAGTGCTAACTCCCATTAGGAGCCACCAGAGAGATTACTCCAAGGTAGCAAAATAATTGTTTCAGTAAACCAGACTTGTTGTGCAGATCAGATTTAAAGTTGCATTGACAGAGATGATTTTTAGAAAGTCACCACTTTCTTGCTCAAACCTTCAGTAGCCTTTCCTGTTTAGAGTAGGGATTTTACTGGGTTTGATGTGGATTATAATGATTGACATGCAGACCCAGCCGAGTGAGTCATGACAGCCAGATGACAATGTTGACTTGCTTGTTAATACGAAGATACCTTGAAGAGTCAATCTTCTAGATATGGCTAGACAATGAATTTCTTTTATTTTATTTTAGGTGGGATGCTACAACTGCGATGCATTTGGAAATAAGTATGCAGTACAGATTTGAGTCAAGAAGGAAATTATATGGGTAATGGTCTCTTCCTACAGTGAACTTCAGGGAATTTCTAATATTTAATGGCTATTGGAATGTGAAAGTAGGCATCTTGTAGGTCTGTTGAACATAACCAGTCTCCTTGATGAAGTTGGGCATAGATTTGGTCAAAAGCCAACATTCTGAATTTTTCTTTGCAAATTCACTTGCTCGCTTTCGAGGTCCAAAATAGGTCTGTAGTATTTTTTGGGCACTGTCTTTTTTGCCAGGAAGTAACGGTAATGCAATCCCATTCCAGTCAGGCCAGGTGGGGACCTTTTCCACCGCATGTTTTTACAAGAGGATGGAGACTTCTTGTTGCAGTTTTTCCCGATGGTAAAACGTTGATTTATTGATCAAATGGTTGATATAGAATGGTATTTTGCACCTTTTGTTTAAACCCAGATACCCGTAGCCAGGCGTGTCTGCGTAGCAAAACAATGGTATTTATTGCACGCGACACGGTGCCTGCTGAGTCAAGCGCACATTTGATGGTAGTATTGGTTATGAGTTTCCCTTCTTGTATAAGGTCATTGGCTTTGTCGAACAAGTTACTTACCTTCGGTAACGATATATCTGTAAGAAACAGTAGTTCGTATTAGATTCCTTACCTTAGAATATCCCCAGGCGTCAGTCTGGATCCGGAAACTTCTGCGTAGCAGTACCCCTGCGCGTCGGTAGGCGTCGTCTGCAGGCGTCCCCTGCGGCTCCGCGTCCGTCGTCGGCGTCGTGATGACGTCGCTGGAGTATATAGACGCCGCCTCCGCGCGCTGACGTCAGTTCTTTGTACACAGCATTTCCGCGCCAGAACACGCAGAGCCATGTGAGAACCAACACTGGTGCCACTTGAAACTAGGGCCCTGAAAGGGATGTCCTTAACCCTAGGTATCAGTTCGCAGAACGGGGAGGATGGGTTGGGCGGTAAGGAATCAAAATACTAACTACTGTTTCTTACAGATATATCTTTACCGAAGGTAAGTAACTGGTTCATCTGAAAGAAACAGGTTAGTATTAGATTCCTTACCTTAGAATAGATACCCCAGCAATACCAACCCCGGTGGTGGGTCTGCGAACCAATACAATCCTACACCAGAAAGTCCTGGAGGACAGAACGGCCAAAGAAGCCATCCCTCCGAACTTGACACACCAGGCAGTAGGGCCTCGCAAAGGTGTGCAGCGAAGCCCACGTAGCCGCCTGGCAAATGTCCTGCAAGGGGACTCCCCGGCCCAGGGCAGTAGTAGCTGCCGTGGCCCGAGTGGAATGGGCCCTCAGCCCAACAGGAGGCTCCTTTCGAGCCAAAGAGTAGCACGCTTTGATGCACAGAACGACCCACCGAGAGATGGTCCGTTTATGTACCGCCCGTCCCTTCTTCGCACCCACGTAGCCAACAAACAGTTGGTCATCCACCCGGAACTGTGCGATCCATATAAAATGAAAGCGCACGTTTTGAGTCCAGACGATGGAGCCGCTCTTCATCCTTTGAAGGATGCGGAGGCGGGAAGAAGGAAGGGAGGGTGATGGACTGACCGATGTGAAAAGCAGAGACAACTTTGGGCAGGAAAGAAGGTCTAGTTCTCAAAACCACCTTGTCAGGATGAATGGACAGGAAAGGAGGTTTGACAGAAAGAGCCTGGAGCTCACTCACTCTCCTTGCAGAGGTGATGGCAACCAGGAAAGCCGTCTTTAAAGTCAGGAGACGGAGAGGACAAGAATGAAGGGGCTTAAAGGGAGCACACATCAAGAAGGTTAGAACCAGGTTCAAGTCCCACTGAGGCATCACAAACAGAACAGGTGGATACATGTGTGTGATGCCCTTCAAGAATCTTGTTACAATGGGGGACTTGAACAAAGAAGGTTGATCAGGCAGCCTCAGAAAGGCTGAAAGGGCAGAAAGGTAGCCCTTGATAGTGCCCAGAGCAGAGCCCTGCTGGGCAAGAGAAAGAAGGAAGAGAAGAACCTCTGAAAGAGGGGCAGAGAGAGGATCCACAGCCTTCGCTGTGCACCATGCCACAAACTTGTTCCACCGACAGGCGTATACCGATTTCGTGGAGGAACGCCTGGCTGCCAGAATCACATCACAGACTTCAGGAGGCAAGTCAAATGGCCTCAACTGTCGCCGCTCAATCTCCACGCATGGAGGTGGAGGCTGGACAGGTTCGGGTGGAGGACCGTCCCCTGCTGCTGCGACAGAAGGTCCTCCTGAAGGGGCAGGCGGATCGGGGGACCGACTGACATGCTGAGTAGCTCGGGATACCAGTACCTTCGAGCCCAGTCCGGAGCCACAAGGATGACTTGGGCCCGGTCCCGCCTGATCTTCAGCACTCTGGGCAGAAGTGGTATAGGCGGAAAGGCGTATAACAGACCGCAACTTCACTCGCGCCGAAAGGCGTCGCCGTGCGAGTGCCGTCTTGGAAACTCCAACGCGCAGAACTGATGACATTGCGCGTTCTTTTCTGTGGCGAATAGATCTAACCAAGGCTCTCCCCATCGCAGAAAGAGGCCTTGCGCCACGTCCGAGTTCAGACGCCATTCGTGATCCATCGACCACCGACGGCTGAGTTCGTCCGCCCTGGTGTTCAGAGAACCTGCCAGGTGTTGAACCGTCAAAGTCACGCCCTGACGTTCCAGCCATTGCCAGAGGCGCAGAGCCTCCTGGCAAAGGGTCCACGACCCCACCCCGCCCTGCTTGTTGCAGTACCACATGGCGGTGGTGTTGTCCGTGAACACCTGCACTGCACTCCCGTTGACAAAGGGGAGGAATGCTTTCAGTGCCAAACGAATCGCCCGGAGCTCCAACAGGTTTATATGGAGCCGGGACTCCGCCGGAGACCAGATGCCTCTGATCTCTGCCTCTCCCAAGTGGCCTCCCCAGCCCTGGAGGGACACGGCCGTCACAACAACGTGCTCAGGTTGGGGAAGGGAGAGGGATCTGCCTCTGACCCAATCGCGGTCCATAAGCCACCACTACAGTTGTCTCGCAGTGCCCTCCGAGATCAAGACATGGTCGGACAAGTTGCCCTGATGCTGGGCCCAGTAAAACTTCAGGTCCCACTGCAGAGCCCGCATCCGCCACAGGGCGTGATGCACCAGAAGGATGCAGGAAGCCATCAGCCCCAGCAGCCGCAGCGTCAACCTGACCGAAACCCGGGATAACGGCTGAAAGATGGGAATCAAAGCCTGTATATCCTGGACTCGCCGTTCCGGAGGATAGACCCGAAACTGCGCCGAGTCGAGAACCGCTCCGATGAAAAGGAGCTTTTGAGAGGGACACAGGTCTGATTTCGGCACATTGATGGCGAACCCCAGCTCGTGCAGGAGGTCTGCCGTCATCTGAAGGTGGTGGACGACTGTCTGGGGCGAGCCCGCCTTCAACAACCAGTCGTCTAGATAGGGGAAGACTGAAACCCCCAATCTGCGCAGATGGGCTGCGACCACCGCCATCACCTTGGTGAACACCCGTGGGGCGCTGGTAAGGCCGAAGGGGAGCACGATAAACTGAAAGTGCTTGTGGCCTACCGTGAACCGCAGGTAACGCCGGTGGGCTGGCAGGACGGGGATGTGAAAATATGCATCCTGCAAGTCCAACGCTACCATCCAGTCTTGCGGGTCTAGAGCAGCCAAGACCTGAGCTAAAGTCAACATCTTGAACTTCTCCTTCCGGAGGAAGCCGTTGACGTTCCTTAGGTCCAAGATAGGACGTAGGCCCCCTTTGTCCTTCTTGGGTACCAGAAAGTAGTGGGAATAGCAACCACGTCCTACTTCTGGCCCAGGAACGCGCTCGATGGCCCCCTTGGCCAAGAGGGCCGTAACTTCCTCCCTCAGAAGTGCAAAGTGGTCCCCCGACACACGGTGGTTCTGCGGTGGCATGGCTGGAGGAGTGGTCTCGAAGGGGAGGGAGTAGCCCCTTTGGACAAGCTGCAGCACCCACCTGTCCGATGTTATTGTGCGCCAGCGGGAGAGGTGATGGCGAACCCTGCCACCCACCGGCGTCACATGGGCCTGAAAGCACGGACTAGGAGGATTTAGAGGCAGATGCTGCGGGGGAGGTGTGGTCTGACCCCGCCGCTGTCCCCGACCGCCACCACAGCGGTTTCCACGGCCGCCACCGCGTTAAGTCTGTTGCGGCGCGTGGCTGGCAGCACGTGTGGGACCGCCCCTTCCTTGGACTCGAAAGGAGCGAAACGAACCCGTTTGCAGGTGCTGGGTCGAGAGACCCAAGGACTTGGCCGTGACCCTGGAGTCCTTGAAGCGCTCCAGCACGTGGTCCGCTTTGTCGCCAAACAGGCGACTGCCATCAAACGGCATGTCCATCAATTCGTTCTGGACATCTGCCGAGAAGTTGGCAGATCTCAGCCAGGCGTGGCGACGAATCGCCACCGTCGTGGACATCGCTCTGCCCAATGAGTCGGTCGTATCAAGACCACACCTGATGGAGTATCTTGCTGCGTCTCGGCCTTCAATCATAGCCTTGCCGAGCTTAGCCCGTACCTCCGGCGGGCATTCAGGCAGCAGGTCCGCGACCGTATCCCACAGAGAGTGGGTGTAGCGGCCTAAGTGGCATGCGGTGTTGCAAGACCGCAGTCCCAGACTCAGGGACGAGAAGACCTTCTTACCATACTGGTCGTACCTTTTAGATTCCCGGTCGGGCGGGGCCGACGGGAATGCGGTCTGGGAAGTCGAGGCCTGGATCACCAGGCTCTCAGGGGTGGGATGGGTGGACAAGAACTTGGGGTCATTGTGAGAAGGTGGCCTGATATGCAGTGGTCACTATTCTAGTGCCCACTATGTATCAGTCCAGCAACCCTTATTGATGATTGGTTGTAAGTCAACCTTATAGACCAGCTATCCTAGTAGCATGGATACGAGCAGTCTAAGGCTAAAGACTCGAGAGGGCGTGTTAAGCCAGCTGTTTACCACACATATACCCCTTGAATACCCAGTGAAAGGACACCACACAAGTGTTATGAAAATAAACAGTTATTTATTAAAGATCACAACAGCCCTGTACTCTTTATGAGGACAGGGTACTAAGCACAAACCAAAACTCTTACAAAAATACTTAAGTTAGCACAGTATATACAAATGCCCGAGGGGCACGGAAAACCATATACTCTAAAAGTGGAATGTGAAATTCCTAGCAGGTAAGTACAGTACTAATAGCTTTTGGAATCGCTAGGACTTGACTAGGGAATCGTTAGATTACGACTAGGAGGCCTAGGGGACTCGGGTGCAGTGTGTGCACTCTCACGCGAGATGCGGACAAAAGTCTATGGTAGCTAGGAAATAGAAAGTTAGTGTTCTCGGGCGAACCCGACCTGGTAGGGAGAAAACGAAGATAGATTCTGACCCTTGGATAGTGAGGCTATGCTGGGGCACCGAAATGCCGAAGTTACCTAGCCCAGGGGCTGCAGCTGCATAGGTCTGAAAAGACGTCGGGAATCCTCGTAGACGGACCAGGAGCCGGAAGAAAAGATGCTGGCCGGTGACCAGTGAAGAAAGTTCAGTTGGATCCAAGCCTGGATCTCGAAGATAGATGACACCTGAAAGCAGAGGGGACCAAGTTCGAGACTACTAGCCAGTAGTCAGTGGGCACCAGGAGGGCACCGGATGGTAGCCACCTCGACAAGGTGAGTGGGTGACGCTGGGGCTCGAAGATCTCACGGACCAGGAGGCGTTGTCGGCGACCAGGATGGAGGATCGAGCTGTCCCACGAAGATAGAAGCTGTCGGCGTCGCTGGACCCAGGATTGGGCAACAAAGCCTTGGCAAATTCAAGCCCACGCGGTGGACCTAAAATGGCGTCTGGAGTGGACCAGGAGGGTCCGGGGTGCCTCTCTTGAAAAAGGAAGCAAGGGCCAGCCTGGAGCAACCAGACCAGCAGAAGAGATGTCGTCGGGCGTCGTTCAGAAGGCCACAAGCCAGCCGGCTAGTAGCCAAACAACGCGGTGCACAGCAAACAGCAGAAGGGCCCCACGCCGATCGTGGAGATGCAGGGAGGCTGGCCTTGGGTGCTGGAGCTGCGCAGGGTCGGGGCTTCTCGGACCCCAAAGCACTCACCAGTGGAGGACACGGTGGGCTTGCAGTAAAGATGTCGTGCAGTCTTGGCGATCGTCGGTCCCTTGAGGTCTCGTCGCACTCACGGTTCTCAGCTTGGCTGTAGAGGTGAGTAGAGGTCAGAGGTGCCAGGGAAGCCGGGTCTCGTCGAGCTGGGTCGTCGGATTTGTGATGAAGGACTTGCAGCAGACCGCAGTGTTCTTTAGGATGGTGCCTGCGGATGCAGGGTGACTACTCCTTAGCCACAAGGGAGAATCTTGAAGAAGAAATCGTGAAGTCCTTTCGAAGAAAGTGGTATCTTGATTCCAAAGATGATCTAATTTGAACAGGGGGCCCGCTCCTATCTTTATACTAAAAAAGGGGGCTGACCCGGTGACTAGGTCCTGCCTATGGGTGGGACCAGGAGGGGGGTGGTTACAACCCTCTCCCCTGCCGGACTTCCCCAGGCCAGGGGCTGGTGTGCCCCTGGAACTGGTTCTGACTGGCCTATGCGTAGTGAGCACCGGGGTGCCACTCAGCAGTCACCTTCCTGAAAAGCCCTGCCTACCCAGGATACACAAAACCATGTCTGGGACGGTGCTAGCACCGCCCCGGACAGGAAACCCTTTGTCCAGGCCTCCCTCGCTGGAAGGACTCCCAGCAGCAGGAGGTCAGACTCGTGTCTGTGGTGGCAGCATCCATTTTGTGGAGCTGAGGCTTCAGTTAACTTTAACCGGGGTTCACAGTTACATACATGTCGTGTCCCTCTAGAAGGGTGGAATGCTAACCCCGTCGCCAGAATTGGCGAGGGGTTAGTATTCCAATTCGTATGACACCTTACTCGACATGTTTTGATAAAGCAATACCAAAGTTAGCATTTAACCGCGAGGATTATAATGCACTTAAGAGTATATGGTATGCGATATCATGGAACAGCTATTAGGACTTGGTTCCGCAAGCTGCAGACAGGCTCAGCTCATGCCAGAGCACCATCTCACACGATTCCAAGCACTCTGCCTTCAGGATTGTCAAGGCCTGCCATAGGAGTGACTGATAGGAATCTGTGTGTCCATCTTAGGGTTAGGTATAGGTATACTACACCTACAGCAAAGGGTGAATACACGACTTTGCCCCAGCTGTCATGCAGCCAGTTGTGTCAAATTTAGGAGGCCAGCCAGGGGTGGCATAATACATGCTGCAGCCCCTGGCAGCCCTGGGTACACCTATGCCCTGAGTTACAGGGTCTGATAAGGTGGCCCAGTACCAATTGGTAGATGCACCTAGGGTACATGAGGTAATTTAGAAAGAGAACAGCCAGGCTGTGGGTCTGATTGGCAGGCCCACAGCCAGAGAAAGTCGTAAACCAGTGAAACAAAAGCAAAAAATCTGGGTGATCATAGGATTGCAGACCCTACTCTCCTACATGACCCCCCCCCAAACTTTGGGACAATAAGCTAACCTTGACCAGGTGAGTCTTCTTGTTCTAAGTGGAAATATCTGGAGAGCCCATCGGCATTGCCATGATCAGTACCAGGTCTATGTTCCACTGTAAAGTCCATCCCCTGTAGGGAAATGGACCACCTAAGCAGTTTGGGGTTTTCACCCTTCATCTGATTTAGCCACAAGAGGGGCTTATGGTCGGTCTGAATCTTGAAGTGAGTGCCAAACAAGTATGGCCTCAGCTTCTTCAGGGCCCAAACCACAGCAAAGGCCTCCCTCTCAATAGCTGACCAATTCTTCTCTCTGGGGGTCAGCCTTCTGCTTATAAAAGCAATGGGCTGATCCTGACCATCAAAATTCAGTTGAGAAAGAACAGCTCCCACACCCAACTCAGAAGCATCTGTTTGGACAATGAATGGTTTGGAGTAGTCTGGACTCTTAAGGATAGGTGCTGTGCACATGGCCTGCTTTAGGTCATCGAATGCTTTTTGACAGCCTGCTGTCCACTGAACCTTTTTTGGCATTTTCTTACTTGTCAGTTCATTTAATGGTGTCACAATGGAACCATAGTTCCTGACAAACTTTCTGTAGTATCCAGTCAGGCCCAAGAAAGCTCGAACCTGAGTCTGGGTGGTTGGAGGAGCCCAGTCCCTGATTGACTGTATTTTGCTCTCCAGTGGCTGAACCTGGCCTCCACCTACAAGGTGGCCCAGGTATACAACCTGTGTCTGCCCTATCTGGCACTTGGTGGCCTTGATAGTGAGGCCTGCTGCTTGCAGAGCCTCTAACACTTTCCTCAGGTGGACCAGGTGATCCTCCCAGGTGGAGCTAAAGACAGCAATATCATCTAGATATGCTGCACAGAAGTCATCCAGCCCAGTAAGGACTTGATTCACCAACCTTTGGAAGGTGGCAGGTGCATTTTTCAGACCAAAGGGCATTACCACAAACTGATAATGCCCACCAGGGGTTGAAAATGCTGTCTTGGGCTTGGCATCCTCAGCTAACCTGATTTGCCAATACCCAGCTGTTAAGTCAAATGTACTTAAGTAGTTGGCAGAAGCCAATCTATCTATAAGTTCATCTGCCCTTGGTATTGGGTGGGCATCAGTCTTAGTGACTGCATTGAGACCCCTGTAGTCTACGCAAAACCTCATCTCTCTCTTACCATCTTGGGTGTGAGGCTTTGGCACTAGAACTACTGGACTAGCCCAGGGGCTATCTGAGGGTTCAATGACTCCCAACTCCAACATTTTCTGCACTTCAGTTTTTATGCAGTCTCTAACATGATCAGGCTGCCTGTAGATTTTACTCTTGACAGGTAGGCTGTCACCAGTGTCAACCTCATGGGTGCACCAATTGGTCTGACTGGGTGTCAGAGAGAACATACGTCTGAAAGACTGAAGAACCTGTTTACAGTCTTTCTGCTGATGTTCAGAGAGGCTGCCACAAAAGACAACACCATCTACTGACCCATCATCAGGATTCTGAGTGAGCAGGTCTGGGAGAGGGTCACTCTCCTCCTCCTGTCCCTCATCTATGGCCATGAGCAAGCTCATGTCCTTCCTGTCGACATATGCTTTGAGCCTGTTGACATGGAGTACCCTGTGGGGACTCCTGGGAGTTCCAAGGTCCACCAGGTAGGTGACCTCTCCCTTTTGCTCAAGAATTGTGTGGGGCCCAGACCATTTGTCTTTGAGTGCTGCTGGGGCCACTGGCTCCAACACCCACACCTTCTGTCCAGGCTGGTAAACAGTTAGGACAGCCTTTTGGTCATGCCAAGCTTTTTGAAGTTCTTGACTGGCCTTAAGGTTTTCAGATGCCTTCTCCATATACTCAGCCATCCTGGAGCGGAGACCAAGTACATAGTCCATTATGTTGGTTGCAGGCTTTTTGAGAGGTCTCTCCCATCCTTCCTTCACCAAACACAAGGGGCCTCTCACAGGATGCCCATACAAAAGTTCAAAAGGGCTGTAGCCAACCCCCTTTTGTGGGACCTCTCTGTAAGCAAACAGAAGGCAGGGCATCAGGACATCCCATCTACGCCTGAGTGTTTCAGGTAGTCCATGAATCATCCCTTTTAGGGTCCTGTTGAACCTTTCAACAAGCCCATTGCATTGTGGGTGATAGGGTGTAGTGAATTTGTAATTGACACCACACTCCTTCCACATAGCAGTTAAGTAGCTTGACATGAAGTTTGCACCTCTGTCAGAGACAACCTCCTTAGGGAAGCCCACTCTGGAGAACACTCCAACTAGGGCCCTTGCCACCACAGGTGCTGTGGTGGTCCTAAGTGGAATAGCTTCAGGATACCTGGTGGCATGATCCACTACCACCAGTATAAACTTGTGCCCTGATGCTGTCTGGGGTTCCATTGGACCAACAATGTCAATCCCCACTCTTTCAAAGGGCACCCCCACCACAGGCATTGGTATAAGGGGGGCCTTTGTTGTGCCACCTGACTTACCACTGGCTTGGCAAGTGACACAGGAGCGACAAAACTCCTTGGTATCCTCATTCATGTGAGGCCAGTGAAAGTGTGAGACAAGTCTGTCCCAAGTCTTTGTCTGGCCTAAGTGACCTGCTAAGGGAATCTCATGGGCCAAGGTAAGTAGGAAACCTCTCTGAGACAAGGGTACAACCAGCCTCCTGGTCATGCCAGGCTTGGGGTCTCTTGACTCAGTGTACAGGAGTCCATCTTCCCAGTATACCTTGTGGGTACCTGTGGCGTTCCCAGCAGCCTCAGCCGCAGCCTGCTGTCTGAGGGGTTCAAGAGAAGGGCAGTCTAACTGGTCCTTCCCCAGGTCTTCCCTTGAGGGTCCCCCTGAGCCCAAGAATTCAACTTGATCAAGTTCAAACTCCCTAGGCTCAGTTTCCCTCAATTCCTGTAGGTCAGCCTCCTCTGAGACTTGATCCACAACCTGGGGCAAGGGGGAAGGCACAGCCTTAACCCTACTGCTCTTTTTCTTGGAAGGTGTCTGGTCCATTGTTCCAGGATCCAGCACCTGTTCAGTGGGGCATTTTCTGGCCTGTGACCTGGTCACAGCAAACACATGTGCTGGCAAGCCTAACATTTCCAGATGAGTCCTCTGCTCCACTTCTGACCATTGTGATGACTCCAAATCATTGCCCAACAAACAATCCACTGGGAGGTCTGAACTAACTACAACCTTCTTTTGGCCAGTTACCCCTCCCCAGGAGAAAGCTACAATTGCCATACTGTGATTGGTAGTGACATTGCTTGCATTGGTCACCAGGAATTCTGTACCTGGCATGATCTGTCCAGGGTCCACAAAGCTAGGTGTCACCATTGTGACACTGGCACAAGTGTCCCTATAGGCCTGAGCCATTTTTCCATTAATAAAAGGTGTCTGTCTGTATTTGCCCAAAGTATTGGGACTGATGTCAGGGGACATATCCATATCCCCTGTACTGACAAGGACAGCTTGAGTAAGGGTGCCAACTAAGTTGTCACTCCCCTCAGAACCCAGGGTTAACCCTACTAAACCCTTGGGAGGTGCACTACCACTGCTGGCTGTACTAGGGGGCACAGGTGCCTTAGGGGCTGCAGTGGCAGGAGTCTGCCCTCCTCCTTTCTTGGTGCACTCACTAAACCAGTGAGTTTTACTTTTGCAGTATTGGCACCACCTTTTAGATTGGCCTTCTTTCTTCTTTTGGGGAGCCTGACCCCCACCCTCTTTGGGTTGTTGGGGACCTGTCGAAGACTTCTGGTCATTTTGTTCCCCTTTAGAATCCTTACCCTTCTGGTCTGCTTTCTTCTGACCACCTTGACTCTGGCCCTGGTTCTGTTTAACTCTTGTTCTAACCCATCTGTCTGCCTTCTTTCCCAATTCTTGGGGAGAGGTCAGATCTGAGTCAACAAGATGCTGATGCAACAACTGGTTCTGACAATTGTTTAAAATTTGTTCTCTCATCATCAAATTGTACAATCCTTTATAATCAGTAACCTTACTGCCCAGCAACCAGCCCTCAAAAGCCTTAGTGGCACAATCTACAAAGTCAGCCCAATCTTGAGACTGAGTTTTCTGGGTATCCCTGAACAGCACCCTGTACTGCTCAGTGGTTAGGCCAAACCCTTCAACCAGTGCATTCTTCAAGACTTGGTAATCATTAGCATCCTCTACCCTTGTGGTGAGGAGCTTGTCTCTTCCTTTACCCTCAAAGGAGAGCCACAAGATAGCTGCCCACTGACTTGGGGGAACACCTTGCACAGTGCAGGCCCTCTCCAAAGCAGTAATCCATTTGTGGATGTCATCCCCTTGTTTAAAGGGGGGCACTATCTTACCAAGGTGTTTTGTATCAAAACTCCTTTCCCTATTGCTAGGTACAATGCTGCCACCAGTGGGGACTGCCCCACTCAATTGTTGCTCTCTAGCAAAGGCAAGCCTTTCTTTGGCCAGGGCAAGTTCTTCCCTTTCAATCCTCAGATTGGCTGCCTTTTCCTTTGCCTCATACACTCTCCTCTGGGGAGATGTCATTCCCCTTTGAGAGGAACGTTGAGAGCCATTGGTATGAAGGGATCTGTTAGAGCCTCTAGATAGAGACCTAACTCGTCCATTCCCAATGTTAAGCTGACCTGAGAGTGGCCCCAGGGCTCCCCTAGAGTCCCTCTCATGTCTGCTTAAGTTGGTACGGGTTAGTCTAACGACTTCTACCTGTCCCTGGTCTGCCTCACCCCTAGACTCCAAGTCATCATCCTCATCATCAGCATCATCTGCTTCCTGAAGGGGATGGTCTTGGCTATCAAAGGGACCTCGTAAGGAGGGCATGTTGCCTTCTGAAGTAGAAGGGTCTGGGTTACCAGCCCTTCTTGCATCATGAGTCTCTAAGAGACCAATCAGAAAAGCAGTTGTGGGGTTAGACCCCTGCTTAATCTTCCTAGAGGTACATACTTGTCGTAACTCCTGGAAGCTAAGCACAGCATATCTTGAAGGTATGACCTGTGGAGGGTCAACTGACACAAGGGGAGACTCAGTGTTTCCTCCTTTGTCTGACATGCTGATTCTAGTGTGGTGTAAGTGATGCACCTACCTACACTATGTGTTATCTACTGATCCCTTGCTAGAGTTGCAGCCAAGGTGTGCTAAGCCTTGAGGAGCTACAACAGCTGGTTCAGTAGAACTCAGAGTATTCTAAGCTTTAGTTATATGTACCTAACAGTACTTATGTGATCTTTCAACAAGATATTCTTAGGATACGTGTGGTAAAACAACAGCAAGCTCAAATCCCAACCGCTGCTCACCAATGTGAGAAGGTGGCCTGATATGCAGTGGTCACTATTCTAGTGCCCACTATGTATCAGTCCAGCAACCCTTATTGATGATTGGTTGTAAGTCAACCTTATAGACCAGCTATCCTAGTAGCATGGATACGAGCAGTCTAAGGCTAAAGACTCGAGAGGGCGTGTTAAGCCAGCTGTTTACCACACATATACCCCTTGAATACCCAGTGAAAGGACACCACACAAGTGTTATGAAAATAAACAGTTATTTATTAAAGATCACAACAGCCCTGTACTCTTTATGAGGACAGGGTACTAAGCACAAACCAAAACTCTTACAAAAATACTTAAGTTAGCACAGTATATACAAATGCCCGAGGGGCACGGAAAACCATATACTCTAAAAGTGGAATGTGAAATTCCTAGCAGGTAAGTACAGTACTAATAGCTTTTGGAATCGCTAGGACTTGACTAGGGAATCGTTAGATTACGACTAGGAGGCCTAGGGGACTCGGGTGCAGTGTGTGCACTCTCACGCGAGATGCGGACAAAAGTCTATGGTAGCTAGGAAATAGAAAGTTAGTGTTCTCGGGCGAACCCGACCTGGTAGGGAGAAAACGAAGATAGATTCTGACCCTTGGATAGTGAGGCTATGCTGGGGCACCGAAATGCCGAAGTTACCTAGCCCAGGGGCTGCAGCTGCATAGGTCTGAAAAGACGTCGGGAATCCTCGTAGACGGACCAGGAGCCGGAAGAAAAGATGCTGGCCGGTGACCAGTGAAGAAAGTTCAGTTGGATCCAAGCCTGGATCTCGAAGATAGATGACACCTGAAAGCAGAGGGGACCAAGTTCGAGACTACTAGCCAGTAGTCAGTGGGCACCAGGAGGGCACCGGATGGTAGCCACCTCGACAAGGTGAGTGGGTGACGCTGGGGCTCGAAGATCTCACGGACCAGGAGGCGTTGTCGGCGACCAGGATGGAGGATCGAGCTGTCCCACGAAGATAGAAGCTGTCGGCGTCGCTGGACCCAGGATTGGGCAACAAAGCCTTGGCAAATTCAAGCCCACGCGGTGGACCTAAAATGGCGTCTGGAGTGGACCAGGAGGGTCCGGGGTGCCTCTCTTGAAAAAGGAAGCAAGGGCCAGCCTGGAGCAACCAGACCAGCAGAAGAGATGTCGTCGGGCGTCGTTCAGAAGGCCACAAGCCAGCCGGCTAGTAGCCAAACAACGCGGTGCACAGCAAACAGCAGAAGGGCCCCACGCCGATCGTGGAGATGCAGGGAGGCTGGCCTTGGGTGCTGGAGCTGCGCAGGGTCGGGGCTTCTCGGACCCCAAAGCACTCACCAGTGGAGGACACGGTGGGCTTGCAGTAAAGATGTTGTGCAGTCTTGGCGATCGTCGGTCCCTTGAGGTCTCGTCGCACTCACGGTTCTCAGCTTGGCTGTAGAGGTGAGTAGAGGTCAGAGGTGCCAGGGAAGCCGGGTCTCGTCGAGCTGGGTCGTCGGATTCGTGATGAAGGACTTGCAGCAGACCGCAGTGTTCTTTAGGATGGTGCCTGCGGATGCAGGGTGACTACTCCTTAGCCACAAGGGAGAATCTTGAAGAAGAAATCGTGAAGTCCTTTCGAAGAAAGTGGTATCTTGATTCCAAAGATGATCTAATTTGAACAGGGGGCCCGCTCCTATCTTTATACTAAAAAAGGGGGCTGACCCGGTGACTAGGTCCTGCCTATGGGTGGGACCAGGAGGGGGGTGGTTACACCCCTCTCCCCTGCCGGACTTCCCCAGGCCAGGGGCTGGTGTGCCCCTGGAACTGGTTCTGACTGGCCTATGCGTAGTGAGCACCGGGGTGCCACTCAGCAGTCACCTTCCTGAAAAGCCCTGCCTACCCAGGATACACAAAACCATGTCTGGGACGGTGCTAGCACCGCCCCGGACAGGAAACCCTTTGTCCAGGCCTCCCTCGCTGGAAGGACTCCCAGCAGCAGGAGGTCAGACTCGTGTCTGTGGTGGCAGCATCCATTTTGTGGAGCTGAGGCTTCAGTTAACTTTAACCGGGGTTCACAGTTACATACATGTCGTGTCCCTCTAGAAGGGTGGAATGCTAACCCCGTCGCCAGAATTGGCGAGGGGTTAGTATTCCAATTCGTATGACACCTTACTCGACATGTTTTGATAAAGCAATACCAAAGTTAGCATTTAACCGCGAGGATTATAATGCACTTAAGAGTATATGGTATGCGATATCATGGAACAGCTATTAGGACTTGGTTCCGCAAGCTGCAGACAGGCTCAGCTCATGCCAGAGCACCATCTCACACGATTCCAAGCACTCTGCCTTCAGGATTGTCAAGGCCTGCCATAGGAGTGACTGATAGGAATCTGTGTGTCCATCTTAGGGTTAGGTATAGGTATACTACACCTACAGCAAAGGGTGAATACACGACTTTGCCCCAGCTGTCATGCAGCCAGTTGTGTCAAATTTAGGAGGCCAGCCAGGGGTGGCATAATACATGCTGCAGCCCCTGGCAGCCCTGGGTACACCTATGCCCTGAGTTACAGGGTCTGATAAGGTGGCCCAGTACCAATTGGTAGATGCACCTAGGGTACATGAGGTAATTTAGAAAGAGAACAGCCAGGCTGTGGGTCTGATTGGCAGGCCCACAGCCAGAGAAAGTCGTAAACCAGTGAAACAAAAGCAAAAAATCTGGGTGATCATAGGATTGCAGACCCTACTCTCCTACAGTCATCCGTACACGGACGGTGGCGTCTGGCCATGTTCCTATCAACAGGCGAACCTGAAGCGGGCCTGGACCACGTGCCCAAAAGAACGTCCGTTAAGGCCTCGTTGAAAGGCAGCAGTGGCTCCTGTGGGCATGACTGCGGTTTGAGGACCTCAGTGAGGATGTTAGTCCTCACGGCCGCGACGGGGAGCTCAAGGTTTAAGGCCTTGGCAGCCCTCATCAACACCACTGAATAAGCTGCCCCCTCCTCCGAAGCCACGGTAGGAGGCGAGACAAAGCCAGGGTTGGGGGGGAGTCATCCAGACCACTGGCGTCACCCAAGTCACCTGTCCAGTCCACATTGTACTGACACTCGCGGGTCAGAGGGTCCTCAGACCCCTCCCACTCCTCTCCGTAATCTACATCTTCCCCATATTCGGAATCAACAATGTAGACCGGCTCCCCGGGGTCCACAGGCCCCATCGGCGTCGGACTCTACGTCGGGCGACGCTGGTTCGACTCCGCGTCCGGAGGGGCCGGAGCCGTCGGCGGCGCCGGAGTACGCGACGGCGTCAAGGCAGGAGCACCCGAACCGCTAGGGCCCTCGGACGGGACCACCGGGCCCGCAGGCGCCGGAGGCCCCGCCGGAGGAGACACTGCCCTCATGGCCATGAGGAACGCATCTATCTCCTCGGGCGACGCGCCTTGCCCAGGGACGCAGGGTATGGAGCAGGCCGCGTCGGCGACTCACGCGGAGCCGCGGCCAACTGAACCCCCGGCCGCATCGCGCATCGTCGGGAGGGGAGTCGGGGGTACGATGACGACGCCCCGACTTCTTGTGCTTCCTACCTGAGGAACCAGAGGAATGGTGACGACTCCCGGAGCGCCCGCGACGGCTCCGCGACCGCTCCCTCGATCGCTCCCTTGACCTCCAGCCGGACCGGGACCGCTCTCGACGCGGGGCCGACACCCGGAGCTCGAGCAGCTCGCGGGACCGCTCCCGTCTAGCTTTATTCGTCAAGGCCCGGCAATCGACGCAGGCGTCCACGTCGTGGTCAGGGCCCAGGCACCGGAGGCAGAGTCGGTGATGGTCCGTGACCGACATCGTGCGGTCACAGTCGTCACAGTTCTTAAACCCAGGCATCCTACCGGCCCCGTAAGAAGATATCAAAAAGATTTTTAAAACTTTGGTCAAAGACCGGAGTACTGCTCTTCGGATCTGCGCTAACTGGCGCGGAAAATAGAAGAACTGACGTCAGCGTGCGGAGGCGGCGTCTATATACTCCAGCGACGTCATCACGGCGCCAACGATGGACGCGGAGCCGCAGGGAACCCCTGCAGACGACGCCTACCGACGCGCAGGGGTACTGCTACGCAAAAGTTTCCGGATCCAGACTGACACCTGGGGATATTCTAAGGTAAGGAATCTAATACTAACCGGCTTCTTTCAGATCTTATATTCTTGAGGTACATGTTGAATGAGCTTTTCTAGCTCATTATAGTGGGCCCTATCGTATCTTACTAGAAGGGCTTGTGTGTTTGCTATTCTCCATGAATTCGCAGCTTGAGATGCGATATGCTTACCTGACTAGTATAATAATTTACATTCTTTGTCAGGAAGTGGTGTGTCACCTGACATTTGGGAGTTTGCCCTTTTGCGTGCATTGGCAATCGCTAGTGAATCTAAGGAAAGTTGGCCCTTGATGTATATAGTGTCAGTGGGCGCTGCTTTTTTTTTGTCTACTCAGGGGTTAAGAACCCTAGCCTAACTGGGTCTTTGAACACCTCAGGAGCGTGTCTAAGAAGGCCTTGTAACATGGGTAAGATATGAGTAGATTTTTGTGGTTGGACAAAAGTCTCCAATAAAAAAAAATCTTCTACATGGTCTGAATGAAGTTTGACCTTGTGGTATGTAGCCGCCCTATTGATTCGCTGGGCAAAACCCACATGGTCATCTGGTGGGGATGGTGGAGGGGTAGAAATCGGGATCATGGTTAGATCAGGATCAGTATTTTATCATGCCATTGGTCTGGTTCCTGTGGTGAATCATCAGGAGTTAATAGCATTACGTCCTCATCCAGTTGCCCAGCCCCAAGTGAATTGTCACTATCCTCTGATTGTGGAGAGTGTGGTGGCGAAATGATTAATTTAGGATTAACTGGAGGTGAAGGTGGTGGTGAAGTGTTAGTAGCTATATGAATCTTCTTTGGAGTAACTGGAGCTTGTGGCAAATGTTCTGGTTTCCTCTTTGTAGGAGGCTTGGTGACTATGTGACGAGTCTTTGGGTGAATAAAGATAGTAGCCTGTTTTTGGCCGGGAAAGAAAAGCTCTTCGGGATCGATAGGTTTGCTTGGTGTCGAAGATTTATTTGGAAACTGTTTTTGGGGATTTTGAGTCATTGTCCGGTACAGCATCCTACCCGGATTTCGAAGCTTTCGGTGCCTTGTCCTTTAATGGTTTTGGCTCTGAAGTTTCCAGGGGCCAAAGTTTTTTTCTGTGTGCTTTGGTGCCGAAGTTTTATCCGGCTGCTTCAGTGCCTTTTCCTTATCCGGCTGTTTCAGTATCAATGCTTTATCCAGCCGATTTGGTGCCGATGTTTTATCGGAATGTTTCGGTGCCGAGGGATCTTTTGTAGAGTTCGGTGCAAAATGCTATCCCGGTGAAAGAGAGCGTAGCAACTTGGACCCGACGGCTCAAAAGCACCCTGCACCCAGCCACTGAGTGCCACTGTAAGTGCAAGTAATACCCTACTCTATTTCCCCACTTGCCCTGAGTAAGTGACCAGGAACTCTGCTCCCACAGCCGCTTGGCCTGCTTGCTTGCAGCCACCAACCAGAGGCCCCCTACCTTCAATTGGATTGCATTGGGCCTACTCTCTGTGCACCCGGCTGCCCCTGTGCCGCGGAGGGTGTAACGAATAGTTTCTTACCTGTTGGTGTAGTTTTGCAGCTTGAAGATCTTTCTGGATTCACTATGCTGTGCATATTCCGCGGTCTTGTGGTTGGGTCCGGATTCGTAGTCTTTTCTTTGTTTTTTTCTTTTTTTGTAGCCCTTGTGGGCGTCGGCGTCACACCTCCTCGGGTGCATTTCCGGTGACGTCGGCATGCTTCCTGCGGAAAGCTCCCACTCTTGGGCGCCATCTTCGGATTCTTTTTTCCGTGTTTCTTCCGTTTCCGAAGCAATGGCAATGTTCTATTGAGGTGAGAATGTTTTACCACTTTGTCCTTAAAGTCTCTCACTTCTCTCCCCCTTTTTTTTTTTGACCACCTCTTCTCTCTCCAGCCTCATCTTTCTGGCGGAGGTGGGTGGGTTCGCTAGTGAATCCAGAAAGATCTTCAAGCTGCAAAACTACACCGATAGGTAAGAAACTATTCGTTTTGCAGCGTGAATATTTCTGGATTCACTATGCTGTGCATAGATTTTGTAGCGGTTTCTCATTTCTGTGGCGGCTGGGTGGTAGATGAGCTCTGGTTTCTGAATATATGCTGGAGCACCCTTTGTCCTACTTGTGCTTTCTTGTTCCTTTGAACATCCACGCAGTAGTGCTTCGTGAATGTGTGCACCGAAGCCCATGTTGCCGCCAGGCATATGTCTTGTATGGGTGTATTGGCCAGGAAGGCTATCGTAGCCCCCTTGTTCCTAGTGGAGTGGGCACGAGCCCCCTCTGCTAGTTCTTGTCCTGCCCTTTTGTGGCAGAGTTCGATTGTGCGCGCGATCCATCGTGCAATAGTGTTCTTAGTTACTGCCTTGCCCATGTAACTGTTGGCGAACGACACAAAGAACTGTTTCGTTTTCCGGTGTCCTTTCGTCCTTTCAATGTAATGCATGACCGCCCTTCTGGCGTCTAAGGTGTGCAGAGCTCGCTCTGCGCTAGTGGTTGGTTTTTGGAAAAAACTCGGTATCTGTATGGACTGGTTCATGTGGAATTTGGACACCACCTTCGGCATGAAGTGTGGGTCGGTCCTCATCACAACCCTATCATTGTGTATTTGTAAGTAGGGTTCCTGTAGCGTTAGCGCTTGCAGCTCGCTCACTCTGCGTAAGGACGTTATTGCAACCAGGAAGGCAGTTTTCATAGTTAGCATCTGTAAGGAGGCCCTGTGAAGTGGCTCAAAGGGCTCCTTCATGAGTTCCGTCAGGACTACGTTTAAGGTCCATGCCGGCGGTGGCACACGCTTGGGTGGTGCTATCCTCTTCGCCCCTTCCAGGAACTTCTTGACAACTTGTGATGTGAAGAAGCTTCTGCCCATCTCACCCCTTGTGTAGGCCACTATAGCCGCCAAGTGTACTCTCAAGGAGGACGAGCTGAGGTTTTTCTCCAGTAAGTGCGTCAGGTACTTTAGCACTGTGGATTCCTTCTTCATTTTCTTGTGAAGTCTCTCCCGCCTGCACCACACCGTGAATCTTTTCCACTTTGCGACATAGCACTTCCGTGTGCTGGGCCTTCGTGCCTCCCGAAGGATCCTGAGGGTGCTCTCTGGCAGGCTCAGATGTGCAAACTCTATGTCCTCAGGAGCCATGCTACTAGGCTCATGCTCTCTGGTTCTGGGTGCAGCACCTCTCCGTTCTGCATGGAGAGCAGGTCCTTTCTTCTGCCGAACCTGTGGGGTGCACACTGTGCCATCTCCATGATCTGCGAGTACCATGTCTGCCTTGCCCACTGTGGCGCGACCAGTATCAGGGTCATCTTGCTCGCTCTGCACTTGCTCAGTACTCCGTGTATCAGTGGTATCGGGGGAAAAGCGTAAGAAAATGTCCCGGACCAATCTATCCATAGGGCATTCCCAAGGGACCCTTCTTCGTGTTGTCTGGATGCGAAGTTTCGGCATTTCGCATTCTGGCGTGTTGCAAACAGGTCCACTGATGGCATTCCCCACCTGTTGAACAGCCACCTTGTCTCCTGAGCATTGAGCTCCCACTCGTGGGATGCCGATGTCTGTCTGCTCAGCCAGTCTGCCTGAATGTTCTCCTTCCCTGGTAGGTGTATGGCTAGCAGGTCTATCTGGAGAGGGATGGCCCATCTCCATATCTCCTGTGCCAGCGTTGAAAGTGTTGTTGACTGTGTTCCACCCTGTTTGTTGATGTAGAACATCGCTGTGGTGTTGTCTGTCTGCAGCAACACCCTTTGCCTGTACAGTCTTGTGTGGAAGGCTTTCAGTGCAAGGAAGATAGTCTTCAGTTCGAGGAAATTGATGTGCTTTGTCGCATCTGCTGGTGTCCAAAGACCCCTCACTTTGAGTTCCTCCATGTGAGCGCCCCATCCCTTCAGGGATGCGTCTGTGGTGATGGTCACTGTCGGAGTTGGGAGTGTAAGAGGCTGTCCCCTTGTTAAGTTCTCCATGGTCCACCATGCCATCTCCTTCTGCACTGCGTGCGTCACCACCACAAGATCCTCCCAACTGCCCGAAGCTTGTGACCATTGTTCCTGGAGCCATTCTTGCATGGGTCTCATGTGGAGCCGCACATTCGGCACTAGGTGGATGCATGATGCCATCATCCCCATGATCTTGCTCGCAGTCCTCACTGTCCGAGCTTGTCCCTTCCGGTAGAGGCGAGTTTCCTTGACCAGAGCCCTCGCTCTCTTGTCGCTGGGGAACACTTTGCCCTGTAAGGTGTTGATCTCTGCCCCCAGGAAGATCTTCACTTGCTCCGGTTCCATTGATGATTTCTTCCAATGGACGGAGAACCCAAGTTTACGAGTGTGCTCGTCACTGTCTGTGCATGCTGCTTGCACTTCTGGTACGAGTTTGCTTTCACCAGCCAGTCGTCCAGGTATGGGTATACGTGTATCCCCTGTCTTCGTAAGTGTGCTGCGACTGCCGCAAGGCACTTCGTGAATACCCTCGGTGCTGATTTTAGTCCGAAGGCTAGCGTTGTGAACTGGTAGTGGTCTCCTCCGATTGTGAACCTGAGCATACGCTTGTGCTTCTCGTTCATCGGTATGTGTAAGTAGGCGTCCTTGAGGTCTATCGTGACCATGAAGTCTCCGACCTGCAATTGCGGCAGCACCTCCTGCAGGGAGGTCATCTTGAACTTTTGTGTTCTTATGAATTTGTTGGGGAACCTCAGGTCTAGGATGGGTCTCATCTTGTCGTCGACCTTTGGTACTAGGAAGTACGTTGAGTATATACCCTTGTTTCTTTCCCTGAAGGGAACTCTTTCTATGGCCTGTTTTTGTAGAAGTTCTTGCACTTTTTCCCGAAGCCTCGCCAGCTGTTCTCTTGCTGATGGCTTTCCCCTTGGTTTTCTGTTCGTTGGCTTTCTCTCCAACTCCAAGCAGTATCCGAATTGGATAATGTTTAGGATCCATTTGTCCGATGTTATTTCTCTCCATTCTTGGAGGTAAAACTTTAATCTTCCTCCCACTGGTGTTATGTGGTCGTAGGTGTTTAGATTGTCCTGACCCCTTCGTACGTGGTGCCCCCTGGGATCTTTTCTGTGGTCGGGCACCCGTAGGTCCTTGAAGTCACTTAGAGGTGGGCTGCTGTCCCCCTCTTCTATTCTGGCCACGTCCATTTCTCCCTCGAAAGGACTGACCTCTTGGCTGGTACTGCCAGGACTGCTTCTGGTGACCTTGCTGAGCCTGCGAGTCTGCCTGGTTCGCTTGCTGGAAGGCCTGGTGCGATGTACCTGGCTGGTTTCCACCTCTTCCGCCGGGCCTCCGTGCCGGGGTGCCTCTTCTATTGCCTCTGAACTGCAATGCCCCCATGGATCTTGCCGTCTCGTTATCTTTTTTGAGTTGGCATAGTTTCTCGTCCACTGTTGCTCCGAAAAGCGTTTCGCCGTTGAACGGTGTGTTCAGGATACTGTGTTGTACCTCGGGTTTGAACCCTGAAATCCTGAGCCAGGCGTGTCTCCTTTCCGTGACACCCATCATGAGCCTGCTGGCGGTGTCTGCTCCGTCCAGGGCCGTCTTAAGGCAAGAATTTGCCGTGTTTTTCCCTTCTTCGATCACTTTCTCGGCCCTCTGCCTGGTATCCTGGGGTAGGTCCTTCACCAACTGCCCCAGCCCCTCCATGATCTGGTACATGTGTCTGTTTAATAAGGCGTTGGAATTAGCCATGCGCCAGTGGGTCGCGGCATTCCGCTCGATCCTTCTCCCTACCAGATCCATCCTCTTGCTCTCCTTATCCGGTGGCGGGCCAGAGGTAGTGGATACGCTCGCCCTCTTTCTAGCTGTGGCCGTGATAATGGAGTCAGCGGAGACCTCGCCCCGAATGTAGGCCGGGTCCTTTGAGGAGTGCTTGTACTTTTTCTCTGTTCTGGGAGTTACTGCCTTGCATGTTGCGGGCTCTTTAAACGCTTCCTTTCCCTGAGCCAAGACGCTCTCGAGCATTGGGAGGAACTGGCTTCTTGTTTGTGTTGGGAGCAAGGTCTCTAGCAGGAAGTCTGCTTTCTGCTTTTCCTCGTCGAGCTTTAGCTTGAATGCAGCTGCGGCAGATTGTATCGCCGCGTTGTATGCCCCGATGTCGTCCGGCGGCGAGGGTCTCGAGGGGTATGAGTCGACCGCCTCTTCCGGGCTCTCTGTGTCGACGTCTAGGTAATCCTCCTCGCGTGGGTCAGAGGTGGCCGACTCAGCGTCCAACCTACTGCCCTCTTCCTCCTCATAGCCGTAATCCTCGTAGGGATTCTCTTCATCTTCCTGGTCGTCGACCATCTCGTCGCTAGGCACCTGGTCGTCGACCTGTTCTTCCTCTTCGACCAGATCTAGCACGGCGTGCTTGGTCTTGTGTGGAATTTTGAAGGCACTCATCTCGGCGTTGAAATCTTTTCTCCGCTGCAAGAGGCTTGCCATCTCGGCTTCTAGCCGCCGTCTTTTCCTGTCCATCTCGGCCGCGTTGTCGGCTTCGGAACGTTCGGCCCCTCTCTTCGTCGGCTGGCTCGACGGCGAGACTCTCGGCGTCGATGGCTTGGACGTCGAACTGGCTTTCGGTTCCTTGGACGGCGCCGAGGTTTTAGGGTCTTTCTCCCTCGATGTCGATCGGTCCCTTTCGGTGACGATCTTCGACGCTTTCTGCTGATCAACAGCTCTCGGCGCCAGGGACTCCTTCTCCGAGGATCCGCTGGCCCTGTTTGTGGTCGCGGACGGCAGATGTCGCTGCGTCGGCGCCTTCGGGCTCTTGCCCTCGTGCTTTCGAGACTCAGAGTCTCTCGTGTTCTTGTGGGACGTCGAGTCTCCTACCTTATCAGGCGTCTTCTTGTAATCGGTCTCTACGACCGTGTAGCTGTCGTCTTCGGCGGCAGCGTTGTCCTCTTCCTCCGAGGACATCCCCAGCTCGTACAGCGATGGCGTCGGGGATTTTCCTTCGAGGGTGGCGTGTGCTACCCTCCGTCTCTTCCTCACACGAAGGGTCTTCTGGGCGAAGACGGAGCAGGCGTTGCAGTCCTCGCTTCTGTGTTCTACCGGCAGGCAAAGGTTGCAAACCGGATGCTGGTCTTTCTGCGCGTACTTGTGTCTGCAGTTCGGGCAGAACTTGAACGGCGTGTTGTCCATCCTCGTGCGTTCAGGCCTTCCTGACCGCGTGGACGTCGACGATCGTCGAAGTTCGAGGTTTTCACCTTCTTTTCTCTTCGTCAATGTTCTGTGAAGTCTTCTTCAGTCTTCTTCTTCCAATATCTTGTCCAACTTCCAATCTTTTCAGTACTTTCTCCAAAAACGTCTGGAGCCCAACGGGAACGATCCAGACCCGACCGCGGAAAAAAGAATCTGAAGATGGCGCCCAAGAGTGGGAGCTTCCGCAGGAAGCATGCCGACGTCACCGGAAATGCACCCGAGGAGGTGTGACGCCGACGCCCACAAGGGCTACAAAAAAAGAAAAAAAAACAAAGAAAAGACTACCGATCCGGACCCAACCACAAGACCGCGAAATATGCACAGCATAGTGAATCCAGAAAGATTCACGCTGCAAAACTACTGTACCTTTCCGTCCCTGGGAGACCCCGGAGTCTATGCCCAGAACCTTAACTCCACCAGTTGAGTACTTACCTAAAAGCCGATAACTCACTTTCCATCCATAGGTTAACATTGACTGGGTTTCACTCTGTGGAGTTTTGAACCTTTAAAATATTCATCTAAAATCAGCCGAATAACAAATGAATATGCTACTTACCAGTATGCATCTGTTCTTGGCATGTAGGGCTGCTAACATTCATATCTGTGCATAGATCGCCGCCTAGTGTTTGGTCCAGATGATTGCACTTTGTTGTCCTGGAAGAGTCTTCGAAGTATCACGAGATAGGTGGCTCCTCCCCTGGACTACAGTGCGCATGGGCATCGACTCCATCCCCAGATTGTTTTTAGCCATTGTGTAGAGATGGAGTGAAATAGTGTAAATGATGTCCATGCTAATGTGTGAATGCAAGAAATTATGTGCAGCCGCTACGGGCGCCGGGGAGGAGGTCGGGCGATATGAATGTTAGCAGCCCTACATGCCAAGAACAGATGCATACTGGTAAGTAGCATATTCAGTTCGAGGCATGTGGGCTGCTAAATTCATATCTGTGCATAGAATACATAGCAGTCCCTCCATTAACGGCGGCCGCCCGTGCCGGCTGCAGAAGTTTGAAAAAGAGTTTTAAGAACAGCCTGACCTACAGCTGCCTGCTGTTTGGAATGCACATCTACACAGTAGTGTTTAGTAAAGGTGTGTGGAGTAATCCATGTGGCTGCTCTACAAATATCTACCAAAGGAATATTACCTAGGAAAGCCATGGAGGCCCCTAACTTGCGTGTGGAGTGGGCCCTTGGGGGGACCGTTAAAGTGCGCTTAGCCTTGTGGTAGCAAATTTGAATACACTTAACGATCCACCTGGCTATTCCTGCCTTGGAAATGGGGTTGCCTTTGTGCTGGGCTGAGAAGGCAACAAATAACTGTTGTGTCTTTCTAAAGCTTTTGGTCCTGTCAATGTAGTACAGTAATGCTCGTTTGACATCAAGCGTGTGGAGCATTCTTTCTGCTACTGTTTCAGGGTTTTGAAAGAATGTGGGTAGTTCGATGGTTTGATTGACATGAAACTGCGACACCACCTTAGGAAGACACTTAGGGTTAGTGCCCAGCACTACCCTGTTAGGATGAATTTGAATAAATGGCTCTTGTATTGTGAGCGCTTGTAGCTCACTAACACGCCGTAGCGACGTGATGGCAATGAGAAAAGCCACTTTCCATGTCAAGAACTGAATCTCGCAGGAATGTAGAGGTTCAAATGGTGGTCCCATCAACCTGGTGAGGACCACATTGAGGTTCCACACAGGAGCTGGTGGGGACCTGGGGGGGATGACTCGTTTCAGCCCTTCCAGGAATGCTTTGATGGCAGGCACTCTGAAAACTGATAGGTGCTGCCTGTTTTGGAGATAAGCCACTATGGCGGATAAGTGTATCCGAATGGAAGCATACGCCAGATTGCATTTGTAAAGATGTAACAAATAGCAGATGATATTAGGAATGGATGCATCTAGCGGGTTGATTGAATATGCTACTTACCAGTATGCATCTGTTCTTGGCATGTAGGGCTGCTAACATTCATATCTTAGCATTAGATCGCCACCTAGTGTTGGGTCCGGATGATCGCACATTGTTGTCCTGGAAGAGTCTTCGAAGTATCCTGAGATGGGTGGCTCCTCCCCTGGACTACAGTGCGCATGGGCATCGGCTCCATCCCCAGATTGTTTTTCGCCATTGTGGCAGAGGATGGAGTGAAAAGTGTAAAGGATGTCCATGCTAATGATTGAATACAATAGTATATCTGCAGCTGCGACGGGCACCGGGGAGGAGGGTGGGCGATATGAATGTTAGCAGCCCTACATGCCAAGAACAGATGCATACTGGTAAGTAGCATATTCAGTTCGAGGCATGTGGGCTGCTAAATTCATATCTTAGCATAGAATACATAGCAGTCCCTCCATTAGCGGCGGTTGCCCGTGCCAGCTGCAGAAACCTGAAAAAGTGTTTTGAGAACAGCCTGCCCTACAGCCGCTTGCTGTTTGGAATGTACATCAACACAGTAGTGTTTTGTAAAGGTATGTGGTGTAACCCACGTGGCTGCTCTGCAAATGTCCTCTAGAGGAATGTTTCCTAGGAAAGCCATGGATGCCCCCAACTTGCGTGTGGAGTGTGCCTTTGGGGGTATTGTTAAAGTGCGCTTGGCTTTTTGATAACAGATTTGAATGCACTTAACAATCCATCTGGCTATTCCTGCCTTGGAAATCGGGTTGCCTTTGTGTTGTGGTGAGAAGGCAACAAAGAGTTGTTTCGTCTTCCTAAAGTGTTGTGTCCTGTCTATGTAGTACATCAACGCCCTCCGTACGTCTAACGTATGGAGCATTCTTTCTGCCACTGTTTGTGGGTTCTGGAAGAATGCCGGCAAATCGATAGTTTGGTTGAGATGAAAATGTGACACCACCTTTGGAAGGAATTTGGGGTTAGTACGCAGCACTACCCTATTTGGATGAATTTGAATGAAAGGCTCTTGTATTGTGAGCGCTTGCAGCTCACTAACCCGCCTTAGTGACGTAATCGCAATTAGGAAAACAACTTTCCACGACAGGAATTGCAGTTCACACGAGTGCAGTGGCTCAAATGGTGGTCCCATCAGTCTGGTGAGGACCACATTGAGGTTCCACACCGGAGCTGGCGGTGTTCTTGGGGGAATGACTCGTTTCAGACCTTCAAGAAACGCTTTAATGGCAGGCACCCTGAAGACCGAGAGATGCTGCCTATTTTGAAGGTAAGCTGCGATGGCGGATAGATGTATCCGAATAGAAGTGAACGCTAGTTTGCACTTATAAAGGTGTAACAGATAGCAAATGATGTTAGGGATAGATGCATCTAGCGGGTTTATGTCATTGTCCGCACAGTAAATGACAAAACGCTTCCATTTTGCGGCATAGCATGCTCTGGTTGACGGCTTCCTCGCCTCCTTGATGATATTCATGCATTCAGGAGGTAGGTTGAGGTATCAAAACTCTAAGACTTCAGGAGCCAGATCGCCAGGTTGAGCTGTTGCGGATCTGGATGCTGAATTTCTCCTTGGTTCTGCGTCAGAAGTCTGGGCGTGAGGCGCAGTCTTTGATGCGGCACCACTGAGAGTTCGAGGAACGTGGTGTACCCGGCTTGGCGCGCCCACGTTGGAGCAACTAGGATGAGTGTCATCGAGTGTTGCCTTAGTTTTCTCGCCACCAGTGGTATCAGAGGTGTCGGGGGAAAAGCGTAAGCAAATTTGCCTGACCAGTTCATCCATATCGCATTGCCTTGCGATTGGGGGTGTGGGAACCTGGCGGCGAAGCTTTGGCGTTTTGCGTTCTCCCTTGTGGCGAACAGGTCTATGTCTGGACGACCCCACCTTTGGAAGTACGGCTGGAGTACCGATGGATGTATCTCCCACTCGTGCATTTGATGGCTGTATCTGCTGAGCAGATCCGCCATCTGATTGTCCTTCCCTGGGAGGTGTTCTGCCATGAGGAAGATGTTCCTCTGAATGGCCCACTTCCACATGCTCTGAGCCAGGTGAGACAGCTGTGGTGAGTGGGTGCCCCCCTGCTTTTGGATGTAGTACATCGCGGTCATGTTGTCCGTCCGGACTAACACCACCTTGTTGCACAGATGTACAATGAAGGACTTGAGCGCCATGAAGATCGCCATCAGTTCTAGATAGAAGACCATCTTCTGTTGCTGCGTCGTCCATAGTCCCTGCACTGTGTAAGTGAGCAGATGAGCTCCCCATCCCTGGAGAGATGCGTCCGTTGTCAGGATAACCTGTGGCACTGGCTCTTGGAACAGTCGGCCCTTGCAAAGGTTGTGTGGAGTCTGTGAGAAGGTGGCCTGATATGCAGTGCTCACTATTCTAGTGAACACTATGTATCAGTCCAGCAACCCTTATTGATGATTGGTTGTAAGTCAACCTTATAGACCAGCTATCCTAGTAGCGTGGATACGAGCAGTCTAAGGCTAAAGACTCGAGAGGGCGCGTTAAGCCAGCGGTTTACCACACATATACCCCTTGAATACCAAGTGAAAGGACACCACACAAGTGTTATGAAAATAAACAGTTATTTATTTAAAGATCACAACAGCCCTGTACTCTTTATGAGGACAGGGTACTAAGCACAAACCAAAACTCTTACAAAAATACTTAAGTTAGCACAGTATATACAAATGCCCGAGGGGCACGGAAAACCATATACTCTGAAAGTGGAATGCGAAATTCCTAGCAGGTAAGTACAGTACTAATAGCTTTTGGAATCGCTAGGACTTGACTAGGGAATCGTTAGATTATGTCTAGGAGGCCTAGGGGACTCGGGTGCAGTGTGTGCACTCTCACGCGAGATGCGGGACAAAAGTCTATGGTAGCTAGGAAATAGAAAGTTAGTGTTCTCGGGCGAACCCGACCTGGTAGGGAGAAAACGAAAGTAGATTCTGACCCTTGGATAGTGAGGCTATGCTGGGGCACCGAAATGCCGAAGTTACCTAGCCCAGGGGCTGCAGCTGCATAGGTCTGAAAAGACGTCGGGAATCCTCGTAGACGGACCAGGAGCCGGAAGAAAAGATGCTGGCCGGTGACCAGTGAAGAAAGTTCAGTTGGATCCAAGCCTGGATCTCGAAGATAGATGACACCTGAAAGCAGAGGGGACCAAGTTCGAGACTACTAGCCAGTAGTCAGTGGGCACCAGGAGGGCACCGGATGGTAGCCACCTCGACAAGGTGAGTGGGTGACGCTTGCCTCGAAGATCTCACGGACCAGGAGGCGTTGTCGGCGACCAGGATGGAGGATCGAGCTGTCCCACGAAGATAGAAGCTGTCGGCGTCGCTGGACCCAGGATTGGGCAACAAAGCCTTGGCAAATTCAAGCCCACGCGGTGGACCTAAAATGGCGTCTGGAGTGGACCAGGAGGGTCCGGGGTGCCTCTCTTGAAGAAGGAAGCAAGGGCCAGCCTGGAGCAACCAGACCAGCAGAAGAGATGTCGTCGGGCGTCGTTCAGAGGGCCACAAGCCAGCCGGCTAGTAGCCAAACAACGCGGTGCACAGCAAACAGCAGAAGGGCCCCACGCAGATCGTGGAGATGCAGGGGGGCTGACCTTGGGTGCTGGAGCTGCGCAGGGTCGGGGCTTCTCGGACCCCAAAGCACTCACCAGTGGAGGACACGGTGGGCTTGCAGTAAAGATGTCGTGCAGTCTTGGCGATCGTCGGTCCCTTGAGGTCTCGTCGCACTCACGGTTCTCAGCTGGGCTGTAGAGGTGAGTAGAGGTCAGAGGTGCCAGGGAAGCCGGGTCTCGTCGAGCTGGGTCGTCGGATTCGTGATGAAGGACTTGCAGCAGACCGCAGTGTTCTTTAGGATGGTGCCTGCGGATGCAGGGTGACTACTCCTTAGCCACAAGGGAGAATCTTGAAGAAGAAATCGTGAAGTCCTTTCGAAGAAAGTGGTATCTTGATTCCAAAGATGATCTAATTTTAACAGGGGGCCCGCTCCCATCTTTATACTAAAAAAGGGGGCTGACCCGGTGACTAGGTCCTGCCTATGGGTGGGACCAGGAGGGGGGTGGTTACACCCCTCTCCCCTGCCGGACTTCCCCAGGCCAGGGGCTGGTGTGCCCCTGGAACTGGTTCTGACTGGCCTATGCGTAGTGAGCACCGGGGTGCCACTCAGCAGTCACCTTCCTGAAAAGCCCTGCCTACCCAGGATACACAAAACCATGTCTGGGACGGTGCTAGCACCGCCCCTGACAGGAAACCCTTTGTCCAGGCTCCCCTCACTGGGAGGACTCCCAGCTGCAGGGGGTCAGACTCGTGTCTGTGGTGGCAGCATCCATTTTGTGGAGCTGAGGCTTTGCTTAACTTTAACCGGGGTTCACAGTTACATACATGTCGTGTCCCTCTAGAAGGGTGGAATGCTAACCCCGTCGCCAGAATTGGCGAGGGGTTAGTATTCCAATTCGTATGACACCTTACTCGACATGTTTTGATAAAGCAATACCAAAGTTAGCATTTAACCGCGAGGATTATAATGCACTTAAGAGTATATGGTATGCGATATCCTGGAACAGCTATTAGGACTTGATTCCGCAAGCTGCAGACAGGCTCAGCTCATGCCAGAGCACCATCTCACACGATTCCAAGCACTCTGCCTTCAGGATTGTCAAGGCCTGCCATAGGAGTGACTGATAGGAATCTGTGTGTCCATTTTAGGGTTAGATATAGGTATACTATATCTACAGCAAAGGGTGATTACACGACTTTGCCCCAGCTGTCATGCAGCCAGTTGTGTCAAATTTAGGAGGCCAGCCAGGGGTGGCATAATACATGCTGCAGCCCCTGGCAGCCCTGGGTACACCCATGCCCTGAGTTACAGGGTCTGATAGGGTGGCCCAGTACCAATTGGAAATGTACCTAGGGTACATGGAATCCATTTTAAAGAGAGAGCAGTAGGCCTGGGGTCCTGATTGGCAGGGTCCCAGGTCGACTATGTCCAAAACCAGCTAAAACACAGGGCAAAAAGTTGGGGGCAACCATAGTCAGGATGTACCTTCCTACACAACCCCCCCCCAAACGAAAGGAGATAAGGCTATCCTTGTCCAGGTAAGCCTCTATTACCTAAGTGGCCATATAAGGAAGGACCAGCTCTGGCTTGGTTTCCCCCTGTGTCATGGTCCACTAGGCAACCCCTCACCCTAAGGGTATCTGAGGGTCTCCACCATAGGGAATCTCTGTCTCTGGTGTGTCTTGGGAAAGAAGAAGGCTGATGCTGGGATGGAGTACTGAAGTGAGGCTCCTCTACCTTTGGGCTCAACTTCCTCCAATCACCATCCATCATATGTGCCTTTCTTTCTTTAGCTGAGATGCACTGAGCTCTCAGGGTCAGCCTCTGGCTACCTAAAGCTGGAGGCTGAGTCCCTCTGTTTGGCTTACTGGAGGGACAGGTCAGGTCTGGGGTTTTTAGGCCCCATGTTTGGCTGTGCCCAACAGTGTCCAGCTGTGGGAGTTCCCTAACTACTTTTAAGGGGGATCCCTCAGGAGTCTGTTCTATTTTCACTTGGCTAGGTTTACCAGCTTCAGTGATCCTAATCTGCTGATTAGGGGGTTCTTTTGGACAGGGGGCCCTTTGGGGTCCACCACTGGCCTCCCTGGTCTCTTCAGCCCTGGGCTGACTGAGGCAGGGTAGAGAGGTGCAGGTTACCTGCTCCAGACTGGGTCCCACCTGGGAAGGGTCCACTGCCATCAGGGGTTCTGCCAGGCTAGGCCTGACTACCTCTGGGGCAGTTCCTTCAACAGGGGTAGAGTCAGTTCCCTGAGGAGGCTGGCTCTCACCTAGTGTCTGGGAGGGGGAAGAAATGCGTTACTTACCTGTAACAGCAGTTATCCAGTATTGGTGTCTTTCATAGATTCACATGCCTGAATCATTCCCCGTCGCTGAGACGGGAGCCTCCGGTACATAAAAAAGTAATGTCCTAAGGACATACATAGAGAATATAGGCCTAAGGGCCTCCCCTTTTGGGGCCTTTCCACGTCCTTATGTAAAAGGACCGAACTCTCATCGTTAGCCAATCAGCTCCGACCTCCTTCTAGAACCTTCCCGGGAGGAGCCTCCGTCCCTCAGATTTTCGTACGCACCCAGCTAGGGTGTCGCAATGTAGACATAGAGGTACGTGAGTCCTTACCGGGGAGGCGGGAGGGTTGCATGTGAATCTATGAAAGACACCAATACTGGATAACTGCTGTTACAGGTAAGTAACGCATTTCTTATCCAGTATTTGGGTGTCTTTCATAGATTCACATGCCTGAATCAGAGTAGCCAGCAGTTATACATGCATAGTGGTAAAGCACATTCTCACATCTAGCAGGCCTGCATAGATTACAGACCACATGAGAGAAACATGGTAATATACAGTCATGCATATAGCAGAGAAAACCATGAGGAATGTGCATACCTGGATGGCGGGACGAGGTAAGGCTCACCTTATTGGAAGAGATGGCGCAGCACCGCTTGTCCCACCGCAGCGTCCTTCTGCAGTTCGATGTCCAGGCAGTAGTGCTTGGAAAAGGTATGCGGGGACTTCCATGTCGCCGCTCGGCAGATGTCCAGGATCGTCACTCCAGCGAAGAGCGCTGCTGACGTTGACATCGCTCTGGTCGAGTGGGCAGCCACTCGGTCTGTCAAAGGCCGTCCGGCCTGATCATGGCAGAAAGCAATTGCTGAAGAAATCCAGCGTGAGATGCTCTGTTTTGTCAAGGGCAGCCCCATTCTCGGGTTGCTGTAGGCTACAAAGAGTTGAGAAGACTTCCTGACGTCTTTGGTCCTGTCCAAGTAGAATTTGAGACACCTTTTAATGTCCAGGGAATGCAGCGCCCTTTCCGCTGCCGTGGAAGGGTCCGGAAAGAACGACTTGAGGACAATTGGTTCGTTCAGATGAAAGTCTGACGGCACTTTCGGAATGAATTTAGGGTTGGGCCTGAGTACCACTCGGTCGTGCCTGAATTGGAGATACGGTTCCTGAATGGACAGCGCCTGAAGTTCGCTGACCCTTCTGGCCGACGTCAGGGCTAGCAGGAGAGCCGTTTTCCAGGAAAGATGCTTGAGCGATGCCCGGTGTATGGGCTCGAATGGGTGTTTCATCAATTGGTTTAGCACCAAGTTCAACTGCCAGGTTGGAGGAACTTTCCGAGGCCTCGGAAAGGATCTGTAAAGTCCTTTTAGAAATTGTTTCACCAGTCGACTGGACCAGAGGGAGGGTCCCGATGGGGTCCTGGTGAACCTAGAAATCGCAGCCAGATGAACCTTAATGGAGGCGTGAGCCAGTCCCGATTGAGCCAGGTGCAGTAGGTATGGTAGCAGCTGTACTGGGGTGACCCGGAGCGGGTGTAAGTCGTGTTCCGAACACCACACGCAGAACCTCTTCCACTTCAGCGAGTAGGTCTTGGTCGTGCTGCTCGCTCTCGCCTTGGCCAGTACTGCCCTGCAGTCCTGCGGTATGTCTAGCTCCCCGAACTCAAGGTGCTCAGGAGCCAAGCCGATAAGTTGAGCGAACGGAGGTTCGGGTGGTGTACCTGGCCTCCGGACGTTGTCAAGAGGTTCGGGAGTTGTCGCAGGTGAATCGGGGGCCTGGTGGATAGGCGAAGAAGATCCGAGAACCAATGTTGTCTCGGCCAGTACGGAGCAATCAGTATCAGCGTGCACGGTTCCGTCCTCATCTTCCGGAGGAGCCTCGGTATCATCGGGAACGGCGGAAAAGCGTACGCAAACACGCTGGACCAGCCGATGGAAAAAGCATTTCCCAGCGACCCCCGTTGGGGATGCCAGCTTGCGTAGCTTCGGCATTTGGTGTTCTCTGCCGTCGCGAAGAGATCGATCCTCGGGGTGCCCCATTGTGAGAAGACGTGGGCCACCGTGTCGCCGTTGAGCTCCCATTCGTGGGAGAGAGAGGTCTGCCTGCTGAGGGCGTCCGCGATAGTGTTCTCCTTCCCTGGAACGTACTCCGCCTTGAGGGAGAGGCCGTGCGCCACCAACCAGTTCCAGATTTTTTGCGATTCTCGTGAGAGAGAGAGAGATCGCGTTCCCCCTTGTTTGTTCAGGTAGTGCATCGTCGTGGTGTTGTCTGTTTTGACGAGCACAGGGGAAGAGCCGATGCGTGGCAGGAAGGCCTGTAGAGCCAGGTACACTGCCCTCAGTTCCAGGAGGTTGATGTGTAGTTGTGTTTCCTGGGCGTCCCATTTGCCGCTGACTCGAAGGTCTAACAGTACGGCGCCCCAGCCTTCCAGTGAGGCATCGGTCGTGATGACCAGTGGTGCCGGCGGCAGGAGGAACGGCAATCCGGCCGTCAGGTGAGTCCTGTTTCTCCACCACAGCAGGGCCTTTATGATGGCCGGCGTGATTGTGAGAATGTCGTCGAATGAGCCTGAACACTGTTTCCATTGTCTCGCCAACGCTTCCTGTAGGGGGCGCATGCGGAGCCTGCAGTGCGGTACGAGGAGAATGCATGAAGACATCATCCCTAGCAAGGAGGTGAACGTCCGGACCTTGATGCGAGGCTTCTTGGCCACCGCCGTGGCCAGAGACAGTACTTTGCAGATCCTGTCCTCTGAGGGGAAAGCCTTCGCATGCTCCGTGTCCAGGGTTGCCCCTAGGAAGGTGATCCTCGTTGACGGAGTAGTGCATGATTTTTTGAGGTTGATCGTCAGACCCAGCTGTTGGAAAAGAGCGCTGCAGGCGTTGAAGGAAGCCAGCGCGTCCTCCGGGGAAGGAGCCTTCACCAGCCAGTCGTCCAGGTAGGGGAACACCTGGTGACCCCTTTGTCGCAGGAAGGCAGCCACGGGCGCCAAGCACTTTGTGAAGATACGTGGGGCAGATTTGAGGCCAAACGGCAAGACCTTGAACTGGTAATGTCTGCCCGCTATTTCGAACCTTAGGTATTTCCTGTGCCTGACGAGGATGGGGACATGGTAGTAGGCGTCCTGTAAGTCTAGGGAGACCATCGAGTCGCCTCTTTCCAGTGCACCCAGGATCTCCTGGATTGTGACCATCCGGAAGGATTGACTCCGTAGGAAGGCGTTGAGCGCCCGGAGGTCTAAGATCGGCCTCCACTTGTCCCCTTTCTGTTGGACCAGGAAGAAGTGGGAATAAAAACCCTTCCCTTTCTGGGAGTCCGGGACCTTTTCGATGGCTCCTTTGACCAACATGGCAGCGACTTCCTGGAGAAGGAGGTGCAGGTGTCTGTGAGTACGCTTCAGTGGAGGGGTGTTGGGAGGGGTGTTGACCAGTTCGAGGGAATGTCCAAATTGAATTATTTGTAGTACCCACCGATCCGTAGTGATTTTTCGCCAATTGTGGAGGAAGTGGGTCAGTTTTCCCCCAATTCGAAAGGATTGAGACGGTGGTGGGACTGGCTGGAGTAAGTGGTCACTGGCGGCCGCCAGCGCCCTTCTTGGCGGATTTGCCTCTGAAGGACGATCTCCCATAGGATGACTGTCGGGACTGTTGTTTCTGCTGGGGTTGGTTCCTGTTGCCATAGGAATAGGACGACCGATTTTGGTAGGAACCTCTGTAGGAGTACTGACCTCTGGAGCGGCCTCCCCGAAAGGATTGGTTCCGGGACTGGAGGGAGCCCAGAGCCCTCGCCGTGTCGGTGTCTTTTTTGATGGCCTGGAGTGCCTCGTCTATCTTCTCCCCAAAGAGGAATTGCCCATCGAACGGCATATCCAGCACCTTAGATTGGACCTCCTGCCGAAAAGACGTCGCCTTGAGCCAGCCCTGGCGGCGGAGCACGGCAGCCCCTGCCAACTGGCGGAATCCCGTCATGGCTGCGTCGATGGCGCAGTCGATAATTTCAGCCGCGGAGTTTTGTCCTTCCGCCAGAAGAGCTTTCACCTCGTCCTGTACCGTGGCCGGCAGGCCTTGCAGGTAGGGAGCTATGTCTTCCCATAGCTGGCGGTTGTATCGGCCCAGGAGGGCGATGGAGTTTGCCACCTTGATGGACATGGCGGATGTGGTGGAGAACCTCTTGCCTATGGTGTCCAGCTTCCTTCCTTCCTTGTCCGGGGGCGCGGACAGCGGCGAGGAGGGGTTTCGGGATTGTTTTTGGGCCGCCTGAGTGACAACCGAGTCCGGTTTGGGGTGGCCGGTCAGGCAGGCAGGTGCGGAGTTCGGGGCCTTATATTTTTTGTCTAGGCGCGGAACCACCGCCGGCACCGAGGCAGGCGTGAGCATCAGCTTCTTGCCCTGTTCCCATAGAAAGTCTATCAGAGGAATAGACTTGGTCGATTTCTGTGTGTGCTCCTTGAAATCATGGAGGAAGCATTCCGTTTCCGCGGATTCCACCGCCATGTGAAACCTCCTTGCAGCTCTGTCCACCAGTTTGTGGAAACCTCCCACGTCCGCTGCTTCAGGGTGGCGTGGTCTCGGGGATGCCGGGGCAGACGAATGGTGTGATGACGCAGCATCGGCATCGTCGTCTCTGTGGTCCGAGGCGACGTCTTGCACCTCGCCTTCCTCTAAGTCCGTGTCATCCTCCTCGCTTTCCGATGAATCCTCCGCCTGTGTTTGCGGTCGGAGTTGGCTCCGAGGACGGGCCGGGGGAGCGGAAGGGTGCGAGGCCGACGGTTGCGCGTGGGTGACCGGAACCTGGGCACCGCTGTCTGCGTCCGGGAACCTTCGTTTATAGTCCTGCACCAGGGATTTCAAATCGTTGACCAGAGACAGTGGCAAACAGATCATCGGGGTTTTCACCGTGTCTACGGTCAGGGAGCTGCCTTGATACGTCACTCCGTCCCGGATCTCTTGGACGTTCTGGTGTTCTTCGTGAACCTCCTGTTCTTCGTCCGACTCCTCACTCTGTAGTGTGTCTTGTTCTTCCTCGGGTGCCAACTCCACCGTTGGGAGAACCGAGGGCGTTGGACTCGAGTGAATAGAGACTTCGACCAATCTCGATTCTTTCCAAGATGGCGCCGGGGTCTCTTCCGACGACATGCGTGAAGATGGCGCTCCCGCCAAGCGTGCCGGTGATTTGGGCACCTCCGTCAGGGTCAATGGTACCAAGTTATGCGGGGATAGGGGTTTCGCCGCCTTACTGATGCTAGGGTCGTGGACCTGGGATATCTTTGTCGAAGGTGTGGTTCTTGAATTTGACTTCGACTGTTTAGGAGACGAACTTGACTTCGATGGCTTGGGTGACGAGCCTTCGGTATGAGGTGTTTTCGGCGAAGGCGTACCTGAAGATTTAGACCTCTTAGGTGACGCGGCCTTCGTATTGGATGAAGGTTTCAGAGGAATGGTCGAGGAGACCGGTGCGCCTGAGGACGCAGTGGTGGTCGTCGTGGTCGCCGTGGAGGGCGATGAGGCCGTAGTAGTCGACACAGTGGTCGTGACTGAGGTGGTCCGCTTAGTAGATGGAGCGGGCTTCTTGAACCTCTGGCCATCCTTAACAGACACGGAGGAGGTGGTGGAGCGTGCCTCCGAAGGCTTCCTGTGCGCCTTCTTAGGAGGAGTGTCTGTCTCTCCAGGGGACTGCACCCTGGGTCTCTTCTTGGAGACTTTGGAGGTCGCGGAGACACTACCCTCGGAAGATTCCAGAGTGTCTCGGACCTTAAGCCTGTCGAGCCATTCGCGAAGGCGAGTTTCCCTTTCCTTAACCGTCTTCTTTGGGAAGGCTCTACACACCCTACACTTGTCAGTGACGTGGTCAGGGTACAGGCAATATAAGCACAGGTCGTGCTTGTCCTCCGCTTGAATCCGCTGCTTGCCGCAGGAGGAGCAGGCCCTCAGGAGGGCTTTCTTCTGTGAGTCCGCCATGGACGAAGTTTTCTTATTAGATTCCGACATGTAGTCGATGCTAGGATGAAATCCTTTTCGTACAAAGTGAACTTCGGTGAAGTTTGAGACTTCGAATTTTGGAAACCTGAAGAGCTCAGGTTGGAGACTCCCTAGCACAACGTGCGGTAGAAAAATCTGAGGGACGGAGGCTCCTCCCGGGAAGGTTCTAGAAGGAGGTCGGAGCTGATTGGCTAACGATGAGAGTTCGGTCCTTTTACATAAGGACGTGGAAAGGCCCCAAAAGGGGAGGCCCTTAGGCCTATATTCTCTATGTATGTCCTTAGGACATTACTTTTTTATGTACCGGAGGCTCCCGTCTCAGCGACGGGGAATGATTCAGGCATGTGAATCTATGAAAGACACCCAAATACTGGATAAGACTCTTCTTCCTCCTCAATGCTCTCTGTTTGAGTGGAGTGATCCATTGTTTCAGGCTTCACAACCTCACTATCTGTCTGAGTAGAGGCTGAGACCATTTCAACCTTGCCAACCTTTTCAGGAGGGCACTCAGTCTGTGTTTGGGCTGTGACTGTCACAGCCCTCCTATCCTGTTCTGAAAAGTCTGTCTGAGCCTGGGCAGTGGCTACCACTGCCCTTCCAACCTTTTCAGGGAGGAATGGTGCTTGGACTGGGGCTGTAGCTATTACTGCCCCACTAACCTGTCTGGATAGGCCTATCATTCTGGAATGAGTTTCTTGTTCCACCTCAGCCCATGCTGAGAGTTCCAGGTCATTCCCCAGTAAGCAATCTACAGGTAGGTTATCTGTCACTGCCACTCTCATGGGCCCTGTGACATTACCCCAGCTGAGCTTGACTACTGCCATGGGATGCCTTCTTTTCATTCCATGAATGTCTGTCACCTGATAAGTAAAACCAGGGGTCAGTTGAGCAGAGGGGACCAGATGGTCACTCACCATGGTGAGGCTGGCCCCTGTGTCTCTGAATGCCTCAACTTTCTGACCATTCACTAAAACTTCTTGTCTATACTTGCCCAAAACGTGGGGTCCAGTAGTGAAGTTGGCAAACCCCATGCCAGTCTCACAGACAAGAGTGTGGTCAGGGAACCTGGCTAAGCCATAGTCCTCCTGTTGGCCCAGAGTAATGCCCACCACATTCTTGGGGGCACTCCCACCACCTGGGGGATTACCACTAGTGGTAACAGGAGGTTTAGGAGTATTACCTGGGGGTGTATTTCCCTTATTACCATTTTTAGGGCAACTGGCATCACTTTTGTAATGGCCCACCTGTTTACAGGTATGGCAATAAGGTTTCTTTTGTTCAGAAGGAGTGTTCTGGGACCCACCACCCTTGTTGGAGTTTTGGGGCCCTTGGGAAGTCTTCTCTGTGGATTTATCCCCACCCTTCTCTTGAGGCTTGGTTGATTCCTTTTTCTGGTCACCACCCTGGTTTTTAGGCCTAACCCTGGTTCTGACCCATTTGTCTGCCCTCTTACCCAATTCCTGTGGAGAGGTCAACTCAGAGTCTACCAGGTGCTGATGTAATAGCTGGTTCTGACAATTATTTAAGATTTGCTCCCTCATAATTAGATTATACAATCCTTTAAAATCAGTAACCTTACTACCCAGTAGCCAGCCTTCAAAAGCCTTAGTGGCACAATCAACAAAGTCAGTCCAATCTTGAGACTGAGTTTTCTGGGTGTCTCTGAACAGCATCCTGTATTGTTCAGTGGTTAAACCAAACCCATCAACCAGTACATTCTTCAAGACTTGGTAATTGTTAGCATCCTCCACCCTTGTGGTGAGGAGCTTATCTCTACCTTTACCATCAAAGGAGAGCCACAAGATAGCTGCCCACTGACTTTGGGGAACACCCTGCACAGTGCAGGCTCTCTCCAAAGCAGTAATCCATTTGTGGATGTCATCCCCTTCTTTAAAGGGGGGCACTATCTTATTCAGGTGCTTTGTATCAAAACTCCTTTCCCTATTGCTAGGTTTATTGCTGCCACCAGTGGGAACTAGCCCACATAATTCTTGCTCTCTAGCAAGGGCAAGTCTCTCTTTGGCCAGGGCAAGTTCTTCCCTTTCAATCCTCAGTTTGACTGCCCTTTCTTCAGCTTCATACACTCTCCTCTTAGGGGAAGACATTCCTCTGTGAGAAGAGTTGAGAGAGCCATTGGTTCGAAAGGATCTGCTAGAGCCTCTTGATAGAGACCTAACTCGTCCATTCCCAATGTTAAGCTGACCTGAGAGTGGGCCCAGGAGTTCCCCAGTACCAAGCTCATGTCTGCTTAAGTTGGACCTGCTTAGTCTGCTGACTTCTACCTGTCCCTTATCTGCCTCATCCCCTGATAACTCATCCTCATCCTCAGCAACATCTGCCTCAAGGAGGGGATGGATATCAAAGGGACCCTGTAAGGAGGGCAAACTTCCATCTGGATTAGAAGGGTCTGGGTTACCAGCCCTACTGGCATCATAAGCCTCTAAGAGACCAATCAGAAAGGAAGTGGTGGGGTTAGACCCCTGTTTTAGTTTCCTGAGAGTACACACTTGTCTCATCTCATGGAAGCTAAGAGCAGTATATTTTGAAGGGATGACCTGTGGAGGGTCAACTGACACAAGGGGAGACTCAGTGTTTCCTCCTGTGGCCGACATACTGCTTCTAGTGTGGTGTAAGTGATGCACCTACCTACACTATGTGTTTACCTACTGATCCCTTGCTAAGAGTTGCAGCCAAGGTGTGCTAAGCCTTGAGGAGCTACAACAGCTGGTTCAGTAGAACTCAGAGTATTCTAAGCTTTAGTTATGTGTACCTAACAGTACTTATGTGATCTTTCAACAAGATATTCTTAGGATACGTGTGGTAAAACAACAGCAAGCTCAAATCCCAACCGCTGCTCACCAATGTGAGAAGGTGGCCTGATATGCAGTGCTCACTATTCTAGTGAACACTATGTATCAGTCCAGCAACCCTTATTGATGATTGGTTGTAAGTCAACCTTATAGACCAGCTATCCTAGTAGCGTGGATACGAGCAGTCTAAGGCTAAAGACTCGAGAGGGCGCGTTAAGCCAGCGGTTTACCACACATATACCCCTTGAATACCAAGTGAAAGGACACCACACAAGTGTTATGAAAATAAACAGTTATTTATTTAAAGATCACAACAGCCCTGTACTCTTTATGAGGACAGGGTACTAAGCACAAACCAAAACTCTTACAAAAATACTTAAGTTAGCACAGTATATACAAATGCCCGAGGGGCACGGAAAACCATATACTCTGAAAGTGGAATGCGAAATTCCTAGCAGGTAAGTACAGTACTAATAGCTTTTGGAATCGCTAGGACTTGACTAGGGAATCGTTAGATTATGTCTAGGAGGCCTAGGGGACTCGGGTGCAGTGTGTGCACTCTCACGCGAGATGCGGGACAAAAGTCTATGGTAGCTAGGAAATAGAAAGTTAGTGTTCTCGGGCGAACCCGACCTGGTAGGGAGAAAACGAAAGTAGATTCTGACCCTTGGATAGTGAGGCTATGCTGGGGCACCGAAATGCCGAAGTTACCTAGCCCAGGGGCTGCAGCTGCATAGGTCTGAAAAGACGTCGGGAATCCTCGTAGACGGACCAGGAGCCGGAAGAAAAGATGCTGGCCGGTGACCAGTGAAGAAAGTTCAGTTGGATCCAAGCCTGGATCTCGAAGATAGATGACACCTGAAAGCAGAGGGGACCAAGTTCGAGACTACTAGCCAGTAGTCAGTGGGCACCAGGAGGGCACCGGATGGTAGCCACCTCGACAAGGTGAGTGGGTGACGCTTGCCTCGAAGATCTCACGGACCAGGAGGCGTTGTCGGCGACCAGGATGGAGGATCGAGCTGTCCCACGAAGATAGAAGCTGTCGGCGTCGCTGGACCCAGGATTGGGCAACAAAGCCTTGGCAAATTCAAGCCCACGCGGTGGACCTAAAATGGCGTCTGGAGTGGACCAGGAGGGTCCGGGGTGCCTCTCTTGAAGAAGGAAGCAAGGGCCAGCCTGGAGCAACCAGACCAGCAGAAGAGATGTCGTCGGGCGTCGTTCAGAGGGCCACAAGCCAGCCGGCTAGTAGCCAAACAACGCGGTGCACAGCAAACAGCAGAAGGGCCCCACGCAGATCGTGGAGATGCAGGGGGGCTGACCTTGGGTGCTGGAGCTGCGCAGGGTCGGGGCTTCTCGGACCCCAAAGCACTCACCAGTGGAGGACACGGTGGGCTTGCAGTAAAGATGTCGTGCAGTCTTGGCGATCGTCGGTCCCTTGAGGTCTCGTCGCACTCACGGTTCTCAGCTGGGCTGTAGAGGTGAGTAGAGGTCAGAGGTGCCAGGGAAGCCGGGTCTCGTCGAGCTGGGTCGTCGGATTCGTGATGAAGGACTTGCAGCAGACCGCAGTGTTCTTTAGGATGGTGCCTGCGGATGCAGGGTGACTACTCCTTAGCCACAAGGGAGAATCTTGAAGAAGAAATCGTGAAGTCCTTTCGAAGAAAGTGGTATCTTGATTCCAAAGATGATCTAATTTTAACAGGGGGCCCGCTCCCATCTTTATACTAAAAAAGGGGGCTGACCCGGTGACTAGGTCCTGCCTATGGGTGGGACCAGGAGGGGGGTGGTTACACCCCTCTCCCCTGCCGGACTTCCCCAGGCCAGGGGCTGGTGTGCCCCTGGAACTGGTTCTGACTGGCCTATGCGTAGTGAGCACCGGGGTGCCACTCAGCAGTCACCTTCCTGAAAAGCCCTGCCTACCCAGGATACACAAAACCATGTCTGGGACGGTGCTAGCACCGCCCCTGACAGGAAACCCTTTGTCCAGGCTCCCCTCACTGGGAGGACTCCCAGCTGCAGGGGGGTCAGACTCGTGTCTGTGGTGGCAGCATCCATTTTGTGGAGCTGAGGCTTTGCTTAACTTTAACCGGGGTTCACAGTTACATACATGTCGTGTCCCTCTAGAAGGGTGGAATGCTAACCCCGTCGCCAGAATTGGCGAGGGGTTAGTATTCCAATTCGTATGACACCTTACTCGACATGTTTTGATAAAGCAATACCAAAGTTAGCATTTAACCGCGAGGATTATAATGCACTTAAGAGTATATGGTATGCGATATCCTGGAACAGCTATTAGGACTTGATTCCGCAAGCTGCAGACAGGCTCAGCTCATGCCAGAGCACCATCTCACACGATTCCAAGCACTCTGCCTTCAGGATTGTCAAGGCCTGCCATAGGAGTGACTGATAGGAATCTGTGTGTCCATTTTAGGGTTAGATATAGGTATACTATATCTACAGCAAAGGGTGATTACACGACTTTGCCCCAGCTGTCATGCAGCCAGTTGTGTCAAATTTAGGAGGCCAGCCAGGGGTGGCATAATACATGCTGCAGCCCCTGGCAGCCCTGGGTACACCCATGCCCTGAGTTACAGGGTCTGATAGGGTGGCCCAGTACCAATTGGAAATGTACCTAGGGTACATGGAATCCATTTTAAAGAGAGAGCAGTAGGCCTGGGGTCCTGATTGGCAGGGTCCCAGGTCGACTATGTCCAAAACCAGCTAAAACACAGGGCAAAAAGTTGGGGGCAACCATAGTCAGGATGTACCTTCCTACAGAGTCCACCAATGCAGAGAGTTGTATGCCCGACTGGTAACCAACACTAGGTCTGTTAATTGTCCCTGAGCCTGTGTCCACTGATTTGCTAAGCACTCCTGGAGCGGGCGCATATGCAACCGTGCGTGAGGGACTATGAAGATGCAGGAGGCCATCATGCCTATCAACTGCATGAACACTCTTGCTGGAAGTGAGTGTCCCGGTCTGAACTTTTGGATTAGAGACTGTATGCCGTCTATCCTGACCTGGTTTGGTTGCGCCTTGGCCGTCAGGGTATTGATTGACGCACCCAGAAACTGCCGGACATGTGCCGGCTGAAGGTGTGACTTTGGGTAATTCAACGAGAAACCCAGGTCGTGAAGGAGGTGAATGGTAGTTGACATGTCCGCGGCGCACTGCTGTTCCGACCTGGCTTGAACGAGCCAGTCGTCGAGGTAGGGGTAGACATGGATGTTCTGCCTCCTGAGGTGCGCTGCCACTGTCGCCAGACACTTGGTAAACACCCTTGGGGCAGTTGTGACTCCGAAGGGTAGGACTTTGAACTGATAATGCGTGCCCTGGATAGTGAACCTGAGGTACTTCCTGTGGGACGGATGTAGCGGAATGTGGAAATAAGCATCCTTGAGATCTAAGGTTGCTAAGAAGTCTCCTTTGTTTAACATAGGAAGAATCTGTTGCAGTGTAAGCATGTGGAAATGCTCTGACAGTATGTACAGATTGAGGGGACGGAGATCCAGAATTGGTCTGAGAGATCCGTCCTTCTTTGGAATGAGGAAGTACAGGGAATAGACCCCTGTGCCTTCCTCCCCCACTGGCACGAGCTCGATTGCTCCTTTTTGCAGCATCACCAACACTTCCTGCTGCAATAAGTGCAAGTGCTCTGCGGACATAGGTCTTTGCCTTGGTGGAATGTTGGGTGGAGTGGATTTTAACTCTAGACAATAACCGTACTGGATAAGCTGTCGCACCCACCTGTCTGTGGTGATGTTGATCCAGACGGGCAGGAACTGCTGTATTCTCCCCCCGACAGGTGTTAAGTGGTCGGGGGGCAGTGACAGCGAGTCACTGGCTGCTTGGGGCAGAGGAGCGTGAATTGTTGCCTCCTTTGCCGCGTCCTTTGTTGCTGTTTCCCCTGTAGCCCCTCTTGTTTTGTTTGGGGTACGAGGATTGTGCTCCACCTCTAGGGAACTGTGACTGTTGACCCAACTGTCCTCTGGTGACTCCACGGGCACCTGAGCGACGACAATTATTGCCACGAAACTGCTGTGATTGTAGGGCCCCCATAGATTTAGCAGTTTCAGTATCTTTTTTAATTTTTTCCAGGGTGGTGTCAACATCTGGACCAAACAGTCTATCCGGATTGACTGGTTGATTAAGTATGGTTGTCTGAATGTCAGGTTTGAACCCTGATATGCGGAGCCACGCCTGTCTTCTGAGCATAACACTGGTGTTAATGGCCCTAGCGGCTGTGTCCGCGGCATCAAGTGCACACTTTATGGCCGCGTTGGAGATCAGTTGTCCTTCTTGTATAATCATTTTGGTGCCCTCTTGAAACTGCGGAGGCAGGTGTTCCACAATCTGCTCTAGTGTGTCGTAATGTGATCTATCATAACGTGCCAGTAGTGCCTGTGTATTTGCAATACGCCAGAAATTGGCCGCCTGCGCAGCCACTCTTTTGCCTCCTGCCTCTAGCACTTTGGACTCCTTATCCGGGGGAGGAGCTTCACCCGTTGTTTGGGAGTTGGCCCTTTTGCGTGCGTTTGCGACCACCAGGGAGTCAAGCGGCAACTGTCCTCGAATGTATGCAGGGTCCGCAGGCGCTGGTCTGTACTTTTTTTCAATACGTGGGTTGACCACCCTCGCCCTGGTAGGCTCCTTAAAGATGTCCGCAGCATGTTTGAGGACCCCTTTGAGCATAGGCAGTGTCTTTACAGTTTTCTCCGAAACTGAAAAGGTGTCGAACAGAAAGTCTGCCTCAACTGGGTCAGCATGCATGTCCACATCATGATTAGCAGCTGCCCTTTCAATGAGTGCATGAAAACCTGCAGAATCCTCTGTAGGGGACGCACGTGTACTGAAAGTCTGTGGGTCTTGTCCCATATCTTGGGTGCCCTGGTCCCCAATGACATCATATGAATCTGGCTGTGCGTCAGGATCATTGACTGGGAATGTGTATTGTTCATCTTCACCATAGCCTTCACTTTCAGAGTGGTCTGGAGACGGTGTTGGGCTCCTTCCCATAGGAGGCTGGATAGGTTCCATGAGGCCTGAGGCGTCCTGTGGAAACTTTTTCTTCTTTAGGGGAATGACATAGGATTCCACCGGCTGCGAAGTGATCTTTCTTTTGTAAAGGGTTAACTTCCCCGTGTCCGCATCTATGAAACACTCCGAATCCTCTTCCTGGTCGAGCACCTGACCCGAAGATGGCCCTGCCGTAGAAGATTCCGACTTCTTTGGCGTCGATTTCGATGAAAAGGCCTTCGGCGCCACTTTTGGCGGTAGAAGGAAGAGGAGTTTACTTGCGGGCTTGACCGGGACGTCTGCCGCCTTTTGCGTCGATGGTGCTGGCGTCGACGAAGAAAAAGCCTTCTCCCTAATCCTTTGTAGTGAAGAAGCAACGAGAGATGCGTCGGTGATCGATGTCTTTGGCACCGACGAGGTGGCCTTGCCTTCGGAAGCGACGTTCCGGTGCTCCTTTGGAGGGACGGACGGCGCCGACCCCGAGTCCTTGGAGCGATGCGCAGATGTCCCCGTTGGAGCCGGGGCTGTGTCGCTTGCTTTGGCTGGCTTTGCCGGCGCCGACGCGCTAGTTTTGTGCGTGCCACTCTTTTTAGCGGATCTCTCCTCCGGCGCCGATTTTGACCCTGTGGAATCGCCGTGTTTCTTCGACTTCTGTGGACCGGAGGTCGACGGAGTCGATGAGGCCGCCGGTGTAGCTGTCTTTGCTGTTACGACCGCCATCTTAGGGACGATTGAGTCCTTAACTTTCGGTTTCGGTTTCGGGTCGGCCATTTTAGGTGCTGCCGAGACCGTTGCTTTCAGTTTCGGTTTCGAAACCCTCGGCGCAGCAAGTATGTCCGTGGCCGGGCCAGCAGGCGGGGCCGTGGCTTGCGCTCCAGGGTCTTGGGTAAGGCCGACAGGCGATCCCGCGACCCTCTCCTGATGTCCGTCAACTTCGGGGCATAGCTCGTCCCCTGAGCTATCTTCCGCGGCCCCATAAACCATATTGTCGTCCCCTACCTCGTCGACGTATTCAAGGCCTTGACCCACGACCCCGTCGTCGTCATATTCCGGATCGGCCTCGACCTCCGTCTCGGGCGGGGAGATTTGAAGATGATGGCTCTGGTCCTCGTCTTCTTGGTCGTCGAAGATGTTTTCTGGATCCGGGGCCGCCTGTTTGGCCACAAGGCGCACCGCGCGCCGAATCGTGAGAGTCTTCTTCGACCTGAAACTCGCACAGGCCCTGCAACTGCCTTCGTCGTGGTCTGGCGAAAGGCATTTATTACAGACCGGATGCACGTCTATGTGTGGGTATTTGGACCCACAGAGCGGACAGAGTTTAAACGGACTCCGCTCCATGTTGGGAACTTGTTGTCGAGTCGCGATGAGAAGGCCTCGATGTCCGAAGAGTGTTACAAACTCCGCTGAATCCGGCTCCGAGAGACGGAAGAACTCGAGACCGTACGCAAACAATACCGACGTAAAGAACCCAAAGCCTTTTGGCCGTTAAGATTGATGTTTATTCGGTTCCGACGGAGAGACGTCGAGACCGCATCCGAACCCAATGGCGGAAAAAAACAATCTGGGGATGGAGCCGATGCCCATGCGCACTGTAGTCCAGGGGAGGAGCCACCCATCTCAGGATACTTCGAAGACTCTTCCAGGACAACAATGTGCGATCATCCGGACCCAACACTAGGTGGCGATCTAATGCTAAGATATGAATTTAGCAGCCCACATGCCTCGAACATAATGTTTTGTACAGTAAATGACAAACCGCTTCCATTTTGCCGCATAGCAAGCTCTGGTCGTTGGCCTTCTTGCCTCCCGGATGATGTCCATGCATTCCGGGGGCAAATTAAGGTAGCCAAACTCTAAGACCTCAGGAGCCAGATCGCTAGGTTCAGCTGTTGTGGATCTGGGTGCTGAATGTCGCCATGGTTCTGAGCCAAGAGCTTGGGAGTGAGGCGCAGCCTTTGATGCGGTACCACGGAGAGTTCCAGAAACGTGGTGTACCAAGGCTGGCGTGCCCACGTTGGAGCAACCAGGATGAGTGTCATCGAGTGTTGCAGCAGCTTCCGTGCCACCAGCGGTATGAGAGGTGCTGGGGGAAAAGCGTACGCAAATTTGCCTGCCCAGTTCATCCATATCGCATTGCCCTGCGACTGTGGGTGTGGGAACCTGGCGGCGAAGCTTGGGCATTTTGCGTTCTCCTTTGTGGCAAACAGGTCTATCTCTGGATGACCCCACTGCTGGAAGTACGGGTGGAGTACTGATGGGTGTATCTCCCACTCGTGCATTTGGTGGCTGTACCTGCTGAGCAGATCCGCCATCTGATTGTCCACGCCTGGGAGGTGCTCCGCCATGAGGAAGATGTTCCTCTGAATGGCCCACTTCCACATGCTCTGAGCCAGATGAGACAACTGTGGAGAGTGTGTGCCTCCCTGCTTTTGGATATAGTACATCGCCGTCATGTTGTCCGTCCGGATCAACACGACCTTGTTGCACAGATGTACTTTGAAGGACTTCAGTGCCATGAAGATTGCCATCAGTTCTAAGTAGTTGATGTGCATCTTCTTCTGCTGTGTCGACCATAGCCCCTGCACTGTGTAGTGGAGTACATGCGCTCCCCAACCTTGGAGGGATGCGTCCGTCGTCAGGATTATTTGTGGCACAGGCTCCTGGAATGGTCGGCCCTTGCAAAGGTTGTGTGGAGTCCACCAATGCAGAGAGTTGTATGCCCGACCAGTTACCAACACTAGGTCTTTCATCCTTTGAGCCTGAGTCCACTGGCGCGCCAAGCATTCCTGAAGCGGACGCATATGCAACCTCGCGTGCGGGACTATGAAGATGCAGGAGGCCATCATGCCTATCAACTGCATAAACACTCTCGCAGGGAGCGAGTGCTGCGGTCTGAATCTCTGAATCAGCGACTGGATGCTGTTGATCCTCGCTGTGTTTGGCTGAGCTGTAGCAGTCAGGGTATTTATAGTCGCGCCCAAATACTGCCGCAGATGTGCTGGCTGAAGGTGCGACTTTGGATAGTTGAGCGTAAACCCCAGACTGTGAAGAAGGTGAATAGTGCAGGACATGTCTGCGGCGCACTGCTGTTCCGACTTGGCCTGAACGAGCCAGTCGTCCAGGTAAGGGTAGACATGTATGTTTTGTCTCCTGAGGTGCGCCGCCACTGTTGCCAGGCACTTTGTGAACACCCTGGGAGCAGTGGTCACTCCGAAAGGCAGGACTTTGAACTGGTAATGCCCGTTTAGAATGGTGAACCGGAGGTATTTTTTGTGGGATGGATGGAGTGGTACGTGAAAGTAAGCATCCTTGAGGTCCAAGGTTGCGAGAAAGTCTCCCTGGTGTAACAGTGGAAGAACTTGCTGCAGAGTCAACATGTGGAAGTGTTCTGAAAGAATATACATGTTGAGGGGGCGTAGGTCCAGAATGGGTCTGAGTGAGCCTGTAGGAGAGTAGGGTCTGCAATCCTATGATCACCCAGATTTTTTTGCTTTTGTTTCACTGGTTTACGACTTTCTCTGGCTGTGGGCCTGCCAATCAGACCCACAGCCTGGCTGTTCTCTTTCTAAATTACCTCATGTACCCTAGGTGCATCTACCAATTGGTACTGGGCCACCTTATCAGACCCTGTAACTCAGGGCATAGGTGTACCCAGGGCTGCCAGGGGCTGCAGCACGTATTGTGCCACCCCTGGCTGGCCTCCTAAATTTGACACAACTGGCTGCATGACAGCTGGGGCAAAGTCGTGTAATCACCCTTTGCTGTAGGTGTAGTATACCTATACCTAACCCTAAAATGGACACACAGATTCCTATCAGTCACTCCTATGGCAGGCCTTGACAATCCTGAAGGCAGAGTGCTTGGAATCGTGTGAGATGGTGCTCTGGCATGAGCTGAGCCTGTCTGCAGCTTGCGGAATCAAGTCCTAATAGCTGTTCCATGATATCGCATACCATATACTCTTAAGTGCATTATAATCCTCGCGGTTAAATGCTATCTTTGGTATTGCTTTATCAAAACATGTCGAGTAAGGTGTCATACGAATTGGAATACTAACCCCTCGCCAATTCTGGCGACGGGGTTAGCATTCCACCCTTCTAGAGGGACACGACATGTATGTAACTGTGAACCCCGGTTAAAGTTAACTGAAGCCTCAGCTCCACACAATGGATGCTGCCACCACAGACACGAGTCTGACCCCCTGCAGCTGGGAGTCCTTCCAGCAAGGGGAGCCTGGACAAAGGGTTTCCTGTCAGGGGCGGTGCTAGCACCGTCCCAGACATGGTTTTGTGTATCCTGGGTAGGCAGGGCGTTACAGGAAGGTGACTGCTGAGTGGCACCCCGGTGCTCACTACGCATAGGCCGGTCTGAACCAGTTCCAGGGGCACACCAGCCCCTGGCCTGGGGAAGTCCGGCATGGCTGAGGGGTGTAACCACCCCCCACCTAGTCCCACCCATAGGCAGGACCTAGTCACCGGGTCAGCCCCCTTTTTTAGTATAAAGATGGGAGCGGGCCCCCTGTTAAAATTAGATCATCTTTGGAATCAAGATACCACTTTCTTCGAAAGGACTTCACGATTTCTTCTTCAAGATTCTCCCTTGTGGCTAAGGAGTAGTCACCCTGCATCCGCAGGCACCATCCTAAAGAACACTGCGGTCTGCTGCTAGTCCTTCATCACGAATCCGACGACCCAGCTCGACGAGACCCGGCTTCCCTGGCACCTCTGACCTCTACTCACCTCTACAGCCCAGCTGAGAACCGTGAGTGCGACGAGACCTCAAGGGACCGACGATCGCCAAGACTGCACGACATCTTTACTGCAAGCCCACCGTGTCCTCCACTGGTGAGTGCTTTGGGGTCCGAGAAGCCCCGACCCTGCGCAGCTCCAGCACCCAAGATCAGCCCCCCTGCATCTCCACGATCTGCGTGGGGCCCTTCTGCTGTTTGCTGTGCACCGCGTTGTTTGGCTACTAGCCGGCTGGCTTGTGGCCCTCTGAACGACGCCCAACGACTTCACGACTGCTGGTCTGGTTGCTCCAGGCTGGCCTTTGCTTCCTTCTTCAAGAGAGGCACCCCGGACCCTCCTGGTCCACTCCAGACGCCATTTTAGGTCCACCGCGTGGGCTTGAATTTGCCAAGGCTTTGTTGCCCAATCCTGGGTCCAGCGACGCCGACAGCTTCTATCTTCGTGGGACAGCTCGATCCTCCATCCTGGTCGCCGACAACGCCTCCTGGTCCGTGAGATCTTCGAGTCAAGCGTCACCCACTCACCTAGTCGAGGTGGCTACCATCCGGTGCCCTCCTGGTGCCCACTGACTACTGGCTAGTAGTCTCGAACTTGGTCCCCTCTGCTTTCAGGTGTCATCTATCTTCAAGATCCAGGCTTGGATCCGACTGAACTTTCTTCACTGGTCACCGGCCAGCATCTTTTCTTCCGGCTCCTGGTCCGTCTACGAGGATTCCCGACGTCTTTTCAGACCTATGCAGCTGCAGCCCCTGGGCTAGGTAACTTCGGCATTTCGGTGCCCCAGCATAGCCTCACTATCCAAGGGTCAGAATCTACTTTCGTTTTCTCCCTACCAGGTCGGGTTCGCCCGAGAACACTAACTTTCTAATTCCTAGCTACCATAGACTTTTGTCCCGCATCTCGCGTGAGAGTGCACACACTGCACCCGAGTCCCCTAGGCCTCCTAGAAGTAATCTAACGATTCCCTAGTCAAGTCCTAGCGATTCCAAAAGCTATTAGTACTGTACTTACCTGCTAGTAATTTCGCATTCCACTTTCAGAGTATATGGTTTTCCGTGCCCCTCGGGCATTTGTATATACTGTGCTAACTTAAGTATTTTTGTAAGAGTTTTGGTTTGTGCTTAGTACCCTGTCCTCATAAAGAGTACAGGGCTGTTGTGATCTTTAAATAAATAACTGTTTATTTTCATAACACTTGTGTGGTGTCCTTTCACTTGGTATTCAAGGGGTATATGTGTGGTAAACAGCTGGCTTAACACGCCCTCTCGAGTCTTTAGCCTTAGACTGCTCGTATCCACGCTACTAGGATAGCTGGTCTATAAGGTTGACTTACAACCAATCATCAATAAGGGTTGCTGGACTGATACATAGTGTTCACTAGAATAGTGAGCACTGCATATCAGGCCACCTTCTCACATTGGTGAGCAGCGGTTGGGATTTGAGCTTGCTGTTGTTTTACCACACGTATCCTAAGAATATCTTGTTGAAAGATCACATAAGTACTGTTAGGTACACATAACTAAAGCTTAGAATACTCTGAGTTCTACTGAACCAGCTGTTGTAGCTCCTCAAGGCTTAGCACACCTTGGCTGCAACTCTTAGCAAGGGATCAGTAGGTAAACACATAGTGTAGGTAGGTGCATCACTTACACCACACTAGAAACAGTATGTCGGACAAAGGAGGAAACACTGAGGTTCCCCTTGTGTCAGTTGACCCTCCACAGGTCATCCCTTCAAGATATACTGCGCTTAGCTTCCATGAGTTACGACAAGTGTGTACCTCTAGGAAGATTAAGCAGGGGTCTAACCCCACAACTGCCTTTCTGATTGGTCTCTTAGAGACTCATGATGCAAGGAGGGCTGGTAACCCAGACCCTTCTAATTCAGATGGCAACATGCCCTCCTTACAGGGTCCCTTTGATGCCCAGGACCATCCTCTTCAGGAAGCAGATGATGCTGATGATGAGGATGATGATTTGGTATCAGGGGATGAGGCAGAAAAGGAACAGGTAGAAGTCAGCAGACTAACCAGGTCCAACTTAAGCAGACATGAGATGGGCACTAGGGGACCCTTGGGGCCACTCTCAGGTCAGCTTAACATTGGGAATGGACGAGATAGATCTCTATCAAGAGGCTCTATCAGATCCCTTCATACCAATGGCTCTCAACGTTCCTCTCAAAGGGGAATGACATCTCCCCAGAGGAGAATGTATGAAGCTAAGGAAAAGGCAGCCAATCTGAGGATTGAAAGGGAAGAACTTGCCCTGGCCAAAGAGAGGCTTGCCTTTGCTAGAGAGCAACAATTGAGTGGGACAGTCCCCACTGGTGGCAGCATTGTACCTAGCAATAGGGAAAGGAGTTTTGATGCAAAACACCTTGGTAAGATAGTGCCCCCCTTTAAACAAGGGGATGACATCCACAAATGGATTACTGCTTTGGAGAGGGCCTGCACTGTGCAAGGTGTTCCCCCAAGTCAGTGGGCAGCTATCTTGTGGCTCTCCTTTGAGGGTAAAGGAAGAGACAAGCTCCTCACCACAAGGGTGGAGGATGCTAATGATTACCAAGTCTTGAAAAATGCACTGGTTGATGGGTTTGGCCTAACCACTGAGCAGTACAGGGTGCTGTTCAGGGATACCCAGAAAACTCAGTCTCAAGATTGGGCTGACTTTGTAGATTGTGCCACTAAGGCTTTTGAGGGCTGGTTGCTGGGCAGTAAGGTTACTGATTATAAAGGATTGTACAATTTGATGATGAGAGAGCAAATTTTAAACAATTGTCAGAACCAGTTGTTGCATCAGCATCTTGTTGACTCAGATCTGACCTCTCCCCAAGAATTGGGAAAGAAGGCAGACAGATGGGTTAGAACAAGAGTTAAACAGAACCAGGGCCAGAATCAAGGTGGTCAGAAGAAAGCAGACCAGAAGGGTAAGGATTCGAAAGGGGAACAAAATGACCAGAAGTCTTCGACAGGTCCCCAACAACCCAAAGAGGGTGGGGGTCAGGCTCCCCAAAAGAAGAAAGAAGGCCAATCTAAAAGGTGGTGCCAATACTGCAAAAGTAAAACTCACTGGTTTAGTGAGTGCACCAAGAAAGGAGGAGGGCAGACTCCTGCCACTGCAGCCCCTAAGGCACCTGTGCCCCCTAGTACAGCCAGCAGTGGTAGTGCACCTCCCAAGGGTTTAGTAGGGTTAACCCTGGGTTCTGAGGGGAGTGACAACTTAGTTGGCACCCTCACTCAGGCTGTCCTTGTCAGTACAGGGGATATGGATATGTCCCCTGACATAAGTCCCAATACTTTGGGCAAATACAGACAGACACCTTTTATTAATGGAAAAATGGCTCAGGCCTATAGGGACACTTGTGCCAGTGTCACAATGGTGACACCTAGCTTTGTGGACCCTGGACAGATCATGCCAGGTACAGAATTCCTGGTGACCAATGCAAGCAATGTCACTACCAATCATAGTATGGCAATTGTAGCTTTCTCCTGGGGAGGGGTAACTGGCCACAAGAAGGTTGTAGTTAGTTCAGACCTCCCAGTGGATTGTTTGTTGGGCAATGATTTGGAGTCATCACAATGGTCAGAAGTGGAGCAGAGGACTCATCTGGAAATGTTAGGTTTGCCAGCACATGTGTTTGCTGTGACTAGGTCACAGGCCAGAAGATGCCCCACTGAACAGGTGCTGGATCCTGGAACAATGGACCAGACACCTTCCAAGAAAAAGAGCAGTAGGGTTAAGGCTGTGCCTTCCCCCTTGCCCCAGGTTGTGGATCAAGTCTCAGAGGAGGCTGACCTGCAGGAATTGAGGGAAACTGAGCCTAGAGAGTTTGAACTTGATCAAGTTGAATTCTTGGGTTCAGGGGGACCCTCAAGGGAAGACCTGGGGAAGGACCAGTTAGGCTGCCCTTCTCTTGAACCCCTCAGACAGCAGGCTGCTGCTGGGGCTGCTGGGAACGCCACAGGTACCCACAAGGTATACTGGGAAGATGGACTCCTGTACACTGAGTCAAGAGACCCCAAGCCTGGCATGACCAGGAGGCTGGTTGTACCCTTGTCTCAGAGAGGTTTCCTACTTACCTTGGCCCATGAGATTCCCTTAGCAGGACACTTAGGCCAGACAAAGACTTGGGACAGGCTTGTCTCACACTTTCACTGGCCTCACATGAATGAGGATACCAAGGAGTTTTGTCGCTCCTGTGTCACTTGCCAAGCCAGTGGTAAGTCAGGTGGCACAACAAAGGCCCCCCTTATACCAATGCCTGTGGTGGGGGTGCCCTTTGAAAGAGTGGGGATTGACATTGTTGGTCCAATGGAACCCCAGACAGCATCAGGGCACAAGTTTATACTGGTGGTAGTGGATCATGCCACCAGGTATCCTGAAGCTATTCCACTTAGGACCACCACAGCCCCTGTGGTGGCAAGGGCCCTAGTTGGAGTGTTCTCCAGAGTGGGCTTCCCTAAGGAGGTTGTCTCTGACAGAGGTGCAAACTTCATGTCAAGCTATTTAACTGCTATGTGGAAGGAGTGTGGTGTCAATTACAAATTCACTACACCCTATCACCCACAATGCAATGGGCTTGTTGAAAGGTTCAACAGGACCCTAAAAGGGATGATTCATGGACTACCTGAAACACTCAGGCGTAGATGGGATGTCCTGATGCCCTGCCTTCTGTTTGCTTACAGAGAGGTCCCACAAAAGGGGGTTGGCTACAGCCCTTTTGAACTTTTGTATGGGCATCCTGTGAGAGGCCCCTTGTGTTTGGTGAAGGAAGGATGGGAGAGACCTCTCAAAAAGCCTGCAACCAACATAATGGACTATGTACTTGGTCTCCGCTCCAGGATGGCTGAGTATATGGAGAAGGCATCAGAAAACCTTAAGGCCAGTCAAGAACTTCAAAAAGCTTGGCATGACCAAAAGGCTGTCCTGACTGTTTATCAGCCTGGACAGAAGGTGTGGGTGCTGGAGCCAGTGGCCCCAGCAGCACTCAAAGACAAATGGTCTGGGCCCCACACAATCCTTGAGCAAAAGGGAGAGGTCACCTACCTGGTGGACCTTGGAACTCCCAGGAGTCCCCATAGGGTACTCCATGTCAACAGGCTCAAAGCATATGTCGACAGGAAGGACATGAGCTTGCTCATGGCCATAGATGAGGGACAGGAGGAAGAGAGTGACCCTCTCCCAGACCTGCTCACTCAGAATCCTGATGATGGGTCAGTAGATGGTGTTGTCTTTTGTGGCAGCCTCTCTGAACATCAGCAGAAAGACTGTAAACAGGTTCTTCAGTCTTTCAGACGTATGTTCTCTCTGACACCCAGTCAGACCAATTGGTGCACCCATGAGGTTGACACTGGTGACAGCCTGCCAGTCAAGAGTAAAATCTACAGGCAGCCTGATCATGTTAGAGACTGCATAAAAACTGAAGTGCAGAAAATGTTGGAATTGGGAGTCATTGAACCCTCAGATAGCCCTTGGGCTAGTCCAGTAGTTCTAGTGCCAAAGCCTCACACCCAAGATGGTAAGAGAGAGATGAGGTTTTGCGTAGACTACAGGGGTCTCAATGCAGTCACTAAGACTGATGCCCATCCAATACCAAGGGCAGATGAACTTATAGATAGATTGGCTTCTGCCAACTACTTAAGTACATTTGACTTAACAGCTGGGTATTGGCAAATCAGGTTAGCTGAGGATGCCAAGCCCAAAACAGCATTTTCAACCCCTGGTGGGCATTATCAATTTGTGGTAATGCCCTTTGGTCTGAAAAATGCACCTGCCACCTTCCAAAGGTTGGTGAATCAAGTCCTTACTGGGCTGGATGACTTCTGTGCAGCATATCTAGATGATATTGCTGTCTTTAGCTCCACCTGGGAGGATCACCTGGTCCACCTGAGGAAAGTGTTAGAGGCTCTGCAAGCAGCAGGCCTCACTATCAAGGCCACCAAGTGCCAGATAGGGCAGACACAGGTTGTATACCTGGGCCACCTTGTAGGTGGAGGCCAGGTTCAGCCACTGGAGAGCAAAATACAGTCAATCAGGGACTGGGCTCCTCCAACCACCCAGACTCAGGTTCGAGCTTTCTTGGGCCTGACTGGATACTACAGAAAATTTGTCAGGAACTATGGTTCCATTGTGACACCATTAAATGAACTGACAAGTAAAAAAATGCCAAAAAAGGTTCAGTGGACAGCAGGCTGTCAAAAAGCATTCGATGACCTAAAGCAGGCCATGTGCACAGCACCTATCCTTAAGAGTCCAGACTACTCCAAACCATTCATTGTCCAAACAGATGCTTCTGAGTTGGGTGTGGGAGCTGTTCTTTCTCAACTGAATTTTGATGGTCAGGATCAGCCCATTGCTTTTATAAGCAGAAGGCTGACCCCCAGAGAGAAGAATTGGTCAGCTATTGAGAGGGAGGCCTTTGCTGTGGTTTGGGCCCTGAAGAAGCTGAGGCCATACTTGTTTGGCACTCACTTCAAGATTCAGACCGACCATAAGCCCCTCTTGTGGCTAAATCAGATGAAGGGTGAAAACCCCAAACTGCTTAGGTGGTCCATTTCCCTACAGGGGATGGACTTTACAGTGGAACATAGACCTGGTACTGATCATGGCAATGCCGATGGGCTCTCCAGATATTTCCACTTAGAACAAGAAGACTCACCTGGTCAAGGTTAGCTTATTGTCCCAAAGTTTGGGGGGGGGTCATGTAGGAGAGTAGGGTCTGCAATCCTATGATCACCCAGATTTTTTTGCTTTTGTTTCACTGGTTTACGACTTTCTCTGGCTGTGGGCCTGCCAATCAGACCCACAGCCTGGCTGTTCTCTTTCTAAATTACCTCATGTACCCTAGGTGCATCTACCAATTGGTACTGGGCCACCTTATCAGACCCTGTAACTCAGGGCATAGGTGTACCCAGGGCTGCCAGGGGCTGCAGCACGTATTGTGCCACCCCTGGCTGGCCTCCTAAATTTGACACAACTGGCTGCATGACAGCTGGGGCAAAGTCGTGTAATCACCCTTTGCTGTAGGTGTAGTATACCTATACCTAACCCTAAAATGGACACACAGATTCCTATCAGTCACTCCTATGGCAGGCCTTGACAATCCTGAAGGCAGAGTGCTTGGAATCGTGTGAGATGGTGCTCTGGCATGAGCTGAGCCTGTCTGCAGCTTGCGGAATCAAGTCCTAATAGCTGTTCCATGATATCGCATACCATATACTCTTAAGTGCATTATAATCCTCGCGGTTAAATGCTATCTTTGGTATTGCTTTATCAAAACATGTCGAGTAAGGTGTCATACGAATTGGAATACTAACCCCTCGCCAATTCTGGCGACGGGGTTAGCATTCCACCCTTCTAGAGGGACACGACATGTATGTAACTGTGAACCCCGGTTAAAGTTAACTGAAGCCTCAGCTCCACACAATGGATGCTGCCACCACAGACACGAGTCTGACCCCCTGCAGCTGGGAGTCCTTCCAGCAAGGGGAGCCTGGACAAAGGGTTTCCTGTCAGGGGCGGTGCTAGCACCGTCCCAGACATGGTTTTGTGTATCCTGGGTAGGCAGGGCGTTACAGGAAGGTGACTGCTGAGTGGCACCCCGGTGCTCACTACGCATAGGCCGGTCTGAACCAGTTCCAGGGGCACACCAGCCCCTGGCCTGGGGAAGTCCGGCATGGCTGAGGGGTGTAACCACCCCCCACCTAGTCCCACCCATAGGCAGGACCTAGTCACCGGGTCAGCCCCCTTTTTTAGTATAAAGATGGGAGCGGGCCCCCTGTTAAAATTAGATCATCTTTGGAATCAAGATACCACTTTCTTCGAAAGGACTTCACGATTTCTTCTTCAAGATTCTCCCTTGTGGCTAAGGAGTAGTCACCCTGCATCCGCAGGCACCATCCTAAAGAACACTGCGGTCTGCTGCTAGTCCTTCATCACGAATCCGACGACCCAGCTCGACGAGACCCGGCTTCCCTGGCACCTCTGACCTCTACTCACCTCTACAGCCCAGCTGAGAACCGTGAGTGCGACGAGACCTCAAGGGACCGACGATCGCCAAGACTGCACGACATCTTTACTGCAAGCCCACCGTGTCCTCCACTGGTGAGTGCTTTGGGGTCCGAGAAGCCCCGACCCTGCGCAGCTCCAGCACCCAAGATCAGCCCCCCTGCATCTCCACGATCTGCGTGGGGCCCTTCTGCTGTTTGCTGTGCACCGCGTTGTTTGGCTACTAGCCGGCTGGCTTGTGGCCCTCTGAACGACGCCCAACGACTTCACGACTGCTGGTCTGGTTGCTCCAGGCTGGCCTTTGCTTCCTTCTTCAAGAGAGGCACCCCGGACCCTCCTGGTCCACTCCAGACGCCATTTTAGGTCCACCGCGTGGGCTTGAATTTGCCAAGGCTTTGTTGCCCAATCCTGGGTCCAGCGACGCCGACAGCTTCTATCTTCGTGGGACAGCTCGATCCTCCATCCTGGTCGCCGACAACGCCTCCTGGTCCGTGAGATCTTCGAGTCAAGCGTCACCCACTCACCTAGTCGAGGTGGCTACCATCCGGTGCCCTCCTGGTGCCCACTGACTACTGGCTAGTAGTCTCGAACTTGGTCCCCTCTGCTTTCAGGTGTCATCTATCTTCAAGATCCAGGCTTGGATCCGACTGAACTTTCTTCACTGGTCACCGGCCAGCATCTTTTCTTCCGGCTCCTGGTCCGTCTACGAGGATTCCCGACGTCTTTTCAGACCTATGCAGCTGCAGCCCCTGGGCTAGGTAACTTCGGCATTTCGGTGCCCCAGCATAGCCTCACTATCCAAGGGTCAGAATCTACTTTCGTTTTCTCCCTACCAGGTCGGGTTCGCCCGAGAACACTAACTTTCTAATTCCTAGCTACCATAGACTTTTGTCCCGCATCTCGCGTGAGAGTGCACACACTGCACCCGAGTCCCCTAGGCCTCCTAGAAGTAATCTAACGATTCCCTAGTCAAGTCCTAGCGATTCCAAAAGCTATTAGTACTGTACTTACCTGCTAGTAATTTCGCATTCCACTTTCAGAGTATATGGTTTTCCGTGCCCCTCGGGCATTTGTATATACTGTGCTAACTTAAGTATTTTTGTAAGAGTTTTGGTTTGTGCTTAGTACCCTGTCCTCATAAAGAGTACAGGGCTGTTGTGATCTTTAAATAAATAACTGTTTATTTTCATAACACTTGTGTGGTGTCCTTTCACTTGGTATTCAAGGGGTATATGTGTGGTAAACAGCTGGCTTAACACGCCCTCTCGAGTCTTTAGCCTTAGACTGCTCGTATCCACGCTACTAGGATAGCTGGTCTATAAGGTTGACTTACAACCAATCATCAATAAGGGTTGCTGGACTGATACATAGTGTTCACTAGAATAGTGAGCACTGCATATCAGGCCACCTTCTCACAGAGCCGTCCCTTTTTGGTATCAAGAAGTACAGGGAATAAACCCCTGTGCCTTGTTCCTCCAGTGGCACGAGTTCTATTGCGCCTTTTTGCAGCATCACAAGAACCTCTTGCTGCAATAAGTGCAAGTGCTCTGCCGACATAGGACGTTGTCTTGGGGGTATGTTGGGTGGAGTGGACGTTAACTCCAAACAATAGCCGAACTGGATAAGTTTCCTTACCCACCTGTCTGTGGTGATGGACTTCCAGACTGGCAGGAACTGCTGGAGTCTCCCCCCGACAGGTGTTGGATGGTCGGGGGGCAGTGACAGGAAGTCACTGTTTGTTGGCGGCAGAGGAACGGGAACTTTTGTTTCCTCTGCCCCTGCCCTTGGCGTTGTTTCCTCTGTAACCTCCTCTACCCTGTTTGGTGTACGAGGACTGTGCCCCACTTTTATTGAACTGCGCCTGTTGTGCCAAGTGTCCTCTGGTAACACCCCGAGTGCCTGAGCGACGAAAAGTGCTCCCTCTGTATTGCTGAGACTGAAGTGCACCCATGGATTTCGCCGTCTCAGTATCTTTTTTAATTTTTTCAAGGGTGGAGTCCACCTCAGGGCCAAACAGACTGTCTGGATTAAGGGGCTGGTTGAGGATAACAGTCTGTATCTCTGGCTTGAATCCTGAGATGCGGAGCCATGCTTGACACGTAACATCACACTAGTATTTATCGCTCTGGCTGCCGTATCCGCAACGTCGAGCGCACATCTAATTGCAGCGTTGGAGATGAGCTTGCCTTCTTGGATAAGCATCTCAGCTCCCTCTTTAAACTGGTCTGGAAGGTGTTGTAAAAGCTACTCTAAGGTGTCATAGTGTGCTCTGTCGTATCTGGCTAGCAGAGCTTGTGTGTTTGATATGCGCCAGATGTTTGCTGCCTGCGCTGCCACCCTTTTCCCCGATGCCTCCAGCACTTTAGACTCTTTGTCTGGGGGAGGAGCTTCACCTGTTGTCTGTGAGTTCGCCCTTTTTCGAGCATTAGAGACCACCAAAGAGTCTAGAGGCAACTGGCCCCGTATGTAAGTTGGGTCTCCAGGTGCTGGTCTGTATTTCTTCTCTATTCTAGGGTTGACCACTCGAGCCCTTGTGGTTTCCTTGAAAATGTCTGTGGCATGCTTAAGAACACCCTTAAGCATTGGAAGTGTTTTTACGGTTTTCTCAGCAGCAGAGAAAGTGTCGAATAGAAAGTCAACGTCCATAGGGTCAGCATGCATTTCCACCTTATGGTTTGTAGCTGCCCTCTCAATTAAGGCATTGAACGCTGCAGAATCTTCTGTAGGAGAAGGCTTTGATCCAAAAGCTTGTGGGTCATGGACAGCTTGTTGGTCCCCTTGATCACCTGAGGGTGACCATGAGTCCTGTTGCTCATCAGGGTCTGTGTTTTCTGGAAAAGTATACTCCTCGTCCTGATCACCCAGGTCTCCATCTGAGCAAGTGGGTGAGGGTGACGGGCTCCTTGCAGGGTACAGAGGAATGCGCTCAACAAGTTCCGGAGTTTCAGGCGCTGGTTTTTTCCTTTTTAGAGGTATTACAAACGACTCCAAGGGCTGTGAAGTAATTTTCCTCTTATAGAGCGTCAACTTGCCCGTGTCGGCGTCGATATACTGTTCCGACTGCTCGTCCAGTAAGGGTTGTCGACTCAAACTGCCACTTAGTTGAGTGTGCCCTACCCCTTCTCAGTCTTTAGACACCGACCGTGGTGCAAAGGCTTTTGGCACCACTTTGGGTGGTAGAGTAAAGAGGAGCGGCTTGGAGATCTTTTTCGGTTCCGTTTCTGGAGTAGGTACTGAGTGCGTCTTCGGCGCCGACGTCAGCTCTTTCTCTCGAATACGTTTGAGGGAGTCTGCCACTTGCTTCGTAAAAGAAGCGGACGGCCTCGTCGATCCGACTGTGGACCTCGATGCACCCCCAGGGGAAGACTGGAGCGTCGATGAATCCTTGTTCTTAGCTGGAGGCGCAGACGTAGTCTCGACCACCGCGCGTCCGCCACCATCCACGGCCTTATGCGTCGACGACGATGGCTTCGGATCGGCGGATCTACCTTTCGGTGTAGTGGCTCCAGACTTCGGCTCGGTGCCTTTTGCCGATTTGGCCTCGACGGCTGGCTTGCCTGCAGACGCGGTATGCTTGACCGCCGGTGGCTCGACGGTGGACTTCGACTTGGACTCGACCACCTTAGGCTGGGCGACTGCCTTCGAGCTTGGCTCCTTGACCACTTTAGGTACTTTAGCCTGTTCGACAGCCTTCTTCGGCTTCGAGGCCTCCGGCGACGACGCCGCCAATGGCGTCTTCGATTTCGGTGCTGCGTCTGCCATCTTAGACTTGGTCGATCCCGAAGGTTTCACTTTCGGTTTCGATTTCGGCAATGGCGGCTCCGTAGAGGCGTCCGCAGCCGGGCCAGAAGGCGGGGCTGAGGAGCGAGGTGTAGGGTCGTGGGTAAGGCCTTATGGCGATCCCGTGACCTGAGCCTTTGTATGATCGGGGCATAGCTCATCCTCCGAGCTATCTTCCACGGCCCCAAAAGGTTCTTCGTAGTCCCCTACCTCCTCGACGTCTTCCTCGAGGTCTTGGTCTTCCTCGTAGTCGGCATCGACGTCCGCCGATGGAGGTGAAATCTGCAGGTGAAGTTCTTGTTCTCCTGCGTCGGGGCTGTCGAAGATGTCCACTGGTGCCGGCGCCATTAGCTGGGCCTGGAGGCGCGCCACGCGCCGAAGCTTGATCGTCTTCTTCGATCGAAACCTGGAACAGGCCATACAGCTGGCCTCGTCGTGGTCCGGCGACAAGCACTTGTTGCACACAGGGTGCACGTCGATGTGTGGGTCAGTACTTGAACGGACTCCGTTCCATTGTAGAATCGTCAGGGTCTTGCTGCGTCGACAGGGCCTCGATGACCGAAGAGTCACCCGACTCCTCCGATATCCGACTCGACAAGCCGGAGTATACACGAGACCGAACGCCAACAATACCGACGAAGTAAGGAAAGCCTTTTGGCCTCTGAGAAGTTGTTTTATCGATTCCGAACAGGAGACGTCGAAATCACATCCGAACCCAATGGCGGAAAAAACAATCTGGGGATGGAGTCAATGACCATGCGCACTGTAGTCCAGGGGAGGAGCCACCTATCTCGTGATACTTTGAAGACTCTTCCAGGACAACAATGTGCAATCATCCGGACCCAACACTAGGCGGCGATCTATGCACAGATATGAATTTAGCAGCCCACATGCCTCGAACTTGCGAATTACTCACCTGTGATCAGGAGAGAAGCTAGTACTGTACCTTTTAGCCCAGTACTGAATCGCAAAAGTAATCTTAACCGTACTTACCAGTTACTTATTTTCTTCCATAGGAAACCATTGACTGTTTTTCTTTGAAATTTGTCGATTTTTGCAAACTACAAATATTCTTTAAAAATCGCACCAAATACGTAATTACTTACCTGTCTTACGTAGAGGTCCCAATGCTGAACTTAAGAGTCCAGTACTGGATTACAAAAGTAACGAGAACCTACTTTACCTGTGACTTGAATTTCCTCCCATATGAGAACATTGGTGGGCTTTTACTGAAAAGTTTCTAAGTGTCACCTTTGAAAATACATTTATATTCTTTAAAAATCACAACTGTAACCAAAACGTTTTTACCTAACTGTTTACAGCTTATGTTCCGGGACTGAATCCAGGATCCAGTCCTGTGGTTAGAAAAGTAATCCTTTAAGTAATCAACTGCATTTATGTAGAAACACCTATTGAGTTCATTGTTAAATTGGGTTTGAAATTGTGTTGCCTACTGCAACCACTGTAGCTATTGCACTTTCAAAGTCTCTTGCCTTTTTGCAAAGTAACTACCTAAAGTCACTCATTGAGAAAAGTATATTTTGATGCGTGTTTGTTCTTAAATAAAACAACTATATCTTTAGATATAAAACAATTGGTCTAGAGTTCAGTTGAGTGTGTGAAACCTTTTGCTGACTGAGTGGGTACAACAAGTGCTTTACACTGTCCTCTGATACTGCCTTACGCTACCACTTTAGAGAGTAAGGTTATATCTAACTTTAACCTCTGTCATACCTCTGGGGACTCTATACACACTGTAACCTACTTTGGTCCAGTATATATAGAGCCATTTTCTAACTAAGTAGAAGGCACGCGATCAAGACAATAGCGTTGGTTAATGTGTTTGCGCGTCTAAGGGGGTTCGATAACTATACTGATCCGGAGTGCAGCAAGACCCATCCGAAACCGATGGCGGAAAAAACACAATCTAACGATGGAGCTGAAGCCCATGCGCACTGTCAACCGAAGGAGAAGTCCCAAACTTTGTGACTAAAAGACTTCTTCAAAGACAAACATGCAAACATCCAAGCACAACACTAGATGGTGATCTATGCATAGCGTACAATCTGCAGCTCAGATGCCTCAAAGATATAGTGCCCAAAGAGAGCAGTTGTACTAACAGCTTTCACAGAAACCTCAGAGGTTCCACAGGCTTTTCTGCCCAGTTAATCAAATTCCTTGATTTCTTTGTCAGGAGGTACTGTAGAAGATGGTGGCGTGGCATGAAGTTTCCAAGCAGCTGAAACTATGACAGTCTGGTATTGGATCTTAGTGAGAAAAAAATAGGAACTTGATACGGTGGTCTGCATTTCTTCTACAGGCAAGTTGAAGCAGCCTTTACAGCAGCTGGAGTCAGAAATATATTCGCTTGCTCGTTCCAAGAGGCCTGGAGCCAAACTGAGTTGTTATCTAGCTGCAGATCTTTGATGAAGCATCTAAAAAATTACCAACTTGGAAGTAGTAGTGGTCGTAAGGAATATGCTACTTACCAGTATGCATCTGTTCTTGGCATGTAGGGCTGCTGACATTCATATCTTGTGCATAGATCGCCGCCTAGTGTTGGGTCCGGATGATTGCACTTTGTTGTCCTGGAAGAGTCTTCGAAGTATCACGAGATAGGTGACTCCTCCCCTGGACTACAGTGCGCATGGGCATCCTCTCCATCCTCAGATTGTTTTTCGCCATTGTGGCAGAGATGAAGATAGTAAAGTAAGAGATGGCCATGCCAGAGAGAATGCTGCAGCTGCTACAGGCACCGGGGAGGAGAGCGGGCGATATGAATGTCAGCAGCCCTACATGCCAAGAACAGATGCATACTGGTAAGTAGCATATTCAGTTCGAGGCATGTGGGGTGCTGAATTCATATCTTGTGCATAGACTGTATAGCAGTATCTCCTCTAGCGGTGGCTACCTGTGCCAGCTGCAGCAATTTGAAAAAGAGTTTTGAGGACAGTCTGGCCTACAGCAGCTTGCTGTTTTGTTTGTACATCTACACAGTAGTGTTCTGTGAAAGTGTGTATGGTGGTCCATGTGGCTGCCTTACAGATGTCTTCAAGAGGAATATTTCCTAGGAAAGCCATGGATGCCCCCATTTTCCTAGTAGAGTGCGCTTTTGGGGGGACGGTTAAAGTGCTTTTTGCCTTTTGATAGCATATCTGAATGCATTTAACTATCCATCTGGCTATTCCTGATTTTGAAATTGGATTCCCCTTGTGTTGTGGTATAAAGGCAACACACAGTTGCTTTGTTTTCCGAAAGGATTTAGTTCTGTCCACATAGTAAAGTAGAGCTCTCTTTACGTCTAGTGTGTGCAGGGCTCTCTCAGCTACTGACTGTGGATTTTGAAAGAACACTGGCAGTTCTATTCATTGGTTGATATGGAAATTAGATACAACCGTAGGCATGAATTTGTTCTAAGCCCCACCCTGTTGGCATGTACCTGCAATGAAAGGTTCTTGAATTGTAAGCGCTTGTAATTCACTCACTCTTCTGAGTGAGGTGTTGGCCACTAAGAATGCAACTTTCCACGTTAGGAATTGTAGTTCGCATGAATGTAAAGGTTCGAAAGGAGGGCCCATGAGTCTGGTAAGCACTATATTGAGATTCCAGACTGGGGAAGGGGGGTGCCTAGGAGGAATCCCCCTTTTTAAACCCTCCATGAAAGCTTTGATTACTGGTATTCTAAACAGTGAAAGGTGTTGTCTGTTTTCAAGGTATGCTGTTATGGCAGCAAGGTGTAGCCGTATTGAAGAGTATGCTAAGTTACATCTTTGTAGGTGCAGCAGGTAACATATAATGTTTTGTATTGATGCGTCTAAAGGATTGATTTGGTTATTGGTGCAGTAAATAACGAATAGTTTCTTACCTGTCGGTGTAGTTTTGCAGCTTGAAGATCTTTCTGGATTCACTATGCTGTGCATTATTCCGCGATCTGGTGGTTGGGTCCGGATTCGTAGTCTTTTTTCTCTTTTTTTTTTTTTTTTTTTGTAGCCCCGGTGGGCGTCGACGTCCCACCATTTGGTGCACCTTCGTGACGTCGGCACGCTTCCTGCGGAAGCTCCCACCCTTGGGCGCCATCTTCGGATTCTTTTTTCTTTCCTCTTTTGTGGTGAATCCATGGCTATGTGTATTAAAACTTTCCTTCAACGTAAACTTCTTGACGTATATTTGTCTTGTTAAGCGTTCCCATCTTACTCTAAGTCCTTCCACCTTCTCCAGCCTCATCTTTCTGGCGGAGGTGGGTGGGTTCGCTAGTGAATCCAGAAAGACCTTCAAGCTGCAAAACTACACCGACAGGTAAGAAACTATTCGTTTTGCAGCGTGAATCTTTCTGGATTCACTATGCTGTGCATTGATTTCGTAGCGGTTTTGTCACTCATGTGGCGGCTGGGTGGAAGATGAGCGTTGGTTGTTAAAGATATGTTGAAGCACTCTTTGGCCCACTTGTGCTTCCTTGTTCATCTGCACATCTACGCAATAGTGTTTAGTGAAAGTGTGCACTGAAGCCCATGTTGCCGCCAGGCATATGTCTTGGATGGGCGTGTTTGCCAGGAAGGCGATTGTTGCCCCTTTCTTCCTGGTTGAGTGGGCTCGTGGCCCCTCCGTGAGCTCCTCGCCTGCCTGCATGTGGCAGAGCTGTATTGTTTTTGCAATCCATCTCGCTATGGTGTTCTTAGTCACTGGTCTACCTAGGAGACTCCTTGCGAAGGACACAAAGAATTGTTTTGTCTTCCTGTGTTCTTTCGTCCTTTCTATATAGTGCATTACTGCCCGCCTTGCATCCAGAGTGTGGAGCGCCCTCTCCGCATTTGATGTGGGCTTCTGGAAGAAGCTAGGGATCTGGATACTTTGGTTCATGTGGAATTTAGATACCACCTTGGGCATGAAATGCGGGTCTGTCCTCATCACGACCCTGTCACTGTGTATTTGTATGTACGGTTCTTGCAGCGTTAAGGCTTGTAGTTCGCTCACTCTGCGTAGCGAGGTTATTGCTACCAGAAAAGCGGTCTTCATTGTCAGTATTTGTAGTGACGCTTTATGGATGGGTTCAAACGGCGGCTTCATGAGTTCCGTCAGTACCACGTTCAAGTTCCATGCCGGCGGCAGCATCCTCTTGGGTGGCGCTATTCTCTTTGCTCCTTCCAAGAACCTTTTCACTACTCTGGAAGTGAAGAAACTTCTCCCCGTTTCTCCCCTTGTGTATGCCACAATCGCTGCCAGGTGAACTCTCAGCGAGGACGAGCTTAGTTTGGCTTTGATCAGGTGCGTGAGGTATCTGAGTACTGTAGACTCTCTAGTCAGTTTTTTTCTCCAGGTTTTTCTTATGGCACCACTGCGTGAACCTCTTCCATTTCTCCCCATAGCACTTCCGTGTACTGGGTCTCCTTGCTTCTCTCAGCACCCGAAGTGTGCTCTCTGGCAGTTTTAGATGAGCAAACTCTAAGTCCTCAGGAGCCACGCTGACAGGCAGAGGCTTTCTGGCTCTGGGTGTAGAACTTTTCCCCCTTCCATGGAGAGAAGGTCTCTTCTCTTTGGGAACTTGTGTGCTCTGCCCTGCGCCATCTCCATAATCTGGGAGTACCAAGTCTGCCTCGCCCATTGGGGACCCACCAGGATGAGAGTCATGTTGCTCGACCTGCACTTGTTCAGGACTCTGGGGATCAGTGGCGTCGGTGGAAAAGCGTAGGCAAATTTCTTTGACCAGCTTATCCATAGGGCATTCCCATGGGACATTGGTTCCTGTTCCCTCGATGCAAAGTGTTGGCATTTTGCATTCCGGCGTGTTGCAAACAGGTCTATTGTTGGTGTGCCCCACCTCCTGAACAGGTTCTCTGTCTCCTGGTTGTTCAGTTCCCATTCGTGGGACACTGATGCTTGCCTGCTGAGCCAATCCGCTTCCACATTGTCCTTCCCTGGCAGGTGTATGGCCAGCAGGTCTATCCTGAGTGGGATCGCCCATCTCCATATTTCTTGAGCCAAGCTCGACAGAGGGAATGACTGAGTCCCCCCTTGCTTGTTGATGTAAAACATCGTCGTGGTGTTGTCTGTCTGTATCAGCACCTTTTTGTTGTAAAGGTGCTTTTGGAAGGCCTTGAGGGCCAGCAACACTGTTTTCAGTTCCAGGTAGTTGATGTGCTTGACCGCATCTCCTTGGTTCCACAGACCCCTGACTCTGAGCGTGTTCATGTGTGCGCCCCATCCTTTCTGGGATGCGTCTGTGGTGATGGTCACAGTTGGGTCCGGTGGCGTTAGAGGCTTCCCCATCGTTATATTCTCCTTCGTCCACCATGTCATCTCCTCCTGCACATTGTGCGTAACAACCACTAGATCTTCCCAACTTCCTTCTGCTTGTGACCATTGTTGTTGCAGCCACTCCTGTAGTGGTCTCATCTTTAGGCGAACATTGGGGACCAGGTGGATGCATGACGCCATCATCCCCAAGATCTTGCTCACCGTCCTCACTGTCAGAACTTGCCCCTTCTGGTAGTGACGTTTCTCCCTCAGCAGGCTGAGTGTTCTCTTCTCGCTGGGTGTCACTCTGCATTCGACAGTGTTGATCAGGGATCCCAGGAAGATTTTTACTTGTTCTGGGTCCATGGAGCACTTCCTCCAGTGGATGGAGAAGCCCAGGTTCGTGAGCGTTCTTGTGACCTGTTCTGCGTGGGCTTCGCACCTCGTGTAAGAGCTTGCTTTCACGAGCCAGTCGTCGAGGTAGGGGTACACGTGTATACCTTCCCTTCGCAGGTGTGCGGCCACCGCCGCGAGGCATTTGGTAAAAACCCTTGGTGCTGACTTGAGCCCGAAAGCCAGGGTCGTGAACTGATAGTGGTCTTTGTTCACCTTGAATCTTAACAAGTGTTTGTGTTTCCTGTTCATGGGGATGTGCAGGTATGCGTCCTTTAGGTCTATTGTGGACAAGTAGTCCCCGGGCCTTATTTGCGGGATGACCTCTTGCAGGGAAGTCATCTTGAACTTTTGAGTTTTTACGTAGGTGTTCAGGAAGCGTAGGTCCAAGATGGGTCTTAGGCTTTCGTCCGCCTTTGGTACTAGGAAGTAGTTTGAGTACACTCCCTTGTTCCGTTCTCTTTGCGGGACAGGCTCTATGGCCTCTTTGAGGAGCAGTTCTTGAGCTTCCTCCTGGAGCAGGCGCAGTTCTCTGCCCTTGTGACCCCTTCTCTTTGGCCTCCTGCTTGGTGGGTATCTTTCCAACTCTATGCAGTATCCGTGTTGTATAATGTTTAGTATCCACTTGTCTGTGGTTATTTTTCTCCACTCGTGTAGGAAAAATCTCAATCTTCCCCCTACTGGTGTTGTGTGTTCTCTTGAGCCGTGTCCGTGTGAGCCTCTCCTTAGCTGCAGGTGCTCTCCCCCCGGAGGCTTTGGGTGGGTGAGCGCCTCCCTCTTCTTGGAGTCATTTCTGGGGGGGTTGATCACCATCTCTCCGTCTTTGGCCCCGTCCGTTTCCTCTCCCTCGAAAGGACTGGCCCCTATTCTGGGAGCTCCAATTCTGTCTCTGTTGACCCTGTTGCCATTGGTTGTCCCCTTGTTGACCATGGTGGTGCGACTGATGCGAATGTGATTGCTGGTTTCCACCTCTACCATTTGGTCTCCTCGTGGGGGTGCCTCTCCGCATCCCCCTGAATTGTAGGGCTCCCATTGATTTGGCTGTCTCATTGTCTTTCTTCAGCTGGGCCAGTTTGTCATCCACCGCTGTTCCGAACAGCGTCTCCCCATTGAAGGGGGTGTTCAGGATGTTGTTCTGTACTTCTGCCTTGAACCCCAATATTCTGAGCCAGGCCTGCCTTCTCTCAGTGATACCTATGGCCATCAGTCTGCTTGATGTTTCTGCCCCGTCTAGGGCCGTCTTCAGGCATGCGTTTGCTATGTCCTTTCCCCCCTCGACGAGGTGGGCTGCCCTCTGCCTGTACTCCTCAGGCATGTGTTTCAGCAACTGGCTCATCTCATCCCAGTGCTGGAATTGGTGTCTATTCAGGAGTGCGTTGGAGTTTGCCATCCTCCAATGCATGGCCGCATTCCTTTCTATTTTCCTTCCAGTGAGGTCCATCCTCCTGCTTTCCTTATCAGGTGGTGGACCAGATGTGGTTGGCACGTTGGCCCTTCTCCTGGCAGTTGCCGCGATAATAGAGTCCGCTGCCACGGTGCCCTGGATATAAGGGGGGTCCCCGGAGGAGAACTTGTATTTCTTCTCCGTCCTCGGGGTCACCGACCTGCATGTAGCCGGTTCCTTGAAGGCTTCAGCTCCTTGTGCAGTGACGCTCTTCAGCATGGGCAGGAAACTGCTTTTTGTCTGTGAGGGGAGCAATGTTTCCAGCAGGAAGTCTGCCTTTGTCTGTTCCTCCTCCAACTTTACATTGTAGACGGTTGCAGCCTTCTTGACGACTTCATAGTAAGCCCCGATGTCATCTGGCGGCGAAGGCCTCGACGGATACGTCTCCACAGGTTCCTCGGGGTTATCGGCCTCGAGATCCTGCCATTCTTCGTCCAAGGACGCCGAGCATTCTGAGTAGTAGCTGTCGCGGAGGTAATCTCCCTCCGAGCGGTAGAAGTCCTCCTCTTCCCCTTCATCTGTGGGCTCTGGAGTTTTCGGCGGCTCTTCGGCCTCGAAGTCCTCCTGCAACTCTACCTCTTCGGCTGGCGCTGCGGTGCTCGAGGCGGCAGTCGCGGTCTTCGAGGGAATCGAGTAGTTCTTCATTTTCTCGTCGAAGTCTCTCTTCCTCTGGAGCATACTCTCCATTTCGGCCTCGAGCCTTTTTCTCTTTTTCTCCATCTGTGCCGCCTGCTCGGCGTCGAGCTTCTCGGCTGGTCTCTTCGACGGCGCCTTCGACGTGGAGGCCATTTTGAGCGTCTTCTCGCTCGCGGGTCTCTTCTCGAGGGCCTGCTTCGACGACCTATGCTTTTCGCTGGTCTTCGCCATCTGGGAGTCCTTTTCGAAGGATCCGCTGGGCTTTTCGGAGGATGCAACTTCGGACGTCGAAAATTTCGTCGCCGGTGCTCCTTTCGAGGACTTAGCCTCTGTTTTTCGGGATTCTCCCTCAGGCTTTCTAGGCCCTGTCTGGGTTTTCGGGGTCGTAGACTCTCCTACCTTTTTTGAAGGTCTCACATCGGTCTCTATGACCGTGAAGTCATCTGGTCCCTCGGCGATGTTCTCCTCTTCCTCGGAGGAGGCGCCCAGGTCGTAAAGCGTCGGCGTGGTCCCTTTCCCCTGCATCGTCTGGTGGGCCACCCTCTGTCTCTCTCGAACTCTCAAAGTCTTCGGCGTGAAGACTGAACAGGCGTTGCAATCCTCGCTGGAGTGGTCGACCGGCAGGCAGAGGTTGCAGACTGGATGCTGGTCCTTCTGCGCGTACTTGTGGTGGCAATTACGGCAGAACTTGAATGGAGTGTTGTCCATGTGCTCGGTCAGGGGGTCCCCTGCCCGCTCCTTCTCCGTGGCTGTCGAAAACCTCGATGTTTTCTTCCTCCTTCTCCGTTCTTGTTCTAGGAGGTCTTCTTCTCCGACCTTCCTCGGTCCTTTTTCTTCCAAAAACTTGTGTATTTCCTTCTTTCTCGTGAAACTTCTCCGGAGCTTCGTGCGACGATCCAGACCCAACGGCGGAAAAAAGAATCTGAAGATGGCGCCCAAGGGTGGGAGCTTCCGCAGGAAGCGTGCCGACGTCACGAAGGTGCACCAAATGGTGGGACGTCGACGCCCACCTGGGCTACAAAAAAAAAAAAAAAAAAAAAGAGAAAAAAAGACTACGAATCCGGACCCAACCACCAGATCGCGGAATAATGCACAGCATAGTGAATCCAGAAAGATTCACGCTGCAAAACAAATCTTTTCCATTTAGCTGCATAGCATGCTCGTGTGGTTGGTCTTCTTGCCTCCTTAATGATATTCATGCAATCTGGGGGCAAGTTAAGATATCCAAACTCTAAGACCTCCGAAGCCAGATCGCTAGGTTCATTTGGTTGGGATCTGAGTCTGATTTCTCCATGGTTCTGAGTTAGAAGATGATGAGCAAGGTGCAGTCTTTGCTTGGGAACTACTGAGAGTTCTAGGAACGTCATGTACCACGGTTGTCTCGCCCATGTGGGAGCAACTAGGATTAGTGTGAGGTAGTGTTGCCACCAGCGGGATCAGTGGTGCTGGGGGAAAAGCATACGCAAATCTGCCTGACCAGTTCATCCACATCGCATTGCCCTGTGACAATGGATGTGTGAATCTGGCGGCAAAGAATTGGCATTTCGAGTTTTCTTTTGTGGCGAACAGGTCTATTTCTGGGTGACCCCACTCCTCGAAGAATGGTTGGAGGAGGTTAATCTCCCATTCGTGTAATTGCTGGCGGTGCCTGCTTAGCAGGTCGGCAACTTGATTGTCCTTCCCTGGAAGGTTTTCTGCTAGGAGAAAAATATTTTTTGTAATCTCCCACTTCCAGATGGTCTGTGCCAGATGGGACAGCTGTGGAGAGTGCGTTCCTCCCCGTTTCTGGATATAGTACATTGCGTGCATGTTGCCCGTCCGGATCAACACCGTCTTGCTGTACAAGTATTTCTGAAATGCTTTCAGGGCTAGGCATATCGCTAGCAACTCTAGTTAATTGATATGCAGCCTTCTCTGCTTGTTTGTCCAGAGCCCCTGTACTGTGTATTGAAGGAGATGGGCTCCCCAGCCTGTCAGGGATGCGTCCGCTGTTAGTACTAGTTGTGGAACCGGCTCTTGGAACAGTCGCCCCTTGGAAAGGTTTTGTGGGTTCCACCACTGCAGAGAGTTGCGAGTGCGACTGTCTACCAACACTAGGTCTTTCAGTTGTCCTTGAGCCTGGCATGGGGGGACAATGAATATGCAGGAGGCCATCATGCCTATGAGTTGCATGAGGATTTGGGCTGGCAAAGAGTGTTGTGGCAGGAATTTGCAAATGAGTGTCTGCATACTGGCTATCCTTGCTGAGTTTGGATACGCCTTTGCCACTGGGGTGTTTATGGTGGCTCCCAGGTACTGCTGTATGTGGGATGGTTGCAGATGTGATTTTGTGTAGTTGATTGAGAATCCTAGGCTGTGTAACAGCTGGATTGTTTGAGACGTGTGTGCTGCACATTGGTGGTACGATTTTGCTTGTATAAGCCAATCGTCCAGGTAAGGGTACATATGGACGTGCTGCCTCCTGAGATGTGCTGCTACAGTCGCTAAGCATTTTGTAAACCCTCTTGGAGCCGTGGTAACCCCGATGGGCAAAACCTTGAATTAGTAGTGTTGACCTATTGTGAACCTGAGGTATTTTCTGTGGGCTGGATGGATGGGTATGTGGAAGTACTCCTCTTTGAGGTCCAGTTTTGCTAGGAAATCCCCCTGTTGTAGCAACAGGAGCACTTGTTGTAATGTTATCATATGAAAGTGCTCAGACAGTATGTATTGATTTAGGGGTCTGAGGTCCAATATTGGTCAGAGAGAGCCGTCCTTTTTGGGAATAAGGAAATATAGGGAGTATACCCCTGTCCCTTGCTGTTGGAAAGGGACTTGCTCTATGGCCCCTTTTGCAGTTCACCTCTTGTTGTAACAGGGTTATGTGTGCTTTGGACATTGGACGATGTCTGGGCGGTATGTTTGGTGGTGTAGAAGTCAGTTCTAGGCAGTAGCAAGACTGGATAATTTCTCTCACCCACGTGTCTGTGGTAATGGTGTTCCAGACAGGTAGTAACTGTTGGAGTCTGCCTCCGACCGGTGTTAAGTGGCCTTGAGGTAATGTAATAGAGTCACTGTTTGGAGGCAGTGGAGGCTCTGGTGTTATTGCCGCCAGGTCCTCTTCCCTTGGTGTTGTTACCTCTGTAGCCTCCTCTTGTGTTTTTGGAAAAGGAGGTTTGTGTGTTACCTTTATATGAGGCCGTTGTTTGTGAGGGATGTCCTCGTGTATTTGCCCTGTATGAGGAGCGACGAAAGGAGCCCCTTTGTTGCTGAAATTGCAATGCCCCCATTGATTTTACTGTCTGTGTCCTATTTTATCCAAAATGGTGTCGAGAGCAGGGCCAAATAAAAAGTCCTGATTAACAGGCTTGTTAAGGATAGTGGACTATCTCATTTTTAAAACCAGAAATACGCAGCCATGCATGTCTGCGGAGTAGAACGCTAGTGTTGATTGACCTAGCTGCAGTGTCTGCTGCGTCAAGCGCGAATTTGATGGAGGCGTTGGTTATGAATTTCCCCTCCTGTATGAGATCTTGGGCTTGTGCTTGGAAAGGCTCAGGTAGGTGTTGCATTAGGGTCTCTAGCTGGTCGTAATGCGCCCTGTCGTAACGAGCCAGTAGGGCTTGTGTATTAGCGATCCTCCACGAGTTGGAGGCTTGTGCTGCTACTCTTTTCCCTGATGCCTCTAGTATTTTTGATTCTTTGTCAGGGGGAGGTGCCTTCCCGGTGTTTTGGGAGTTGGCTTGTTTACATGCATTGGCCACTACCAGTGAATCAAGTGGTAACTGCCCTTTGATGTAAGTAGGGTCTGCCCTATACTTTTTTTCTATTCTGTGGTTGATGACTCGTGCCCTGGCTATATCCTTAAATATGTCAGGTGCATGTTTTAGGACTCCTTTTAACATGGGAAGTGTTTTCACACTTTTTTCTGATGTGGGGAATGTGAGAAGTTGGCCTGATATATGATGCTCACTAGTTCTAGTGATCACCTTGTATCAGTCCAAACAACCCTTATGGTGATTGGTTGTAAGTCAACCTTATAGACCAGCTATCCTAGTAGCATGGACAAAAGCAGTCTTTAGGCTAAACTCTGAATGGCATGTGAAGCCAGCTGTTTTACCACATATAACCCCTTAAATACCAAGTGAAAGGACACCACACAGGTTGTTATGAAAATAAACAGATATTTATTAACATACACCTCTGAACTCTTTATGAGGTCAGAGGGCTAAGCACATGACAATACTAAAAGGAAATACGAGTTCGCACAATATTCACAAGTGCGCCTTAGGGGCACAACAAACCATATACTCAAAACAATGGAATGCAAGGAAAGAAAGTACTGTAAGGAGATCCAGAGGCTGGAGGATCGCTGGGACTACGCTACAAACTAGGTAAGTAAGGAGCAGGAGGCCCAAGGGACTCACGTGCAGAGTGGAAACTCTCACGCGCGATGCGTACCAACGTCTACGGATGTTACAGTTTACAAAGTTACGGATTCCGGACAAACCCGGCTGGATGGAGGGAAAACAACAGTGGACCTGAACACTAGGAGAGAACACTGACTTCAGCACCTAGAAGCATTAGTTATCAAACCCACAGGCTGCGGGTGCATAGGGCTGAAGTGGTGTCGGGTTTGCTGCGTTGATCCCGGTGATGCCTGAAACAAGGAGTTGCTGGCAGGCAGCCAGATGGAGGAGTCCGGTGGTTCCAAGGATGGAACTAGGAAGTAGTCCTGAAAGGGAAGGGGACAGAGTCTCGGTCACTAGCCAGTGATCGTGCTGGAACCAGGAGGGAACCAGATGCTGTTGCCGCGTTCAGGTGGAGGAACGAATATGCTACTTACCAGTATGCATCTGTTCTTGGCATGTAGGGCTGCTGACATTCATATCTGTGCATAGATCGCCGCCTAGTGTTGGGTCCGGATGATTGCACATTGTTGTCCTGGAAGAGTCTTCGAAGTATCACTAAATAGGTGGCTCCTCCCCTGGACTACAGTGCGCATGGGCATCGACTCCATCCTCAGATTGTTTTTAGCCATTGTGGCACAGATGGAGTGAAACTAAGTGAATGATGACCATGCTAGAAGTATGTGTGAATTCTGCAGCTGCTACAGGCGCCGGGGAGGAGGGCGGGCGATATGAATGTCAGCAGCCCTACATGCCAAGAACAGATGCATACTGGTAAGTAGCATATTTGGTTCGAGGCATGTGGGCTGCTGAATTCATATCTGTGCATAGAATACATAGCAGTCCCTCCATTAACGGCGGTCGCCCGTGCCAGCTGCAGCAGTTTGGAAAAGTGTTTTTAGAACAGCCTGCCCTACAGCTGCCTGCTGTTTGGCGTGCACATCAACACAATAATGCTTCGTAAATGTGTGTGTGGTCGACCATGTGGCTGCTCTACATATGTCCTCCAAAGGAATATTTCCAAGGAATGCCATGGAGGCCTCCAACTTTCTGGTGGAGTGGGCCCTCGGTGGAATGGTGAGAGTACACTTGGCTTTCAGATAGCAGATCTGGATACATTTAACGATCCACCTAGCAATACCAGCCTTGGAAATGGGGTTAGCTTTGTGGTGTGGTGCAAAGGCAACAAAGTTTTTCCTAAAATCCTTGGTCCTATCGATGTAATACATCAGGGTCCTCTTGACGTCAAGGGTGTGGAGCATTCTCTCTGCCAATGACTCAGGATTTTGGAAGAAAACAGGCAATTCAATAGTCCGGTTGATATGGAATTGAGACACAACTTTAGAAAGGAATTTAGGGTTAGTGCGAAGCACTACCCCGTTAGAATGAAATTGAATAAATGGCTCTTGGATAGTTAGTGCTTGCAGTTCACTAACTCGCCGCAGTGATGTAATCGCTATGAGGAAAGCCACTTTCCACGTCAATATTGAATCTCGCAGGAATGCAGTGGTTCAAAGGGAGGACCCATCAGCCGAGTGAGGACAACATTCAGGTTCCACTCCGGAGCTGGTGGAGTCCGCGAAGGAATGACTCGTTTGAGTCCTTCTAGAAAGGCCTTAATGACAGGCACTCTGAAGAGTGAGAGGTGCTGCCTGTTCTGGAGATAAGCGGCCATTGCAGGCAGATGTATGTGAATGGACGCATAGGCCAGATTACATTTGTGCAGATGGAAAAGGTAAGAAATGATATTCTGAATAGACGCATCTAGTGGGTTAATGTTGCGGTCTGCACAATAAATGACAAACCGCTTCCATTTTGCCGCATAGCATGCTCTGGTGGTGGGCTTCCTTGCCTCCCGAATGATGTCCATACAGTCAGGAGGCAAGTGCAGGTAGCCAAACTCCAAGACTTCAGGAGCCAGATCGCCAGGTTGAGCTGTTGCGGATCTGGATGCTGAATGTCGCCATGGCTCTGCGTCAGAAGGCTGGGTGTGAGACGTAGCCTCTGATGCGGTACCACGGACCGTTCTAGAAACGTGGTGTACCATGGTTGGCGAGCCCACGTTGGAGCAACCAGGATGAGAGTCATCGAGTGCTGCCTGAGTTTGCGTGCCACCAGCGGTATCAGAGGTGCTGGGGGAAAACCGTACGCAAATTTGCCTGACCAGTTCATCCATATCGCATTGCCCTGCGACTGTGGGTGTGGGAACCTGGCGGCGAAGCTTTGGCGTTTTGCGTTCTCCTTTGTGGCGAACAGGTCTATCTCTGGATGACCCCACCTTAGGAAGTACGGGTGGAGTACTGATGGATGTATCTCCCACTCGTGCATTTGGTGGCTGTGCCTGCTGAGAAGGTCCGCCATCTGATTGTCCTTGCCCGGGAGGTGTTCTGCCATGAGGAAGATGTTTCTTTGAATGGCCCACTTCCACATGCTCTGAGCCAGATGAGACAGCTGCGGAGAGTGTGTTCCTCCCTGCTTTTGAATGTAGTACATGGCTGTCATGTTGTCCGTCCGGATCAACACGACCTTGTTGCACAGATGTACTTTGAAGGACTTCAGTGCCATGAAGATTGCCATCAGTTCGAGAACATTGATGTGCATCTTCCGTTGCTGTTGCGTCCATAGTCCCTGCACTGTGTAATGGAGTACACGGGCTCCCCATCCCTGGAGAGAGGAGTCCGTCGTCAGGATGATCTGTGGCACAGGCTCTTGGAACGGTCGGCCCTTGCAAAGGTTTTGTGGATTCCACCAATGCAGAGAGTTGTATGCCAGACTGTAGGAAGGTACCTCCTGACTATGGTTGCCCCAAACTTATATCTAACCCTAAAAATGGACACACAGATTCCTATCAGTCACTCCTATGGCAGGCCTTAACAATCCTGAAGGTAGAGTGCTTGGAATCGTGTGAGATGGTGCTCTGGCATGAGCTGAGCCTGTCTGCAGCTTGCGGAACCAAGTCCTAATAGCTGTTCCATGATATCGCATACCATATACTCTTGTGCATTATAATCCTCGCGGTTAAATGCTATCTTTGGTATTGCTTTATCAAAACATGTCGAGTAAGGTGTCCTACGAATTGGAATACTAACCCCACGCCAATTCTGGCGACGGGGTTAGCATTCCACCCTTCTAGAGGGACACGACATGTATGTAACTGTGAACCCCGGTTAAAGTTAAACGAAGCCTCAGCTCCACAAAATGGATGCTGCCACCACAGACACGAGTCTGACCTCCTGCTGCTGGGAGTCCTTCCAGCGAGGAGAGCTTGGACAAAGGGTTTCCTGTCCGGGGCAGTGCTAGCACCATCCCAGACAGGGTTTTGTGTATCCTGGGTAGGCAGGGCTTTACAGGAAGGTGACTGCTGAGTGGCACCCCGGTGCTCACTACGCATAGGCCGGTCAGAACCAGTTCCAGGGGCACACCAGCCCCTGGCCTGGGGGAAGTCCGGAGTTGCGCCTGAGTTAAGCCCGTCTGCGCCCGTCCGCGACCAGTTGGGACCTGGGGCCACCCCCCCTGCTCCTGGCAGCATTTACCCTAGACTTACCTACTCTCGCTGTACTCTGCTTGGCTTACGTCCGTCGCCTGGCAAGTACTGCTCTCGCATGTGCTGTCAGGACGCACCTCTATCCTGCCCTGATTGCGCCTTGGCTATCACGTCTCACCCCTCTGAGCTGTGCATTCCCTCATTCCCTTTCTGGACCGATACCCCTCTCCCTGTGAAGGCTCATTTGCCTAACCCCTCTCCTGTGTTTAGTTTTATCAGTTTAAATTGTCGCTCTTTACCTAAGCACAAAAGGGACATATTTGACCTTCTCACTTCATATAGTCCGTCGGACTTGTTTCTTACCGAAACCTGGCTAAAGGATTGTTCTGGTCCAGACATCGCTACCGCCCTCCCTGATGATTACGCCTTCGTGGGTCGTAACAGACCTCTTAAAGATGGAGGAGGCATTGCTATTATTTTTAAAAGGACCTACTCTTGCAAGTGGGATGATCTTGTTATCCCCAATTGCGAAGCTGGCAGTTTTAAACTCCTATTATCCGCAAACTTTACTCTGTCCGGTGCCCTTTTATATCGCCCACCTGGCGTTGCCGGCACATGGGCTGCCGCTCTTCCGGAACATATTTCTCCCCTTGTGCTGGAATCTAATAATTTTCTGTTATTAGGTGATCTAAATATACATTTTAATGACACCCTATGCCCTACCAGCACCCATCTTACACAGGACCTGGCCGCCCTCAATCTAAATCTTCTAAACTCTGGTCCCACGCATAAAGGCGGCAATTTACTTGATCCAATTTTTGCTAATCTAGATAATGTTACCTGCCTCCCCCCTAAGCCGATTACCTGGTCGGATCACTTCATTGTAGAGTTTCACATCAAGACAACGGTTGCACCTGGCCCCCTTGGCAGCCCACATTCCCTTGGAACAAGAAGGAACTGGCAAAAACTGAATCTGGAGCAACTTAATTCTTCCTTAAAAGAAACTCTCCCCCCTTCTGCTAATATTACCACGGATGACGTGGGCAAGATCAGCACCTGGCTTACTTCTGCTATTGAGTCCTGCCTTCCAGCACGTAAATGTATACAAAAGTTCCAGCACTCTCCTGCCCCTTGGTTCAATGAAGAACTCAAAATGGAAAAGTCACGCTGCAAAAGACTGGAGCGCATCTGGAGATCCAACTACCTGTTGGCAGATAAAGAGAACTACAAACTTGCATTACACAAATACCACACTCTATGTAACACTGCCCGGGCTAATCATGTTAACGACACGATACTGAAAGCCCAGAATCGTCCTAAGGCCCTTTTTAAGGCAGTTCAGGAACTATCGGGTATGTCATGTGCCCCCAAAGCCCCCTGCCTGAATAGCAATCAATGTAATTCCTTGGCAGCGTTCTTTACATCAAAAATTGATAACATCTACGCAGGCTTTGGCGCCTCTCCTTCCGTCTCACCTAGGCCACCATTCCAGCAACACGACCAACTCTCCACACAGGATGATCCTGAACGACTTTCTTCTCCTCGACTAGATAAAGCGCCGAGACGCCCATGGGCCTTTGTATGCGCTTTACAAATATCAAAAATAAATAAATAAATAAATAAATGGGAATGTATTTCCATGCCCGTCTTCCAGAAATTGTTGGCAGAGATTAAATCCGGCTCTCCATTGGATCCCATGCCTCCCCAGATTCTCTGTACTTTGGACACTGTCCCTTTGGATTGCATCTTGGCTCTTTTGAATGCATCCCTCACTGAGGCAGTGGTTCCTAACATCTGGAAGCATGCGATGGTGGTTCCACTGCTGAAGAAAGCTAATGCGGATGTCAGCAACCCTGCCAACTTCCGGCCCATTTCCCTGCTCCCCTGCCTCTCAAAGGTGCTGGAGAAACATGTGTCAAGCAGGCGATTTTCAGATGTATTCTGGCTTCAAAAGGCAACCAGTTCAGGGATTTCAAGTCAGGGGAAATGTGAGAGTGCTTTTTTGACCCAGTGATGAGTCTCGCTGCAGCGTTTAGAGAAACTCTTAGGGGAGCGGTAGTAGTTAGGGGGAGTCCGCAGAGGGCGATGCTGCCATATTCAATTCGAGGGATGACTAGTGCTTGTACTGCGGTTTGGAAGTCTTCGGCTGGGAGGAAGGGTTTAAGTTTCCTCAGGGTATTTATTTGGAAGTTCGCTCCCTTAGTTGCCTTGCTGATATGTTGCTGCATGTTGAGATTGGTGTCGAGTGTTATGCCTAAAGATTTAGCAGAGTCCACGATGGTGGGTTGGACATTGAGTGTGGTTAGGTGCTTAAGCCAACTTTGAGTGGTGGAGATCTTCGCTGGAGGCGAGATCAGAAGGAACTCTGTTTTCAGCGCATTGAGTTTGAGATGATTGTCGCCAAGCCAGGATTGGGTGCTTCTGATCGTTGAGTTCAGGAGCAGAATGTCTTTGGGGGATTGTAATTTGAGATAAAGTTGGGTGTCATCGGCGTCAACAGGCATCATGCCTCAGGGGTGACCGTTAGGTCAGTTCTTTTCGGAGACTTAAAACAAACCCAGTAACAAATAGGTTAAAAATATCTCCTTATGGGGGCGTGGCTTGGACGCCGGAGCAAATGGCGGCGTAGTTCTGTCCTCCTCCGAGCGGCTGAACGAGAATGCTGTGGAAGGCTGCAATCCGCCTCCAATCCTGCCTGAAACGGGTACCTGGGCGTTGGAAGACCTGATCCAGAGATGGTGTAAGTTTGACTCGGATCCGACCGACAGAAGAGGAGCTGACTGCCCGTTTGCCCTGACCGAGGAGGCTGCGCTCCGCTACGGAGCCCGACCCCGGACACAACCACGTGGTCCCCCGGTCTCCCGGAGGTTCGACCATGCTGCTCACTACGGACTGTTGGGGGTCTCCCTGGGCAGCGCAGGGCCGAGAATCTACACGGCATCGACGTATCGACGCAGTGAGTAAGAGGCAAGGCTGTTAGTGGGGCGGTTGACTGCTCGATGTTATAAAATACAGCGCTGGCAAATCTTAATGGCGGCCACCCAGTGAGCCTGTCTCCGCAACTCAAGCACCCTGCACCAAGATCACGAACTGCAGACAAATGCATATGCCTGTGAGGAAACTGATGTAATATAAATTTGGACCAACGCTCAGATGCAGCTTTTCTGATATAACGCTGCAAGCAGGATCTTTTACGCTATATGAATGACTGAGATGTATGTTTAAAATGGCGGTCCCTTGCTAAGCTGACATCATGTCTGTGTGACCTGGTGCCTGAATACCATGATGAACACTGTGGCCTCTGATATGCTATGAAGACCTGTAAGCAGATTAATAGAATAATTGACCGCGCTCCGTGAAATAATGCTGCAAGCACATGTAAGAACAACCATTGCAATCATTCCCAGAGCCTAGCTTGAATTTCTGTTGCAGTTGATATCAAGGCACTGGATAGCCCTCCAGGAATTCTGGGAAAGCTGGTGGCATGTATATGGACTGAATCTGTGACACTGTGTATGATATGCTGGTTGAACCTCTGCAGCAACTATTGCTAGCGCTATTTACAAGGATACGAGTAACATTTAATGATTTAAATGATATTTACAAGGTGCAACACGAGCATTGTGCAAACGACGGCTCCTGCTGATGAATGTGCACCTATGATCTCTCTTCAATAAAAATCGTCTTTCACTATTCACGACGCAGCGCAATTCACGACGCAACGCAACGCAATTCAGTATCCGCGGCGTGAGTTGGTGGAACTCAGAACAAGACAGCGTCAGGTCTAATCGCTACGCACAACTACAACTTAAGGATGGGAGACAAAGAAAACGGCGTAACTTCTAAACGCCTGAAATCTAACCCACCGACGGCAGTCAAAGGGAATAAAGAAATGACGGATGCCATGGCAACAATTTTGAGCAGGCTAGAAGAGGTTAGGGACTTGGCCAAATCCACCAAGGAAGAGGTGGTAGCTATTCGCCAGGATATCAAAGACATCAACTCAAGAATTACAGAGTCCGAGGCCAGGATAAGCAAACTGGAAGACTTTGAGAATAAAACATATGGAGCGATCTAGAACCTCTCCATATGCTCAGACCACCTTGTGAAAAAAGTTGCGGAATTGGAAGACAGAAACAGAAGAGGGAACCTAAGAATTTTTGGCATGCCGGAAAAAGCAGAGGAATCACATGGCTCATGCATACCCTTCCTCGAGGAGTGGTTCACGCAGGCCACAAATCTAACCTTCACTCAGCCACTAGAGTTTGATAGAGCACACAGGGTACCAGGTCGAATTTCTAAGGATCAGAAGGGCCCAGGAGCGATCGTGTGTAAACCGCTAAGATATCAGCACACAGAGCAGATACTTACCTTCGCCTGCAAACATAACCATGTGCTATGGAAAGGTCACAAAATCTTCATCTCACAGAACTTCAGTAAGGAGACTATGGAAATCAGGAAGGCCTTCCTCGCAATGAGACCCCAACTGAAGTCACTTGGTCACATGTATGGCTTTATTGGTCCGACGAAATTTAGAGTAACCATACAAGGGGTGACACGTGTTCTCTGACCCGAGAAAACTGCGACAACTCCTGTTCGACCAGGGCGATGGTACCATGGAGGTCTCCCCTTCAGCTCAACAAGGTGCCTCTTCAGCTGGCTCAGGATGAGTTTAGGATTGAATTTTTGGTACTGTTATTCTCATATTCCTGAATCCACATTGAAGTGTCTGTCGGAACTGGAACTGACATGAGGCTCTCTTGTCTGGTATTGCTAAAGAGGTGATAACCACGTCTGTAATTGACAGAAACTAATAAGGGCACGCCCGCATGGGGTCTGGTTCTGACCAACTTTGTCTGGCACGTTAATGGTTCATGTATCTTTTGGGCCGCCTGTCAGCGTGTCCTTTGGAATCCGGATCTGTTTCAGAGCGATCTCTTGTATCCTTGATTGGAAATGGACTCACAATGATTAGATCTGTGCTGCCACGATACTGCCCGTGTCCCTCCTGGACCTCAAGAAGTACTGTGCTGTGGTGTTGTTTTATAGCACTCCCATTGGTGTCAGGTGCACCCACAATAACTCTTCTACAGTTGCTGTTGTGCTTGCTGTGTGAAGTTCTGAAGTACTAAAGTATGAAGTACTATGCTGTGATGTGGAGTTGTTTTATGGCACTCCCATTGATAATAACTGATGATGTTGTGCTTGGTTTATGATACTTGGTTTATGATACTGAAGTCAAGGTATTGACCTTTCTGCGCTCAAGGTCATGGGACCATTGTTGTCTATAGTTTATTGTTGCCTACATACTTGGCTTATTCCTTCACTGGGGATTGCAGCCCCAAAGATTAATAGTTATGAGTAAGCTGCTTGGAGGCAGCCTCGTGGTCGTCATTCCCGAGTCGCCATGTTCTGTTGTTTCTACTATTGGGGAGGGAGGGGTGGGTTGCGGGTGAGGAAGGAGGGTGGAGGGAGGTTGGTGGGGGTGAAGGGGGGGATTGTTTTTGCATTTTGTATATCGTTTTGTTTAGTTTTGTCCATCTTGCATCCTAACTTGCATACATTGCACCACATTGTATTCCGGAGCTTACACTCTGTCCGCCGATTCCATACAAAAAGTACTAGCCCTGTATTCAATGAGAGATATGACTTTGCTGGCTTTAACAAAGGGATGAGACCCTCTTTTCGATCCAACTTTTGCGCATACGCATGGGTCATGAGACGGTATCACTTATTGTATAATTGATGGCTCATGTAATGGACACTCCAATAGGGACAACAACTATAGCTAATCTTCGAATATTATCATTAAATGTTAAAGGTCTCAACCAGCCAGTTAAACGTCAAAAGGTACTGGATTATCTACGTAGACAACGTGGAGATATAGCCTTACTGCAGGAGACAAAACTAGAAGCGAAGCTATTTCATACACTGCGTAACAAATATTACACCGAAGTGATAGGCTCTGAAGCAATCTCAAAAAAGAATGAGGTGGTGATGCTGGTGGCCAAGAATGTGGACGTAGTTTTTACTACAACAGACACGAAAGGGAGGTGGATTTCGGCGAAATTACTCAAGGATGACACGGAGTTCTTTATCACAACTGTTTATGCCCCAAATACACACGATCCGTCCTTCTGGGTAGGCCTATCGAAGCAGATCATCTCCATTCCTGACACAGCACTCCATATTTTGGCAGGCGATTTTAATCTCCCATATGACCCTGTATTGGATAGAGACTCTAAATGAGTCTTTCGCCCAGGCAAAGCCCATAAGGCATTCATGAAACTATGCAATAGATTCCATATGGTGGACACGTGGCGCTTACTGCATCCTGATGGTAGAGACTACTCCTTCTACTCCCCGCCACATGACTCGTTTTCGAGAATTGACTATATACTCATGTCTAACAACGCAGTGGCAAGAGTTGAGGACGCGGACATTGCTCCCAGATTAGTCTGACCATTCATGCATCTCCCTTACACTGTCTAATCTTAAGCCATCTACCCGTCAATCTATGTGGCGATTCAATGATACTATTCTTAATGACACAAAACACAAAGAAACCCTTGACACCGCCATTAGAGATTTTTTATTGTCCAATAGGAGAGGGGACACTTCAGACACCATCCATTGGGAGGCATTGAAATCCACTATAAGGGGACTTATTATAAAAATATCCTCTGCTATTAATATAAACCGCACTGCGGCCTTGTTGAAGTTAGAAGAGGACATTTCGAAACTTCAGCAAAAATACCTGATGAGTAGGAACCCTGCAGTCCTAAATGAACTGTCCAATCAAAAATACACCTAAAATAAACTTATCAGTGAGAAGGCAGGAATTTGGCTTGACAGGAAGAAGCGTTTTAAAATCTGCGACTCAAACAAGGCAGGGAAAGGGTTGGCGGCTTATCTTAAATTTAAAATTCAGAAGAACACCATTAATTCCTTAATCAATGACAATGGTACTCCTAACTCTGATCCCACTGAGATTGCGAACATTTTCAAAGACTTTTATGAGAAACTCTATGCTAGGAACATACACGTTGACAATGAAAAAATGGAGAAGTATCTCTCAAACTGCACACTACCAACACCTACGGCCGCAGAAAAGGAAGCTTTAAATGAACCGATCTCTGAATCGGAGGTTGTTAGTGCGATCAAATGCCTTAAAAAAGGGAAAGCCCCTGGCCCTGATGGCTATACTGCTCCGTTTTATAAGACTTTTGCCCATATTCTTGCAACTCCGCTATTAGAAGTTTTTCAAGAAATTAGTACCACAGGAGAGGTAAAAGGAACTATGGCTGAAGCCGTAATTGCTGTAATACCAAAAGAAGGCAAAGATCATAAACTCCCCAAAAATTACAGGCCTATCTCACTGATAAATTTAGATTGTAAGCTCCTGGCATCGATTTTAGCAAAACGCATCCAGAAGGTTCTGCCGACCCTAATACACCCCTCGCAAGCGGGATTCCTGAAGAACAGGCTTTCGAGCGACAACACGAGAATTCTGGCTCACGTTATTGAAAAAGCGAAATTCTTATCCACGCCCACCGTGGCTATCACACTAGACGCGGAAAAAGCGTTTGACAAAGTTGACTGGACTTATTTAAATGCTGTACTACACAAATTCGACCTGGGTCCCCTATTCACTAGGTTAGTCATGTCCCTCTAAGCCTGTCCCTCTGCTAGAGTACGGGCTGGTGGCGCCTTTTCCTCCCCCTTTAGTATAGAACAAGGCACTAGGCAGGGTTGCCCATTGTCCCCGTCCTTATTCCTCCTGGCAATTGAACCCTTTTTGTACTATATTAGGGAAAAACCTGAAATTGCAGGAGTTCAGTTCGCAGGCTGTACAATCAAACTCACGGCCTATGCTGATGACGTATTGATCATGAGTGAAAAAGCTGATAAGGCTATACCGGCGCTACTCTCCACAATCGAAGAATTCTCAAGTGTATCTGGGTACTCCCTAAACAAGAATAAAACTGAGGTGAAGTCGTTAAACAATCTGTGTGATAAAAACATCCTGGGCGAATCTGGGCTGACCTGGCAACCGAAGAGTTTTAAATACTTAGGTCTGGAATTTGAAAGGGATTTGGTAACCACCCTAAAAATTAATGAGGAGATACTCTACAAAAAAATACAAAAACTCTTAGATGGCTGGTCCCCAAAGTTCCTCTCATGGTGGGGTAGGGCGGAAACATTAAAAATGATGATCAGTCCCTTGGTAAACTATATGGCATGCATGCTCCCCATGACCTTCTCTGAGGATTTTCTACATAAAGTCGAGAAGTCGTTAACGGACTTCCTGTGGAAAGGGAAGAAACCGAGAATTGCCATGAGGAAACTGCAATTGCCAAAGCTTAAAGGGGGCTTAGGTCTACCAAATTTCAGAGACTACCAAACCGCCTTTCTCTGCAGACAAGGAGCTTCCTGGTTTACCGAAGACCCCATTTATACGCCCTTATGGATTGACATTGAGAAATCCATTGTCGGAAAGGCCCCGCTCTCTGCTGTACTCACAATGGATCTCTCACACCTTACGAATTCTAAATACATCATACTCAATACTAAGAGGGCTCTCTTGCGGTTAGATCGCACTCACAAAACTGGTCTACAGATCCATAATTCTTCATCTGCTTCCTTGTGGCGTAACCCGTCAATCAAAATTGGCGGATCGCCCATAATATGAGACCACTGGTCTGAAAAAGGTGTTAATGTAATTGCTGATCTACGCGAAAATAACATGCCACTACCATTCTCAACTCTGCAGGCTAGACACTCCCTATTACCGATTGACTTTTACTCGTTCCTGAAGCTAAAGTCAGCCTTATCTAGCAGAACGTTCAAACTAACGATGCCTTGGCTAAAATCTATGCTCCCTCACTTTCAATCCTCTGGACATTTTGTCTCAAAAATATATAAACTTCTTGCACCAACACCCAACAAATCGATGAGGCGTAACGAAGCCAAATGGGAATCAGAACCAAATAATACTGGCATAAGCATAGACTGGGTCAAGATACATGCATCAGCACTCACACATAAGGTCTCGCCGATACTATCACAGACCAAATATATGATCCTTAACAGGGCTTTCTGGACCCCACAACGATTATTTAAGGTTGGCCTACGAGACACACCGACCTGCTGGAACTGCTCCTCGGATATTGGTGACCTTCCACACATGTTATTTGATTGCCCCATGCTCCAAACATATTGGACTAAAATCTTTGACTACATTGGGCACACGTTTGACATACATCCTGCTAGGGAGTTCATCTACATTACCCTGGGGGCTTTAGACCCACTACTAAAGGGGGACCATGACCGTCAGCTCCTGGATCTCCTGCTAACACTAGCATGCAAGGTAGTCCTATGCAATTGGAAATCAGCGTCTGAGGTCTCTTTTAATGCCTGGAGAGAATGGCTAGCCTGCATTAGGGGCACTGACAATCCCGCTCTTCACTCATCACCATGGCAGGTTACCAACAAAAAGAAAACAAGTTACTTACCTGTAACTTTGGTTCCCCAGTATTGGTAACTTTCATAGATTCCCATGCTTTGTATCATTCCCCGTCGTCGGAATGGGAGCCTCGGTAAATAGTAAAAAACTATAGTAGTAAGCACAAAGTGAAAAAATAGGCCTAGGCCTCATCTCATTTTGTAGCTTATCCACCTCTTTTTGTAAAAGAGACCAAATTTCTGCAGCAGCCAATCAGAGCAGCCTCACCCCATAGAACCTTCCTGAGAGAAGCTCAGAGCCTCAGATTTTCGTAGCCGTTGTATACAGCTATCCACCAAGATCAGAAGAGTGAGCTTTCCCAGGGGAGGTGGGTGGGCGCATGGGAATCTATGAAAGTTACCAATACTGGGGAACCAAAGTTACAGGTAAGTAACTTGTTTTCTTGCCCCAGTATTGGAACTTTCATAGATTCCCATGCTTTGTATCAGAGTAACTAGCAGTAAAGAAAAACATATTTTGTCATACCTGAACCTGAAAATGTGACACATATCTGTAAAAAACAGCAGAACACATAGGATCATGAAATATGACAACAATGCAGTATACAAAATATGCAAAGGAAGGCGGGATAGAAAGGAAAGCTCACCGACTTATTGGAAAAGATTCCTCAGGACTGCTTGGCCCACTGCTGCATCCTCCTTCACAGAAGAATCCAGGCAATAGTGGCGGGTGAAGGTGTGGACACTGCTCCACGTTGCCGCCCTGCAAATGTCCTTGATAGGGACTCCTGCGAATAACGCCGCAGAGGAAGCCATGGATCTGGTAGAGTGAGCACGAACTGCTCGCTGCAGAGGTTTCCCAGCCGCCTGGTGACAAAATTGTATAGCACTGGAAATCCAACGGGAAATACAAGCCTTAGAAACTGCACAACCCTTGCGTGGAGCACTGAAGGAAACAAAGAGCTGTGAAGATTTCCTGAACTGCTTCGTTCGCTCCAGGTAGAATTTCAGGCATCTGTGAATGTCCAGAGAGTGCAGAGTTCTTTCCGCAGGTGAAGAAGGTTTTGGAAAAAATGGTTTCAAGACCACGGGTTCATTTAGGTGGAATTCCGAAGGAACTTTCGGGATAAATTTAGGATTCGTCCGTAGAATCAGCACATTATTTTTAAACTGGAGGAATGGTTCCTCAATCGTGAAAGCCTGGATCTCGCTTACTCTGCGAGCCAATGTCAGGGCCAAGAGAAGAGCCACTTTCCAGGAAAGAAACTTAAGGTCAGACTTATGCACAGGTTCAAAAGGGGCTTTCATGAGGGATGACAAAACCAGATTCAAGTGCCAGGTCGGAGGAGGTGGCCGGACTGGAGGAAAAACCCTGAATAAACCTTTCAGGAATTGCTTGACAATCCTGGCCGACCATAGGGAAGGCCCTGAAGATGAACGTCTGAATCTAGATATGGCTGCCAGATGGACCTTTATCGACGATGGAGCCAATCCCGATTTCGCCAGTGAAAGAATGTAAGGCAAGAGCTTGTGTGGAGAAGAAGTATACGGGTGTAAACCTTCCTTCTGGCACCAAACACAGAATCTCTTCCATTTGGCTCGATAGGTCTTGTTGGTACTAGGGGCTCGAGCCTGAGCTAGAATGTCTCTACACTCACTTGAGAGATCTAAACCCTGGAACTCTCTGAACTCAGGAGCCACGCTGTCAATCGCAGGGACTTCAAGTCCGGATGTAGAACCTGACCGTGAGACATTGTTAGCAAAGTTGGAACAGGCTGCAGGAGAACTGGCTGGTCCTGGGAGAGGAGAAGAAGCTCCGAGTACCAAACTTGTCTGGGCCATGCTGGAGCGATCAAAATCATCCTGCACGGTTCCACCTTGAGTTTGCTGACCAACTTCGGAATCAGTGGAATGGGAGGAAAGGCGTAAACAAAGGCGCCTGACCAGGCAATCAAAAGCGCATTCCCCAAGGATTCCCGATGGTGAACCCTGCTTGCGAAGGACAGGCATTTGGCGTTCTGGGGAGTCGCAAACAGGTCGATTGATGGTGTCCCCCATCGAGCAAAGAGTTCCTCCAGAACGGTCTGATCCAGTTCCCACTCGTGAGAGACTGTCCTCTGACGACTCAAAGCGTCCGCCTTGACATTGAGTGTCCCCGCTAGATGTTCCGCTGAGAGGGAGACGTTGTTCTGTATTAACCAATTCCATATCGTTTGGGCTTCCTTCGAGAGGGTGGAGGATCTTGTGCCACCCTGTTTGTTTATGTAGTGCATGGCTGTAGTGTTGTCCGTACGAACCAGCACTGCCCTGTTTTGAATCCTCGGAAGAAAAGCTTGAAGAGCCAAGCGGATCGCGAGAAGTTCCAGGAGGTTGATATGGAACTTGCGTTGCACTGGACTCCAGTGACCGCTGACCTTCAGCTCCTGGAGGACCGCTCCCCATCCTTCCATGGAAGCGTCCGTTGTTACAATCAGGGGAGATGGAGGAATGAGGAACGATAAGCCCTTGGAAAGATTGTCTTTTTCCAGCCACCAGCCGCCTGCTTTTCTCATTTCCTTGGTAATGACAACCTTGTCGTCGAAGGATCCTGTGACCTGCCGCCACTGTCTGTCCAGTTGCTCTTGTAGTGGACGCATCCTGAGCCTGCAGTGCGGAACTAAAGGAATGCAAGATGAAATCGATCCGAGAAGTGATTTGTACTTGCGAACTGTCAGTGTCTTTCGAGATTGGAGAAGACGAGCTGAACACATTAGTTTGGTCTGGCGCTCCTCCGATGGAAGGGCTAAGCAACTGTCCGTGTTCAGGATGGCTCCTAGGAACCTTGCTGACCTGGATGGGTATAAAACCGATTTCTCCCTGTTGAGTCGAAGACCTAGTCGCTCGAACAGATCCCTGCACGTCCGGACTGCACTGGACGCTTCTTGAACAGATGGAGCTTTCAGCAGCCAATCGTCCAGGTATGGAAACACCTGAATAGCTTGTTTTCTGAGAAAAGCTGCCACCGGAGCTAGAACCTTTGTGAAGATCCGTGGGGCGGACCGGAGACCAAATGGCAGTACCTTGAATTGAAAGTGACTCTTGCCCACTGTAAAGCGCAGATATTGCCTGTGAGCTGGATGGATAGGAACGTGGAAGTAGGCGTCCTCCAAATCGAGGGTCGCCATACAATCCCCCGGATTGAGCAGACGAAGGATGTCCTGAAGAGTGACCATCCTGAAGGACAACTTCACGAGATAAGTGTTGAGCTGCCGTAGATCTAAAATTGGACGCCACTTGTTCCTTGTCTTCCGAACCAGGAAGAACCTGGAATAGAACCCTTTCCCCTTCTGCGAAAGGGGTACAGGCTCCACCGCCCCCTTGGTGAAAAGCTGGTGGGCTTCGAGATGAAGGAGCCTGAGATGTTTTGGAGGGAAGGCATCCGGCGCTCTTGTTGGAGGAAGGTCTTGAAACTCCAATGTGTGTCCTTCTCTGACAATCTGGAGGACCCACTGATCCGATGTAATAATCATCCAGTTGTGTAGGCAATGGGAAATCCTGCCCCCCACAGATGTGAATGAGGGAACAGGAACAGTGGAAAGAGCCACCTGGCCGCTATTGTTTCCTGGTGTTGTCTCTCCTTTGCTGCCCCTGACGTCCTTTAGGCTGCTGGCGAGAGAAAGTACCCCTTTGAGAGTATTGAGGCTTATACGACTGGCTGGACTGAGATCCAGAAGAGTAGCGATTTTGATTACCTCCACGATAAGAAGAAAAACCTCTTCCTCTAGCTCCTCTGAAGGGCACCTTACGATACTGCAATGTACCCAAGGACTTAGCTGTATCCGTGTCCTTTTTGATTCCTTGCAGGGCCTCATCGACGTGCTTGCCAAATAGCATCTCACCGTCATATGGTAGATCCAAGATCTTATTCTGCACCTCCTGCCTGAACCATGTGGCCTTTAGCCACCCTTGGCGTCGCAGAACCGCCGAGCCGGCTAGAGCTCGGAATGCGGTGGTTGCAATATCCATTGCCACATCAATGACCTCCGAAGAGGCCCGCTCCCCTTCGAGCAAAATCTTCTTCACATCCTCCTTAGACGAATCCTGCAGTTCGTCTACAAATGGGGCAAGATCGCACCACATTTGTCGATCATAGCGTCCCAGAATCGCTAACGCATTGGCTGCCCTAACCAGGAGACTGGCCATAGCTGAAAACCTCTTGCCCACATTGTCTAGGCGCCTGCCCTCCTTATCCGGCGGCGTAGTCATCGGCGTAGAAGGATTCTTGGACTTGCTCTGGGCAGCCTGCGAAATGACCGAATCCGGTTTCGGTTGGCCAAGTAAACATGCTGGACTGCCATCCGGTGCCTTATACTTCTTTTCTAGTCTCGGAAGCACCGGGAGGACTGTGGCCGGATTATGCATAGCCTTCAAGCCCTCAGACCAGACATGCTCAATGATTGGAATGGACCTCACTGACTTTCTGAATGGTTCTTTAAAGTCATACAAAAAGCAATCCGATTGCACTGTGGTCACTGGGAGACCAAATCTTTTGGATGCCCTGTCCATTAAGTTGTGAAACCCTCCAACGTCCGCTGGAGGCGAAGTAATATTATCCGGGTCGGTGTTGTCCGGATCTATAGGGTCAGCAGTATTCCATGGCGCCTGTTGATCTTGATCAGGATCCGCTTGCTGGTCTGCATCAGAAGACGCAGCGTCATCATCATCGGTATCTGGCACCTGTACTACCTCTTGAGGGCGCACTTCCAGCGCAGCGGAACGCTCTCTTGGGGGTAAAGAATGGTCTGTCCCAGGACGTAATGTCTGAGGCGGAGGTGTCGTGGGGCGCACTTGTTGGGTTTCCGGAGGCGCCGGGAAACGTTGCTTGTAATCCCGCAACATAAGTTGTAAATCCGTCACTAAAGTGGATGGTATTGCCACCATACCCTCAGGTAACTGACGCCTCGGTTGTTGTGGAGGCACGCGCCTGGTAGCAGTACGTTCCTCCCCATAATAATGCTCTGGAGCATAGTGCTGTCGTTCCATCTGCTCCTCCTCAGAGCTAAACTCCTGCACCTTAACCTGGAGGTCAGAAGGGCTATAGGCCTGCCCAAATTCACTGAAAGTCTCTTCCTCAGAGTCATCCTCCAATAGTAGTGTTGGTGGTAGCTTCTGAACCTGGCGAGGAGACGTCATCTCTGGCGTGATCTGATGCCTTTTCCGTGAAAAAACATGTTTTCCCGCCATTTCCATCGTCGACGAGGTCGTCGTCGACGAGGCCGTCGTCGACGAGGCCGTCGTCGACGGGAAGGTCTTCTGTGTCTGTGTCGACAGTGGAAGTGTAGACATAGAAAGTGTCTTCGTCGACGAGGATAGCGTCGTCGACGAGGTGAAGCTCATCGTCGACGATGGTGGAACCGTCGACGGGACCGTCGACGAGCTCGTCGTCATCAACATGGCAACAGGCGTCGTCGACATGGTCGTCGTCGAAGTCGTTCTCGTCGACGACACCGCCGTCGACGGCAGCTTTGCAGACATTGTCGTCGACGTGGAGGTGGTCACCCTCGTCGACGACGAGCAGGATTCCGGAGCCTTGAAAACAGTCGACGGTGTAGGCGTCGACGCAGCCGTCGTCGACGAGCCCGTCGACGAGGCAACCTTGGTAGAGCTGTCCTTTTTAACACTCGTAGACGACGTACCTGGGAGTTTAGTCGTCGACGGTTTCTGCTTCTTGTCTGAAGCGACCTCCTGAGTCGGGGTTGAAGGCTTGTTGACCCCACGATCTTTCTCTGAGGAAGGCGAAGAGACTGTAGAAGCCTTTCTCACCTTTTTTGAGGCCGGAAGTTCCTCAGGCTTACCCTGCCTCTCCTTTTCACCTCGGTGAGGAGATTTTTGGGCAGCCGGCCTGTCGGACCTGTCAGAGGTCCCTGGTAAGGCCTTGTGACGGGACTCGTCTGAAGCAGAAAGGGGGGACCTACCCCTTTTTTGAGACCTTCTGGAAGACACCATAGACGAGGAGCCCTCACTGTCCGAAGAGATGTCGTCTTTCTGGTCTTTCATCTTCTGAAGCCATGTGAGGAGACGTCCTTCCCTGTCCCTCTGGGTCTTGGCTGAGAAGGATCTGCAAATCGGACAGGCTGTTGGTTTATGGTCCGGATATAAACAGTAGATACAATCCTCATGTTTATCCTCGACAAACAACCTCTTCTTAGAGCAGGTGGCACAGGCTCTAAAAAGGGCTTTCCTCTCCGACATGCTGAGAAAAAATCCAAGTAGTTGAAGAAAAAAAACTGAAGAAAACTGAGCAGAGCTCAATGGAGACTCCCTTGCACAACGTGCGGTAGAAAATCTGAGGCTCTGAGCTTCTCTCAGGAAGGTTCTATGGGGTGAGGCTGCTCTGATTGGCTGCTGCAGAAATTTGGTCTCTTTTACAAAAAGAGGTGGATAAGCTACAAAATGAGATGAGGCCTAGGCCTATTTTTTCACTTTGTGCTTACTACTATAGTTTTTTACTATTTACCGAGGCTCCCATTCCGACGACGGGGAATGATACAAAGCATGGGAATCTATGAAAGTTCCAATACTGGGGCAAACTATGGTCTTCTCTAGACCAGGCCTCCTTTACTTTCGAGCCACCATGATACACCACCAATGAGATCAACACTTAGTAAATGTGGGGTTGCCCGATGCACGAATTATAATGGTTATATCCCGCCCATATGGGATTACCAGATTTAGACACAATGTGCAGGGATGACAAAGTATACCTGGTATTATTTAACTAGACTTGGATGGAGAGCTCTACGGAACTGTGCACAACTGTAAAGATTGCAATGATGGCATATTTTATTGTTTACCTTGTTCATTTATTTATTTATTTGTTTATCCATTTATTTTTTCATTCAACTCATTCATCTCGTCTCACTTACAGATCCGGTCTGCTGTTACCCTCTAGTTTTCATTATGCTTTATTTTCCGTTACTGTATGTATGTATGTTTTGTTTTATATGCACTGATCCATGCTTGACCACGGCGTTTCTCCAATACGAATGTAACTCTATTGATGCCTTATGGCCGTTATTTCTGTTTTTGCTCAATAAAAAAAAGATTTGAAATTAAAAAAAATATATATCTCCTTATTAAAGAGTATCCTTTGCCCGGGGAGGCGGGGGGGTTGCTTATGACTTTGATGAGGATACCCCTGGAAGAGAACGAATATGCTACTTACTAGTATGCATCTGTTCTTGGCATGTAGGGCTGCTGACATTCATATCTGTGCATAGATCTCCGCCTAGTGTTGGGTCCGGATGATTGCACATTGTTGTCCTGGAAGAGTCTTCGAAGTATCACGAGATAGGTGGCTCCTCCCCTGGACTACAGTACGCATTGGGCATCGACTCCATCCCCAGATTGTTTTTAGCCATTGTGGCCAAGATGGAGTGAAACTGAGGGAATGATGACCATGCTATGAGTATATATGTGAATACTGCAGCTGCTACAGGCGCCGGGGAGGAGGGCGGGCGATATGAATGTCAGCAGCCCTACATGCCAAGAACAGATGCATACTAGTAAATAGCATATTCGGTTCGAGGCATGTGGGCTGCTGAATTCATATCTGTGCATAGAATACATAGCAGTCCCTCCATTAACGGCGGCCGCCGTGCCAGCTGCAGCAGTTTGGAAAAGTGTCTTGAGAACAGCCTGCCCTACAGCTGCCTGCTGTTTGGAGTGCACATCAACACAGTAATGTTTAGTAAATGTGTGCGTGGTAGACCATGTTGCTGCTCTACATATGTCCTCTAAGGGAATGTTTCCAAGGAAAGCCATAGAGGCCCCAAACTTCCTGGTGGAGTGGGCTCTCGGTGGAATGGTAAGAGTGCGTTTTGCTTTTGCATAGCAGATCTGGATACATTTAACGATCCACCTAGCAATACCAGCCTTGGAAATAGGGTTACCTTTGTGGTGTGGCGCAAAGGCGACAAAGAGTTGTTTAGTCTTTCTAAAATCTTTGGTCCTATCAATGTAATACAATAGGGCCCGCTTAACGTCAAGGGTGTGGAGCATCCGCTCCGCCAGTGACTCAGGATTTTGAAAGAAAACAGGCAATTCGATTGTTTGGTTGATGTGGAACTGAGACACAACCTTGGGCAGGAACTTAGGGTTAGTGCGGAGCACCACCCTGTTGGAATGAATTTGGATAAATGGCTCTTGGATTGTGAGGGCTTGCAATTCACTGACCCTCCGCAGCGATGTAATTGCTACAAGGAAAGCCACTTTCCACGTCAAGAACTGAATCTCGCAGGAATGCAGTGGTTCAAAGGGAGGACCCATCAGTCTGGTAAGAACCACATTGAGGTTCCACTCAGGAGCTGGTGGAGTCCGTGGCGGAATGACTCGTTAGAGGCCTTCCAAAAAAGCCTTGATGGCAGGCACCTTGAAGAGCGAAAGGTGTTGTCTATTTTGGAGATACGCGGCCATTGCAGACAGATGAATGCGAATGGAAGTATAGGCCAGATTACACTTGTACAGATGGAACAGGTAACAGATGATTGTAGGAAGGTGGATACCTGACTATGGTTGCCCCCAACTTTTTTTGCCTGGTGTTTTGCTGGTTTTCCGACTTAGTTGACCTGGGGCCCTGCCAATCAGGACCCCAGGCCTACTGCTCTCTCTCTAAAAGGGATTCCATGTACCTTAGGTACATTTCCAATTGGTACAGGGCCACCTTATCAGACCCTGTAACTCAGGGCATAAGTGTACCCAGGGCCTACCAGGGGTTGAAGCATGTATTATGCCACCCCTGGATGGCCATCTAAATCTGACACAACTGGCTGCACGACAGCTGGGGCAAGGTGGTGTAATCACCCTTTGCTTTAGATATAGTATACCTATATCTAACCCTAAAATGGACAAACAGATTCCTATCAGTCACTCCTATGGCAGGCCTTGACAATCCTGAAGGCAGAGTGCTTGGAATTATGTGAGATGGTGCTCTGGCGTGAGCTGAGCCCGTCTGCAGCTTGCGGAACCAAGTCCCAATAGCTGTTCCATGATAACGCATACCATATACTCTTAAGTGCATTATAATCCTCGCGGTTAAATGCTATCTTTGATATCGCTTTATCAAAACATGTCGAGTAAGGTGTCATACGAGTTGGAATACTAACCCCTCGCCAATTCTGGCGACGGGGTTAGCATTCCACCCTTCTAGAGGGACACGACATGTATGTAACTGTGAACCCCGGTTAAAGTTAACTCAAGCCTCAGCATCACAAAATGGATGCTGCCACCACAGACACGAGTCTGACCCCCTGCAGCTGGGAGTCCTTCCAGCGAGGGGAGCTTGGACAAAGGGTTTCCTGTCAGGGGCGGTGCTCGCACCATCCCAGACAGGGTTTTGTGTATCCTGGGTAGGCAGGGCTTTACAGGAAGGTGACTGCAAGTGGCACCCCGGTGCTCACTACGCATCTGCCGGCTAGAACCAGTTCCAGGGGCACACCAGCCCCTGGCCTGGGGAAAGTCCGGCATGGGAGAGGGGTGTAACCACCCCCCTTCCTGGTCCCACCCCTAGGGCAGGACCTAGTCGCGTACCCACCCCTTTCTTTAGGATAAAGGCAGGAGCGGGGACCCTTCCAAATTAGATCATCTTTGATTCAAGAAACTACTTTCTACGAAAGGAACTCTCGACTCTTCTCAAGATTTCTCCCTTGTGGCTAAGGAGTAGTCACCCTGCATCCGCAGGCACCATCTAAGAACTCTGCGGTTTGCTGCACGTCCTTCCTCAGGAATCCGACCGACCAGCACGACGAGACCCGGCTTCCCTGGCACCTCTGACCTCTACCTACCTCTACAGCTAAGCTGAGAACCGTAGGTGCGACGAGACCTCGAGGGACCGGCCATCATCAGAACTGCACGACTTCTATCCAGCACGACCGCCGAGGGATCCTCTGGTGAGTGCTTTGGGGTCCGAGAAGCCCTGACCCTGAGCAGCTCCAGCACCGAAGTCCAGCCTCCCAGCATCTCCACGATCTGCGTGGGGCCCTTGTGCTTTTTGGCTGCTCACCGCGTTGTCTGGCTACTAGCCCGCTGGCTTGTGGCCCTCGATGACGATCAACGACGACAACTCTGCTGGTCTGGTTGCTCCAGACTGGCCCTTGCTCCCTTCCAAAAGAGGAGCACCCCGGACCCTCCTGGTACACTCCAGACGCCATTTTAGGTCCACCGCGTGGGCTTAAATTTGCCAAGACTTGTTGCCCTAATCCTGGGTCCAGCGACGTCGACAGCATCAACCATCGTGGGCAGCTCGCACCTCCATCCTGGTCGCCGACAACGCCTCCTGGTCCGTGAGACTGCAGAGCCCAGCTTCGCCCACTCACCTGGTCGAGGTGACTTCGCCCGGTGCCATCCTGGTGCCCACACAATCACTGGCTAGTGATTAAGAACTTGGTCCCCTCTGCTTTCAGGTGTCATCCATCTTCGATCCAGGCTTGGATCACTCGAACAATCTTCACTGGTCGCCTGCCAGCAACTTCTTTCTTAAGGCTCCTTGTTCGTCAACGAGGATTCCCGACGTCTTTTCAGACCTATGCAGCTGCAGCCCCTGGGCTAGGTAACTTCGGCATTTCGGTGCCCCAGCATAGCCTCACTATCCAAGGGTCCAGATCCACTTTCGTTTTCGACCTACCTTATCGGGTTCGCCCGAGAACACTAACTTTTACTAGCTCCCATAGACTTTGTCCCGCATCCCGCGTGAGAGTGCACACTCTGCACCCGAGTCCCCTAGGCCTCCTACTAGTAATCTGAAGGTTCAGTAACGTAGTCCTAGCGATTCCAAAGCCTATTAGTCAAGTACTTACCTGCTAGTAATTTCGCATTCCACTTCCTTAGTATATGGGTTCCGTGCCCCTCGGGCTTTTGTGTAAATTGTGCAACTTAAAATATTTTCATAAGAGTTTTGTTGTGTGCTTAGTACCCTGTCCTCATAAAGAGTACAGGGCTGTTGTGATCTAAATAAATACACTGTTTATTTTCATAACACTTGTGTGGTGTCCTTTCACTTGGTGTTCAAGGGGTATATGTGATGGTATAACAGCTGGCTTAACACGCCCTCTAGAGTTTAGCCCGAAGACTGCTCGTATCCATGCTACTAGGATAGCTGGTCTATAAGGTTGACTTACAACCAATCACCATAAGGGTTGTTTGGACTGATACAAAGTGCTCACTAGAATAGTGAACATTATATATCAGGCCAACTTCTCACATTGGTGAGCAGCGGTTGGGATTTGAGCTTGCTGTTTTACCACACGTATCCTAAGAATATCTTTGTGAAAGATCACATAAGGTAAGGTACATATAACTTAGCTTAGAATACTCTGAGTTCTACTGAACCAGCTGTTGTAGCTCCTCAAGGCTTAGCACACCTTGGCTACAACTCTTAGCAAGGGATCAGTAGGCAAACAAATAGTGTAGGTAGGTGATAACTTACACCACACTAGAAGCATGTCTAACCACAGAGAGTCTTCAGAGACCCCTCTTGTGGTTGTGGACCCTCCACAGGTCCCTTCCAGATATGCTGCTCTTAGTTTCCAGGAGATGAGACAAGTGTGTACCTCCAGGAAACTAAAACAGGGTTCCAACCCTACCATTCCTTTTCTGATTGGTCTCTTAGAGACTTATGACGCTAGGAGGGCTGCTAACACAGATCCTTCTCATCCAGATGGGAATATGCCCCCTTACAGGGTCCCTTTGATAACCATGACCACCCCCTCCAGGAGGCAGATGATGCTGAGGAGGAGGATGAGGATGAGTTATCCGAGGATGAGGCAGACAAGGGACAGGTAGAAGTCAGGAGACTCACCAGGTCCAACTTAAGTAGGCATGAGAATGGATTTGGGGGACCCCCAGGGCCACTCTCAGGCAGACTTAACATTGGGAGTGGACGAGTTAGGTCTCTGTCCAGAGGCTCTAACAGATCCATTCGAACCAATAGCTCTCAGACCTCTTCTCACAGAGGGATGACATCCCCTCAGAGAAGAGAGCATGAAGCTAAAATGAAGGAAGTCAATCTGAGGATTGAAAGGGAAGAACTTGCCCTGGCCAAAGAGAGACTTGCCTTTGCTAGAGAGCAGAAATTGTGTGGGGCAGACCCCACTGGTGGCAGCATTCTCCCAAGAGAAAAAGACAGGAGTTTAGACACTAGACACCTGAGTAAGATAGTGCCCCCCCTTTAAACAAGGGGATGATATCCACAAATGGATGACTGCTTTGGAGAGGGCTTGCACTGTACAGTGTGTCCCCCAGAGTCAGTGGGCAGCTATCTTGTGGCTCTCCTTTGAAGGCAAAGGTAGAGATAAGCTCCTCACTACTAGAGCTGAGGATGCTAACAATTACCAAGTCCTGAAGAATACACTGGTTGATGGATTTGGTTTAACCACTGAACAGTACAGGTTGATGTTCAGAGACACCCAGAAAACTCAGTCTCAGGATTGGGCTGAATTTGTTGATTGTGCCACTAAGGCTTTTGAAGGCTGGCTACTGGGAAGTAAGGTTACTGATTTTAAAGGATTGTACAATCTAATTTTGAGAGAGCAAATCTTAAGTAATTGTCAGAACCAGTTATTACACCAACACCTGGTAGACTCTGATCTGACCTCTCCACAAGAATTGGGTAAGAGGGCAGACAAATGGGTCAGAACCAGGGTCAGGCCTAAGAACCAGGGTGGTGACCAAAAGAAGGAATCAACCAAGCCTCAAGAGAAGGGTGGGAATAAATCTTCTGATCAAACCACAGGGCCCCAAAATTCCTCTGAAAAGGGTGGGTCCCAAACTTCTCCCAAAACCCAAAAGAAACCTTATTGTCATACCTGCAAACAGGTAGGCCATTACAAAACTGACAGCAGTTGTCCCAAGGCCAACAACAATAAGGAGAACATACCCCCAAGTAATACTCCCAGACCTCCTGTTACCACTAGTGGTAATCCCCCAGGTGGTGGGAGTGCCCCCAAGAATGTGGTGGGCATTACTTTGGGAAACCAGGTGGACTATGGCTTAGCCAGGTCCCCGAACAACACTCTTGTCTGTGAGATTGGCATGGGGTTTGCCAACTTCACTACTGGTTCCCACATTTTGGGAAATTACAGACAAGAGCCCTTTATCAATGGTCAGAAAGTTGAGGCATACAGAGACACAGGGGCCAGCATCACCACCTCTGCTCAACTGATCCCTGGTTTCCTTTATCAGGTGAGAGACGTTCATGGAGTGAAAAGAAGGCATCCCATGGCAGTAGTCGAGCTCACTTGGGGTAATGTCACGGGGCCCATGAGAGTGGCAGTGACAGACACCCTACCTGTAGATTGCTTACTGGGGAATGACCTGGAACTCTCAGCATGTGCTGAGGTGGAGCAAGAAACTCACTCCAGAATGATAGGCCTACCCAGAAAGGTTAGTGGGGCAGTAACAGCTACAGCCCCAGTCCAAGCACCAGTCCTCCCTGAAAAGGTTGGAAGAGCAGTGGTAGCCACTGCCCAGGCTCAGAAAGACGTTCCTGAACAGGATAGGAGGGCTGTGACAGTCACAGCCCAAACACAGACTGAGTGCCCCCCTGAAAAGGTTGGCAAGGTTGAAATGGTCTCAGCCTCTACTCAGACAGATAGAGGGTTTGTGAAGCCTGAAACAATGGATCACTCCACCCAAACAGAGAGCATTGAGGAGGAAGAAAAGTCTTCCCCCTCCCAGACACTAGGTGAGAGCCAGCCTCCTCAGGGAACTGACTCTACTCCTGGTGAAGGAACTGCCCCAGAGGTAGTCAGGCCTAGCCTGGCAGAGCCCCTGATGACAGTGGACCCTTCCCAGGTGGGACCCAGTCTGGAGCATGTAGCCTGCACCTCTCTACCCTGCCTCAGTCAGCCCAGGGCTGTAGAGGTCAGGGAGGCCAGTGGTGGACCCCAAAGGGCCCCCTGTCCAAAAATCCCCAATCAGCAGATTAGGATCACTGAAGCTAGTAACCCTAGCCAAGTGAAAATAAAACACACTCCTTAGGGATCCCCCTTAAACTTAGGTAGGGAACTCCCACAGCTGGACACTGCTGGGCACAGCCAAACCTGGGGCCTAAAAACCCCAAACCTGACCTGTCCCTCCAGTAAGCCAAACAGAGGGACTCAGCCTCCAGCTTTAGGCAGCGAGAGGTTGACCCTGAGAGCTCATAGAAACTCAGTACTGGAAAGAAAGGCACATATGGTGGATAGTGATTGGGGGAAGTTGAGCCCAACAGTAGTGGAGTCTCACTTCAGTACTCCATTCCCACACCAGCCTTTTACTTTGCCAAAGCACACCACAGGTAGTGATTCCCTATGGTAGAGACCCTCAGATACCCTTAGGGTGAGGGGTTGCTTAGTGGACCATGATACAGGGGTAACCATGCCAGTGCATGTCCCACCTCATATGGCCACTCAGGCAATATAGTCTTACCTGGTCAAGGATAGCCTTATCTCCTTTCGTTGGGGGGGGGGGGTTGTGTAGGAAGGTGGATACCTGACTATGGTTGCCCCCAACTTTTTGCCTGGTGTTTTGCTGGTTTTCTGACTTAGTTGACCTGGGGCCCTGCCAATCAGGACCCCAGGCCTACTGCGCTCTCTCTAAAATGGATTCCATGTACCTTAGGTACATTTCCAATTGGTACTGGGCCACCTTATCAGACCCTGTAACTCGGGGCATAAGTGTACCCAGGGCCTACCAGGGGCTGAAGCATGTATTATGCCACCCCTGGATGGCCATCTAAATCTGACAACTGGCTGCACGACAGCTGGGGCAAGGTGGTGTAATCACCCTTTGCTTTAGATATAGTATACCTATATCTAACCCTAAAATGGACACACAGATTCCCATCAGTCACTCCTATGGCAGGCCTTGACAATCCTGAAGGCAGAGTGCTTGGAATTATGTGAGATGGTGCTCTGGCGTGAGCTGAGCCCGTCTGCAGCTTGCGGAACCAAGTCCCAATAGCTGTTCCATGATAACGCATACCATATACTCTTAAGTGCATTATAATCCCGCGGTTAAATGCTATCTTTGATATCGCTTTATCAAAACATGTCGAGTAAGGTGTCATACGAATTGGAATACTAACCCCTTGCCAATTCTGGCGACGGGGTTAGCATTCCACCCTTCTAGAGGGACACGACATGTATGTAACTGTGAACCCCGGTTAAAGTTAACTCAAGCCTCAGCATCACAAAATGGATGCTGCCACCACAGACACAAGTCTGACCCCCTGCAGCTGGGAGTCCTTCCAGCGAGGGGAGCTTGGACAAAGGGTTTCCTGTCAGGGGCGGTGCTCGCACCATCCCAGACAGGGTTTTGTGTTTCCTGGGTAGGCAGGGCTTTACAGGAAGGTGACTGCAAGTGGCACCCGGGTGCTCACTACGCATCTGCCGGCTAGAACCAGTTCCAGGGGCACACCAGCCCCTGGCCTGGGGAATGCAAATGCTACTTACCAGTATGCATCTGTTCTTGGCATGTAGGGCTGCTGACATTCATATCTGTGCATAGACCGCCACCTAGTGTTGGGTCCGGATGATTGCACATTGTTGTCCTGGAAGAGTCTTCGAAGTATCACGAGATAGGTGGCTCCTCCCCTGGACTACAGTGCGCATGGGCATCGCCTCCATCCCCAGATTGTTTTTAGCCATTGGCAGAGATGGAGTGAAGAATGTGAGTGATGACCATGCTATGAGCATATGTGTTTGTATGAATAAATACTGCAGCTGCTACAGGCGCCGGGGAGGAGGGCGGGCGATATGAATGTCAGCAGCCCTACATGCCAAGAACAGATGCATACTGGTAAGTAGCATTTGCAGTTCGAGGCATGTGGGCTGCTGAATTCATATCTGTGCATAGAATACATAGCAGTCCCTCCATTAACGGCGGCCGCCCGTGCCAGCTGCAGCAGTCTGAAAAAGCGTTTTTAGAACAGCCTGACCAACAGCTGCCTGCTGTTTGGAATGCACGTCTACACAGTAGTGCTTAGTGAAAGTATGTGTGGTAGACCATGTGGCTGCTCTACAGATATCGTCTAAGGGAATGTTACCTAGGAAAGCCATAGAGGCCCCTAACTTCCTAGTGGAGTGGGCCCTCGGTGGGATAGTGAGAGTGCGCTTAGCTTTAGCGTAGCAGATCTGAATGCACTTTACTATCCATCTAGCAATCCCCGCTTTGGAGATAGCGTTTCCCTTGTGTTGTGTGGCACAAGCAACAAAAAGCTGTTTGGTTTTGCGGAAATCTTTCGTCCTGTCCACATAGTACATCAAGGCCCTTTTCACATCAAGGGTGTGGAGCATGCGCTCCGCCAGCGTCTCTGGGTTTTGGAAAAACACCGGCAGTTCAATTGTTTGGTTTATGTGGAATTGTGAGACCACTTAGGGTAAGAATTTAGGGTTAGTGCGGAGCACCACCCTGTTAGCATGTACTTGGAAAAATGGTTCTTGGATGGTGAGTGCCTGCAACTCACTAACCCTCCGTAGCGATGTAATTGCTACTAAGAAAGCCACCTTCCAAGTCAGAAACTGAAGCTCACAAGAGTGCGGTGGCTCAAAAGGAGGACCCATCAGCCTTGTAAGAACCACATTGAGGTTCCATTCTGGAGCTGGTGGAGTCCTTGGTGGAATGACCCTTTTGAGTCCTTCCAGAAAGGCTTTGATAGCAGGGACCTTAGAGTGACAGGTGCTGCCTATTCTGGAGGTATGCTGCCATAGCAGACAGGTGAATGCGGATGGAAGAGTACGCTAGATTACATCGATACAGGTGAAAAAGGTAACATATGATGTTTTGAATGGAAGCATCTAGCGGGTCAATGTCGTGGTTCACACAGTAGATGACAAACCTCTTCCATTTAGCCGCATAACAAGCTTTAGTAGTGGGCTTCCTTGCCTCCCGAATGATGTCCATGCAAACGGGAGGAAGATTGAGGTAGCCAAACTCTAGGACTTCAGGAGCCAGATCGCCAGGTTGAGCTGTTGCGGATCTGGGTGCTGAATTTCGCCATGGCTCTGCGTCAGAAGGCTGGGAGTGAGATGAAGCCTTTGATGCGGTACCACGGAGAGTTCCAGAAACGTGGTGTACCATGGTTGGCGAGCCCACGTTGGAGCAACCAGGATGAGCGTCATCGAGTGTTGCCTGAGCTTGCGTGCCACCAGCGGTATCAGAGGTGCTGGGGGAAAAGCGTACGCAAATCTGCCTGACCAGTTCATCCACATCGCATTGCCCTGTGATTGGGGGTGTGGGAACCTGGCGGCGAAGCTTTGGCATTTTGCGTTCTCCTTTGTGGCGAACAGGTCTATCTCTGGATGACCCCACATTTGGAAGTACGGTTGGAGTACCGATGGATGTATCTCCCACTCGTGCATCTGATGGCTGTGCCTGCTGAGGAGGTCTGCCATCTGATTGTCCTTGCCCGGGAGGTGCTCCGCCATGAGGAAGATGTCCCTCTGAATGGCCCACTTCCACATGCTCTGAGCCAGATGAGACAGCTGTGGAGAGTGTGTGCCTCCCTGTTTCTGGATGTAGTACATGGCCGTCATGTTGTGGTCTACGCACTGTTGTTCCGTCCTTGCCTGAATGAGCCAGTCGTCCAGGTAAGGATAGACGTGGACGTTTTGGCGACGGAGATGCGCCGCCACAGTCGCTAGGCACTTCGTAAATACCCTTGGTGCCGTGGTGACCCCGAACGGCAGGACCTTGAACTGGTAATGCTGGTCTAAGATCGTGAATCTGAGAGACTTCCTGTGGGAAGGATGTAGGGGGATATGAAAATAGGCATCTTTCAGATCCAGTGTAGCCAGAAAATCCCCCTGCTGAAGCAGGGGAAGCACTTGCTGCAACGTGAGCATATGGAAGTGCTCCGAGAGTATGTACCAGTTTAGGGGCCTGAGGTCCAGGATAGGCCTGAGGGATCCGTCCTTCTTGGGAATCAGGAAATAGAGGGAGTAAACCCCTGTTCCCCGCTCTCGCAATGGAACGAGCTCTATTGCCCCTTTTTGCAGCATAACTAGAACTTCCTGCTGCAACAAGGTCAAATGCTCGCCTGACATAGGACGGCTTCTTGGGGGTATGTCTGGTGGAATGGAAGTAAGCTCTAGACAGTACCCGTACTGGATAAGGGACCTCACCACCTGTCCGTGGTGATGTTCTTCCACGCCGGCAGGAACTGCTGAAGTCTCCCCCCAACCGGTGTTGCATGGTCGGGGGGCAGTGACAAGACGTCACTGCTTGTTGGTGGTGGTGGACCTGGAGCCATTGTTTCCACGTCCCCTGCCTTTGATATTATTGCCTCTGTAACCACCTCTACCCTTGGTGTTATACGAGGGCTGGGTGTTACCCTTGTTGTATTGTGTGGACTGGGATGCCTGTTCCCGGGAGGTGCCTTTTGAATTTGAACGGCGAAAGGAACCACCCCGAAACTGCTGACTTTGTAAAGCCCCCATTGACTTTGCAGTTTCGGTATCCTTTTTCATTTTTTCTAGGGAGGCATCCACCTCAGGGCCAAACAGATGGTCAGGATTCACTGTTTGACTCAAAATGGTGGTTTGGATGTCGGGCTTGAACCCCGAAATTCTAAGCCAGGCATGACGTCTAAGTAACACACTTGTGTTGATGGCTCTGGAGGCTGTATCTGCCACGTCTAGAGCACATTTGATGGATGCATTTGTAATGAGTTTACCCTCCTGAATGAGCATCTCTCCTGCCTCCTTGTATTGGTCAGGCAAGTGTTGCAGAATGGCCTCTAAGGTGTCATAATGGGCCCTATCATAACGTGCAAGCAGGGCTTGGGTGTTAGATATTCTCCAGATGTTAGCTGCCTGCGCAGCAATGCGTTTGCCCGAGGCCTCAAAGATCTTGGACTCTTTGTCTGGGGGAGGAGCGTCACCAGTAGTCTGCGAATTCGCCCTCTTCCGAGCGTTGGAAACAACCAAGGAGTCCAATGGCAAGTGTCCCTTGATATAAGTGGGATCCGTGGGCGCTGCCTTATATTTCCTGTCGATGCGAGGGTTGACCACCCGCGCCCGGGTGGGCTCTTTGAAAACCTCCGGTGCATGTTTCAGCACCCCTTTAAGCATCGGTAGCGTTTTGACCTGCTTTTCGGCTACCGAGAAGGTGTCGAATAAGAAGTCCGCATCCACGGGGTCCGAGTGCAGCTCGACATCGTGGTTCGCCGCAGCTCTCTCTATTAAAGCATTGAAGGCCGCCGAGTCCTCTGTCGGGGACGTCTTGGCGGCGAAAAGTTGAGTGTCCTGACCAGACTGCGGGTCTTCTGTGTCGCCTCCTGCGGCCCAAGGCACATGCTCCTCCTCCGGATCCGAGTACGCAGGATAGTTGTACTCGGCATCTTCCTCGTCCGCATCGGCCGCGGGGGAACGCGTCGGCGAGTGTTCCAAGGCCTGTGGGGACACAGGTTCCACCAGAGCCGAAGAGTCCGCAGAGTACTTTTTGTTCTTGAGCGGGATCTTAAAAGGCTCCAACGCCGGCTCCGACGTGATCTTTCGTTTGAGGAGCGACAGTTTCCCGGTGTTGGCATCGATGATGACCTCACGACGTTCCTCTACCGCAAGCGGTTGGAGCCGAAGCTTCGACACCACCAAGGCAGCTTTCGGCGTTAACACCTCCCCTGAATGTCCGCCCTGTTTCGGCGCGAAGGCCTTCGGCGCCGACTTGGGTGGAAGGGTGAAACGAATAGGCGTTTGCTCTTTAGTAGGCTTAGGCGTGAGCGTAGGCACTACAGTGTCCTGAGCGGGAACCACAGTGGGCTTTCGGATCCGCTGTAAGGATTCCCCCACTTTCTTCGTAAAGGTCGCCGGGGGCTGAACCGGCTCGAGCGACCCCTCATTTTCGAGAGCCTGATCGCCGGTAGGCTTCTTCTTCGGGGCCCGACGCCCCATGCCTAGGCGCGTCGTCGCCCTGACGCTTCCTCGAAACCGTCTTCGGGTCCCCGACCCCTTTCGGCGCCGACGCGGCCGCGTCGGAGGCCTTCGCCTTCGGCGTCGACCCCGAGGGCTTCGGGTCGGCCATTTTGGCGTGGCTCTTCAAGTCGGCCATTTTTGTTTTCTTGGAAGTTGACGCCTCCAGAACCTTCTTCACCAACGCAACTTTCAGTTTCGGTTTCGCATCCGAGGGTGCGTGACCAGTTGGCTTCACTTTCGTTTTCTTCAACATAAGTGATGGCTTAGAAATGTCCATGACCGGGCCCGGAGGCGGGGACGTAGGACTCATAGTTAGATCTTGGGTAAGGCCCGAAGGCGATCCCTCGACCTGGGCCGTATGAATGGGAATAACCCCTGAGTCGGATAGGGAAGATGCTCCTCCTCTGAGCTATCTCCCATCGTGGCACAAGCCTGATCGTCGTCCCCTACCTCGTCGGAGACTTCGTCAAAGTCCGCCTCGCCCGCGTCGTAGGTGTTCTCCTCGGACGCGGGGCCAGATGTAGGAAGGTACATCCTGACTATGGTTGCCCCCAACTTTTTGCCCAGTGTTTTAGCTGGTTTTGGACATAGTCGACCTGGGACCCTGCCAATCAGGACCCCAGGCCTACTGCTCTCTCTTTAAAATGGATTCCATGTACCCTAGGTACATTTCCAATTGGTACTGGGCCACCCTATCAGACCCTGTAACTCAGGGCATGGGTGTACCCAGGGCTGCCAGGGGCTGCAGCATGTATTATGCCACCCCTGGCTGGCCTCCTAAATTTGACACAACTGGCTGCTTGACAGCTGGGGCAAAGTCGTGTAATCACCCTTTGCTGTAGATATAGTATACCTATATCTAACCCTAAAATGGACACACAGATTCCTATCAGTCACTCCTATGGCAGGCCTTAACAATCCTGAAGGCAGAGTGCTTGGAATCGTGTGAGATGGTGCTCTGGCATGAGCTGAGCCTGTCTGCAGCTTGCGGAACCAAGTCCTAATAGCTGTTCCATGATATCGCATACCATATACTCTTAAGTGCATTATAATCCTCGCGGTTAAATGCTATCTTTGGTATTGCTTTATCAAAACATGTCGAGTAAGGTGTCATACGAATTGGAATACTACCCCCTCGCCAATTCTGGCGACGGGGTTAGCATTCCACCCTTCTAGAGGGACACGACATGTATGTAACTGTGAACCCCGGTTAAAGTTAACTGAAGCCTCAGCTCCACAAAATGGATGCTGCCACCACAGACACGAGTCTGACCCCCTGCAGCTGGGAGTCCTTCCAGCGAGGGGAGCCTGGACAAAGGGTTTCCTGTCAGGGGCGGTGCTAGCACCGTCCCAGACATGGTTTTGTGTATCCTGGGTAGGCAGGGCTTTTCAGGAAAGGTGACTGCTGAGTGGCACCCCGGTGCTCACTACGCATAGGCCAGTCAGAACCAGTTCCAGGGGCACACCAGCCCCTGGCCTGGGGAAGTCCGGCAGGGGAGAGGGGTGTAACCACCCCCCTCCTGGTCCCACCCATAGGCAGGACCTAGTCACCGGGTCAGCCCCCTTTTTTAGTATAAAGATAGGAGCGGGCCCCCTGTTCAAATTAGATCATCTTTGGAATCAAGATACCACTTTCTTCGAAAGGACTTCACGATTTCTTCTTCAAGATTCTCCCTTGTGGCTAAGGAGTAGTCACCCTGCATCCGCAGGCACCATCCTAAAGAACACTGCGGTCTGCTGCAAGTCCTTCATCACGAATCCGACGACCCAGCTCGACGAGACCCGGCTTCCCTGGCACCTCTGACCTCTACTCACCTCTACAGCCAAGCTGAGAACCGTGAGTGCGACGAGACCTCGAGGGACCGACGATCGCCAAGACTGCACGACATCTTTACTGCAAGCCCACCGTGTCCTCCACTGGTGAGTGCTTTGGGGTCCGAGAAGCCCCGACCCTGCGCAGCTCCAGCACCCAAGGTCAGCCTCCCTGCATCTCCACGATCTGCGTGGGGCCCTTCTGCTGTTTGCTGTGCACCGCGTTGTTTGGCTACTAGCCGGCTGGCTTGTGGCCTTCTGAACGACGCCCGACGACAACTCTTCTGCTGGTCTGGTTGCTCCAGGCTGGCCCTTGCTTCCTTTTTCAAGAGAGGCACCCCGGACCCTCCTGGTCCACTCCAGACGCCATTTTAGGTCCACCGCGTGGGCTTGAATTTGCCAAGGCTTTGTTGCCCAATCCTGGGTCCAGCGACGCCGACAGCTTCTATCTTCGTGGGACAGCTCGATCCTCCATCCTGGTCGCCGACAACGCCTCCTGGTCCGTGAGATCTTCGAGTCAAGCGTCACCCACTCACCTTGTCGAGGTGGCTACCATCCGGTGCCCTCCTGGTGCCCACTGACTACTGGCTAGTAGTCTCGAACTTGGTCCCCTCTGCTTTCAGGTGTCATCTATCTTCGAGATCCAGGCTTGGATCCAACTGAACTTTCTTCACTGGTCACCGGCCAGCATCTTTTCTTCCGGCTCCTGGTCCGTCTACGAGGATTCCCGACGTCTTTTCAGACCTATGCAGCTGCAGCCCCTGGGCTAGGTAACTTCGGCATTTCGGTGCCCCAGCATAGCCTCACTATCCAAGGGTCAGAATCTATCTTCGTTTTCTCCCTACCAGGTCGGGTTCGCCCGAGAACACTAACTTTCTATTTCCTAGCTACCATAGACTTTTGTCCGCATCTCGCGTGAGAGTGCACACACTGCACCCGAGTCCCCTAGGCCTCCTAGTCGTAATCTAACGATTCCCTAGTCAAGTCCTAGCGATTCCAAAAGCTATTAGTACTGTACTTACCTGCTAGGAATTTCACATTCCACTTTTAGAGTATATGGTTTTCCGTGCCCCTCGGGCATTTGTATATACTGTGCTAACTTAAGTATTTTTGTAAGAGTTTTGGTTTGTGCTTAGTACCCTGTCCTCATAAAGAGTACAGGGCTGTTGTGATCTTTAATAAATAACTGTTTATTTTCATAACACTTGTGTGGTGTCCTTTCACTGGGTATTCAAGGGGTATATGTGTGGTAAACAGCTGGCTTAACACGCCCTCTCGAGTCTTTAGCCTTAGACTGCTCGTATCCATGCTACTAGGATAGCTGGTCTATAAGGTTGACTTACAACCAATCATCAATAAGGGTTGCTGGACTGATACATAGTGGGCACTAGAATAGTGACCACTGCATATCAGGCCACCTTCTCACACCAGAGTCCGACCCTCGCACGTCGTCTTCCCCCTCGACAGATTCCTGGAAAATGTCATCTGGTGGGGGCGCCGAAGCCGATAATTGAGCCTGGAGCCGATTGGCCCTGCGAATCTTTAAAGTCTTCTTGCTTCGGAACTTCGAACACGCCATGCAGGTGTCTTCGCGGTGATCCGGCGACAAGCAGGTATTGCACACAGGGTGCACGTCGAGGTGTGAATATTTGGAGTGACACAGCGGACACTTTTTGAATGGAGTCCGCTCCATAGCTAAGGGTGTAGTGTAGGCCCGTCCGCGCCGAAGGCACGTGGAAGGGCAGCAAGAGATCGGAGCTGAGAGTCAGCAAGAAACCCGTACGCAACTATACCGACGCCCAGCCTAAAGACCTTTTGGTCTCGAGTAGAAGTTGAACAACTATCGGTTCCGAAAGAGGGAACCGAAACACATCCGAACCCAATGGCGGAAAAAAACAATCTGGGGATGGAGGCGATGCCCATGCGCACTGTAGTCCAGGGGAGGAGCCACCTATCTCGTGATACTTCGAAGACTCTTCCAGGACAACAATGTGCAATCATCCGGACCCAACACTAGGTGGCGGTCTATGCACAGATATGAATTCAGCAGCCCACTTGCCTCGAACAGTCCGGCATGGGAGAGGGGTGTAACCACCCCCCTTCCTGGTCCCACCTCTAGGGCAGGACCTAGTCGCGTACCCACCCCTTTCTTTAGTATAAAGGCAGGAGCGGGGACCCTTCCAAATTAGATCATCTTTGATTCAAGAAACTACTTTCTACGAAAGGAACTCACGACTCTTCTCACGATTTCTCCCTTGTGGCTAAGGAGTAGTCACCCTGCATCCGCAGGCACCATCTAAGAACACTGCGGTTTGCTGCACGTCCTTCCTCAGGAATACGACCGACCAGCACGACGAGACCCGGATTCCCTGGCACCTCTGACCTCTACCTACCTCTACAGCTAAGCTGAGAACCGTCGGTGCGACGAGACCTCGAGGGGCCGGCCATCATCAGAACTGCACGACTTCTATCCAGCACGACCGCCGAGGGATCCTCTGGTGAGTGCTTTGGGGTCCGAGAAGCCCCGACCCTGAGCAGCTCCAGCACCGAAGTCCAGCCCCCCAGCATCTCCACGATCTGCGTGGGGCCCTTCTGCTTTTTGGCTGCTCACCGCGTGTTCTGGCTACTAGCCCGCTGGCTTGTGGCCCTCGACGACGATCAACGACAACAACTCTGCTGGTCTGGTTGCTCCAGACTGGCCCTTGCTCCCTTCCAAAAGAGGAGCACCCCGGACCCTCCTGGTCCACTCCAGATGCCATTTTAGGTCCACCGCGTGGGCTCGAATTTGCCTAGACTTGTTGCCCCAATCCTGGGTCCAGCGACGTCGACAGCATCAACCATCGTGGGACAGCTCGCACCTACATCCTGGTCGCCGACAACGCCTCCTGGTCCGTGAGACTGCAGAGCCCAGCTTCGCCCACTCACCTGGTCGAGGTGACTTCGCCCGGTGCCATCCTGGTGCCCACACAATCACTGGCTAGTGATTAAGAACTTGGTCCCCTCTGCTTTCAGGTGTCATCCATCTTCGATCCAGGCTTGGATCACTTCGAACTTCAACACTGGTCGCCTGCCAGCAACTTCTTTCTTCAGGCTCCATAGACTGCAACGAGGATTCCCGACGTCTTTCCAGACCTATGCATCCGCAGCCCCTGGGCTAGGTAACTTCGGCATTTCGGTGCCCCAGCATAGCCTCACTATCCAAGGGTCCAGATCCTTTTTCGTTTTCAGCCTAACTAGTCGGGTTCGCCCGAGAACACTAACTTTGCTTTTACTAGCCTCCATAGACTTTGTCCCGCATCCCGCGTGAGAGTGCACACTCTGCACCCTGGTCCCCTAGGCCTCCTACTAGTAATCTGAAGGTTCAGTAACGTAGTCCTAGCGATTCCAAAGCCTATTAGTCCAGTACTTACCTACTAGTAATTCCGCATTCCACTTTCATAGTATATGGTTTTTCGTGCCCCTCGGGCTTTTGTGTAAATTGTGCAACTTGAAGTATTTTCGTAAGAGTTTTGTTGTGTGCTTAGTACCCTGTCCTCATAAAGAGTACAGGGCTGTTGTGATCTAAATAAATACACTGTTTATTTTCATAACACTTGTGTGGTGTCCTTTCACTTGGTGTTCAAGGGGTATATGTGATGGTAACAGCTGGCTTAACAGGCCCTCTAGAGTTTAGCCCGAAGACTGCTCGTATCCATGCTACTAGGATAGCTGGTCTATAAGGGTGACTTACAACCAATCATCAATAAGGGTTGTTTGGACTGATACAAAGTGCTCACTAGAATAGTGAACATTATATATCAGGCCAACTTCTCACAGAGAGCATTTGGCGTTTGCCGTCTGCAAACAAGTCTATGGTTGGACGACCCCAGCAACAAAAAAGCTCTGCTACCACTTCATCGTTTAGCACCCAGTCTGGCTGATCTTCGAAGTGCCTGCTGAGTGAGTCGGCTTTTACGTTCAACTCGCCTGGAAGGTGCACTGCCACTACTGTGAGGTCTCGAGAGAGAAGCCAATGCCAGATTGTCTGAGCCTCTCGAGAGAGTGGGCGAGATCGTGTGCATCCTTGTTCAGATAGAACATGGTGTGGTCGTATTGTCCGTCTGAACTAGGACTGAGTTGGACTCGATCGCTGGAAAGAAAGCTTTGAGAGCCAGGAATACCGCTCTGAGTTCCAGCATGTTGATGTGGTATGTCTGCTCCTGCGCAGACCACTGGCCTTGAATTTGAAGCGGACCCATGTGCGCTCCACAGCCTTGCAGAAAGGCATCAGTCACTATAGACTGGGATGGAAGAGGTTGGTGAAACTGTACTCCCACCAGCACATTCCTCCTCCGAGTCCACCATTTGATGTCATCCTTCGCCGCTTGGGAAAGAGTGATACGATCTTCCCATCGCCCTGTCGCTTGGTCCCACTGTTCCTCTAGAGCCTGCTGCAGAGGACGCATTCTCAGCCTGGCGTTTGGGATGAGAAAAATGCAGGACGCCATGGAACCCAGCAGGGATGCTACTTGTCGGGCTGTTGGAAACCGAGACTCTAGCAGAATCCCACATTTCTGACTCATGGAAAAAAGTCTCTGCTCCGAAGGAAACGCTATTCCCAATCTTGTGTCCAGAACGGTGCCTAGGTAGTGGATGGACTGTGTAGGCCGCTGGACTGACTTCTACAGGTTTACATGGAGGCCGAGTCTGTGCAACTGGTGCAGGCAAAGTTGTAGATCGGGCGCTACCTGTACCGGAGATGGGCCTTTTAGGAGCCAGTCGTCCAGGTATGGGTAGATGAAGAGTCCCTTTTTGTGAAGAAAAGCCGCCACCACTGCCATGCATTTGGTGAAGACTCGTGGTGCGGACTTGAGACCGAAGGGTAGCACCTTGTACTGGTAGTGTTTTTTCCCTTTGACAAACCTCAAGTACTTGCGATGTTGTTGATCAATTGGGATATGAAAGTACGCATCTTGCAGATCCACCGAACACATCCAATCTCCGGCTTGAAGATGTGGGCATATTTGGTGAAGCGCTAACATGCAGAACTTTTCTTTGACGATGACTTTGTTCAATAGACGCAGATCGAGTATTGGTCTGAACTTGTCCTCCTGATCTTTTTTGGGGACAAGAAAGTATCTGGAGTAGACTCCCTTTTCTCTTTGAGAGGGAGGAACTTCTATAGCTCTTTTTTGTAGTAGAACTTTCACCTCTCTATTCAAAGCAAGCTTAGCTGGTGAGGGCAAGAGTTCTTTGGAGGAATGCTCTTCGGAGGCGCACGGAAACGTAGCCTGTATTCATTGCGCAGTATATTCAGCACCCACTGATCCTTTGTGATGCTGACCCACTCTGCCAGGTGTTGAGGAACTTCCTCCCACTGGAGTGGGCAACGGGGCCAGAGGAAGCCACTGCTCAGGCCTTTCCTCCTCTTGTGGTGTTAGAGGACTGTTGGTGACCTCCTCTACCTTTGTTGGCTTTGCCTCGAAACTGGGATTTACCCTGGTTCTTACTTTGGGACCACTGAGGGGTTTGAACCCTCTGTTGAGAACCTCTCCCTCCGTTGGTCTTGAAGCGGCGTTTGAATTCTTTTTTCTTTTCCAAACCCACCGCTTTCACTGTATCTAGTTCCGTCTTCATACGGGTCATCTCTTCGTCAGCATGTTCCCCGAAGAGAGAGGAACCCGAAAAGGGAAGATTAAGGATGCGATGCTGAGCATCTGGCTTCAGACCTGTGAGGCGCAACCAAGCCAACCTCCTGGCACAAACCCCATGTGAGTAGGAATGCGCCGCAAGCACTGCACCATCCGCAGCCGTGCTTATCATCTGATTCGCCACCAGATATCCTTCTGTCACAGTTTTTTCAAAATCCTGCTGGTCTTCCTTTGGCAGTTTGGATTTGAACCTTTCCATGGAGTCCCATAAGGCTCTGTCGTATCGGCCCAGCAATGCAGCCGCACTGGAAACCTTCAGAGTGGAGGCAGCTGAATTGCAAACCTTGCGACCCCAGGAGTCCTGAGATTTGCTGTCCTTGCCTGGTGGGACTGACTAGGAAACGGCAACTGCATGAGTCTTCCTCGCCGCTGCTAATGAATCTGCTGGAGGGTCAGATTTTACAAAAACCGGGTCAGAAGAGGCCGGTTTGTATTTCTTCTGAATGCGGGCTGGCACCGCTCTGATAGCCGCTGGAGTTAGGAAAACCTCTTTGACAGGATCCATAATCCCCGGGACTAAAGGCAGCAGTGGGCGAGAGAGCTTTTTTGTGTAAAGTCTCAAAAATTACTGTCGTTGTAACCTGAGGGACAGACATTTCAATGCTCAGCTTCTGAGCTCCTCTTTGCTGGACATCCAGATAAGTGCCAATGTCATCCACTGGGGAGGATCTGGACGTAGGACTGTCCGTCAACGTAGGGGAGTAATCCCTCTTGGAAGACCTGGTAGAAGAGGTAGATGAGGTAGACTGAGTTCGTTGATGTGAGAAGTTGGCCTGATATGCAGTGCTCACTATTCTAGTGATCACTATGTATCAGACGCTTATTGATGATTGGTTGTAAGTCAACCTTATAGACCAGCTATCCTAGTAGCATGGACAAGAGCAGTCTTTAGGCTAAACTCTAGAGGGCGTGTTAAGCCAGCTGTTATACCATCACATATACCCCTTGAACACCAAGTGAAAGGACACCACACAAGTTGTTATGAAAATAAAAGGATATTTATTTATAACACAACAGCCCTGGACTCTTTATGAGGAAAGGGCGCTAAGCACAATACAAAGCTCTTATAGAAATAATGAAAGTCGCACAATTTACACAAATGCCCGAGGGGCACGAAAAACCATATACTATGGAAATGGAATGCGAAATTACTAGCAGGTAAGTACTACTCTCAGAGACTTTAGAAACGCTAGGCCTACAATGCTGAACCCTTAGATTAGAAGCAGGAGGCCTAGGGACGTCGTGTGCAAAGTGGAAACTCTCACGCGTAATGCGGAACAAAGTCTATGGATACTAGTAAATGCAAAAGTTAGTGTTCTCGGGCGAACCCGACTAGGTAGGTCAAAAACGAAAGTGGATCTAGACACTTAGAGAGATGTTCTACGCTGGAGCACCGGGGTACTCGGTTTACCTAGCCCAGGGGCTGCGGCTGCATAGGGTTCAAGTGTCGTCGGGAATCCTAGTTAACGAACCAGGAGCCTGAAGTGGAAGTTGCTGGCAGGCGACCAGTGAATATGTTCCGGGCTGATCCAGGGACGGATCAGTGAAGAAGAGTACCTGTAAGCAGAGGGGACCGAGTTCTGAATCACTAGCCAGTGATTAGGTGGGCACCAGGATGGCACCTGACGAGGTCACTCAGCCAGGCGAAGAGGTGACACTGAATTCTGCTGCTGCACGGACCAGGGGCGCTGATGTCGACCAGGCTGGAGGTCTGCAAGCTGTCCCACGTCGGATGTCTGCTGCTGGCACTGCTGGATCCGGTGAAGGAGGCAACAAGCCTTGGCTACGGCAAGCCCACGTGGCGACACAAAATGGCGTCTTGGGTGGACCAGGAGGGTCCGAGGAAGGTCCCCTTCAGGAGGAGACTAGGGCCAGTCTAGAGGAGCTAGACTAGCGGTGAAAACAACGTAGGTCGTCGTCTGGAGGGTCACTAGCCAACGGGCAAGTGACCGGACAACGTAGCAGCAACCCAGGAGCAAAAGGGCCCCACGCAGATCTGGTGGATGCTGGGGGCTGGACTTCGGTGCTCGTGCTGCTTGGGGCTGGGGCTTCTCTTACCCCAGTGCACCCACATGAGGGTCCCTCGGTGGTCGTGCTGGTTCAGTGTCGTGCTGGTTCTGATGATCGCCGGGTCCTCTGGTCTCGTCGCACCTACGGTTCTCAGCTGTGCTGTAGAGGCAGGTTGAGGTCAGAGAGGGCAGGGAGTCCGGGTCTCGTCGAGCTGGGCAGTCTGGTTCCGGAGGAAGGACGTTTCAGCAAACCGCAAGATACTTAGGTGGTGCCTGCTGCTGCAGGGTGACTATTACTTAGTCACAAGGGAGAAATCTTGAGAAGAAGTCTTGAGTTCCTTTCGTAGAAAGTAGTTTCAGGATTCAAAGATGATCTAATTTGGAAGGGTCCCCGCTCCTACCTTTATTCTACAGAAAGGGGCTGGTACGCGACTAGGTCCTGCCCATGGGTGGGACCAGGAAGGGGGGTGGTTACACCCCTCTCCCATGCCGGACTTTCCCCAGCTCAGGGGCTGGTGTGCCCCTGGAACTGGTTCAAGCCGGCCTAGGCATAGTGAGCACCGGGGTGCCACTTGCAGTCAACCTTCCTATTCAGCTCTGCCTACCCAGGATACACAAAACCCTGTCTGGGATGGTGCTAGCACCGCCCCTGACAGGAAACCCTTTGTCCAAGCTCTCCTCGCTGGAAGGACTCACAGCAGCAGGAGGTCAGACTTGTGTCTGTGGTGGCAGCATCCATTTTGTGATGCTGAGGCTCGAGTTAACTTTAACCGGGGTTCACAGTTACATACATGTCGTGTCCCTCTAGAAGGGTGGAATGCTAACCCCGTCGCCAGAATTGGCGAGGGGTTAGTATTCCAATTCGTATGACACCTTACTCGACATGTTTTGATAAAGCGATACCAAAGTTGACAAATAACCGCGAGGATTATAAGGCACTTAAGAGTATATGGTACGCGTTATCATAGAACAGCTATTAGGACTTGGTTTCGCAAGCTGCAGACGGGCTCAGCTCACGCCAGAGCACCATCTCACATAATTCCAAGCACTCTGCCTTCAGGATTGTTAAGGCCTGCCATAGGAGTGACTGATAGGAATATATTTGTCCATTTTAGGGTTAGATACAGGTATACTATATCTAAAGCAAAGGGTGATTACACCACCTTGCCCCAGCTGTCGTGCAGCCAGTTGTGTCAGATTTAGATGGTCAGCCAGGGGTGGCATAATACATGCTGCAGCCCCTGGTAGGCCCTGGGTACACCTATGCCTTGGGTACCTAAGGTACACTGTACAGGGACTGATAAGGTGACTCAGTATCCAATTAGATATGTACCTAAGGTACATGGAATCCATTTTACAGAGAGAGTAGTAGGCCTGGGGCCCGGAATAGCAGGGTCCCAGGTCAACTAAGTCGGAAAACCAGCAAAACACCAGGCAAAAAGTTGGGGGCAACCATAGTCCGGTATCCACCCTCCTACAGTCGGCGCCTACGGTGAGCACTGTGCCTCCTCTCCCGCGATCTTTTTGAACGCTCATCCCTTCCTGAGAAGTGGATATATTTGGTGAAGCGCCAACATGCAAAATCTTTCCTTTTTGACGTGCAGATTTAGTGTTCGCAAGTCCAGAATGGGTCTGTATTCTGCCTTCTGTCCTTTTTTCTTGACCAGAAAATAACGGGAGTACACCCCTTTTCCTCTCTGAGAGACCGGCACTCCATCAATAGCTGACTTTGAGTAGAGTTGAGACTTCTCTTTGCAGTAGGTGCAGCTGATGATTTGATGTGGACATCGGGGGAACCGGTGGAGGCAGATGATTGAAACGATGACAGTACCCATTCTGAAGCATAGACAACACCCATCTGTCGTTTGTGATGCTTTGCCACTCTTTCAAATAATTTGCCTGGCTTCCCCCCCACTGGAGTGGTCCACGGCGCTGGGGGAAGAAACTACTCATTGCTTGGATTGAGTCTTACCGGTGTTGTTGCCTTGGCATGGATTACTTCCTCCCTTGTAATTACATTTTCCTTTGTACTGGGGCTTTTGCTGCCCCTGCTGATCGTGGTTTTTCTGCAAGTTCGGGGTTTGAACCCGCTGCTTTGTAGAGCCCTTGTTAAAGGAGCAAAATTTCATCTTGAACTCCTTCTCAAGACCCACCGCCTTGAGTGTTTCCAGCTCTACCTTCATGCGCTGCATCTCTTTGTCCGCACTTGTGCCAAACAACGAAGCACCTGAAAAAGGCAAGTTAAATATGCGCACTTGGGCTTGACATCCTTGCAGTTACCCCATGAGCATACCCATGAGCTGCTACGTTAGCCCCATCCGCTGCAGCGCTTATCACCTGGTTGGAGACTTGACTGCCTTCCAGGAGGATTTCTTCAAAGTCCTTACGATCCTCTGCTGGGAGTTTCTCCACAAAATGCTGCAGAGAATCCCACAGGGATCGGTCATAACACCCCAAGAGGGCTTCCGCATTGGCAACTGAGAAAAGCCGCTGATGTACTGCAGACCCGCCTTCCCCACGAGTCATTGCATCTTACTGTCCTTATCCGGAGGCACAGTGGAGGATGAGGCGACTGCATTGGACTTCTTCGCCGCCACGACAATCACTGAGTCCGGGGGAGGATCAGCTCTGAGGAATAGCAGGTTGTCTTCTGGAGATTTGTACTTTTTAAGGATCCGCGCCGGAGCCGCCTTGACCGTCGCTGGGGTTAAGAAGACGTCCATAACTGGCTCTATAATCCCCGGCACCAAAGGTAGAAGAGGTTTGGGTGCAGACCTATGCTGTAGTGTTCAAAAAATTACTGAGGTCTTGATCTGCGGAGCTTTTAAGGTAACTCCCATCTTAAGAACTCCCCTACCAAGTATGTCCTGAAAAGTGTAGATATCATTAATCGGAGATACCCTCGTTGAAGGAGAGTGTTAGGGTAGGAGAGTAGTTTCTGTGAGAGCGGGTTGAGGAGAAAGAAGTAGGAGTTCTTCGCTCTCTCCTTCTGCTCCTTGATCGTGATCTACGCCTGCTGGTTCGCACCCTGGAGCGTGAACTTTCGCTCTGGCGAACTGGGGAGTGTGATCTTCCCCTCTGGCGAACTGGGGAGCGTGAGCTTTCCCTCTGGCGAACTGGGGAGCGTGATCCTTCCCTCTGGCGAACTGGGGGAGCGTGATCTTTCCCTCTGGCGAACTGGGGGAGCGTGATCTTCCCCTCTGGCGAACTGGGGGAGCGTGATCTTCCCCTCTGGCGAACTGGGGGAGCGTGATCCTCCCCTCTGGCGAACTGGGGAGCGTGAGCTTTCCCTCTGGCGAACTGGGGAGCGTGAGCTTTCCCTCTGGCGAACTGGGGAGCGTGAGCTTCCCCTCTGGCGAACTGGGGAGCGTGAGCTTCCCCTCTGGCGAACTGGGGAGCGTGAGCTTCCCCTCTGGCGAACTGGGGAGCGTGAGCTTCCCCTCTGGCGAACTGGGGAGCGTGAGCTTCCCCTCTGGCGAACTGGGGAGCGTGAGCTTTCCCTCTGGCGAACTGGGGAGCGTGCGCTTTCCCTCTGGCGAACTGGGGAGCGTGCGCTTTCCCTCTGGCGAACTGGGGAGCGTGCGCTTTCCCTCTGGCGAACTGGGGAGCGTGAGCTTTCCCTCTGGCGAACTGGGGAGCGTGAGCTTTCCCTCTGGCGAACTGGGGAGCGTGAGCTTTCCCTCTGGCGAACTGGGGAGCGTGAGCTTTCCCTCTGGCGAACTGGGGAGCGTGAGCTTTCCCTCTGGCGAACTGGGGAGCGTGAGCTTTCCCTCTGGCGAACTGGGGAGCGTGAGCTTTCCCTCTGGCGAACTGGGGAGCGTGAGCTTTCCCTCTGGCGAACTGGGGAGCGTGAGCTTTCCCTCTGGCGAACTGGGGAGCGTGAGCTTTCCCTCTGGCGAACTGGAGAGCCTGATCTTTCTCTGACGAACTGGAGAGCCTGATCTTTCTCTCTGACGAACTGGAGAGCCTGATCTTTCTCTTTGTCTCACCGGAGAGCGTGACCGTTCTCTAGGCCTAGAGAGCGGTTGCTGCATCCGATATGCTGTTTCCTTGTCCTTAGCCCAGTGATGAAGTGGCCTGTACCATCTCGGTGAAAGCCTGACAGTAGGCGACTTTGGAGTTGAATCTTTCACTGGAGAGTGTGATGGAGGCGTTGCATCCCTTTGCGAATGCCTGGAGTCCTCGCTGCCCGACTTATAAATAATTAAATCCGGGCCAGAGTCTGAACCTGAGACAGCCACAGACCTGGAGCGACTGCGAGAGTCCCTCTGCTCTGGAGACCTCTTCCGCTTGGCAGCGTGACACTCACTTCCGATCCCTGGTCATCCTCCGCAGCTGAATCGGAACCAGAAGACCTCAGAGACTGCTGCGCCACTGGTTGAGGCTGAACCACTGGAGTCCCATGCCTCGACGTCTAGTTCCGAGGAGGTGAAGTCCATAAAGACTTTTCCAACATCGAACTTTGTTCATCAGTCGACGGCGAGTGTCGATGTCCTGCCGACGTTTCTGAATGCCTTGACGTCTAGCGTCGATGGTGTGACGCGGACGGAGGAAGCTTCGACGTGGTCCTTCGAGGACAATGAATGCCTCGATGTCGAGTGGCGATGGGTCGTTGACTGAGAATTCCTCAACGTCGATCGCCGATGACCTGTTGACGAAGGAGGATGCTTCGACGTCGATCGCTTCATCGACGTCGATCGCCGATGACCTGGCGGCGACGGAGGTTGCCTCGACGTCGAAGGTCGATAGCCAGACGTCCTCGACGCTGAGCGCCGATGACTAGGCGACGGCGGAGGCTTCGACGTCGAAGACTCTACCTGAGCCTTCGACAACGGAGGTCTCTACGTTGAGCCGCCCTGCTTCAACGGTGACCTCTCGATGCTGCACGTCGCCCGGTTGACTGCAGCGGAGATTTCTTGACTTTCGACGCTGAAGACTTCACCTTCTTCGTCGTTGGAGACCTAGACGCCGAAGGAGAGCAGGTCGGGACTTTTTTCGACGTCGACCGCTTCCTAAGTCTCCTTGGAGTTTGGAGACCTACCTCTCACAAAGTCCATAAATCCTGCTTCTTTCTCGGTCCTTGATAGTTCTGGATGACAAGGACTGGCAGTGGACACAAGATGCTACCTCATGAGAGTCGGTAGACAGCGAATACACACTGGATGTGTATCTGACCAAGCCTGCTTATGCCCACAGGCAGGGCAGGTGTCAAAAAGAGCCTTAGGCATTTTGACAAATAATTCACCTTTTTTGAGCCCAAAAAAGGTAGAACTCTCTCTCTAGGGTAAAAACCTGTCGAGTGAGATCAAAAAAGAAAACACCAAGTAATTCAGACAGAAAGTCAAAAAAAGGTGGGAGCTGTTAACCAGGGTCCTGACAGAAGGAGCCGGAAAGAACAACTGACCTGTCACCCCTGAGGCATGATGGGAAGCCTGGAGTCAGGGCTGCCTTAAAGGCACAGTGCCAGTTTTTTGGTTGAAAATGCTTTCATTTTCTATGTTATTGCTGTTCAATGCAGCCTGAGGCTAACAATGTCTTTTTATGAGCAATTTTCAGGAGTTATGAGTGGTTTTACTCATTAAAACACAAAATTCAAAGGATATTTGATTTAATGTGTTCTTTGTTTCCTTTATAATTGCAGTACATGTACAAGGTTTTACATTGTGTTAGCCTCTTTTTAGGGCTGCATTGGTGTGAGAAAAATAATATATGTACGTACATATATGTGGAGTTAGATATATGTGTTTTTACATATATATTTTGATATTGTTTCCGGGGTCCCACACATGGGCGAGAATATTCAGTGCTTATGACTATTGATGAGGATCCCCTGGAAGAGAATTAACAGCTCTCGTCGATGAAGATGTTGTCGACGACGAGTGAGTTTTTGGTTTCTTTTTCGTCGACGAGAGGATAGGAATTGTCGACGAGACAGGTCTAGAGCTCATAGACACCTTATAGGACGTCGAGGTAACTGTCGTCGACGAGCCAGCAGCAGATGTCGTCACAGTTGCCGAGCCGGAGACGGCATATCTCGTCGTCGGGGCGATTTTCGCCGCTCCAGTCGACGATTTTACATGTTTCTTGGTGGAAACCTGACTGGAAGGAGAAGACGCCCGAGAGTCATATCTCGTGGGCGAAGCAGGAGGAGGTGAAGAAACCGCAGGAGCCATAGAGAGAGTTTCTTTTTCTTTAAAAATGGAGAAGGCAAATCCTGCACACTGCTACGCTTACTGGCTGTTTTAGAAGTACCAGACATAAGGCTGTCTGCGTCAGAAAGTGTGTTATCCTTGTCCTTAAGTCTCTGCAACCAGAGGAGGAGAAGACCTTCCCTGTCTTTAAGGGTCTTAGTAGAAAAAGTCCTGCAAAATTTACATCTGCTCACCTTATGGTCCGGGTAAAGACAATATATACACTTGCTGTGGGGATCTTCAGAGTATAAGCGCAGCTTCCTACAGGAAGAACAGGGTCTAAATAGAGACCGCTTACTTGAAGACATGTCAAACACTGGAATCCAGAAGAAAATTTGAGAAAAACTGAGCAGAGCTCAGGAGAATCCCTTCACACGACATGCGGTAGAAAATCTGAGGGACTGAGCTCTGAGAAGGTTCTGGAGGGGTGCTTGCGCCTAATTGGCCGCAGTTTGGACTAACATAATGACATTGATATGTTGCAAGTGTTTTTTCTCTCTGCCATGTATTCCTATGTAGGAATTATGTCTTGGTATTTCTATGCATTTCTACTGTGTATTTTTTGGTTATGTTTTTACATACTTAGGTTATTAGCATCTTATTGCTATGATATTTATCGTGGGACTCCCACTTCGACGACGGGGAATATTCAAGCATGTGAATCTATGAAAGACACCCCAAAACTGGATAACTTCTTAGTGTGTTGTGTAAGCGAGTAGTAGGCATTCTCTGAGACAGCTGGCTATGAAGACATGAGTTGTTAGCAACACCCTTATTAAAGAAGACACATACAATTCTAACAGCTTGCACAACATTAAACATTACTTCTCAGCAGGGAGTATTATGCACCTCTGTATGCTTTAATCTAATGGTGCATGCATTTAATCTTGATCTGGTGCTGTGCTTTTACAACCAGCAGTAGGCAATTTAGGTGAATCTTACTAAACTGTGCTGTTAATGAATATGGGAAATTAACATAAGAGAGGCCAGACCAAGTTCATGAATAAATAATCTACCTTAATTTTGGCTTCATCTGGTCCTTTGCTGGAATCTGCCACCTTGGTCCCTTGTTTTTCCCTTTGTCTGTACGTTTTCATTACGCCACATAAAAAGGCACTTTTGTTCTGTGGAAAGAAAAAAGAAAGTCACAATCCAGCAAGCCAAGTCCCAAGGCATGCTCCATTTTTAGGTAGCTAGGCCTTATGCTATGTAGCCAGCATGGTTTGCCACTGGTGACCATTGACCACAATATTAGTGCACTTCAACTTAACTGGATAAGTATGACCATTCAGTGTTTCGTTCTCAGAGGAGCAAGACGAAAGGTCTTAGAAACTCAAGCATTTAACTTTTACATTGCATTCAGAATGTCCAATTAGTAAGACTTGGAAAATCACTAAATCATGTAAATAGGCAACACACAAATTGTGAGTCACAAAGAATAAACAAGCATTTACAATGCAATGGTCTCAGCATTATTAAAGGTAGAGCTATTAGCATTGCTCATGACTTTTTTTAATCATAAATAAATGGCATTGTCATTTACATTGCCAATAGCTTAATCGTTAAATAAATGGCATAAATGGCAAAATGAAATAGAACTTAGAATGAGAATGGGTCTCATGGGCAAGAGATACGATTTAAAAACAAGGTATGTGATTTGGATGCATGCACAGATATTTTACATTGATTGCAGTGGCCTGATTTTGACATGACATTACAGGTAGGCTCTGTGGAGAGCTAGACACCAGTTCCCTATTGAATGCTTGTGATTTGTAGTATATTACATACTATCACTGATACTCAGAATTGTTGTGATAAAACGGTTTGCATGCAGCTTGTAAGACCCATTCCATGCATAGGAACCCTAGAGGCTTATCTTGCAGTTTCTCATGGGAAAATAAGATTTTGCAAGGGTATTTTATAGAAATCAACGACCTCTGTCTTTAGTATTTCTAGAAGTGTTTCTGTGCATATGTTTCAGTCTTTTTATAAGACTTTCATTCTTTGAACAGCATACCATTTTTCTACACTTGTTGAGCCCAGATGGATTCTCGGCTATTTCTTTAGAAATGTACCAAACTTCTTCTTGATCATTTTGACAATTTGACTAACCCTCTTCTGATTTAAGGAATATGGTTTCAACGGTTTATTTTCTGAGCGCTAGAGAATGATTAACATTCTGTATAAATGATAAGCATGCAGGCAAAGTGTTTTGAAAAATATTCACTTGTGTCAGGAGAGCAGTTACCTAAAGAGAGTACATCAGCTCCTTGACATAACCCTGACCGCCATACTGTTATTAGATTTTGAATTCGCAGGAGGAGCATGGCTGAAAATACAGCATTATTGGCAGTCCAAGTAGGTGTAGCTGGCTAAGGGAATTGTAATGCTCCTACAAGACGTCTCTGTAACTCGGATTCACACCCTCTATCAGCATGCACCCAGCTTCACCCTGCAACCTGATGAATCTGCAAATCAAGGACTGTGGTGCAGAAAGGTCCCATGAGAGATGCCATCCCCATCGAAAATAAAATTAGGGAGGGGGGCTGCTTGAGCCACATTTGAATCAATCATATAATTTATAAAGCACAACAGCGAACAGCTACTCCGAACAGAGTCCCAGCGCTAGGAAAGGCTGCCTAATATACAAACTACAGGATGAATGGCCCTTAAAAATCCAATTTAAAGAGACAGGTTTTAATGATTTTCCTAAATAATGTCTCATAGCAAATCTCACGGACATGGTGCGGGGGCTGATTCCGGACACAAGTTGCCAAATAGGTGAAAGACCGCCCCATTCCTTACGGAATAAGCAGCAGGTGTTTGATGAACAGGAGATCTACTAAGGTGGTGATGCTGCAGTCTTGCTGTAGTCCTTGGATTTTCGGTGCCATTCGAATGTTTCACAATCGTGTGGCTGCAGTGATGTAACACTGATGGCAGCAGCCCCCTCTGAACGTTGTCCCAGCACCTCTGCACCCCTCGCTGCTTCCTCACCACTGCTCTCGCCTCAGCCAAAGTCTCTGTTTATCTCTTTGGCACCTCTGTTTGTTTCTCTGCATTTTTTTTCTCTATTTTCCGCTGCACATTTTTATTTTTTTAGCTTCATTCTCTGTGCTGCTGCTCCACTCTCCGGTCCTCATTGTTCTCCCATTCATTCCAAAATTCTTATGTGGCATCTTCCCAGAACACTCAGACAATCACTGTATGCCCTCACACTTTATATATATTTTTTTCCAAGTTTTACGATGATTGTATTTCCTCCCCTGTTGCCGTTAGTAAACCTCACTACTACCCCAATTCCGAGGACCATACTTTGTAAGTGTCCCTAATGAACTAGCAGCAAATATTGACTAAATCTGACCCGGGTGCCTCCTCCCTGCTCCAGGGCCTCCTCACCGTCTGTCCTTCCATCCTATCTCACTCTGTATGGCCTTGAATGAGCTACAGTTACCTGAGGACTGAAGACCTCTCTGGACAGCTGTCAGTGCAAGGGCCGCTGCACGGATTTCAATGCACAGAAATGCCATGACTGGTCTGCCTGCTGGGGAACTGCTTGGATAAGAGTGTTTTTGAGGCTGGATATATTACCGAGACCTAAAAAGGATACGATGGAAATGTAGTGCTGCGGAGAACGCGGTCTTCATTACTGGTCATGGGCCGGTTAAGTAAATAATTTACAAAATAAAGGAAGGCGAGGCAGGGAAGACCACACAGACGCGCGTCTCCCGGTAAAGGGTCATGTTAAATATGGCCAATAAATTGCGATGGGTCAGATGCCCTTTGCGATATGGCGCTTCCTTCATCTGTTTCTCTATAGACAGTGCAAGGCGTGCCCTGCCTGTGGGCGACGGATGTGTCTCATTTCCTCCAATATGCATCTGCGTATTTAGTTTTTTTTTTTTTTTAGATCGTGTCAAATTATAAATTCAATCATCTTTCAGCATTTTTCGCAATGGTGTTTCGTTTACCGCGGAACGGTCCATTTCTACTAAAATTGTACCGTACATGTGCTTTTAAATTAGACTCTTAAGTTCTTCTTGCGTGCACATTGGTTATATTTTATAGTTTCATTTATATAGCGTTTCGTAGCCCTGATGAGGTGATGCACTTACGTTCTCATTTAAGTATAGCAAGGATACAAGCACCGATGGCATACATATATATCCTAACACACACACACACACACACACACACACACACACACACACACACACACACACACACACACACACACACACACATTTTTTTTTTTAATTCTCTCTATTGAGTGATGCTTTGCGCGAAATGGAGTGAGGGGTCGAGGGTGGGCTCTGATTCGTTTTTGGACGCCGAACAATACCTTTTTCAGAGTTTTGCCAATACTGTAGTTGTTTTAAGATAGCATTCCACAACGTCATTGTGAGGAACACTTCAGTGCTTGTTTATGTTGTAGCTTTGCTACACTCGGGAGTTTGGAAGCTACCAGTTTGTCGCCGCAATTAATTGAGAGTTTTGGTTAAAAAAACTTTTGCTGGAGCCCAATATTCTCGGACACCTAGTCGGCCTCGCATGCGCATGTGCTGTCTGTGCGCAGAGCCAATTCAGCTCTTCCTCACACTGATTCGATACAATGATCCCTAAAGAGGTCGCTTAATAATACATCCTCATGTTAAAGCTGCGAGGAAAGGCTCCCTGGAAGGAAGCACATGAACCTAATAGGCTGTGACGGGGGACGCCCTACAGCACAGGTTCCTAATTCGAAAACAAAAACACATGGTGAAAAAGTGCGTTGAGAGTTTTCCGCAGGGATGTCTGGAAAATTAAAACTTTTTAATGATGTCCCCGACGTTTTGCAATCCGTGCGATGGCTCTCGTGCGCGATCCTACAATGTTTGCAACTTACTTAAGGTGCCTAGGAGTACTTATTTCACATTGTGTAAACTCCAAACATCTGGTGAACACGCGAAGAAAATACTTTCAAACTGAAATTGCCAACCATATTGGAAACTGAATTACCTTTACCATCAATTATTAATTATAATTCAAACTGTCAATTGGCCGCCAGCTTCATGGACGTAAAGCCAGCCAGCGATGCACAAATGTCGATATTAGTTATGGCCACAGGCGCCCTGGAGTAACCACATTAATGTTGCACGACCTTCTATTGAGTGTGAATAGTGTCCCCTCAATCCCCCGATGTCTCACAGGTATTCATTAAAATAGAGCTAACTGAGGACCCCTTGAAGGAGCGGGGATGGTGTAATTCAATCTGCAGACCGGGAACTATGGTGGGCCTTTGCGCGGGGAAGATCGCCATCTAGCGTCTAGATAGAAGTCCACAGGCTTTCAACCAAATAAAGTTTGTAGAGATGCTGGTTAAAGAAAGAATCCCTACAGAGCGTTGCTTCGAAATGAAATGATGCTCTGAGCTGTAAACAAAACATCTTGTCGGCGAGTGAGTATACGTGCGCCAATGTAGGTGACTTGTATTCTCAACTCCACTATTTTCTGATGGGAGGTTTCTAAGGTAACTAGCACAAAACTATTGGTTGGACGCCAGAATTACTGTACCATCTGATTAGAAGAGGCTTTTTACCATCAATGTGTTGGCGATAACGCTACACAAATAGATGTTGACTTACTAAAACATTTCACTGTTTACGTCACCATAATCTTAAAAAAAGTGGCTTAAAGAAAAGCGCCGTCGTTTTCCGATTCGGGGGCGTGTTTTTTGCGCTCCGAGTGACAGATGACGTCACAGGGCTAAAGAACGCAAAAAATCACGCCCCCAAATCCGAAAAAGACGGAGCTTCTTTGGAGGGACGGCTCTCTCCTCCAATGGCTGGCCTCCGTTTAGGAAGCCAGCCAATGGAGGATAGACAAAAAGAGAGGCGGGCTAAAGCAGCCACTCTAAGAAACATTAATTCTCGGACTTCCGGTCTGCCGAACCGAATCCTAAAAAGTGCAAGGCATCCTGTGGCCGATCCCAAAATGTGTTGGCTTCCTCTCTAGGAAAAGCTAGAAATCTGCATTAACATTGAGGCCCACGGCTAATATTATCCTACTGAGAATTTTTTTGAGTCGTCGTAAGAAACTGGCTCTATAGATTTTGCACCAAAGTGATGTACAGTGTGTATAGAGTCCAAGGGTCTCCAGAGGTAGGCAGAGGTAAAAGTAAAGAGCACCTTACTCTCCAATGGTGGTAGCTTGGTCGAGCAGTAACGCAGTATCAGAGGACAGTGTTAAGCATTTGATGGACACACTCAGTGAGCAAATTAATTCACACACAAGAAATGAACTCTAGGCCAATTTTTTTTTTGTTTAATGATTTTATTAAAGTTTTTTATTCAACAATTATAACCAGTCTTTATCATAGCATAGTCGTCAATAACAGTGAACATAAAAGTCTCCATTGATCATGCACAAGTACATTATATATCATTCTGTCTCATAGCACATAGTTGCTATATAGTTCCCAATGTTAGTTAACAGTCCTCGCCCGACTCCCTCCCCATCATGATTCCTTTCTGTGATCTAGAGTTTCGTACATTTGTTATAAGCAACCACACAGCTTAGTTCCATCACTTCACAAATACATTGGATTATAACGAATATATGTAATTGGTTATACCTGGTGTTACCTTATTCCTGTCAATTTGTTCAGCTTGCTTTCCCCATCAGCCATGCCTAATCAACTGCCGCTCCACAGGAGTTCACGGATCGGGTCCAGAGTCAATTGTGGACTGCGGAGGTTCACAGATGTTCCCTCGAGATTCATTCCATTTCCCCCAGATCACAGACCCCTTCCCGGGGCAGCCTCTATGAATATAAACTGCCCTTTCAGCTACCATTGCCATGTCCATGTCATTTTCCCATTGTGTCAGTAAATGTAAATGTAAAGGAATTTATATAGCGCAAATCACCAAGCGGTTTCTAAGCGCTTGCTTAGGGAACCCGTCCTGGTATTCCCCTGTGAGATAACCCTGACAGGGTATCCGCAAGGTGAAAGCCAGGCATCCCACCGCGAGGGGTCGTTGTGGAGATTAAGCAAGCTATTGCCCAGATTCGCAGTGTGAACCCGTGAATCGAGTAGGCACCGGAGCGAGAATTGTCGAGTCCATGGACATTTTAGGACTCAAGACCCCGCCGAGCCGGGAATTGAACCCTGGTCCCGGGCTGACCTCTGCTTCCAGGTCTGCCTCCTCTAACCAGTGAGCCACACTTCTCCACAATCAGTGTGGGCAGTATCCCAGACACCCTGTTCCTTTCAATATTTCTTTTTGCAAGTGCCATCCCTAACGTTGCCCATGTCTGTAATGCTCGGCTAAGGTCAGTAGGCTTCCAGATGTTCAATAAGCAACACCCCGGATCTAGGTGAACTTCCGCCGCGCCCACCTCCGAGAATTCAAATAATATCCGTTCCCAGTAGGCTTGTATTCTTGGGCATTCCCATATGATATGGAAATAACGTACCCCTCTGCCCGCAACCTAGCAAGCAAAGTGGGTCAGGCGCACTGCCCAGTTTATGTAGCATGGTGCGCAAGTAGTATACACGGTGTGGCATATTAAGTTGCACTAATTTCAGTCGAGACGGGATTGCCGCCTCCCTAGCGGATGTCTGTGCATTCATCCAGTCCGAATCTTCTATATATACTAGTTCTATTTCCCATTTGCTCCGCAATACCACCATAGGATGTGGGAGGTTGTTTGATAGGTTTGTGAGATCGCTTTTTGCCCCAGGTAGTCAGTGAGGAGTCGATCCTCGAGAGGGGAGGATTAAGGAAGGTTGGTGCCCAGCGGGATTGCGCATTGTAGTGCGTGGCGGATTTGGATGTATCGGTACCGCTCCGTATCAGCCATGCCATACCTCTCTTGTAGATCTGCAAACATTATAATGTTACCCTTATTCCACATGTCTCCTATCTTTGTGATACCTATGAGGTCCCATTGCCTAAAACCCTTGGTGTTTGCTAGCGTGCACAGTCAGTGCGTTTCCCACAATGGGGTGGCCAATGTCAGCACTCCTTCCCAGCCCAGGGCTCTTTGCGCAGTATGCCAGATTTTGATTGTGTCTGCAGTGGGTCCTGTATAGACCAATTGTTTTTGTATAAGAAGAAAACAAGTTATTTACCTGTAACTTTGGTTCCCCAGTATTTGTAACTTTCATAGATTCCCATGCTTTGTATCATTCCCCGTCGTCGGAATGGGAGCCTCGGTAAGGAATATGCTACTTACCAGTATGCATCTGTTCTTGGCATAGAGGGCTGCAGAGTGGTACATTATGAATAGATCGCCATCTGGTGTTGGGCTTGGATGATTGCACTTGTTTTTCTCTTGGAGAGTCTTTTGTATCTTGGTGACTCCTCCTTTGGTTGCTAGTGCGCATGGGCATCGGCTCCATCCTTAGATTGTTTTGCCATAGTAGGGTTAGATGGAGTAGTATGATAGATAAATGCCCATGTAAGTGTATCTAAATAAGATATTGTTGGAACAGACACAGGTTTCCGGGGAGGCTGGGAGGGCATGTACCACTCTGCAGCCCTCTATGCCAAGAACAGATGCATACTGGTAAGTAGCATATTCCGTTCAAGGCATATGGGCTGCAGATGGTACATTATGAATATACTATACAGCAGTTCTCTCCCTAGCGGTGGTCGCCCGTGTCTGTTGCAACAGTCTGAAATAAAGTCTTTAGTACAGCTTGTCCCACTCTAGCTTCTTGTGTTGTGTGCACATCTACACAATAGTGCTTTGTGAAGGTATGCGGTGTAACCCAGGTAGGTGCTTTGCATATGTCATCTAGTGGAATGTTTCCCAAGAATGCCATAGATGCTCCTAGTTTACGTGTAGAGTGAGCTCTAGGAGGAACAGTTAATGTCCTCTATGCCTTTAAGTAGCATATTTGTATACATTTTACAATCCATCTGGCAATGCCTGATTTAGAGATGGGATTACCCTTATGTGTAGGAGAAAACGCTACAAATAGCTGTTATGTCTTTCTGAAAGTTTGTGTTTGTAGGAAGGTGGATACCGGACTATGGTTGCCCCCAACTTTTTTTGCCTGGTGTTTTGCTGGTTTTCCGACTTAGTTGACCTGGGGCCCTGCCAATCAGGGCCCCAGGCCTACTGCCCTCTCTCTAAAATGGATTCCATGTACCTTAGGTACATTTCCAATTGGTACTGGGCCACCTTATCAGACCCTGTAACTCAGGGCATAGGTGTACCCAGGGCCTACCAGGGGCTGAAGCATGTATTATGCCACCCCTGGATGGCCATCTAAATCTGACACAACTGGCTGCACGACAGCTGGGGCAAGGTGGTGTAATCACCCTTTGCTTTAGATAAGTATACCTATATCTAACCCTAAAATGGACACACAGATTCCTATCAGTCACTCCTATGGCAGGCCTTGACAATCCTGAAGGCAGAGTGCTTGGAATCGTGTGAGATGGTGCTCTGGCATGAGCTGAGCCCGTTTGCAGCTTGCGGAACCAAGTCCTAATAGCTGTTCCATGATAACGCATACCATATACTCTTAAGTGCATTATAATCCTCGCGGTTAAATGCTATCTTTGGTATCGCTTTATCAAAACATGTCGAGTAAGGTGTCATACGAACTGGAATACTAACCCCTCGCCAATTCTGGCGACGGGGTTAGCATTCCACCCTCCTAGAGGGACACGACATGTATGTAACTGTGAACCCCGGTTAAAGTTAACTCAAGCCTCAGCATCACAAAATGGATGCTGCCACCACAGACATGAGTCTGACCCCCTGCAGCTGGGAGTCCTTCCAGCGAGGGGAGCTTGGACAAAGGGTTTCCTGTCAGGGGCGTTGCTCGCACCATCCCAGACAGGGTTTTGTGTATCCTGGGTAGGCAGGGCTTTACAGGAAGGTGACTGCAAGTGGCACCCCGGTGCTCACTACGCATCTGCCGGCTAGAACCAGTTCCAGGGGCACACCAGCCCCTGGCCTGGGGAAAGTCCGGCATGGGAGAGGTGTGTAACCACCCCCCTTCCTGGTCCCACCCCTAGGGCAGGACCTAGTCGCGTACCCACCCCTTTCTTTAGGATAAAGGCAGGAGCGGGGACCCTTCCAAATTAGATCATCTTTGATTCAAGAAACTACTTTCTACGAAAGGAACTCTCGACTCTTCTCAAGATTTCTCCCTTGTGGCTAAGGAGTAGTCACCCTGCATCCGCAGGCACCATCTAAGAACTCTGCGGTATGCTGCACGTCCTTCCTCAGGAATCCGACCGACCAGCACGACGAGACCCGGCTTCCCTGGCACCTCTGACCTCTACAGCTAAGCTGAGAACCGTAGGTACGACGAGACCTCGAGGGACCGGCCATCATCAGAACTGCACGACTTCTATCCAGCACGACCGCCGAGGGATCCTCTGGTGAGTGCTTTGGGGTCCGAGAAGCCCCGACCCTGAGCAGCTCTAGCACCGAAGTCCAGCCCCCCAGCATCTCCACGATCTGCGTGGGGCCCTTCTGCTTTTTGGCTGCTCACAGCGTTGTCTGGCTACTAGCCCGCTGGCTTGTGGCCTTCTCGACGACGATCAACGACGGCAACTCTGCTGGTCTGGTTGCTCCTGGGAGCCCTTGCTCCCTTCCAAAAGAGGAGCACCCAGGACCCTCCTGGTCCACTCCAGACGCCATTTTAGGTCCACGCGTGGGCTTGAATTTGCCAAGACTTGTTGCCCTAATCCTGGGTCCAGCGACGTCTACAGCATCAACCATCGTGGGACAGCTCGCACCTCCATCCTGGTCGCCGACCACGCCTCCTGGTCCGTGAGACTGCAGAGCCCAGCGTCGCCCACTCACCTGGTCGAGGTGACTTCGCCCAGTGCCATCCTGGTGCCCAAACAATCACTGGCTAGTGATTAAGAACTTGGTCCCCTCTGCTTTCAGGTGTCATCCATCTTCGATCCAGGCTTGGATCACTCGAACAATCTTCACTGGTCGCCTGCCAGCAACTTCTTTCTTAAGGCTCCTTGTTCGTCAACGAGGATTCCCGACGTCTTTTCAGACCTATGCAGCTGCAGCCCCTGGGCTAGGTAACTTCGGCATTCCGGTGCCCCAGCATAGCCTCACTATCCAAGGGTCCAGATCCACTTTCGTTTTCGACCTACCTTATCGGGTTCGCCCGAGAACACTAACTTTTACTAGCTCCCATAGACTTTGTCCCGCATCCCGCGTGAGAGTGCACACTCTGCACCCGAGTCCCCTAGGCCTCCTACTAGTAATCTGAAGGTTCAGTAACGTAGTCCTAGCGATTCCAAAGCCTATTAGACCAGTACTTACCTGCTAGTAATTTCGCATTCCACTTTTGTAGTATATGGTTTTCCTTGCCCCTCGGGCATTTGTGTAAATTGTGCAACTTAAAATATTTTCGTAAGAGTTTTGTTGTGTGCTTAGTACCCTGTCCTCATAAAGAGTACAGGGCTGTTGTGATCTAAATAAATACACTGTTTATTTTCATAACACTTGTGTGGTGTCCTTTCACTTGGTGTTCAAGGGGTATTTGTGATGGTATAACAGCTGGCTTAACACGCCCTCTAGAGTTTAGCCCGAAGACTGCTCGTATCCATGCTACTAGGATAGCTGGTCTATAAGGTTGACTTACAACCAATCACCATAAGGGTTGTTTGGACTGATACAAAGTGCTCACTAGAATAGTGAACATTATATATCAGGCCAACTTCTCACAGTGTTCTTTCTATATAATACAATATTGCCCTTCTGACATCTAATGTATGTAGGGCCCTTTCCGCTACCGTCAGTGGAACTACCAGTCTTCTTTCCAAAACCACAGACTGATTGATGTGGAATGCTGAAATTACTTTAGGCAAGAATTTTGGGTTTGTTCTAAGAACCACCTTGTTTTGGTGTAACTGCATGAATGGTTCTTGAATTGTAAACGCTTGTAACTCACTTACTCTTCTGAGTGAAGTGATAGCTATGAGGAAGGCCACCTTCCATGTGAGGAATTGTATTTCACACCTATGCATAGGTTCAAAGGGTGGTCCCATGAGTCTGGTAAGTACTATGTTGAGATTCCAGACTGGGGAAGGTGGCAGTCTTGGTGGAATGACTCTTGAGTCCTTCCATGAAAGCTTTAATTGCTGGTACTTTAAACAAGGAAAGATGTTGCCTGTTTTGTAGGTACGCTGCTATAGCTGCGGTATGAACTCTGATAGAGGTATATGCTAAGTTACATTGCTGCAAGTGTAGTAAATAGCAAATAATCTGTTTAGTAGATGCGTCCAGAGGGTTGATGTGATTACTGTTACAGTGTACAGCAAACCTTTTCCATTTTGCTGCATAGCATGCTCTGGTGGTAGGACGTCTTGCTTGTTTAATGATTTCCATACATTCTGGAGGTAAATCTAAGTATCCAAACTATGACCTCAGGAGCCAGATCGCTAGGTTCAATTGTTTGGGATCTGGGTGCATTATTTCTCCATGGTTCTGTGTAAGGTGCATGGTAATAATCTTAGCTTTTGATGTGGCACCTGTGAGAGTTGTAGTAGCGTGGTGAACCACGGCTGTCTTGCCCACGTGGGTGCTACTAGTATCATTGTCATCGAGTGCTGTTGCAGTTTCCGAACCACTAATGGAATTAGTGGGAGAGGGGGAAAAGCGTATGCAAATTTGTTGGACCAATTTATCCATAGTGCATTGCCCTGGGACCGGTGGTGTGGGTACCTGGATGCGAAGTTTTGGCATTTTGCGTTCTGATGATTGGCAAACAGATCTATCTCTGGTTGCCCCCATCTTTGGAAGAATGGCTACAGTATCTGGTTGTGCAGCTCCCATTCGTGTACTTGTTCTGACTCTCTGCTTAGGATGTCTGCTATCTGATTTTGAACTCCTGGTAGGTGTTCTGCTAACAGATAGATCTTTTGAGGAATGGCCCATCTCCAAATGTCCTGTGCTAGTCTGGATAGTTGGAGAGAGTGTGTACCCCCCTGTTTTTGAATATAATACATTGCAGTCATGTTGTCTGTTCTGATCAGGACTGCCTTGTTGGTTATTTGCATTTGGAAAGCTTTTAGTGCTAGAAATACTGCTAGTAGTTCCAAGTAGATGATGTGCAGTTTCTTTTGCTGCACACTCCATTTCCCCTGCACTGTGTATTTGTCCATGTGCGCTCCCCATCCGGAGAGCGATGCGTCCGCTGTCAGTATCGCTTGTGGAATCGGTTCTAGGAACGACCGTCCCTTGGAAATGTTTATTGTGTTCCACCACTTCAGAGAGCGATGCGTACGGTCGTCTACCAACACCAGATCTGTAATCTGACCTTGAGCCTGATTCCACTGTGTCGCTAGACACTCCTGTAGTGAGCGCATTTGTAGTCTGGCATGTGGTATTAGTAGTATGCAGGAGGACATCATGCCTAACAGCTGCATAAACACTCGTGCTGGTAGTGAGTGTTGTGGTTGAAATCTTTGTATTAACTTGACCATTGTCTGTATCCTGATTAGATTGGGGTATGCTTTGGCTCTTTCTGTGTCTATAGTAGCCCCCAGGTATTGTTGAATTTTGTTTGGTTGTAGGTGGGATTTTTTGTAGTTCACCGTAAACCCTAGGTGGTGCAGCAATTGAATGGTCTTCTGTGTATTGTGAAGGCATTCTTCTTGTGACTTGGCCTTTATTAACCAATCGTCCAAGTAAGGGAAGACATGTATTTGTTGTCTTCTTAGGTGTGCTGCCACCAGAGCTAGGCATTTTGTGAACACTCGGTGCTGTTGTGACCCCGAACGGAAGGACTTTGAATTGATAATGTTGTCCTTCCACTACAAACCTTAGGTATTTTCTGTGGGCTTTTAATTGGGATGTGAAAGTACGCGTCTTTTAGATCCAGTGTAGAAAGAAAGTCCCCTTTCTTCAGTAAAGGAAGTACTTGTTGGAGCGTGACCATGTGGAAATGTTCCGAATTTATGTATGCATTGAGAGGTCTGAGGTCCAAGATTGGTCTTAGAGACCTGTCTTTTTGGGGGATTAGGAAGTATAGAGAGTATACTCCTGTCCCTTGTTGATGTTTTGGAACCTTTTTTATGGCATGCTTTTGTAGCAGTGATAGTACTTCTTTTAACAATGTCAGATGGTCTTGACTCATTGGACGCTGTTTGGGGGGGATGTTTGGTGGGGTAGAATTAAGTTCTAGGCAATAACCATGTTGGATAATTTGTCTCACCCACTTGTCTGATGTGATGTTTTCCCAGACAGGTAGGAACTGCGCTAGACATCCCCCGACCGGTGTTATGTGGTCTGGGGGAAGTTGTATTAAGTCACTGTTTTGGGGTTGGGGAGTTGCGGTTGTTATAATTTCCGTGACCTCTACCCTTGTTGTTGTTACCTCTGTACCTGCCTCTTGAATTACCTCTGGGTGACGTTGGTGTAAAAGAGGTGGATTGCTGACTTGTTCCTGTACTTTTTGAGCCACCTCTATAGGTGGATCTACGAAAGGAACCCCTTTGTGTTGGCTGTTGTAATGCTCCCATTGACTTAGCCGTTTCGGTGTCCTTTTTCATCTTTTCTAAAGTCTCATCTGTGTTTGAGCCGAAAAGTATTTTCTGATCAAAGGGTTGGTTCAATAAAGATGTTTGTACTTCTTGTTTGAACCCTGAGACTCTAAGCCATGCATGTCTCCTTAACATGATACTGGTGTTGATGGATCTTGCTGCAGTGTCTGCATCGTCTAGGGCGCACTTAATGGAAGTGTTAGTTATTATCTTTCCTTCCTGTATTAACTGATTTGCTCTCTTCTGATGTTCTTTAGGGAGATGTGTGATGAGTTTTTCTAACTCATCATAATGTGCCCTGTCATAGCGTGCAAGTAGCGCTTGTGTATTGGCTATGCGCCAGCTATTTGCCGCTTGTGATGCTACTCTTTTGCCTGATGCATCTATTAATTTTGACTCCTTATCAGGTGGAGGGGCTTCTCCTGTACATAACGAGTTCGCTCTTTTGCGAGCGTTTGAAACTACAAGAGAGTCCAGAGGTACCTGCCCCTTGATAAATATTGGGTCCTTTGGAGCTGCCTTATATTTTTTATCAATTCTTGGGTTTAACACCCTAGCCCTCACTGGGTCTTTGAATATGTCTGCTGTGTGACTGAGAAGACCCTTCAGCATAGGTAGAGTACCTGATGTTCTTTGTGCAGTAGGTAGTGTCTCTAATAGGAAATCCTCTACTTGAGGTTCTGTATGTAGATCTACCTTATGATATTTTGCTGCCCTATTAATGAGCTGTACAAAACCTGTGTTATCATCAGGTGGTGAAGGCTTTGAGGGGTATAACTCTGGGTCATTGTCATCATCTGACCCTGCGTCATAATGTTCCCATTGGTCATCCTCATCTGGGATAGTGTCATCATCCCCATGAGGTTCTCCCTCCCCTGTATCACTGTCTACATCTGACTGAGGTGTAGATGGTCTTGGTGTAGAAGGTGGAGGAATAGTTGGCATAGTGTGAGGAATAGGAGAAGAGGGTGTGACTCTAGGTCGAGGAGAAGTAGGAGGAGTTGTATTTGTCCCCATTGTTCTCTTTTTAGAAGGAAGAGCTTTGTCCTCTGGCTGTTCATTCTTCCTCTTCTTCGTCACCACTTTGCCAGTTTGTGGATCGATAAACAAAATCTTTTATTTCAGATCTGTTTGTTGCTCCTGTGTCGGTACCGAAGCTTTTGGTTCCGAAAGGTGCCTTTGCTTTCGATCGTCAATGTTCGGTGTCTTCGGCACCGAGGATTTGCTTGAGTCCAATTTTTTCAGTGTCGAGTGAGTCTTCGACGTCGAAGCATGTTTCGGTTTCGACATGGAATGTTTCGATTCCGAGCTTTCCCTTGCATGAAGCTTCGGTGTCGAAGTCTATGTCAACCGTTTCTCGGATCCGACATGGTGGGAGACCGAGAGTTTCGGTTTCAGTTTCGGTTTTGTTGCCGGGCCCGAATGCGGGGCGTCGGAAATGTTTTTCTGTGGTTTGACAGGGCTCGAAGGCGGGGTCGTTACCGCACGGGGTCGGTTTTTTGGTAAGGGGACGTCGTCACTCACGGTTTGTTGAACGTCGAATTCTTCGACCTCCGACTCGTCCCCTTCCGACCCAGACTGTTCTTCATGATCTTCTTCTTCTTCGAGGTTCTGGTCTTCGAACTGCTCCGGGATCGCCTCCGACTGCATTCTGGAAACCTCGTGTCTTTGAGCTCGACTGTTTCTAATCGTCGACTTGGAAGAGAATACTGCGCAGGCTTCGCAGTCCCTGGATTCGTGTTCAGGCGACAGGCAGAGGTTGCACACCTCGTGTAGGTCCTTGTGTGGGAACTTAGCACCACACGTTGGACATTTCTTAAATGGAGTCCTTTCCATGGACTCCGGGCTTGACCACGTCGAGAAAGGCCTCCTGTTCGTCGACGTAGATTAAAGTTTTTCTTCGATGTTGGAGTCGAAATGTGTCGGAATGAAAATGAAATCGCGTTCGATAACAATACCGTCAAACTGGAAAGGCAATACGTGCCGAAAAGTCACTTCTTTCCGAAGTCGATCTGGAGCGCTTCAATCCTCATCCGAACCCGATGGCGGAAAAAAACAATCAAAGGATGGAGCCGATGCCCATGCGCACTAGCAACCAAAGGCGGAGTCACCAAGATACAAAAGACTCTCCAAGAGAAAAACAAGTGCAATCATCCGAGCCCAACACCAGATGGCGATCTATTCATAATGTACCATCTGCAGCCCATATGCCTCGAACATAAAAAATACCATAGCTATAGGTACAAAAGAGAAAAACTAGGCCTAGGCCTCATCTCATTTTGTAGCTTATCCACCTTTTTTAGTAAAAGAGACCAAACTTTCTGCAACAACCAAACAGAACAGCCTCACTCCATAGAAGCCTCCTGAGAGAGCCTCAGATTTTCATAGCCGTTGTGTAACAGCAATCATCTCAGTAATAAAGGCCGAGCTTTCCCAGGGAAGGAGGGTGGGCGCATGGGAATCTATTAAAGTCATCAATACTGGGGAACCAAAGTTACAGGTAAGTAACTTGTTTTCTTGCCCCAGTATTGGAACTTTCATAGATTCCCATGCTTTGTATCGGAGTAGCAAGCAGTAAGCCATAAAAGCACATTTTGTTACATGAATACCATTACATGTTAATGTTATGATCTTCTATGTTCATTATGGAGTGTGGAGCACTGTGTTAAGTGCATTCCACATTTCAGTTGTGTGTGGATAATTTAACAGCATGGTCAGTTGATGCAGAATTGCAAAAGGAATAGTACAACCATTTAGTATGGTAATCAAAACAATCAGATATTTGTTCTCAATTGGTAAAACATCATAAGGACCAGAAAAGTCCAAACCTACTTTGTCCCATGGATCCACAGGAAGAGGTACAGGACATAAAGGAGTTGACAGTCTTCAAATGTTTGTCAGAAAGAAGACATTGTGTACAACCATCAATCATCCTCCTGACATGTGTATCCATTGAAGGCCACCAATTAAATTGCTTAACACGTTGACAAGTTTTGACAACACCAAGATGACCTTGATGAGCTGAGTGAATAAAAATTACTTAATTCGGGTGGAACAAATAAATCATTGCGCATAACCATATTGTTAACTAAAGAAAGTTCTTTTGAAACATCTGCAAAAGCCTTTAAATCAGAAGACAGAGTTCTACGCTCAGCTCATTTGTTAACAATAAAATCCTTGATCTTTGAAAGTGTGACATCATTGTAGGCCGAATTCCATTGAGCCTCAGAAATGGGCTGACATTCTGCAATAGCATCACCTGTAGCAACAACACACTCAATATCATCAACCACTGAATTATCATTCAAAGACATTCTAGATAGACAGTCAGCTCTGAAATTTTTGCCCCCTGAAATATGTTTGATAAAGTGAAATTCATGAAGCTTTGATAAAAGACGAACAAGTCTGACAGAAGCCCTGTTAGAAGCACGAAAATATAAAGAAAGATATTTGTGAGGCAGAAATTCTCACACCGTTTGACACTAAATGTCAGGCAGTGCTTACTGTTGATGCGAGCGCTACAGGCCTGAGTGCTGTTTTAGCACAAATTCATAAAGGTCAAGAAAAGTCTGTGGCGTTTGCATTAAGGACATTAACTTGTTCAGAAAAAAACTATTCTGTTATAGAACGAGAGACTCTAGCTGCTGCTTGGGCTTCTGAATACTTCAGGACTTATCTGTGAGGATCCAAGTTCACACTGAAGTCTGATCACAAACCCCTATTAGGGTATTGTTACCAGGTGACAATGCTAAATGTTCAGCTAGGTTAGCTAGGTTAGCTTCTCGTCTTCAGGAGTACTGTTATAACAGAGTACATTCAGGGGTGGAAAAACATACAAGCAGATTGCTTGTCAACGCTGTTGCTTGATTGGCAGATGGTTGATAAAGTAGCTGTTCTAAAGAAACAGAACAAAGGAGCAGTGCATTTGTACAAGATGTTTTGGGTGTCTGTGAACCTCAAGCTTTGCCCAAGAGTGAGTGGATTAATGCTATGTCTACACACAGTTCTATGGTAGAACTTAAAAAATTAATACAAATGGGGTGTAAGAGAGCACTGTTTTACTCACCACTAGGTCATTTGGTAAGATTTGGGATGAGTTGTCAGTTTGTGAAGATACTGTAATCATGAGGGGTGATTTATTTATTCCTCCAGTCTCTTTAAGAAACAGTTTGATCATGCTAGCCCATGAAGGACATTTGGGTCAAACTAGAATAAAAAGGCTGAGAGCGAATTGGTGGTGGCCGGGTATGGATTCGGATGTCAATGCTTGGATTACTAAGTGTGAAGTTTGTAAGGAGAGTGATAAACGTCTGAGACCTGGTGTTCAGGCTTACTCAGGACATATCTCAGATCCAGGTCAGCCTTGGCACACCATATGTTTGGACTTCATTGGGCCGATGAATAGTTTGAAAGAGAGTTTACGTTTTGGTATTGTGGATGTTCACACGAAATGGTTAATTGTCAAATTCACTAAAGACATCACAACTTCTACTACAATTAGTGCTATGAGGAACATTTGGAAAGAAAAAAGCATACCATTGGTTCTTTTAACAGACAATGGCACGCAACTGACATCTGATGAAATGAAGAAATTCCTCCCCACTTGTGGTATTGGGCAAAGTCGTACCTAGTTATACAACCCACAGGGTAATGGCATTGTTGAGAGAGCTAACCGATTTAGGGTGCTATTCAGATGGCTATCTACAATGGGCAAGATGTGGAGTCAATGGTGTCAGAGATGCTTTGGGCATACCGCTTAAGTGTGCATAGTGTCACCAGTAAGACACCATTTGAGATGATGCGTGGGAGACAACCCAACACAAAACTTGTACCTACTTGGATGAGAGACAGTCACAAAAAACTTTATTCCTATTGATTCATCTTCATTTTCCCCTCAACAACATGTGAATTACAAGAAAAAAACTTGATAAAAGAATTTGTCCGGGAGATTGGGTTAAAATACGTGCTGGTAGACCTGGTTCTTCTACAAAATTTCTAGGTCCTTATAAAGTCAAGGTTACCTTACCGTACTGTGTGATATTGGATAGTGGTGAGAAATGGAATTATAAACGGGTGGCCTTGTATCAGAAAGGTAGTGCTGATTTGAGTGTTAATGTCAAACCTAAATGTCATGATATTCCTGTGAGTAACACATTTTGTCCATGTCTGATGACTATTTTATCGGCAATCCTCAGGGGAATAATGTTTCTCAAAGTGTTGTACAAGGGGGAGGTGATGCTTCTCTTCCTTCTGGTTCTCCTGTTGTGCGTCAGGTATGGGTGTATAGAAATTGTCCTCCTCCAGGTTATCTAAAAGATTATATTTGCAAATAAGATGCTTAGTTTTTTTATCTGCTTTCAGTTATGTTACCAATGTTTTATTGGCTAGGTTTTAGCAATGTTTTACTATAGCAATGTTTTACTAGCAATGTTCTACTGTTATATTTTTATTATTTTCTTTTTAATTTTCTTCTTTATTTAATTATATAAGAGAAGAGGATAGGTTATGATCTTCTATGTTCATTATGGAGTGTGGAGCACTGTGTTAAGTGCATTCCACATTCCAGTTGTGTGTGGATGTTCTTAACTCTGGCAGTTGCTGTCTTGCTGGCCAGGGGAAAGCCACACTTTCTTTGCTCAGGTTGCTTTAACTAGAATAAATAATGTATTCTTCTCATACCACTTAGTTTGTCTATGGAATTCACAGTTAACATAGTGACCTTCACAGGAAACAAATCATAAATGTTACCATAGCAAGGAATACAACCAGAGATACAAAATGTGCAATACAGGAAGGAGGGATTGTAGGGAAAGCTCACCTCATTGAAAAATATTTCTCAGGACTGCCTGTCCAACAGCTGCATCCTCCTTCATGGAAGAATCCAGGCAGTAGTGCTTCGTAAAGGTGTGGGTACTGCTCCACGTAGCTGCTCTACAGATGTCCTTAATAGGGACTCCTGAAAATAGAGCCACTGACGATGCCACAGATCTCGTTGAATGAGTGTGAACTAGTCTTTCAAGCGGTGTGCCCGCTTCCTGATGGCAAAATTGGATAGCATTGGAAATCCAACGAGAAATACTGTGCTTTGACAGCGGAAATCCCTTCCGCAGAGCACTATAAGAGACAAACAGGTGAGAAGACTTCCTGAAAGGTTTTGTGCGTTGCAGATAACATTTCAGACACCTTTGAACGTCCGAAGAATGCAAAGACATCTCAGCTGGTGTAGAAGGTCGTGGGAAAAAAGACTTTAAGATCACCGGCTCGTTCAGATGGAACCTTTTGGATGAATTTCGGATTTGTCCTCAGAATCAGAACATCCTTCTTGAACTGTAGAAAAGGTTCTAAGATTGTAAACGCTTGAAGTTCACTTATCCTCCTAGCTGATGTTAAAGCTAACAGAAGAGCCAGCTTCCATGATAGAAATTTAAGGTTCGCCCTATGAATGGGTTCAAACCGGGTTCTCTTCAGATGAGCCAAAACCAAATTAAGCTGCCAGACTGATGGTGGAGGCCAGACCAGAGGAAAAGCCCTGAAAAGGCCCTTTAGGAACTGTATGACAATCCTCACAGACCAAAGCGAAGGACCTGAAGACGTCCGCCTGAATCTATTGATGGCTTCCAGATGTACTTTGACCGAGGAATGATCCAAACCTGAGTTAGCCTGAGAAAGAATATATGGCAAAGTGTATGGGTGAAGATTCTGCCTCTGACACCAGAGACAGAACCTTTTCCACTTCGCCCGATAGGTCTTATTTGTACTTGGAGCTCGGGCCTGAGCCAGAATATCCTTCCACTCCTTGGTGAGGTTCAGATCCTGAAATTCTCTGTACTCAGGAGCCACGCTGTCAATTAGAGTGAGCTCGGATCTGGATGGAGCATCTGACCCACAGACATCGTCAATAGAGACGGAACCGGCTGCAGGTGAATTGGGCGATCCCGAGAAAGTAGGAGTTCCGTGTACTAGAACTGTCGGGGCCACGCTGGTGCAATTAAGATCATCCTGCAAGGTTCCGCTTTGATCTTCCTGATCAGTCTCGGGATCAGGGGTATTGGAGGAAAGTCGTAGAGAAATGCTCCGCACCAGCTTTTATAAGCCAATCGTCTAGGTAGGGAAAGACTTCTAGAGATTGCTTTCTGAGGAACGCCGCTACTGGAGCAAGGACTTTGGTAAATATCTGTGGTGCAGACCCGAGACCAAAAGGAAGCACCTTGAATTGAAAGTGGCTCTTGCCTACTGTGAAGCGTAGGAATTGCCTGTGAGCTGGATGGATCGGTACATGGAAGTATGCGTCCTCTAAATTCAGCGTCGCCATGTAGTCCCCTGGATTCAGTAGACTTAGAATATCTTGAAGGGTGACCATCCTGAAAGACAGTTTTAAGAGATAGGTGTTGAGCTCCCTTAGATCTAAAATTGGACGCCATTTCTCCTCTGTCTTGCGAACCAGGAAGAACCTAGAATAAAAACCTCTTCCTCTTTGGGAGTGAGGGACCGGTTCTATTGCCCCCTTGATGAAGAGTTGGTGGGCTTCGAGACGTAGAAGTCGTAGATGTTTTGACTCGCTGGCGCCAGGAGCTCTGGTTGGAGGAAGCTGTTGAAACTCCAAGGTGTGGCCACTCCGAATTATATTCAAGACCCACTGGTCTGATGTAATGATTCTCCAGTTTTTCAGGCAATAAGAGATCCTGCCACCCACTGATGTTATCGGAGGGGTACGAACAGTAGAGAGAGCCAGGAGGCCGCTATTGACGTTTAGCATTGTCTCTGCCCTGGCGACCTTGACGGCCTTTCCCTTGCTGTCGAGAGAAAGAAGCAGATTGACCTTGCCTCTGTGTATACTGTGGTCTGTAGAACTGACGACTGGGAATATGAGGAATAACGTTGTTGGTATCCTCCTCTGTTATAACTCTTCCCCTTTGAACCTCGGAATGGCACTTTACGATATTGAAGAGTGCCTAAGGACTTGGCTGTTTCAGTGTCCTTTTTTTATATCCTGTAAGGCCTCATTGATATGTTTTCCGAAAAGTATATCACCGTTAAAGGGCATATCCAATATCTTGTTCTGTACTTCAGGGCGAAACCAGGTCGCCCGAAGCCAGGCTTGTCTCCTAAGGACAGCCGAACCTGCTAGGTCTCTAAAAGCCGTCGTAGCTATATCCATGGCGCAGTCAATTATTTCTGCAAAAGACAGCTCTCCTTCCAAGACTTTCCGTGCATCATCCTTACCACAGTCCAGTAACTGGTCTACAAACGGAGTCATATCGCACCACATTTGGCAATCGTATCGGCCTAAAATCGCCAGTGCGTTGGAGGCACGAACTAGGAGACTCGACATAGATGAAAACCTCTTCCCGACATTGTTCAGGCGTCTATCCTCTTTGTCTGGTGCCAGAGGCTGCCAGAGGAGCTGCTGGGTTCTTCGACTTCCTTTGGGCTGCCTGGGAGATCACAGAGTCCGGCCTTGGCTGTCCAACCAGACACGCAGGACTACCATCCGGTGCCCTGTACTTTTTCTCTAGTCGAGGTAAGACTGGAATGACAGTTGCCCGTGATTGCATAGCTTTCACCCCCTCGTACCATATATGCTCTATGATGGGAATAGAGCGGATGGATCTTTTGTATGGTTCCTTGAAATCATAAAGAAAACAGTCTGTTTGAACTGTAATAACTGGCAAATAGTTTTGAAGCCCGCTCCATGAGGTTATGGAAACCACCTATGTCAGCAGGTTCTGGTGAAGGAGAAGGAGAAGGAGGAACTGGAATTATGTAATCGTCCCATTCTCTAACCGGATTAGGGAACTCTGTTACATTCCCACCATCATCCGAGGAATCATAATCATCTTGAACTGTATGCACTTGACCTGATGGCTGACGAACCTCCTCAGGCTCTCGAGTCCGTGGCCGAACATCCGCTGTTGAGGAAGCTAGTAAAGGTGGAGGAGGCATTTGAATGGTTGCAGGAGTTTGTGAAGGAACCTTTTTCCTGAAGTCCATCAGCATCATCTGCAGGTCTGTTATGAGTGAAGAAGGCATTGCAACCATACCCTGCTGAGATTGCTCTTGAATCCTCTCGGAGGAGATTGACGCACCTCATCATAGTATCCATCAGAATCAGAGTCCTGATATTTCACCTGGAGCTGCGACGGACTATAAGCAACTCCATATGGACTAGCATCTTCCTCATCCTCTTCCTCCTCTGAATTATCCTCATCCAAGAGTAAAGCAGGAGGGAAGGGTGTCACCCTTCGCAGGGACGTCATATCCGGCGTTATTTGGAGTCTTTTTATTGAAATCCGTACTTTTTCCACCATCAACGGGGGTCACCGTCGACGGGACCGTCGTCGACGAGAGCATAGTCGACGGAGAACCGACCATTGTCGACGAAGGTGTTAGCGTAGACTGCACCGTTGACGAGCTAGTCGTCGGAATTAAAGCAGTCATCGTCGTCTTAGTCGACACCATCGTCGGAGTCATCCTCGTCGAGGATATCCATCTCGTCGACGAGGAAAATAGTCCAATCGTCGATGTTGAGGCTGCCGTCGTCGACGGTCCCGTCAACGAGGCAGAACTAGCAGTATGATGGATTTTCGCAGTCGTCGTCGACGTACCTGCGGATGTCACTGTCGACGAGCAGGTTTTCTTCACAGATTTTGGATCCTGAGGCAGAGAAGCAGGTTTTTTAAAACCTTTTGGTTTCTCTGAAGGTGGAGAGGTAACAGAAGGCGCTTGGGAACCTTTATGATGGAAATCACCTCAGCACTCAATCCCACTTTCTCCTTTACACCTCGGTGAGGGGGATCAGAACCACCAGACCTATCAGATCTTTTGAGTGGACTTCGAAGGAGGCTCAGCAGAGGTTGAAGGGGATGACCTATCCTTTTTAGTTGATCTCCTTGAAGAGGAAGCCGAAGAAGATTCCTCAATGTCGCTGGAAACTATCTCCTTTCTAGACTTCATTATTTTGGAGCCAGGTCAGAAGTCTTCCTTCTCTGTCTCTCAATGTTTTTGTAGAGAAGGTCCGGCAGATTTTACATTCTGTAGCCTTGTAGTCTGGGTACAAGCAATACATGCAATCTGTATGCTTGTCATCTACATAGACGCTTTTTAGAGCAAGTAACACAAGCCTTGAACAAGGCCTTCTTCTCCTTATCAGACATTTGAAAGAAAAAAGGTTGTTTTTGAAGTTGTAGAAGAAAAACTGAGCAAAGTCCAGTGGAGACTCCCTTAGCACAACGTGCGGTAGAAAATCTGAGGCTCTCTCGGGGGTTCTATGGGTTGAGGCTCTTCTGATTGGTTGTTGCAGAAAGTTTGGTCTCTTTCACAAAAAGAGGTGGATAAGCTACAAAATGAGAGGAGGCCTAGGCCTAGTTTTTCTCTTTTGTACCTATAGCTATGGTATTTTTTATTTACCGAGGCTCCTATTCCAACGACGGGGAATGATACAAAGCATGGGAATCTATGAAAGTTCCAATACTGGGGCAAATATACTGTTTTATTTCTAGAACCAAGCACGCCTGGTACAGGTAAGCATAAAAATAATTTTCAGATATAAGATGCTGTTGTTGAATACTTTCAAAATACAGTAGGACTTTGTACCAATTCGAGTTTACAGGGGTTGCAATGCAATACACAAACTTAGTAAACTCAGTACATAGGAATCAATAGGCTTTTCAAGTAAAACGCAGTTAATTACTTTTCGGTTTACTTTTTCTAACAGTGGTGGATCCTGGATTCAGCACTGGGAGATTTCCTGAAAACAGTTGAGAGAATGCGTTTTAGTTAAGAAGTACGATTTTTAAAGATTATTCGGGTATTTCAAAAGTTGACACTTGGAAACGTTTTCACATGGAACCACCTATGGAAGTAAAATTCAATTCACAGGCAAGTCCCTTTTACGTTACTTTTCCTACTCAGCGCTGGATACCTAGATTCAGCACTGGGACCTTTCCTGCAAATAGTTGACAAAATTTGTTTTGGTTATTTGAGTGATTTAAAAAAAAAAAATCTTAGTTTTCAAAAGTCGACACTTAGAAACTTTTTGGGAGAAAAAGTGTCAATGTTATTCTATTGGGAAAAACAGGTAATCTGTTTCGATGTAAGGACTCTGTCTTTGGAGTTAAGGTTCTGGGGTCAGTGATGCACTGTTGCATCCCCAGTGGTACTAGGGCAGCCTTTGGATGTCAGATTTTCTTACCAGCTCTGTTCGCGGTAAGGGAGGGGGGGTGGTCTTCTGGTTTGAGACTACGGGAGTCGTCTGGATCTTGAGGCAGGTATGGGGTCGCCGGATCTCGAATCAGGATCGCCAGGTAGGGACCTCCTCGTGGTATTTTCACACTCAAGCTCGGGCCGGGTTCGGCGGGTGCAGAGTGGGCCGGATTCGCGGTTTCTGGCTTGCACCAGAAGCTGCAGTTTAAACACATTTGGTGTTCACGGGAGAAACAGTCTTGAAAGTTAAGGCAGGCAGGTTCTCCTGGGTTTGTGAGGTTGCTGGACATGCCGGGGTTTTGCAGGAGCAGGTTCTAGGGGAGACAGGCCTGAAGGGCTGGGCAAAGTCAGTGAGTGTCGTCCTCTTGTTAGCTCTGCACGGCTTTTCGTCTTTCTCCACTTTCCTTGTTGTTGCTGGATCCGAGGACGGAAAGTTCAGGGTGCCACTAACAGGGTGTTACAGGTAGGTAAAGGGCAGGGACCAATGGGTCCCTTCCCTGGGGTAGGTATACCCCCTACTCTGCCACACTCCAGTGGGAGAGGGGCAGGAGCCTGTTTGGCTGAGTCCCCCATCCTCAAGATGGCGGGGACTCAAGGTTGTGCTTCACCTCGCCTCCCCCAACTTAGGGGTGGTGTTGGCAGAGGTGGGCACACCTTCACTTGTTTTTCCCGCCGGTTCTCCAGCCCAAAGTGGGGGTAGAACCAGTGGGGACCAGTTGCTGAAAACAGCAAATGGTCTGGAGAGTCTCACAAAGGCTACATGCCTTTGAAGCTTTCCCTTCGTAAACCCTGCCCATCCTGGGGGAGGAGGCTTGGCACCTCGTCCCAGTATGTGCATTGTTTCAGGCCCCCCAGAGCAGCAAGCTCTCGAACCAGGGGTCCAGATACATGTCTGGTGGTGGCAGCCTAAGCAGCCACTCAGTCAGGTCACTAGGAGTTGGTCGAGTTTCAGGGGCATCGCTAAGATTGTTGTGCATTTTACATTAAATCCTACACTGGGATCAGTGTGGGTTTAATGTGCTGAGAAGTTTGATACCAAACTTCCTAGTCTTCAGTGTAGCCATTATGGTGCTGTGGAGTTCGTAATGACAAGCTCCCAGCACCATATACTTTTAATGCAGAGGTCTTCAAACTTTTTGATGCCGAGACCCCCTTTTAAACCGTTTTTAGGCGTAAGGACTGTAGGAGAGTAGGGTCTGCAATCCTATGATCACCCAGATTTTTTGCTTTTGTTTCACTGGTTTACGACTTTCTCTGGCTGTGGGCCTGCCAATCAGACCCACAGCCTGGCTGTTCTCTCTCTAAATTACGACATGTACCCTAGGTGCATTTACCAATTGGTACTGGGCCACCTTATCAGACCCTGTAACTCAGGGCATAGGTGTACCCAGGGCTGCCAGGGGCTGCAGCATGTATTATGCCACCCCTGGCTGGCCTCCTAAATTTGACACCACTGGCTGCATGACAGCTGGGGCAAAGTCGTGTAATCACCCTTTGCTGTAGGTGTAGTATACCTATACCTAACCCTAAAATGGACACACAGATTCCTATCAGTCACTCCTATGGCAGGCCTTGACAATCCTGAAGGCAGAGTGCTTGGAATCGTGTGAGATGGTGCTCTGGCATGAGCTGAGCCTGTCTGCAGCTTGCGGAACCAAGTCCTAATAGCTGTTCCATGATATCGCATACCATATACTCTTAAGTGCATTATAATCCTCGCGGTTAAATGCTATCTTTGGTATTGCTTTATCAAAACATGTCGAGTAAGGTGTCATACGAATTGGAATACTAACCCCTCGCCAATTCTGGCGACGGGGTTAGCCTTCCACCCTTCTAGAGGGACACGACATGTATGTAACTGTGAACCCCGGTTAAAGTTAACTGAAGCCTCAGCTCCACAAAATGGATGCTGCCACCACAGACACGAGTCTGACCTCCTGCTGCTGGGAGTCCTTCCAGCGAGGGAGGCCTGGACAAAGGGTTTCCTGTCCGGGGCGGTGCTAGCACCGTCCCAGACATGGTTTTGTGTATCCTGGGTAGGCAGGGCTTTTCAGGAAGGTGACTGCTGAGTGGCAGCCCGGTGCTCACTACGCATAGGCCAGTCAGAACCAGTTCCAGGGGCACACCAGCCCCTGGCCTGGGGAAGTCCGGCAGGGGAGAGGGGTGTAACCACCCCCCTCCTGGTCCCACCCATAGGCAGGACCTAGTCACCGGGTCAGCCCCCTTTTTTAGTATAAAGATAGGAGCGGGCCCCCTGTTCAAATTAGATCATCTTTGGAATCAAGATACCACTTTCTTCGAAAGGACTTCACGATTTCTTCTTCAAGATTCTCCCTTGTGGCTAAGGAGTAGTCACCCTGCACCCGCAGGCACCATCCTAAAGAACACTGCGGTCTGCTGCAAGTCCTTCATCACGAATCCGACGACCCAGCTCGACGAGACCCGGCTTCCCTGGCACCTCTGACCTCTACTCACCTCTACAGCCAAGCTGAGAACCGTGAGTGCGACGAGACCTCAAGGGACCGACGATCGCCAAGACTGCACGACATCTTTACTGCAAGCCCACCGTGTCCTCCACTGGTGAGTGCTTTGGGGTCCGAGAAGCCCCGACCCTGCGCAGCTCCAGCACCCAAGGTCAGCCTCCCTGCATCTCCACGATCGGCGTGGGGCCCTTCTGCTGTTTGCTGTGCACCGCGTTGTTTGGCTACTAGCCGGCTGGCTTGTGGCCTTCTGAACGACGCCCGACGACAACTCTTCTGCTGGTCTGGTTGCTCCAGGCTGGCCCTTGCTTCCTTCTTCAAGAGAGGCACCCCGGACCCTCCTGGTCCACTCCAGACGCCATTTTAGGTCCACCGCGTGGGCTTGAATTTGCCAAGGCTTTGTTGCCCAATCCTGGGTCCAGCGACGCCGACAGCTTCTAACTTCGTGGGACAGCTCGATCCTCCATCCTGGTCGCCGACAACGCCTCCTGGTCCGTGAGATCTTCGAGTCAAGCGTCACCCACTCACCTTGTCGAGGTGGCTACCATCCGGTGCCCTCCTGGTGCCCACTGACTACTGGCTAGTAGTCTCGAACTTGGTCCCCTCTGCTTTCAGGTGTCATCCATCTTCGAGATCCAGGCTTGGATCCAACTGAACTTTCTTCACTGGTCACCGGCCAGCATCTTTTCTTCCGGCTCCTGGTCCGTCTACGAGGATTCCCGACGTCTTTTCAGACCTATGCAGCTGCAGCCCCTGGGCTAGGTAACTTCGGCATTTCGGTGCCCCAGCATAGCCTCACTATCCAAGGGTCAGAATCTATCTTCGTTTTCTCCCTACCAGGTCGGGTTCGCCCGAGAACACTAACTTTCTATTTCCTAGCTACCATAGACTTTTGTCCGCATCTCGCGTGAGAGTGCACACACTGCACCCGAGTCCCCTAGGCCTCCTAGTCGTAATCTAACGATTCCCTAGTCAAGTCCTAGCGATTCCAAAAGCTATTAGTACTGTACTTACCTGCTAGGAATTTCACATTCCACTTTTAGAGTATATGGTTTTCCGTGCCCCTCGGGCATTTGTATATACTGTGCTAACTTAAGTATTTTTGTAAGAGTTTTGGTTTGTGCTTAGTACCCTGTCCTCATAAAGAGTACAGGGCTGTTGTGATCTTTAATAAATAACTGTTTATTTTCATAACACTTGTGTGGTGTCCTTTCACTGGGTATTCAAGGGGTATATGTGTGGTAAACAGCTGGCTTAACACGCCCTCTCGAGTCTTTAGCCTTAGACTGCTCGTATCCATGCTACTAGGATAGCTGGTCTATAAGGTTGACTTACAACCAATCATCAATAAGGGTTGCTGGACTGATACATAGTGGGCACTAGAATAGTGACCACTGCATATCAGGCCACCTTCTCACAAGGACCCCCTTTCGACAAAAGTTTCTAGAAACTGGTACTCCTTTTCATCAACTTTTGACAACCATAAATGTGCCTGTTAGACCTCATTACATCCCTCCATCATTCATCCACCCACACTTTCGCACATCCATCCATCCACCCTTTCATCCTTCCATCCATACAGCCATCCTTCATCCATCCACCCTTTCATCCTTCCATCCATACATCCATCATTCACCCATCATTCATCCACCCATCTTTTTACACATCCATCCATCCATCCATCATTCATCCATCCACCCTTTCATCCATCCATCCACCCTTCATCAATCCACCCTTTCATTCTACCATCCATACATCTATCCTTCACCAATCTATCCTTCATCCATCCACCCTTTCATCCTCCCATCCATACATCCATCCTTCATCCATCCACCCACCCACCCTTTCATCCTTCCATCCATACATCCATCATTTATCCATCCATCCATCCATCCATCCATCCAGCCTTTCATCCATTCATTCACCCATCATTCATCCACCCATCTTTTTACACATCATTCATCCATCCACCCTTTCCTCCATCCATCATCCATCCACCCTTTCATTCTTCCATCCATACATCCTTCACCAATCTATCCTTCATCCATCCACCCTTTCATACTTCCATCCATCCATCCTTCATCCATCCATCCATCCACCCTTTAACCATCCACCCTTCATTCATCCACCCATCTTTTACACATTCGATCATCCATCCACCCTTTCATCCATCCATCCTTCATCCGTCCACCCTTTCATTCTTCCATCCATACATCTATCCTTCACCAATCTATCCTTCATCCATCCACCCTTTCATCCTTCCATCCATACATCCATACATCCATACATCCATAATTCATCCATCCACCCTTTCATTCATCCATCCACTCATCATTCATCCACCCACCATTTCACACATCCATCCATCCATCCTTCAGCCTTTCATCCATCCATCCATCCACCCACCTTTTCTGTGCCTCTCTCATGGGGGGGGGGGGGGGTAGGGGGGGGTGAGCGATCAGTATCTCTCTGCGTTGTCGTCGTCCTTCATCTCTGTGCCTCCCTAGTGGGGGCGGGGGACGTGTCATGGAAGCCACAGCTCCAGGTGCGCAACATCCATTGAACTCAAAGGGCTAAACTACAGCCACTCCCCCAGCCCCCCCCCCCCCTTCCCAGCTCGTGTATGTGAGCCTGGCTGAAACAGCTTCAGGGACACACACACAGTCACACCCAAGTACTTGACCTTTTAGTTGTTAATGAGGCGTTGATGTTTTTCACACCTCGGTGTGAATTAGGCCTCCGCCTTGAGCACCGATCAGCCCAATGCCAGAAACTGCACTCTACAGAATCTGCGACCCCCTTCCCAGGACTCCACGACCCCCCTGGGGGTCGCGCCCCACAGATTGAAGACCGCTGTCTTAATTGCAGAACTGCACTTACAATACCCAGGAATGGACTTGGGCACTGTAGGGGTACAGGACTCATGCACTTGCATCCTCACCACTGGCATTGGGGAACCCAGCTAGAGGGGTGACTGATGTATGCCAGGGCAGTGGTTTGTGGGCGTGGCACACAGGGATGTGTGCCACGTCGACTCTTCAATTTGTTCTGCACCGAGACACGCAGCCTGCAAAGGCAGTGTGTGAGTGGCAGGGTACAGGGCCTCTGGTAGCACAATAAGAGCTGCAGCCCTTAGACGTCTCTGGTCACACTGCCCAGGGTACCTGTGGTACCATTTACCAGTGGCTGACATGTGGCCAAAGATGTCAATTGGGTTACTTTTGGAGAAAGAACACAGGCCTTGGAAACCGGATTGGCAAAAAGCGCGGGGGGCGACACTGGATTTACTGCAACTGAAACCCACTTTCCTACAGTTGTGTCAGTAAAGTTCCCAAGCATTTGATACCCTCTCTAAAAATGGAGGTTTGAGTGATGGGTGTTGTAACGAAGTGCCCTCTATTTGCATGGTTGCCCCCACTTTTCGCAAAACTGATGTACTTTTGACTGAGTGTGCCGTGGGTTCCTGCCTAACAGGTACCCAGGCCCTATGTTCTTTCCCTAAAACGACATTAGGACTAAATCCAATTGGCACTCTTTGGCCTCAGGTCAGTCCCTTGTAAATGGTACCACATGTATCCATGGGCACTGTGGCCAGGGAAGGCCTAAACGGGTTGCAGCACTTATTGTGCCACTCTTAGAGGCCCTGTACCTTTACATACACACTGCCATTGCAGGCTGCATGTTTTGGTGCAGAACAAAGTGAAGAGTCAACATGGCACACATCCCTGGGTGCCATGCCTACAACCCACTGCCCTGGCATAGGTCCGCCACCCCTTTAGCAGGGTGCACTATACCAGTGGTGAGGGTACAGGAGCATGAGCCCTGTACCTCTACAGCGTCTAAGCCAATTCTTAGACATTGTAAGTGCTGCAATGCCATTAAGAGTATCAGTTGCTCGGAGTTTGTCATTACGAACTCCACAGCATTATTATGGTTTTACTGATAATTGGGAAGTTTGGTTTCAAACTTGTGAGCACATTAAACCCACTCTGATGCAATGAAAAATGCACTCAACAGGCATCTTAGAGAAGCTCCCTGAAAAATGACGTAACACTAGTGTTGAGGCCGAGAGGCTGCTCGCCAGCTGCCACCACCAGACATGTTTCTGTACTTCTGGGTTGAAAGCCTGCTGCTCTGGTGGGTCTGAAACAACGCACATCCTGGGACAAGGTGCCAAGCCTCCTCCCCAGGATGGGTAGAGTCCAAGAAGGGGAAGCTTCAAAGGCTTGCCGCCTTTGTGAGCTACCCCAGGCCTTTGCTGCTTCCAACAACTGGCCCCCAGACCGGTTAACAGCAAAACACACAAGATGATGGACGGAATGGGGCGTGGCTTAATAGCCGATGAGGAAGGCTGTGTGAGCACTGAGGCCTGCGCTCAAACCCTGTAATTCTCCTGTATTGGACACCTGCTGGGACCCCCAGATTGACCTCCTGCGGTGGGAAGCATCCTGGAGTGGTGGGGGCGCTGAGGTTTGACCGGTGGAGAGCCGGAGCGGGTCGTAATCCACGCGGGACTGGGAGTAAGTGCTGCGCACCATCGAGGGCAAAATGGCGCCGATTCCGAACTACGCTGAGATTGCTTTGAGAAGTGAAAGGCGCGACACTGTGTACTTGGACAGGGGGCGAAAGCTGCACTGCAGTGCAGGGCTGCAGGAGCTTACCGTTCGTAACCATGGGCAAGCCTTGTAGTAAAAAGGAGGAAGACCCCCAGCCTTCGGGAGCCGAGTCCCCGCCCCAGGAGAATAGGGGTGAGCGGGACACCCCACAGGAACCTGGGATACAACTCCAATTGGACAGAATACTGGCGGCCATTACAGACACCCGACTTGCTCTCCAGCAAGACATTGCACCGGTTAAAACGGGACAGGGCTGGTTGCGAGCAGACCACTCCAAACTTGCGGACTGAGTGAAGCAGGCCGAAACTACACTTCAGGAGTTGGGCCCTGCACAGACCACGCTGTCGGCATCAATGATGGGGAGTCCTGGATCGGATTGCGGTCCTTGAACGGAGGGCTGAGGACGCGGAAGGCAGGAACAGACGCAACAACATCCGCATGGTGGGCCTCCCGGAGAAAATTGAGGGGTCCGACATGGTGAGCTACCTGGAAAATTGGCTGCAAACCGTTGTGGCCCCTGAGGGGCTTTCGACTTTCTACACTCTGGAGCGGGCGCACCGGGTGCCAGCAAAACCACTGTTGCAGGGTCGCCCTTCCGTGACCAGTGGTAGCTCGCTTGCTGCACTTTCGTGATCGCGACCTGCTTCTCCGGAGGGTACGTAGTGACGGCCCTTACCAAGTGGACAACAGCAGTCTTACTCTATTTCCGGACTATTCGCTCGACACGCAACAACGTCGCATGTCCTTCCAAGCTGTAAAGAAGGAATTACGGGCGGAAGGTATCCAATACTCTCTGTTCTTCCCAGCTAGATTGCGCATTACAATAAACGGAAAAGCCCACTTTTATGACACGCCGGAGGATGCGTGGGATTGGCTGGAATTATACAGGGCGGGGAAGGATGGACGAGTGCCAGGGACGCAGGAACTGGCCACTGACACTCTGCCACGTAGGTCGCAGCGATGCAGGCGGGGCTTACGGAAACCATCGCTCTCGCAAACTGCCATAGAGCACAAAGGAGCCCTGGAAGCGGTGTCTGCAATCTCTGTTGAACTGCAGAGGACCACACCGGAAGTGTCGGATGTTGGCAGTGATAAGGGTCACTCGGAGGCGGATACCTATGTATCGGAGGATTAACAGCTGCCTACAGTTACTCCTGGGACGGCGGATGGACTGCTGGATGAGTAGACTCAATTCTGTCTATGGGACTGGGGCCTTTGGCCTGTGCTGGGGGAATGCAATGTTTGTTCATTGGAGGGGGGGATATAGGGATGTGCCATGTTTGCTGGGGACCTAAAGTAAGATATTGCTCTCCATAGTAAATTCTGACTTAGAGGAAGGATAACTCTGGAATACTGGGGAGGCGGGGCCGGAAGTGCGGAGTAGATTGCCTGGGACTGGGGTGGGAGAGCTGGACGTAAGGGCTCTGGGGGGACCCGGGAGGTATTATACCAGTAAGGGGTTGTTGGGGCGAGCACCAATTGTGTTATAGATTTTCCAGCGGGCCTCTATTAGGCGTTATCCACACCCCACCGGATGGTATTGGTTACAGTGCCTTAATTTTGCATGGGGCATGTCATTGGGGTAGTTTGGATGGGATTCACTATGTTAGTGCCTGTTCTTGGGGGGGGGGGGGGGGGGGGGCAATGTGTTGGGTGGGATGAGGGAGTTGGGGGATGGGTGTTTATTTAAGGGGACTTGCCTGCCGTGGAGTATACCTCCGGCAAGATAGCGTAAGCACTTACTCCCCTCACATCGTATATGTTCCATTGTACACAGCAACGTACTTTTGATCTTTCTCACGTAACTTTTCAGACTTTCCATTCCCCTTCACACAGCCACCCCTGGTACTATGGTCCTTTTCTCTGGTTATTTAGTATCTATTCACCTTGAAATAAGTGTTGATTCACACATGAGTTCCTGTCCTCTTAGCATGATGCGCTATTAGAGCTCTGCTGATACTGCCGATTAACAGATGTAATTATCATTTCGTAGATCCCCTGACAAAGGGCACGTTGTTTAGTCCGAAATGCATTGGGATGTATAATCAAATACTGTTGCTTCAGTTCTGGAATTTGTGATTACTCAACAACTTCATAAGAACATCTATTAAATACTCATTGAGCAACAAATCTTTGACAACGGCATCTGCGAAATTTATTTGAATTGTCAAAATGCAAATGCTACTTACCAGTATGCATCTGTTCTTGGCATGTAGGGCTGCTGACATTCATATCTGTGCATAGATCGCCGCCTAGTGTTGGGTCCGGATGATTGCACATTGTTACCTGGAAGAGTCTTCGAAGTATCACGAGATAGGTGGCTCCTCCCCTGGACTACAGTGCGCATGGGCATCGCCTCCATCCCCAGATTGTTTTTAGCCATTGGCAGAGATGGAGTGAAATATGTGAGTGATGCCCTATGCTAAGAGTATGAAAATATGTGTAAAGAAAATACTGCAGCTGCTACAGGCGCCGGGGAGGAGGGGAGGAGGGCGGGCGATATGAATGTCAGCAGCCCTACATGCCAAGAACAGATGCATACTGGTAAGTAGCATTTGCAGTTCGAGGCATGTGGGCTGCTGAATTCATAGATGTGCATAGAATACATAGCAGTCCCTCCATTAGCGGCGGCCGCCCGTGCCAGCTGCAGCCGTTTGAAAAAGCGTTTTGAGAACAGCCTGGCCAACAGCTGTCTGCTGTTTAGAGTGCACATCTACACAGTAATGCTTAGTGAAAGTATGTGTGGTAGACCATGTAGCTGCTCTACAAATATCTTCTAAGGGAATGTTACCTAGGAAAGCCATAGAGGCCCCCATCTTTCTGGTGGAGTGGGCTCTCGGTGGAATTGTGAGAGTGCGTTTAGCTTTAGGGTAACAGATCTGAATGCATTTCACTATCCACCTAGCGATCCCAGCTTTGGAGATAGCATTTCCCTTGTGGTGTGAGGCAAAAGCAACAAAGAGTTGCTTGGTCTTACGAAAATCTTTAGTCCTGTCGACGTAGTACATCAAGGCTCTTTTAACATCAAGGGTGTGGAGCATCCGCTCCGCCAGTGACTCTGGGTTTTGAAAAAACACTGGTAACTCAATTGTTTGGTTCATGTGGAATTGAGATACAACCTTGGGTAAGAATTTAGGGTTAGTGCGGAGCACCACCCTGTTAGCGTGTACTTGGAAGAAAGGTTCCTGGATGGTGAGCGCCTGCAACTCGCTAACCCTCCGTAGCGATGTAATTGCTACTAAGAAAGCAACCTTCCAAGTCAGAAACTGAAGCTCACAAGAGTGCAGTGGCTCAAAGGGAGGACCCATCAGCCTTGTAAGAACCACATTGAGGTTCCATTCTGGAGCTGGTGGTGTCCGCGGTGGAATGACCCTTTTGAGTCCTTCCAGAAAAGCCTTGATAGCAGGGATTCTGAAGGTATGCTGCCATCGCAGACAAATGAATGCGGATGGAAGAGTACGCCAAATTGCATTGATACAGGTGGAACAGGTAGCAAATAATGTTCTGAATGGAAGCGTCCAGTGGGTCAATATCGTGGTTTGCACAGTACATGACAAAACGCTTCCACTTGGCTGCGTAACAAGCTCGAGTAGTGGGCTTTCTTGCCTCTCGAATGATGTCCATGCAATCGGGAGGAAGATTGAGGTAGCCAAACTCTAGGACTTCAGGAGCCAGATCGCCAGGTTGAGCTGTTGCGGATCTGGGTGCTGAATGTCGCCATGGCTCTGCGTCAGAAGGCTGGGGGTGAGATGAAGCCTTTGATGCGGTACCGCGGAGAGTTCCAGAAACGTGGTGTACCATGGTTGGCGAGCCCACGTTGGAGCAACCAGGATGAGAGTCATCGAGTGCTGCCTGAGTTTGCGTGCCACCAGCGGTATCAGAGGTGCTGGGGGAAAAGCGTACGCAAATCTGCCTGACCAGTTCATCCACATCGCATTGCCCTGCGATTGCGGGTGTGGGAACCTGGCGGCGAAGCTTTGGCATTTTGCGTTCTCCTTTGTGGCGACCAGGTCTATCTCTGGATGACCCCAACTTTGGAAGTACGGTTGGAGTACTGATGGGTGTCTCTCCCACTCGTGCATTTGGTGGCTGTGCCTGCTGAGCAGGTCCGCCATCTGGTTGTTTTTGCCCGGGAGATGCTCCGCCATGAGGAAGATGTTCCTCTGAATGGCCCACTTCCACATGCTCTGAGCCAGATGAGACAGCTGCGGAGAGTGTGTTCCTCCCTGCTTCTGGATGTAGTACATGGCCGTCATGTTGTCCGTCCGGATCAACACGACCTTGTTGGACAGATGTACTTTGAATGCCTTTAAAGCCATGAAGATTGCCATCAGTTCCAGAACGTTGATGTGCATCTTCCTCTGCTGTAGTGTCCATAGTCCCTGCACCGTGTAATGGAGTACATGCGCTCCCCATCCCTGGATCCATCATGCACCGGCGGCTGAGTTCGTCCGCCCTGGCATTCAGAGAGCCTGCCAGGTGTTGAACCACCAGGGTCACGCCCTGATGTTCCAGCCACTGCCAGAGGCGCAGAGCCTCCTGGCAGACCGTCCACGACCCCACACCGCCCTGTTTGTTGCAGTACCACATGGCGGTGGTGTTGTCGGTGAACACTTGCACTACGCTCCCCTTGACAGAGGGGAGGAATGCCTTCAGTGCAAGACGGATCGCCCGCAGCTCCAGAAGGTTGATGTGGAGCCGGGACTCCGCCGGAGACCAGAGGCCTCTGATCTCCGCCTCTCCCATGTGGCCTCCCCAGCCCTGGAGGGACGCGTCCGTCACAACTACGTGCTCCGGCTGGGGTAGGGAGAGGGGTCTGCCACTGACCCAGTCGCGGTCCGTGAGCCACCACTGCAGTTGCTTCGCAGTGCCCTCCGAGATCAGGACATGATCGGACAGGTTGCCCTGATGCTGGGCCCACTGAAACTTCAGGTCCCACTGCAGAGCCCGCATCCGCCACCTGGCGTGACGCACCAGAAGGATGCAGGAGGCCATCAGCCCCAGAAGCCGCAGCGTCAACCTGACCGAGACCCGGGAAAACGGCCTGAATACAGGAATCAGCGCCTGAATATCCCGAACCCGCTGTTCGGGTGGGTAAACCCGAAACTGCGCCGAGTCGAGAACTGCTCCGATGAAGAGGAGCTTTTGAGAGGGACACAGGTGTGACTTCGGCACATTGATGGAGAACCCCAGCAAGTGCAGGAGGTCGGCCGTAGTCTGGAGGTGGCTGACGACTGACTGGGGCGAGCCCGCCTTCAACAACCAGTCGTCGAGGTAGGGGAAGACTGATATCCCCTGCCTGCGCAGATGGGCTGCGACCACCGCCATCACCTTCGTGAACACCCGCGGGGCGCTGGCAAGGCCGAAGGGGAGCACGGTAAACTGAAAGTGCTCTTGGCCTACCATGAACCGTAGGTAACGCCGGTGGGCCGGCAGGACGGGGATGTGGAAATAGGCGTCCTGCAAGTCCAACGCTACCATCCAGTCTCCCGGGTCCAGGGCAGCCAGGACCTGAGCCAAAGTGAGCATCTTGAACTTCTCCGTCCGGAGGAAGCCGTTGACGTTCCGCAGATCCAAGATAGGGCGTAGGCCCCCTTTGCCCTTCTTGGGTACCAGAAAGTAGTGGGAGTAACAACCACGTCCTACTTCTGGCCCAGGAACGCGCTCGATGGCCCTCTTGGCCAAGAGGGCCGAAACCTCCTCTTGCAGAAGTTGCAAGTGATCCCCCGACACACGGTGGTATTGAGGTGGCATGGATGGAGGGGAAGACTCGAAGGGGAGGGAGAAACCCCTTCGGACAATTTGCAGCACCCACCTGTCCGAAGTGACTGTATGCCAGTGGGAGAGGTGATGGCAAACCCTGCCTCCCACAGGCGTCACATGGGCCTGAAAACTCGGAAGGTTTTGAGGCGGGGGCTGCTGAGGGAGGTGTGGACTGGCCTCGCCGCTGGCCCCGACCACCGCCACGGCGGTTCCCACGTCCGCCACCGCGTTGCTGAACATTCTGCGGCGCGTGGCTGACGGTCCGTGGTGGGGCGTCCCTTCCGTGGCCACGAAAGGAGCCAAGTCAAGTCAAGTCATATAATTTATATAGCGCACTACATACCCAGAGGGTTTCAAGGCGCTTAGGAGGGGTAGGAGGATTATTTGTCAAATATCCACGTTTTAAGCTGCTTTCTGAACGCTAAGAGGCGACGGCCATCAAACGGCATGTCCAGGAGGGTGGCCTGGACATCGGCCGAGAAGTTGGCGGACCTCAACCAGGCGTGGCGACGAACCGCCACCGTCGTTGCCATCGCCCTGCCCAGTGAGTCCGTGGTATCCAGCCCACACCGGATAGAAAAACGTGCCGCATCTCGGCCGTCCGCAAGGGTTTGGCTGAGTTTAGCCCTGACCTCCTCAGGGCATTGTGGCAGCACCTCCGCAACCGTGTCCCACAGAGTGTGGGTGTAGCGGCCCAAGAGACAGTTGGTGTTCACAGACCGTAGCCCTAGGCTCACAGACGAGAAGACCTTCTTCCCGAACTGCTCATATCTCTTGGATTCCCTGTCGGGCGGGGCCGACGGGAATGCGGTTTGGGAGTTAGAGGCCTGGATGACCAGGCTCTCGGGGGTGGGATGGGTGGACAAAAAGCATGGGTCGCCCGGTGCCGGGCGGTAGCGTCTGGCCACGTTCCTGTCCACAGGGGGGCCTGTGGCGGGCTTGGACCAAGTGCCCAGCAGAACGTCACACAAGGCCTCATTGAACGGCAGGAGGGGCTCCGCGGAGCCGGACTGCTGTTTGAGGACCTCAGTGAGGAGATTAGTCCTCACGGCCGCGACGGGGAGCTGAAGGTTTAAGGCCTTAGCTGCCTTCGTCAACACTACGCTGTAAGCAGAACCCGCCTCCGAAGCCACAGTCGGGGGCGACGTAAATCCAGTGTCTGGCGAGGTGTCAATACCACTGGCCTCCCCAAGCTCATATGTCCAGTCCTGATGCGACTGGCAATCACGTGCCAGAGGGTCCTCGGACCCCTCCCATTGCTCCTCGTCACCTGGCTCCTGGAGACCAGGAGTAACAGCCAGGGCCTCCTCGTGGAGATAGAAGTCTCCAAAGGCCGACGGAATCGGCGCCCAGCGGCGCCCTTCCGACTCCTGAGTAGGACCGTAGGTAACATTGGGGTCGGCAACCACATCGGCTGCCGGGGACGACACCTGAAGGGACGGCGCCGGCGAGGTCGTAAGGTCGACCGGCGAGGTCCCGGATCCGGAGCCGGATCCAGCGAGGTCGCGCGGCGCCGGGACCGAAGTCGCCAGCGGCGCCGGGCCCGAAGTACCCGACGTCGTCGGGGCCGAAGCGCCCGACCCGGAAGGACCTCCAGACGGAGCCGATCGGCCCGAAGGCGCCACGGGAAACGACTGAGGAGGGAGGGCCCTCATGGCCATGAGGTACCTCTCGACCTCCTCCTGCGACGCGCCGTGCCCAGGGACCCGAAGGTGTGGGGCAGGCGGCGACGCTTGCGACTCCGGCGGAGCCGCGTGGGCGGTGTCGCCCGAGTCCCTGGCCGCATCGAGCGAGCGTCGGGGCGGGTCGGAGGACCGATGGTGTCGTTCCGACCTCTCATGCCTCTTACCTGAGGACTTGGAACCAGACGATCGGTGTCCACTTCCGGAACGTCGATGACTCCGACCTCGCGACCTGTCCCTCGACCTCCCGTGGGACCGGGACCGGGACCTGGAGCGGCGCGGGGCCGAGTGCCTCAGCTCGAGACGCTTGCGGGACCGCTCCCGCCTAGCCTTCAACGTCAGAGCCCGGCAGTCGACGCAGGTTCGATCGTCGTGGTCGAGGCCTAAGCACTTCAGGCACCGGCGATGGGGGTCCGTGACCGACATGAGTCGGCCGCACTTCGAACAAGGCTTGAACCCGGGCATCCCTGGCACCGATAGTCGAGACAGTCGACTAAGAGAAGATCAAAAGGATCAAAAAACTATTCAGTCAAAAAGTGACTGGGGGTAGAGCTTCTTCCGGATCTGCGCTAGCTGGCGCGGAAAAAAGAAGAACTGACGTCAGCGCGCATGGGCGCCGTCTAAGTACTCCGACGACGTCATCCCGGCGCTCACGACGCCGACGACGGACGCGGAGCCGCAGACGACGCCTACCAGCGCGCAGGGGTATTGCTACGCAAAAGTTTCCGGATCCAGTCTGACGCCTGGGGATATTCTAAGGTAAGGAATCTATCAATAACGTGTCTCTTTCAGATACGTGGTCTGCGCACTGCTGTGCTGTTCTTGCCTGAATGAGCCAGTCGTCCAGATAAGGATAGACGTGGACGTTTTGGCGTCGCAGATGCGCCGCCACAGTCGCCAGGCACTTCGTAAAGACTCTTGGCGCTGTGGTGACCCCGAACGGCAGAACCCTGAACTGGTAGTGCTGGTCTTGGATTGTGAATGAATATGCTACTTACCAGTATGCATCTGTTCTTGGCATGTAGGGCTGCTAACATTCATATCTTAGCATTAGATCGCCACCTAGTGTTGGGTCCGGATGATCGCACATTGTTGTCCTGGAAGAGTCTTCGAAGTATCCTGAGATGGGTGGCTCCTCCCCTGGACTACAGTGCGCATGGGCATCGGCTCCATCCCCAGATTGTTTTTCGCCATTGTGGCAGAGGATGGAGTGAAAAGTGTAAAGGATGTCCATGCTAATGATTGAATACAATAGTATATCTGCAGCTGCGACGGGCACCGGGGAGGAGGGTGGGCGATATGAATGTTAGCAGCCCTACATGCCAAGAACAGATGCATACTGGTAAGTAGCATATTCAGTTCGAGGCATGTGGGCTGCTAAATTCATATCTTAGCATAGAATACATAGCAGTCCCTCCATTAGCGGCGGTTGCCCGTGCCAGCTGCAGAAACCTGAAAAAGTGTTTTGAGAACAGCCTGCCCTACAGCCGCTTGCTGTTTGGAATGTACATCAACACAGTAGTGTTTTGTAAAGGTATGTGGTGTAACCCACGTGGCTGCTCTGCAAATGTCCTCTAGAGGAATGTTTCCTAGGAAAGCCATGGATGCCCCCAACTTGCGTGTGGAGTGTGCCTTTGGGGGTATTGTTAAAGTGCGCTTGGCTTTTTGATAACAGATTTGAATGCACTTAACAATCCATCTGGCTATTCCCGCTTTGGAAATCGGGTTGCCTTTGTGTTGTGGTGAGAAGGCAACAAAGAGTTGTTTCGTCTTCCTAAAGTGTTGTGTCCTGTCTATGTAGTACATCAATGCCCTCCGTACGTCTAACGTATGGAGCATTCTTTCTGCCACTGTCTGTGGGTTCTGGAAGAATGCCGGCAAATCGATAGTTTGGTTGAGATGAAAATGTGACACCACCTTTGGAAGGAACTTGGGGTTAGTACGTAGCACTACCCTATTTGGATGAATTTGAATGAAAGGCTCTTGTATTGTGAGCGCTTGCAGCTCACTAACCCGCCTTAGTGACGTAATCGCAATTAGGAAAGCAACTTTCCACGACAGGAATTGCAGTTCACACGAGTGCAGTGGCTCAAATGGTGGTCCCATCAGTCTGGTGAGGACCACATTGAGGTTCCACACCGGAGCTGGCGGTGTTCTTGGGGGAATGACTCGTTTCAGACCTTCAAGAAACGCTTTAATGGCAGGCACCCTGAAGACTGAGAGATGCTGCCTGTTTTGAAGGTAAGCTGCGATGGCGGATAGGTGTATCCGAATAGAAGTGAACGCTAGTTTGCACTTATAAAGGTGTAACAGATAGCAAATGATGTTAGGGATAGATGCATCTAGCGGGTTTATGTCATTGTCAGCACAGTAAATGACAAAACGCTTCCACTTTGCGGCATAGCATGCTCTGGTTGACGGCTTCCTCGCCTCCTTGATGATGTTCATGCATTCAGGAGGTAGGTTGAGGTATCCAAACTCTAAGACTTCAGGAGCCAGATCGCCAGGTTGAGCTGTTGCGGATCTGGATGCTGAATTTCTCCATGGTTCTGCGTCAGAAGTCTGGGCGTGAGGCGCAGTCTTTGATGCGGCACCACTGAGAGTTCGAGGAACGTGGTGTACCAGGCTTGGCGCGCCCACGTTGGAGCAACTAGGATAAGTGTCATCGAGTGTTGCCGTAGTTTTCTCGCCACCAGTGGTATCAGAGGTGTCGGGGGAAAAGCGTAAGCAAATTTGCCTGACCAGTTCATCCATATCGCATTGCCCTGCGATTGGGGGTGTGGGAACCTGGCGGCGAAGCTTTGGCATTTTGTGTTCTCCCTTGTGGCGAACAGGTCTATGTCTGGACGACCCCACCTTTGGAAGTACGGCTGGAGTACCGATGGATGTATCTCCCACTCGTGCATTTGATGGCTGTATCTGCTGAGCAGATCCGCCATCTGATTGTCCTTCCCTGGGAGGTGTTCTGCCATGAGGAAGATGTTCCTCTGAATGGCCCACTTCCACATGCTCTGAGCCAGGTGAGACAGCTGTGGTGAGTGGGTGCCCCCCTGCTTTTGGATGTAGTACATCGCGGTCATGTTGTCCGTCCGGACTAACACCACCTTGTTGCACAGATGTACAATGAAGGACTTGAGCGCCATGAAGATCGCCATCAGTTCTAGATAGTTGATGTGCATCTTCTGTTGCTGCGTCGTCCATAGTCCCTGCACTGTGTAAGTGAGCAGATGAGCTCCCCATCCCTGGAGAGATGCGTCCGTTGTCAGGATAACCTGTGGCACTGGCTCCTGGAACAGTCGGCCCTTGCAAAGGTTGTGTGGAGTCCACCAATGCAGAGAGTTGTATGCCCGACTGGTAACCAACACTAGGTCTGTTAATTGTCCCTGAGCCTGTGTCCACTGATTTGCTAAGCACTCCTGGAGCGGGCGCATATGCAACCGTGCGTGCGGGACTATGAAGATGCAGGAGGCCATCATGCCTATCAACTGCATGAACACTCTTGCTGGCAGTGAGTGTCCCGGTCTGAATTTTTGGATTAGAGACTGTATGCCGTCTATCCTGACCTGGTTTGGTTGCGCCTTGGCCGTCAGGGTATTGATTGACGCACCCAGAAACTGCCGGACATGTGCCGGCTGAAGGTGTGACTTTGGGTAATTCAACGAGAAACCCAGGTCGTGAAGGAGATGAATGGTAGTTGACATGTCCGCGGCGCACTGCTGTTCCGACCTGGCTTGAACGAGCCAGTCGTCGAGGTAGGGATAGACATGGATGTTCTGCCTCCTGAGGTGCGCTGCCACTGTCGCCAGACACTTGGTAAACACCCTTGGGGCAGTTGTGACTCCGAAGGGTAGGACTTTGAACTGATAATGCGTGCCCTGGATAGTGAACCTGAGGTACTTCCTGTGGGACGGGTGTAGCGGAATGTGGAAATAAGCATCCTTGAGATCTAAGGTTGCTAAGAAGTCTCCTTTGTTTAACATAGGAAGAATCTGTTGGAGTGTAAGCATGTGGAAATGCTCTGACAGTATGTACAGATTGAGGGGACGGAGATCCAGAATTGGTCTGAGAGATCCATCCTTCTTTGGAATGAGGAAGTACAGGGAATAGACCCCTGTGCCTTCCTCCCCCACTGGCACGAGCTCGATTGCTCCTTTTTGCAGCATCACCAACACTTCCTGCTGCAATAAGTGCAAGTGCTCTGCGGACATAGGCCTTTGCCTTGGTGGAATGTTGGGTGGAGTGGATTTTAACTCTAGACAATAACCGTACTGGATAAGCTGTCGCACCCACCTGTCTGTGGTGATGTTGATCCAGACGGGCAGGAACTGCTGTATTCTCCCCCCGACAGGTGTTAAGTGGTCGGGGGGCAGTGACAGCGAGTCACTGGCTGCTTGGGGCAGAGGAGCGTGAATTGTTGCCTCCTTTGCCGCGTCCTTTGTTGCTGTTTCCCCTGTAGCCCCTCTTGTTTTGTTTGGGGTACGAGGATTGTGCTCCACCTCTAGGGAACTGTGACTGCTGACCCAACTGTCCTCTGGTGACTCCACGGGCACCTGAGCGACGAAAATTATTGCCACGAAACTGCTGTGATTGTAGGGCCCCCATAGATTTAGCAGTTTCAGTATCTTTTTTAATTTTTTCCAGGGTGGTGTCAACATCTGGACCAAACAGTCTATCCGGATTGACTGGTTGATTAAGTATGGTTGTCTGAATGTCAGGTTTGAACCCTGATATGCGGAGCCACGCCTGTCTTCTGAGCATAACACTGGTGTTAATGGCCCTAGCGGCTGTGTCCGCGGCATCAAGTGCACACTTTATGGCCGCGTTGGAGATCAGTTGCCCTTCTTGTATAATCATTTTGGTGCCCTCTTGAAACTGCGGAGGCAGGTGTTCCACAATCTGCTCTAGTGTGTCGTAATGTGATCTATCATAACGTGCCAGTAGTGCCTGTGTATTTGCAATACGCCAGAAATTGGCAGCCTGCGCAGCCACTCTTTTGCCTCCTGCCTCTAGCACTTTGGACTCCTTATCCGGGGGAGGAGCTTCACCTGTTGATTGGGAGTTGGCCCTTTTGCGTGCGTTTGCGACCACCAGGGAGTCAAGCGGCAACTGTCCTCGAATGTATGCAGGGTCCGCAGGCGCTGGTCTGTACTTTTTTTCAATACGTGGATTGACCACCCTCGCCCTGGTAGGCTCCTTAAAGATGTCCGCAGCATGCTTGAGGACCCCTTTGAGCATAGGCAGTGTCTTTACAGTTTTCTCCGAAACTGCAAAGGTGTCGAACAGAAAGTCTTCCTCAACTGGGTCAGCATGCATGTCCACATCATGATTAGCAGCTGCCCTTTCAATGAGTGCATGAAAACCTGTAGAATCCTCTGTAGGGGACGCACGTGTACTGAAAGTCTGTGGGTCTTGTCCCATATCTTGGGTGCCCTGGTCCCCAATGACATCATATGAATCTGGCTGTGCCTCAGGCTCATTGACTGGGAACGTGTATTGTTCATCTTCACCATAGCCTTCACCTTCAGAGTGGTCTGGAGACGGTGTTGGGCTCCTTCCCATAGGAGGCTGGATAGGTTCCATGAGGCCTGAGGCGTCTTGTGGAAACTTTTTCTTCTTTAGGGGAATGACATAGGATTCCACCGGCTGCGAAGTGATCTTTCTTTTGTAAAGGGTTAACTTCCCCGTGTCCGCATCTATGAAACACTCCGAATCCTCTTCCTGGTCGAGCACCTGACCCGAAGATGGCCCTGCCGCAGAAGATTCCGCCTTCTTTGGCGTCGTTTTCGATGAAAAGGCCTTCGGCGCCACTTTTGGCGGTAGAAGGAAGAGGAGTTTACTTGCGGGCTTGACCGGGACGTCTGCCGCCTTCTGCGTCGATGGCGCTGGCGTCGACGAAGAAAAAGCCTTCTCCCTAATTCTTTGTAGTGAAGAAGCAACGAGAGATGCGTCGGTGACCGATGTCTTTGGCACCGACGAGGCGGCCTTGCCGTCGGAAGCGACGTTCCGGTGCTCCTTTGGAGGGACGGACGGCGCCGACCCCGAGTCCTTGGAGCGATGCGCAGATGTCCCCGTTGGAGCCGGGGCTGTGTCGCTTACTTTGGTTGGCTTTGCCGGCGCCGACGCGCTAGTTTTGTGCGTGCCACTCTTTTTAGCGGATCTCTCCTCCGGCGCCGATTTTGACCTTGTGGAATCGCCGTGTTTCTTCGACTTCTGTGGACCGGAGGTCGACGGAGTCGATGAGGCTGCCGGTGTAGGTGTTTTTGCGGTGACGACCGCCATCTTAGGGACGTTTGAGTCCTTGACTTTCGGTTTCGGTTTTGGGTCGGCCATCTTAGGGGCTGCCGAGACCGTTGCTTTCAGTTTCGGTTTCGAAACCCTTGGCGCAGCAAGTGTGTCCGTGGCCGGGCCAGCAGGCGAGGCCGTGGCTTGCGCTCCAGGGTCTTGGGTAAGGCCGACAGGCGATCCCGCGACCCTCTCCTGATGTCCGTCAACTTCGGGGCATAGCTCGTCCCCTGAGCTATCTTCCGCGGCCCCATAAACCATATTGTCGTCCCCTACCTCGTCGACGTATTCAAGGTCTTGATCCACGACTCCGTCGTCGTCGTCATATTCCGGATCGGCCCCGACCTCCGTCTCGGGCGGGGAGATTTGAAGATGATGGCTCTGGTCCTCGTCTTCTTGGTCGTCGAAGATGTTTTCTGGATCTGGGGCCGCCTGTTTGGCCACAAGGCGCACCGCGCGCCGAATCGTGAGAGTCTTCTTCGACCTGAAACTCGCACAGGCCCTGCAACTGCCTTCGTCGTGGTCCGGCGAAAGGCATTTATTACAGACCGGATGCACGTCTATGTGTGGGTATTTGGACCCACAGAGCGGACAGAGTTTAAACGGACTCCGCTCCATGTTGGGAACTTGTTGTCGAGTCGCGATGAGAAGGCCTCGATGTCCGAAGAGTGTTACAAACTCCGCTGAATCCGGCTCCGAGAGACGGAAGAACTCGAGACCGTACGCAAACAATACCGACGTAAAGAACCCAAGCCTTTTGGCCGTAAAGATTGATGTTTATTCGGTTCCGACGGAGAGACGTCGAGACCGCATCCGAACCCAATGGCGGAAAAAAACAATCTGGGGATGGAGCCGATGCCCATGCGCACTGTAGTCCAGGGGAGGAGCCACCCATCTCAGGATACTTCGAAGACTCTTCCAGGACAACAATGTGCGATCATCCGGACCCAACACTAGGTGGCGATCTAATGCTAAGATATGAATTTAGCAGCCCACATGCCTCGAACTCTGAGATACTTCCTGTGGGAAGGACGCAGGGGGATATGAAAGTATGCATCCTTTAAGTCCAGTGTGGCCAGGAAGTCCCCCTGTTGAAGCAGAGGGAGTACCTGCTGTAACGTGAGCATATGGAAGTGCTCCGAGAGAATATACCAGTTGAGGGGCCTGAGGTCCAGGATGGGCCTGAGGGATCCGTCCTTTTTGGGGATTTGAAAATACAGTGAGTAAACCCCTGTTCCCCTTTCTTGCAGTGGAACGAGCTCTATTGCCCCTTTTTCTCGGCATGACTGTGACCTCCTGCTGCAACAAGTGCAAGTGCTCGCCGGACATAGGACGGCTTCTTGGAGGTATGTTTGGTGGAGTGGAAGTAAGTTCCAGACAGTAACCGTACTGGATAAGAGATCTCACCCACCTGTCCGTGGTGATGGATTTCCACGCGGGCAGGAACTGCTGGAGTCTTCCCCCGACCGGTGTTGTGTGGTCGGGGGGCAGTGACAAGACGTCACTGCTTGTTGGCGGCGGTGGACCTGGAGCTATTGTTTCCACGTCCCCTGCCCTTGACGTTGTTGCCTCTGTAGCCACCTCTACCCTTGTTGGTGTATGAGGTCTGGGTATTGCCTTTATAGTACTGTGTGGATTGCGATGCTTGACCCCTGGAGGTGCCTCTGGAATTGGAGCGGCGAAAGGAACCACCCCGAAACTGCTGAGATTGGAGGGCCCCCATAGACTTAGCAGTGTCTGTGTCTTTTTTCATTTTTTCCAGTGTCGCATCCACCTTGGGGCCAAACAGGTGGTCAGGATTAACTGTTTGGTTGAGTATGGTTGTTTGTATATCAGGTTTAAAGCCTGAGTTTCGAAGCCATGCATGCCTTCTCAGCAACACACTAGTGTTGATCGCCCTGGAGGCAGTGCCAGCCACATCTAGCGCACATTTGATGGAAGCGTTAGTGATTAGCTTGCCCTCCTGAATTAACATCTCCCCAGCCTCCTTGTACTGGTCAGGTAAGTGCTGCAACAGTGTTTCTAGGGTGTCATAGCGAGCCCTATCGTAGCGTGCAAGTAGGGCCTGCGTGTTTGAAATACGCCAGATGTTAGCTGCCTGCGCAGCAATCCTTTTTCCTGAGGCCTCGAATATTTTCGACTCTTTGTCTGGGGGAGGAGCGTCACCAGTTGTCTGTGAATTCGCCCTCTTCCGAGCGTTGGATACAACCAAAGAGTCCAGTGGCAAGTGTCCCTTGATGTATGTTGGATCCGAGGGCGCTGCCTTATACTTTTTATCAATGCGAGGATTGATGACACGCGCCCGAGTGGGCTCCTTGAAGACCTCCGGCGCGTGCTTTAGCACCCCTTTGAGCATTGGCAATGTCTTGACTGACTTCTCGGCCACTGAGAAAGTGTCAAACAAAAAATCCACATCCACAGGATCTGAGTGGAGCTCGACATCATGGTTGGCTGCGGCCCTCTCAATCAAGGCGTTGAAGGCCGCAGAGTCCTCCGTCGGTGAGGTCTTTGCCGCAAAGAGCTGCGGTTCCTGACCCGATTGCGGGTCATCTGGGTCGGCTCCGGCCGACCAAGGTTCATGTTCCTCCTCCGGATCCGAGTACACCGGATAGTTGTACTCGACCTCCTCCTCATCGTCACCTTCCCCCGCGTTAGAACGCGTAGGAGAACGTTCCACTTGTTTGGGAGACGAAGGCTCCATAGGGGCCGAAGCGCCCGTCGAGTCCTTCTTGTTCTTAAGAGGAATCCGAAAATGTTCTAGCACCGGTTCCGTGGTGATTTTCCGTTTGAGGAGGGACAATTTCCCAGTATTGGCGTCAATGATGACCTCTCGGCGCTCTTCATCTGCGAGTGGCTGGAGCCGAGGCTGCGACACCACCAACGACGCTTTGGGCGTCGACATCTCCTTCGAGGGCACGTCCGCCCCCTGCTTCGGAGCGAAGGCTTTCGGCGTCGACTTTGGCGGCAGGGTGTAGCGAATAGGCGTTTGCACCTTCGCCGGCTTCGATGCGGTCTTCGGCTTCACTCCCTCCGGTTCGGGAACCGCAGCGTTCCGAATCCGTTGCAGGGATTCAGCGACCTTCTTCGTCAAGGTTGGAGAGGGCTTGACCGTCTCGAGCGATTTCCCCGAGTCGGGAGTCGAGTCTGCCGGGGGCAGCGTCTTCGGAGCCGACACCTTGCCATCCTTGGCCCCGACGGCCGGAGCCGGCACAGCCGGAGCTTTGGAATCGCTTTGACGCTTCTTTGGAGCCTTTTTCGGGTCGTCTACCTCGACCATCTTCGGCGCCGACGCAGCCGCGTCGGCCGCCTTTGTCTTCGGCGTCGACCCCGAGGCCTTGGGGTCGGCCATTTTGGCGTGGCTCTTCAAGTCGGCCATTTTGACGCCTCCAGAGCCTTCTGTCCCACCAGTGGAGCTTTCACTTTCGGTTTCGAAACCGATGGTGTGGATCCCGATGGCTTCACTTTCGTTTTCTTCAACGGGAGTGGCGCATCAGAAATGTCCGTGGCCGGCCCGAGAGGCGGGGCAGTTGGACTATTAGCAAGGTCTTGGGTAAGGCCCGAAGGCGATCCCTCGACCTGGGCCGTATGTTGGGGATTGACCCCTGAGTCAGTTTGGGGGTGCTCTTCCTCCGAGCTATCCCCCACGGTGGCAATGGCCCCATCGTCGTCCCCTACCTCGTCGCCGGCTTCATCAAACTCGTCATCTTCTGCGTCGTAGTCCTCTCCTGAAAGACATTTGTCTTCTTCAAATTCTTCAAAGATGTTGTCCGGCGGGGGCGCAGGGGGTGCCGACAACTGGGCCTGGAGTCGAGCGGCCCGACGATGCTTTAGGGTCTTCTTGCACCGGAACTTTGAGCAGGCCATACACCTGGCCTCGTCATGGTCCGGTGATAAACACTTGTTGCACACAGGGTGCACGTCGAGGTGTGAATACCTGGAGGTGCACACCAGGCACCTCTTGAACGGAGTCCTTTCCATGTTCAGGAACTTGGAGCGTCGAGTAGGCCCGTCCGCGCCGAGAGCACGCGGAGGGGCAGGAAGCGTTCGGAGCTGAGAAGGAAGACAAACCTGAACGAAAACAATACCGACGCCCAGCCTAAAGACCTTTTGGTCTCAAGTAGAAACGTAAACTACTATCGGTCCCGACAGAGGGAACCGAAACACATCCGAACCCAATGGCAGAAAAAAACAATCTGGGGATGGAGGCGATGCCCATGCGCACTGTAGTCCAGGGGAGGAGCCACCTATCTCGTGATACTTCGAAGACTCTTCCAGGACAACAATGTGCAATCATCCGGACCCAACACTAGGCGGCGATCTATGCACAGATATGAATTCAGCAGCCCACATGCCTCGAACCTGCATGTTTACTATTGTTGATTTGGAGACATTTATGACTAACTTATTCTACTGTTTGAAGATTTACAATTTACACTCGCTTGAGTGAATAGAGCAGTGCAGTAGGTTCCTGGGACCTTCCCAGGACATTCATTTTTCTTTCAGATTAAAGGTCTAGCAGGGCCTTTCACCTTTTTGCACGCAATGTAAAGTTTTGAGTATTTAACACCACTTGTTCAACTTGTTGGATCACTGCGTGCACACGCTGCTGCGCCAACCCCACAGTTTCGCCAGTAGTGGTCACACAGAAAAAGGATGGCAAGCTCCGTTTTTGTGTTGATCTTCGATCATTAAATCAGAACATCATTGTAGATACGTTCCCTTTGCCTAACATTTCAGAAATGGTACTTTTGATGGATAACGTCAAGTTCTTTAGTAAGTTAGACCTAAGATCTGCTTATCATGAAATAGTATTACATCCAAGTTCCGAGAAATTAACTGCCTTTGTAACTATTGATGGTGTCTTTCAATTCAAAAGATTGCCATTCGGTCTGGCCTCTGCAGCCAGCGTATTCCAACGAATGATGCATTCTTTGCTTAAAGATTTGAAGCACGTCCACTTTTTTCAGGATGACATTTTGATTACAGGAGTGGATGAACTTGAGCATAATTGCAATTTATACAATGTTCTTCAGATCTTATCTAGTGCTGGTCTTACTTTGAGGAGGGACAAATGTCAATTTCTCTTGACTGAAACTGATTATCTGGGGTACACTATTTCTCAAGCTGGTGTGCAACCAAAAGAAGATTTATTAAAGGCTATCAGGTGTGCTCCAGTGCCCTCTGACAAAGATCAGTTAAAATCCTTTTTAGGATTAGTGGAGTATTACTCCAAATTTGTATCAGATTTTGCACATAAAACAGAACCATTGCGTTTGTTGCATAGAAAGGGAGTGCATTTTACTTGGGAAGCTCAACAGTCGCAAGCTTTTGAGGAGATTAAAAGTGAGATTATTAATGCTGGCATTCTTACTACTTTTGAGCCAGGAAAAGACATGTATGTCACTGTTGATGCTAGAACCTATGGCATCGGTGCGGTCTTGTCTCAGAAGAAAGGGGGCATTGAGAAAACGGTAGATTTTGCTTCCCGCTGTCTCAGTTCTTCAGAGTGAAATTATGCAGTGATTGAGCGAGAGGCACTGGCTGCAGTGTGGGGTGTGTCACATTTCCGTACTTATTTATGGGGTATGCATTTTTGCTTGAGAACTGACCATAAGGCCCTTATTAAAATCTTGTCACCTGGTGAGGCTAACAATGGTTCTCCTCGCTTAATGAAATTTGCAGCTAAATTGCAAGAGTATACGTACAGAATGGAATACATTTCGGGTTGGAGGAACACTCAAGTTGACTGTCACGATTACCCATTGCATACGGAACAGTAGATGATAACTTTGAGGATGAAAGTGTGTGTTTGTCATTGCTGGTTTTGAGGATGCTTGTGCAGGAGAGTTTTGTTCAATCTCCAAGGAGGAGTGGCATCAAGCTGTTATTGAAGATTCTGATTTTAGTGAACGTGTTAATGCCATACGGTTAGGTTGGAAAAGAGAAGGTAATGTGAAACTTTCTTTGCGTCCTTTTGTCAAATTGCAGGAGGAACTTAGTCTTGGCTCTTCAAATGATCTGATGTTGCGGGGTGAAAGATTTATTCCACCTACCTCTCTCAGAATGAAACTCTTCTGTCTTGCCCATGAAGGTCATCTAGGGCAAAATAGGACTCTTAAACGTCTAAAAAAACGTTTTTGGTGGCCTGGAGTGGAGGATGATGTTCGGAGGTGGGTAGAGTTATGTTTGTTGTGTAAGGAGAGTGAGAAAAGGTTAAAAATTGTTACTCCTACTCCGGGTTCAATTGTTAGCACGAGTGACTTGCCATGGGACAATGTTTGTTTGGACTTCATTGGTCCTATGGATTCTTTACCTAGTGATTGTAGATTTGCTTTGGTTCTGGTGGATGTGTGTTCACGATGGATGTGCGTAGAATTTATAAGGAATATTACTACCGACTTTGTAATTTGACAGTTGAGATCAATATTTTTGAAGGAAAGTTTTCCTAAGGTCTTAGTCACAGACAATGGGACTCAACTAACTTCTTTGGCCATGCATTCTTTTCTAGCTAATCATGGGATCAAACACATGTGCACATCATTATACAACCCACAGGGTAATGGGATTGTGGAGCGGATGAATCGATTGGTGAAAGGCACCATACAGATGTCAGTGGAAGAGATGGTTTGGTCTTATAATACTACGACTCATGGTGTTACAGATGTCGTTCCTTTTGAGTGTATGCGTGGTAGACTTCCTAAAACTAAGTTGGTTCCGCATTGGTTGTTGGAGAGCAGAGTTTCTTCTACAAGCAGGGTTGTTCCAAGTAAGATTGGAAGAGTTGAAGTAGGAGATTTGATCAACGTTAAATAGGGTCGGAGAGAGCACGGTGTAAATACGTTTTCTGATCCAATGAAAGTTAAAGAGGTTCATAAGTGGCATGTTGTGTTGGAGAATGGGCAGAGTTGAAATTTCCGTAGGATTGCCTTGTATTCTAAAGGGAGTCTTACGGGAAAACGTATGAGTGAGCAGTTAGGGCGAACCTCTTCCCAAGGGTCTCTACAAACACCCGAAGTGTCTTCAAAAGAGGGGACCTCTTCCCAAGGGTCTCAACTAACACCTGAGGTGTCTTCAAAACCCAATGTGTCTTTGAAAAGTAATGCTCAAGTGTTGGGACGAGAAGCTTCTAGTAGAACTTCTCGTGTTCCTAAGAGATATGTTGATTTTCTTAGGTATTGATGTTCATTGAATTGTACTGTACCAATTGATTCACCTTTAATTTTCTTGGTTCATTTTTATGATGATTTTCTTAGGTATTGATGTTCATTGAATTGTACTGTACCAATTGATTCACCTTTATTTTCTTTGTTCATTTTTATTTATTTTTGTGTTTTATAAGGAAAGGAGATTTGTTGTACCTTAATCTTATTTGCAGCGTGATGTCATGTGTGTTCTAGTTCTACTCTGCATCATTATGTGCATCATGTAGAGCGCTAAGAATAACATTTTCTTTATTCTGTATTCTTAATCTGGCGGTTGGTGAGGCAGGATAGAGGTTACACCTTTCATGTACCTGTTTCTTCAAATAAAGAAGACTGAACTCACCTGTGATCGCTTGGTTGTACCTTCCTTCTCAGATTCCAACTGCATTTTTTCGGCGACTGCGTTCCGCTGTGAGTAGCTTCATTTGGGGGGTGGGTTGACGCAGTGTAGCGCTAGACACACTAATGAGGCAGAGAATAGAAGGGGGGACTGTCGGCTCCGGATTTTGAATTGTACTATCTGGCTGCACAATTTCAAATCCTCACTCAAGCGGTGGCACTGGAGTTCAGAGGACCCGAGAGGAGCACAATTCCGGAAATACAAAGACATGTACTATCCTTTAAAATTTTGCAACAAAGACTGAGGGCTGCGGACTGATCGTTAACTGAGAGCACCCGTAGGTATTGCTGGAAATGCTTTCATACTAGAATTGGGGAGCAACGCCCATACGCACCCGAAATACCATTGGGCAAGTGCACGGCGCTACCTCATGGTCGTGATTGGTTTGGGCTAGCAGAATGGGAGGAGCTGGGGCTGCAGATGGTGGGCGACAAATGCCGACAGTGCTCTTCTGCCCTACGGCACATTGCAAGAGACCTTTGGTCTTCCGAGTGGCCATTTCCTGCTGCATGCAGCATTGATAACGGCCGTACAAAAGTATTGGGGCGCTGGCCTCTCAGAACCAACGTTAAGTGGGGCCTGTCAATACTTCGTGAGGGCAGGGGTACATATGAGGCAATCACCTGTCTATACAAACGCATGCTAGGGGAGAGCTCTAACCCATTACAGAAGCTGCTGGAACGCTGGGCGGCGGACTTAAGCACAGATATCCCGGAGGCGACCTGGTCACATATACTCAAAAGAGCATGGAAGGGCACCAGGCATGCTAGGTTCCAACTTATCCAATTCTTTGTATTGCATAGGGCATATCTCACACCAGCTAAAATCAATCAGTATTTTCGGGTGGATACAGCGGTCTGCCCACGTTGCCGCTTACCTGGAGCGGATCTGTGCCATATGCTGTGGGATTGCCCTCGGATGGGAACTTACTGGGAGGAGGTGACTTCGTCCCTTTGTAGGGTAACAGCGCGGCAGGTGGATATGGATAAGGGAGCACGTTTACTGCACTGGTTCCCGCACACTAGTAGGAATAAAATAACTAGCAAATTTATGGACTTGGGTCTCATTCTGGCTAAAAGGGAAATTACATCACACTGGTAGGCAGCCAATGGCCCTAGCTATGCTAGATGGAAAGCAGCGTTCCTTCTGTGGGCGGGTAGTGAGAGCTCCGTTCGTATGCAGCAAGCCCATAGATCCCATAACAATAAGACATTGGAGGCAGCGAGGGCGTGGGAGGCACTGGTGATGGGACTTAGATTGCTTTGTGCAGACGTGGATTCGGAATCGGATTACTCATTGGAAGGGGACCAGGCGCAGGCGGTTCCCCCGACCTTGGAGAGATAAGCGGGAGGGCGGGTCCCCGACTTCAGGGTGCACACGACAATTAGTAATGTGATAGATGAGATGGCCAGTACACAGATCATACTTTAGGATAATACATTGCAAACACACTTTAGCTAACTTATGGCTTCGGCGGCAGGGGTGGGGGGGTTGGGAGTTTGCTCCGTGCATGTCCCTCTCCAATGCCTACACTATTTACAGGCCTGGAGCCTTGGGCTAGGGCATGGAGCGAACCTGATTGAGGGAACCGGATGTGATAATGAAGACTTTCGAATGTAATTCAGGAGTGTTGATATTGTAAGGAAATACTGTTGTGTTCTCTCTCGGGAAGTACTGCTTGACATGTTGTAATTGTGATGGTCCTCCTCAATGTCTTGTTTGTGTTTCCAAATAATAAAAAGATTTAAAAAAATAAAATAAAAATGGATGGAATGTTGAACAATGGCAAAACACACCCAAATACTGGATAAACATTCATCCCCAGTCACAGATTTGGGTTTAATCCATAGTTATTTTGCTCACCAAGCCACCCCAGTTCAGACATGGTTATATGCAAATACCGGTTCTGACCCCCACTTTGGGTGTGAGATTGGAGGGAAAACCAAGTGAGGAAGGGAGGTGTGCCCACCTTTGCCAACCCCACCCCTCAGGTGAAGGAGGCGAGGTGAATCACAGCTCTGTCCCCGCCATCTTGTAGATGGGGGGGACCAAGCAAACCAGAGTGATGCATATGCCCCTCTCCCACTGGAGGATTGAATAAAAAATTTTTTTTAAAAAGGAGGTGTACCCACACCAAGGAAGGAACCAATTGGCCGCAACGAACAAGTTACTTACCTTCGGTAACGCTTTTTCTGGTAGATACAGTATCTGCCTGTGGATTCCTCACCTTGTTATTATCTCCCTTGCACCAGCAACGTTCGGAAAATTCTTTGTAGCACGCCGGCGTGGTCGACGTCATAGGAGCACGGCATTGCGCGCGACTCCGTCTGACGTCACCGACTCCTCATAAGGCTCACGTCGGCGTGATGACGTCAGTTCCGCCCTTTTTTCCGTGCCTTCGAGGCACCCGGACGGACCAACAAATATATACAAAAATACAATGTACACAGTACACGCAATCCAAAAACCCACAAAAGGTGCATAGCAAAAGCATAAAATACTAGAAATATAAGTACATAAATACATACGTACATAAACCCAGGTATAGCAGAGTGGACAACGGGGAGGCGGGTGGGTCAGTGAGGAATCCACAGGCAGATACTGTATCTACCAGAAAAAGCGTTACCGAAGGTAAGTAACTTGTTCTTCTGATAGATACATCTGCCTTGTGGATTCCTCACCTTGTGAATAGAGTGCCACAGCAGTCCCCACTCCCAGAGGAGGGTGTCCACTCTGCTACACCAGGAAATCTTGGAGGACAGAGCGCGCAAAGTGACCGTCCCTCCTCACCTCAGCATCCAAGCAGTAGTGCTTCGCAAAAGTGTGGAGAGAGGCCCATGTCGTGGCCCTGCAAATGTCCTCAACAGGAACACCTCTAGACAATGCAGATGTTGCAGACTTCGCTCTAGTTGAATGAGCTCTAATACCCTCAGGAGGGTACTTACCCGCCAGAGAGTAGCAAATCTTGATGCACAGGATAATCCACCTGGAAAGTGTGCGCTTGTGCACCGCTCTGCCCTTCTTGCAGCCAGTAAAACCCACAAAGAGCTGATCGTCAACACGATAGACTTTAGTCCTATCAAGATAGAAACTAACTGCTCTCTTCGGGTTCAAGCGATGAAGCCTCTCCTCCTCCTTGGAAGGGTGTGGGGGAGGATAAAAGGTAGGAAGGGTAATGGATTGACCTAGATGGAAGGGAGTTACCACCTTAGGCAGAAAAGCAGCCCTGGTCCTGAGAACCATTCTTTCAGCATGAATGGACAAGAACGGGGGCTTGGAACTAAGAGCCTGAAGCTCACTTACCCTCCTTGCCGAGGTAATTGCAACCAAGAAGACCGTTTTAAAAGAAAGAAGCCTCATGGGACCCTTGTGCAAGGGTTCAAACGGAGAACCCATCAAATAAGTTAACACAAGATTCAAGTCCCAATGAGGAACAACAAACAGAGAAGGAGGGGAACTTATTAGTGAGTGAGGAGACTTAAAAAGAGAGGGCTGATCCGGCAAACAGAGAAATGCCGACAAGGCCGAAAGATATCCTTTGACCGTAGCAACAGCAAACCCTTGCCGTGCCAGAGAAAGAGCAAACTGCAAAATGTCAGACAAATGAGCCTTCAAAGGGTCAACATCCCTCTCCCTGCACCAACAGACAAACTTAGACCACCTATACGAATAGATGGACTTGGTGGAGTCACGCCTGGCAGAAAGAATGACATCCACCACATCGTAAGGGAGAGAAAAGGAATTTAAGTTGCCCCGCTCAATCTCCAGGCATGAAGGTGTAATGTCTGGAGGTGGGGGTGTAGAACTTGCCCCTCCATCTCAGAGAGGAGGTCTGCCCTGAGAGGGAGACGGAGCGGCGGGTGAAAGGAGAGGTGGAGAAGGTCCGAGTACCACACCCTTCTTGGCCAATCCGGGGTGACCAAAATGACCTGGGCCCGGTCCTGGCGAATCTTCCTCAGAACACGAGGAATCAAGGGTATGGGGGGGAAACGCGTAAAGGAGCTGACCACCCCAACTCAACTGAAACGCGTCCCCCAATGCTCCTTGCATCGGATACTGGAGACTGCAGAATGACAGGCAGTGAGCATTCTCGCAAGTGGCAAACAGGTCCACCCGAGGAGATCCCCACATCTGAAAGATGTCGTGAACAACCTCCGGGTGAAGCCTCCACTCGTGGTCGGCAGAGAACTGCCGACTGAGAACGTCTGCACGAACGTTCAGAACCCCGGCCAGATGATTTGCAATCAGACAAATCTGATGGTCCTGAACCCAGGACCAGAAACGCAGAGCCTCTCTGCAGAGACACTGCGACCCTACTCCTCCCTGCTTGTTGATATACCACATCGCGGTCGTGTTGTCCGTAAGGACCTGAACCGACTGACCGCGAAGGGAGGGGAGGAAGGCCTTGAGCGCCAGACGTATCGCCCGCAACTCTAGAAGGTTGATGTGAAGCAACCTTTCCTCTGGAGACCAAAGACCCTTGACCTCCAGATCCCCCAGATGAGCACCCCACCCTAGAGTGGATGCATCCGTTATCACAGTGGCCACCGATGGAGGTAGCTGAAAAGGCTTTCCTTGTGACAGATTGCCTTCCACGCTCCACCAAGACAGATCCGCCGCAGCTTCTCTGGAGATCCTCACAGACTCCCCGAGATCTCCGTTGTGCTGATACCACTGCCTGCGGAGACACCACTGGAGTGCCCTCATGTGCCAGCGTGCAAGGTTGACCAACAGAATGCAAGAAGCCATCAGACCGAGCAGGCGAAGGACCTTCAGGACTGGAACAACCGCTCCATTGTAGAACAAAGGAATCATTTCCTGAATGTCGCAAATCCTTTGAGGCGGAGGGAATGCACAACATACAGTAGTGTCCAGTACTGCACCTATGAACAGGTTGCGCTGGGAGGGCACCAGGTGAAATTTGGGCACGTTTATCGAAAAACCCAATCTGTACAACAGCTGCGATGTCTCTTGCAAATGATGGAGCACTTTCTCGGGCGACTCTGCCTTGATCAGCCAGTCGTCCAGATAGGGGAACACAGGAATCCCCGACCTTCTGAGATGCGCAGCCACCACCGCCATCATCTTGGTGAAAACTCGAGGCGCAGTAGTAAGTCCAAACGGGAGAACCGCAAACTGGTGGTGCTGCGATCCCACCGTAAAACGGAGATACCTTCTGTGCGACTTCAGGATTGGGATGTGAAAATACGCATCCTGCAAGTCGATCGACACCATCCAGTCTTCTTCCAACAGCGCTTGAAGAACCTGCGCAAGTGTGAGCATTTTGAACTTCTCCTGTTTGAGGTAGAGATTCAAAATCCTGAGGTCCAAGATTGGATGTAACCTCCCATCCTTCTTGGGGATCAGGAAATACCGGGAGTAGCACCCCTGACCCCTCTCCTGCTCCGGGCCCACCTATATCGCACCTTTTCTGAATAGAGCCAGGACTTCTTCCTGCAGGAGAAGCAGGTGGTCCTCCTTACAATAACCCTGGCAAGGAGGGTAATTGGGAGGGAACTCCTGGAAAGGAAGTGCATACCCATTTTCTACGAGATTGAGAACCCAAAGATCTGATGTACCCGATTCCCAATCCCGTAGAAAATGAGTAAGCCGACCCCCTACCGGACCCGCATGATACAGAATGGCGGATCTAGGGCTGCTTTGCTGTTGAGGGAGGGGGTTGATTATTAGAGAAAGAGGAGGAGGAGGCCTGGCGTCCACGAGCACGGCCCCTTTGTTTTCCTCTGTATGTCTTATACAGAGGGTTCTGTCGCTGCTGCTGCTGCTGCCCTTGGTTATAGGAACGAAAAGTGGATCTGCCAAATCCCCTAAACTTCCTAGTTGCAGAACCCCTTGCCTGAAGGCCCAAAGACCTCGCCGTTGCCCGGCTGTCCTTGAATCTCTCCAAGGCCACATCCGCTTTCTTACCAAAGAGGCCTGTCCCGTCAAATGGCAAGTCCATTAAGGTAGATTGTACATCAGTTGAAAAATCTGAATATTTTAGCCATGCGGCCCTTCTGGTTGCAACAGTAGAGCCCATAATCCTGGCAACAGAGTCTGCCGTGTCCATGCCACTCTGTATTACGATACGGGCTGCAGCCTGAGTATCGGAGACCACTTCATTAAAGTTCTTTCTATCATCCTCTGGAAGCTTAGATGAGAGTTGTTTCACAGAGTCCATCAATGCATGAACATATCTCCCTAACAGGCAAGTAGCATTAGTATACTTTAGAGCCATGCTACTCGAGGAGAAAATCTTTTTCGCAGACTGGTCCAATTTTTTAGATAGAGTCCTTGTCTGCCGGCACCTGAGGAAATGAACCTGCAGACCTGTTGGAACAAGCGGCCTGCACCACCAGACTCTCCGGAGAAGGATGAGAAGAAAGAAATTCAGGGTCACCAGGTGCCACCCTGTAACGCTTTGCCACCGACCTGGAAACCGTCGGAGCAGTCAAAGGCCTCTTCCAAACCTCCTTTATAGGCTCAGTCAAAGCGTCAGTGAATGGAAGAGTAGGCTCTATTATAGAAGAAGGCGAATGTAAAACCTCCGTGAGGACGTTGGGCTTGTACTCAACAGTGGACAAAGCAAACCGAGCAAATCCGCAGCCTTCCTAATCACGACATGATAGGGTGCAACGTCCTTAGATGGTGCATCCGAAACAGATGGCAAACCCCACTCAGGAGAAAGTTCCAGGCCGCTAGCGCTTTGGAGGTCCTCAAAACAATACCCTTGTTCTTGAAGCTCTCCTTCCTCAACTTCAAAATCCACGTACTCCTTTTCCTCCAAGAGGCGCTGAGCTCTGCGCCTCGACCATTCCATGCGAACCGAAGTCGACGGATCCGGCAAAGACTCTGACGGAGCCGGAGCCGGCGTCGAACGAGGAGCTGGAGGACAGGAGGCACCACGATCCGAATCACGAGGTCGTTCCGGAGCCGGCGAAGCCGCATGCGAAGTCGACGACCTCGGCGGCGCCGTACCGAGCCAAGGAGCACAAGGCGTCGGCATAAAAGGCATAAAGGGGGCCGGAGCGTAAGCCTGAGGTACGCCCAAATTAAAAAAGACAATGGACCCATGGGACCAACCGGTGCGCCAGTGGGGTACATTGCCCTCGCATAAACACCAAACATGGCATTTAGGAATTGCGAGGGGTCCTGTCCCGGACCAGGAAAGGGAGGGTACGAACCCAACGGCCGCTCCGAAGGAGGCTGCTCCGGCAAAGGTTCACCCTGGCCCTCTTGACTTTCAGGCTCCACGTCCCGAGTCGGAGCCCGAGGAACTTCTTCTTCATGCACCGAAGAATGGTTCGACTCCAGATTCAGTTCCTGCTCCTGAACCGGAGAACCGCCACGAGATTGCATCGGAGAAGGAGACACAAAGTCCTTATGATGTTTACGAGACTTCTTCGAAGAATCCGAAGACTCCTTGCCAGAGTGATGTTTTGAGCGATGCTTACTCCTCTTGTGCTTCTTTTTCGAGGAGCTCGAAGCAGGACCCGAAGCCGAATTGGATCCAGACCTCGACCTCTCTCTGGATCTCGATCTCGAAACCGACCTCAGACCTAGACTTCGACCGCGACATCTGCCTCGACTTCGAGCGTCTGGACGCCGACCTCGAAGACCTTCCAGCCTTTCTTGCTTTCACCTTTGCAAGAAGAAGCTTCGCCTCCCGCTCACGTAAGGCCTTGGGGTTAATCTTGAAGCAGGAACGACAGTTCTTAACATCATGGTCTGACCCAAGACACCACAGACAATCGTCATGCGGATCAGTGATCGACATCATTCGGGCACACGAACAACACTGCTTGAACCCTGTCTTCCTCGACGATATCCTCGACGAAGAAGAAATTCTCAAAAGAGAAACAGTAACACAAAATAGTAACAAGATACTCAAAGTATCGCAGAAGATCCCAGAAACCGTTAGCGTCGACGACGCGGAAAAAAGGGAACTGACGTCATCACGCCGACGTGGGCCTTATGAGGAGTCGGTGACGTTAGACGGAGTCGCGCGCAATGCCGTGCTTCTATGACGTCGACCACGCCGGCGTGCTACAAAGAATTTTCCGAACGTTGCTGGCGCAAGTTCACAAGGTGAGGAATCCACAAGGCAGATGTATCTATCAGAAGCACAAGTTACTTACCTTCGGGAAAAATATATCTGTAAGAAATGGTAGTTAGTATTATATTACTTACCTTAGAATATCCTCAGGCGTCAGACTGAATCCGGAAAATTTTGCGTAGCAGTAACCCTGCTCGTCGGTGGGCTTAGTCTGCCGCTCCGCGTCTGTCGTTGGCACCGGGATGATGTCGGAGTACTTAGACGCCGCCCTCGCACGCCGACGTCAGTTCTTATACACAGCTTTTCGGGCGCCAGAAACGCAGAACCATGATAAAAACCAACACTGGTGCCATGAAAACTAGGGCCCTGAAAGGGGGATGACCTTACCCTAGATATCGTTTCGCAGAACGGGGAGGATGGGTGGGGCGGTAAGGAATCTAATACTAACTACTGTTTCTTACAGATATATCGTTACCGAAGGTAAGTAACTTGTGCATCTGAAAGAAACATGTTAGTATTAGATTCCTTACCTTAGAATAGATACCCCAGCAATACCAAACCCGGTGGTGGGTCTGAGAACCAATGATCACACCAGAAAATCCTGGAGAACAGAACAGCCGAAAAAGCCATCTCTACGGACTTGACTGTCCAGGCAGTAGTGTCTTGCGAACGTGTGCAGCGAAGCCCACGTAGCTGCCTGACAGATGTCCTGCAAGGGGACTCCCAGACCCAGGGCAGTAGTAGCCGCCGTGGCCAGAGTGGAATGGGCACGTAGCCCCACAGGAGGCTCATTTCTAGCCAGAGAGTAACCAGCCTTGATGCACAAGACAACCCATCGAGAAATGGTCCGTTTGTGCACCACCCATCCCTTCTTAGCGCCCATGTAACTAACAAAGAGTTGGTCATCCACCCGGAACTGGCGTGTGTGATCCAGGTAGAATGAGAGCGCACGTTTTAGGTCCAGACGGTGGAGCCTCTCTTCCTCTTTCGAGGGATGCGTAGGCGGAAAGAAGGTGGGCAAGGTGATGGACTGCCCGATGTGGAAGGCTGTGACTACCTTGGGCAGGAAAGAGGGTCGCGTCCGCAACACAACTTTGTCCGGATGGACAGAAAGGAAAGGAGGTTGAGAAGAAAGAGCCTGGAGCTCACTCACTCTCCTGGCAGAGGGGATGGCAACCAGGAATGCAGTCTTGAGAGTAAGGAGACAAGGAGGACAGTTATGAAGTGGCTCGAAGGGATGCGCTCGATGGCCCCCTTGGCCAAGAGGGCCGAAACTTCCACTTGCAGAAGTTGCAAGTGATCCCCCCCGACACGTGGTGGTACTGCGGTGGCATGGCTGGAGGGGTCGCCTCGAAGGGGAGGGAGTAGCCCCTTCGGACGATTTGCAGCACCCACCTGTCCCATGTGATGGTGCGCCAGTGGAGGAGGTGATGGCGAACCCTGCCCCAAACTGGCGCTAAATGGGCCTGAAAGCTCAGACTAGGAAGGCTTTAAGGTGGATGCTGCGGGGGTGGATGTGGACTGGCCACGCCATTGTCCCCCGTTACAGCCGCAACGGTAACCACGTCCGCCACAGCGCTGAATTTTAGTCTGCGGCCCATGGCTGGCAGAACATGTGGGAGCACCCCTTCCGTGGCCACGAAAGGAGCACTGGGTAGAAGATTGTGGACGCGGGGCCGATAGTCCCAAGGACTTGGTCGTAGCCCTGGAGTCCTTAAAGCGTTCCAGCGCATGATCTGCCTTGCCACCAAAGAGGTGGCTGCCATCAAACGGCAGGTCCAGAAGGGTGTTTTGGACATCGGCCGAAAAGTTGGCGGACCTCAGCCAGGCGTGGCGGCGAACCACCACAGACGTGGAAATCGCTCTTCCTAGCGAGTCCGTGGTATCCAGTACACATCGTATAGAGTACCGCGCTGTGTCTCTTCCCTCCGCGAGGGCTTGAGCGAGTTTCACCTGGGCTCCCTCCGGGCACTCAGGCAGCACGGTCGCAACCGTATCCCACAAAGAGTGGGTGTAATGGCCCAAGAGGCACGCAGTGTTGACCGAACGCAACCCCAAACTAAGGGAGGAGAACATCTTTCCGAACTGTTCATATCTCTTGGATTCCCAATCTGGTGGTGCCGTCGGGAATGCGGATTGGGAAGTAGAGGCCTGGATAACCAGGCTCTCGGGGTGGGGTGGGTGGACAAGAAACTAGGGTCGCCAGGGGCTGGGCGGTGGCGCCTCGTGACGTTCAAGTGCCCAACAGGACGTCCGTGAGAGCCTCATTAAAGGGCAGTAGAGGCTCTGGGGAGCTTGCCTGCAGTTTAAGGACCTCTGTGAGGATGTTAGACCTCACTGTTGCGACGGGGAGCTCAAGAGCAAAGGCCTTGGCTGCCCTCATCAGCACCACACTATAAGCAGCCCACTCCTCCGTAGCCACGGTAGTAGGAGAGACAAAACCATTGTCTGGGGAGGTATCCAGGCCACTGGCTTCCCTTAGTTCCTGTGTCCAGTCCTGAAATGACTGGCACTCACGTGCCAGGGGTCCTCAGACCCCCAGTCCCCTCGTCGTCCATGTCCTGAAATTCAAGTGTAAAGGATGGACCCAGATCCTCAAAGTACTCTGCTTCGGCCGGCGCCAAATGCGGAATCCATCGACGCCGCTCCGACGCCACATCTGGACCAAGGGGTAGACCAGGGACGGCGTCATGCGGGGAACGACGCCGGGGATGACACCCTAGGTCGTAAGGTCGACCAGCAGCGACCCGGATCCGGATACAGCAGGACCTTGCAGCCTCGGGACTGAAGTCGCCGGGGCCGAAGCACCTGGCCCGCTTAGGCTCCCAGTCGGGGGCGCTTGGCCCGATGGCGCCGCAGAACCAGATGGAGGAGAGAGCGACCTCATGGCCATGAGGAAGGCATCGATCTCCTCCGGTGTCACGTTCTGCCCAGGGACCGGCGGGTATGGAGCAGGCCGCTAAGACTGCGGCTCCGGCGGAGCCGCGTGGGCGGTGTCACCCGAACCCCCGGCCGCGTCAGGTGGAGTCAGAAGAGCAATGTCGCCTCTTCGACTTCTTGTGCCTCTAAACTGAGGACTTGGAGCCCGACGAGTGGTGTCGACTTGCCGAGCTGTTATGACCCCGGCCTCGCGACCGGTCCCTCGACCTCCTTCCGGACCGGGATCTCAAACGGCGCGGGCCGACTGCTGGAGCTCGAGGCGCTTACGGGACCTCTCCCACCTAGCCTTCGACGTCAAGGCCCGACAGTCAGGGCACGACTTGTCATCGTGGTCGGGCCCCATGCAATGTAGGCAACGGCGATGGGGGTCGGTAACAGACATCAGTCGGTTGCTGTCGGCACAGGGCTTGAACCCGTGCATCCCTACCGGCACCGATGGAGTCGTCGACTCGAAACAGATCCAAAAAGGATCGAAAAAGTTTAGTCAAAAAGTGACTAAAGGGTACCACTTTCTCTGGACCTGCACTTGCTGGCGTGGAAAAAAGAGGAACTGACAGCGTGCGAGGGCGTCTAAGTACTCCGACAACGTCAGCCCGGCTCCAACAACGCCGATGATGGACGCGGAGCCGCAGAGGACGCCTACCGACGCGCGGGGTACCGCTATGCAAACATATTCGGATCCAGCCGGACGCCTGGGGATATTCTAAGGTAAGAATCTAATACGAACATGTCTTTCAGATCTTTACTTCCCTCGAACGCCCCTAGAATTTAAGGGCAACCCTGAACCTGGTCTCCTCAGACAAGACACGATCAAGAAGAGAAGAAGGACGACCGATGAGCCGTGCTGAAACTAAGAAAAAGGAGGACGCCCACTGATTTTGGCCCCAGCCCAACCGGAATGTCTACACCTCGAACATGCTCCAGCAAAAGCCCGGTGTGTCCTGCAGCCAGCAACCTCAAGAACCCCTAGGCCCATCCTGGTCTTCCACAAGAAAGACCGTCTCCCAGGAGCACCGGATTTGGTCACCCACAGACTCTGGCTCCAGCCAAATCTGAGTCTGCACGACTCTGCACTAGACGCCTACGACTCGAGTGGCCCAACATCACGAGGTCACCCAGCGATCCACACCAGAGATCCGGTGATCTCTGACCTGCCTCAAATCTCCAAGAGAAACCTGCAGCCTCTTTCTGGATGATCCTCCCCGACCAGAGTTGGTACGAAACCCAATCGCCTTAAGAACCCCCCCCCCCCCCCCCCTGCACCCAACATCTGAAGGCTTTAGGTGGCCCAATTGACAGTGTCCCAGCATCCCCAGGCATCCAAACTAACTTCTCCAACCGCTGGAGCACCCAACCCCAAAACAGCACCCTGCAACCAGATGACCCTCCGCTGTTGCGGGTGTACTTTGGGGTGCTACTTTGGATCCCCCTTTGCCCTGATCCTAACATCAGGTGCTTTGCTCACACAACCTTGTGGCCTGCTCTGCTATTCTCCCTATTCTCCATTGGGACTCCGCAATCTGCACTTCCAGCCAGCCTAGTGCCGCTGAGGGTGCTTTGAGTGTGCATCCTTGACCTTGGGAACCCTGGTTCTAACCCCAGAATACCAACTCCCACAAATAACTACTTACCTGTAAACCGATAACTCAAATACTTCCATAAGATTGCCCCGAATGCTTTTCTTGAAAACTGTTTTAAGTGTGGAGTTGGTTTGTATGAGAACTTGAAAAACGTCGAGATCTCTGTCGAAAAACCTTCTCAACCGCTGTCTCCGTTACCTGACCTATAGTCTGGTGTAGCTGAAAAGTTTGATTTTCATCTATTTTCTTCTCTTTTCCTTGATTCCTCATCCAAAACTCTGGAAATCTTCGCTAACGATCCAGACCCAATGGAAGAAAAAGAATCTGAAGATGGCGATGTGAGAAAGTGCCACCTTTCTTGCATTGGTATGCCCCCATTTATTTCTGAACTGCTGATGTGCTTTGTGTGGCCTGGGTTCATGCCAACCAGGTACCCAGGGTCTGTGTTCCTTCCCTAACACTGTGTGGAAACTAAAAACCCAATTGGCATCCCTGTAAATGGCACACTAGGTACCCACGGCATGGTGAATAGAGAAGACCCCCGAGGACTGCAGCACTTATTGTGCCACCCTCAGGGGCCCTGTACCCTGACACCCACACACTGCCTTTGCAGGCTGAGTGTCTAAGTACAGAACTAAACAGAGTCGACATGGCACACATCCCTGTGTGCCATGCCCACAGAACCCACTGCCCTGGCATACTTCAGTCACCCCTCTAGATGGGTGCCCTATGCTAGAGGAGTGGGCACATGTGCATGAGCCCTGTACCCCTACAGTACCCAAGGCCATTCCTGGGCACTGTAAGTGCAGTGATGCCATTAATAGTATATGGTGCTGGGAGGTTGTCATTACGAACTTCACAGCTCCATAATGGCTACACTGAAGACTGACAAGTTTGGTACCAAACTTCTCAGCACATTAAACTCACACTGATGCCATTGTGGGATTTAATGTAAAACGCACAAGAGGGCATCTTAGAGATGCCCCCTGAAAACCTAACCTACAATCCACGTCTGGTCTGAAAGGCTGCCACGCAGCAGACATGTTGCTGGACCCCTGGGTGGAGAGCCCCCCGCTCTCCTGGGCCTGCAACAATGCACATCCTGGGCGATGTGTAAGGTCTCCTCCCCCAGGATGGGAAGGGGGAAGCTTCAAATGCCTGTCGCCTTTGTGAGCTTCTCTAGACCACTTACTTTACTCAGCAACTGGCCCCCACCAGTTCTGACCCCCCTCTGGCGGGAAACCCTACTTCAGGAAGAGGAAGGGGGGGTGCCAGCCTGTGCCAACCCCACCCCTCAGGTGGGAGAGGCGAGACCCCAGGCTACGCCCATTTTGAAGATGGGGAGCCCTGCTCAATCACAGCTAGGCATCTGCCCCCCTCCCACAGGAGAGGAGCAGACTAGGGGGTGTACCTACCCTAGGACAGGGACCTATTGGTCCCTGCCCTTGCCCTACCTGTAATGACCCTAAATTCAGTATTTAGGGGCACCATGAACCTTCCTTCCTCAGATCCCGATAAGAAAACAAAGAAAGAAGAAGACCCGCAGTGCAGCTGCTAACAGGACAACACCAACTGACTTGTCCCCAGCCTTACCGGCCTGTCGACCCTGGAAACTGCCCCTGCTAAATCCCGGCGACTCCTGCGGACAGCAACTTTGGAAAAACCAGAGAACCTGCCTGCCTTGACCCTCTCAAAGACTGGGACTCCCCTGAGCAGAGGCTCTGCTCCAACAGCAATACCCCTGGTGCTAGCCAGGAACTGCGAATCCAGCCCACTCCGCACCCGCCGAGCCCGTCCTGTGCCGCAGTGATCCAAGACCACAAGGACGTCCCCCCGGCGACTGGGACCCGAAGTCCAGTGCCCAAAGACCCTGCTCGATGACTCCGATGTACTCTGTATGGATCTACCTTTACTATGTGCATCAATGTTCCCCAATATATATCATTAGATTCCCTTTGGTACCTTCCAGGAGAAATATCCTTTGGTTTTAAAACCTTCCTATCCCATCCACGATCAAAGATTATCTTTGGAACTATAGTATACATATTCGGTAGCCAGCATGAGTTGGATGGAACATCCATTGATGTAAAAAAAAAATTTAACAAAAAAAAAATTCCATTTGGGTCTTTTCTTTGCCAATGCTTAACTTCTTCCCTCACAGTATCTTGTCAATATGGCCACCATCACCACTCCAAACTTTATACACAACAGCCACCTTGTCCTGTCCCTTAGTCTTACACATCCTCGCATTATTACCTATGCGGCCACACTTTATGCACTCTTTGCTGGTCGCAAAACAAAATTTAGCATCTGTCATGTGATTGGTACTTCAACACCTTTTGCAAGTTTGCACACTTTGTTTGGACTGCACAACATTTTTCCCCATTCTAGTCTTATTTCTTAATGCAGCCACAGCATTAGATTCTATTTCCCAAGTTTGGTTCCCTTCAGATACCTCAGCCACACCATGAACTTGTTTTTTCTTTTCTAACTCTCGCATGCATAGTTCAAATTGCTCCACCACAGTGGTCAAATCAATGGCTGCGTTTAATGTGATATTCGTGGCCAACACAAAGCATTTCCTGGATTTTTTCATTATTGCATTGGACAATTAAGGAATCTTGAATGAGTTAATCCGTCTTACTCACAAATTTTCATATGGTAGACAATTTCCTTAAGCTAGCTATAAACTCCTCAAAAGGTTCCTCAGTTTTTTAGAGCTGTGTATAAAATGTATAACGATTCAAAAGCAAAGTCTTTCACATGAAGTATCTGGCCTCCAATCTAAAAACTACCTCTTTATTTATCCGGCATTGGTTGACTAATCGCTTGCAAAGTTCGAGGCAAATATCTAAAAACACATTGCCCCTCCATGCATAACGTACTTAGCAATAGCATTTGCCCCTCCATGCATAACGTACTTAGCAATAGCACTTTTTTCAGTTTTGGACTGAATTCCTACCTATCTAATGCATCCACATAATTCCAGAAAATCAAGATCATGGTCTTGGTGGACAGCCTGTCTGTGCTAAGTAACTAGGCGGTAACACAAATGAAACTTGAGGTGATGCTGGCAGAACACAACAAAGTCCTTGCAGCTTTAAACTGGAAAGTGGAACAAAAGGTGAGTAGTTGATTCCGGAGGGAAGCAAACAAATCCACCACCAACTAGTGAATGGAATCCCAGCCAATGCCCTGAGTGCTACATGTGCCAGTCACACGATTGTGCAGGACAGGAAGGTACTCTTGTACCAGTATATCCCAGGTGAGACTAGAAAATTAAGGGCTATCCAAGGGGAGGTTACTGTTAGGCCTGTGGCTATAGTACTCCTAGAAATTGCTGGGCCCCTTAGTTGGAGCTGGGTAGTAGTCATTAGAGACCACCCCTTGACTGAGTCTTTGGAAATGACCTACCAGTGGATGGTCGGAGCCTAAAAGAGGTACTGGCCTAGTGCAGTCCTCTCCCAAGGAGTCTGGATGTGCTGAACCTGCAGTTAGTGCAAGTAGGCCCCAAAAGAAAAGATAAAGGAAAAAGTATAAGAAAGGTGGGCAACTTTTAGCCACAGTTCCTGTAAGCCAAGGAGATTCTACCCCAGCTGGGAATGATTCTCTAAGTAGCTCTAGGAAGCCCTATCTAACTAGTCAGGCACCCATTAAGCATGATTTGGTGGCGTCTCAGCTAACAGAAGAGAGAGAGTGGAAGGAGGGTATTTGAATCAGGATGTAGTAAACCCACACCCCTGCTGCAAAACAACAGACATGTCCCAAGAACTCAAAGAAGCCTAGAAGTTAGCCCCTTCACCTTTCCGTGAAGAACTATTCTGGGCACTGGCAGATGTCAGTAGTCACTGCTGAGTGTTAGCCTTTATGGATGCGCTGTCATTGACATGGTGGTCTGACCCAATCACAAATAGTAAGCTAGGACCCCCTGACCATGTGGATTATGGTAGGGTTACTCAAGTTGTGGGTGAGGAAACCAAAGAAGAAGACAAAGTGCATTCTATATAGAGTCCTAACGAACAAGTTACTTACCTTCGGTAACGCTTTTTCTGGTGGATTCAGTAATTGCCTGTGGATTCCTCACCTTGTGAATATCCCCTGCGCCAGCAACATTCGGAAACTTTTGTAGCTCTCCACACCAACGAGGACGTAGACTACGTCACAAAGGCACGACTCCACTCGCGACCTCGCTGGAGTCACTGGACCCATAAGAGCCTCGTGGGCGTGATGACGTCAGTTCCGCCCTTTTTTCCGTGCACACGGACGGACCGACATAAATAGGTACAGTATACACAGTATTCAAACCAACACAGTGTAAAATCAATGCTAAAAGCATGAACAATTAAACATTTCCATTGGAAGAAACAACCATAACATAACTAGATTGCAGGTATAGAAGAGTGGACAAACAGGGAGGCGGTGGGTCAGTGAGGAATCCACAGGCAGATACTGTATCCACCAGAAAAAGCGTTACCGAAGGTAGGTAAGTAGTCTTCTGATGGATACATCTGCCAGTGCATTCCTCACCTTGTGAATAGAATCCCACAGCAGTCCCCACTCCCGGAGGAGGGTGTACACTCCCCTATACCAAGAAATCCGGATTGACAGAACGCGCAAAGTGACCGTCCGTCCTCACTTCGGAATCTAAGCAGTAATGCTTTGCGAAAGTGTGGAGGGAGGCCCAAGTTGCCGCTCTAAAAATGTCCTCTACAGGTACACCCCTAGACAAAGCAGAAGTAGAAGACTTTGCTCTAGTAGAGTGAGCTCTTATACCCTCTGAAGGTTCCTTTCCAGCCAGGGCGTAGCAGATCTTGATGTTAAAGATAATCCATCTGGAAAGTGTGCGCTTGTGCACCGCTCTTACTTTCCTGCAGCCAGCAAATCCAACAAAGAGCTGGTTGTCCACACGATAGTCTTTGGTCCTATCGAGATAAAAGTTCACCGCCCTCTTAGGGTCCAGGCGATGAAGCTGCTCCTTCTCCTTGGAAGGGTGAGGGGGACGATAGAAGGTAGGAAGTGTAATGGACTGCCCCAGATGGAAAGGAGTTACCACCTTAGACAGAAAAGCAGCCCTGGTTCTGAGAATCATTCTTTCAGCATGAATGTTCAAGAATAGGGGTTTCAAACTCAGAGCTTGAAGCTCACTTACCCTCCTTGCCGAGGTAATTGCAACCAGAAAAATAGTCTTGAAAGACAGTAATCTCAAGGGTCACTTGTGCATGGGTTCAAAGGGAGAACCCATCAAGTAGGTTAAGACAAGGTTAAAGTCCCGTTGAGGCACAATAAAAGGAGTGGGCGGATATTTGTTGGTAAGACCCTTAATGAAATGTCCTACAATAGGTGACTTAAATAAAGAGGGTTGGTCCGGCAAACAAAGTAATGCCGACAAGGCTGATAACCTTTTACAGTAGCCACAGCAAAACCCTGTTGGACTAGAGAAAGAGCTAACTGAAGTATGTTGGATAAACGGGCCCTTAAGGGGTCAATAGACTTCTCCCCACACCATGAAACAAATTTGGACCACCTGTAAGAATAAATTGACTTGGTAGAATGCCATCTAGCCGATAAAATAACATCCACCACGTCAGACGGGAGAGAAAAATAATTCAGGTTGCCCCGTTCAATCTCCAGGCATGAAGGTGTAAGCTCTGGAGGTGGGGGGTGGGGGTGTAGAAGGATTAGTTACTTACCTGTAATCCTAGTTCTCTTCCAGGGGTATACTCATCAAAGTCATAAGCACTGAATAGTCCCGCCCTCGTGCGGGACCCCGGAGCAATAGCCAATAATATGTGTGTATATATATATATATATATATATATATATATATATATATATATATATATATATATAATATGCATTATACATATGCAGCCTAAAATAACCATACTAGGCTCAAAAGACTGCCCCCAAATGCCTGAAACAAATCTTTACATTTGTAAAATAAAGACATAAATGACATTATATGAAAATGCAAAGAAGAAAGCACTGGCTTTGTTGTCTTTGAAACACACCACCTTTATTTTCAAAGGTAAAACAGGCAGGACCATAGAGGCAGCTTTAGCCTAGATAGGCTGCATTGTAACAATAGGAAAAAAACTGGCGCCGTGCCTTTAAGACCTCGGTGAGCCTCCAAGCTCCCATCATGCACCACAGGTGACAGTTAGGTCAGTTCTTTTTGGACGGCGTATAACAGTGTAAACACAGCATGGGTAATGCGTAAAATAGCCAGTTCTGGTATTCGTCCGGGGAGGAGGGTGGGTGTGCTTATGACTTTGAGGAGTATACCCCTGGAAGAGAACTAGGATTACAGGTAAGTAACTAATCCTTCTCTTCCAGGGGATACTCATCAATAGTCGTAAGCACTGAATAGAGTAGCAAGCCCATCCCATACCCTGCGGACGAACACCAGATCCTCTAGACAGCACACTATTATGTGAATTACCCAAACAAATTTCTCAGTGATGCCTGACCAACTTGGGCATCAGCCTGAGCATCAGAATCAAGGCAGTAATGGCGGGCAAATGTGTGAACCGACCGCCACGTAGCTGCCTTGCAAATTTCATGTACAGGAACATTTTTAAGAATTGCTATAGTAGCAGCCTTTCCTCTAGTGGAATGAGCTCTAGGCCTACCCGGGAGCTGCTTTCGTGCCAACTGATAACATAACAAACTGCATGACACAATCCATCTAGAAATGTACCTCTTAGTAGCAGGAAAACCCGTATTTAGAGGACCGTAGTTCACAAATAGATGATCAGTCTTTCTGACACTCTTAGTTTTATCAAGGTAAAACTTCAAAACTCTTTTCAAATCCAAAGAGTGCAGAGCTCTTTCTGCAGAAGAGCTCGGAGTAGCAAAAAACGTAGGTAGTGTCACTGATTGATTTATGTGAAAATCCGAGATTACTTTAGGGAGAAATCTCGGATGAGTCCGAAGTACCACTCTATTCGCATGGAAAACGAGATAGGGTTCTGTTGCACAAAACGCCTGAATCTCGCTCACCCTGCGCGCAGAAGTGATAGCTACAAGGAAAGACACCTTCCACAACAGATGTTGAAGAGAAGCTTTATGTATAGGTTCGAATGGGGGACCCATCAATTTAGACAAAACCACATTAAGCTCCCAAGGAGGTGAGGGGGCCCTCACAGGAGGATACACCTTCCTGAGACACTCTAGGAAATCCTTCACAACTGGCATTTGAAAGAAAGAAACCTGAGTAGGGGACTTTCGATAAGCTGTTATTGCTGCCAGATGGACCTTAATAGATGAATACTGTAAACCTGCTTTGGCCAAAGAAAGTAAGTATGGTAACAGTACCTGTTCCTGACCTCGAATGGGGTCATGACCTTCAGCAGCACACCACGTGAAAAATCGCTTCCACTTGAAAGCATATGTCTTTCTTGTAGAAGCTCTCCTTGCCTCCTTTAAAATGAACATACAGTCCTGAGAGAGACCTAGGTGACCATACTGGACGAACTCAGGTACCATACTGCTAGCTTCAGGGACGGCAGGTTGGGGTGGAACACCCTGCCGTTCTCTCTCGTCAGCAGATCTGGAAAGCAAGGAAGTCTCTTGTGCGGTATCTTGGAGAGATGCAGGAGATCCGGGTACCACCATTGGCGAGGCCAATCCGGAGCCACCAGAATCATGTCTGTCTTGGAATTGTACAGTTTCTTGATCACCAAGGGAATGAGTGGAATCGGTGGAAAAGCGTAGAGTAACGTCTCTGTCCAGTCTATCCACAGAGCATTCCCCTTGGATCCTCGTTGTGGGTACCTGGATGCGAAGACGGGGCATTTTGCGTTTTCTCCGTCTGCAAAGAGATCGATCTCTGGTAACCCCCAGGTTTGAAAGACGTCTCTTATTACTTCGTCTTTTAAGACCCAGTCGTGCGCTTCTGCGAAGTGTCTGCTTAGTTCGTCTGCTTGGACGTTGAGGACACCGGGCAGATGGACAGCTGAAATTTTCATACCCCGAGCCAGAAGCCACTTCCAGATTGCTTGCGCTTCCAGCGACAGAGGCCTGGATCTCGTTCCGCCCTGCTTGTTCAGACAGTACATCGTTTTCGTATTGTCCGTCTGAACAAGCAAAGAGGATGTCTTGAGCACAGGAAAGAAAGCCTTGAGAGCTAGATGGACAGCTCTGAGCTCCAACATGTTGATGTGATACAACTTTTCTTTCTCCGACCACACTCCTTGAACTTGAAGTGACTCTAGATGAGCGCCCCAACCCTGCAGGGACGCATCCGTCACCAGGGATCGTTTGGGCATGTCCTCCTGAAAAGGTACTCCCACAACTAGATGATTCCGCTGCATCCACCATTGAATGGAGATTCGCACCAACAGAGGCAATGATAGTTTGTCTTCCCATCGGTTTGAAAGCTGGGACCACTGATCCTCCAGTGTTTGTTGCAGAGGTCTCATGTGTAGTCTGGCATTTGGAACAAGGAAAATGCAAGACGCCATGGATCCTAGCAGAGACGAGATCTGTCTGGCCGTTGGTCGAAGAGTCTTTAACATTGTTTGGCACTTGAGGAGAATGGATGATAGTCTCTCCTCCGAAGGATACGCTTTTGCGTCCTTTGAATCCAGAAGTGCGCCCAGATAGTGGATCCTCTGTGTGGGATTGAGGATAGACTTCTTGAAGTTCACGTGCAGACCTAGTTTTCGCAGCTGATGAATACAGAACGTTAGATTTTGTTGAAGTAGAGCTGGAGATGCACTCTTTAGCAGCCAATCGTCTAGATAGGGATAGACGAAGATATGCCTCTTTCTCAGGAAAGCCGCTACGACTGCCATGCACTTTGAAAAGGTGCGAGGAGCTGACTTTAGCCCGAAGGGCAAGACTGCGAACTGGTAATGATTGGTCTGAATGCAGAACCTTAGAAACTTCCGATGCTTTGGGGCAACGGGGATGTGAAAATACGCATCCTGAAGATCTATGGAGCACATCCAGTCCTTTTGATGTAAGAGTGGAATTATTTGGTGTAACGCCAGCATTCTGAATTTTTCTCGCCGAATGAACTGATTGAGGCGCCTGAGATCTAGTATGGGCCTGAACTCCCTGCTTGGACCTTTCTTTTGAACTAGGAAGTAACGGGAGTAAATTCCTTTTCGACGTTGTATCCTTGGGACCTCTTCGATGGCTTTCTTTAGGAGTAACACTGACACTTCCTTTTTTAAAAGGTGAAGACGATGGAATACAGTCTTTTGAGGAAGAATTGAGGGTGGAGGAAACTTGAACCTGATTGCATATCCATTTTGCACAATATTCAGCACCCATGCGTCGTTTGTGATGTTTTTCCACTCCTCCAGGTAAAAACGCACACTTCCCCCCCACCGGAGTGGTCAACGGGCTCAGGGGAAGCAAACACTCACTGCTTTTGCTGTTGCTGCTTGTTTCCAGGAGCAGTCTGTCTGGAAATTCCGCCTCTTCCTCTACCAGGACGACGCTGGGAGAACTGAGATCTTCCTTGATTCTGTTGTGAAGACCATTGAGGGGTTTGAACCCTCTGCTGGCCCTGTCTCCGATCATAAGGACGGTATTTTTTCTTAAAATTGTCCTTTCTCTTTTCGAGACCTACAGCTCTCACAGTATCCAGCTCTGTCTTAATTTTTGACATTTCGTCGTCAGCATGAGACCTAAAGAGCGTTTTCCCATTAAAAGGCAGGTTTAAGATGCGGTGCTGGGCTTCAGGTTTAAGTCCCGTAAGTCTTAGCAAAGCTGAACGTCTCGCGCAAAGACCATGAGCATAGCCATGCGTGGATAGATCGGAAGCATCCGCAGCTGCGCTAATCACCTGATTAGACACTAGCCCACCTTCATGAAGTATTTCCAGGAAGCCATTCTAGTCTTCTTTGGGAAGTTTTTCAGCAAACCGGGATAAGGAATCCCAAAGAGAACGGTCATAGCGACCCAACAAAGCGGAGGCGCTGGACACCTTCATGTAGGAAGCAGAAGTGGCACACATTTTCTTTCCTACCGAATCCAAAGTCTTGCTATCCTTGTCTGGGGGAACAGACGAGGACGTCGATCCATTCTGATTTTTACGTGCCGCTGAGACGATGACCGAATCAGGTTGCGGCTCTGCTCTTAAAAATAACGGGTCAATGTCCGGAGCCCTGTACTTCTTTGCGATCCGTGAGGGGACCGCTCCCAAGGAAGCCGGTGTCAAGAACTTATGTTCGGCAGGCTCCAAGAGACCTGGAACCAGAGGAAGTAAAGGTCTCGATGATAATCTTTGATGCAAAGTTTCGAAGATAACTGTAGTCTTCGCAGTAGAGACAGGCATCTCTATATGAAGTTTCGCTGCTCCCGGCAAAGAACCTCATTAAAAGTGATTACGTCATCAATCGGCGATATCCTGCTTGGAGGAGTCGAAGACAACGTCGGCGAGTAATCTCTCTTCGAAATCGTAGATCTTGTCGAGGATCTCGTATCACGTCTCTTGGATGATCGGTGATGTGAAGACCTCGGAGAAGGTGTAGTCCGCCTTCTCACGGATGGAGACTTCCTCTGCGGAGTACGCTGCCGCCTTCCAGGAGACTGGGTCACTCGAAGAAGAGGTGACCTTGATCTTGACACGGGTCTTTTCGACACCGGCGACCTGGACCTAGACTTTGGAAGATTGATTCTCCTTATCTTCCAGTCTCTAAGTTCTCCCAACCATCGTGGGGAGAGGTTAGCTCCTGTAGGCGATGGCGCTCTTGAAGGCTCTGGAGAGATCTGAACTATATTCAGCTCAGGGGATGAAGATGAACTCCCAGAAACAGACACAGAAACCTGAGATCGGTCTTTAGAAACCGTTCTAGGTCGTTTAGCTGCAGGCGAAGTGGAACGTGGCCTCTTCGACGTCGATCTTTCCAGAGGTGATCTTCTCGACGTCGACCTCCTCGGCGGCGTCCTCCTCGGCGGCGTCCTCCTCGGCGGCGAAGGTCTCTTAGGTGATGGAGTCAAGCGCTTAGACGACGAAGCTTTTCTAGGCGTCGTGTGCCTCGACGCCAACTGGTCAGGGCTCTTCGACGTCGAAGCCTCAAATTCCCGGTTCGACGTCGGTGTCATAGCGCCTCTTGACGGCGGCCTTGACTGACTTTTTGAGCCTCTCGACGGCGAACGTCGACGAGACGACGTCGAGTCCTGTCCTCTCGTAGTCGTAGGGGAGCCAGACTTGGATCGCCTACGCTCATGGCGTCTCTCACCTCTCATCGACGGCGAATCCTTCTTCGACGGCGACTTCGACGGAAGACGTGACGCTGATTTCGAACATACCGGAACCCTAGAAGAAGATCTGTCCCTCGAAGTCGACGGGGAACGATGTTTTCTCTTCTCCCCTCTTTCCTTATGTTCTTTCCGCTGAGGAGAAGGTTTCCTGGAGTGAAGTTCTTCTCTTCCACTCACGGTTTCACCTCTGTCATGCAGGAACTGAAGCCTGCTCTTCTCCCTCTCTCTTAAAGTTCTGTTTGATAACTTGCTGCAATGGTAGCAAAGTTCTGGCTTGTGTGTAGATGGAAGACAAGCCACACAGACCGAATATGGGTCTGTTTTAGACATTTTTTTTTCCACAGGCCGGGCACTTACTAAATAAGGCAGGCATTGTGACTGGAAAAAAAGGTCAAACAAGCATTGGAAATGCAATAGGGCTCGCATTAGGAAAGTTTGAGCTATTGGTCTTATAAATGATTTTTTTGTTATTTATGTGTTATATTTTAAAATAGCTAAATTATTAGCTTGGTCATTTACAATGCCAATAGTTATAACTTTTGCAAACGTGACACCTATAGCATTTGTAATGCAACATGTTTTGTATTTACGTGACTTAGATGTATTGATATTACAAATAACAATGGCTTTTAATTTTTTTAAATGATTAATACTTAAATAATTTATTTAATTTGTAATGGCAATAGCTTAAACTTTTGTAAATAACTTTTGTGAAGATTATGTTCAGTGATTTTTATTGTGACGAAAATCCAAGAACAGAAATGAAATATTAACATTTTTTGTGATTTGTAATAAAGCGTGAAAGCTTGAAAACATATTTGAACCAGTGATGCTGTGGTTGCGCTGAGTTATGCTGTGGTTGCGCTGAGTTATGCTGTGGTTGCGCTGAGTCATGCTGTGGTTGCGCTGAGTCATGCTGTGGTTGCGCTGAGTCATGCTGTGGTTGCGCTGAGTCATGCTGTGGTTGCGCTGAGTGGTGTCTGCATCGGTGTAGCTTAGTGGGTGCATTGGTGGAGATGTTTGGTGTGTGCATTGGTGAGCTTAGTTGGAGCATCGGTGGAGCTGTGTGGTGGGTGCGTCGGTGGAGCTTAGTGGGTGCATCGGTGGAGCTGTGTGGTGGGTGCATTGGTGGAGCTTAGTTGGAGCACCGGTGGAGCTGTGTGGTGGGTGCATCGGTGGAGCTGTGTGGTGGGTGCATCGGTGGAGCTGTGTGGTGGGTGCATCGGTGGAGCTGTGTGGTGGGTGCATCGGTGGAGCTGTGCGGTGGGTGCATCGATGGAGCTGTGCGGTGGGTGCATCGATGGAGCTGTGCGGTGGGTGCATCGATGGAGCTGTGCGGTGGGTGCATCGATGGAGCTGTGCGGTGGGTGCATCGATGGAGCTGTGTGGTGGGGGCATCGGTGGAGCTGTGTGGTGGGGGCATCGGTGGAGCTGTGTGGTGGTTGCATCGGTGGAGCTGTGTGGTGGTTGCATCGGTGGAGCTGTGTGGTGGTTGCATCGGTGGAGCTGTGTGGTGGTTGCATCGGTTGAGCTGTGTGGTGGGTGCATCGGTTGAGCTGTGTGGTGGGTGCATCGGTGGAGCTGTGTGGTGGGTGCATCGGTGGAGCTGTGTGGTGGGTGCATCGGTGGAGATGTGTGGTGGGTGCATCGGTGGAGCTTGTGGTGGGTGCATCGGTGGAGCTGTGTCGGTTGAGCTGTGTGGTGGGGGCATCGGTGGAGCTGTGTCGGTGGAGCTGTGTGGTGGGGCATCGGTGGAGCTGGGTGGTGGGTGCATCGGTTGAGCTGTTTTGGTGGAGCTGTGTGGTGGTTGCATCAGTGAAGCTGTGCGGTGGGTGCATCGGTGGAGCTGTGTGGTGGGGGCATCGGTGGAGCTGTGTTGGTGGAGCTGTGTGGTGGTTGCATCAGTGGAGCTGTGTGGTGGGTGCATCGATGGAGCTGTGTGGTGGGGGCATCGGTGGAGCTGGGTGGTGGGTGCATCGGTGGAGCTGTGTGGTGGGTGCATCGGTGGAGCTGTGTGGTGGTTGCATCGGTGGAGCTGTGTGGTGGTTGCATCGGTGGAGCTGTGTGGTGGTTGCATCGGTGGAGCTGTGTGGTGGTTGCATCGGTGGAGCTGTGTGGTGTGTGCATCCATGGAGCTGTGCGGTGGGTGCATCGGTGGAGCTGTTTCGGCTGAGCTGTGTGGTGGGGGCATCGGTGGAGCTGGGTGGTGGGTGCACCGGTGGAGCTGTGTCGGTGGAGCTGTGTGGTGGGGCATCGGTGGAGCTGGGTGGTGGGGCATCGGTGGAGCTGGGTGGTGGGTGCATCGGTGGAACTGTGTTGGTGGAGCTGTGTGGTGGTTGCATCAGTGGAGCTGTGTGGTGGGTGCATCAGTGGAGCTGTGTGGTGGGTGCATCAGGGGAGCTGTGTGGTGGGTGCATCAGTGGAGCTGTGTGGTGGGTGCCTCGGTGGAGCTTTGTGGTGGGTGCATCAGTGGAGCTGTGTGGTGGGTGCATCGGTGGAGCTATGCGGTGGGTGCATCTGTGGAGCTGTGTGCTGGGTGCATCGGTGGAGCTGGGTGGTGGGTGCATCAGTGGAGCTGTGTCGGTGGACCTATGTGTGGTGGGGCATTGGTGGAGCTGGGTGGTGGGTGCATCGGTGGAGCTGGGTGGTGGGTGCATCGGTGGAGCTGTGTTGGTGGAGCTGTGTGGTGGTTGCATCGGTGGAGCTGTGTGGTGGGTGCATCGGTGGAGCTGTGTGGTGGGTGCATCGGTGGAGCTGTGTGGTGGTTGCATCGGTGGAGCTGTGTGGTGGGTGCATCGGTGGAGCTGTGTGGTGGGTGCATCGGTGGAGCTGTGTGGTGGGTGCATCGGTGGAGCTGTGTGGTGGTTGCATCGGTGGAGCTGTGTGGTGGGTGCATCAGTGGAGCTGTGTGGTGGGTGCATCAGTGGAGCTGTGTGGTGGGTGCATCAGTGGAGCTGTGTGGTGGGTGCCTCGGTGGAGCTGTGTGGTGGGTGCATCAGTGGAGCTGTGTGGTGGGTGCATCGGTGGAGCTGTGGTGGGTGCCTCGGTGGAGCTGTGGTGGGTGCCTCGGTGGAGCTTTGTGGTGGGTGCATCGGTGGAGCTGTGCGGTGGGTGCATCGGTGGAGCTATGCGGTGGGTGCATCTGTGGAGCTGTGTGCATCGGTGGAGCTGGGTGGTGGGTGCATCAGTGAAGCTGTGTCGGTGGAGCTGTGTGGTGGGGCATTGGTGGAGCTGGGTGGTGGGTGCATCGGTGGAGCTGGGTGGTGGGTGCATCGGTGGAGCTGTGTTGGTGGAGCTGTGTGGTGGTTGCATCGGTGGAGCTGTGTGGTGGGTGCATCAGTGGAGCTGTGTGGTGGGTGCATCGGTGGAGCTGTGTGGTGGGTGCATCGGTGGAGCTGTGTGGTGGTTGCATCAGTGGAGCTGTGTGGTGGTTGCATCGGTGGAGCTGTGTGGTGGTTGCATCGGTGGAGCTGTGTGGTGGTTGCATCGGTTGAGCTGTGTGGTGGGTGCATCGGTGGAGCTGTGTGGTGGGTGCATCGGTGGAGCTTGTGGTGGGTGCATCGGTGGAGCTGTGTCGGTTGAGCTGTGTGGTGGGGGCATCGGTGGAGCTGTGTCGGTGGAGCTGTGTGGTGGGGCATCGGTGGAGCTGGGTGGTGGGTGCATCGGTGGAGCTGTGTTGGTGGAGCTGTGTGGTGGTTGCATCAGTGAAGCTGTGTGGTGGGTGCATCGGTGGAGCTGTGTGGTGGGGGCATCGGTGGAGCTGGGTGCATCGGTGGAGCTGTGTTGGTGGAGCTGTGTGGTGGGGCATTGGTGGAGCTGGGTGGTGGGTGCATCGGTGGAGCTGGGTGGTGGGTGCATCGGTGGAGCTGTGTTGGTGGAGCTGTGTGGTGGTTGCATCGGTGGAGCTGTGTGGTGGGTGCATCGGTGGAGCTGTGTGGTGGGTGCATCGGTGGAGCTGTGTGGTGGGTGCATCGGTGGAGCTGTGTGGTGGGTGCATCGGTGGAGCTGTGTGGTGGGTGCATCGGTGGAGCTGTGTGGTGGTTGCATCGGTGGAGCTGGGTGGTGGGTGCATCGGTGGAACTGTGTTGGTGGAGCTGTGTAGTGGTTGCATCAGTGGAGCTGTGTGGTGGGTGCATCAGTGGAGCTGTGTGGTGGGTGCATCAGTGGAGCTGTGTGGTGGGTGCCTCGGTGGAGCTTTGTGGTGGGTGCATCAGTGGAGCTGTGTGGTGGGTGCATCGGTGGAGCTGTGGTGGGTGCCTCGGTGGAGCTTTGTGGTGGGTGCATCGGTGGAGCTGTGCGGTGGGTGCATCGGTGGAGCTATGCGGTGGGTGCATCTGTGGAGCTGTGTGCTGGGTGCATCGGTGGAGCTGGGTGGTGGGTGCATCAGTGGAGCTGTGTCGGTGGAGCTGTGTGGTGGGGCATTGGTGGAGCTGTGTGGTGGTTGCATCGGTGGAGCTGTGTGGTGGGTGCATCGGTGAAGCTGTGTGGTGGGTGCATCGGTGGAGCTGTGTGGTGGTTGCATCGGTGGAGCTGTGTGGTGGGTGCATCGGTGGAGCTGTGTGGTGGGTGCATCGGTGGAGATGTGTGGTGGGTGCATCGGTGGAGCTGTGTGGTGGTTGCATCGGTGGAGCTGTGTGGTGGTTGCATCGGTGGAGCTGTGTGGTGGTTGCATCGGTGGAGCTGTGTGGTGGTTGCATCGGTGGAGCTGTGTGGTGGGTGCATCGGTGGAGCTGTATGGTGGGTGCCTCAGTGGAGCTGTGTACTGGGTGCATCGGTGGAGCTGTGTGGTGGGTGCATCAGTGGAGCTGTGTCGGTTGAGCTGTGTGGTAGGGGCATCGGTGGAGCTGGGTGGTGGGTGGTGGGTGCATCGGTGGAGCTGTGTTGGTGGAGCTGTGCGGTGGTTGCATCAGTGGAGCTGTGTGGTGGGTGCTTCGGTGGAGCTGTGTGGTGGGAGCTTCAGTGGAGCTGTGTGGTGGGTGCATCTGTGGAGCTGTGTGGTGGGTGCATCGGTGGAGCTGTGTGGTGGGTGCCTCGGTGGAGCTGTGTGGTGGGTGCCTCGGTGGAGCTGTGTGGTGGGTGCCTCGGTGGAGCTGTGTGGTGGGTGCCTCGGTGGAGCTGTGTGGTGGGTGCCTTGGTGGAGCTGTGTGGTGGGTGCCTTGGTGGAGCTGTCTGGTGGGTGCCTCGGTGGAGCTGTCTGGTGGGTGCCTCGGTGGAGCTGTCTGGTGGGTGCCTCGGTGGAGCTGTCTGGTGGGTGCATCGGTGGAGCTGTGTGGTGGGTGCTTTGGTGGAGCTGTGTGGTGGGTGCATCAGTGGAGCTGTGTGGTGGGTGCATCGGTGGAGCTGTGGCATCGGTGAAGCTGTGTGGTGGGTGCATCGGTGGAGCTTAGTGGGTGCATTGGTGGAGCTGTGTGGTGGGTGCATTAGTGGAGCTTAGTTGGAGCATCGGTGGAGCTGTGTGGTGGGTGCATCGGTGGAGCTGTGTGGTGGGTGCATCGGTGGAGCTGTGTGGTGGGGGCATCGGTGGAGCTGTGTGGTGGGTGCATCGGTGGAGCTGTGTGGTGGGTGCATTGGTGGAGCTGTGTGGTGGGTTCATCGGTGGAGCTGTGTGGTGGGTGATTCAGTGGAGCTGTGTGGTGGGTGCATCGGTGGAGCTGTGGCATCAGTGAAGCTGTGTGGTGGGTGCATCGGTGGAGCTTAGTGGGTGCATTGGTGGAGCTGTGTGCTGGGTGCATTGGTGGAGCATCGGTGGAGCTGTGTGGTGGGTGCATCGGTGGAGCTGTGTGGTGGGTGCATCAGTGGATCTGTGTGGTGGGTGCATCGGTGGAGCTGTGTCGTTGGAGCTGTGTGCATCGGTGGAGCTGGGTAGTGGGTGCATCGGTGGAGCTGTGTAGGTGGAGCTGTGTGGTGGGTGCATCGGTGGAGCTGTGTGGTGGGTGCATCGGTGGAGCTGTGTGGTGGGTGCATCGGTGGAGCTGTGTGGTGGGTGCATCGGTGGAGCTGTGTGGTGGGTGCATTGGTGGAGCTGTGTGGTGGGTTCATCAGTGGAGCTGTGTGGTGGGTGCCTCTGTGGAGCTCTGTGACGGGTGCATCGGTGAAGCTGTGTGGTGGGTGCACGGGTGGAGCTTAGTGGGTGCATTGGTGGAGCTGTGTGGTGGGTGCATTGGTGGAGCTTAGTTGGAGCATTGGTGGAGCTGTGTGGTGGGTGCATCGGTGGAGCTATGTGGTGGGTGATTCAGTGGAGCTGTGTGGTGGGTGCATCGGTGGAGCTGTGGCATCAGTGAAGCTGTGTGGTGGGTGCATCGGTGAAGCTTAGTGGGTGCATTGGTGGAGCTGTGTGGTGGGTGCATTGGTGGAGCTTAGTTGGAGCATCGGTGGAGCTGTGTGGTGGGTGCATCGGTGGAGCTGTGTGGTGGGTGCATCGGTGGAGCTGTGTGGTGGGTGCATCAGTGGAGCTGTGTGGTGGGTGCATCGGTGGAGCTGTGTCGTTGGAGCTGTGTGCATCGGTGGAGCTGGGTGGTGGGTGCATCGGTGGAGCTGTGTAGGTGGAGCTGTGTGGTGGGTGCATCTGTTGAGCTGTGTGGTGGGTGCATCTGTGGAGCTGTGTGGTGGGTGCATCGGTGGAGCTGTGTCGGTGGAGCTGTGTGGTGGGTGCATCTGTTGAGCTGTGTGGTGGGTTCATCGGTGGAGCTGTGTGGTGGGTGATTCAGTGGAGCTGTGTGGTGGGTGCATCGGTGGAGCTGTGGCATCAGTGAAGCTGTGTGGTGGGTGCATCGGTGGAGCTTAGTGGGTGCATTGGTGGAGCTGTGTGCTGGGTGCATTGGTGGAGCATCGGTGGAGCTGTGTGGTGGGTGCATCGGTGGAGCTGTGTGGTGGGTGCATCAGTGGATCTGTGTGGTGGGTGCATCGGTGGAGCTGTGTCGTTGGAGCTGTGTGCATCGGTGGAGCTGGGTAGTGGGTGCATCGGTGGAGCTGTGTAGGTGGAGCTGTGTGGTGGGTGCATCGGTGGAGCTGTGTGGTGGGTGCATCGGTGGAGCTGTGTGGTGGGTGCATCGGTGGAGCTGTGTGGTGGGTGCATCGGTGGAGCTGTGTGGTGGGTGCATTGGTGGAGCTGTGTGGTGGGTTCATCAGTGGAGCTGTGTGGTGGGTGCCTCTGTGGAGCTCTGTGACGGGTGCATCGGTGAAGCTGTGTGGTGGGTGCACGGGTGGAGCTTAGTGGGTGCATTGGTGGAGCTGTGTGGTGGGTGCATTGGTGGAGCTTAGTTGGAGCATTGGTGGAGCTGTGTGGTGGGTGCATCGGTGGAGCTATGTGGTGGGTGATTCAGTGGAGCTGTGTGGTGGGTGCATCGGTGGAGCTGTGGCATCAGTGAAGCTGTGTGGTGGGTGCATCGGTGAAGCTTAGTGGGTGCATTGGTGGAGCTGTGTGGTGGGTGCATTGGTGGAGCTTAGTTGGAGCATCGGTGGAGCTGTGTGGTGGGTGCATCGGTGGAGCTGTGTGGTGGGTGCATCGGTGGAGCTGTGTGGTGGGTGCATCAGTGGAGCTGTGTGGTGGGTGCATCGGTGGAGCTGTGTCGTTGGAGCTGTGTGCATCGGTGGAGCTGGGTGGTGGGTGCATCGGTGGAGCTGTGTAGGTGGAGCTGTGTGGTGGGTGCATCTGTTGAGCTGTGTGGTGGGTGCATCTGTGGAGCTGTGTGGTGGGTGCATCGGTGGAGCTGTGTCGGTGGAGCTGTGTGGTGGGTGCATCTGTTGAGCTGTGTGGTGGGTGCATCTGTGGAGCTGTGTGGTGGGTGCATCTGTGGAGCTGTGTGGTGGGTGCATCTGTGGAGCTGTGTGGTGGATGCATCTGTGGAGCTGTGTGGTGGGTGCATCTGTGGAGCTGTGTGGTGGATGCCTCGGTTATTTTCTTTCTATTTTGTAAAGGAGTCAGGTAAACGGAGCTACCAGGGAATATACAGCAACTACCTTTTTGCACTCTAGGATCAAAATGTGCTATAAGGTGTCTGAAAGATGGCATGTTGACGCTATACAAACGACAGGACCTATACTAATATCCAGCAAATAAAACATTTTTAAAAAGTCTCTTTAGCTTACAGGCTAGCTCAAGCCCGGCTCATTCCTCCTTCGGGGAGTCAAAAAGCTCTAAAATGTATAAACGCAATATGTAGGCACTACGGAAAATACCAATAAATAAACAAATAAATATATAAATGAAGAAATGTGTCTAGCTTGTAAACAATGCCGCGTGGCATATCTAGCTTTTCTTCAATCGCTGCAGGCTATGCAAGTGATCGGACGTGACTGGAGGGCTACATGTTGGTGCTATACAAAGCACCGATACCTACAATAGTAATATAATATAGTATACCAAAAAGTGAGTACTTGCTGCTCTGGAACGTCTAAGTGTTCTGAAGTTTTCGAACGGCAGATTGTTAGCCCTATACCTAATAGGAGCACACATTTGAAGAAAATACATTTTGATGTCTCCTCTGTGATAGTACAGCACTCTGCCTCTCTTACCTAACACTCACAGACCGCCATGTCAACACAGTCTGCGAGTTCCATTAGGGTTTGTGATAGAGGAAATATGTCGTTTTTTATTTGTAACACATTTAGATATAAGCCTGTATTTATTTCTACGAAGCCCTGCTTCTGGCAATCGAACAGTGTACATTTCAAGCCAACAATCGAAGCCATTGTAGAAAAAAACAAGCAAAGTCTGCGCTGCACATCTGTCATATTTTGCTAAAGCACTGAAATTTATAAGCAGCAATGTGCAGGAGATGGTGTGGGGGCCTTGGGATTTTTAGATTAGGCAAACTGCAAGCCTTGATGGGTGGCGAAGCCCTGAATTGCTTTGCAAACAAAGGGAGGGAGCAGAGACGACCACCTCTGTTTTTGAGCATCTGAATAATAAAGCACCGAGTCAGGGAAACCCTGGCACAGACTGTAAAGCTGAAGCCCTGGTGGCGAAAGATGGTAGTCAGCAATTGAGAAAACAAGTTAAACAGGTTGTAAAAGGAGACTGAAAGTACGGCCGGCTGGCCGTGAATAATTAGGGGGTGAGAAATGCGCTGGGAGGGCTGCCTTTGATGTGGTAATGCGAGGCAGGCAGGCAGGCGGCTGGTGGCATTGTGCACGCGCTTTTTAGGGCTTGCGCTTGCGCAATGACCTAAAAAGCACATGCACTTCAAGAAATCGCCAGTGGTAGATAAAGTCTGGATAGGCCATAATAGAGCTTCGCCAGCGATGCGCAGAAGCGCATCAGCAGGCGAGCCCTAAAAACCACAAAAATTGTTGAATTAGTCAGGTAAAGACTAAACATGTCGAGTAATGACAAAAAATTGAAAGAACTACCAGAAAAAAGTGAAATAAAATCACCAACTGGCGAGCTCAATGCTCCAGGATCCTCACAGAAGGAGCCGGAAAAAAGAACTGACCTAACTGTCACCTGTGGTGCATGATGGGAGCCTGGAGGCTCACAGAGGTCTTAAAGGCACGGCGCCAGTTTTTTTCCTATTGTTACAATGCAGCTTATCTAGGCTAAAGCTGCCTCTATGGTCCTGCCTGTTTTACCTTTGAAAATAAAGGTGGTGTGTTTCAAAGACAACAAAGGCAGTGCTTTCTTCTTTGCATTTTCATATAATGTCATTAATATGTCTTTATTTTACAAATGTAAAGATTTGTTTCAGGCATTTGGGGGCAGTCTTGAGCCTAGTATGGTTATTTTAGGCTGCATATGTATAATGCATATTATATATATATATATATATATATATATATATATATATATATATATATATATATATGTAGATATATGCATATTATTGGCTATTGCTCCGGGGTCTATATGCATATTATTGGCTATTGCTCCGGGGTCCCGCACGAGGGCGGGACTATTCAGTGCTTATGACTATTGATGAGTATCCCCTGGAAGAGAACCTGCCCCTGCGACTGCGAGAGGAGGTCTGCCCTGAGAGGGAGACGGAGCGGCGGGCACGAGGAGAGGTGTCGAAGATCTGTGTACCACACCCTTCTTGGCCAACCGGGGCGATCAATAGGACTTGGGCCCGGGCGAATCTTCCTCAGAATCATGGGAGGAAAAGCGTAAAGGAGTTGCTAGCTCCAACTCAACTGAAACGCGTCCCCCCCAAAGCTCCCTGCATCGGATACTGGAGACTGCAGAATGACAGGCAGTGAGAATTCTCTTGAGTGGCAAACAGGTCCACCCGAGGAATTCCCCACGTCCGGAAGACATGACGAACCACCTACGGATGAAGCCTCCACTCGTGATCGGCAGAGAACTGCCGACTGAGACCGTCTGCACGTACGTTCAGAACTTCTGCCAGATGATTTGCCGTCAGACAATTCTGATGGTCCTGAGCCTCTCTGCAGAGACAATGCAACCCCAATCCTCCTGGTTTGTTGACATACCACATCGCGGTAGTGATGTCAGTTAGTGTTAGAAATGGGATCCCTGGCTGGCCAGGGCTTGCGCCAAAGTCAGTCAGAGACCACCACTCCCAAGTCAGGGCAAGGGAACGAATATGCTACTTACCAGTATGCATCTGTTCTTGGCATGTAGGGCTGCTGACATTCATATCTGTGCATAGATCGCCGCCTAGTGTTGGGTCCGGATGATCGCACATTGTTGTCCTGGAAGAGTCTTCGAAGTATCACGAGATAGGTGGCTCCTCCCCTGGACTACAGTGCGCATGGGCATCGACTCCATCCTCAGATTGTTTTTAGCCATTGTGGCCAAGATGGAGTGAAACTAAGTGAATGATGACCATGCCAGAAGTATGTGTGAATGCTGCAGCCGCTACAGGCGCCGGGGAGGAGGGCGGGCGATACGAATGTCAGCAGCCCTACATGCCAAGAACAGATGCATACTGGTAAGTAGCATATTCGGTTCGAGGCATGTGGGCTGCTGAATTCATATCTGTGCATAGAATACATAGCAGTCCCTCCATTAACGGCGGCCGCCCGTGCCAGCTGCAGCAGTTTGGAAAAGTGTTTTTAGAACAGCCTGCCCTACAGCTGCCTGCTGTTTGGAGTGCACATCAACACAGTAATGTTTTGTAAATGTGTGTGTGGTAGACCATGTGGCTGCTCTACATATGTCTTCCAAAGGAATGTTTCCAAGGAAAGCCATGGAGGCCCCCAACTTTCGGGTGGAGTGGGCCCATGGTGGAATAGGGAGATTGCGCTTGGCTTTCTGATAGCAGATCTGAATACATTTAACGATCCACCTGGCTAAACCAGCCTTGGAAATGGGGTTGCCTTTGTGTTGTCGCGAAAAGGCAACAAATAGTTGTTTAGTCTTCCGAAAATCTTTGGTCCTATCAATATAGTACATTAGGGCCCTCTTGACGTCAAGTGTGTGGAGCATCCTCGTCCGCGGAGGAATGACTTGTTTGAGTCCTTCCAGAAAGGCTTTAATGGCAGGCACCCTGAAAAGGGAGAGGTGCTGTCTGTTTTGGAGATAAGCAGCCATTGCGGATAGATGTATACGAATGGAAGCCTAGGCCAGATTACATTTGTACAGAGATAACAAATGATGTTCTGAATAGATGCATCCAGCGGGTTAATGTTGTCTGCACAATAAATGAGAAACCGCTTCCATTTCGCCGCATAGCATGCTCTGGTGGTGGGCTTTCTTGCCTCCCTGATTATGTCCATACAGTCAAGAGGTAAGTTGAGGTAGCCAAACTCTAAGACCTCAGGAGCCAGATCGCCAGGTTGAGCTGTTGCGGATCTGGATGCTGAATGTCGCCATGGCTCTGCGTCAAAAGCCTGGGTGTGAGGCGCAGCTTTTGATGCAGTACCACGGACAGTTCCAGAAACGTGGTGTACCATGGTTGGCGAGCTCACGTCGGAGCAACCAGGATGAGAGTCATCGAGTGCTGCTTCAGCTTGCGTGCCACCAGCGGTATTAGAGGTGCTGGGGGAAAAGCGTACGCAAATTTGCCTGACCAGTTCATCCATATCGCATTGCCTTGCGACTGTCGGTGTGGAAACCTGGCGGCAAAGCTTCGGCATTTTGCGTTCTCCTTTGTGGCGAACAGGTCTATCTCCGGATGACCCCACTTTTGGAAGTACGGGTGGAGTACTGATGGATGTAGCTCCCACTCGTGCCATTTGGTGGCTGTACCTGCTGAGCAGGTCCGCCATCTAATTGTCCTTGCCTGGGAGGTGTTCTGCCATGAGGAAGATGTTTCTCTGAATGGCCCACTACCACATGTTATGAGCCAGATGAGACAACTGTGGAGAGTGTGTTCCTCCATGCTTCTGAATGTAGTACATGGCCGTCATGTTGTCCGTCCGGATCAACACGACCTGGTTGCACAGATGTACTTTGAAGGCTTTTAGTGCCATGAAGATCGCCATCAGTTCAAGAACGTTGATGTGCATCTTCCTTTGCTGTAGTGTCCATAGTCCCTGCACAGTGTAATGGAGTACATGAGCTCCCCATCCCTGGAGTGAAGCGTCCGTCGTCAGGATGATCTGTGGCACAGGCTCCTGGAACGGTCGTCCCTTGCAATGGATTCCACCAATGCAGAGAGTTGTATGCTCGACCGCTCACCAACACTAGGTCTTTCAACTGTCCGTGAGCCTGAGTCCACTGACGTGCTAAGTACTCCTGAAGCGGACGCATATGTAGTCTCGCGGGCGGGACTATGGAGATGCAGGAGGCCATCATGCCTATCAACTGCATGAACACTCGTGCTGGAAGCGAGTGTTGGTCTGAATTTCTGTATCAGCGATAGAATGCTGCTGACCCTCGCTGAATTTGGCTGAGCTGTGGCTGCCAGAGTGTTTACCGTCGCACCCAGATACTGCCGTATGTGGGCGGGTTGCAGGTGGGACTTTGGGTACTTCAGTGAGAATCCCAGATCGTGAAGAAGGTGAATGGTGTGGGACACTTGGGCGGCACACTGCTGGGCCGACTTTGCCTGGATGAGCCAGTCATCCAGATAAGGGTAGATGTGAATGTTCTGTCTCCTTAGGTGCACCGCCACCGTCGCCATGCACTTCGTAAACACACTGGGTGCCGTGGTGAACCCCCAAAAGGCAAAACCTTGAACTGGTAATGTTGGTTTTGGATGGTGAACCGGAGGTATTTTTTGTGTGACGGGTGCAGCGGAATGTGAAAATACGCATCCTTTAGGTCTAAGGTTGCGAGAAAATCCCCCTGATTGAGCAACGGGAGTACTTGCTGCAGGGTCAGCATGTGAAAGTGCTCCGATAGAATGTACTGATTGAGGGGTCTGAGGTCCAGTATGGGTCTGAGGTCCAGTATGGGTCTGAGGGACCCGTCCTTTTTTGGTATCAAGAAGTACAGTGAGTAAACTCCTGTGCCTCTTTCTTTCACAGGCACGAGCTTGATTGCCCCTTTTTGCAGCATGACGAGGACCACCTGCTGCAATAAGTGCAAGTGCTCCGCGGACATAGGACGGTGTCTTGGGGGTATGTTGGGTGGAGTGGATGTTAACTCCAGACAATAACCGTACTGTATAAGCTGTGTGACCCACCTGTCTGTGGTGATGGACTTCCAGACTGGCAGGAACTGTTGAAGTCTCCCCCCGACCGGTGTTGTGTGGTTGGGGGGCAGTGACAAGGCGTCACTGTTTGTTAGTGGCAGAGGATCTGGAGTTGTTGTTGCCACGACCTCTGCCTTTGGTGCGGTTTCCACGATATCCACCACGGTTTTGTTTGGTGTATGTGGACTGCGTGTTGCCTTTATAGTACTGCGTGGTTTGTGAGAGCTGGCCTCTGGAAACACCTCTAGCGCTTGAGCGACGAAAAGAACCACCCCTGAACTGCTGGGACTGCGAGGCCCCCATGGACTTAGCAGTTTCAGTGTCTTTTTTTATCTTTTCCAAGGTGGTGTCCACCTCTGGGCCAAACAGATGATCAGGGTTTACAGTCCGATTAAGAATGGTGGTCTGTATCTCTGGCTTAAATCCAGAGATTCTGATCCAGGCATGTCGTCTCAGCATGACGCTAGTGTTGACAGCTCTGGCCGCGGTATCAGCCGCGTCCAGCGAACATTTAATGGAAGCATTGGATATCAACTTCCCCTCTTGGATGAGCATCTCAGCTGCCTCTTTGTATTCGTCTGGCAGGTGCTGTAACAGGGTCTCCAGTGTGTCATAGTGTGCCCCGTCATGCCTCGCTAGAAGCGCTTGTGTATTTGAAATGCGCCATATATTGGCGCTTGAGCTGCCACCCTTTTCCATGATGCCTCAAACACCTTAGATTCTTTATCTGGGGGAGGAGCATCACCCGTTGTTTGAGAATTAGCCCTCTTCCGGGCATTTGAAACAACAAGAGAGTCCAAAGGCAACTGTCCCTTGATGTACGTAGGGTCAGTAGGCGCTGGTTTATACTTCTTCTCAATCATAGGGTTTATCACCCTGGCTCTGGTAGGCTCTTTAAAGATCTCCCCAGCATGTTTTAAGACACCCTTCAACATAGGCAGAGTCTTGACAGTTCTTTCTGAGACGGAAAAGGTGTCAAAAAGAAAGTCCACTTCAATGGGGTCAGCATGGAGCTGGACGTCATGATTCTTAGCCGCCCTTTCAATGAGGGCATTAAACGCCGCTGAATCCTCTGTAGGTGACTTTTTACAGCATAAAGTTGAGTGTCTGGGGTAGAGTGAAGATCACCTGGATCAGCACCAGCTGCCCAGGGCTCACTGGTATCATCAGGGTCGGTGTAGTGAGGATAGCTGTATTCATCGTCATCATCACCATCCCCAGCGTCCATGTCAGAGTAAGTGGGAGAGACATCATGGCCATGTGGAGAAAGTGGTTCCACAAGAACAGGAGTCGAAGTGGAATCCTTTCTCTTCAAAGGAATTTTGTAGGACTCCATCGACTGTTCCGGGGCAATTTTCAGTTTATGGAGGGAAAGTCTGCCTGTTTCGGCATCGATAAAGTGTTCTTGTTGTTCTTCCAACGAAGACTGTCGATGCTTTAATGTTGGGACCACTGTCGTCGACTTCGGCGCCGAGGGCACCTTCTCGGGCACGCCGGCGCCCATCCTAGGGGTGAAAGCCTTCGGCGCCACTTTCGGCGGCAGCGTGAAGAGAATGGGCGTCGACGCCTTTTGAGGTTTCTCGACCGGCTTCAAAGGTGGAGGATCTTTCAGGCCGACAGTCAAACCAGTCTCCTTGATGTGCTTCAGGGAGTCCGCCACCTGCTTGGAGAAAGCGGCGGACGGACGCGCCGAGTCGACGGGAGTCTTCAAGGCCCCACTAGACGTGGCCTCGTGGGTCGTGCCGCTTTTGGCCGTGCCATGTTGACGCGGAGTCTCGAGAACCTTCGGATCACCGAGTCCCTCGTTTGTGTCGACCACCTTCGGCGCCGATTTACTCGGTTCGACCACCTTGACCTTTGTCTTTGGCGTGGCAGACTTCGTCGACGCCCTTGACCTGTGTCTTCGGATTGACAACACCCTTCTGCTTCGTCGGCGCCGACGGCTCCAAGGCCTTCGATCCGACCAAAGTAATGCACACTTTTGTTTCGAGGGGGGCACCAGTGCTTTCGCTTGCGTCGAGATCGTTGGTTTTCCTATAGCAGTGGCTACCTGTGCCAGCTGCAGCAGTTTGAAAAAGAGTTTTGAGGACAGGCCTGGCCTACAGCAGCTTGCTGTTGGAATGTGCGTCTACACAATGTTTTGTGAAAGTGTGTTTGGTAGACCATGTGGCTGCTCTACAGATATCCTCAAGGGGAATATTTCCTAGGAAAGCCATGGATGCCCCCATTTTGCGCGTGGAGTGTGCTCTTAGGGGGGACTATTAAAGTGTGTTTAGCTTTTTTATAGCATATTTGAATGCATTTAACTATCCATCTGGCTATTCCTGACTTTGATATGGGATTTTCTTTGTGTTGTGGTGCGAATGCAACAAACAACTGTTTTGTTTTTCTGAATGCCTTTGTCCTGTCAACATAATATAGCAGAGCCCTTTTGACATCTAGGGTGTGTAGGGTTCTTTCAGCTACTGACTGGATTTTGTAAGAACACTGGCAGTTCTATAGATTGGATGATGTGGAAATTGGATAGGACTTTTAGCATAAACTTAGGGTTTGTTCTAAGTACTACCCTGTTTGCGTGTATTTACATAAAGGGTTCTTGAATAGTCAGTGCTTGTAGCTCGCTAACTCTTCTAAGTGAGGTAATAGCAATAAGGAAAGCCACCTTCCATGTGAGAAATTGTAGTTCACATGCATGTAGGGGTTCAAAGGGAGGCCCTATAAGTCTGGTGAGTACAACGCTTAGATTCCAGACTGGTGAGGGTGGGTTTTTTGGAGGAATTGCTCTTTTGAGGCCCTCCATGAACGCTTTTATTGCTGGTACTCTAAACAGTGAAAGGTGTTGTCTGTTTTGGAGGTATGATGCTATAGCAGCTAAGTGTAGTCTTATATAAGAATAAGCTAGGTTGCACCTTTGAAGGTGCAACAGGTAGCATATGATGTTTTGTATAGAAGCATCTAATGGATTGATTTGGTTATTGTTACAGTAAATAACAAATCTTTTCCATTTAGCCACTTAACATGCCCTAGTTGTTGACCTTCTTGCCTCCTTAACACCTTAGCTGCGTGTAAACATTTCTCCCCAGTGCTGCGCTGTCCATTAGAACTAGTGCTGAATGGACGTTCAATGGTCGTGCGCAGCACTGGGGAGGTAGCGCTGCTGACGACTATTGGCCGTCAGCAGCACTTAAGGGGTTAATAATGTTCATGCAGTCTGGAGACAAGTTAAGGTATCCGAACTCTAAGACTTCAGGAGCCAGATCGCTAGGTTCAACTGATTGGGATCTGGGTGTTTGATTTCTCCATGGCTCTGAGTCAGAAGATTGGGTGTGAGTTTTAGTCTTTGATGAGGCACTACTGAAAGTTCTAGGAACTTTGTGTACCATGGTTGCCTTGCCCATGTTGGAGCAACAGGATCATTGTTACTGACTGTTGCCGGAGTTTGCGTGCCACTAGTGGAATTAGTGGAGCTGGGGGAAAAGCGTACGCAAATCTGCCTGACCAGTTCATCCAGATCGCATTGCCCTGTGACAACGGATGTGGGAACCTGGCTGCAAAGTACTGGCATTTTGAGTTTTCTTTTGTGGCAAACAGGTCTATTTCTGGGTGCCCCCATTTTTGAAAGAATGGTTGGAGGACTGGAGGGTGAATCTCCCATTCGTGTAGCTGCTGGCTGTGTCTGCTGAGTAAATCCGCTATTTGATTGTCCTTCCTTGGGAGGTGTTCTGCCAGGAGAAATATGTTTTTTGGAATTGCCCACTTCCATATGCTTTGCGCTAAGTGAGACAGTTGTAGAGTGCGTTCCTCCCTGTTTCTGTATGTAGTACATGGCTGTCATGTTGTCTGTCCGGATCAACACAGTCTTGTTGTACAGGGGTTTCTGGAATGCTTTTAGAGCTAGAAATATTGCTAGCAACTCCAAATGGTTTATATGCAATTTTTTCTGCTGGGTTGTTTAAAGTACCTGCACTGTGTATTGGAGTACGTGGGCTCCCCAACCGTCCGCTGTTAACACTATCTGTGGAACCTGCTCTTGGAACAGTCATCATTTGGAAAGGTTTGTTGGTTCCACCACTGCAGAGAGTTGTATGCACGACTGTTTACCAACACTAGGTCCTTTAATAGTCCCAGAGCTTGGTTCCACTGGTTTGCTAGGCATTCCTGCAGTGGACGCATGTGAAGTCGGGCATGAGGGACAATGAAAATGCAGGAGGCCATCATGCCTATGAGCTGCATGAACACTCGAGCTGACAGGGAGTGCTTGTGGATGGAATTTGCGAATGAGCATTTGCATACTGGTTATTCTCGCTGCATTTGGATATGCCTTTGCTAGCTAGGTGTTTATAGTAGCTCCCAGATATTGCTGTATGTGGGATGGCTGTAGGTTGGATTTTGGGTAGTTTATTAAAAAACCTAAGCTGTGTAGCAGCTGAAGTGTTTGAGACATATGGCTTTTGCACTGTTTGTACGATTTTGCTTGTATCAGCCAATCGTCCAAGTATGGATAAACGTGAATGTGTTGTCTCCTTAGAAGTGCAGCTACTGTCGCTAGACATTTTGTGAACACTCTTGGAGCTGTGGTCACCCCAAAGGGGAGAACTTTGAATTGATAGTGCTGTTTTGGATTGTGAACCTGAGATACTTTCTGTGAGAAGGATGTATAGGTATGTGGAAGTATGCATCCTTGAGGTCTAAGGTTGCTAGGAAGTCTCCTTGCCTTAGCAACGGTAGGACTTGCTGTAGAGTGATCATGTGGAAGTGCTCCGAAAGTATATACTGGTTCAGGGGTCTAAGGTCCAGTATTGGTCTGAGGGACCCGTCCTTCTTGGGAATGAGGAAGCATAGTGAGTATACTCCTGTTCCTTGGTGCTGGAGAGGGACTGGCTCTAGGGCCCCCTTTTCCAGCATACTTTTCATCTCTTGTCGTAAGAGAGCGATGTGTTCTGTGGACATTGGACGGTGTTCGGGTGGAGTAGAAGTCAGTTCTAGACAGTAGCCATACTGGATAATTTGTCTTACCCACCTGTCTGTGGTAATGTTGTTCCAGACTGGTAGGAACGGTTGTATTCTTCCTCCGACCGGTGTTTCGTGGTCTGGAGGTAGTGTATTGAAGTCCCTGTTTTGTGGCAGTGGAGATTCTGTTATTGCCTCAACGTCCTCTCCCCTTATTGCCATTTCCTCTGTATCCACCTCGATTGGGACTTTTATTGAAGCTGGACTGGGTATTGGCTTTATATGCCGAGGCACCTTGTGCGGTGTTGCCTCGTGCAGCTCCTCTGTATGATGAGCGCCAAAAGGAGTGTTTATACTGTTGGAACTGCAACGCACCCATTGACTTTGCAGTCTCAGTGTCTTTTTCCATTTTATCCAGAATATTATCTACTGCTGGTCCAAAGAGAAATTTTGGATTGACCGGCTGGTTTAGAATAGTAGATTGCACCTCGCTTTTAAAGCCTGAGATGCGTAGTCATGCGTGTCGTCTTAGCAAGACACTAGTGTTAACGGATCTTGCTGCGATATCTGCTGAGTCTAATGCACATTTAATGGAAGCATATGTGATGAGCTTCCCTTCCTGAATAAGAGCATCAGCTTGTTCTTTGAATGGCTCAGGCAGATGTTGCATTACGCTCTCTAGTCTATCGTAGTGTACCCTATCGTAGCGAGCTAGTAGAGCCTGCGTGTTAGCTATTCTCCATCAATTGGCTGCCTGTGCAGCCACTCTTTTTCCTGAGGCTTCAAGGATTTTGGATTCTTTATCGGGAGGTGGTGCTTCTCCAGTTGTTTGGGAGTTCGCCCTTTTACGTGCATTAGCTACAACTAGTGAATCCAGTGGTAGTTGACCTCTAATGTATGTGGGGTCTGAAGGGGCAGGCCTATATTTTTTCTCAACTCTAGGGTTGATAACACGTGCTCTAGCTGTATCCTTAAAGATGTCATTGGTGTGTTTTAGTACACTCTTTAACATAGGGAGTGTTTTAACTGTTCTCTCAGAAGAGGCATATGTGTCAAAAAGGAAATCCTCCTCTATTGGTTCACTATGCATATCAACATTGTGGTATAGTGCGGCCCTGTTCACTAGTAGGTTAAATGCTACTGTTTTATCTGTGGGTGATGGTTTAACTGGATAGGAGGAGGTGTCAGGGATGGGATGGGTATCATATGGTTCTTTTTAAATTTCCCATGGGTTATTCTGTGTCTCTTGATCCTGTGGATAGTTGAAATCCTGCTCAGGATCCTCTTCTTCATAATCTACATTATACTCGGACTGTGTTGAAGAGTAAGGGGCATAGGGCGTGGTAGGCATAGTAGGAGAGACAGGTTGGAAAGGTCTAAGTGGAGAAGTGGCAGAGTCTTTCTTTTTTTTTTTAGAGGAATTGGTGAAGAAGTTTCAGTGTCCACTGGTCTCTTCTTTTTTCTGTAAACTGTTACTTTGCCATTCTCAGGGTCTATGTACAGTTTTGATTGTTCCTGTTCTATAGGATCAGGGTGAAAGACTTCTTCCACTGTCCTTGGTTTTGGAGTCCAATCCTTCGGTTTTGTCTTTTTTGGTTCGACGTTTGTTTTTGGATCGACAGGTTGTTGGTTTTGTAGGATTAGTTGTTTTTACACCCTTTTTCGGGTCGAGGCTTGGTTTCGGATCGACCGTTTTTTTAGGAGCTTCGACCTTCTTTGTGGTTTGTCCTTTGTCGAATCGATTGGTTTCTTTGGTTCGACTGTGTTCTTGGGAGCAGTTGTGCTCGGGTCGATTGGCTTTGGCGCAACCTTCTTTGGTTTGACTGCTTTCGGTTCGACCGGCTTTTACAGGGCGACGTTTGAGTCTATGCCCCTTGGTTGTAAAGGCTTACGCGGCACGTCGAGTCTGGGCGGCCTTTGGGTCTGCGACTTTCAGTACGATGACTTTCGGTCAGACAGCCTTTGGATTGACAACCTTTAGTTTTTTGAGAACGTGACTTGGGCCTGTAATGTCAAAAGGCTTTTTCTTGGTATTCGTAGCAGAGCTTGAATGCAGGGCTATTGAATCAGTGTCTTGATCTTGGCTAAGGCCTGATGGCGATGCCTCGACCGGAGCCTTTGTTCACAGTAGAGTGGGTTTTAGGGGCAGTGCACTCACGGTTTGCCCCTGAGGGATCTGTTCCTCTTCCGATCGTCCTCGACGGCCACGATCTCTAGATCCGAGTCTTGTACATCGACGAGCTCTTGGTAGTTGTCGAAAATGTTTTCCGGGTCTGGTGCTGGTCTCTGCATCTCTTGCCTAGCGGCCCGTCTATTCCGGATCGTCTTTTTGGAACAGAATTGGGCACAAGCCAGGCAATCTTCTTTATGGTCCGGTGACAAGTACTTGTTGCATACTGGATGTCTGTCAGTATGCGGGTACTTGGAATGTCATTGTGGGCAGAATTTAAATGGACTCCGTTCCATCGACGATAGGCCCACGTGGCGTCGAAAGGCCCAACAGGCCGCGCCGACGACCGGCGAGAAGTAGGTAGTTTATCCGAGGTAATAGGCACCGAGCGGAAACAATACCGTCGATTCCGAAGGCCTTTTGGCCTTTAAAAAAGTTTATTTTCGATTCCGAACTTAGAGTGTAGGAAAAACATCCGAACCCAATGGCGGAAAAAAAACAATCTGAAGATGGAGAGGATGCCCATGCGCACTGCAGTCCAAGGGAGGAGCCACCTATCTTGTGATACTTCGAAGACTCTTCCAGGACAACAAGGTGCAATCATCCGGACCCAACACTAGGCGGCGATCTATGCACAGATATGAAATCAGCAGCCCACATGTCTCGAACATGTGAATTTATTTTTGCAGCAATGGTGGTATGCTGCGCTTTAAATGAATATGTTTAAAAGTTAAGTGCGCCATACTGCGATTGCTACAATAGTTATTTGTGGATGTGTTAACAATTAACGTGTGCACTGCTGGCTGGTGGTGTGTGTGCCTGTAGAAATTGTGCACTGATGTGGGGAGGTGGTTGTGCGTGTGCCTGGTTGTGCGTGTGCGTGGTGGTGCGTGTGCGTGGTGGTGCGCGGGCGTGGTGGTGCGCGGGTGTGGTGGTCCACGGGAGGGAGCTTCAGGTCCGAGGGAGGGAGTCGAGGTCCGCGGGTGGGGGCAGACTCCATGTGAGGAAGCCCCAAGTCCACGGGAGGGTGCAGAGTCCACGGGCGCGGCACGAGCCCACATGAGGGAGGGAGGGATATGATGGAGTCCAAAGCACATGGGACGGGCCCAGGGTCCACGGACCGGGGTAAGGGTCACGCGAGGGTACCTAAAGTCCAGTGGAGAGCAGTGGGCGGTGACGGGGGCAAGAAGAGTTCACGGGCATGGTGGGACGCCCACGGGCAGACAGATGCTCACTTTCGGAGACATCAATAAAACTTAGTAGGCACAAGTTGAAACTACGCTATAAGGAGGATGGGGCGAGCACACACTAAGTGCATGTGTGTGTTGGCTGCTTAACTTGTGCACTTTCCATGTTCTCATGCTTGTGCTTCACTGGCCTGGTGTTCGTGCTCTCGGTGGTTGCTCTCAGGTGTGCCGTGATTCATCGCCCTGGTGTTCGTGCTCTCAGGGGCTTGCTCTCAGGTGTGCTGTGCTTCACTGTGTGCAGCTAGTTCCAAGAAATGCGCATCGCTCGCTCTGCGTGTCAAGGGGCACTTGAAATGTCTGTTACTTTAGATATCCTTTAAACTAATGGGTGCTGCATCTCACTGTTGATGTTAACCCGCTGTCTTGTGGCTGGCGGGCGCTAGCTATTGCACAAAAAAAAAAAACACGCTCGCGAGTAGTGCTCGCGCACCACTGCGAGCATATGTTTTCAATTATCGCGCTTGTGTCTGGGCACGATAATTGAAAACATATGGGCTTTGGTGCGTATAACAGACACTTTAGTGGAAGTAGACATCAGAAATGTAGAGCCAAGACAAAAAGATACATTGTTAGAGAACGGATTTGCAAACATTCCACTAAACAATAAAGCATGTTTTACCTGAACATGTGACAGGTCGCTGTCCTTAAACTGTTGTAGAACAGCTAGTGCACCATCTTCGTTAAATTCCTTTAAAGCTTCAATCGCTCGTTCATCTAAATCACTGTGTGCAACTAAACCTATTACAAAACAAAAGAAAGACCTGCTCAATGCATTTCACAAGACACATTTTTATAATCACAAACAAGGTTATGTTACAAAGGAAGGAACATATGCATTGTCAAAAGAAAAACATTTTTACAAGTAAACGTGCCTCAGATATATAAAATTGTTGCAGACTGTAGGAAAGTGCCCCTTTCTTATGGTTACCCCCTAACTTTTTGCAAGCTATCCGATGCCTACTTGACTGTGTGTATGCTGGAAGCCTGCTAACCAGGCCCCAGCACGTGTTCTTTTCTGAAACAGTTCCTTTGTATCCACAATTGGCACCCCTCTGGGCCACCGCTAATTCCCTTGTAAAAAGTACCCCTGGCCTTGTGACCAGAGAAGGTCTCAGACTGCTGCAGAATGTATTATGCCACCCTCACAGACCACTCACCTTAACACCCCCACCCTGCCAACGCAGACTGGGTGTTTTGGTGCAGACCAAACTAAAGAGTAAACAAGGCACACATCCCGGTGTGCCATACCCACGAACACGGACTGTGGCATCGGTAAGTTACCCCTCTAGCAGGACTTCCAGCCCTAAAAGAAGGGTGCCCCATGTCTAGGTGCTGCAAGAGCAATATGCCCCTACAGTGTCTGTGCTATACAGACATTTTAAGTGTAATGAAGTAATTTTGAGCACATGGGTTGGCAGTTACTCAACAAACTCCCTAGCTCCAGGATGGCTTTAACCAAGTCTGGGAAGTTTGTTATCAAACTTCCCAGCGCATTAAACCTGCACTGATGTCAGTGTTGAATTTAATGAAAAATGCACACCGAGGGAATCTTCAAGATGCCCCCTGAAAAACGACCAACTCTGGAGTGACTTCCGACTGGTTGCCAGCCATCTGCCACTATCCAACAGGTTTCTGGACCCCTGAGTAGAGAGAGAGCTGTAGTAAAGTGCCCCTTTTTGCATGATTGCCCCCACTTTTTGCCAAGCTGTTGTTGTACTTTGACCGAGTGTGTCCTGGGTTTCTGCCAACCAGGGCCTATGTTCTTTTTCTAAACTATTCTGTTGCAAATCCCAATTGGCAACTCTATGGCCACATGTAAGTCCCACGTAAAAGGTACCATAGGTAACAAGGGCACTGTGACTAGGGAAGGCAGCTGAGGGTTGCAGCTTCTATTGTGCCACCCTTAGGGACCCTCTACCTTTATATACTCCCTCCCTCCCCTTTTGGTACAGAACAAAATGAAGAGTTGAAATGGCACATATCCCTGTTTGCCATGCCTACAATCAACTGGCTTGTCATAGGTGAGCCACCCCTCTACCTGGGTGCACTATAACACTGTTGAGGGTACAGGTGCATGAGCCCTGTACCCCTTCCGTGTCTAAGTCCATTCTTAGACATTGTAAATGCAGTAATGCCTTTAAGAGTATTTGGTGCTGGGAGTTTGTCATTACGAACCCCACAGCGCCATAATGGCTTTATTGAAAACTGGGAAGCTTGGTATCAAACTTCTCGGTACATTAAACCCACACGGATGCCAGTGTGGGATTTAACGAAAAATGCACTCAGTGGGCATCCCCACAGTGGGCACTCAGATACCCCCTGAAAAACGACCTAAGTCTAGTTTCCTGGCAGAGTGGCTGCTCTTCAGCTGCCACCAACAGACATGTTTCTAGACCCCTGGGTTGACAGCATGACGCTTTCAGGGTCCTGAAACAATGCACATCCTGGGACGAAGTGCCAAGCCTCCTCCCCCAGGATGGGCAGGGTGCACGAAGGAGAAGCTGCACAGTCTTGCCGCCTTTGTAAGCTACCCCAGCCAATTGCTGCTCTCAGCAACTGGACCCCATCGGTTCGGACCCCCACTTTCGGTGGGAGAATCGGTGGGAAAACCAAGTTAGGAGGCGAGGGTGGCATAATAGGGGGTGTACCCACCCCAAGGAAGAGACCCTTTGGTCCCAACCTGAACCTACCTGGAACACCCCTAAATCTAGTATTTAGGGGCAACCATGAACCATGCCTCCTCAGACAAGAAGAAAGAAGGACCGAAGAAGCCGTGCTGAACTAAGAGGAGGACTGACTTGGCTTCAGCCCCATCAGCCTGTCCCCACCTTGAACTGGCTCCTGCAAAATCCCAGGCATGTTCTACAGCCTGCAGCCCCCAAGAACCCGGAGGACTTGCCCTGCCTTCCCAAACCAAGATTTGTGTCTCCCGTGACCATCGGATTTGCTCACCAACAGACTCTGGCTCCGGCCAAATCAAAGAGTCTGCACCCGATGCCCACAGCCCAAGTTAGAGTGGCCCAACACCACGAGGAGGTCTACTGGCGAACCGGACCTGAGATCTGGTGATCTCTGACCAGCCTTGAATCTCCAAAAGACACCTGCAGCCCTTTCCTGGAGGATCCAGACAACCGGAGCCGGTAACAAAAACCAGACACGTAAAGACACTCCTACTCCAGACAACCCATGGCATTGGGTGGCCCAACCAATGGTGCCCCAGCATCCCTAGGCATACCAAAGTACCTCACCAAATAGCGGTCACCTCCAAAAGATGGTCGTCCCGAGTCTGCAGTGTTTGTTGCAACCAGAGAATCCCCATTGAAATCAACAGGGCACCCAACGCCAAACCAGCACCCTGCACCTGGCTGCACCTGGCCGCCCCTGTGCACCTTGTGTAACAACTCAGATCCCCCTTTGCCCTGAGCTTATCACCTGGAACTTTGCTTCCAAAACCTTGTGGCCTGCTCGTGAGCAGCCACCAATCTGAGGCCCCCTAGCCCCCATTGGATAACACTGGGCCTTAGCACTCTGCACCCTGCTGCCCTAGTGCAGCTGAGGATGCTTTAAGAGTGCATCCTCGACCCTGGGGGAACCCTGGTTCTAACCCCAGAACAACAACTCCCATAAACTCGTGCTAACCATGAAACCGATAACCTAATTTCCTCCCATAGGACTGCATTGACTGTTTTCTTGTGAAAATTGCTTTAATGGTGGAGTTGGTTTTGTATGAGAACTTGAAACACTGCAAATAAATTAAAAAAACTGCTTTACTGACCTTTTCTCTAGTAAATGTCCCAGTGTGATATCTAGGCATATCACACAAAGTAATCAAAAGTAATCTCAAAGTAATTTCCACTGTATTGAAAAGATTTACAAACCTGTAACAAAGACATTTTCATTCAGCTTGCTTGTATTTTTCAACATGCCTTGAAAAGTACCATATACACTTACCTGTGCCAGGCTTGCTTGGTTCTAGAAAATATAGCTAAATAATATTTGTTATACGAACAAACTGGTCCAAGTTCAGTCTGAGTGTGTACAACAAATGCTTAACACTACCCTCTGATAAAGCCATACTGCTTGCCCACACTACCACAAATAGAGAGTACGGTGCTATCTACTCGTACCGCTGCATACCTTTGGGGAATCCACTGGAATCTGTGCACACCATACCACATTTTGGCATAGTATATACAGAGCCAGCTCCCTACACCAACTGACACTCTTACAGCTTAGGCACATCGACATTCCATTACATCAAACATACACTGGCCGAGAAGCAAGGAACTAAGGAAAGGATGCATTATACCATCAGGTTACAACAAACATCTGCAGTGTTGTTGCACTAAAATTACGTAAATATAAATGCACTAAGAGTGTGAGGAAATGGGATGTATTATATGGTGCAGTTGTGAGACCGACGCTTAATAATCTACCAACCCTTTGAGGATCAGTCGGCCTTTCTTTGTCAAATCTCAGCTCAACCCGGAGTTGCTGTGGCTTCAAGCAGTCAGGTTCCAATAAAGGAGCAAGTGTAAAGCATTTAAACAGTACCAAAACAATAGAAGTAACCAAAAACAAGCAATTTGTAGGCCAAAAATTTTATTTTTATTTTTGTGGCAATGGTGGCATGCTGCGCTTTAGATGAATATGTTTAAAAGTACAGTGCAGTTCAACAAAAAGAGAGGTAGGGAGAAAGCCTCAACACTCTTAGTCCCCAAGTATATCATATATAACAAGAAAAGAGTGTTAACGGCTTGCAGGTAAAACTGCCAGAGCAAAAAGAAGAAATACAACCCCAATTTGGTTTGTATAGAAAGCCCTGACTCACCAACCTGGTTGGTGACATGCTTCATCATCGGGCCCCACTGGGAGTGGCTGAATGCCACCCCAGTGTGCTTCAACGCCAGATTTACTGCGGAGCGGGTAATGTGAAGATGTGAGTGCTATGTGATAGTGTTAGTAGTGAGATTAAAGTTGGTAGTGAGGGTAAAAATTTCTGAATTGTATCAAAAATGATTTATTACTTGATCAATCGGACATATATATTAAATACAAATGTGATGGAAAATAAACCCAAATACATTTTTTGGCTATTTGCAATAAAGTTATAAGTGGGTCAACATGTTTCTGCCTAAGTTAGTTATGAATTACCTGGCATTCGTCAGGACCTGTAGTGGACTAAACCCCGACGGTATGGGCACGCTAAGGCCCACCCTTACCTAGGGACGTGAAAGTGAAAAAGGTTAAAATAAAAGTGCAAAAAAGGGGATTGAATAATTCCCTTTACGGTACTCGCAATTAAGGAGACCACAAAAAATAAAATGCACCTGTGAAGAAAAGAACAAAGACACACTTGAAGAGAAACATACAATTAGGTTTCTCTTTTCAGAGGTATGTCAGCGATATCAAGATTGGTAGGTGACTTTGTGCTCTGGTCATTAAAAACACACTAGTAAATAGCGGTAAATTAAACACCCAACCCGAGAGTGGGTATTACTCTGCGCCCAGAGTGGGTAAATAAGTGCTTAGTCGATCAATAGACAATGCCAAAGGCAATAAACACTTAACAGGGACCCAGCGTGGCGCGTGTGCATGAAGGGATCAATGGGCTAAATGGCCTGTGACCCCCCCCGGCACTCAGTGTCAAAACAGGGAAACGGGATAAAAAATATTCTCACTTGAATGGTGAGAAACTATCACACCATGGACTTCGGGAGGCGGGTGGTGGCGAAATAGGCACACCCTTAGGAAAATAAGAAATAAAGTTTTTAGCAGTAGATACAAGCGATCTGTACTTAGCTCATGTTGTTACTGGGAAAATAGGACTTACGCCCTCGACGCCACGCACCCAATGGAAACCTGCATGCACCCTCTGTAACCGGGTCCTGAAGATACAGCACGGAGCTTTGCATGCATAATAAGTAACCCCGTAAGGCGGAAAGGGACGCCTGAGGGGTGGGCGTGGCCAGTGTCAGAGAACCCGGGGTTACCCAATCGGAAGACACGCTCGGTTGAGGATGAGCGTGTAGCTGGAAAAGAGCTAGAGCGGGGATAGTCTAACTGGCTCGGGAGTTAAAATAAACAAAGTTTTATTGTGTTCGTGCGAACACTTACGTTTATAGTCATATTAGAACGGGACAAAATACAATAGGACTGAACAGGGGATAATACGCACCAAGGGATGAAGATCATAAATGGGTGCATATCCCAAAGGAATAATTACAATATTGTTGCACACGGTAGGTGTTAGTCGCAATGGAACATAACATATACAAGGCTAGCAAAATGGGGCAGTAGTGCCCATGGAAGGCGTGGCCAGCAACATGGTGCTGTAAGCCGAACCTAGGAGGAGCTCCGTCCAGCCGAAAGTGATCCGACATCCCTACATACACCCAACAGCCGCGAAACGCTCAAAAAGGGTGGCAGACAGTACACAGACCCCTGGAGACTGCCCAGTACAGCCCCCGGAGGTGACTTGACCCAGAAAACGGACGGAGCAACTGGTGGCGGGCTGCTCCGGAGCCGGACCCAAGACGGCGGCGCCCACTGAGGCCTAGAACGGCGCCATAGACCGGAGCGCCCGAGACCCTGTGTGGGTAAGGAGGGGACCGCAGAGGTAGTGCCCCAGCCCAGGGCCATGAGTGAATGAGCCCTAGAGACCCTAGCCGGACACCTTGGGAGGACGCATAGAACGTTGTGCACCGCCCGCACAACAGCAGTGGCGCAGGCACCTCTCCCATTGCCGGACTACGGAGAAGACGGCCTAACGGGCCGGAGACGCCATGAGGGGGGTAACTCAGGGGATGAACGCCTGCCAGAGGTCAGCTGGGACGGACGTCCTGGCTCCCTGGTGGGACACAGAAAGGGGAGGGAGACCGCGCACGGATCCCTGAAGGTACTCGCCCCTACCCCCACAGCCAAGTGCCAGCAACATGCGCTGGGGGACAGGACACTCTGGGGCGCCTGAGCACTCCGGCGGAGGCTGCGACTTGAGGAACGTGGACCCAAAAATAAAATTGCCCGCTCTCTTTTGAGAGTGAGGGGCAGGCCTGAAGTTGAGGGCCACCTCTCCGGGGACGACTGCAGGAATCACGCGGTGTCACCTGAGTTGGGTAGGCCCATGGGGACCAGAGTACGACGCACCGCAAGTGGACCCACATTAGCCTGACTGCAACTACTCCTGCCCAAGAGAGAGCGGCACCCCCGGTGATACTGGCCCGAAGGCGAGGGGTAGACGAGGCAGCGCTGTCCCCCTCATTGACTGGCGGAGCCCTACTGGCGTGACGGATTAGACATACTGTGTGCCCTGGTCACAGCAAGACGCCTGATACAGAGAAGAGAACCCACTCAGGGTGTAGTACTAGCTGCCCGGAGCTGCGCAGGAAAGCAGATCGAGACGACCAGCTGGACATTGTAAGGAGATTCCGTGGGGGCAACACAGTGGAGGGACGAAGAGGTGACCGGACCGCAAAAGGAATACAGGCCATGCACTCTCTCCTCACCGGCTGAGGGACCGTACAGGAATGGGGAAGAAAGACACGGCCGCTAAGGCCCAGAAGAAGGGCCCCATTGATAAATTTGCGACGGCACCTCCGTCCAACGCCAGAGAGGGCGCCGGAGCGAGCTCAAACACGGCCCTACTGATGGGAGCAATCCACCAGGCGTCCAGGGAAGACATTCAGGCCTCTTGGGCTGCCTTGGAGGTGAAAGTTGCTGAGGTGAGAGTGGAGGTCAACCTACTGCGGCAGGACTTCCGAAACCTCACAGAGAGAGTTACCACGGCCGAAAAAAGGCTCGGCGAAGCGGAAGACGTTATCCATGCCCTGCAGAAGGATGTCAAAGACCTGATGGCCTCTCATAAGCAACTCCAATGGAAAGCCGATGATGCGGAAAACAGGGCGAGACGCAACAACCTCCGCTTTGTGGGATTTAGGGAAGGAATCGAAGGGTCCAATGTGGCGGAGTTTCTGCGCTCATGGTTGATCGAAATCCTGCCCCAAGCGTCATTTTCCAACTGCTTTATCATTGAAAGAACCTACAGAGCATTCATGGCCAAACCACTGGCGGGAGGTAGACCTCGGCCGATAATAGTGAGGTTCCTCAACTTCGCCATAGAGATACGATATGGCGAGAAGCCAGGAAGCAGGGCGAGATACGAGTCGAGAACTCTCAGATAATGATTTTTCCGGACTACAGTCAGGAGGTGCAGAGAATGAGGCGATCCTTTGATACGGTGAAAGCCAAACTTAGAGACTTGAAGATACAGTACATGCTCCTCTTCCCAACCAAGCTTAAAGTAATATACAAGGACAAGACGCACTTCTTCACTCACTCGGAAGACGCTTGGCAGTGGCTGGAGGAGCATCCACCTACGCGGAGGCGAGAGGAAGACGGGCGGAACACAGAGACGGAGGGCCCCTCCAATGGCAACCTCTGGGAGATGGTGAAACCGCAACGCAGATGCAGAATGAGGGGGTCGAGGACATCACAAACGACACCTTACCCATGGCAGCAAAGGACCCCCAGGAGGACCCAGGACTCTGCAACTCCCCGCCAGGACACCCAGGCTGGCTCCAGATTCAGAGCTCTGGCTCCCGAGGAGCGCTCGGAGGGAGAGGACAACGCGGGAAAGGCTACGTCAGTGAGCGACGAGGATGAAGATCATTCACTTCATCCGTTGGTGGCGGCTATTAATGAACTGGAAAAGGACCCCAATACGGACGGTCCCCCTGTGCAGGGCGAAGGCAAAGACCTTAACATCTGAGCGAGAAGGCAACTGGGTGGACGAGATATCGGCTGGACTGATCGGAGACACACAAGTGGCTTACACGCCTCCTAAATGTTATTTTTGCTATTTAGAATTTGGTTATTTTTTGTATCTAATCGCTTTTAATATAGAACTGTCACATAGAACTGTAGGTACAGTGGGATACTATCCTTACTGACCGTGTTTTGTTCGTTAAGTTGTGGTAGGGAGGGAGAAGGGAGGGAGACCAGGGGAGGGCGACAGACCATTTCCTGCCGATAAGTCCTGCCGTAGAAGGGGGTAGATGGTGGGACCGAAGGGAGAGGAAGGTAGGGAGGGGGGAGCGGGGGAAAGTTGGGGATGTTCACGATGTTTTAATGGAGGGATAGCAATGTTTTTCACCATGTCATATCAAGCGCACACACGCGCGCGACACGACAAATCCCACCCCGGGCTGCAAGATCCAAGCAGTTACTATTCCAAGATTACGCATATGGGTAGCCCAGAACGAGAACCCGTACACAGAGGGGGATTAAGGCATTGACATGGAACGTTAACGGTTAGGCTGTAAGATAAAGCGAGGCCAAGTCAACAAATATGTGAAGAGGTCAGGGGCCGATGTGGTGTTCCTCCAGGAGACTCACCTGCAGGGCACGAAATGCGCATTCCTGGCGAGGGGACAGTATGGATTCCTAGCACACACAGGGTTTACTACAGGCTCACGAGGAGTGGCAATCCTGATTAAAAAAGAACCACCTATGAGAGTGGCACAGACATGGACTGATTAACAGGGCACATACGTAGGGGTACGCGGCATGTGGGGAAGGCAAGAATACACTTTTATTTCGGCCTAGGCCCCACCTAAACTGCAGGCAGGCACTCTGAAGGGAGTATCAGACATCATCCTTAATACATCTGACACAATCCAAATACTTGGGGGCGACTTTAACGACGTAATGGAAAGACAGGACAGGCGATTGTGACAGATCACAGCCTGTGACACCATTGGCCAAAACCATAACTGCGCTTGGTCTCCTTGATGTCTGGAGATGGCTTCATCCGGAAGCCAAGGCCTTCTCCTTCTCTGGAGCACACAAAGTGTACTCCCGCTTGGACTATGTCTTCATGGCACGGCAGGCACTACAGGTAACGGACTTAGCAGAGTACTGTGCCCGGGGGGTGTCAGACCACTCGCCATTGCTCCTGGAGATAGGTGGGAGATCGAGGGAAGGGTCCAAAATACTTCGACTGTCGGCCTGGGACCTACAAAACTCGGAAATCCTGACGGGATTACGTGCAGACGTGAAAGTATATCTGGCCGAAAACGTGGACTCAGTGGACTCCCGGGTAGTCCTTTGGGAGGCACTTAAAGTAGTACTAAGGGATAGGGTACAGTGTAGACTGGCGGAAGATAGGAAAAAAGTCCAGACTGAGATACAGGGACTGGAAGCGCACATACTGAAGATGGAAAGCGAACACATACTAACGAGGGACCCAGGGAACCTTAGACGCCTTGCAGACCTACAAACTCAATATAGACACTTAGTGACAGGGGAGGCCAAGTCGCAGGCACTCGCGACCCTACACCGTGTATACGATGTAGGAGATAAATCTGGCAGGTTGTTGGCGTGGCTAAGCAGGAGAGAAAGAGACGATAGATGGGTGGAAAAGGTGCGAGATGGTCAAGGTGAGTAGGCGCACACGGACATCAAGATAGCGAACGCATTTGCAGACAGCTATAGAACCTTCTATCAAGCACGTGGCCTGGGGTCAAAAGAGGAGGCACTGCAATATATGGCACATATTGATATCCCGACTCTAGAGGAGGCGGATCGATTAGACCTAGAGGAAGACATAACCAAAGAGGAAGTTAGAATCGCATTGACCAAGCTTTGTGCAGGGAAGGCCCCTGGCCCGAACGGGTTCCCCGCGGAATTCTTCAAGAAAATGGCGGACCTCCTGACGCGCCACCTGCTGGGCCCCTTTCGGGGCGCCGCAGAGGAGGGTCAATTCCCACTAGACCTTAGACAGGCCACTATTGTCCCAATCCACAAACCCGGGAAGCCAGGAGAGGACTGCTCGTCCTACTGCCCTATTTCCCTCCTGAATGTGGAAGTGAAGCTGTATGCAACAATCCTGGCTCTCCGCCTCCAGCGGGTCATACCGGGACTGGTCCATCTTGACCAAACTGGGTTTATTCTGGAAAGGGCAACTAGATCTAATTTACGGAGGACCCACAACTGGCTTTGAGAAGTGGAGAGCAGGGAGGAACTGCTCGCTGGTTCCTGTCGCTAGATGCCGAAAAGGCATTTGATGCGGTCCACTGGCCTTTTCTATAGGGAGTTATGGAACGCATGGGATTTGGCCCTAAATACAGACACAAAATCAATCTACTATACACGCACCCAACTGCTAGGGTTAGACTCAACGGGACAAAGTCGAAGGTCTTCCCTATACAAAGGGGTGCAAGACAAGGATGCCCCCCTGTTGTTCGCCTTCTCTATTGAAGTGATGGCGTGCACGGTCAGGCAGAACGTGGGAATTACGGGATTTCGGATAGGGGCCACAGGAGGAAAAAACTGTCCCTATACGCGGACGATGTCCTAATGTATATCACACGACCGGAGTCCACGATACTGCCACTGTTCACGGAATTGGAGGGGTATGGCGCTAAGTCTGGATACCAGATTAAATGGCATAAATCGACTCTCTATGATCCTCGGGGTAGAGATAGCTGGCCCACCCTGCCTGAGAGACTGCAGACAACTGGAGAGGGATTCATTTACTTAGGGCTATTTATTACAACGAACGGAGACCTTTCCTACGACCGTAACATTGCTCGGGTACAACGTAACTTCAAAACAGATTCCAGCAGGTGGTAGACGCTCCACTTGACAATTCTTGGACGGGCAGCCATGTTTAAAATGATCTCATTGCCGAGATTTCTGTACGCCTTTCAGAATGAATATTTCCCCATGAAGAATACAGTCTTTCGAGAAATACACGCGGATCTACGGTCATACCTCTGGCTGGGTAAGAACCCTAGGATAGCATGAGCAACTCTACAGAGACACCAATACGATGGGGGTATGTCACTGCCAGGTCTAGAAACATACTATTGGGCGGAACACTTGGCCCCCATAAATGAATGGATACACACAACCCACTTACGCGCTGGAAAGGCACACCATGGGCACCCACATGTGTCTCCACTACATCTACGGAGGAAAAGGACAGGCTAGGCTACTAAAATCACACTGGGGGCATGGAAAAGGGCGACGAAAGCCATTAAGTGGGACCTTAAACCAACAAAACAGACGCCGCTATGGGACTGCGCATGGCTGAAGGAAATCAGCAAGTTGGAAGGGTTTCAGGGTTGGGACGCCATAGGTATCTCTACTTTAGGAAACTTAATCAACAAGCATTTGCAATGCAATGGTCTCGGCATCATTAAAGGTAGAGCTATTGGCATTGCTCATGACATTTTTTTTCTTTAAATCAAAAATAAATGGGCATTGTCATTAACATTGCCTGCACTCTGCACTCTGCACTCTGCACTCTGCACTCTGCACTCTGCACTCTGCACTCTGCACTCTGCACTCTGCACTCTGCACTCTGCACTCTGCACTCACCACTTATCCACCGTTCCCCTCGCCCCCCACCCACCCCCTCAATTAACTGCGCATGTTGCATACAAACTGCACAGAGCAGATGTACTTTTTCGTCGGGCCAAATGCTTCCATTGTAGCTATGAGTTCGACTTCAGCATGATTGCAAAACGCTAAAATAAGTATAAATTGAAGTGTGCAGAGGTCCTGAGGCACTATGGGTGGGGTGTCGAGCACAGCAGGCCCGGGGGCGGATCTAGTCCAAACTTTAAACATAAAAGGCCACTCGCACAACAGGTTGGTTGTATGTGCCTTAAGTGGACAGCGTTAAAATGCAGCCTGCATCCCGCTCTCCTGGGCTTGTGTTGGACACGCCACAAAGGGTCACGGCTATGTGAATATTCGCCATGCCTTCCCCACGCTCAACGCCGTTTTAAATTCACCCCTAAAGTAACTGGCACACGTGGTGCAGAACGTGGGAAAACACAGAAGCCCTTGTTTCACATGGACAAAAGCATTAAATGTGCTGGAGAAATACCTTAACGCATTTTAATGTGACGCAAAATGCTCAAGAGTTTTAAAGAAAAAAAATCCCGATAAGTTTTTAAAGAGAAATTCCCAATAGGCCATACGTTTTCCATGAATTAATATAGTTAGTAAATGTCTAAAATAAATTATTGTGGCTGCAATTTTTTAATTTTTTTTGGGTGTGGGGGCAGATAAGTGAAAGCCCTGCTTAAGCCCAACCTGTTTGCAGTTTTCTTGCGCGGCCGCCCCGGAAGTCAGGCACGGTCGCCTGTGACGGGGGCGGGGCCACGTTCACACCGGAAGAGGAGGCAGGCGGAGTCGTAGCGTCTCGCGGCCCGGGGCTCCTGTGAGCGGTGTAGAGCCCCGGGGCCGCGCCAGCAGGAGGTTGGGCGCCGCGTGCTGAGGTAAGGTAGGTGCACGTGTGTGTATGCTTGTGTGTGTGTGCTCGTGTGTGTGTGTGTGTGTGTGTGTGTGTGTGTATGTATGTGTGCGACGGTCACGGCGGGGGAGGGGGGGGGCTCGGTGGAGGGGGGGGGGGGCCTCGGTGCACTTGTGTGTGTGTGTGCGCGCGTGTGTGTATGAGTCAGGGGTGGTGTCTCTGTATGTATGTATGTGCGTGCGTGCATGGGCGCGTGTGTGTGTGTATGCGCATGCGTGTGTGGTGCTTGCGCTTCCCAGGAGACAGCGCCTGGCCACAGCGCGCGTTCCAGTTACAAATCGCCTGGAAGGATGCGCGTGGCCAGGACTGTCTCCTGGGACTGCTACTCGCTGACATAAGATCTCGGCGGAGACGCGCTTACGCGCGTCTTTTAGCCGAGACCTAAAAAGGGGGCACTGCAATCATTCCCGTCACTACAAGCGGACTTTGGGCTCCACAGGTTTCAGTTTAAGTACATGCAACTAAGACATGCGTGAAGATCGGAGGGGGCATTGTTGGAAGCACTCCCTGAATATGCACCTCTGGAGGGCCGCCTGTTACAGGACAAGATCCCTGGCAAGGCAGTATCCCTCACGTATAAGACCATTATGAACAACAGACCCAACAGGTTGGAGGGGCTCCGAACCACATGGTAACAGGAGGTGGGAGACATCGACGATGTAGACTGGGGTGTGGTGCTGATGCACCCCAGGGAGGTGGCGATTAAGTTGCGTCTCCGTTTGATCCAGTTCAAGATCTTGCACAGGGTTTACTTCGATAGAGTAAGACTATATAAAATGTGGAGAATACCTGACCCCCTGCTGCCTGAGGTGCGGTCATGAAAGGTTAGATTTCCTACACATTGTCTGGTCGTGCCCAAACATTCAAATATACTGGGGGGAGGTTCTTGCTGAACTGGGAGAGGTGCTAGTGGTAGACATACAGCCAGACCCAAGGCTTGTACTCCTGAGAATGACTAACGATGTAAATGTACCCAGGCTACAGCTGATCTTCCTAGTGCTAGCCCTGGTGGTGGCCAAGAGAGACATAGCCAGGAAATGGGGGGCTCCAGACATACCACAACTAGAGGAATGGAGGAGGGGAATGGACCTCTACATGGCGGCCGAAAGGGTTACATATAAAGCACGAGGATGCCCGAAGAAATTTCAAAGAGTATGGGGTAAATCTATCATGGGCTGGATGGAGGACTCTAAAGGGACACGAACACTTTGCTACATGGTTGGCACAGAAGGGGTGACTGTCGAAGGTCACATGCTCCGGCAGCCAGCGAATCTGGGTACTACATGGATTGAACATTTGATGGGTGACAAAGAGGTCTTGGACCAAGAGGGAGATGGGTGGGATAAGGGGGTGGGGACGTGGGGATGTTGCTTGATGCGGACATGTCTGCTGTATATGGTGTTTCTTTGCAGCAAAACAATAAAAATGTTTAAAAAAATAAAGTAGTGCCCATGGAAAACTAGCAACTTCGGATGGATATCCAATGAGGGGGTATGCTATGGTATTATGAGGGTCTCAAAAGCAAAAGAGTAATTGCAATGAAACCAATTGGTCTAGAGGACAAGTAACTGAAAAAGACTGATCTAGAGGACAAAAAAACGCCATTAAGGACCAAAAATAATTTATTTTACGGGCAATTGGCAAAAAACCAAAATGGTAATTTTCTTGAAGTACAAAAAGGGGGGGGGGGGTTCTTGAAGTACAACAAAAAAGGGGGGCAGAGGTAATCATTACGCCCCCTAGTGTACTTGGCTAAACATATGTCAGACAAGCATGGCTAGCAGGATGGCAGAGAGGTACTACTATACTGGTGATTAGGTTTGTGGGAGCGGGGTTATTTCAGTATTGATGACAACGGGATCTCATCATTGAGACCCTGTTTATGGGTACCTAAACGGTACACCCACCTTTGTTCCTTTTCGAAGAGTCTGTTCGCAATATTGGTGCCCTCATTAATCTGTTCGATTATAGTCCATCTGAGATAGTTGGTGGTGTGGTTTGTCTGGAGAAAATGATCACTCATTTTAGTTGTTGTTTTATGGCACCTTATATTACTTCTGTGCTCGCAAATTCTTTGTTTTATTTTTCTGGTTGTCATACCAATGTAGCGTAGCATGCAAGGACGTGATTAGATAGATGACATTGATTGGGTTGCAATTTGTATGGACTCTGTGTCCAAATTTTGCCTGGTTCCAGTGAAAGTTGTTTAGTTGCGGTCGTCAGATGGCAGACACTACAATTAGAGCAAGGGAAATGACCAACAATTATTGGCAAACCCCATGTCTCTGTGATGCGGCGGATCTCTGTTGTGGCGGTTTCTTTCGGTCTGTGTGGACTAGGGAATCTTTTAGGCTGCGTCCCTTTTTAAATGAGAAAAGTGTTTTTTGCCAGGTCTTTCTAGTACTGGAGATTATCCTCCAGTTCCTGTTGATGGACTTCTTCATTAGGTTTGATAGGATACTGTATTTGGTCACAAAAGTTAGGGGCATTTCATGCGGGAGTCTCTGGTTGGTCTCTAGAAGGGCTTCCCGTGGTTGAATGAGTGCACGTTTGTATCCTTTATTCAGAATGTGGCTTGGATACCCTCTTGCTTGCAGTTTGTCTGTGAGGCCTGAGGACTGTTCCTTAAAGTCCTGTACGTTGCTGCAGTTGCGCCTGATTCTAAGATATTGCCCATAAGGCAAGTTTTCCTTTAATGGGCGTGGGTGGAAGCTGGTAAATTCCAGCAAATTGTTTTTTGTGGTTGGTTTGTAGTGAGTTTTTGTTATCAGCGATGTGCCATTGATAGAGATAACCACATCCAGAAAGACCACTTCTCTTTGACTGATAGTATAAGAAAACTTCAAATTTTGGTCAGCAGTGTTAATCCATTTCAAGAAATCTTCAAGGTGGGCCATATTGCCTTTCCAGGTAAGGAGCACATAGTCTATATACCGCCTCCAAAAATAAATGGAGGGGGAGAAAGGTTTGTCAGTTGGTAAGATGTGCTTGGCTTCAAAATCATAAACATAGAGGCCCGCCACACTGAGGGCAAAAGTACTGCCCATAGATGTACCAGTGCATTGAAGGTAAAGTTGCCCCTTTTAGGCAAAGAAATTCTTTTTCAGGGCTATAGTGGCACAGTCAAGAATAAACCATTTTAGGGTGTTGTAATTCAAGGTGATTGAGTCAAGAGAAAAGACTAGTACTTTGATAGTGTCATCTTGGGGAATGCTGGTGTATAGGTTTTCTATGTCCAAGGTGACTAAGATCACCGCGCCTTCCTCGAAGGATATTTGTTGGAGGAGTTGGAGGAGACTTTGTATCCTTCAAATAAGTAGGGATGTTCTGGATAATAGGTTTGAGGAATTGGTCACAAAAAACCGAGAGCGGTTTGAGCAACGACCCGATACCGGACACGATTGGCCTCCCTGGCGGTGGTAATTTATTTTTGTGTGTCTTTGGCAGCGTATAGAAGTATGGGATAATGCTGTCACTCTTACTTAGGAACTCAGCCTCAAATATCCATTGTCTTCAGCTCCCTTCACCAATTGGGTGATACGACTTTGGAGCTCTACAGACGGATCCTGATTTAAAGGAGTATAGTTTTTGGTGTCATTTAGAAGTTCTTGACAAACTCTCTCATAATCACTCGTGTTCTGAATCACTATACCGCCACCCTTGTCTGCGGGTTTCAGTGTAATATCAGTGTTGTTCTTGAGATTTTCAAGAGCTTGGTACTCGGCAGAACTGAAAGTGCCAAACGTGGTTGGTTCCGGGCATGTCTCAAAGTCTTGGAAAACAGCCTGCTCAAATGCTAAAATTGCTGCAGCTACAGTATGAGGGGGAGGGGTAAAAGTGGACTTTAGTCTGAGACCGGTGTCGCCTTTACGGGCTTCCTCATTCGGAACTTCTTTTCCTTCAAAAAAGGCTTTTAATTTTAGTTTTCTGAAGAAATCAGGTTACGCTGTGAATTAACTGAACTTGTCTGGACGGGTTGTGGGAACAAAGCCTAAGTCTTTTTCCAACACCTTCTGTATAGGTGTTAATTCTTTGTCTGACAGGTTTGTGATTAGACTTACTGGGCACTTGTTCCTGGTAGTGATGCTTTGCTCCGTGTGCGATTGCCTACTGAGTCGTCCGTTTCCCAAGAGACCTGGTTGGTTCCTTTCCTCTTCCTCCCCTCTATAAAAACAAGCATTTGCAATGCAATAGGTCTCGCATTATTTAAGTTTGAGCTATTAGCATTGTAAATGGCAATTGTTTTTTGCTTTATGCTATAGTTTTTTTTTTACATAAAAAGCTTCATATAAAATATGTTTTATTAAAGTTATATATGCAGTATCTAAATTTTGTTTGCATAAAACAGTATAATACTATCTTAGTAAAAAAGTCAAATATTTTAATGGAAATTCACCACATGTTCATTTATGTGTTGGTTTTGAAAATAGCTAAATTAATAGCTTTGTCATTTACAATGCCAATAGTTATAACTTTCGCAAATGTGACACCTATAGCATTTGTCATGCAACATTTGTATTTACGTGACTTAGATGTATTGATATTACAAAAAACAATGGCTTTTAATTTTTTTTAATACTTAATAAAAGTGATTGTAATTTATAATGGCAATAGCTTAAACTTTTGTAAATAACTTTTGTGAAGATTATGTTCAGTGTATTTTATTGTAACAAAATCCAAGAACAGAAGTGAAATATTAACATCTTTTTGTGACATTTGTAATAAAGCTTGAAACATTGAGAGAACATATTTGTGCTGTGGTGGTGCTGAGTGATGCTGTGGTGGTGCTGAATGGGGCTGTGGTGATGCTGAGTGGTGCTATGGTGGTGCTGTGGTGGTGCTGAGTGATGCTGTGGTGGTGCTGTGGTGGTTCTGAGTGATGCTGTGGTGGTTCTGAGTGATGCTGTGGTGGTTCTGAGTGATGCTGTGGTGGTTCTGAGTGATAATGTGGTGGTGCTGAGTGACTGTACTCACTGTCACTCTGCACTCACTGTCACTCTGCACTCACTGTCACTCTGCACTCACTGTCACTCTGCACTCACTGTCACTCTGCACTCACTGTCACTCTGCACTCACTGTCACTCTGCACTCACTGTCACTCTGCACTCACTGTCACTCTGCACGCACTCTGCACTCACTGTCACTCTGCACGCACTCTGCACTCACTGTCACTCTGCACGCACTCTGCACTCACTGTCACTCTGCACTCACTGTCACTCTGCACTCATTCTGCACTCACTGTCACTCTGCACTCATTCTGCACTCACTGTCACTGCACTCATTCTGCACTCACTGTCACTCTGCACGCACTCTGCACTCACTGTCACTCTGCACGCACTCTGCACTCACTGTCACTCTGCACGCACTGTCACTCTGCACGCACTGTCACTCTGCACTCACTGTTTCTGCACGCACTCTGCACTCACTGTCACTCTGCACTCACTGTCACTCTGCACTCACTGTCACTCTGCACTCACTGTCACTCTGCACTCACTGTCACTCTGCACTCACTGTCACTCTGCACTCACTGTCACTCTGCACTCACTGTCACTCTGCACTCACTGTCACTCTGCACTCACTGTCACTCTGCACTCATTCTGCACTCACTGTCACTCTGCACGCACTCTGCACTCACTGTCACTCTGCACGCACTCTGCACTCACTGTCACTCTGCACGCACTCTGCACGCACTGTCACTCTGCACGCACTCTGCACGCACTGTCACTCTGCACGCACTGTCACTCTGCACGCACTGTCACTCTGCACGCACTCTGCACGCACTGTCACTCTGCACGCACTGTCACTCTGCACGCACTGTCACTCTGCACGCACTCTGCACGCACTGTCACTCTGCACGCACTGTCACTCTGCACGCACTGTCACTCTGCACGCACTGTCACTCTGCACGCACTGTCACTCTGCACGCACTCTGCACTCACTGTTTCTGCACGCACTCTGCACTCACTGTCACTCTGCACTCACTGTCACTCTGCACTCACTGTCACTCTGCACTCACTGTCACTCTGCACTCACTGTCACTCTGCACTCACTGTCACTCTGCACTCACTGTCACTCTGCACTCACTCTGCACTCACTGTCACTCTGCACGCACTGTCACTCTGCACGCACTGTCACTCTGCACGCACTGTCACTCTGCACTCACTGTCACTCTGCACGCACTCTGCACTCACTGTCACTCTGCACTCACTGTCACTCCGCACTCACTGTCACTCTGCACGCACAGTATCGGGCTTGTCTGGTTCTGCACCCACCTCAGGGTTCCGGGTGGGGCGATCCTGCCACCCCCCTCGTCGTATCCAGGTGTCTTTCTTCCCTGTGCTCAGTCTTCAGTCGCTCCGAAGCCCGTCCCTTGGAGCTATCCCAGGCGGGTCTCTGCCAGCAGGGGCGTGTTGTGCGTTTGCAAGTGGTCTATCTCCGTGTGGCCCTTGAGGTCAGGGTTGGCTGAGGTGGCTATCTCATCCCTTCTCCTTCCGCCCGGTTCGTGAATATGGTCCGGCCCTCTCCCGTGTAGCGCTTGTCCTCTCACAATGACCCCTGGTGCAGGGGGGGGGGGGGGGGGTGGGGGGGGGGGGGCACTATCTCTTCTTCCAGTTCCTAGTATCCCCACTGCTGCTTCAGGGCCTTCTTCCCCGTTCGGCTGTGTGCCTTGTCACGTAGGGGGAGGGGGGGCAATGTCCGGAGTCTCACCCCCTGCCGCTCTCGTGATCGTTCTGCTCTCCCTTCCCTGCGTGGCCCCGATTCCTTGCTAGTGTCGTCCCTGGCGGGGTCAGCCTCCGCTGCTGGTGCCTCCCGTAGTCTGTCGCCTGCCCCCGTGTCTCGTGTGTCCTCCCCACCGGCCGTTCCACAGGCGGGAATGTGTGTATGGGGGGTGGGGAGAGGGCACCTCCGTCGATGCGGGTGGCACTAATGGGAATTCGGGGGTATGCACCGGACCGGTAGGCCACTGGCGCAAGGCCTCCCCCCAAGCGGTCCCTTCCTCCGCTTTGGACTCCTGGGCTCACCTCCGTTGTAGGCGTCCAATCTCGCCTGCGGGAACGGACCAGCTCCGCCGATCCAAGCGCCCGCGGTTTTCGTCGTTGGAGGGGGAGGGGTGCGGGGGGGGGAGGTGAAGGGATCCCCCCGCTCTCCGCTCCCGGGTAGCACCTCCACCAAGCGAAGTGCCTCGCGGGTGGGACCCGTTCCGCTTCTCCCTCGGTCTCCGCGTCTGTGGTCCGGAACCTCACTCAAACGGCCGCCATCTTGGTAAAGGCGGCCGGAATTCAGTCCGGAGCTGCTGCTACTTCGCGGACGCCTCTCTCCGCACCTGAATGAGGCCCGGGCTCGGTCTGTCGCGCCGCGATTCCGGCTCCGCCACAGCAATCAGGCCGCCTCACAGGGCAGGTTCGCTTCGCCACTACGGTTGCTCAGCCCCTGGCCTGCGACCAGGAAGTCAGGCAGGCCGGGCGGGACAACCGGAAGTAGGAGGGCGGGAGCCTACCCCGCCTCCCACGGAAGAGCCGCGATTGTTTGGAGCACCGGAGCAGGCAGGAGCCTACCCTGCGCCCCGGCGCCGAAGGAGGGAGGAAGAGTCTTGCTGCCGGTGGGAGCCGCTGCACTGAGGATGCCGGTGAGTGGGGCTTCGCCTTGTTGGGGGGGGGGGGGGGGGGGGGCATCTGTATGCGCGCGGCGGCGGACTGTGTATGTGTGTGAGCGTGCATGTGTGTGTGTATGTGTATGTGTCCTGGAGTCTGTGTGTATGCGTGTGTGTGACGGGGGGGGGGGGGGGGGGTTGCCTGTCTGGGTGCCTGCGTGTCTGTGTAAGTGTAAATGCGTGTGCGTGTGTGTGGAGCCGAGAGGAGAGGGGCTGGTGTGTGTGGAGGGGTCTCTGTGTATGCGTGTAGGTGACGGGGGTGTGCCTGTGTATGCGTGTGTATGTGCGCATGCGTGAGTGCTGTGTATGCGTGTGGCTGTGATGTGCGCATGCGTGAATGTTGACGCGCGTGCACGCAGCTCAATCCAAAGCTCGTCACAGTTTTGTGTCCCTCATTCCCCCGTGTCAGACGACTATAAGTCTCCGCCCTGGACGCATCCTTCGGATGCGAATTCCAGGGCGAGACCTAAAAAGGAGGTTGGTATTGGTTCTGGAAGTGGGGTGCATAAAAGCAGGGTTCCAACCCATAAGTGGAAACTGTGGCTGTTGGAAGGGGAAAGGTGGAGGCCCGCATCCTGGTGGTGGGGGCTATCGTGGTCATGGATTGTGATATCCCGATCTGCCCCGGTTCCCTCTTCGCAGTGTGAGACAGCGCAGTGTGCGTGTGCGAGACAGCGCAGTCTGCGAGACAGCGCAGTCTGCGAGACAGCGCAGTCTGCGAGACAGCGCAGTCTGCGAGACAGCGCAGTCTGCGAGACAGCGCAGTCTGCGAGACAGCGCAGTCTGCGAGACAGCGCAGTCTGCGAGACAGCGCAGTCTGCGAGACAGCGCAGTCTGCGAGACAGCGCAGTCTGCGAGACAGCGCAGTCTGCGAGACAGCGCAGTCTGCGAGACAGCGCAGTCTGCGAGACAGCGCAGTCTGCGAGACAGCGCAGTGTGCGAGACAGCGCAGTGTGCGAGACAGCGCACTCTGCGAGACAGCGCACTCTGCGAGACAGCGCAGTGTGCGTGTGTGCGAGACAGCGCAGTGTGCGTGTGTGCGAGACAGCGCAGTGTGCGTGTGTGCGAGACAGCGCAGTGTGCGTGTGTGCGAGACAGCGCACTCTGCGAGACAGCGCAGTGTGCGTGTGTGCGAGACAGCGCAGTGTGCGTGTGTGCGAGACAGCGCAGTGTGTGCGAGACAGCGCAGTGTGTGCGAGACAGCGCAGTGTGTGCGAGACAGCGCAGTGTGTGCGAGACAGCGCAGTGTGTGCGAGACAGCGCAGTGTGCGCGAGACAGCGCAGTGTGCGCGAGACAGCGCAGTGTGCGTGTGCGCGAGACAGCGCAGTGTGCGTGTGCGCGAGACAGCGCAGTGTGCGTGTGTGCGAGACAGCGCAGTGTGCGAGACAGCGCAGTGTGTGCGAGACAGCGCAGTGTGTGCGAGACAGCGCAGTGTGTGCGAGACAGCGCAGTGTGTGCGAGACAGCGCAGTGTGTGCGAGACAGCGCAGTGTGCGCGAGACAGCGCAGTGTGCGCGAGACAGCGCAGTGTGCGCGAGACAGCGCAGTGTGCGTGTGCGCGAGACAGCGCAGTGTGCGTGTGCGCGAGACAGCGCAGTGTGCGTGTGCGCGAGACAGCGCAGTGTGCGTGTGCGCGAGACAGCGCAGTGTGCGTGTGCGCGAGACAGCGCAGTGTGCGTGTGCGCGAGACAGCGCAGTGTGCGTGTGCGCGAGACAGCGCAGTGTGCGTGTGCGCGAGACAGCGCAGTGTGCGTGTGTGCGAGACAGCGCAGTGTGCGTGTGCGCGAGACAGCGCAGTGTGCGTGTGCGCGAGACAGCGCAGTGTGCGTGTGTGCGAGACAGCGCAGTGTGCGAGACAGCGCAGTGTGCGTGTGCGAGACAGCGCAGTGTGCGTGTGTGCGAGACAGCGCAGTGTGCATGTGTGCGAGACAGCGCAGTGTGCGTGTGTGCGAGACAGCGCAGTGTGCGTGTGTGCGAGACAGCGCAGTGTGTGTGTGTGTGTGTGTGAGAGAGACAGCGCTGTGTGTGTGTGTGTGTGTGTGTGTGTGTGTGTGTGTGAGTGTTAGAAATGGGATTTCTGGTTGGCTGAGGCTTGCGCCAAAGTCAGTCAGAGACCACCATTCCCAAGTCACGGCAAGGAAGTTACACGCCAAGATATCCCCTGCTCACCCCCTTGGTAGCGTGACACGAGCAGTAAGGCTCACCCGGAGGCAATGTAAGTTAAGTATTTGCGAACGCACCCACCAGCAACAACATCCCAGGCCCCCCACAAAAGGAACTCCACACAAGGTATATGCAAAAATAGCCTATGTATTACAAAACACATTAGATAGTAAACACACACTTTACAATGTGCCAGAGGCACGGGCAGAATTTACAGGGGATAAGTACAGGACAGGGCCACAGGCACCACTGTCAAGAGGAATATGCACTTAGTAGAACTAACACTTAGAACTTATAACAATCAGAAGCTTCACACATGATGCATAGAACATTCAGTGGTGTAGGAAAGACACATGCTGTATAAACATACATTCAGCGGTGTAAGGAACAAGGCACATGAGGCATCAAAACACATGAGGGACAAGACAGGGCCTAAATGGAGCAGCTGCCCACTAAGTGCTGGGCAGCTGTGGAGACAATGGGGCCAATGCTGGAGCCTCGTGGCCCTAAACAAATAGAATGTCCCCCTGACGTTGGAGTCCACCCTCTGGGGACTCAAAATCAACAAATGACCCCAAGAGCCTTGTGGGCTCTAAACAACTGACTGTCCCCTGAGCCTCTCTGGGCTCTACCAACAAAAATGCCCGGGTGAGCCTCATGGGCTCTGAGACCAACTCGCCCAGTCGTTGGAGCCTCTCTAGGCTCGAATGGAAAATGCCCACTGAGCCTCGTGGGCTCTGATAAAATAAATATGCCTCCTTTGTAGCCTCTCAGGGCTTAAACAACAAATGCCCCCAGGATCGTGGAGCCTTGGCAGGCTCGAAATCAATAAAAATGCCCCCGCACTGGAGGGGAGGGGCGGGCGGGCACCAGTAATGTGCCCCGACGCCCCCCTCTACTTTGTAGCCACTCAACGGGTCTCGCGGCGGATTCCTCTCCTATGGGCGGCGGTAGCGGGGCTCTCCCAATCCTCGGGAGCCCCGCCCGACAGCGCCTCTGTTCTCCGGTCCCTCATCTCTGGACTGGGACTCAGGGTGAGGCGGCCCCGGGGCTCTCCCCAGCTCACGGGAGCCCCGGGAGAGCTATGCTTCCCTTTCCAGGCGGGCAGCCAATCACGGCACCGCAGCGGGCGGGACTTCCCTCGCAAACAGGAAGTCCCGTCCAACATCAGGCACGCCGGTGCCTGGCTTCCTTTGTTGCCGCGGCGGCGCCATCACTGCTTCTGGGGCAATAACGATGGGTGGGCACCCTCGTAGGATACAACAAAGAAACGGGCATAACGCCGGGTAAGCACCTGTTATAAAATATGCAAAATGAGCGGGGTGGACACCCGCGTTTCCATTAGGAAATGCATATATGGGGGCCGATAAAGGGCAGGAGCGCTTCCCTCTGAGGGAAAACAACAGCGCTCTGCCCAGTTAGGACAAGTAAAGAGCCCTTCAAGGCGCTGGGGGCACAGGCAGCACCAGGGCACTAGGGAATGTCCCCTTTCAGCAACCAGGGCCCCAGCAGCAAGGTCCTCCTAGGGGTAGAGAAATGACGCTAAAGTCTCTGCAAGGTCCCAGAGTAGAAGCTAGGCAGCAGGTTCCTAGCAACAAAGTCCATCAGGCATCCAGGGGCTGGGCAGGGCCCAGGGAGGCAAGCCTTCCCCTGGGCCCAAGCAGCAGCACGCCCCTGGCAGGATTCAAGTTGGCAAACAAGAACCTTTTGTAAGGGGACACAGCCCCTTTTTATACAGTGAATTCCTTTGTCTCAGGGTGCAGGGTGGGGGGGGGGAAAAACAGTCGCAGCTGGTTTTGGAGTACCTGGTTTTCCTCAGCCACCCTTTCGATTCACTGGCCAGGCTAGGGACATTAGACGCACCACAGGGGGCGGAGCCAGCATTGTGTGGGGGAAAGCCCAGCCCTATTCAGGTCCCAGGTGCACCACTCCCTCACATCACACATGCTAATCTCAACACTCACCACCGGGGCAGACCTCAGGACTCATGGAGCCAAGCTCACCAGCCAGCTCCAGCCAATCACAAGCCAGACACAAATTACACAAACATGCCAACTTCTAGAAGTGGCACTTCCACACTAGACACAATCATGCATTCAATCACACGAGTCTGCACATACCAGACTCGAGCCTGCACACCTAACGCATCAAGAACTACCAGGGACACAGACATTCCCCATGCATTCCTATGGGAGGGCAGGTCAACCTTACTCCACGCACTCAGTGCGCCCGCACTTTCCACTGGGACACAGTGAAAGTGCACAGAAACCAAAAATCCCTATCACCAGGTCACCATTACAAGCAAAAAGTTTAGAGGTGAACCTGCCAGAAGGGCCAAGTCCAACAGTGAGACAGCGCAGTGTGTGTGTGTGTTTGTGAGGCAGCGCAGAGTGTGTGTGTGTGTTTGTGAGGCAGCGCAGAGTGTGTGTGTGAGGCAGCGCAGTGTGTGTGTGTGAGGCAGCGCAGTGTGTGTGAGGCAGCGCAGTGTGTGTGTGTGTGTGTGAGGCAGCGCAGTGTGTGTGTGTGTGTGTGAGGCAGCGCAGTGTGTGTGTGAGGCAGCGCAGTGTGTGTGTGAGGCAGCGCAGTGTGTGTGTGTGTGTGTGTGTGCGAGAGGCAGCGCAGTGCGAGCGAGGCAGCGCAGTGCGAGCGAGGCAGCGCAGTGCGAGCGAGGCAGCGCAGTGCGAGCGAGGCAGCGCAGTGCGAGCGAGGCAGCGCAGTGCGAGCGAGGCAGCGCAGTGCGAGCGAGCCAGCGCAGTGCGAGCGAGCCAGCGCAGTGCGAGCGAGCCAGCGCAGTGCGAGCGAGGCAGCGCAGTGCGAGCGAGGCAGCGCAGTGCGAGCGAGGCAGCGCAGTGCGAGCGAGGCAGCGCAGTGCGAGCGAGGCAGCGCAGTGCGAGCGAGGCAGCGCAGTGCGAGCGAGGCAGCGCAGTGCGAGCGAGGCAGCGCAGTGCGAGCGAGGCAGCGCAGTGCGAGCGAGGCAGCGCAGTGCGAGCGAGGCAGCGCAGTGTGAGCGATGCAGCGCAGTGTGAGTGTCTCAGTACAGTTTGTAACAGCGCAGTGTGTGTGAGGCAGGCAGTGTGTGTGAGGCAGTGCAGTGTGCGTCTCAGTGCAGTTTGTGTGCAACAGCGCAGTGTGTGTGATAGGACAGTTTGAGTGACACACAGCAGTGTGTGACTGCATAGTGTGAGACATTGCTGTGTCTTTGTGACAGCCCAGTGTGTGTGAGGCAGCGTATAGGGTGATAGAGGTGTGATAAATGAACCAGGAGTAAACATAAGGAGAGAAAGGGCGAGGCAGTATCAGGCAGTTAAGACATTCATCATTCGTTTGCATGGAGTCACTGCAATATGTTAGGTGCCAAGATATAATAAAGTTACAATAAAAAGACAAAAACATCAGAAAGAGGTTCCGAATCAACAGCAAAAATCATGACGGAAAACACAATTAGCAATGCATCAGGATCATAAATTCATAGGTTGCATTTGGAAAATGTTTAAAGGAGGTCCCCGAGATTGTGTTGCGATCGGTAGCCAAAACTATTTAGGAGTGCGACATAAGTCGTTCGAATCGTGTTTGGATCAAGAAATGCACCATGCGCATGGGGCGGAAGAGGCGCGATAAAAAGATTGGGCGCGGACATGAGGAAAGAGAAGGGGGAGGCAAGATACAGCAATTATGACAATCAACAGTGGGGTACATGGATTCAAATCAATAAATTGGGGCCAAAAATTATTAAAATTGCAGAAAAAAAACCATGTCAAGAAAAGACACAGGTAGTATGTTGACCAAAATTAGAACGAGGGCAGCGATATAATTACAGTTTGTAGTTATCCACGATATGGGATCCAGAGTGCCGGGTAGGGTGGGCATCGAAGTGGGAGAGGGAAAGAAAGCTGATACTGGTTTAGCAGTTGAAACTTGTATGGAGGAGAACATAGTTGTGAGCGTCCATGATTTTGTTGCGGGCAGTGGTATGGCTTCTAAAGACTTTCGCAGAGGTGAGACAGAAAGTGCACAGATCAAACACGAACTACCGTGGCAGATTTACAAAGCCGAGTGGTCCATCGGTTAAAAAAAAAAACATTGTGGGTGAAAGACAGTGAATCATGGTGTCTAACGAAAAATCTGTGTAAGTGCTGCTATGTTTTTGATCATACAGGGCAAGTTGAACTGTGAACTGGTAGTTCTCTATGCTGAGAGGTATGAGCGTTAGTGTAAGACAAGAGGATGGGGGGCGTGTAGGAATTAGGTTAACAAGCTCTAGGCACTGCTGTGGCAGGGGAGTGCATTCCTTCGAAGTCTGATGCGGGGGCGGGGAGCTGATTCCTTTGAAGTCTGATGCTGAGGCGCACAGGCTCCCAAATGACAGACAGGAATGTGTGATGTGCACTCGCCTGGCTCACATGAACTGTACCGAATGCGCAGTTTGGGGAGCCTTTTCGGAAGCCTTACTATAATCTCGACGAACAATGCTTACGCATTGGTTCTGCGAGACCGAACAATGCTTACGCATTGATTCAGTGAGACTTAAAAAGACACTCGAGCAGAAGAGACTAACAATAGTTACTTACCTGTAAACAGGTGGTTCTCCAGTATTGGTGTCTTTCATAGATTCACATGCCTGAATCATTCCCCGTCGGCGGAGTGGGAGTCCCACGGTATATATAAAAGCAATAAAATGCCATAATACATATAGCAAATATCAGAAATACCCAACCAGGAAGTAAAGTAGCACCAGCTACAGTAGAAAAAACCTTCACAATCGGGACTATCCTAGTCATTATGTCTTAGTCCAAACTGCAGCCAATCAGGTGATCGTGACTATCCTAGTCATTATGTCTTAGTCCAAACTGCAGCCAATCAGGCGACAGCACCCACCAGAATGTTCTCCCCAGAGGCTCAGGCTCTCAGATTTTCTCGCACAGGAGTGAAACCCCATAATGCCTGAGTGAGTCTCTGGGGGGAGGCGGGCGGGTTGCATGTGAATCTATGAAAGACACCAATACTGGAGAACCACCTGTTTACAGGTAAGTAACTATTGTTCTTTTCCAGTATTAGGGGTGTCTTTCATAGATTCACATGCCTGAATCAGAATAGTAAGCAGTACTCCTAACATAATGCTCGTTGACGTCAGAGTATCAAAGTTATATATATATCCACATATATATATATATATACATATATACATATACATAAACAGTATAAAATAATAATAATAATCATCTGAATAACGTCTAAAAAGCATAGAGGAGGAGGTGGAACAGTGGCTCACCTTATTTGAAAAGATTGCGCAGCACTGCTCTTCCAACCAAAGCATCTGCGTCGTCTGCTGAATCTAGACAGTAGTGTCTAGTAAAGGTGTGTCTGCTAGACCATGTAGCAGCTCTGCGGATCTGTCGAAGAGGCACACCAGCAAAAAGGGCAGTGGAAGAGCTAACCGCCCTTGTAGAATGTGCTCTTGGCAAGGCCTGTAAGGGTCTACTGGCCTGCTGATGACAAAGTCCAATCGTAGAGGAGACCCATCTAGCAATGGTCTGTTTTGAAACTGCACAGCCCTGGCGCTGCTGCCCATAAGCCACGAACAGTTGGTCTGTCTTGCGGATGGCAGAGGTTCTTGATACGTAAAACGTAAGACATCTTCTAATGTCTAACGAATGTAGTGCTCTTTCAGCCGGAGACTGTGGGGTTGGAAAGAATGTCTTTAGGACAACCCGCTCATTCAGATGAAAATACAAAGGCACTTTGGGCATGTACGTTGGATTAGTACGCAGCACTACTGAGTCCGTGGTGAATTGGATGAAAGGCGCTTTAGATGTAAATGCCTGAATATCGCTAACCCTTCTAGCAGATGTTAAGGCTAGTAACAATGATACTTTCCATGTCAAAAATTTCAGGCCCACCTTATGGATCGGCTCGAAAGGGTGACGCATGAGCTGAGTTTTTTTTTTTATGAAGACCTTTATTGAAAGCAAAGCCATCGACATCACCTGGTTTTCACGTTTACACAGTGCACTGTGTCATACATTGCCACAAACATGCTAGCATTGAACGAGAAGAGCCTTACACAGCCCGTTTGCCAGCATCCCGGAGGCCCGGCGGCGTGGTCATGTGTCGTTAGTCTTGTACAACCAAGTGCAATGTTTCTCCACAAGCAGCGTATTGGAGCAGAGTGTCAACTGGCAATCCCCTACTGCAAGCACGGCAAAAAGGTCTAGTATCGAATTAAGGACAATAGAACTACCCCAACTAAACTCCCACCCCTCCCCCCTGAGTGTGTCTGTGGGACTGCAAACCCCATCCAGTCGTATGTACCTAAAGGTGTACCCACCACGTGTCCCGTGTCATCCCACCTCTAAGGAATGTTCCCCCCATGCAGCCCCCAGGCACGCCTCGGAGCCGGAACCCCAGTGTAGCCCCCACCCGTCCCTAAACTCACCCCAATCACCTCCCCTCGGGGAAGAAATGCATGTGTTCAATCCTCTATTCCCCCCACACAGTCCTGGAGCTCAGCCACTTCGGAAGTATCAGAGTCAGTATCTACCCCCTTCTGCAGGTGTTCTTTGTAAAGATCCCAGAAATTCTTGGGCCTACTCCTGGGCGGTAATAGGTCGCTGTACAGTTCTGTTTGGGTGCAGCAGTACTGTAGGTCCCGCAGCCACCTCGATTTGGCAGGCAAGGGCCCACGCATCCAACAGGTCGCAACCACCCTCCTAGCCAACAGTAGTGCCATGTCTACCAGCCGGCGCAGGGAAGGGGACAATGGCTTAGAGTAACCCAGGAGCGCAAGCGCCGGGGTGCGGGGCAGCTTTTCACCCAGAATCAAGTCAAGTTCGGCAAATACCTCCCCCCAGAATGCCTGTACCCCGGGACAGAGCCACGCCAAATGGAAGAAGCCCGCCACCAGCGCACGGCAACACTCGCACTCCGCAGTGGGGCGAAGGCCATAGCGGTGCAGTCGTTCGGGGGTATAGTACACCCGCTGCAGGAATTTGAAATGCACCAGCCTGTGCCTGCCATTCAGGGAAATCTTGCGCGTGCTGGAGCAGCAGTATCGCCACATAAGGTAGTCTATGGGGATTTGCAAATCGTCCTGCCAGGCCGCCCTAGCCTTAGATGGTTGTAGGCGCTGATGCACCACTCCCAGCTTGTTGACCTGTGAAATTAGCTTTGCAGATGATGTGGTTTTAATAATATAGGTCAGTTCCGGGATCTCCTCGGGCTCCTCCATGGTTGAGCCCAGAACCTCCCGAAACGCAGAACGAAGTCTGTGATATTGAAATTTCTGTAGCAAGGAAGGGCCCGACTCCGTGGTAGCGAGTTGGTCCCAGGTTTTCAACGTGCCACCAGAGAACAAGTCCTCCATCCTCACTATGCCGAGAGTCTGCAGGGCCTTAACCACACCTCTCTCGCCCAACGGGTCCAGCCAGAGGGCCCATTCTACAGGCATCAATGGGGAGTACAAAAGGTCGCAGCCGCGGGAACGCATCAGGGAATTCCATGCGTGATTGGTCGCTTTAAGGGCGTCCATCCGACCAATCGACCGATCTGTGGGCAGGCAAATAGTGGCAGGCAGAGGAAGCGGGTCGGCAAACAACCGCTCCAGAATGAGGTGCGGAGTGCGTGCGTCCCCGTGAATCCACGAGTGCAGGTGCGAAGCCTGCGCAACTCGGTAGTAACGCTCTAGATCCGGAGCTCCCAGGCCCCCCATCTCGCAGGGGAGAGTCAGGATCGTCCATCGTTCTCTTGGCTGCTTGTCACCCCAGGCCAGCCGGATCATGACTTGGGTAAGTTGTTTAAAAAATGCTCTTGACAGGACCACAGGCAAGTTGAGGAAAAGGAACAGGAATCGGGGAAGTATTATCATTTTCATTATGGCGATCCTGCCCAGAAGAGAGAGCGGCAGTTTGACCCAGGCATCAACATCATCAACCAATTTGTTGTAGGCCACTCCGTAATTGTCCCGAACTAGGACCTCGGGGTCTGTATGAAAGGCGGACGCCCAAATAGCTAACTGAATCAGAGGACCACTGTAGCGGATACTCCATAGCGAATGGCAGTGTCACCGGGGTGAGAGGAAAAGCAATGGACTTATCCCAGTTCACCCTCAATCCCGAGAGCGAGCCGAAGCGGACCACCTCCCGGAGTACCGCGGCCAAGTTAGTTTCCGGGTTCCGGACATACAATAACGTATCGTCCGCGTACGTGGAGATCCCTATTTTGTATGTGGGAAAACGTATTCCCTCCAGACTATGGTACTCTCGTATAGCGCATGCGAGAGGCTCCGCCACCAGCGCATAGAGCAACGGCGACAGGGGGCAGCCCTGTCGAGTGCCCCTGCCAATGTATATCGGCTCCGACACTCTATCTCCCAGCCGTAGTCTGGCAGAAGGCCGATGGTATAGCGCCCCAATCCTCTGCAGGAACGGTTCGCCTAGGCCTAACTTTCGCAGTACCCTAACCATGAAAGGCCACTCAACCGAGTCGAACGCCTTTTCCATGTCGAGGAAGATTGCCAGTGCGCTGTTCTCCTGCTTGACATGTTGCATTGTGCCCAGCACCGTGCGTATGTTGTAAGTTAAATTTCTGCATGGGACAAACCCGGACTGCTCCGGGGCGACAAGCTCTGGGACCAGTAAACCAAGCGGTTGGCCAGGACTTTGGCATAGATGTTTGCATCTACGTTCAGCAGGCTGAGCGGCCTGTACGAGCCGCAAAGGTCTGGTGGTTTCCCTGGCTTGGGTATAGTGATGAGCAACGCTTCGCGCATGGTGGGAGGCATCTCGCCGTCCTCGCAGATAGCATCAAAGAGGACAATCAAGTGTGGGAGCAGAATGTCTTTGAAGGCTTTATAAAAGCCGACCGCAAGTCCGTCCGAACCCGGCGCACTACCCGATCTCATGCTCGCTAGAGCGTCTAGTATTTCATCCTGGTGAAAGGGGGCCATCAAAAATTCCCTATCCGAGTTCTTGAGAAACGGCATGGCAATGTGGTCCAGATAATCTTCCATTACGCCCTCCACTCCCTGCGTCTTGGACTGATATAACTCTGCATAATATCTTCTAAAGGTTCCCAGTATCTGCTCCTCTTCAGAGACCGTGTCACCCTCTGGAGTCCGCAGCTCCTCAACAACCAGTAGGAGTCGAGAGCCCTGAACCAGGCGCGCCAACAAGTGCCTGGCCTATCCCCTTCGCCGTACACTCGGGCTGTGGCGTACTTGCCCATGTAAAGGATTTCTCTATCCGCCAGAACTTGAAACTCTGATATAAGTTGGGTGAGCGCCGGGCCGTCTGTAGTGCTAAGAGTCGATAATTGCTTAGCCTCCAGTTCCGCTATTCTATTCTCCAAAGCAGTGAGCTCCCGCCTGATGGAACGTAGCACACTGGAGTGCTTTGACATAGCTTCACCCCTGATGTACACCTTAAAAGCCTCCCAAATTGTAAAGAAGTTCTCTACCGACCCTATGTTAGTAGCGAAGTATTGTTCTATATCTTCGGCAAGCTCTCCCCGGAAGGCATCATCTAGCAACGCAAAGCGGGGGAATCTCCAAGTGAAGGCCGGAATCCCCTTCCTAGCAGTTGAAAGGTGTAGGAGAATGAAGGAGTGGTCCGAAAGTGTGCGCGGAAGGACCTCGCATTCGCTATTACCAAGAGCCGGGGGAGACGCCAACCAGTAATCTATCCGAGTGTGTACGTTGTGAAAGGCCGAATAGTGCGTGAAGCCACCCTTCGTGGGGTGTTTATCTCTCCATACATCCACCAAGTCTAATTTAGTCATCTCTGCCTTCATATGAGAGGCCGAAGCTACTGGGCGCCGAGTGGGGCCCGCTGAGCGGTCCTTGGATGGGTCAAACACAAAATTGAAATTCCCCCCCCCCACAACATCCCAGGCTGAGCGTGTGACCTGCAAAGGGCAGATAGAGTTGCATAGAATTCAGGGTGGTCATAATTGGGGCCATAAACGTTTACCACCAGCAGATCAAGACCCACACCCACACACCTAGCAAGTACATACCTGTTCTCCGTGTCGGCAAGTACCGGGATCAATTTCAGTTTTGATGTGGGATTGGCCCAGATTAGCACCCCCCTAGCGTGTGTTGTGAAGCCCGCAGCCACTATGTTCCCCGCCAACCCCCTAGTCTGTAACATCCTGCTGGCGATCGGCAAGTGCGTTTCCTGCAGCAAGGCCAGATCGACTTGGTGTCTATGGAGATAGCCGAGGACCTTCCTTACTTTGCGAAAGTCGTTCAAACCCCGATCATTCCACGTCATCAATTTCAGCCTATTCGGGGTACTAGTGGGTGCGTTCAGTGCTGCACTAGACATTGCATGTGCTCAGTGATCGTAAAAGCAGCGGGGATGAACAAAACAGGACACAGTGAGACAGTGAATCCCACAATCGCCAGCCGGCATTTCCAAACAGGTACAGTTCCACATAACAGTCCACACTCAGTACGAACAAACCCCCCAAACAACCCAGAACAACAACCCCCCCAACTGTCCAGTCCCACGATCCCACCCCCTGTACCCTCGCCCACCCACAGCCGACCACCCCCAACCAAGTCAGACAGGTCCCAAAGATCCCCCCCCATCAACCCTCCAGTAGCAGAGAATTCGTCAGTGCGATACCAACTCCCCGGAGAGTCGCACAACCAAAGGCGGGGCAGAGCGCGCCAAAAAAGTACAAGACCACAAACATTCTCAATAAAAAGGCCTGAGCAGCGCCTCATTCCTGCCCCACTTGTGTGGTAGTGCCCATCAAGTAGCAAGTATAGAAGCCCCCTCCCACACCACCGGCCCTCCCAACGATTCAGCTGTGATCCGGTCCTCCCCCCCAACCGCGACAACAACCTCCCCACCAGCAGTACATGAGGCATATGTCCCACCACCTGGTATCGTTATCACCCGTGTAGATCAGACTTTTCTCCCCCTTCGAGGTAGTTCAGCGGTACCAGGCTGCAGTGTTCCCTTCACGATGAAAAGTTCCAAACCTTCCAGCATGGCACTCTAGTCCTGTTCATCCAGATTCGATGCCGAGCCAGCGCCGTCTTCCTGGCTTTGCCTGGCCTCCTTTCGCTCCCGAGTCCAAGTCTTTAGGGATTTCTGGAGATCTTTAGGGTCCGTAAAGAAATACGATCGCCCTCCTGTGTAGATGCGTAGCTTGGCAGGGTACAGCATCGCGTAGTCGAGTCCCAGAGTACGAAGTTGTTTTTTATACGGCGCGAACTGCCGTCTCTCCTCTTGTACCTTGGCTGTAAAGTCCGGGTAGAGGGAGATGTCCATACCCTCATGTTGTAGTTTGCCCTTCTCCCTCGCCAAGCGCAAAGCAGTGTCCATGTCGCGGTAGTTAAGAAGCTTCGCGATGATGGGGCGAGGAGGCGCGCCAGGTTGCGGTTGTGGGCCCAACGTGCGGTGGGCTCGTTCTACTATGAACATGGGGGAAAAGACCTCCTCTCCGAGTAGTAGTTTCAGCAGTTTTTCCACAAAGAGTTCCATCTTCCCAGTCTGCGTTGTTTCCGCCACGTCTGTGATACGGATGTTGGATCTGCGTGAGCGCGCCTCCAAGTCCTCTGTTTTATCACGAATAACTTGCAAAAGTCTATCAAACTGCTTTCTATCTTTGTCCCACTCTGTCTGGGCTTCTTCGGCCTCGGTGAGCCGGCGCTCCGCCATGTCCAGACGCTCCGCATGTTTGTCCACTCGCTCCGCCATGCGGTCCATTCGGTAGGACAAAGCGTCTATCTTAGTGCCCACAGACGTAATACTGTCTTGGATGCCCTTTTCCATTGCGGCTAACATGTCCCGGATCTCCGTGGATGCTGGGGTGGTCGCTGTGGCCCCCTTCGGGGAGGACTCCAGAGCCGTTGCTTCAGACCCTTTCGGTCGGCGCCGGTCAAAGGAGAGCTTCGCCTGGGCCGCATCGTTTTTCCCTATTCTCCGTCCCTGCCGCGGAGGGGTCCAGGGCAAGGGGGCAACTTCACTATCAGCAGGCCGCGAGGGAAATACAGGAGGCGCTTGAGCCAGCGACGCACTGCCACTAGATACCAAGTCTGGGCCGAGGGTCTGATGCAGCCAAGATGGCGCCCGTTATGGCAGTCGCACTGCTTCCGATCACTTCAGCAAGGTCCTCACTCTCTAGACACAGGGTTTTGCCAGGTCTACAATGCCAGCTCCAGTTTTCTCCTCTCCACCGTGGCGGGAGGGCGCAGGGATAGCAGGTCACCTCGGTGGGGATTCAGAACAGCGATCGCTTCAATGTGACGATCGTTCCACCTCGTGTTTCGGGTGCTCAGTGTCCTCTCTGTCGATGGTCCTCCACTGGGGAGGATAAGCCGTTCAGACGTGCGGCAATCACAAATAAAGGGCGGGAGGTCGCCTCAGCAAAGGATATACCCAGATGTTAGTCCAGTCGGGGGTCAGCCCGGCCACTCCCGACTCTGAGGCTGCACGTCAGGCGACGTCACCCGGCCTCCTCTCCAGGATAGTGCGCGGCTTCAGGCCCAGTCCTCTTCGGCCGAGTCGCACGGCGTCGCTCTTCAGAAAACTCGGAGAGGCTCGCCAGCAAACGCCCAAAAAGATCCCCAATAGAATCTAGGGGTGCCGGCGGGCGTATGAGAGCTCGCTATGGCATATAGGACACAATTTAGGATAGATTATCAGGATTATTCCGGGGCTAGGTGAGGAGCCGAGAGCTCACGCGTCCGCCATCTACGCCGGCTAGCTCCGCCCCCCCACGCATGAGCTGAGTTAGTACGACATTCAGATGCCATGCAGGAGGAGGTTTCCGCACAGGCGGAAACATACGAAACAATCCTTTGAAAAATTGTTGTATGATCCGCACAGAAAAACAAAGAATTTTATCCATCTTGACGAAATCTAGAAATGGCAGCCAGGAAGACTAAGAGTAGAATGTGCCAAACCCAATCAGGCCAAATGCAAAAAGAAAGGAAGGGTTTGCTCTGGTTTGGCATGAATGGGATGAAGACCATTAGATTGGCACCATGCACAGAAACGCCTCCACTTAAGTTTGTAGGTCTTGATCGTGGATGGAGCTCTGGCCTTCGCCAGTACCTCCTGGCAATCCTGTGGAATGTTTAAGTATGCAAATTCCATGTGCTGAGGAGCCAAGCTGACAATTTCAGCGAGTTCGGGTCCGGATGGTACACCCTGCCTTTCTGGGTGAAGAGAAGATTCGGAATGCGAGGAAGTTGTATAGGGTTGCATTCCGAGAGAAGAAGTAGCTCGGTGAACCAGTATTGCCGGGGCCATTGTGGAGCAATCTGTATCAACCCGCATGGCTGCTTCTTCATCTTCTTGATGACTTTCGGGATCAGAGGTATCGGTGGAAAAGCGTATGCGAATATTTGATTCCAATTCAGCGAAAGGGCATCCCCGCACGAGTCCTTGTGGGGAACCCAACTTGCAAGGTATGGGCATTTCCGGTTCTGGTGTGTCGCAAACAAGTCCAGATCCGGATGCCCCCATATCTGAAAGATGCGGTCTAGAGATGGTTGATGTAATTACCACTCGTGAGTGCAGCCCGTGGACCTGCTGAGAGAGTCCGCTAACACATTTGCGATTCCCGGGACATGGACCACCGACACATGGATATTGTGAGTCAGGGCCCAACTCCAAATCTCTTGTGCTTGCTGCGACAACCAGGCTGATCTCATGCCTCCTTGCTTGTTTAGATAATGCATGCAGGTGGTGTCTGTCCGAATCAAAACTGTGGCGCCTTCTAGGGTCGCTTGAAAGGACTTCAGGGCTAGAAAGATGGCGTGCAATTCTAGCCTGTTTATGTGCCATCTCATTTGGATCTTGTTCCATTTTCCGCTGACCGTCATGCCTTGGAGGTGTGCACCCCAGCCTGTCATTGAAGTGTCCGTCGTTACTATGAATCTGGGCACTTCCGTGAGGAAAGAGCATCCCACTTGTAGGTTGGATCCTTGACTCCACCATTGTATCGCTTCTCGCATTCGAGGTGTTATTTGAATGATATCCTCGAAGGACCCCGATACCTGTATCCACTGGCGACTGAGCTCCTCTTGCAAGGGCCTCATCCGAAGACGACAGTTAGGGGTGAGAAGAATACAGGAAGAAATCATCCCGATGAAGGACTTTAACATGCACACTGAAACGCACCTTTTTAATAACAGTGCCGCAGCCAACCGTTGTATCTTTTCCGGTCTTTCCTTTGAGATAAATACTTGGGCGAGCTTGGTGTCCAGTGTCGCTCCCAAGAAAGTCTTTCTCCTTGCCGGCGTGAGGTGCGATTTCTCGAAGTTCACTGAGAAACCCAGGCTTTGCATCAGTGACAGAGTTGTTTGAATATGAGCTTGCACCATGTCGAAAGAACTGGCCTTGATAAGGCAATCGTCCAGATATGGATATATCTGTATCGACTGCAACCGAAGGTGGGCTGCCACCGAGGCCAGTATCTTCGTGAACACTCTGGGGGCTGAGCGCAGTCCAAATGGAAGAACTTTGAACTGGAAGTCCCTGCCAGCCACTCTGAACCTTAGAAACTTCCGATGCCTGGGAAAAATCGGTACGTGGAAGTATGCATCCTGAAGGTCGAGTGTTGCCATATACTCTCCCGCCGAAAGATATTGGAGGATTTCTTGAAGTGTCAGCATCCTGAATGACAGCTTTTTTAGGAATTTGTTTAGGGCACGCAGGTCGAGGATGGGACGCCATTGCCCCGACTTCTTGCGAATAAGGAAAAATCTTGAGTAGAAGCCTTTTCCTTTCTGATGATGAGGTACCCTTTCTATTGCTCCCTTCCGAATCATAGAGTTGATCTGGGCAAACAGCTCCTAGAGATGTGCTGGAGGCGGTCCTCTTGGGGGGCAATTTGGGGGAGTTTTTACGAATTCCAAAATGTGACCTCTGGCTACCACATCCAGAACCCATTTGTCTGTGGTAATTTTGGACCAATTTAAGTAATTTTGGGATATTTTTCCTCCAATTTGGTTTGGGTTGGGACAAAGTGGCAGCAGGATGCGTTCCTCACTTCTTATTGTCTCTTCCTTGATAGTTAGATTTTCCACGAGACAGAGAAATTTCCTTTTCTCTGTCCGTAAGCCTGTTAACGATATGGCTGGTATCTTTGGTTTCCCTGGGTGGAAGTATAGGAGCGCTGTTGGTTAAAGCCTCCTCTATTAGAGAAATTTCCTCTTCCTCTTGCTCCACGAAAGGAAGACTTCCTGTATTGTAAAGTGCCCAGCGAACGTGCTGTCTCAGTATCCTTTTTTATGGCTTCTAGAGCATCGTCAACATGCTTTCCAAACAAGTATTCACCATCAAAAGGCATATCTATAATCCTTGTTTAGACCTCCTGCCGAAAGGATGTTGCTTTCAACCATCCTTGCCTCCTGAGAACAGCTGCACCTGCTAGTTGACGAAATCCTGTGGCCGCAACGTCCACTGCAGCATCAATCATCTCAGACGAGACGGATTCTCCTTCCTGAAGGATCTTCTTTGCTTCTGCCCGATCTGGCTCGGGGAGTTTGTCCACATACGGCGAGATGTCAGACCACATCTGCCTATTGTACCTCCCTAAGATGGCTAGAGAGTTTGCGGCTCTAATGGTTGTAGCTGCAATTGTAGAAACATTTTTCCCGATAGAATCTAGACGCCTCCCGTCCTTGTCAGGCGGAACAGAGACCTGAGATGTCGGGTTAGAAGACCTCTTTTGCGCTGCTTGCGCCACCAGAGTCTGCTTTCGCTTGTCCAATGAGGCACGCGGGAGATGAATTTGGCGCCCTATATTTCTTATCAACTCTCAGGAGCACTGCTGGCAAAGAATTTGGCTTGGACATGATCTTCAGTCCTTCCTTCCATATGAATTCTATGGTTGGTATGGTCCAACTCTGTGTTTGTGGTGTAGACTTGAAGTCATACAAGAAGCAGTCTTCCTGTTTTGACTCCATAGTTATCATGAACCTCTTCGTTGCTCTATCCATGATCTTGTGAAATGAGGCAATGTCCACAGGAGGTGACTCTGATGTAGTAGGGTCTGCCGGAGAGGGCGTGTTTGCATTATAATCCTCATACTCCGACGATTCTGACCTATTGTCTAATTCTCCTTCTTCTTGCTCCTCATGATCTGATTACTCTTCATCTCCTGTTTGAGGAGCTGTGACTTGTGACGCAGACAATGCTGGACGTCCTTCCTCCAACGTCACAGAAACCACTGGCTGTGTCTGCTTAGAAAGCGGCGTCGCCATTTTAGGTCTTGGCGTAGATAGCTGCGAGTCACCTGACTCCGAAGGAGGGAAACGCCTATAATAGTCACTGAGCATATACTGTAGATTGCGAAACAAGTCCTCAGGCATCTGCATGCCGGGAGCAGGCCTGTCCTCATGTGGCAGATGCTCTGTTTCATGCATTTCTTCCTCCATATCATCTTGAACCTTAATTTGGAGGTCAGATGGGCTTCTGGCTGCTCCAAAATTTTCATCTTCATAGGATCCTTCCTCATCGGAATCCAACAGTTTCTCTGGCACTACTAGCGTAGAAGGAATCGCCTCAGTAGTAGCCCTTTTCTTCAACAGTGTAGCCGTAGTTGCAGGTGATGGTAACGGAATCCCCGATGACTGTGCTGACCAGACTTGTAAGGCAGTGCAGCTTGACAGAGGTGGCGTCGATGGGATCTCCGTTTGCTGCTGAATTGGTTGCCTCGTCGACGGTACAGTCGTCGACGGGACCGTCGTCGAGGTCGTCAACGGTATCTTCGTTGACGTAGATTTCGTCGTCGACGAGGTAGTCGACGGTAGCATTGTCGACGGGGATGACGTCTAGGTCGTCGCCGGTAGCTTCGTCGACGTGGATTTCATCGTCGACATGGATTTCGTCATCGACGGTAACATCGTCGGCGAGAGCTTCGTCGACGGCACCAATTTCTTCGTCGACGGGGAGCCAACCGTCGACATCGTAATAGAAGATGAAGAGCTCGTCGAGGGTACCTTAGCCGTCGTCGACGGGACTATCGTCGACGACGAGATAGACCCGATTTGCACATGAACCAGTGTAGGCGATGAGGCTGAAGACATCACTAGAGTTGGCTTCGGAGAAGAGAAAGTCATAGTGCAGGTGGTAGACGTGGCCACATGAGAGGAAACACAGTCCTTTTTTGACGTTTAAATTGTCAAAGGTGGCAACTGAGGAGGCACAGACTTAGAAGATTTCTAGGGAACTGCAGATTTCCCAGACTTCTTAGAGGGCGTTCTATCCATTTTACCAGGTGGAAAAGTCTTTTTTGAATCACTATGCCCAGGAGTATCCAGAGAGGATTGGGCCCTTTCTACACCACCTTCGCCCTAGGAGATGAAACTTCAGTTTCAGCCTTCCTCTTATTAGAAATTAATGAAGAACCAGAGGCAATGCTTCCTACCTCAGACAAAGGGTCCTCCTTGTCCTTGAGTCTGTTGAGCCACAACAGCAGTCGTCCTTCTCCGTCCCTGATGGTCTTAGGGGGGAAGGTCCGGCAGATCTTGCACTCCTTTGCCTTATGGTCAGGATAAAGGCAATATAAACATTTTTTGGGGGGGGGATCTTCTTTGAATAGCCTTTGCTTCCCACAAGAATCACAGGCCCTGAACAGGGATTTAGAAGTAGACATTGTGAAAAAAACTTGAAGAAACTAAGTAATCAGAAGAAAACTGAGCAGAGCTCAGGGAGACTCCCTTCACACGACGTGCGGTAGAAAATCTGAGAGCCTGAGCCTCTGGGGAGAACATTCTGGTGGGTGCTGTCGCCTGATTGGCTGCAGTTTGGACTAAGACATAATGACTAGGATAGTCACGATTGTGAAGGTTTTTTCTACTGTAGCTGGTGCTACTTTACTTCCTGGTTGGGTATTTAAGATATTTGCTATATGTATTATGGCATTTTATTGCTTTTATATATACCGTGGGACTCCCACTCCGACGACGGGGAATGATTCAGGCATGTGAATCTATGAAAGACACCCCTAATACTGGAGAACTACCTTTCTAGGTAAAGAAAAAACAATCCAAGCATACGTAAATACAAACTGAAATGACCCAACCTAATTCGTGATGGAAGCGTACACACTGTGGAGCAACCCTTTATTGCCTGTGCCAAAGTCACAGTTTACAGGAGGGACTGGAAATGGGGGCGAATAAATAGGCAAGTGTAAGATTTTTTCAAATGTTCAGGACAAGCGCAGCTCAGCCAATGAGCACACCACCACATAGAATTCTCCTCAAAATACAACATTCAGTATACAAATATGACAATAGATAATACGACAACCCCACATTCCCTTTAATCACAGAGGCAATTAGGAATGCAATTTGATACATAGCTAAACCATTTGCATCAAAAACAATTACCAGTTTTCCTCTAAATTAAAAGCACTGTAAACCGATGGGTATGCCGACTTATGTTGAATAACCAAGGCTACTGGAAAAATTAGAGTCAGAGGCCACTTTCCAAACAATTATGGTTTTGCCACATAATCCATTTTCTTCCTGGTTTTATTCTAAGTCAAACTAATTAATATTTTCTTTAAATGTTGCTACCGGTGTTGCTGCTCAGTGTTTCACTTAACCGAATGCTAATGAGGTGAAACATTTGCCCAGGAAGTGTTACATTGTCAAAAATCACAAAATAGTGAAGTATACTACCACAAAATGTGCAGCATACATTTCGCTTTTCTTGCCGCATAATTCTGCCTTCCCCTACCATGTAATTCCAGTAATTCTGTGCATCTACGACCAACTGCACCAGTTACAACTAGCGCTACAAAGTAACTCTGGGCTCCACAGAGTTGAATGTAGCCCGTTAGCACAGCACTTCAATGCCTTGTCAGAGGTAATGTTATGTACATCTACAACCGAATACCATAACGAAGAGGATGAAGGTGAACCATGAACTGGTAGCAAATGCGAGGTTGTACATTTAAGAGGCATAAGTCAGACATGTGGAAACCTGGAGCGACACAATCTAAAGAGAAACGACACTGAACGCAAAAAAAAATGCCAACCCTGATTGGAAGGAGGAGAATGTTTACATTCCGTTGATGGCATTTCCAACTTCATGCATTCGTCATGCGTGTGTTATCCTATGTCTTATAGGAGTGTTCCCAAGGTAGAAAGGCGTGTGAAGGTTGTGGATCAGATGTTCACAAATGTGCAACTCTTTAGCACTTTACTTGGACTTAATCCCTTGTCACTCTAAGTGTCACACCTTTGGTAGTAGAATGTCACCCCCAAGTACACTAAAACAATGAAGATGTCGAATATAAGCAATCTGGCACCTTGGCAGATATGTGGTTGTCGGTGCATCAAAACCGCAGCCTCCCCCAGCCTCCCCTCCCCCAACGGCAGACATGTACATGGACTATTGTTCAGTGGGAGACTACAAGTCCCAGCATGCACGGTTCTGATCAGTTGAGAGCAGGGCTGTCTGAGCACCACCGTCATAAAATGTGCAACAGGCCAGCTGAGGGCTGGTTAATTTATTCTGGAACTGCGCCAGTTCATGGTTTCCAGATTGCTTTAGTCGAAGTTCACTAGTGGGCACTGAAAGTCAAAGTGTGTACCAGAGGGGAGTGGGCTCTGTCGGACATGCCCATCTGTGGCCAAAGAAGCACCTCTCCGCCCCCACGGCAGAGCCCACTGCATGAGCGGTGGTGGCACGGCGGGCCAGGGCCACCATCCTTCCCAAGAGACCAGACTCCGTGGGCACGGAGGTCGAGCAAGGCGACTTCATCCAGGTGCATGACAACCACCTCGGACTGAAGGATGGTGCGTGTGCGCCCCACCTCACCCTCTCGGTGGAGCAAAGGGGTAGACTAGTTCGAGTTCCTGCTTCCATACCTCAATAGTTTACACCCAAGCCAGGTTTTCTCTTTGCATCCTGGTACTTGTAGTCTTTGTTTAATCCCTTTATCAATATACCTCTCATGTCTAATGGAGAAACCCCCGATCTCGGGTGGAGGGGAATTGTGGGCGTCACTTTCAGCCTTTTCATTCCCAGTTGTCTGCGGCGCTTGTATATTTTAGGGAACAACCGTGCATTGTGTATTTTGCAGTTATTTGAGTAGGGTTAGGGGGCACTTATTGAACCATGTTAGCTTTCGTAGGAAAGTTAAGCTAGGCCTTCCATCGATCCTGCCATGCAGCTTGAACATTTTTCGAGGCACAGTACGGAATTTTAGAAAAATCATTCTTACATTGATATGTAGTTGACTTCGACTCTAAGAAAAGCCCCAGTGTATCTATAGACTATACCAACAGGTGGTACCTCATCCAACAGCATTTCTTTTCTCAACTCCAGAAGAATAAACGTTGCATCGAAACCTCTGGGTTCAAGCGTGCGCTGCAGGTTGAATGCACGTGAACCTCACCAGGCAAACTCACCTACGGAGCGTCCAGCAGCGTTTGCACCCAAGATCTCATTGTTGGGGTTAGATTGGATGACCCGCGTGTTACAGAGAAAAACTTCAGAGATCGGTGTTACCTGCACATGTTGAGAGCCTTTCATTCAGAGCAGGAAAGACTCCTTGTTTCTTGGGGTGCCGGCCCACTTCCCTGCAGTGCTCTATATATGCGTTTAATCAAGAGGGACGGAAGCGCGCTGTAAGGAATGTAAGGAATGCAGCTGCTGCTGCCTGCTACATAAGATGCTCGAATAAATTGTTAACGACCGGGCGTTTCCTCGGGTAGCATTATATTCCATTGTTTTACAGTTGTGCAATGCCTCTGCACAGATCTGTCGTAGTCCTTCGCCAAAATAGGACGGTCAACCTGATAATGGTAGGCATCAGCCCTCCTGAGAGGAAAACAATCCTCCCAAGCACATTCAGTGTTCAGATCACACATGCAACACATTTATACTTTCTGCCTGCCACCCAGAAAGGACACGACCTGAAGCCCCTTTAACAAGCTGTTGAAAGGGTATCAATCTGACTAGGCCTTAAGGTAATGGCTGGCAGAGAAATAGCATGACTGTTAAAGGCCCTAATTCGAGCAAGGTACATTTTCCCATTTTTCTCTCATTTCGGTTGGAGAACGCAGCCATAATAGCCTCATTTGGTCTGTGCTCGGTTCAGATTTATTGTGTAAATGTTGCCACTAGGCAACGTTCGTTTCTTAAAACAACTGCAGAAACGTTTCTTTGTTTAGTTTTAGCCTTGCAGGTTCCGAGTTACACATGCAGGTTCAGTCCTGCAGGATCCGCAAGATTCCTGCACATTCCTCTCTATCCCAACCTCTGTATCCCTTGGCGTCCCTCAAGGATCCATCACCTCTCCCGCTCTCTTTAACCTCTTCATGGAACCCCTTACCCGGATACTCAAACAAGAAAAACATCAACTACCACCTATACGCTGTCGACACTCAATTGTACTATAAAATAAAATCCCATGCGGATATCCTTAACTCAATAATAAATATTTCCCTTGGTGACCTACACACTTAACTATTGAGAAGCTCCAACACTCTCCTTCTCATACCCCCCCCTTCTCAAAAAGGCTGCTCCAAATCCCGCTCTCTCTCAGGCAAGGCCCCAACCATTTGGAATGCCCTACCCAAACACCTTTGATGCAACCCCTGCAACCCCTCCAACCCCAGATTCCAAACAGACCTTAAAATTCATTTGCACACTACATTTTGGGGAAACTAAATCCCGGATCTCCTTTCTGACCTCTCCTCCTCCCTCCTTAGACTTTTCCCCCTTCCCCTATTCACCCCCCCATTTTCCTTTTGTCGCCTCCCTTCCCCCTCCCCATACCACCTACTACCTACTATGTCCTTGGAATCCTCCTTGTCATTCTATTACATTTCCTATTTACAATAACATTCTGGTTCCTCCAACTTGCTACTCTATCTCTTCCTATATATGCCTTTAATCGTTTTAGTTTTCGCTTTATTATTACCTGTATTTTTATTTGGTTTTAACACCTGTATAACCCGTTTTTGGTCAACTACTATGATAGTTTTTATTGTGTACGTCCATTGCTGATTTGAAGTGCTCCGATACCCTCAGGTGGAGCTTGCGCTATATAAAACCATCATAATAAATGAAGTAAATTAAATAAAATAGATTCAGAGGCTGCTATAGATTCACAGAGGCTTTTGTTGGTGCAGAGACCCAGTTTCATAGTCACTTAGATCGCTGACTTTTCCTTACTCTTCCGTAACTAACCCGTTAATGTGATTTCATTCTCCAAATATGGGGTGTACTGATACCCCCATTGTAATTTGCTCATGATTTATGTTCCTGCGAATTAGTGCATTATTTGATTGTTGAGCCTTAAAAAAGTTCATAGGCTGAATGCCGTGAGCGAAACAGGTGTCGGCTGGAGCAACAAAATACATCAATAGAATGATTGAAACATCATATGCTGCACTTATATTGATTCTTCAACTATTGTGGTTGAGCCTGAACAATAGGGACACAAGGAAAGCACACGGATAATACTGAATGGGAACAATGTAATTTCATGGAACATTTCTGGTTTGGGTGCTAAAATGGAGGATTGTAACTGGATTAGGTATATTAAGCAGTTTCAGGTTATCTGTTTGCAGGAGACCTGGTCAGTTGAATGTAACTATTTTCTGGAAGGTTATAAAGCATTTTATGTACCTGCAACAGCCACAACCAGTTGAAGACCAGGGGGGGATGGTGACGTTCATCTCTGTTGCATTATCGTGTAAAACTAGTAGAGCCTTAACTAGTAACTCTGGCATCATTGGTCTAATTTTAACGGGATAAAACTGTACGCTTGGTATGGTCAATTTTTATAACGCTGTTAATTCATGCTCAGTTATCAGTCAGCTATCAGTACTGAATGTTTTTATTAGAAACTCAATAAGGGATTATATCTATAATCTCATGATAATGGGAGATTTCAATGTTCACCCTTGTGGGGATCTTCTTTTGAAATGTATCTCGGATTTGCATTGTCCACGCTTAGAGGGATTGCATCTGGAACATACGACAGAGGGGGAACTTTTTAATGATCTACTTAACGATTTAGATCTTACATTGACCATGGGACTGATGGACCCTAAAAAATGTTTTGAGATCCCATCCTTTATGGGCCATGGAAGGGGAACTTTTATTGATTATGTATTAATAACCTCGCCAATGCAATCCTTTGTGGATTCCTTTGTAATTGAACATAGTGAATTCAGTGATCACAATCCACTCACTATTCACCTAAGGGGTCCCTGGATAGCTAATGTAGATACAAGTCCTATTTCCGGTAGGCTAAGTACAACTGACGGGAGACGTCTCAAATGGTCTAAATTTACCCCAGATCTGTTGTGCATAGATATTAAAACCATTTGTGCAGATGAAATTCTGGTTTGCATACAAGAAGGTCCACAACCGAGGAAGGTTCTTGAAGCCTACCAAAGTTTGTCGGTTAAGGTGACAAAGTTATTGTCGGTCCCAGCAAAGAAGTTAGAATCTGTGGGACCCAAGTGGTTCAATCGTGATTGTTTTAAAGCAGCCAGAAATTTAAGGTTGGCACTAGCAGCTAAACCGAGAATAAAGGAAACAGTTCAATTGTGCGGTAAGCATTATAAATCTATCATTACTAAACACAAGGAATACCTCAGAGAGGAGGCTTGGAGAGAGATTCTTGACCCTTCCACTTTGCGGTGTTGTTCTAGATTCTGGGCGGTAATGAAGAAACCTTTCCTGGTCCAGGTACCGGGGGATGGCCTGGAATGCTATATTCCAAAGGAGGAATGGGAATCACAGATCAAGCAATTGTACTGTAGCCCGGTGGAGCATAGGCCCATCTCTGCCCGAGTGACAATGGCAAGATGATTAGCTTCTCTAGGGGGGAGGTTATGGAGGGCATTGAGGGTCTAACAGCTGGGAAAGCTCCTGGTCCCGATGGGATTCCTCCGGATTTATTTAAATCTGATCCAAGTTTTTGGGCACCTATTTTAGAGTCCGCCTTTAATGCCGCAGTAAAATATGGATGCCCACAATCCGGGGGGGGTCTCCACGATCGTCCCAGTCTTTAAGAAAGGGGACAAAAGCAGCCCACATTGTTATAGGCCTATTTCATTAATAGATTTAATCTCAGATACCCCCTCACAATGCACTTTTAATAGGAAGGACCCGAGTCGCGATTAGACTACATTTTTGTAGATATCAGCCTGTGGCCTAAGGTTGAGGATTTCAAAGTAGTCGTGCGTACGGATAGCGACCATAATGCACTTTTACTACATCTGGTGCATTCTGCAATAGTATCTGGCCCTCAGCCTCCCGACACTAGGGATGAATCAAGCAATTTGGTACTCACCTCCAACAGGCGCAGGGTAAGATGGGAGAAACTGGCAAACTCGATAGAAAGCACCAGAAAAATGTACGAGCTAGTATTGCCCAAGTTTGAGGATCTGGACAATTTAATCAATCAACCCAGACCTCAAGACTTCAATAAGAGTTTAGCTCTAATTCATGAAGAGCTAGTGGGAGTTCTGGGTGAGGTCCTCTATCCGGAGGTAGTGCAGAGTAAGCAAAAGACCCGAACTTCTTCCTGGTACAACTCAGCCTGTAAAAAGGCTACGTCTGAATTAATTTCAGCAGTAAAAGCAGGTATAGATAGGACCAGGGTGGCAGAGCTTAGGTGCCAGTATAAGGGTGTAATGGCCCAGGCTAGGTCAGACTGGGATTGGGATAGATGGCAGGACCTCTCTTCTGCCCTTGGATCGAGGGACTCTAGGAGATTCTGGTCATTAGTGAATATTGGATCACGAGAACCAAAAGCTGCAGTAGAGCCTAATATTGCAGCTTCCCTGTGGGAAGCCCACTTTGGTAAACTCTATGAAGACAGTTCTGATGGCACCAATGATGTGGCCGCTGCTTTTCTTTCCCTTGCTGGCGACAAATTGGAATTTAGTCTCGGGGAGGTGGTCAGTGCCATAGACAGATTGGCGCTGGGTAAAGCACCGGGACTCGACAAACTGCCTGGCGACCTTTTTAGGTCCCACCCTGAGATTTGGGCCCCATACCTTCACATTCTTTTTAATTCCATTGCACAAGGCATGGAGATCCCCTGTACTTGGCTGGGGGCGGAGATAGTTCCCATCTTCAAGAAGGGCTGTCCTCTCCTCCCAGCCAACTATAGGCCGATCAGCCTTATAGATGTGCCTCAAAAACTTTTCTCCCGCCTCATACTGGACCATCTACTGGACTGGATGGAGGACAGAGACATTCTAAGTCCCCTTCAGGCTGGCTTCAGAAAAAACACGTCCACTACGGATCAGATCTTCCGCCTTGTGCTCCTCTACTGGAAATCTGTGAGGATTGAGGGCGGGAGGTTGTACATGGTGTTCGTGGACCTGAAGTCAGCATTTGACCTAGTGCCCCGGAAAAAAACTTTGGGAGGTTTTAAACGAGATGGGAGTTCCTACACATCTTACAGGCCATAATTAGACTCCACGAAGGCAATTTTGCTCAGGTACGGTGTGGGAGGGGTGGAGTATTGTCAAAGAGGTTCCCTGTCCTAAGGGGGTAAGGCGGGGTTGCGTTTTGGCGCCAACCCGGTTTTGCCTTTACGTTAACGTCATAACCCATTTAAGTAATGTCAGGGACAATGATGCCCCAGTTTTGGCGGGCAGGAGGGTGCTGGCTATCATGTTCGCAGACAACACCCTCCAGCTCTCCAAATCTCTGATGGGAATACAGCGGATCCTGGATGGATTTGGTCTTTTCTGTAGACATTATGGTCTAGAGATCAATACAGGGAAGACCAAATTGATGATCTTCAACCCCTCCCCTAAGACTAGACCAAACCCTTCACTGAGTTTGGTAAGTCTGGAGAGGGTAAAAACATTCCAGTATCTGGGGGTAACATTGCACGAGAATTTAGCTTGGGAACCACATATCAAGTTCTCGAATAAGGCTGTCACAACTGTCCGGGGCAATCTTGAAGGTCACGAATACTTCTTCTTACAAACCTATAGCCCCTGCAGTTGAAATGTACAAAACAAAAGCCAAGGCGGCTGCATTATATGGCAGCGAGTTGTGGGGGTATAAAGCAGGAAAAGAATTGACGAGTGTTGAAAATAATTTTCTGAGACGTCTTTTGGCCCTTCCGCCTGGTACACCTCTGTTTCCATTACGATTAGACTTGGGTCTCCCTCCTATAGGGGAGGATCTTGAATTAAAACCGCTAAGATTTTGGCACAGGCTTTGGTCTACCAACGAGCTCAAACATTACAGGCAAGATCTTATTCATGTTATGAACCTAAACCATAGTGACAAAATTCCATGGTTATCCTTTGTTAAGCAAGAACTGTTTCGACTGAGTCTTCACGAGCTGTGGGAGGCCCCTGAGTTAGGCTGTCAAAAAGTTTCCCGGAAAAGACTTGCAGAAGTTTATAAGGAAAAAAGTCTTGCTTCCCTTGTGCTTGCTCCCCGCAATGGGATTTTAACCGAGCGTTTCCTGGACTCCAAAAATTCTTATTATTTTGAAAGTTTTATGGATATTATTTTCCCGATATTGGCAAGAAAGCTATTTATCCAATGGAGGCTTGGCACTTTACCCATCAAATCCTTCACGTGTAAATGGGCCAATGGAGGGGGGGGGGATCTGGGGGGGGGGGGGACAAAATATGCCCCGGTTGTTGCTACTGCGATGAGGAAGAAACCCATGTTCTGTTCTTTTGCCAGGCCTACGACAGACCGAGGAAACACTGGCTAGTGCCTCTGTGTAGGAACTTGGGCGTAAGGAGTCGTGACTTCGTACAGAATACTGAAAACCGATCCCTCCCCTCATATAGTATTTGCAGTTGCAAAATTTCTAATGGCCATGTGGCACATCAGGAGGAAATTACTCAAAGTGTGATTACCAAAGGGTAGTATTGCCAAATTAACCATTGCCAATGTGTCTCATTGGACATTGTTAGCTACGCCGATGACACCCAGTTGGTGTTTAAACTCACACCCGACTGTAGTCAAGATGCCATCAACTTCTCGAACTGTATGTCAGCAGTGGCAGTATGGATGAACGACAACTGCCTGCGCCTTAATGGCGAAAAGACAGAGTTGTTGGTGGTCGGGAGAGCAACATCCTCATGGTCAAGGCTTTGGTGGCCCAGTGAACTTGGGGACCCCCCCATTCCGAGGGAGTCGGTACGTAACCTTGGTGTTATGTTAGACACCGACCTCTCGTATAAGACACATGTTAATAAAATCACAGGGAGATGTTTTGGTCTACTCAAGGTTCTGCGTAAGGTCTTAGACCTCATACCTGCAGTAGCCAGAAAAACCATTGTTCACGCCTTGGTGACTCCTCACCTTGATTACGGCAACGCCATGCTGTTAGGACTAAGCCAAAAAGCACTTCATCAACTTCAATGCGTGCAAAATGCTGCTGCACGTTTAGTGCTTGGTCTTCCGCGCAGAGCATCAGGAAAGTCTGCATTGGCTAAACTCCACTGGCTCCCCGTTAGGGAACGTATTAAATTTAAAGCCCTTTGCTATGCACATCGCATAGCCCAGAACAAAGGTCCGGAATATCTCAATAACCTCCTGACCATACATCGCCCTACTCGTAATTTAAGATCTTCTGGTGCGATGTTGTTTAAAACTCCCCGTATTTGTAGGGCCAGAATGGGTGGACGCTCATTTAGAAGTTTAGCCCCCAAATACTGGAATGCTCTACCACTGAATTTGAGGATGGAGCCATCTGAAACAGGATTCCGGAGGAAATTAAAAACATTCCTTTTCCCCACCTCATAATCCCGTTCTCTCAGGTCCTCTGTTGAATTTTATCAGTGATTAGCGCGGGGACACACTGTTCTATGTGTAGCCAGGCGCTCTATAAATGTTTTATTATTATTATTATTATTATTATTATTCTTCGGGAAGTGGTTGCTCTTTTTACTTCTCCTTTTAAAGCATGTTTTAAACCATTGTTGTATTTAAAATGTATTTTGTATGTATGTTTTTCATGTATCTTTTATGGCCTAAACGGACAAAATAAAGAATTTTTGGATTGGATTGGAATGTGAGTAGGCACTTTAGGGGGTGTACTGCCCCGTTGGGAGAGTTTGTATTACTGGTCCTGAGGAATGCTGGGTCGAATAGGACCCTAAAGCTGAAACATGTCGACCGATTTTTAGGACAGGGGGTTCAAATTTACATAACCCTTTTTTCTCCGTTCAAGTACACTGTTTAATTGGGTTCGAATCACCCCTCTATTAAAAGTGTTGGTCGAGGGAGTGGTCTACACATTTTAATCTGCACCTTTTTGGTTTGTTGTATCTTTACACGCACTAACTACAGGAACCCGATGAAGACAAACAGCTACCTATCTTGTGTGGGTGCCTGAGGGTTCCTTTTTGCTCATTGGGAATTCACTACCTTTTTGACACAGCTAATATTTCTGCATGGGGCACTTCAGGGTGTTGGTGGACGGTTTGTCTTACCGTTTCTTCTTTTGAGCTTTATGTACATAATAGTTCAAGATACTCTTTAGTTGTTTTTGATTGATTATCCTAAGGGGTGTGAGAGTATTCAACTTTTCCCTTTCTCTCTTGTTTATACATACCTAGCGTTAAGCCAATAACACTACCAAATGAAGAACTCTTGATGCATTTACATCTAGACAGGTAATTGGCTGCAAACACTATGTATATTTGTACATCCATGCGTCTACACCCATTTATGCTTGGAGTGTCCTGAGTTCTGCCTGTACAGGAGTTTTCATCTTTCTCTGGTGCTTTTAATACTAGCATGCCTCTGCTGGTGACAGCTTTAGTTCTGTAAACGTAACATATTTAAAAGAGGTATAGCTTCCTACCATTTTTATAGTCATGATAACTCCTTGCTGAACAAGTGATGATGAACAGACCTGTATATTTATTGTATTATTGCTTGTTGCACAGTTGTGTGTGCAGCATATTTATTAATTAACAATTGTATCATTTAAACTACAAAAATGCACGATTGTTAAGATTGCTACGTGCCTTTAAACAAGCACTTGCCTTTTAGTGACAAAGTTGTTAAAATGTTCGTGGAATTGTTACATGGTTACTTCTTTTAAAATGTGTTTTATTCAGACTGTGGCTAAGAAATCAACAATTCTACGATGAGCTCCTTATGGAGATTTAGATGTTTGATTCACTATAATATGCAGTTGCTATGTGGACTGGTTGTGACAAACTGTTTTCAGAAAGTGTTTTGTATCAGGATGGTCATCCCCATGTTTTATTTTAAGTTTTCTGTTATAATTACATTGCCACTTGAGCTAACTATGACACTTTGATTACTTTATGGATAATAAGATCGTTCCTGCTATATTAAAGGAGGTTGATGTCACCTGTAATTAGCTATTTGAGAACCGAATTTTAAAACAATGCAAAAATGTAACTATTTTGAGATCACAGTGGAATGTGTTTTAGGTTATGGCATTGCTATAGTTTTTCATAGTATTTGCTAAAAGCCTCAATTTCATCTTTTTTGTTCATAGAGACTATGTGGTAACATGGCAACACGTACAGAAACCAGTCAGTCTTTAAAATTGTGCTGGTGGAACATATAACATTCTCTCAATCGCAGCCAGAATATGAGCTGGCAAACTCGGAAAGCTTCATATACTTGCAGGTGCGACACGCCTTAGTAACAAATATTCCGGCAGGAGAGTCACTCCCGGAGGCCTCGGCGTTTGAAGACACTCCTGGACGAATTTATGCCCACAAAGGCAATTTCACTGACCTATCGTAAATTGACTAACCATACTCCAGACCCCCTTACCCAGCACTGCAACACATAGGAGATGGATTTAGGGGGAACGGGACGAAGAAGACTGGATGGAGGCATTGGCCTCACCTAGGGAAGCAGAGATGTCGTCCAGGCTCAAGCTGGTACAACTAAAAATATTACATAGAATATATTACTTGTGGCAAGCGCTAGTAAAAATGTGCTAAAGGGAGGACTCTGGCTGTAGGCGAGTGTGTGGGAATAAAGGCACATTCCTTCATGTTCTATAGGGGTGCAGTTATGTTAATAGATATTGGTCAGAAATACTCCGCAGTGTGAAGCAACTCTGGGACAGAAACTCGCCCTCAAGTCCAAACGTTGCTTGCTAAATATTTGGGAACCAACATATCTAGGTTCCAAGGAGAGAATATGGGTAACGCTGGGCCAGGTGCTTCTTGCTAGATTATGGGGATCACAGGAGACACTACCACTGAGTGCATGGAAGAAGGACATGGATTGTTATATGTTCAGGGTTTAACAGTATACATATCAAGGGGATGCCCGAAAAAGTGGATACAAATATGGGAGAAAAGGAATGTATATAGAGGGAATATTTGTGAACCACATCTGTTACCCTCCCCACCTTTTCCCCCTGATAATTGAGAGCTGGAAGGATAATAATGAGCAAATGGATAATTGTGTAATTTAAATATCTGATTAGTATGATCCCCAGAAGGTCCCTGTGCCTAACAAATTTTTACTTTTATTTTAAGTGAATGTGTCCTTATGTAAAGCAACTGGTGCTATGTAAGGTGCACTGATTCCCGATTCGGGTCAAGTTCGCGCTATATAAAACTCTGTAAAATAAAAAAAATAAAAATCTGTGTCCAATTAACGTGAACGCGAGATGCTGGCGTGATAATTGGAAACAGATGGTGCTGATGCTCGCAAGCCCTAGGCCGTGGGCTGATGCACAGGTGGGACATGCACCCTCCTCTGCCCAATTGCGCGCTGTCTCTTAGAAAGACTCACGCAAAGGGCAATTGCGTGAGAGCAAAATAAAAAACACACGCAAGCGTGTGGTCAGAGTTGGAAGTCCTTAGAATAAGCCTCGCAGGGCAGTGCATGCGCGCTGCCTCAGGCGAGACCTAAAAATGGTCAGAGCTAAGTGTGTGTATTGGCCCGACATAATGTTCCTAGTTCCTGGCCGATCTCCCAAGAGTCCCGAGTTTACCTAATGTGTTTAGCCCGAAAATGAATGGTGTGCATATTAGCGGTCTGGTGTATGCAGAAGATCAAGTGATTTTAGACCAAACAGGAATTGGTCTTCAGAGAAAATTGGATGTCTTTGCGTATTATTGTAAGGAGACAAAAATGAAGAATAAATATGGAAAATACCAAGTTACTCCCGATACGGAAGCACTTGAAAAATATGGCCTGGGAAATTAATAAAATCAAATTAGAAAGTTTAAAAATATAAATAACTAGGAGTGTGGTTCACCCACGATTTAGGATGGAAGGATCACCTGGTCTCAACACAAACTAAGGTGCTTCAAACAATTTTGGGTTGAAGAAAAGTAATTATCACTATGGGGGCCCTCCATACGACCAGTGCTGGTGGCCTATCAGGCCATGATTCAGCCACAATTTCAGTATGGTGCTGAGGTGATAAGCTTAGGGGGCAAAAAGAATTGGGATCTTGATGAAGGGAGATGTCTGAAAAATCTACTTTCTCTCTCCCTCCCCTCCTCCATGGTGCAGGCAGTTCGGGTGTTAACGGCCTGACAGGGTGAAAGCACTTCGCACTGGCACAGACTATAAAAATCTGGATGAGAATAGAAAGCGTGGCGGCAAACAAAACATTGGGGTGGGATCGGCAAATTACACAAGCCACGCCACTGAGGAAAGCAGAGCAATTAGGTACACTATGCACCTTGAAAGGGATTGGTAACTGGGATTTGATCAGGATCTCACGAATCGGGGACCTTTGGCGTCAGGGGAAGGTGCTGTCCTTTGCCACCCTACAGAAAGAATATGAGTTCGCTTATTTCCGTTATTTGCAGGTGCGACATGCACTAATGTCCAACCTGGCTAGCTGGAAATCTCTTCCTGAGGTGTTGCCGCTGGAGGACAGATAGTTAGATGGCTATATGCCCACACAAGCTACAGCCCACACCTACAAAAAAACTGGTCAATAAGCCCAGATCCCCTTGCTCAGGTCAGGGGGTGGTGGGAAAGAGACGGGGTAGAACTTTGTGATGAGGAATAGTAGGAGGCACTGTCCTCCCCTAAGGAGATGGCAATCTCTCCCAGACTCCGCCTTGTTCAACTGAAGATCCTCCATAGAACTTACGTGTCAGGGGCCAGGCTCGTAAGCATGGGGAGAGCATCTGATATTGTGTGCAGAAGGCAATGTGGCCAAGAGGGTACCTTCCTACACATATGGGACTGCGTTATCCTACAGAATTACTGGAAGGGGATACACCAATATATAACTGAGGGGATGGGGCTCCGACCAGAAGCAAAACGGTGCATACTAAATGTATGGGAAACCACTGATGTGAACAGTAGAGGGAAAACGTGGGTTACGCTGGGCCTGATGGTTGCAAAGAGGAACATTGCATGGCTATGGGGCTCTGGTTTATCGCCTACATTGGCCTAATGGAAGACAGATATGGACTGGTGCATGCAGAGGGAAAAGAGTATTTGGCGGGTGCATTCCCCAGGAAATGGTCTGCTATCTGGGAAAAATGGTATGTATATAGAGGAAATATTTGTGTCCCGCCCATTATACCATCTCTTGACGATCCCCTTACACACTGAGGCTCTGCCCCTCCCTGGCCTGTAGTGTGGATTTACCACAAAAATTCTATACATTTCAAAGCATTCTGGTCATGTACCAAGAATTGCCTTGTTCTTGTTTAATTAAAAGATTTGTTTATAAAGAATAGAAAGTGTTATGTATGTAAAAAGGAGGTATAACAAACAGCTAAATTGAGCCCGGGGAGTAAGAGGGAGGATTCAAACCTGTTGTAGGGAGCTAAAAATAGAATTAGCAGATTGTATTAATGCAATAGGGGTGAGTAAGGAGGAGCTGAAAAGAATAACTAAGAGTTTCCATGGAGGGGAGGAGGATCTACTATATTTAGAAAATAAACAATCTGTCTCCCACTTAATTAACTCGTGGATGGGAAGAGAGACATTTCCCTACCTATAGAGACTCCCAAATAACAAGATGCGAAGAAGTGTCCTATGGTTTAGATGTCGGTCAAATCAAGTCCTAATGTCAGAAAGATGAGGTGCTCTATTGGGTGAAGGAAGAATCTGCAAGTGTGGTCTAAATACGAAGGGAGATTTAATCCACACCCTAGTGATTGGTTTGTGGTTTTCAGCCCATCGGAAGTCCATTTTAAAATCTAATTTGATTAAATATCACAAAAGGATAGAAAGCAAGTGATTAAATTATGGGATGAAATGAGATTTGTGGCATGTTCCTGGTCTGTGTATACATTGAAACAGTTAAACTAAGTTGAACAACAAGAGGGACTCTAGGCCAGTTTAACTAGGTCCAGCGTACGTGCCCAGGGGCTGTATTGCAAAGAATGGTACAGAGTTCCTCTATAGTAGTTGAAATGGGCAATAGGAACCGGTAGAAGGGTCTCAGAAAGGACCTCTGGTGTGTGCATGAAGGAGGGGGAATTCTCCTTTTGGAACTAGGGCTCTCACACACCCAGCACGCTAGGTGTCATGCTTCATCATTTGAGCCTGCCCCTCGTCAGGTCAGCGCTGCAATACCCGACGGGCACCCGGAACTGGGGCTCTTGATCGGGCATCTTTTGTTCCTGCTGGTGGGTGCAGTGGGGGTGAGGGGCCTAGTGAGTGTAGATGTAGGGGAGAGGGAGTTAAAATAGGTCAGTTAGTTCTATCCAAACTTTATTCAGTAGGTAAACTGCCTAGTTAAAAAGGTGGAGAGGGGCCAAACTTATCGCGATGTGTCTAGTTGTGAGGGCCCTACTCTCAGATGATCAACATGTTTCGTGTCTCCAAAGTCATTAAAGATCAAGACACTTCTTCAGGATCAAAATGTCATACTATCTACACTGGTAGGTAAGTGTAAAACTACATACCCCATTGTTTTCTTAGTAGACCTAGATTGTATGCAACATTGTATGCAACAGTGGCCGGCGGTAATAGGACACAGAATGGGTCCGGCATTAGAATCGCTCCAGGAAACCTGACCTACCCTGCCGCCGACACCAGGATTTTAACTCACTGTCCCCTACATCTACACTCACTAGGCCCCTCACCCCCACTGCACCCACCGGCTGGAACAAAATATCCCTGATCAAGAGCCCCGGTTCCGGGTGCCCGTCAGGTATTGCAGTGCCGACCTGACGAGGGGCAGGCTCAAATTACGAAGCATGACACCTAGCTTGCTGGGTGTGTGAGAGCCCTAGTTCCAAAAGAACAGTTAAACTAAGAAAGCTTATTGAATTATGTGAAATCATTTGCTGCTTGATTGCCAAGAAGTATATTCGAGAACGTAGATTTTATTGGCTGGATGAATTTTATTTTAAATGCATATTTATACTGTGTTTTATATGAAGTATTTTTGTATTTGCATTTTATCTTGTTTTAAGAATCCTTGCTGAAAAGACTATGGTCTAATTAAACATATGTTTTGAATTGAACAATGGGTTACTAGGTTCCCTCTAGCCGGATGACAACTTCCTTTGAAGTGTGGCATTTAGCATCTTATAGGGCTCTATTCCGGCCTCTCCCAAGATGTTGGGAATCCTCTCTTGGTGTGTGGAACGCAGTAGCCCCCCCCCAGAGGTAAGACTACCCTGGGAGCCACTGGCATGTCTCCCCAGGCAGGCAGAAGGCTGTCTCGTGGCCAGCCTCAGGAAACGACCTCGGGAAAACTGGGCAACAGAGTGGTAACTTTCTAAAACTTGAATGTGGCAACATGTTACATTAATTTCGACTTGGGCATCAAGTCGGGTTTCATGTGACAAGTTGGATACCTCGCGGTACCAAATTTGGTAGTCACATTCAGAAGCAAGCACAGCTCAGTTGTCAGTGTGTAACTATACTTGCCAATGGGGCTACCAATCACTCCCAAAGTAAAAAAGAATGCATCCTTTTGCTGTCAGAACATGTGAAACGCATCTTCTACTTTAGAATACACTGAACTCTGCCTTGGGGTTCGATAGGCCTGCTGTGGGGTGACTTAAATGTATTTTAAAAAGATATGTAAGCAATGGCAAAGCCCAAAGTCGACTTGGCAGTTTCAATGTGCTCTACAAATCTGCAGTGGCAGGCTGGGAACTACAGTTTACCTTGCCTCACTCAGGATGACACAACAAGTGCTGAATCCCTGAGGGGACACTACCTTACAGGCCCTGGGTATCTCTGGTATCATATACTGGTGATTTAGAAGTTAGCTTATGCCAACTGGATACATTCCAATCAAACCTACATTAAAGGGTCAGGTCACTGGCACAGAAGTTGGGTTAGCAGGCCTCGGTGCACTCAAGGTTGAAAAACCCTCAGCATCAGTCTAAACCTTTAGGGGGGGGTGGGGGGGGCTCATACAAAAAGAAGCATTTCCTTTTAAATATTTTTTTTTATTATTACTGTGTTTTATAGAGTATGCATTATCCCTACCTAAGTAATAAATGTATTAACAACTTCTTCATGATTTACCACAGATACTGACCGCTGGGCAAAAAAGAAACTTAACTCCATTGTACCAAGTCCTCCAACTACAGAAATTATCGCCATTATTAGAAATAAATTATGTTAAAAAAAATTATCAGAATTAAGTAAACTACTGAATGCCTCAATAAAGAAGTAACCATGACAGGAGGCTACAGACGCATTGATATGTAAGGTAGTGGCTTTATTCCATACACAGCCAAGAGCAGACTCTCCTAGGCCAGCCAGTAACTAATTGCACACCACCGAATAACTACCCTTCAAAACCACTCTGGAACCCCACAGTGACAGGTATCTACTTATACAGAGGAATGAGACAGGACTTGTGGGGTACAAAGCTCCGAGCACTACAGAACACACCCTTCCATTCTGTAATAACAAACTTTCAATAAAGAATAAGAAGAAAATCGTTGAAAGCATGAAAATAAAAGAAAGGATAGAAAACAGCAGAAAAAAGGCAAAAGAAAGTTTACAATGAACCTTAGAACAAACAGTTGGTTGGTATACATAACATACAGAGCTAGATTCATAAGAAATAAAACTTTCAAAAAGGTTAAAAACAGAAAAAAATGTTGAAAAGATCATTAGCATATAAAATCTTTTGAGTGTACAAGTGGTTTGCGATCTCACAATCCTCGCTCCTCTAGACCTACACTCATTATCAATAGTAGTGTCCTCCGTGGAAATAGTTGGTGTTACAACTTCTCCAACTTTCCCTTCTGATTAGATAGGCTCAAACTCACCATCTTTCATCAACATGTTTTCTTCACTCTTTTCAATACACACTCACGACCTCTCTGATACAATGCAATTCCAAGTCTATTCTACCGCTCACCATTCTCTAAGAACACGTAAAACGTAAAACTTGCAAACGCTCATCACTTTATATGGTCCTTTAAACTTTGACAGACCTCTCATCACACGTCTAGTCCAGATTTTCACCCTATCACCTTCAGTGACTGCACCTTTGGAATCCAAATGACTTTTCTAATGTTAGTTTCCTGAACACCACCTCAGGCTACCCATTCTTTCATCCAAGAGTGTACCATTTGGAACCTGGAACCCTCCCTCATCAATTTAAAAGGCAATTTGGATGAGGCTTTTTGTTCTGTTGTGTGGTAAGCCCAAACCAAATCCTCCACTACTCTTTTGATAGACTGTCCTGCCACATCAGCCAATTGGATCATACCCTTCACCATTCGGTTGACTCTTTCCACAATGACATTCTCCTATGGATTGTAAAACGCAGTACAACGATTGTGTGATACAATGCTGGTTAAGAAACAACTCCATGTCAAGGGAAACTAATGGTGTACCATAGTCTCATGAGTATAGATTGGGTCCCTACCTCTAAGAAACTTTTTCGTAAAGCTACAATGGTGGCTTCTGTGGTGATTTCCTTCAAACACTACACACAACCATGTAGAACACACATTCACAGCCACCAAAGCAAACTTGCAATTACTATTCAATTAAGACATGAGTCCGATAAAGTCAATACATAAACTGCACCAAGGCTTGCCCTGATAGGTTATATGCTCCGTGACAGACTGCTTACCCACCTTTAGCCTCTTCTCCCCTTCTTTGCAAACACTGCTTCTCAAAACCCACGCAGGGACCTTGTCATCCATAACTGGCCACCATAAGCTTCATTCTCAAACCTAAATGAGGCACAAACCTACCACTTCTCATCAAAACTTTCCCACCACCCGTGTTCAATGTTCCCTCCAATTGTGAGGTCTCGGTCCTTACGTAAACTGCGCAGAAGTGTCACACAGCCAGAGCCCTTTTCTCGGGGTTTTAAAAATGGACCTGGAAATTCCACGCAGTTCGTGCGTGTTATTTCCTAGGTCTATTTTTATTGTCCTTTGCGTGTGTGTGTTTTTAAAACAGAACACACAATAGGCCATGGGCGGTTGCGTAGCTCCGCCCATGGCCTATTGGTGTCTGTTACGCGCACCAAAGGCCATATATCTTCAAATTATCGCGGCCAGACATGGCCGCGATAATTGAAGACATACTTCGCAGTGGCGCGCGCGCACCACTCGCTGGCGTTTTTTTTGTAATATAGCGATCGGGAAAGCATTCGCTTTCAGTGCTGCTTGTTACATTATTCTTCTGTCTCAACACAAAGCCATGCAAGAGACCATGCGTGGGCAGCAGGCTGATTTCCTTCTGGTTGAAGCAGCGACTGCAGAGGGCGCCCCGCGTGGTGATGTTGGCTTGTCAGGTTCCGCGCAGTACTTACCTTGCTCGGGTCGATGAGAAGCTCTGTGGACCTGGATCCCGCCGCCTTGTGCGCAGCGGCCTCCTTGGTGCTCTGCATGGAGGCTGCGGGAACAGCACCCCTCGGAGGAATACGGCGGGAGAGGACAAAGTCTTCAGGTGGCGGGTCGGAACGGAGGAAACTGGAACTACCCCCGCAGGCCACGCCTCCTTTGGGACCCTTGGTTCTGAGGACAGAGTCGCACGGTGGGCCCCGCGAGCCGCTCGCTCAGCTGGTGGTGCGCGAGGTGAGGCTGAGTGCGAGAGAGTGGCGCTGGGCTTTCCTCGTTGTGAGAGTCCCCCCTCTGGGCTGCTGTGTGGGCCTCGTTGCCCCCCTTTGCTGCACCCTGCGTCTTTCTCCTCTCGTGTGCCCCCATTGCGCTCCCCTTGCGCTGCTGTGAGGGTGAGTCAAGTGTCCCAGAGGGTGGCTCAGAGCTTGCCCAAGGATGAATCGGTCGCTTCAAGGCCATACTTCGGACATTTATATTAAGCCGGGGACTCGCCTGCTCCTTATCTCCCGGGAGATGACGCACAATAACCGGGCTGAAGGGGTCTTATCTGCAGTTACTGATCAATAGCCTTGCAATGAGTCGGGCTGCGGGACTCTCTTCAGGGTTATCTGTGTGTGGGGAGAGAGTGGGCTCCTTGTTCTCAGAATCCCAGTCAAGCCTCTCACAAGGTAAGGAGATTAGAGCTACGCCCAGAGATGAGCAGATCATCGCCAGTGGGGCTCCATGATTGCATTTACAGCAGGTATTTACCGAATCCATTATTTGCCTGCATCATCACCGGAATATCTGTCTGCAACTTTCATTCTCTCCTGATATTTGAGTTTTGAAAACTCCCTGCTGACCTCCGAGTGCCCTTCTTTTTGTCCTCAAAGGGCCTGGTGTCACAGCACCCATTGCCCAGAGCTAAGAATCTGATCTGAGCGCCAGCGTTGGTGATCTGCACGCCCTCCTCCTACCCAGACAGCCTGGAAACTCGCTGCAGGCCTAGAGTTGATACGACAGTAAACTACTAAGCGAGGCCCAGGCCGATTCCCTTTGCATTGGATCACCTCTCCTCAACCCAGGCCAGACTCATGACAACTGCCTGAGGCAGCACAGCAAGTGCTGGCTGCTGAGTTTATCCAACACTATTGAGCTACAGCGTCTGGTTGGCCACGCAGGAGCTAGAATTGTGTCTGACATTGGAATTTTAGTGCAGTTATGTGGACAGCAGCATTAACATGTATTAGTACAACTCCTAATGCATGGTACCTGGCAGTAAAATAGCTCATATGAAAGAGGGATGAAGATGGCTCCAAAATGATTTGGGTTCTAATCTGCAGCCTCTGAATAACCTGTTCTGTTATTTTACTTGTGTGCCTTTTTAATCTGGTTATCTGGATTGCACCTCTTACATTTCATACCAGCCTTTCAGCTTCCTCTGCCACAAACTAACTCAGGACAACATTGTGCACTCAAGTCCGCATTTATTCGCCTACCCAGTCATGCATTCCTTCGTGCACTGATCCCTTCATGCACTTACTAACTCATACATACTCAGCCATTCTCTTATTTGTTACCTCACTCGTTTGATCCTCATGTACTTAGTAATCACTACATGCACTCAGTTATTCCTTGATCCATGTACTCGATTATTCATTTACTAATCTATCCAAGTAGCCCTCATTCATACACTCATTCACCCAGCCACCCTTTCATTCACCTACGCGCTCACACATGTACCTCATCTAACCATCTATGCTCACCCATTAAAACATTCTCGCAATCATTCACATATCCCCCTAAAGACACTCACATGCCAAGACTCACCAATCATTGAAAAAACACATTCAGATAAAAAGGCAGACTTATGGCCTTTGTTAATGTTTGCATCAATTGAATTGTCATTTTGTAATTCACTTTTATCGCCCTTATTTTGAAGTGCTTATTGTTTATACAGAACACATAATAGTAGGATGCCTACAGAAACAGAAAAGACAGATACTCTGTGTATTTTTTTAAATCTAAACCTACCTAAACAGCTGAGAGCGTTCTTTAGCACACGCCGGCTGCAACGATTCCCTGACGCCATTCCGGCGAGAATTCTGGCCACGCCCACCTTACAGGCCACACCCCCCTAATTGCCTACATCATGTGTTGCCAGAGGAAGCGCAGCGGACGAGCGCAGCGGGAGCGCTTAAGGCAAGCCCGTCTGCGCCCGTCCGCGACCGACCGGGGGACCAGGGGCCCAAACCCCTACATCTCTTGCGCGCCACAGACAGTGTTACACAAGTAGGAGACTGAGAGACCTTTGCCCAGTTTTACCTACCCTCTGTCATCATACAATGGAGCCACTGGACCTAGGTCCATGCCCTCATTGTTCATTTAGAGGAAGCTGCTTAGCGTCAGTTGTCCTTAACCCTGAAGCGACTCTTGTTAAGGGGGGTCTCCTAAACTGCAGATCCATCAGCAAACACACTCTTCAGCTATGGGATCTCATATTGGATGAGGACTTGCAGATATTGTTCTTAACGGAGACCTGGTTGGGAGAATACTCTGATCCAGACCTAGTGGACACTATCCCACCAGGCTACACCCTCCACAGACTTGATAGGATAAAAGGTAGGGGAGGCGGTATTGCCATTATCGTCAAACACCCGTTCGAGTGTGTCCTAAAGCCAGTAAAAATTGATGACAGCGAAGCAGGCGAATTCAGCATTAAAATCACTCAACATGAGAACATCTCGGGCATCCTAATATATAGACCTCCTGGGTCCCTGGGCAACTTCCGCAGTAGCCTACTAGAAGGGGTTGCTCAGACCGCAATTAAACACAATAAAGTTTTAGTGCTGGGTGACTTAAACCTACACCTAGAGGATCCCGTACAGAAGGAGGCAGAGGATGTTCGTCTGGTCTTACAAGAATTACAGCTCAACCTGCTAAGTGTCGCAGCTACACATCAGAAGGGTCACTGTTTGGACCCTATCTTTGCTAGCTGGGATATGATAAAAATACTCACCCCTTGTCAGCTCCCGTGGACTGACCACTTCCTGGTCCCATTTCAATGCTTTTACCAGACTACCAAGACCATTGACAATGGGAAAGGAAACACTATGAAACGTAAATGGAGACAATACTCCAAAGAAAACTTTATAGACGCCATTCAGAAAGCCCAACCCCTACGCTCCACGGATAGTGATCAGGCGAACAAGGACTTCAATCTACTTGTAACTGCCACCTTGGATGAGCTAGCTCCTATGTGCAAGGGTAAAACTAGAGAGGGCAGACAACGCACTGCCCCATGGTTCACTACAGAACTACAGCAAATAAAATCTAACTGCAAAAAGCTTGAAAGGACCTGGAGAAGGAACCCGAGTGAACAAGCAAAAAACACAGTTATAGCTCAGCTCACCGGAGCTATCAGTATGCGGTGCGTAGAGCAAAAGCCAAATACTTTCAGACGCGTATTAAGGATGACGAGTGCTCCTCGCGAGAACTGTTCAAAATTTTTAAAGAAATATCTCTAGTCTCTAGTTCTAATACCCCTACCAAGACCTCCATGGAGGGATGCAATAAAATCGCTGACTTTTTATCCAATAAAGTAAAGAAGATTTACGCTTCCTTCTCTCAACAACCAGAAAAGGGTATAGATTTCACAGCAGACAGCTCACGGACAGCCCCCGATTCCTCACTACTAAATTTCGATGTCCCCGCAGCTGACAAACTAATAAAGATCTGTCGAAGTGTGAAGTCTGGGTCCCCTAATGATCCGGCCCCGGCCTGGGTACTCTCAGAGGGCCTAACAGCCCTGGAACCTCACATCAGACACGTCCTACAAACCTCCTTTTCCACTCAACAGGTCCCGATGGAGTGGAAGAAGGCCATAGTACTGCCAATAAGGAAAAAACCGAATGTAAGCTTGGAGGTACTGGAAAACCTCAGACCTATTTCCTTATTGCCGTACGTGGCGAAGGTGGTTAACGCTCAGCTCACAGAGCACCTGGAAAAATGGAATTTACTCCATCCCTCACAATCAGGATTTAGGGCGGGCTACTCTACGGAGACGGCCCTCCTACGAGCCACTGAGACTTTAAGAGCAGGGGCAGATGCAGGGCATACTATGGCCTTGATCATGCTCGACCTAAGTGCGGCTTTTGACACCGTAGCACATTCCATCCTGCTACGGTGTCTGCACGAAGCCGGGGTCGCTGGTCCTGCGCTGTGCTGGCTGCAATCGTTTCTGACGGAAAGATGTTTCCAGGTACAGCAAGGGACTTGCCGCTCAGTGGAGAGGTCACTAGACCAGGGGGTGCCTCAGGGCTCAGCTCTGAGACCCCCTCTTTTTAACCTATACATGGCCTCCCTAGCGAAAGTTGTACATTCCTATGGGGTGGAACTGGTGTCGTACGCTGACGACACCCAGCTGCTTATCTCCCTATAACAGAACACCTCCAACACCCCTAACAACTTTAAATCCTGTATGCAGGCACTAGCAGAATGGATGGATGCCCATTGTTTAAAACTCAATGGCTCTAAAACAGAGGTGCTGGTGGTAGGGGGAAAAAGCGAAAACTGGTCGACTGAGTGGTGGCCTCCATGTCTGGGCCCCACCCCCATACCATGTCAGGAGGCTAAGAATTTAGGAATCTGGATGAATCCTGCTCTCTCATACGATGGCCACATTAGGCGTCTTGTGGGCAAATGTTTTGGAGTACTAAAGACTCTAAACAAAACTTTAGACCTCCTCCCTCTATCGGCCAGAAGGACACTAACGCAGGCACTGGTGACCTCGCAATTAGATTATGGCAACATCTTGTTCCTTGGGACTACCGAGGGCAGCATAGGTCGCCTACAAGTCATACAGAACTCCGCCGCCAGACTGGTGCTAAGAAGACCCAGGAGAGCCAACTCGAAAATGGCACTGGATGCGCTTCATTGGCTACCTGTGAAGAAGCGTGTGCTGTATAAATGCCTCCTCTTCTGTCATCGTATCGTCTGGGACAGGTCACCGACTTACCTAAAGGATCTAGTCAGCAGATATGAACCAACTAGGACCCTCCGTTCGGAGGGCGCCGGACTGCTGACAGTCCCTAGGATTAGGAAGGCAAGAATGGGTGGACGCTCCTTTGCACTCCAAGCAGCTCAACAATGGAACAAACTTCCCCCTGCTCTGAGACTGGAGAGCAGTGAAACTCGGTTTAGGGCTTTGCTTAAAACTCATCTATACACCTCATAGTTCCTGGGAGTTTGTCTGCTGATCCATGGACAGCGTCAGCGCGGGGACACGCCGTGATGGCGTTACTGAGCGCTCTACAAAAAAAAAAAAAAAAAAAAAAAAAGATAGCCCCTGGTTCAGATCAGTCAGTTCCTACTGTATGCAACGTGGGCCAATTAGGGTATCAGCAACACAGAGTGGACGTTATTAGGTGTACACGAGTGGTGATCCTTTTGACGAAAGTGTGACTATAAATGATACCACCCCCTCCCTGACCAGCCTACCAGAATCCCCTAAAAAGACTAGGGTATCACCAGAACTTGGGAATTACAAACCCAGCTAGGATTCACTTGTCTTTATTAGGTGTCACTCTTGCATCACCACCTAGGGTCCACTTGACACTTAGACCATGATTATAGGCATCCACTAGCCCTGAAGAATACCCCAGACTGTTGGACCCGGCCTCGTGGCGTGGTCCTCTCTGATCCCCGCAACCCCAGAACTACGGATGGAACTGATCCCCGTCCACCCAGAACTGTACATGACACCTCTACACCGGACCTGAGACGATCTCCAGACCGCGTGCCTGCACCCGTGCACGTGACCATCAGACTCCATGTTTGGCCACCCCGGCGGGCCGGCCGCCTTCTTCCGTTTCGGCAGCCCTGGCCGCTCCTGGCTGCAGCTAGGCGTGCGCGTCCGGCGCGCCCAGACCCGCCCGGGGGGTGAACGACTCACTAAGTACCCGAAACCAAGACTTCCATCACACCTCCGGCCCCCTTCCGAGGAACTGGTTTCCCTCGCACCTCTGAACTATCCAGGGCTCCTGGACTATAAGACAGCCTGCCTCCCATCCAGCCAGCAGTTGTATCCTGGACAAGAAAGCCCTGCTGATCTGATCGCGGCTGACCTTGAGGAGAACAGACTGACCCACCAAGCCCTGCTGACGGCGTCGCGGCTCATCCTCGAAGCTACGGAACTGAACCACCGAGCCCTGCTGACGCTGTCGCGGCTCCCTCTTGAAGAGTAAGACCTGAACCATCGGAGCCCTGCTGACCTAGTTGCGGCCCACTCTTGAGAGCGAGAGACTTTTGCTACCATCCTGAGCCCTGCGGACGCTGTCGCGGCTCCACCTGACTACGAGTACTATGGAGTACTCCCGATCAGGCCCTGCTGACCTTATCGCGGCTTAAAGAACCCTCTGGTCCGGCTGGACCATCGACGCTACCCTCATGACAACCTTGAACCGAAGTGAGTAGGACAGCAAGTACCATCGCCAGCCCCCGTACCCCCCAGTTCGAGGATTCTGTGCGCAGGATACGCGGCATACCGACTGGCCCTCTAAGACTGTCCCGCTTCCCCGTTCCCTTGTTCACGAGACTTTCGCGATCCCTCGATCGCTGTGTATTGCTAACTCCTTTTCTTTGATAAAGTTCATACTTGATAAAGATTCACAGTGTGGTGTCCATTCGTAAGTGTGGTGTGTTGACAGTGTGTACGATCAGTCCTCCCCGGCGAGGACCTTCCCTCGATAAGAATCGGCAGGAATTGTGGGAGAGGAGGGTCTCGGGTGGTTAAGAGAGCAGTCTTTACCCCTGGGGTCACCGCCTTCCAACACAGACCTTTTAGGCTAATCATTGTGTGTGGTTGTGGGGTACCATACACACACCCCCACCCACCAGCACAGCCACACCCACCAGCACAGCCACACCCACCACACACACACCCACCCCCCCACCAGCACACACACACACCCACCCACCAGCACGCACACACACACACACCCACCAGCACGCACACACACACCCACCCACCAGCACGCACACACACACCCACCCACCAGCACACACACACCCACCCACCAGCACACACACACACACCCACCAGCACACACACACACAGCCACACACACACAGCCACACACACACAGCCACACACACACAGCCACACACACACAGCCACACACACACAGCCACACACACACAGCCACACACACACAGCCACACACACACAGCCACACACACACAGCCACACACACACAGCCACACACACACAGCCACACACACACAGCCACACACACACAGCCACACACACACAGCCACACACACACAGCCACACACACACAGCCACACACACACAGCCACACACACAGCCACACACACACACACACACAGCCACACACACAGCCACACACACACAGCCACACACAGCCACACACACACAGCCACACACACACAGCCACACACACACAGCCACACACACACAGCCACACACACACAGCCATACACACACAGCCATACACACACAGAAACAGCCACACACAGACACAGCCACACACAGACACAGCCACACACACACACAGCCACACACACACAGCCACACACATAGCCACACACACACAGCCACACACACACAGCCACACACACACAGCCACACACACACAGCCACACACACACACACAGAGTGCACACTTTCAACAGACACCATCAGTTGTCAGTGCACGCTTCCACCAGGCACACACACCACCAGCCGTCACTGCACGCTTTTACCAGGCACATACACACCACCAGCCGTCACTGCACGCTTTCCCCAGGCGCACGCACACACACCACCAGCCGTCACTGCACGCTTTCACCAGGCCTACACCACCAGCCGTCAGTGCACGCCTTCACCAGGCACACACACCACCACCCATCAGTGCACAATTTCTACAGGCACACACACCACCAGCCATGAGTACACATCAATTGTCAACTCATCCACAACTAACTATTGTTGCAATCGCAGTATGGCGCACTTTACTTTTTAACATTCATCTAAAGCGCAGCATGCCACCATTGCTACAATTCCAATCCAACCCACATAATTCCACTACACACCACACGCATACACTCCATAACACATGCTATTAGCTCTAACTCAAATAAATCCGAGACCTATTGCACTTCCAATGGTTTTTTTCTTCTGTGTGCGGCAGTGGAGGGTCTCTGTGCACTTCAACCATGGCTATGTGTGTCAGGAACCACATTGCGCGTGTGTGTGCAGCGCCAACTTCACTCCAAACATTCACTTAAAAGTGAAAAGATGTTGCATTTCCACACAGAGCGCCACGTTAGGGGTCAGACATGGCACCATTTCACAGTTGGAGAGAAAAGCACACGCACATGAACACCTTCCACAGCTGGCCACAAACTCCAGTCTACAGCTCGGGATCATTAGCACGATTTCACAGCAGGAGAGAAACACACCTTCACACATACACCTGTTCACTGCGTTCCACAAACTCCTGTACACAGCCTTAGGCTCATGAACATCATTTCACGGCTGGAGAGAAACACCCCTGTACATAAACACTTGGCCACAGCTGGCCATAAACTCTAGTTACAAACCTCGGGCCCACGAACGCTGTTTCACAGCTGAACAGAAAAACACACGGCCACAGAAACACCTGCCCACAAACTCCAGGCCACAACATCGGGCTCATGAATACAGTTTCACAGCTGGAGAGCAACACACCCGCACATGAACACCTGGCCACAGCTGGGGCCATGAAGTAGTCCACAGCTTAGCCTCACAAACCACTATTTCTATTAATGGCCTTCCCAGAGCTTCTCAGATAGAGAAAGTGCAACAACGCAACAGTAACAGCGGTTAGAGCTATACAAATAACATTTTCAAAGTAGTAAAGCCTTGAAAGGTCATAAGCCACACAGTTGCATCAGCCCTTTTGTTGGGAAATTGATCTCAGAACATTTCATCTGAAACCACAGTTAACGCCTGGATGTGTGAGAAAGGAGCAGAGAACAAGCATTAGAAATGCAATAGGTCTCGGATTTATTGGAGTCAGAGCTAATAGCATTGTAAATGGCAAGGTCTTTTTGCCAGGTGTTATGGAGTGTATGCATGTGGTGTGTAGTGGATTTATGTGGGTTGGATTGGAATTGTAGCAATGGTGGCATGCTGCGCTTTAGATGAATATGTTTAAAAGTAAAGTGCACCATACTGCGATTGCTACAATAGTTAATTGTGGATGTGTTAACAATTGATGTGTGCACCGATGGCTGGTGGTGTGTGTGCCTGTTGAAATTGTGCACTGATGGCTGGTGGTGTGTGTGCTTGGTAGAAGCTTGCACTGCCGGCTGGAGGTGTGTGTGCTTGGTGGAAGCGTGCACTGATGGCTGGTGGTGTGTGTGCCTGGTAAAAGCGTGCACAGACGGCTGGAGGTGTGTGTGCCTGGTGAAAGTGTGCAATGATGTCTGGTGTTGTGTGCCTGGTGGAAGCCTGCACTGACAGCTGGTGGTGTTTGTGCCCGGTGAAAGTGTGCAGTGACTCCTTGCGCCATGATGCGTCATACTGTATATATGACGCATCATTGGTGTCGCAAGGAGGGCGCAGTGAAAAGTGACGCATCGCTGTTTTCACGCAGCAATGCTTCACTTTTCATAAATGAGGCCCAAGTTCCCATTTCACATAAGATTGCAGACTTAGTAGCAAAGGACCCAAATCCTTCCCAACTAATAATATCCCACTTTCTCACACAGACAATCAGAAGAGAAGTCAGGTACGAGTGTTCTAAGGCCAAAGTAACAGTCTGCAATTTTCTATGAAGTTTTAAAAAAACACGTGTTTTTGGCTATTTTACAGGAACTTCGGCTGTCTTGACCCTAGTCCCTTTCTGTCTGCCTGTGCCCTCTGCCATAGCCCCAAACATGACCGATTGCATTGTCGTTGCCAATAAATAATTTATGATACTGGAGTAACAACTATTCTGTGGACCTAGGTTGAGAGCTACAATGTTTCCCTGCAGGTCCTAGACAGGCAAGGAAGTGCCAGCCTCCTGGACACAGAATCATGCACGCAATGAAAATGCAGGCTCTATAGTAATGAGAGTAAATGTTCAAACATAAGGATATTCTCCAAAATGTATGTAACAGGTTTACCAATGAAAGCCAATAATTGTGGAACTAAATAGAAACCGAATTTTGCAGCGGTTGTGTCTACTACCTGGAAATGTTAACGTCACAAACCAAAAATCTGATTATTTTCCTAGTACGTATTTTCTGTTGCTACCCAACTGATCAAATCTCTCCGAATTTATTATAAGTGCATTGCGTTTGTATCCTACCCCATGTTCTCATTCTGGCGGGCTCGTCTTTTGTAAATTGGCTGTGAAATTACATACTTTATTTTTCGATGTTTGGCCACTCGCTGTTTGATGAAGTGTGAACGGTGAAACCTGCAATTATTTCATCCCCGATTGCCTCACCCCGGTCCCCCAGCCCCTCCACACCCGAGCCGTTATGTTTTACCAGCGCTAATTTATGAAACCACATATCCAGCTTATTCACGAGCAGCGAACCAGCACTTTTGCTTTCATAGGTCAATATATTTTAAGTCCAACGCCAACTTCTCTCCATGCTCTTTCGGCGTCGGCGGCCCTACAGTTTTAGCAGGCTTAAAATATCAAAGGTAGTTTGCAGTGTCCTCAGACAACTCCACGTACCCGAAGACCGGGTCCTGGGCAGGCGGCGGCCCAGACTCAGCTGCGCCCTCACACAGACGCCATGAGGCATCTTTCAGCGGGGGTGTCGGGTTTGCTAAGAGCACTAAACTGAATTCCTTCATGGTCTGCCACCTTGACTTTATTAAAGGTGTTGGGCTGCAATAATAACCAGAGATGGAGAAGTCTCCTTCACTGGTCATAAATTACACTCCGCCTTCGCAGTGGCTGATCGTGACAGCTTCTCTCTGTCGGCAACAAACTTGGGCCTGTATTCCTGGGCGCGCGAGCGCCCTGCTAATGAATCTTCGGCGCGTTCGATCGGAGCGCGTTCTATGTTTATATTTTCTTTGTATGTAATAAATACATAGAGAAAAATGCGCTTGAGGACTACCCTTCGAGATTCCATTGCATAATGTTTTATAATAATTTTTAATTTGCGAAATGTGTCACGATATTTTGGTAGTTCTAAGTTAAGTGAAAAATAAAATACGAAGTCCTCATATTACAACGTATTTTGCTTCAGAATATTAAAAAACGAGAAGTGGTGCGTGCCCGTAGCCCAGAGCCATAAAAACTCAAGACTGATGTACAGACGCTAACTAAAGGACTCTTGGGCTCCCCCCACACTGCTACGCAGTGTGACGTAGGCCCGAGCCCTAAAGAGACTGAAAGGCAGTAAGAGAGCAGTGCCGAAGGGGTGTGTGAACACCTACAACACACGGGGATGACAATTGCAAAATATTTAAATTTTACCTGACAAATAACGCTTTAGTGTTTAAAGCATAAAGCACCCATTGGCGGATTTCACAAAGTTTGCCCGCATCGCAGTACTTATTTGAACTTCACCTGGTATCGAAGTTTCATGCAACACAAAGTTTTTGAGAGATCCCTTTGCATCAAATTCCTTACTATAAGGAGACTCTCCTGCTAAAACTCCTGGGGAAAATTCGAAGTAAATAAAGGCATGATGGGCAAGTTACAGCAATGGGTTGTGTAGTGAGGAGGAAGCAAATCCGCACTATTAAAAAAAGGAATGACAGAGTTCACAGTTCATAGAGAGGCAGAATGGTACCTTTAAATCTCGAGAGATAACTAATAGAAGGTCATTAACATTAACTTGTTCAGAGCTAAAAGTGTTTGATCGTGAGCAGATGCATATCAGCCACCGAGTATGGAAACAGTCCAGCCTGAAGTGCCAGGCCAGGTCCTCCCTGGTCCGGAAACAAGCATCCTGAGACAGGTTTAGCAGTATCACCCCATATCAGCCAGGCTAACTTGAATCCAGTGGCATGGCAAGCATGGGGCATATGTCTGGTCATGCCTATCCCATTTAGGGTGACAAATACAAAAATAATTGATGGCCGTTTTTTGGGGGGTGGGGGGTATCACCCTTCAATAGCCAGACTAGTTTGAGTCCAGTGGCATGCTGAGCACGGCAACTAGAGCACAGTGCAAATCATACCCTGTACATATTCATCACCTTAATGTTCATAGGGCCGATTGCCTAGATACCCCCTCTTAATAGCCCAAACTACCCTGCTTGACCTACTAAGTACCGCGTTTAACAATTTCATTGATCACTCTGAACACAACCTCTCCACTGAATACTCTGCTATATATTGTACTAATGTTCGCTTCCCCCACTTTATCTTAGCCCGGTAAACAAACCCTGGTTTCATGCTTCCTGCCCTATATTGTATGAAGTTTCTCACCCTATGTTGTATGTCTCTTTACTGTGCCTACTGAAAACAAGGTAAACGATGTACATGTAATTCTTGTAAAGCTGTACCCTGTGGTTATAGCTCTTGTAATCAATCTTTATGTAATTCTTGTAAAATGATTGGATGCCCTTGGGTCTAGTTTGTGCTACTAAAAAACTCAAATAAATAAAAGCTATAACTGTCTCCCCTACACCCAAAGTCATCACATCCATTAGCAAGTCTGGACACCACTCCACCTCCCCACCTACCTCAAACTCTCACCTTTATTTGCAAGTTTGAACATCCCCTCTGCCTAGCTCAAACCATTACCCCCACTTGCAAGTCTGCACAGCCACTCTACCCAACTCAAACCATCCCCAGACTAGCTACCTCCTCTACTTTGTTCAAAAATTCTTTCCACTTACTAGTCTGGCCACCTCCTCTACTTATCTCAAACCATCCCCTCCACCTGCTTGCCTGGCCACCTACTCTACCTAGCTCAAACCATCCCCTCCACTTGCAAGTCTGGACACATCATCTAACTCAAACTATCACCGCCACCTGCAGGTCTGGACACCCCTCTCATCTTGGCTCAAACCATCACCTGCACTTGCCAGTCTAGACACCTCCTCTACTTTGCTCAAAATATCACCTCCACTTTTAAGTCTGGACACCTCCTACCTCAAACCATCACCTCCACTTGCAGCTCTGGACATCCCCTACCCCTAGCTCAAACCATCACCTCCACTTGCAAGTCCGGACACCTGCCTCTCCCTAGCTCAAACCATCACCATCACCACCACTTGCAGGTCTGGACACCTCCTCTACCTAACTCAAACCATCACCTCCAATTGCAAGCCTAGTTAAAACCACCTCTCCCTACACCCAAAGCCACCACCTCCACTAGCAATCCCAGAAAAGGCTTCCTCGATTTGCTGCAAAAAAACGTTTAGCTCTGGATAAACATAGAACTTCTTGCTGTCAAGATGGAGTTCATCCTCCAAGAGATAGTGTACTCAACTAGCAGATTTATCCATATTGCTTGCCAAGCACAAAAGCAGTAGGAACTAGGAGATAGTGAGAAGGTTGACATTAACGGGTATTGGGCAAAGCAAATGATTGTGGCTTTAAGAAGCTGGAGCTTTTACAGTCCCGAACAAATGGAGTTTGCATACATTAGTAAGTGATGGATGGGTAGCACTCGTGAGTAAAGCGCAGTGCGGGCAGATTGTGTGCTTTTATTTAAGTAGTCATGTTAATCACAACTTGTGAAGGGGCTGTGATTAACATGAAAACTTAAACTAAAGCACACAATATGTCCAGCACCGCGCTTTACTAACAAAAAAGTACAGCAAGTTCAAAAACACAGCGTGTACTTTCAGAATAAATTTAAAGTACACGCTGTGTTTTTTAACTTGCTGTACTCTTTTGTAAGTCAAGCGCGGTGCAGAGTAGATTGTGTGCTTTTATTTCAGTATTCATGTTGATCATAGCCCCTTCACGAGCGGTGATTAACATGAAAACTTAAACTAAAGCACACAATATGCCCGCACCGCACTTTACTAACATTACCAAGCCCCAAGCCAGACAGCCAGGCTTACCTGCACAAAGGTCGAGCCCAGACCACGTCGCATCCAGGAAGTGCCCGTTTTTCACACCACTTGCTTTTTTAAAGCGGCGGCGAGAACTCTTTCGTGGGATGTCCGGTGTGGGCGAGCACTCCACGCGGTAGTGCGCGCTCGCAGAAAGAGAGGTGCGAGCGCACCTTAAAGGGAATAGAGCCCGTGGTCAATTCATCTAGGAGTTTGATAAAAGGCCGCACTGATAGCTACACAATTTCCTCTCCTGCTCCCGGCAGCCACCATCTACATAACCTCTTTAAGAGTGCAATTATCCTCCATTTCTTTGCACCAATATTCGATGGAAAAAGCACTGTCCCCTTCCAGCACAACACCTTGTATCAAGGCAATCGGTTTTTCCTATTTTTAATTCTACTCACTAAAACCATCCATCAATTTCCAATCAACTGGCGATCGGGACAGACTGTCTGTTTGCACATTATGCCAACCCTGTATGCTTTCCAAAACATACAAATATTCTTGAAGTGTGGCCGCCAGCCTGGCCAAACCTGTGGAACCTTTGCCAGCACCACCAGGTAGAAGCTTAACTAAAGGCTTGTGATCAGTCCTGAATACGAACTCTGTACCCCATAAGTACATTGGGTACTACTCTACTCCCCACGCCGCAGCTAGGGCCTCTCTCTCGATCACAGATTACTTTCCCTCAGCATTTGTCAGTGTTCTAGATGTGAAAGCAACAGTTCTGCCCACCCGTATGTTTTTGAGACAGAACAAGACCAACCCCTGTTGCACTAGCACCCACAGTTATGACAGATTTGAGCCCAATTTCAAAAGGAACTAAAATACCTGCCTGCAAATTTCACTCTTAAATCGTATTGAAAGATTCTTCTTGTTCTTGCTTCGAAACGAAGTTCCGACCCTTCCTCAATAATACTCTAAACCATCTGTTTTGTCAGCAAACATCTGCACAAATTTTGCATAATAGTCTATAAGCCCCATATAGGTGGGGGTCTTGGAGCCAGTTCAACAGCTCTTAACAAGTCTTTCCTCAGGTTGACACCATGAGTGTGTATCCCAGATATTCCACCTGTTCCCACAAAAGGAACATTTGTCCTTGCGCAAAGTAATTCCAACGTCAACAATTCTCTGCAAAGCTGGCTTCAAAACATAGTAGTGTTCCTCAGTCTTACCAAAATTATATCATCTCGGAAATAAAGAATGTTGTCCATCCCTTGAAACTCCTCCGACATCATGCATTGAAAAACGTTCCCCGCTGATTAGAGTCCAAATGGCATGCGCTGGAACTGAAATGTTCCCTCCAAGGTAATAAATGCAGTAAACAGCTTTGAATCTCAAAGTTTAAACTGATGGTGCCCGTTTTTCAGATCCAACTTTAAAAAATAACTACCCCCTTTCAACATTACCACCAATTCATTAATACTTGGTAGGGGATATGCATCTGCCACAATATTTTGATTTAATGACCTCAAGTCCACACACAATATCAAATGACTATCAGATTTGCGTGTGATGACTATTGGTGAAACCCAATTTAAGAACTCCAAAGGTTCTATGATTCCGTATTGAAACATTTCCTTTATCAACTTTCATACCGTTCCTGACAATAAACAGAACCCGTGTCAGCTTGTGTTGGACAGGAATAGCTCCCTTCTTGAGTAGGATATCCTTCCAACATTCCCAGTTTATTTTCAAACACTTGTTTCATTCAATTAAAAATGTCGGACACCGATTCTTCCTCCAATACCATTACTTATGTGGGAGCCCCGAGGTTGACAATTATGTGTAGGTCTAATTGATGCACCCATCTTAAAATTGGGGGGGGGACGTTGCTCAGATACGTAAAAATTTCCTCGTATGGTCCTAACCCCAAATTCTCTCTGTTTCCATAAACCCCACAATATCAATTGTTTCACTCTGGTAACCAGCGGAGGAAATGTGTTTGAGTTATAACATCATACAATCCCATAATTGCACAAATAAGGTTTTAGGCACAATGGTGTACATGGACCCTGTATCCACCATAAGTTGCACTGCACAGACATTTATTTTAAACACAGCTTTCAATCTATTCCTCCTTTGTCCTTCATCAATCATATCCACCTTCTATGCTTAAGATTCTTTCTGGAATCTCAACTGGCTCAGTGGGTGTATCAGACACATGCTACTTTACCACAATGCACCATCCTACACACCTTAGCAAAATACCCTAATTGACCCCACCTTCTAAACTCGGTTATTGGGAAAACAAAATTGAGTCAGATGAATGACTCAAACTCCCACAACAATTGCAACTTTTGGGTTGTGTGTAATTACACATTTTCCCTTTGGAAGTTGTAGGTTTTACCACTGGAAAAGTTTCACGAGGAGACCTGATAAAGGCTCCTATTTCAGAGACCACAGCCCCCTGGTCCTTTTTTGTTGTTCCTTCGTGCATGCATCCAATTGTTTCAAAACTTTGCAATAACTATGGCATCACTTAAAGCTGGGTTCTTGGCTGTCCATAACCTCTCTTGAATTTTTTTATTCTTGCATTAACAAGGAGTTGGTCATTAATCCAAAACGGCATTTGGTAGACAATTCACATAACCTAGCTACAAATTCATCTATGGTTTTCTCCATTTTCTGATGTTGGGTATAAAACTTATATCCAGTCATGACTAGGTTCTCTTCTTTAACATAACGAACTTCCAATCTTTGCTTGGCTTCTTTTAACACATACTGAATGGGTTGACCATTAGCCTCAACGGCCTTGGGTTAAACGTATCTAAACACACGTTGACCCTCCTTGCCTAGAGCACTCAACAGTAATTTCCTCTCCCTTGACGGTTGAAATCCATCACCATCCAAGGCCTCCAACTAAATATCAAACATTAAGATCCAATCTTCCCATGGCATTGGTGGAGTGACAGAGTGTATTAAAAACGTGAAAGTGATTACAATACCTACAAGTTCTCATGTATCTGTTAGAGATGGCCGTGTGACTACTCCCCGAGAATTCCATGACTAATACAACACAACCTCAGAAAGAACAAATGTCAGCTGATCAGTAAATTAAAGAAGAACCGTAGAATAAGAAAACAAATCAAGGTGTGCGCTTTACCATTAGAAACACTGGTAAGCAATGTAGTAAAGTTTCTCTAATGCACATCAATGTTGCTCCTTCAAGGTCCGCACATCACCGCTGCGAGCACTAAAAATACAAAGTGCACTGAAAGGCGTGCCGATCATCAAGCTCGGACAAAGAAGCGGGCAAAAATGACGAAACTGTGACCAATGTTCCCTCTAATTGTTTTTTTCCCATTTCATCAGCAATAAAGGTCCACTGTGCGCTACAGCCAGGGGCATGTGCAACTGCTCCTATCTCGTGTTGCTTGTCTATCTGCCCTCATCTCACCGATATATATAGAATTTTAATTTACATTTATCTCTTTTTCTTATGGAGACCTTCCCCCAACACTCCCCATTTTTTTTGTCTCTCTGTTATACCCACCTCCAACCTCCTGTCTGCCACAAAAGCATTAAACAAGCCAAATAGTACTTGCATACGCAAGAGCTATTTGGATATGTCATTTTTTTTTAGCTATACTGCATAGCTGCATAGCTTTAAGAGGAACGGAAACTGCATGACGTGGTCAATGCTGGCTTAAGCATAGCATTTTTTTCCTTTACTTTAAGCCTGTGCTGCTTTGCAGCATATCTAACAAAACATTGACAAAGCCAATAGATCTTGCATAGATAAAACCTATTAGTTGGTCAATATTTCAAACTATAGCCATGCACAAACAGCCAAACAAAAACGCCTGCAAGACCAGTTTGATTGCCCCATAGACCAGTGAACCGGTGTCTCCCCTGCAGCCTGTTGACATGTTAATGCACTGAATGTCAAGTCCTTTCAAGCAAAAGTGTTTGTAAAGGTGTTAAACGCGTTAGCCTATTTATTTAAATAGCTGCCTCGACACATTGCCACTCTGACCATAGCAGGATCTTGTTTCAACTGGATTCCTTCACCTTTCGCAGGGCGCAGATGAAGAGAATACTTCCTTCCACATTGCTGCATTCCTTTGAAATGAGCAGCTGGGGCAGTTTCTGTCTGTACCGTAATCTGCGGTGTGTTCCTGCAGAGGTGATGGGTGCCGTGAAAGTGTAAGGTGTGCACGCACCTTACAGGGAGCATAGACTGTGACAGGGATCAGCGTCACCATACGGCCGGACTGCTGTCTCTCACCAGATCAAACAAAAGATGGCCGTGGGTCACGTACGTCAAGTAATGACATGGCTGAATCACTAGACTGTCTGGATCAGCATCTTCAAGATGGCTGCGATTTCGATGGAGTACCGTTGTGTGGGTTCGTTAGGAGTTCCACTCACCCCTTCCTCTTACAACTGAGTCATATGAAGAGCCACACATGCGTAACAGTCACTGGTCTCCAACACCTGCCATCAAGTCACCGCCAAAATTGTTATGAAGAGACTGCACAGACGCAGTGATATGTAAGGTAAGTGACTTGATTTGCAAACACAGCTAAGAACTTACTCTACCAGGCTGGCCAGTTACTAACTGCCCACCTCAGAATCCCACTCTTCAAAACCACTCTGGAACCTCGCAGTGACAGGGTTCTTCTTATACAATGGAATGAGGCAAATCATGTTGGGCACAAGGCAACCGAGCACTACATAAAACAAACAGACAACTATGAAGGGCAATCACAAGGCAGAAAGAAACATGAAGCTATGATTTACTATATGGCGAATTGCAATATGAAATATTTATCCCACAAAAGTGCTTCAACTTAACTTTTAATACTAGCAGCCATAATTAATAGTTGGCTCAATAACAAGATATGCTGAGAGGGGTCTGTATGAAAATCAGGTCAGGTAGGAGTTTGTGATTAATACATTATACACTGATCCTATGAAGAAAATGTGACTGCCTGTTACTCAAGGAGCCATATGTTCCAGCAGTTCCCCAACTCTAAATCATTTAACTCCACTCCCAAGAAGAACATCTCCCAAAGGTTCTCAGATTCTAACAGTGACAAGACAAACAGAAATCTCTACACAGTGAGCGAATTGATCATAAGTGATTTTGAGAAAATTATGAACTCAAGGAAAACCTCAAAATCTTTAGAGTATCTCTCTAAAATCTATGAAAGTTGGTGTGCACAGACTCTTAACCCAGTCTGTAGTGTAGGCAAGGTTGGTTGCTGGTCTACCTCGTAGTTGGAGATGTGAATTGCTTAACAGTTAGTTTAGTAGAGCGTTTTAATACAGTCCTCCACAGTTTACTAACCAGGGTCAAAAGTCCTCTAGTTTCATGTGCTAGATTGGGTTGATGAGTTGAATCTATTGCATATTTCATAACCAGGCTTTAGAGAACAGAATGTACAAAATTGCAACTGTATGCTATTAGCGGTCAGACCGAATGGCTCTTCAGAACACAAATATTGGCTCCACATGACTTCCGGTACACGCAGCGGACGCTCGACCTAGACCGGGAGCACCAAGCTAAGCGTTATTTTGTAACATTTGCACTTTTCTTCAAATGTTAAAACTTTTTTTAAACGCGTACTTGCACAACTGTGCATTCTTACCTCAGCACTGTCTTTCGAGCCGGTAGTCTCTCACCGCCCGCTCCCCGGTCCACCGCGGGTTGTCTCGTTTGAGTGGAGGGAGCAGGGGTATTCAGTAGTAGCATCACCGTGGGAGCTGAAGGGGTGGACCTAAGTTAGCTGGCTAGCTGCTTAATCGTAAAAAAAAAAAAAAAAAAAAAAAAAAAAAAAGAAGAACATGACTTCCGGTACTCACAGCGGGCGCGCCGCCGGCATGCCAAAGGCAAGCCCGACTGCACCCGTCCGCGCTCGGACGGGACCAGGGGCCAGAGACGCTGCAACTTTCACTACAGGTATATGCGCATATACACCTGACTATCTCCGTTTACTTAGAAGGAAGTCGCATGAAAACTTATCATTTCTTAAATCCATCTAAAATGGAGAAGTATTTGTCAACAGTGTCCATTTACATTCACACCATCGCATAATAAAGACTCAGCAGACAAAGGGCATGCTTTTTATAAGATGTTCCTTCTGAACTGTAGGTCTCTGATGAAACATGCAACCGAAATTACCATGCTTTTAGAAGACGCGCTCCCCGATCTATTTCGAACAGAGACCTGGCTGACTAGCGACTGACCAAGCTCTGGTACAAACCCTACCCACCGGCTATCTTATTCATAGATTAGATCGCAAAAACGGTGAAGGGTGAAGCATTGCCATCATATATAAAGAGCGTTTCTTTTGTCAGATCACACCTGACCTATTGCTCAATTGTGAAAACTTCATGTTCTCCATTAGCCTTTCACCCACACAGACATTCTCGGGATTATTGATTTACCGTCTCCCCGGGAACACTGGGCAGTTTCTCAATTGCTTCAGCAAAACGGTTGCTAACTTAGCTAGCACTCCCTCCAATTTTACAGTCATGGGAGATCTTTACCTACATCCGACAATTCAGTTATCTTGGAATTAGTTGAGAGCCTCTCAGCACTCCAGTTCAATCAGAAAGTGTCTGGACGCACGTACATTAAATGTCACCTCCTGGGTCCAATCTTTACCAATATTGAGGATCTCTGGGTAGGGTTCTCAACCCAACTTGCTTGGTCTGATCATTTTTTGATCCCCTTCTCTTGGGCCATCTTGGGACCACTAACTTTATCCAACAAGACTATTAGATAGTCTATGATGCAAACTTCCTCTTAAACAGTGGATCTCAGTTTTAGACGCCACCACACCTCCTAAAAATGACAACCCGAATGTGACCAACGACATGTTTAATCAATGGATCACACGTTCGCTAGACCCAACCCTCCCTAAACAAGCAATCGTCAAAAAGAACAGATCTAAGTTAACACCATGGTACTCCCTGAGCATTCGTGAACTCAAACAAGCTTGTAAAAAGAAGAGAGAATGGAGAAGAGATTATGCGTTATCTAGCCAACACAAATATAGGGCCAGCATTAAAATCGATCAAAATGAAATTTTAAAAAGCACAAGCCTCATACTATGGGGAAAGAATCGCTCTTTCCGCAAATGCACCACGGGAAATTTTCCATATTGCTTAAACTCTGACCAAACACCCCGCACCACCCGCTAGCACAGACACAGCCCCCACACACTGCAATGACCTGGCTGAATTCTTCTACAAGATGATTCACGATATATATCTCACATTCCCAGGCTCAACAGTCCAGGTCGACCCATACTCGACGGATATGCAACCCTCCGATGTACAAGTAAAGCTAGAGCCTAGTCCCCTCTTGGACACGAGTACTCACAAATCCATTTTCACGCAGGTTAAATCAGGCTCTCTTCGGGACCCAGCCCCCCCTTATGTCTTGAAATTAGCAAGAGATACCCCTCTACTGGTGATTCAAGAACGTATCAACAGCTCTATCTCCTCTGGAGTGGTCCCCTCACCATGGATGGAAAATGCCATGGTAAAAGCACTGCAGAAAAAGCCCAATCTCGATCCCAAACAATGGGGAACTACCAGCCGATTTTCCTACTACCAGTAGCTGGTAAAATCTTAGAAAGGCACGTCAATTCAGTTTTATCTGGATTTGTAGAATCAAACTTCTTGCTCCATCCCTCACAAACAGGGTTCCGGCCCTGTCAGGGTACAGAAACAGCTCTCCTCGCCATGGCAGAAAAGTCCAGGAGGATCCTGGATCAGGGAGGCACTACTGCCATCATCCTCCTGGACTTCAGCACTGCATTCGACACCATTAACCATGCATTCCTGATGCACAGACTCAGGAGTCTAGGATTGTCAGGAGATGCAGCCAGATGGTTAGAATCTTTCCTAGAAGATAGATCTTTTCAGGTCTTCGAAGGAGAAGTGGTGTCTAAACGTATGGCCCTCAGCTGTGGAGTGCCTCAGGGATCTTCCCTGAGCGCCACCCTATTTAATTAATATATAAAAACCCTGCAAACAATGGAAGCGCAAGTAGCATGTAATTCTTTGTCTGATGATTCACAAACTGTCATTAATCTCACCGATACACCTTTAAGTGAGAAAGAGACTAACATTTTGGCATTGGGGCTCTCCTTTAGTGCTAGAAGCAACTTTGACTATACTAGTACTAAAATTGATTTATATTAGTATGTACGGAAGCTCAAACTCCGCAAATTCCACTCACTACCAAAATCAGCGAAAACAGTACCGCCTATGATACCAAACCTGAGTTCACCTCGTTAACAGCATGGGAAGCGGAATTGCTACAAGACTTCTTACAGATGCAGGAGGAGACTGCAGTAATATCTTCTAACCTAGACATAGGGCATAGTCTCATCACAGCACCTACCAAATTCAAACCCAAATCTACATTTTGTCCATTAATGTTAAAGGACAACATTGACATGTTTCGAGAAAAAGTCTCGCAGGATCTGAGGTTTTTGTACTTAAAACAGGTCAAGATCAATAAGAGACACCACTATCGTGACTTTGCTGATCACCAGCTTGTTAAGAAATTGCAAAGCAACGTGAATGTTATTATCAGCCAGTCTGATAAAGGCGGAAACGTGGTGCTATGGCCAAGGACAATGTATATGGAAGAAGCCCTTGGCCAATTAAATGAAAGGGAATGTTACAAAAGATCGACTATGACAGATGTCAAACAGGCCTGGAATTTGTTTTACACAAATCTAATGGCATGGAGGAGTATGGGTCTATTAACTATGGATGAGTTCAAATTTTTGGTAAAAAAAAAAAGAAGATCACCCAGTGATGCCCGTAGTTTATTTTATTCCCAAAATTCGTAAGAACAGTACCAAACCACCAGGACTACCAATAATTTCTGCCTGCAACAGCACCCTGGAGAACCCAAGCAAGTACGTGGATTTTTATCTGCAGGAACATGTTAGAAGTCTCGCATCTTTTATCCTTGATACTGGTGACTTATTACAGAAACTAGAGGGAGTTATATGGCAATCTGGATACTTGCTGATCCCTTTAGATGTATCCTCCCTGTACAAGTATTCACCACAGGGATGTATTGCAAGCTGTTGAAAATTTCCTGAACTTGAGACCTATCTGTTTTTATGAACACAACAGAACGTTATTGTCAATGATTAACCCTTTTTTTTTAAGTTTTCAAAAACCTTTATTTAATTATTATACGGTACATCAGTGTAAGACATTTCAACGATTCAAAAGTTGCATTGTACTTCAGCATTAGCCACCTTCCCGTAGCTACAACATTTTAGTAATAACTTCGCCCCCCTCAATTCCCTCAATGTCAACCTGTTTCTTTGCGGCACGAACATTCACATACTCCAGAGTAGACAATAACGTGCAGTGTAGACAGTAATAGTTCTCCATACCTTTTGACATTAGATGGCATAGCTCTTAATAGCAGAATCTTCCTATCCCCAGCCTTCCTCCCATGTCCCCTTTACCCGCTGTTCACATATGGGATTACGTCAAGGCATTCCAAGCAGTCTCCAAAATCTATCCAGTGACACCTCTCCTCCATGTATCCTCTGGCCAGTCCACCATTAGCGTCTAGAGGGGGTTCTCCTATAGACCTAGTATTATTCTCTACCCTTGTGACTATGTCTTCCTGTCCTGCATCAGTAGTGCTATCCTGTGCTAACAGATAGTCAGTGGGCCCCAAATGTCCTTCGGACAGGACTTCATTGGTAACATTTCTGCATAGAAACCCAGGTTTTCCTGCCATGTAGACATAGTATGGATCCAACATTTAAACTTGGGTGCCCTCCCTCTCCCCCAGCGGCAAGCGACCTGCCGTTTCGCCAGGAGCAAACCCATAGCAAGAAATTTTTTGTGCGGAGTATTAACATCTTGGGAAAGGCCTAGAAGACCCACCAGTGGGAAAGGGTCGAGTCTAATTCCTAGCATAGTTGATAGGCCCTCAAATGTCTGTGTCCAAAAGGTTGCTACCTGGGGGCAGCTCCATGCCAGATGGAAAAAGTCTGCTCCTTCCCCGCCACATCTAGTGCACCTATCATCTTCCCGGAGATGAAATCTGTAGAGCCTGGCAGGGGTGTGATATAATCTATGTAAAAACTTGAAAAGTATTAGGCGCAGTCTGCTATTCCCAGTGACCACTTCTGTGTGTGTGCAACTGCGCTCCCATTGCTCGGACAGGGATATCTCGAGGTCATTGTCCCAGTCTTGTCTGGCCCCGCCTGTGTGTGCTTATAGAGAAGGGATACTACGTGTCTGGGCGGATCTTTCTGTAAGAATGCATGCAGGGGTTCGAATGTAGTCGGTTCCACAGGAAATGCAGGGGTTGTCGCCTTCACACTCTGGCGAAGTCAAGCATATTGGAACGTGTCCATTACAGTAGGTGTGCGTGGGGCGAAGACTTGTTCCATGGTGCGAAATTGCCCCCCAAGATATAGATCTCCCCATATGGAGTATTTAAGGTTCTCCAGCATTCTGCGGCAGATCCGCTCTCATGTGATAGCAAGTAGGGGATTACAGGTCCGGGTAATGTTGGGAGAGTAAAGCATCGGGGATTCTAATTTACGGGCTATTCTCTGCCACGCCACCACCGTACAGTCCACTGTGGAGGGATCCCGTCCATCGTCACTCACCGACGTGAAGAGGTATGCCAATGGAGGCGTTGGCGCCATGTAGCCGTCCTCTACTGCAAGGTGGGGTATATAGGGTGGCAGGTAGAACCAGTACGTCGCAAAGTGGGCTTGCGTGTAATAGTATTCAAAGTTAGGAACATCAAAACCTCCCGGATGATAAGGCAACATCATAGTGTTCAGGCTGAGCCGCAGCTGCTTCCCACCCCATATAAGCCTCGTGAGTTGCGTCCCAAGTGTTCTAAAAAAGAAGCTTCCTGGGTGGTACGGTATATTAATAAAAAGGTATAGCAGTTTAGGCAGCAATACCATTTTTATTAAAGAGATTCTCCCTGCCATAGATAGGGGCAGGCGCAACCATTTAGTAATGGTATCAGTGATTTTAACCATAGTAGTACCGTAGTTAGCCCTCATCAATGCATCCTTGTCCCTAGTAATGTAGCTGCCCAAGTATTTGAGTTCTTCCGATTCCCATACCAATGGGTAGTCTAGCTGGTGTGGTCGCGTGGCCTCTGTCAGGGGAAAGATTGCAGATTTGGACCAGTTAATCTGAATACCGGATATGGCTCCAAATTTGGTGATCTCCCGGAGGATGGGGGTTAAATTTTCCTGGGGTTTGCGAATATATAATGTCATGTCATGCGCATAGAGGGAGATGAGCAGCTGCCTGGCCGGGTAGATCAAAGCCTTGTCATTGTGGTGCTGCCGTAGCTTTGCAGCGAGAGGTTCAATGGCTGGGGCAAATAGGATGGGGGACGGGGGCAGCCCTGGCGCCTTCCCCTGGAAATGGGGAAGGAGGATCTGACGCCATTTAACAATACCAATGCCACTGGACGGTGATATATTAGTTGTATCCACTGGAGGAAAGAGACGGGCATACCCATGCGGCCTAGTATACCCATCAGATAATCCCATTCCAGGGAATCAAACGCTTTGGTAGCGTCGAGGAAAACTGACACTGCAGCGCTTTTGGGGTCTATGTCCTGCAGTACTGAAGCCAGAGTTCTGAGGTTATGTGCTGTGGCACGATTTGTTATGAATACCGCTTGGTCGGGCAGTACAAGTCTTTGCATTAGCAAGTTAAGCCTGGTCGCTATGACTTTTGCAAGTATTTTCATATCGCAATTTAGTAAAGTCAGGGGTCGATAGGAGTCGCAGTTTATTGGGGGTTTTCCCGGTTTGAGTAAGGAAGTGAGTACTGCTTCACGCATGGACTCTGGCAGGCACCCCTCCTCCCGTGCTGCATAGAAAACTTCCCGGAGAAGAGGGGCTAGTATGGGGACATATGTTTTGTAAAATTCAATTGGTAATCCGTCCGATCCTGGGGCCCGTCCTGACTTCATTTGCATGATTGCTTCAGTTATTTTGTGTAATTCAAGATCAAGGTCTAGAAATTTACGCTGAGTATCACCCAGCCATGCTCGGGCCGTATCGTCTAGGTAGGCTGCGAGGTCCAGTGTGCCTCCTCTCTGGGAGGAGTAGAGCGTACTGTAGAAGTCTTTGAATGTATTGAGCAAATCCGGGAGATTTCTGCAGAGGTTGCCCTGCGCATCTAGTATGGCTGTAATGTAGTTGGAAAACTTTGGGGGCCTAATTACAGCAGCTAGGGCTTTCCCCGGTCGGTCACCCTCCCCATATACCCTCGCTATGTATGGTTTACCCCGGAACTTGCTCTCTCCATGAGCCAGTTCCTCGTATTCTGAAAGCGTGTCGCGCATTTTAGCCCTAAGGGTGTGTCCGTCGGGGTTCGCGGCTATGTCAGTTTCGAGCTGTTTGCGCAATGATCTTAATAAACTGGAAAAGACGCTCAATGTCCCCGCCACCTTTGGAAATACACAACCCCTGGGTCGTGACCTTAAAGGCCTACCACACTGAGGTAATACTGGAGACCAAATTAAGATTACGTTAAAAAAAGTCCTGATATCCTGCTCCAGTTCCGTCTTAAAGACCGCATCCTGCAGGTGTAGGGGTTTTAGGCGCCAGCTCCTGTAAGGGGAGTGCTGTGTCGGGGTCTGTAGGTCTACCATGGCAGGTGAATGGTCTGAGTACGTACGAGCTAAATGCGTCACGCACTTCATCCAATGTGTCATTCCTACCGATAAAAATATGTAGTCAAGTCTGGCCCAAGTGGAATGGACCGCCGAGTAATGGGTGCCTTCCCTCCCATCAGGTTGCATATGCCTCCAAGAGTATTAGGTAGTTATCTACTATTAGCTCCTGATGCACTTTACTTGTATTAGTGTAATGGGCAGGGGATGCGTTAGAACGGTCCAGTTGGGGCCGGATAGTCGTGTTAAAGTCCCCGCCCCACACAACATACGTTGTGCCTATTTCTTGAATTCTGTTCCATAATTGCAGAGGAGTGTGCGGGGTTCGTCAATGTTGGGGCCATAATAATTTGCAAAGGTCACATCATAGGAGTTCAGTCTTCCCCATAGGAGGCAATAGCGCCCACCCGTATCAACTTCGGACCCACCCAGCACAAATGACACCCTCTTTTTTTTTACCAAGATCGTGACCCCTCTAGCATAGGTGGAGTAGGATGCGAAGGAGCGATGGGATGCCCATCTCGATGCAAACTGGGGCGTGGTTACAGGGCACAGGTGTGTTTCCTGTAACATGGCAACTGAGATATGGTGGCGGTCTAGGTATCCCAGCACCTGTCTTCTTCCTCTGGTTATTCAGCCCGCGTACATTCCATGACAAAATTGTAACACTGTGCTTGTCACATGTATTAACTGCCATTGTCCCTGTGTATACGATCTACATTCAATCGTGCTATTGTTGCTATCAGTGCAAGGATAGATAGGCATTTGACATCTAAGGAATTGTCTCCCACCTCCCACACCGGCATCCCGAACTTGCTGGGTAGAACAAATCCCTCCCAACCTTGAAACCCCCCCCAACATACTTCGGACGTCCCCATGTTAACATGGCGATATGGGGAATGCCCACTTAGTGAAACACCAGGGGCACACAACCTGCCCTCTGCTTCCCTTACTCTCACCTGCCTCTGAAACTGTATCCAACAGTCAGACCCGGCGGGACGGGGGCAGATTTCCGGGCAGAGTCATAAGTAATATATGTGGTAATCAGTTTCATACATCACCCCTGCAGTTCGGGATAACAGCTGCGGATCGATCTGGAGGCCTGCAAATTGTATAGAATTAGCAGAGACTTCAATCCTGTTCTGATAGAGGGCAGGGAGATCTGGAACGGTCTTGAGCTCCCGAACCTGCTGATGTAGCCTTCCGGTGGCGTTTAAGGTAGTCCTCAACTTGCTGCGGGTTCTGAAAGAACTGTTGCTTCCCAAGAGGAGTGATCTTCAGTTTTGCTGGGTACAGCATTGTGATGGGGATTTCTTGCGTTTGAAGCTTTTTCTTAACTGCGGAAAACTTGCGTTGGGCCTCCTGTACTAATTGAGTGAAGTCAGGAAAGAACTCAAAGGTAGTTCTCATAGTGTACTTGCTTACGTTCACGAGCCAGACATAGAACCGTGTCCCTATCGCGATAGTCCAGGAAGCGGGCTATAACCGGTCGCTGCACCGTTCCCGGGGGAGGTCGAGCCGCCAGAGATCTAAGTGCCCGTGCCACCACCAGGTGGTCAGAGAAAGATTTACCTGCCGAACTGGTCAGTTACTAATTTTTCAACGAAGTCCTCCATCCGGTCCACATTGGGGACTTCTGCCAGGCCTAGGATTCGTACGTTGTTCCTTCTGGAGCGTGCCTCCAAGTCCTCATACTTTTCGGCTATGACACGAAGCAGTTTGTCCATGTGTGTGAGTTGACTTTTACTGGTGGTGGCGCCGTCCTTCAGGTCAGACACTCTGGTTTCGACCTCTTTTATGCGAATGGTCATGCTGGTCTAGTTTGTTGACCATTGCTTCCATTCTTGAATTTATTGTGTCCATTTTAGCGTCTATACAAGTGAGGCTTTGTCTCATACTCAATAGCAACGATTTCCAGTCTTTCTCCACCTCACCTGCAGCACCAGAGTCCGCACGCCCCACGGTTTGTGAGCTAGGCACCTTGCGGGTTATAAACGGAATCTTAGATTGCCTTGTGTCTGTGCGCCCCATAACGGCAGAAGTCTGGCTATGTCACGGGGTGGAGTCAGGCTGAAGAGGGAGGAGTGCAGGGTCTAACATTCCGGGAAGACACTCCCAGTCCCCAAGGGGTTCTTTTTAATTTCTGAAACAACCGCTATGTGGCTACAATGGCCAATATCACCTATGGTCATGTGATGGGTGTGACATGTTTAGCTACAGCCATGTGACAGGGAGGGCAACACGTATTCTGCTCTTTTGGAGGTAATAGTAGATGCCCCCTCCCTTCTGTGTTCAGATATGGCATAACATCTTCTGCCCTATGGGCACACATAGGTTACGTGGTCTATTCTTCTGCCAGCTTTATACTCTTAACTCACAGCTCTGTGCCTTTTTCCCAATAGTTACACTTTTTAATAAATCATTCATAATTCTCTCCTTGGATGGTTAGGAGACTCTGAATATTGCGGCACCTTGGGACCACTTTGGGGCACAATCACAACATAACGCCCCGAGATATGACTCTATACACTGTCCGTTGACTAGGCTAAGATGGCGGCCGCGCCCGTGGTCGCTATCACGTGTTGTAACGTGATTGGCGTGGTCCCCCCGTCTCTCCGTATTTGTATACCTTACGGACGGGCCACCGGCACGGCTGAGGAAAGGCATCTTCCAGGCTCGTTACGGTGAGGAGGTGGTTCGGGAGTCACCCGGCAGGGAAGTACCAAGGGGGCACCTTGTTCCATGTGAGATGTGGAGTGTGTTCGACGCCGTGGGCGTATTGGAAGCGCAGTGTGACTGTTTTAAATGTAATAGTTTGTTACGATCGCACTTTTACTCACTAGCAAGCAACTGGCGGGCACAGCGGTTTGGCTGTTTAAATCTGTGGTACAAGCAACAGCACAACGGTCATTGTCCTTTTGAGGGGGTAGTTCTCCCGTACATTTCTATACGAATGTAGCAATGAGGGAGCTGGTGGCTGTTTGCTCTATAAAGGGCACTTATGATATGTATCCAACATGATGTATGACTGCGCACATTGAAAGAGACAATACATTATACAAGCCCCTGCACGTTTTCTCTCCCTGCAGATAAAAAGTTTCTCCAAGGATCTAGGGACATACTTACGTTAGAAGCACCCGGTGACCTTGTTGATACCGGAGCGGTGGGTATGATTAGCTTGGCTGTCTCCTGGTAATATTCCACACATTACCATACTTACTTACTTCCCCATGTGTGTTTTTTGCCACCCTAGGGTTTACATGTTTTTAAATATGTCTTCTCACCTGTTCTCTCCTGGCAGCGCGTTACAGAACTAGTGTCCAAAAAAGTGAAGTGGCAGCATTTGAGTGCAGCCCTGATGAAACTGCTTAACGAAACATAGCAGTGAAACATGTCGGCACTGGCAGTAGGTAATGGTATGCATGATTAGCTACCAGCCTTTTTAATATTCAACAGCACACGATCACCGCCCTATGAATAAAATTGGTTAAGGGACTGGTGTGCTGTGTGTGTTTTTAGGCACTCAGTTATACTTGTGTTTGTTTGTCACCAGCAGATTTTTCTGCACTTCACTATTTGTCATTTTATGTGTTGTTTGTTTTGGACACGTCTTTCCTTTCCTCTCACTTTTCTTTGAGAAGCAAGTGACCACCGATGATGAGACAGGGGCCTGTCTGGAAATTGCATACCAGTTACCCCGATGGTGGTGTTTCCGTGAGGGGTCATCTGCTTCTCGCACATTTTTTCCTCTATCAAGAGTAGAGTCCAATGTTTGATGTTGACTTGTGTGACCAATTTCGGGTTGGCTCACTTTGAGTGGGTGTTCTGTGGTGTTGCCCGGGAGAACAGGTCTTTTAACGTGGTCGGAGTACAGTGCATTACCTCCTTATAATGTGTATAAGAGTGTAGTGGGGAGCAGGACATTTGGACCCCCCTTGTGAGTCACGGATATATGTACACACCATTGGATTGGGTCCGGATTTGAATTGTAGATTGTGTCTGTGCGCCCCATAACGGCAGAAGTCTGGCTATGTCACGGGGTGGAGTCAGGCTGAAGAGGGAGGAGTGCAGGGTCTAACATTCCGGGAAGAGCCCAGTCGCATCTGCTAGGACCCCAGCCGTCGTACGTTGACAGCCCGCCTCTTTTCCTGACAACTCTGGCCTCAGGCTATCCCAGTTACCGCCTCCGTCGGAGCTCTTCCTTTATCGCTCCCAGCAGATGCAGCGATTATTCTGCGATCCGGCCGCCTACACACTTGAGGAGGGCACTGGAGGATTCCGCAGATCTCTGGGCATGCAGCGGTGAGAACGAATTACTCACCAGTGAGTAAGTAAGTAATTTCTTTGTTTGATTATTTAAAATCTTACAATATTTCCAATACACAATCATATTCAGGTTATATAGTACGATACAGTAAAAAAATAAAATAGACAATTTTGTCCTTAAAGTTTGAAATGCTTAGATCTTAAAAACATTTTTAAAATTTAAAAATTCATCTATTTTTCTAGTTCAGTAGTTATTATCTTTAAAAATTTTACAAAGGCAACATTCATGACTATATCATTTGGATGAAGACAAATTTTCAGTGCCTGCCTGCATGTTCTTATACCCCGGAGATTGAGGTGAGGTTTGAGTAATGCACATCTTTCCCTACGTAGTCCAGGACAAATACATAGAAAGTGGACAATATTTTCTTCTCCACCTTTGCAGAGTCTGCACAGTAGATTGGAGTTAGTTTTTTTTCCATGGCAGAGCGTGACTAAGGCCTGGCAGAAGTCCAAATCTTGTGTTCATAAACCATTGTTTACTTCTTTCGGACCATGGTATCTCCAGGTATTCTTGTACTTTCTTTTTTTCGTAGGCATTTATTACAGTCCACGTGTGTTTTCTTTTTGCCAGCACGTTTTAGTCATGTAAAAGTGATAGGCAGTTGGATGTTCTATTCACTATTTTTTTAAATGATCCATTGTTTATCGGTTTGTTACATATAGGCATCAGCGAGAACTCTTCTAATGCCTCGTGAAGATATCTCCAAGCAAATGATTTTTTGTTGTTTTTTACTTCCCACACATGCAAGGATGGCATTAATGGATGGTTGTCTGCCTGGCCGGGCTGGAGCCTCAGAGTTGCGCGGCCATCGTGGTCGTGCCCAACCTAGCGCCCCCGTCAATGATTAACCTTTGCCTGGAAAATAATTTCATTCTATTCTCCAACCAGGTATTCCAACAGGTGAGGGGAGTGGCTATGGGGTCCGGTTTCTCCCCTAGTTACACCTGCCTCCATATGGGATACTGGGAGAAACAGGACCTCATACCCAACTACCCGGAAATGATGTCTGATAAGGTTGTGAAATGCTTTAGGTATATTGACGACCTGTTGATTATTTGGAAGGGCTCTTAATGTGAAGTTCTGCTCTGCAGTTCATAGGAGAGCTCAATAGTAACAACTTGAATCTTCGCTTTACTGGACAAATCAGTGACAGGTTGATGTTGAAATTAGTATCCATGAAAACAAATTAGAAACTAGAATGTACAGGAAACCCACTTCCGGTAATGCCGTGTTACACGCTTCCAGTCTCCACCCTGCACACCTAATTAAAAGCATCCCTTATGGAGAAATGCTCCGTATTAGAAGAATTTGCAGCACTGACAAAGACTGTATGGGGTCACAGAGAATGCAGGGCCAGATTTGTGAGGAGGGGGTTATCACCCAGATTTTGTTGACAAGGCCATATGCAAAGCCAATCAACCAGGCAGGTCGCAGTTATTGACAGGCAAAAAGAATTTGACTTAAACAGAACAAACAGACTAGATTGATTTTAACCTACAGCTGCAAACACCAAACTATTAGCAAAATTGTAACAAGCATTTGCAATGCAATAGGTCTCGCAGCATTAAAGTTTGAGTTATTGGCATTGTGTATGACAATGCCAATAGCTATAACATTTGCAAATGTGACACCTATAGCATTTGTAATGCAATATGAGTTGTATTTACATGACTTAGATGTATTGATATTACAAATAATAATGGCTTTTCATTTTTTTAATACTTAAATAAAAGTTATTGTAATTGAGTTGGTGAAAGGGTGAAGTGGGTCGTGTCCCCGAGTGATGTGGTGGTGTCCCGAGTGATGTGGTGGTGTCCCAGAGTGATGTGGTGGTGTCCCCGAGTGATGTGGTGGTGTCCCCGAGTGATGCCCCCGAGTGATGTGGTGGTGTCCCCGAGTGACGAGTGGTGCCCCTGAGTGATGTGGTGGTGACCCAGAGTGGTGTGTTGGTGTCCCCGAGTGAAGTGGTGGTGTCCCCGAGTAATTACCACACCCTATAAATACTGAAAACCTCCGTTGTGGTTTTTATTGTCTGCTATGACTGCTACATTCAAGGGTGGCAGACTCCAAACAAAGGTCCTCAGTATAAGAGGCCTCTTAATTCCTAAGGGGCTGGAACCGGCTTCATTTGAATCACGTTTATAGGTCACCCAGAGTTTTGAGTTGCTAAAAAGGAGCCAACAAGCCTGGTGAAAGTCCAACCAAAATGAGAATTTACCATGGAAAAGACAACCAGATTCACTGATTCCTGTGGGAATTCCTCATTTCTTAAGCTCTCATTATGAGTGGTCTGCTAAATGGCCTAGATTTTCGACCCGACCCCCCTCCCCACCCCAGCTGAAGTTCTCCCTCAAGAGTTAGAAAAAAGCATGTATAGGCAGCTCTGGGGTGTTACCGATACCTGGGCTAGGCGTACAGGCAGTGGTGGGGATAAACAAGCCCATTACAAGTTGGATCCTGAAAGTCCACCAAGAAATGAAGAATTACCAGGAAATGGGTAACTCTGGGTTTGATCTCTCTTGTAGTTCCTCATTTAGCAGAGGTGTTTGGGTCCTCCAGCGGAGGCGGTAACTTGAGGCAATTGCTTCTTATTCAAGCCTCAAAAGAATTTTGGGGACCTTCGTTTTTCTTTTAATTACCAATGAAGCACTGGAACAGTCCTACAACATCTTTAGTCACCACTTTTTGTTTGCATTTTTAAAAACGTGTTAAGTATGGGAAAATTAAAACCACACATGTCAAAATGCAACCAGATGCCAAGTGGTCCCATTTCATTTGTAGCCCCTTAAGATTAAGACAGCCCTGGCTTCTAGGCATTTGCATTTTTGCATTCTTCAGCTTGCAAGTCTAACTTTGCATACTATCGTGCAGCTTTACACATTTCAGCATGAAATGGCCGCTGGCCAAAAAGTCAGGGCTTCTTTGAGCCTGCCAGACATGAAATCCTGCGATATGACAACCAACTAAGAGGTTGCACAACATAAATTAGAAATACGTAGGAGAATGTGACATTGTGATAAATTCACAGCTGGCACGGAGGACTTCACCCCCTGTTCCCCAGAAGGGAAATGCATTGGCTCCTTTCTGCATGTAGCAGCAAGTATTCTGCTTGGAAGACGCAGCACTGAACGTGATACCACTTCCGCTTCCCACATTACGCTTTACGCGCGCACGCTGACAGCGGCTTCTAAGAAGTTACACAGGTGCAGCCACCCACCCACAGATTGCGAAGGCCGACGTCACGGACATATCTTTAACCGGATGGAACGCACTCCTCCGGGAGCACGCACCAAGTGACATACGGGCCGCACCTACCTGACGGACCAGGCGGCCACGCCTTACACTTGAATCCGCTGATGATGAAATTTGTACTCTGACTGTTTTGTGCCGTCTTTTATGGTGTGCTCTGAGGTGACGCGCCCGGCTAGAAACAATCGGAAATATAATAATTCTAGTCTTGGCGCGTGGACTCTAAAACTGTAGACACACCTTTATTTACACGCAATAGAGGACACCTTGTCAGCAGAATAAATAAACACATTCAAGTCATAAGATTTTATTGCGCAAGCCATTGTTTTAGCGGGAGTTTCTCAATGTATAAAAGACTCGATGCTGCCTTATGTAGCGCTGGTGAGACAGACCCACCCTGCAGCCAAGCCTCGTTTTCTCCAATTACATTATCTCTGCTTCCTATCTGATTGTATTTTTAGATCTCTAGCGAGACCCACACACGCATGTCGCTACGAGACCTAAAAATACAATCAGATAGATACAAACACCTACCAAACAGAAAACCTCTCCGTACACCCCGGAATCCCGCCGAGGCCGCCCCGGAAGTCAGGCACAGTCGCCTGTGACGGGGGCGGGGCCACGTCCAGACCGGAAGAGGAGGCAGGCGGAGGCAGGCGAAGTCAATGTGTCTCGCGGCCCGGGGCTCCTGTGAGCGGTGTGGAGCCCCGGGGCCGCGCTAGCAGGAGGTTGGGCACCGCGTGCTGAGAGAAGAGTCCCCGACATTGGCCAGGTAAGTTCCAAAAGGCTGGGGGGGCTTGGTGCACTTGTGTGTGTGTGTGTGCGTGTATGCTCGTGTGTGTATGTATGTGTGCGACGGTGACGGCGGGGGAGGGGGGCCTCGGTGCACTTGTGTGTGTGCGCGCGTGTGTGTATGTGTCGGGGGGGTGTCTCTGTATGTATGTATGTGCGTGCGTGCATGGGCGCTTGTGTGTATGTATGCGCATGCGTGTGTGGTGCTTGAGCTTCCCAGGAGACAGCGCCTGGCCACAGCGCGCGTTCCAGTTTCAAATCGGCTCCAAGGCGATGCGCGCGGCCGGGACTGTCTCCTGGGAAGCACAGTCGCTAACAATAGATCTCTAGCGAGACACAGCGCTGACGCGCTGTGTTTTCGCTACGAGACCTAAAAACAGTGGATAAAAGGGATATTTGAATGTCTCCATGCTGAAACTGGGGAAGGAGAAGGAACACGGGAGTGGAGAGGACATGGAGCAGCATCCATGGCTGCTGACTCGCGAGCTGGTGATCCCGGTTCGAGTCTCTGCGGCGCTGCACAACATTCTGTGATTCCATGCAAATCACCTAATCTCCCTGGGTGATAAATGGTTATATAAATATGCTGCAAGATTAAAAGGCAAAACTTTATGAAAATATAGTTCCACCAAAGCAGATTTTATCAGTATTTTGGCGGCGGGAAACTGATAAGAGAAGGGGACGAGGAACAAGCATGGGTAAATGCAGGAAAATCTGCTACAGCCAATAGAAATGGAGGAAAGGTAAGTGGCACGCACAGGAAAGAGAGGAGGTGGGATGTAAGTTTATATTAGAAACAATAGATTTCTCAAGAACAGCGTAAGAGCTATGCAGGTGAAATCTAAAAATGGTAGTGCACCTCCATGTTTTGTGTCTACACTCCATTGAACTGTGGGGCATGTAGAGCCAGCTCAGATTTTTAAGAACACACAGAAAATGTAAAAGGGAAGAAGAAAAATATCCTTTGCGTTTTTACAGGCCTAGATTATACATGTCTGATGTGACGTTTGTTGTTAGTTTGTTATTTAGTGTTGAACACTCCTAATTCATTAAAACGTTATTTACAATAATTTACAAGCTAATTATTCACTTTAAATCGCAGGCCTTTTTCAATTAATTAGCACCCAAAGACCATAGCCTCTGGTAAGTAAGAACATTTATACATAAGGAAATTCGTGAACTTAAATAGCCTTGACATTTATCAAATCTTTTACTTTTAATATGTTCATGATGAATTCTAATGCTCAATAAGGGCTTCATCTTTACAACAGACTGTAGAAAGTATCAAGAAGGACTGCCCCGACTCCAGCATTACACACATAATGCGGTTGTAGTTAGCAAAGTCCACACATGTTGGCACATATCTGTAAAACTGTATTAGCACAACCGAAAATATCACTAAAAATAAAATGAATGAGTCTTTTTTTTTGTAGCACGCCCAAAATGTGTTAAATTATCCCACATGTTAGTCCTATTATGAAACAGTTTTGAGAAAGTCAAAAGTTCGGAAAAACTTGTATTTTGTCAATTAAATTGAGACTCGGGATAGCTCTTTCTTACAAACACAAATGTTCCCCCAGCATTAGGAATACAGTAGTACTTTGCCCTTAAAGATTAACGCCGCCATCGCTTGGACTAACTATCAAAAACATTGACTACGTACAGGTGCTCAGCAAAAGGATGCACTTAGGACCCCCGCCCCCTCAAGTCTCCCATTTCCCATTTCTCACAGATATTAATTGGCCTAGGGCTGAATCAGGGTCCCCTAAATGGTTGGGGGCCCTGATCAGTAGGGTCAGCACGTTCCCTCCCCCTACCCCGGTAACGCCCCTGGCTTATTTTACCTCGACTCTAATAAATTGTTACACAATACATATAAACCAACAATATACACAGGAACCTAAGAGTGTATTGCTCAGGGCTGAAACAAATTGAAAACAGGTGAAAAAACAAAAAAATCAAATCAGTCTGTGTCCAAATCAGCAAACAGGCCGCCCCTCCCACCATGTACCTGTTTCGTCCGGCATTCTGGCAATCTGATTCAGCTCCTATCCACTAGAAAGTCTGTCACGCACATCACTGCTCCGGCAGCTGGGAGATTTTGCTCAGCAAGCGTAGCTGAAGGAGTCCATTGAAGAAGTTAGGTTGGAGATTGCAGGTTACTTCGTATGGGCAGCTTCGCCACTGGACCAAGCCTGCAAGCAAGGTGCCTCGTGTCATCTGACCCTCGCTGGGCTTGGAGATGGGCCGGCCTGCTGCCAAGTTATTACTGACGTCTCTTAAAAATAGACCGCTTCAAACACTTCTCACGTTCTCGGGGAATCCATTGGGAGCGGCCACCGAAATACATCCATGCGTGACTGGCCTCGGTGGTATGCTTAGCATGTCCTCTTAGACCAGGCCTCACCTCAATGACAGCTCTGTGCGACACCCCGCGAGCAGACAGGAAGGCGGGATATGCGGCTCTCGCAGAGGCCTTCAGAATCAAATGTCCCATTGTGTGTCCCACGCACGCTTCCTCGGGCCAGGCCATGCCAATTGCACCACTGTCTGGCAATTATGCGCGGGTGCTGCACAATATTGTTCCAGTTACCAAGAAACATTTGCACCAACCGACATTACACAGTGTTGCACTAGTAATCCACGGGGCTTAATTTGTAAAATAATAAGTGCCGGGGCCAGACGGTTTGCTCAGAAACACGCGGCACACGCTATCGAATGTTGAGTTGCCAAATACCAGTGGAGCGTGGTCTCGACACCACCTCATGTCTCATTCATCTATTACCAGGCACCACCCGCCTCTCTGTCTCAATCTTACATATGCCTGCTCCCGCTCCAGTTCACTTTTACCGTCGTTCTCCCCGCCCCACCCCCTTCTTTCCTTCTTGTGTGTTTTACTCCCTCTTGCTCTGGGTCAAAAGCTGTGGAGGAAAAGTAAGCGCTGGTCCATAACAAGCATTGGCGGCCGCCAGGGCCGTTTCTAGGTGTTTTGCCGCCCTAGGCGAGAATTGAAAAATGCCGCCCCCTCCCTTTTACTACCATCACTCTCTCCCCCGTCATCCAGGCTAGAAGAATAAATCCATTAGATATAAAAGAACTTGTATTAAACATTAAACAATAAAACACATTAAACATGAAATAAGTAAATAAGCACTGTTCATGATATTTGAAGGGGTGTGGAATGTAATAAAATATCTACTTGTCCATGGGACAGGTTGCTTCATAAATCGACTTGTCCTGTAACAAAATCCACTTGTCCCTTTGGTGCCATAGTGCAGCGGCAAATTTTTGCTGCAATCTCATGATATAAGAGCTGTGATAGCCGCCTGGCCTCCAAAATGAAAGTGGTCCCCATTAGTTAATTACATACCTTAAAAAGTGTCCCAAGTTTGGATATTGGAGCAGTGTTAAACTTGTAAAGACAAGTGTTTTGCACGGTATCAAAGACTACTTAGATCTGAGCTTACTGCAATCTACTGAAAAATCATGCACAGCAGGCCATAAAACAGGTCCACAAACTGACCAGTCCTGCCAGCCCACCAGACACTGCCTGATTGCCCTATATAGCCAGTCTGACCCCGATCAATGTTCTCTTTTAAAAACATACTTTTCATGTTTCTTTAATATTTGACCTCCGAGCATTGCATCAAGAAAAAATCTGTGGCGTGTTGCAAATATTTCCTCTATAAAACTGTCGCAATTGTTACAGTTCCTACCCAATGTTTGTTCAGAATTGGTCACGTAGGTTTACACATTAAAAATGGGAGTTTTGAAACAAAAAAGATTGCCACAATCTGTGCAGTTTCGTGATCCGTTATCAAAAGTGTGTTAAAGTTAACTTGCAAGAAAAGGTAACATACACTTTCAGAACCAAAGGGTAAATACTGGAGGAATAGCTATGCAATCGCATTGATGTAGCAAAAGGGGGACGCTGCGAATTTAGTAGGCTAATAATTTGGGAATGAACCAAGACTAAACTTGCGTAATAAAAATGTTGCACGCCTCCAAAGAAGTTTTCCAGACGTCATCCCACCATCAGACATATTGGATACTATTAGAATTATTTTTCCCCCTCAGAAAATTCTTTCTACTCAGTTAAGATACCTTTACCACGTTTCCCTTGAAAGGAACCGTTTATTTAATCTGCAGAAGGCCCGTCGTGTATCTATGGGAAACCTGCGAGCTCACTCTGAGAAGTGCAGGTTATCCTGGCCACCTCCGAATCACGCTCGCGAAGACTTTTATGGCAGTGCGTTTCCTGAAATGATGTACAATAACGGGCTTGGTAATGTTAAGCATTTCTAAAAGAATTCCTGGCTTGGGATTTGTCGAAATATGTCTCAAGCCAGACATGTTCTGCAAACCCCATCTACTCTTCGTGTACTTATTACAGAGCCATTAGTGTGAGAAAAGATGCATACACAGCTTCAATATGAGAGACATTTTGGCACATTTAATAATTATATTTGAAATATATATACCAGGAAATGGTGCTTTTAGGAGTGAACAACCTACATGTATTGCATTCAATGCATCCGATCCATTCCATTATATCCGACCGAAAGATATATTTATATATTTATTTTCACAGCCAGCGGCCTTCGCTGACTGCGTGACTCACCGGGCGGCTGGTGCACTGCTCAGTGCAAGACTCAAGTCACGTCCCCACGACCCACCACGGCAGGGCTGTGGCTGATTGCAGGCTCGTGGTGCCAGGGTCGGAGTGGAGACAGTAAAAAAAGAGGGCCGGGAGACGGAGTAGGGACCGGTCCGGACGGGACAAAAAGACTGTGTGGCACTGTGGTATTTAATTCACGGCCATCACAGGGCACTAGAGCAGCACCGCCAGGCCAGCCGACAAAGTCCGTCCCCCGCGCGCGCCGAGAGATGGTAGCACGGTGGCACTGCACTTGTGCGCCGTGTGCGTCACCGTCCTGGGCTGCCCTCCCTGGCTGAAGCACTGCTCACGGATTGGCCACAATTGTTTCCCAGGGCCGTCATTGGTAGCGCTATTCAGCGCTACAAGATTGACGGCCCTGGGGACCCACACTAGTGTGTCCCGACCCGCTCCAGTCCACACGCCACCACTAATCTAGGGTGCACGCCACCCGCCCCCGCCGCCACTAAGCTAGGGTGTGCCCCGCTCGGCTCTAAAGTGCGCATTTGCGCAACATGATCAGGTTGATGTCACAGCAAGCAAACAGCAGGTGCGGCGCGCTTGCACAGTGCACTGCACATCCATAGCCATGATTTGCTACACAACAAAAAGCCGCCCTCACCATTTTGCCGCCCTAGGCGGCCGCCTAGTCCTGCCTAATGGCAGAAACGGCCCTGGCGGCCGCACAAGCATTTGCGGCCTCGAAATGAAATAAATACAAGCAAGGATAACGACGTGAGCATGCACCTCAGCTGTACGTGAGCAAGTCACGCCGTGAGCATGCACATCGGACGTCTAGGGAGCTCGTCATCACCTTCCCGCGTCGCCTGCTGTTGCCGAGCCTGAGCCGCTAATCCTGCACACTTGAGGAATAAAGACCGGCCTCGAGAGCAGCGGGGGACCCCTGAGTCAGCCCGGTGAGTAGGGGGGGGGGGTGAGGGTGTGTGTATGCAGTGTGTGTGCCTGCGTGTGTGTATACTGTGTGTGCCTGTGTGTGTGTATGCAGAGTGTGTGTGTGTGTGCGCGCAACTGAGAACTGAGAGAGGCATGGCTGACTGAGATCGGAGATGTGCACGGCTCCGGGGGCTGGCCATGCGCGTTCACGCTGGGATATCGGCGCTCGTCCACCTGTGAAGGTCGCTTCAGAGGCAATTTGGCAGCAATAGGTCTACGAGACCTAAAAAGGAATTGGGTGCTAATTGCAAGTGATCCCGGATTGGGTAGTGAACGGACACGTTCTCCCAGTATCACTTAAAGCAAGCCCAGATCTATGAGTAGTTGCCTAGTATCGAGCAGCCAAGAGGTCAGATCGAACAGCTCCTGGCTGAACAGCAGTAAAGGTTTTTTTCAAATGCTCAGTTTGCAAAGCCTGTAGGAATGGTGTGAGCAAACAGAATACATGACTCCCTTTAACGACAAACTCTTTGTATCCAAAGCAAATTGACATGTAAGACAGAGTACGCAGTGTATGTGCTGGAGTGTCCTTGTGGACTGCGCTATGTGGGCAGCACTAAGCTGCAAGTGCACAAAAGGATACTCCAGCACATACGGGCCAGTACCAACGGCAACACGGCGTACCCAACCAGTCGCAAGACACTTTGATGAATTCCATGCCAAGAACCCAGCAGATCTCCGATATTATGTGATCGACACAGTGCATCCGTTGAGGAGAGGTGGTGACCGTGAGGCATTACTATGGAAGGTAGAGACTAGGCATATTATACTTTTGGACTGCAAAGCCCCAAATGGATTGAATGCCAGTGAGGACTGTTTAACCTATCTGTAATGAGTCTAAATGATGAAACTGTACACATATGCTGCTGCCTACTTCTTAGACCAATTTGGTTTTTAACTTAATTTAGATTTCATGAACTTTTTAGCACATGGTTTGCACTTTATATAATGACTATTTATTTGCGCATTTTGCACTTAATATCGAACAAGGATGTTTTTGGCATTTGCCCACACGGGCTGTATTATCTTGTTTGTTTGAATCATGAGTCAAAACAACACATGGTTACATACTGGGTGCCATTTCAAAAACTCATAGGAATTTTAAATGATGCTGTTAGCCCATGGGAAACAGTTTTACATTTTTTTAACTGTTTCTGGCTGCTTTTCTATTTATCAATACGAGTATGGCTGTACCAACAAATGTGGTCAGACACTTTAGAGCGGAAGAGCATATTATTGAGTATTTATCAAGATATTTGTACATATATTTATTTATATGTTTTTATATTTATTCAATGTGCTGCTATTTTGGTGGTATCTATCATTTCTGCTCAATTTTATGTATGTTACATCTATTTCTGACCTTCCACATAATATTCAGTGTGTGGAAATGCAGCAGTATGTTTTCTAGGTCTATTAGCCAAAACACTGCAGCTGATGCACATAAAACACGTCATACTTTTTTCACTTTAAATGTACAATCCGCCCGCTCAACTGTGTCATGTGATCAAGGCCCCACGCAGGCTGAAACGCGTTATGGCGGCGGTGGTGTTGGGCACTAAATAAATATATTGCACCACCAACTGGGTTCGCTTCATCTGTTGGCTCATAGTTCCCGATGACGATTTTTGACACACACAGACACACATATCAAAAATCTGTAACTTCGGTAAAGAAACCAAAAAGGACAATGCATTTCGACAAACAGTCTTCTTTAGATGCCTTATCGTCGGAATAAAGAGTCCCACACTTATTAGTACCTCCTTGGCTCCTCCCAATAGTTGGAGTGCAGCGTGCTCTAGAGTCTTTTAACTTGCGGTTTGAGGAAGACTACAATCCCCATAAGTTTAATAGTGGTGCTTGACTTCAAAGGAGCCCAGATTAACCCGCAATCTGGTGCCACTAATGGCCTGTAGAGGTGAGTGTTACAGCTCTATTTCACTCCGATGCAGGTGTTTATCGTTCCTTCTCCAGTCCCCAAACGTGTGTGTGTGTATATTATATATATATATATATATATATATAAAAAAAACAAGTGACCGGTAACAAGTAAAGGCAACATGACTTTTGTTAACCAAGGGATTGGTAGTTTGCTGGTCCACCTCAGGAGCACGACGGACAATAGCTGCTGCTAACCGCAGCCCGTGAAGTCACGGGGACGCTGGATCACGGTATCGCATCGTCACGGCACAGTTTTGGACTGCTCAGGGGGTTGAGGCGTCGGGGACCCGAGGTGACTTTTGGCATTTAATTCTGGGACTTTGGTGGCACTAATTCAGCCTTCTCCCCCTTTCGGGCTGAACAGGGCGCATTGAAGAGCCACTCCGCAATTTTGACTACAGCCGCATTGCATGCTGGAAGACCGAGTCTTTCCAGCACTGATCGACAGTTGAAACCATTTAAGGCGGGCCGGAAACACTCCAACTACTCTTGGAACTCTGCATGAGGAAAGAGGGAGCTGAAGTAACCCAAGGCAGTAAAGGCATCTGAGGAAGGCAAGATGTAACAACGCCGAAATGCATTATGCTGTTAACCTGCGCCCAAATAAAAGGTTACCTGGTATCCCCGCGGAGTCCTTTGGTCTTTTTCAACAGGAAGGCCCCACTCTGCATTATATATATATATATATATATATATATATATATATATCCATCCATTGGCCAACATAGTACAACCGTTTGGCATAAAAATTGTCACGTACGCCGATGAAAACTGGTTGTGGCCTTAAATCATCCTGAAAATTAATCTGCTAGTTTAGGTCCCTGTCTAGAGAAAGTTGTACAATGGATGGAGCTCTCCTGTTTAAAATTAAACAGGGATAAGACCAAATTCATGCGCCTAGGCAATCCTCCCATCTCTAGTACAGGGCCAACTTGGCCAAAATGTTTAGGCCCCACCCCACCGGAAAAAAGAACTGTCCCTTTGCTTACAAAGTGGCTAAATTGTGAAACACCCTTCCCCTTGATATTCGACAGGAAACCAATCATCTATCTTTAAGAAAAAACTTAAAACTTGGCTATAGCAGACCCGTCCCCTAGGTCCACGTCTGCAGATAGCGCTGGGATGCCTTAGGGTAGCTATGCGCTCTATAAATGTTTATTTCATTCATTCCATTTTGTGGATTTTAAAACTGCATTCAACCAGTTCATCATACAAGCATCATGAAACAAGCTCAATGGGAGGGGGTCAGAGAGATCAATAAAGGGGTCTGGGTTGCTTTTTAATCTTAGTTGATATGGCAATACATTTATTTACATGCCCTCAGTTGGCTTGCCAGCCTAAGCAACCAAAAAGAACACGACAACCTGACCAGGGTTCAGCACAACCAAAACATTAGTCCAAGTAAAACTAATATTGGTGCAGCACACTTCCCGTGCCCGTTGTCCCCAGGCACAAATCCGATCAGCAAATTATGAACAAAAAGGTGGGAGGCGCACCCATTAAGGAATTACACAAATGCTTTTAGTCCAAACGTTTTTTTTCTTCTTTATTTAGGTAATTTTACCCAATGCACATACACAGCCAACGTGTTTAGTTACTGGTTGGAACTTCGTCAGGGCTTATGCTCTACTGTTTAGGTTCAAACTAAGAGCCGATTGTAGTTGAAAAACGGACGTAATTAAGAGAATGCAAATCCACCAATCTGGGAAATGCCTGTACTTTCTTGCAGAAAATAGGCCAGAGAGCTGTACATGTAAGCGACACCGTAACGTGAAAGAACTTCACAGGTCCACAAGTTTATAAAAGACACAGATGCTCTACTTGATAAAATTCTCCCACCTCTTTGTTCCTAGCAAGTTTTTCTCACATAATTATAAGAGATATACAATATATCTGTCCTGTACGGGAAATGCTATATGTCCCTAAATATAACATTCTCACTTGCATGACATGTAAACTAAAATATCCAAAAAATTAACAACATGTACAAGGTGTGACCACGAGACAATGTATCTCGAAACTCCAATATTGTTTGTATTATATTTTCTTTCCCAGCCCTGATGAAGTCGTGGGTTCCTGCCCATTCGACGAAACACGTGTTGGCTGGACTTGGAGAAAGTCTTAAAGATTAAATGAGCCATACATATAATTCAATCTGTATTATTCTTGTGTATTGACATTTGTGACATTGTTTCTTGTGAAATATCTAACGTTGGTGTGATAGGATTGTACATATACTTGAATCTACGGATTACTGGTGGGTAAGGATGACAACCCATACCTAGACACCCAACAACCAAAAATAATAGTGAATCTGGGATTGTTTTGCCTATATAGTTTTAAGCGCCAAAACCACCTAGAACTGTCATCCTTCTATTCCCTAGAACTGAGATCTATGTTGGATGATGGGGAGGGGGGGGGATTGATATTATTAGATCAGTGGCCTTCGATACCTTGAACCACACTATTTTAATCAACATACTCTCAGAACTGGGTATTAGAGGACCGGCCCTTAAATTGTTGACCCCCTTCCCTTCCTCTCTGATAGAGTCCAATCAGTTGAAGTGGAGCTTTTGCTTCAGAACAGTACTCGCTCCTGTGTGGGGTGCCTCAGGCTCTGCCCTCAGCCCCACGTTGTTCAATTTGTAAGTCTCCCCTCTGGCCAAGATCATCAGGCAATGTGGGTTCTCAGTGGTCTTGTACGCTGATGACACCCAGTTGGTGTCAGAAGTTGAAGAGCCTACATTGGCTACCGGTGGAGAAGAGAATTATATTCAAAGCACAATGTTTAGCTTTTAAGGGACTCCATGGGGCAGGACCTGACTTCTTGAAAAAGCAATTGAAATGGCATACACTAAGCAGAAATTTGAGGTTGGCTCAGTGCAAACTCCTTCAAATGCCCAGAATTAAAAGTTCGTTGGGGCGGAAGAAGTTTTATTTCAGGAACTGTTAACCCCTTCCCTGCTGGGTACATTCCCCCGCTGTGCTGGGGGGGAGGGGGGGGCCCGTGCAGCGCCCCCATGCTCATGAGGAGCTCAGCTCGTCATGAGCTACAGTGCTCCTGTGCTCATGACGAGCTCAGCTCGTCACGGCCACACCGGTTTCTTTAGAACGTTCAGAACAGCAGGGGAATTAGCCCAGGGTGCGAGCGTTGTAAAGGCCATGACGAGCTCAGCTCGTCATGAGCACCGTAGCTCATGATGAGCTGAGCTCGTCATGAGCATGCAAGGGGTTAAAACCTGGAACCCGCTTCCCGGTGAAATAAAGAATTGTCCAACTATCCTGCCTTTCAGAAAAGCTTTAAAAACCTGGTTGTTTGTAAATTAAGTTCAGTACTGGATAGCGTGGCAACCTTCTTTTTCCATCCGGCTCAAGCGCCTGAACGCCGTTTGGCATTTGTTGTAAATAAATGTTTAAATCAAATCTGTACGTTGATAGCAGGATGATAAATTATGTGGAATTAATATTTATGATCCATGTAATGGACCTTGTATGTGCATGTACTGCAACCTACTATGCCAATTCTACTATATCTAAAATGGACTGCGTGCAAGTCTTGCTCTAGTGACCATTTGTTTAAATAATTATATAATTAGACATTACGGGCATGATTTTTTTCTTCAGTTACAAAAAGATGTGTGGTGTGTTACCTTTTCAGCATCACGTTATAAAGCAACACCCTGCTTGTGGTGCCGCTAAAGAAACAGTTGGCCATTTTCTATTTTCCTGTACAGCCTACTCTGACCCAAGACGTATTTGGCTAACACCAATATGTAAAAATCTGGGCACCACTAGTAGTACTGTAGCTCTACGTATCATATGCACAAGCACTTTAATGCCTTTAGCGATAGCTACAGCTAAGTATCTCGGATGTTTACAACAAGGGGTGGTGAGGGACAGAGTCTCTGAATTAAGCAGAAAGCTCTCACCCAGTCAAGAGATCAGGGCTAGATCCAACACCGTTTTTTAGCTCACTGCACCATCCCAGTTTCAGAACCTGGCTGTATGCAAATTAGTCTGTTCCTGTCCCAGTGCATGATGGGAACAGGGCAAACCAAACTACAAAAGCCAATTCTTACACTGGGAAGGAAACAAGCTCCCGGGGACCGGTTTCTGGCATTACAGCCGTCTTCGGCCCGGTTTGCTTGAATCCTGATGGTGCAATGAGCAAGGGTCTCACATCTGAGATTACCCTTCCACGCTTAGGGTGGACAAAAATATTTACAACAAGGGGTGGTGAGACACTACCACCCCCTTTTCTGAATCGTTTTTGGCCACTATAGGTGTGGCAGGGTATACTCAGACATGAGTCCCTTTCTCACTGCTCCATCAGGATTCAAGCAAGCCGGGCCGAAGACGGCTGAAATGCCAGAAACCGGTCCCCGGTAGCTTGTCTCCTTTCTGGTGAAGAATTGGCTTGGTAGTTTAGTCTGCCCTGTTCCCATGATGCACTGGGCCAGGGACAGACTGATTTGCATATAGCCAGGTTCTGAGCTGGGATGGGGCAGTGAGATAAATAACGGTGATGGATCAAGCCCTGATCTTTGGACTGGGTAAGAGTGGTCTGCTCAATTCAGACACTCTGTTCATCACCACCCCCTTTTCTGAAGTATCTCGGATGGGCATGGTCTATTAGACAGAGACTGTTAGTCACTTGATTGTTTTTCTTTTAGTTAGTCGGTCTGCAACTTATACTGTCATTTTTAATCAGAAATTTTATCCTATACTTTTACAAAAATGTTTTCTATAGAATATTATTCTGTACTTTGTATTTGAATTTTAATATACTATCAAGTCTTATCTTTAACTGGAAGTTTTATTCTTTAACAGTAATGATTGTTAATCTGTTTTTTATATTGTTCTATGTACTTGCTTTAATGAGTGAACCCCGAATAAAGCATTATTTGACTTGACTTGCAACAATTGTTTAAATACTTAGTCCTGGCAGCCAAGACATTGACCTCCCTCCTCACCCACCTACGGCTGACCCTGGATCACCTATCCTTCGGGAAACAACTCAAGACCTGGCTGTTCGAGCAATAGCGACCCCCCCCACACACACACCCCCCTCAGCGCCTTGAGACCCTTACGGGTGAGTAGCGCGCTATACAAATTCTTGTTAGTGAGACTATACTGATCATTAGAAATTGAAAATTAAAATGGTCATCAGAGACCTCATCCAATTCGATAGAACATGCGATCGCTTTTCTTTACAACCATTTAATCTGGCATGTTCCAATTGTAAACGGAAGCTTGGTGTGGTGAAGAAACTCTTTACTTTACAAAAATAGGGGAGGGAGGCTCAGTGGTAGGAGATATCTGCTATTTAAAACTAAAGCCCCATTCAAGTTGTAACAACTCAGGTAAGTGAATCAGATAGCACAGCTAAATCTCTTCCTTAACTGGTATGCTAAAACATTTAATCACAGGAACCACTAGGAAGTAATCCCTAATAAATAAAAGAACCGAGATATTTTTTAACATGGTAGTGCAGTGCCTATGGGTATATGTTGATAAATACTAGTGTTTAATGTTACAGGAGTGACTTTCAAGGAGAAGAGTAAAGCAAAAGCTGTTTATAGAATAAAATAAACGGCCATCCTGCATTTTTTCGACATGGTTATAACATAAGGGCTTCAATAATTATTTACATGATAAAACATTAATAAATGACAAGCATATTTAGACATTTAGACTGGGCCGATCACTGCAACTGGATCTAACCAGCATATGGAAATAGGCACAGTAGTTGCTGTTTGTGTGTGGAAGAATAGCCGCTTGTACACCTGACATTTCAACGCACTAATCGTAAAGAACTGAAATCTGGTTCAGTAACTAGATAATTGCTTTTAAACTGGAGATTCAATTATGAATTGACAGAATGTATTATTGGAGTAATTTAAAATCTTGAGAAATAGGAAAACTGGTTTTATTTCTGAATTATTGCTCATGATGAATAAATAATACTCAGATCTTAGAATATTGTAACACATTAATTAGCCAAAGTTCATATGGTTAGAAATGCAGTGAAAACTAACAATTTTCAAGTTAAAAAAAATATGTTCATATGTATGCACCAAAAATAGACTGCAACACGTAATCCAGATGCTGTTAGTTTTTTTAAACTTACTTTGTGCAAGTATTGCACATTACGCTTTTTTAAAAATTATTGTGGATAGTGTGACTACGCGTGTTTCCATGTCACTAAAATGTTTCAATTATTCACCACACACTAATATATCCTGCACACTAATATATCCTGCACACTAATATATCCTGCACACTAATATATCCTGCAACCCCTAGTCCAACCCTGTTGCGTATTCAAGAACAAGCTGGATCAAGCATCAGGAATAAATTGCTTAGTTTTTTGTAAGACCCTCACACACTATTAGCGTCATGCTTCACCATCAGATCTTATCCTAGTCCATAAAAACCAGGATAGGCTCAGTCATTTTTCAGGGAGCACTTTTCAAATTAAAAAAAAAATTCACAGCAAAGATAAAAATGCCTTGGGATGCCCAATAATAAGGGATACCGGGTATCTTAGGCAAGGTCAAAAAACATGATGAATTGAAGGGGTCTCTAAAAAGATAAGTATTCTAAGGGGTGGAGGAGCACTGGGGAAAAAAGGTATGAGAACTGTGAGGTTATGCTCAATGGGGACAGGGGATGAGTGAGCCTGGGGGACAGGCTCAAAGGTGTTGCTAAAAAACTAAAATATTCAGTCACTTTTTTTTTTCTTCAGTCTTCCACCTTCAGGTAACTACATATAAAAACAAAGCAGCCTCTATTAGTTAATGCACTGCATAGGTGTGTCTGTAACCAGAGAGCCACAGAACTGAAACCCGGTAGGTGCAGTGGAGAACAGGGGCTTGTGTATGTTTAAAGCAACGAGGTCAGTCTGACAGAAAACACTGTGGACATGTATGTCATTATTTAAAACTTGCATTACACAAATTGTAGGTAAGGCTGCTACAAAATACGCAAAAAGGTTTTGATTTTAAAAAAGTGCTTCCAAAACATAGATGTTATCAATACCCAAGATGTATGTAGTGGAATTTCTTTATATAACTGTCTTTCAAAAGCACACACTTCACAGCTCAGATGGAAACTTCTATGCAATACCACTTAAAAAGAAAACAATCTGCGTCATCAGGAAGCTTCAAGTGATTCTATTAATTAAAGCCAAAATAGGCTTCCAAGCACTCTTTACGTTTGCAGTTTGACAAGTTTAACACGTTTACAATTGTTCTGCCTGAAGCTTCAGCTGAAGCATTTCAACTCAGAATAAACTGTTCTGGAGCGGTTGTCTTTCAACAAAAAAGTGAACTGTTTTTCGTTAAATTAAAAAGGTATGGGAACGTCGTGCCCTCAGATCCCTCCTACTAATACTGGTGGTATTCTTACACCTCTCTTTTTTGCAACGTTTGTGCGAGTTCAAGGACAACCTATATAATCACGCAGGCTTACTTTGTCTCATGAGTCGCGCACATTCAAGGGTCCTAGGGCCTTATTTATGAAGGCCTTGCGCCACCGGTGCGTCACTTTTAAAATGGGAAAAAGTGACGCACCGGTGGCGCAAGGCCTTCATAAATAAGGCCCCTAAAGTTTAACAGGCTACAGATACGCCAAATGTGCTGTATCGATCATAACCAACTTAAGTGCCTTAAAGTCATTTTTGCTGCAATTGCTGTGCTACGGTAGTGACAAAACCAAAAGACTGATTCTTAATTAAGAACGCCCCCCCCCCACCCACTTCTGTTTTTAGGTCTCGCCTGTCGATGCGCATGCGCATCGAGCTTGCGAGACTATGGGGGCTTAAACACTCTTTAACTAACTTGCAAGGAATCGTGGCGATTCCTTGCAGTGCCCGTGAAATTTAAGCTCAATGCGCATGCGCATTGAGCTTAAAAGCGCGTGCACATGCCCCCAGCCGCCTGCCTTGCCCACTCTCTCTCTCACAGCCTTCCCCAGCTCCGCCCCCTCACTTCTTGGTTGAATGGCCGCTAGGCCGTGCCTCCCCTACTCTCCTCCTCCCTCCTCCTCCCTCCTCCTCCTACTCTCGTCCCCTGCCTGCCGTGTCGCACCTCTCCCCGCTCCGCCCCTTCCCCTGCCCGCCTCCCCTGCCTGCCGTGTCGCACCTCTCCCCGCCCCGCCCCCTCCCCTGCCCGCCGTGTCAGCTTTCGGGAAAACAGCATCTCAGGGGATAATGTATATCTGTGCACTGCGCACAAAGCTAAGAACAAGTTAAAATACTTTTATTTTTTTTAACTTGTTTACTTTCACTTTGACGGCCGCCGGGCCGTCTCTCGCGTTTCTCCAGGCTGCATTGGACCTCTCATTAGCCGGCTCCTTTGTGGTGCAGAAGCACAGCCTGCTGCAAGCCGAACCACTGGGCATTACACGCTTGGCTCGTTTTATGGCCTTCTCCTTCTGTTGTCCTTTTGTAAACCTGGATCTCCGGGGCAGTAAATACAATAAAACAAATCTCTGCTTCACAGATTCCATGTTACAATCACTTAAGGAGAGGACCTGGCTGCAGCGCCTGCAGGCTGGTTTGTGCACAGAGACATTACCTCAAAACAAGGATTTAGAACGTCCTGTTTAGCAATCATCCCCACACACTCCCAATGATCCCAGACTTTCAGCTTATCAAGGGGTGGCCTCGCGTTTGGTCCTGGGGTTCATCTTTTTGGGCACAGATATGCCCCTCCCCCTTGTTTTTCGCTTGCCACAGACCATGCCTGAATCGCTTGTGTAAACTGGCACAAGAGACAAAGCTCGTGACATTTATTAATGTAATGCTCTAAATATGGAAATCACTCTCCCCATCGCAGGGCTCGAGTGACACAGATTTATTCCTTTGAGTTTCTTTTTATAGTGCACTTAATCAACATTAGAAGGTCTGCAGCTGTACTAATATGAAGAGCTTTCACATTACATTGTTCTCAGTTCGGCGGTAAATGTTTCCATATTACACTATGGTTTGGTTTTTTTGGATTTACTTTAAGCTAGTGCCTTTATAAATTACAATAACTTTCATTTAAGTATTAATTATTCGAAAAAAATTAAAAGCCATTGTTATTTGTAAAATCAATATTTCACCTCTGTTCTTGCATTTTTGTCACAATAAAATACACTGAACATATTCTTCACAAAAGTTATTTACAATAGTTTAAGCTATTGCTATTATAAATTACAAGAACTTTTATTTAAGTATTAATTATTTAAAAAAATTAAAAGCCATTTGTATTTGTAATATGAATACATGTAAGTCACGTACATACAAAACATGTTGCATTACAAATGCTATAGGTGTCCCATTTGAAAAAGTTAAAAGTATTGGCATTGTAAATGACAAAGCTATTAATTTTGCTATTTTCAAGACCAACACATTAAAAAAAGTTGTCATTTACAAAACCAATAGCTCCAACTTTTCTAATGCGAGACCTATTGCATTTCCAATGCTTGTTTAAAGACTGTCCCTGCCCAACTACCTGTTTGCACAGGCATTGCAAATGGAAGTGGTGGATCACTTACTACAGCAAGTAATTATCAGGAAGAAAGTCTGCAGCCCTTCATTAAATTAGAAACTGTCAAAGCTCACCAAAATGTAACAGTGGTGAAAGGACTAGCAAGCAAGACCATGCACATATTGTTGCTGAAAGCATCAGCATCTATACACATTATGGCCTATTTTGGGAGCAAAACTCGTATCTGGTGCTATTAATTGTACCCAATAAATTCTATATGATAATTATAGGGTGCAGTTACTTCTGCATGCACCTTGGGGAGCACTCATAATTATGGCCCAAAAAGTCTGGGATCTGTATATGGACATGTAAAGATTTGTTTTTGGGCATTATTGAGTCTTTCCACCAGAAAAGACAGGCATGCTTCATAATGTGATAGAGATTAGGATGCTAGCTGATACTTCAAATAAAGTGATTTATTGTACATGGCTAAGTAATTGCTCTACACAAGAGGCCTGTCGTAAAGTAGCCTGAACACATTAGGGCTGTCCTAAAGTAGCCTGAACATATACAATATGCACAGTTTAGTAAATGATGCAACGTCAGTGCAGGGCTCACACAGTGTACCTACATATGAAGGTTAAACGACATGAACAACAGTAGCAGACATGTAAAAATAAACGATACCTCCAAGATTCAATCAGCAAATATAAGAGTGTGAATAACTAAAAAATACTATAAACACCATATACTTGACAAAACGACTTCAGAAAAGATTCTAATGCACAGTTGCCAAAAGTTGAAAGGCAAGTACAAATTGAAGGATTCACAAGTACATATCAAGGGATGCAAAACATTCTCCCAAATAGGAGGGGGAACAAACAATGTCCTGCTATATTCAAGAGATGTTATAATAAAAGATCGCCGGTATACGAGAGTGAGGTATTATTCATCAAGAACAAACATGCATTGGCAAATCCAACCAGTCTAGCATTCACTGCTGGTTGTGTCATGGTTTTTGCAAACAAATCTATTTTGTTGGGCTCTTGTCAATCTAAAAAATTACTAAAAGAAAAATATTTTGAGCTCAAAAATCACACATCTGGCTTGGCAGTTCGGGCTGGACTGTTCCCGTGGGGCAAAGGGTCAAGACTGATTTGCATATGGCTAGGTTCAAACTGGAATGGCATGGTGAGCAAAAAAACGACGGATTTAGTCCTAGATCTCTGTACTGGGGTGAATGTATGACATGGTTCTACATTATGTCCATCAACTGTTTTTGCAAAAATCACATTGTTACAGTTGGTCACCAAAGGGTTACTCTGTGTGGATGTCCTCTTGTTACACGGCAGAATGGCATCAATGACAGTGAAATTAGCCAATGGCCGGAAAGGGCTTCCCTAATGCCCCGGGTTCTATGCTGCAGTGGGTGGAAGAAAAGTGCGAATGACCCCTTAAAGACCACTGGATGAGCGCATATGGCAGGAATGTTGTACGTATATTTTTGCTAAAATCAAAAAGGTACTGCTTGAAGGCAAACTTGAAGAAAATAAGCATAAACAACAACAGTATACAGCTTCAAGTTCTTAAAAGCCTCAAAACCCGTAACCAAATCAAATAAGTAGAGATTTCAAAGCAAGCGGGTTTGGAAATTTCAGGGCCTCACCTGCAATGTAAATTTCATCTAGCTTTTCAGCTACTTTCTGTGGCAAACCTGCATCGAGCAACGTCTGGAAATGTTCTGAATGGGTAATCACTGTCGAAGAATTCAAAGCGTCATCAGTGCCATTCCCATTGACATGTTCTGAAGCCATGTTGCCAGAATGCTGTTGAAATGCAATAAATAGCAATATTCAATACAAAGACCGGCATCGCTGAAACGTCTCTCAAAAGAAAACTGGGTAAGAACTGGAAACTCCGCCACACGACTAAAGGCACGGGCCACTTTGATCGTGACCTACCATGGACGATAAGGGTTCAGGTTTCCCATATTCAGTGTAAGCGAGTACTTCACCTAGTCCCCAGTATCTGCAATAATTCGGAAATGAAGAACTACAAGTACTTAAAAACAGGACCGGGTGAACTACTCTCACCGAAAACTGCCAACTCCGTTTTTAAGAACATGTGATCTAATTTAAGATCAGTTCACCAGAGTAGTGGGTTAATATTTACGACTGCGTATAATAAGGCTCTTTTTAAATGGCGCAGAGTAAACGAGTGCTTCCGGGAGGACTAACTATATGCATGTAAGATTTAAGCATCCCACCCAAAAGGGAGTGGCCTCTAGTCGACATTAAAGGGCTGCTCCAGTTTCCAAGAGTACTTCCCAGTACAAATGTGTACAGTAAACCCTGCCGTTAATATGTCCTAGGTGAGTCAAATTAGTAGAAATCGCACGATAGACCGTGAACACGCTTTGCAGTTAGAGTGACCACATAACTCCTCTCCGTGTCAACTGGAAAACGCTTTTCCCGTCTCGGGCTCGCCTTTTACAGAATCGGGCATCACGAGGTGCAGCCCAGGTAAATGGATCTACAACGAAGGCTCGCCCGATGCACTGACTTAGTTAAGTGAAGCGGCGGAGCTGCTGACAATATAACAAAAGAGTAACCTGGTCATTGTACTTGCAAAGCACTGTCATTACTAAGTTTGTAAACTTTCTGAGAACACAGAAGAATCCATACTTCACCTATCTTAAGTAAGGTGGTGTCAACCAAACAGCTTTCAGTTTTAGACCCCGGAAAAGGCAGTCAACCTGGGCTTTAGGTCACCCGCATGGGGGGTCGAATAGTGAAACTAAACCGGCTTGACACTCACTGACCCTCCTCTTCCCGTGTCACGTGCAAAGCATTAGCCGATAGCAACATGAAAGCCTATCCGACCCACTCCCCGCAATTGAGAGGAAGCAGCTCTCCCCAGCTCACGACTCCATTGACACGGCGCACGTGCTCGATAGAGGCTGTCCTCTTCAGATAGCGCCCTGCTGGCTCGTGCGCCCCTTATACCATGCCACCTCCCCGACCAACATACGGGTAACCCATATAGGGGGATGCTAATCCACACAGCTATTTCTCTGACAAGCTCGCCCCTCACAGCGGGGTGAGGCCGGTAACCGGCACACAAAGCCCGGCCATGCGGGCGGCCTAGCGCCCCTAAACATAGCCCCGGCCACGAGGAGGAAGACAGGTTGGGGCAGGGGCTCGGAGGGTAGGGGACACCCCGGTGCACACACCTCGCAGCTCTGGCTTCCTTCCCTGCGTGTAGTGGCAGCAGCACTGCCCCCCACTCAATTCCTCCAGCGGCGAGTGTAGCGCTCGCAAAATGGCGGCCGCGCCTCACGCTGCTGGCAGCCCGCGAGCCCGTTCGGCGGCGCGCTCCCGCAGCCGCCGGCCGTTTGCACTGCGCGTGCGTGCGCCGGGGTGGCAAGTTCAGAGAAGTGACAGGAAGAAGCAGAGCCGGGGTTTCTTGGGCATCGAGGAAGGGGTTACTGTAGCTCGTATTTGCACGCTTTCCGATTCATGCCGAATCCATTCCCAATTCTTGAACGCTTGCACAAGTCCAAGCGCGCGCGCGCCTCCGCTGGACTCGGGGGATGGGACACGTCATTAAAGTCAGTCAGTGTTCGTGACGCTTCTAATGTGCGCATGTGTTGGCATTCGGCGGTAGAGTAGTAACATTCTAGTAGTCAGTACCCAAGCCAGCTGGCGAAACCGAACTTTTAGGATGTGTCTGTTGCATGCCCAGTGAATGTGGGAATTCGCTAGAGAGTCTACAGAGAACGAGATTTGCAATTTTTTCCAGACGCATCACTCGTCTCCTCCAAAGATCGACGTTGCCCTGACCATCGTTTGTTTGCAGGAAAGCAAAACTGAAGTGTACGTTTTCACTATAGCAGGATCATCGATATACTTATGTAAGGTAACTGTTGATAGCGCAAATATGTCTTAACCACTTTATAACACACTGTTACCGATTTAGACACATAAACCTGAATGGGCAAATGTCACTAGAGACGAACGAAGTGATGCACCATACCTGCCAAATGGCAGGGTGCCACCGTGTATCATACCAAAAACTGGGACATTTCACAAAAATAGAAGGAGTACAAGTTTACTTCAAGCGAGCGCATAGAATGACAGCGCTCCACAGCAAAGAATTACATAACCAGCAATAAGAACATAAATAAAATTTAAAAACCCAGTAGTTTGCCTGTGAATTACATTTTTTTAACAACTGCTAACTATCCCTGCTTTGTAAAATATAAAAAAATCCTGCCACTTTCTAACAACCGGGACATGAGCTAAATTTCCTGAACTCTGCTGTTGAAAAACCGGGGCCGTTCTAGGCAAAACCGGGATGCCTGGTATATCCCTTCAAATGGTCACCCGGCGAGGAGTCGAAATCGCAGGGAGAACAAGCTGAAAATCACTGTTTACAGTGGATTTCGAGATCGTTTTCAGAGGTTATAAGAAGCCAATGTCCATTAAAAGGTGTAAAAACACCTCAGGACATCGGCGACAGCCTCAATGACCCTTTTTATTGGTGGGGGGCTTGGTGAGGGGCAGAGTGCCTCTTATATAGCTCTCAGCACCTGGCCCGCCACCTCCTCACAGGGTGAAGTGATTTTGTAAGTTGGTAGTTATGCTACAGCAATAGAGACAAGTGAAGTAACTAATGATGAGGCCTGTTAGAACTGGGGGTCTCTAGTTGGCAGAGGTAGGTACCTTTGACCAAATAGGGACCCTTTCTTCTAAGTCAGGGAAAGGGGATTACACTACTGGATAAACCCTGCTCACCCCCTTGGTAGCTTGGCACGAGCAGACAGGCTTATCTCAGAGGCAGTGTGTTAATCATTTGTGAACACATACAATCATACAGTGAAAACATTGCAGATGGACACCACACAGGTTTTAGAAAAAGAAGTATTCTTTATATAGACTTAACAGAAGACCAGAAACGATAAAAATCCACAATACTGTACTCAATATAATCTTACGGCAATATAATCAAACGGCCGAAGCACCGGGCAGAACCGAAATGCGGCATGGCCGAGGTTTAAACCACAAGCTTGCCGATCCGCCCTCCGCACATCATGAGGCAGTCTTTTTGGACCATCATTCGATCTACGCCATAGGATTTTGATCAGGTACCGACGCTCCCTCCCTCACAGTACCTGGCCGCGCGCCCAGCACATAGTTTCACGGAAGGCCAAGCCCATGATCAGTGCGCCCGCTGGCCCCCCTGCAACAGAGGTGCCTGCTCATGCTCTGAATATCTCCTCGCGGCGACCGTGCTCTCACGCTGAGGGGCTCTGAAGATAACGCACAGAGACCAATGATAAGGAGCCGCCACTTTTAAACTTTTAAACAAGCAAGCTCTGCCCTCGGCTCTCACGCAAATAATCTTTTTTATCTCACTGCTTCTGACCCTTGGGAAACAAATCCCTCATGTGTGGTCCCCCAATTCAGTGGTGATTTGGGTGGACACACCCTGATTGATCAGTACAAGCCTCACCATTTTGTGCCTGAACAGATTAACTTCAAAATGGCAAACTTTATACGTTAATTAAACAAAGGACCACTCACCTCACATCACCTCATGGACAAAGACATAGGACTAATAGACAGCACGCTACCAAACACAAACAAAGGAGATCGAAAAAGGACTTGCCCCTCTCGCTCACAATTTGGTGGCCATCTTTGAATGAAGCCCCGTCTACAACTCCACTTTTATTTCAATCCAGTTGCTCTTTTCACTTAAAATCATCCCCATCTCTTTACCTCTTATCCTTCTCCTTTATTTTATCTCTCCTATCTTTGTTCACCCCCAACTATCCTTCCCATGTTTTCTTCATGATTTCGCTACCCGTCCTTCAGATGTTCTCTTCTTCGCCTCTTTTCAGCTCTACCACCATCTATTTTAAATATCAATCCTATTCCTACACTATACAATTGTATTTTTAGTGCGCTTATTTTGCCACCCCTCTACCACACCCCCTTCTAACCTGCTTTTATTTGCTTCTCTTTTTGTATTTCATTGTACAGAATGTTGTATTATATATCATTATTGTATGTATTTTACTGATTAGGTGGCTCTTACCTTGTATTTATCCTGTAGTTAGCTATCTATCTATGCATCCTGCACCTTATTTCATTTGATGTTTACTCTCTTTAGTCATCTCTCTCACTCCTTAACCTTATTCATATCTTTCTCCCGCTTGATCTTAATTTCTAATGTTCCCTTTTTAGGTCTCGCCTGTCAATGCGCATGCGCATGCGCATTGAGCTTGCGAGACTATGGGGGCTTAAACAGACTTCAACCAACTTGCGATTCCATGGCGATTCCTTGCAGTGCCCGTCAAATTGAAGCTCAATGCGCAAGCGCATTGACATTAAAAGCGCGTGCAAATGAAAGCGACAAGGCTCCCTCCCACGGCTATCCCCACCCCCAGCCGCCAGCACCTCCCCTCTCTCTCCTCGCACACAGCCAGGCTCTCATTTCTCCTCCCCCTCCCCAGCCGCCAGCACCTCCCCTCTCTCTCCCAGCACACAGCCAGGCTCGCATTTCTCCACAGCCAGGCTGGCATTTCTCCTCCCCCTCTCCAGCCACCAGCTCCTCCCCTCTCTCTCCCTGCAGTTTCACAGCCGTGTCTCGTCTTAAACCTGCACAACTGATTTTTTGCACACTGAATCAGACTATTTTTTAAACAAAAGTCGCCAGCCTTCGCCATCTGTTCCCCAGCCCCCAGCCGCCAGCACCTCCCCTCTCTCTCCCCGGACACAGCCAGGCTCGCAATTCTCCTCCCCCCTCCCCAGACGCCAGCACCTCCCCTCTCTCTCCCTGCACACAGCCAGGCTTGCATTTCTCTTCCACCTCCCCTCTTTCTGCCTGCAGTTTCACGGCCGTGTCTCGTCTTAAACCCGCATTTGACATCTTCGCATTGAATACTAAAAGATGTTGGAAGCATCATGTTCTTAAAAGAATTTGTATTAACTAACACACATTAATTAGCCTTGTACCGAAAACAAAAAATACACTACCCTAGATGTGTGGTAGTGAACGGCAGCGTTCCAATGAGGTGAGCACAACAAAATCAAAATTAAATGGCAGCCCTCTATCTGTTTCGTGTGCCTTGATGGGGTGGGGGGCTGAGGGGGCTTACAATGCAGCTTCCCTTTGCAGGCTCAGTTTGAAGCCCTGGTCTAAACTATGCAGCCTCGACACTGTGAGCACAACAAAATCAAAATAAAATGGCAGCCCTCTATCTGTTTTGTGTGCCTTGATGGGGTGGGGGGGTGAAGGGGCTTTCAATGTGGCTTCACTTTGCAGGCTTAGTTTGAAGCCCTGGTCTAAACTATGCAGCCTCGGCACTGTGAGCACAACAAAATCAAAATAAAATGGCAGCCCTCTATCTGTTTCGTGTGCCTTGATGGGGTGGGGGGCTGTGGGGGCTTTCAATGCGGCTTCCCTTTGCAGGCTCAGTTTGAAGCCCTGGTCTTAACTATGCAGCCTCGGCACTCGATACAAACGGAGTAGCAGCAGAAAGGAATGGGCTGCAACTTGCAAAACTCCACGACTCCAAGCGAGCATGCACAACTCAATTCGCCAGCCTTCGCCATCTGTTCCCCAGCCCTCAGCCGCAAGCACCTCCACTCTCTCTCCACGCACACAGCCAGGCTCGCATTTCTCCTCCCCCTCCCCAGACGCCTTCACACACTCTCACAACCTCACACACACTCACACACTCAATCACACTCACACCCTCACACACCATCACTCACCAACACACCCTCACCCACAACCTCAACACCCCCACACACCCTCAATCACCCTCACACCATCACTCAACATCAACCCCTTACACCCCCTCACACACCTTCACCCACCCTCACCCACAGTCACACACTCAACCTTCAAACTCGCACACCCTCACTCACCTTCACACCCTCACACCCTCACAACACTCACCCTCACTCACCCTCAAACTCTCACCCTCACTCACCCACACCTGTCACACACTCTCACACCCCATTAGCCTCACCCCCTCATGTTCACACACCCTCACCACTTCACCCTCACACACCCTCACCCCTTCAACCTCACTCATACTCACTCCATCACCCTCACTCACCCTCACACACAATCACACACCCCATGACCCTCACATCCACTCACACTTACACCGTCCAAGTTAACCCCCCATTAGCCTCACCCCTTCACCCTCACACACCTTCACCCTCACACACCCTCACCCCTTCACCCTCACACCCTCACTCATACTCACACCGTCACCCTCACTCACCCTCACACACCATCACACACCCTCAAACCCCCTGACCCTCACATCCACTCACCCTCACACTCACACCGTCCAACTCCACCCTCACTCATACTCACACCGTCACCCTCACTCACCCTCACACACCATCACACACCCTCACACCCCCTTACCATCCAACCACTCACACTCACACCGTCCAACTCCACCCTACAACTCCACCCTACAACTCCACCCTCCAATATGACTGCGCATCTATGTTAATGCAAGCGAAGCTTTTGCAGTGCGAATTGATGTGTACCTTACAAAAAAAAGAAAACTTTTTACATGGATAATATAAAAAAAGTTACTGATGTGTTTGTTTTTGGATTCAGCGCTAACAACAGCATCAATCAACATTACATAGGTCTCTATTAGCTTCCCAAACAACGCTTCAAAACATTAATACATTTGAAGTGTACAATATTCACGGAGAAAAAATGAACACTTATAGGCATCATCACAACAACTCACACTCACACCCACTCACACCCTCACCCACCCTCACCCTCAGCCTCACACACCCTCACTCATCCTCACCCTCCCTCACACACCATCACTCACCAACACACCCTCACCCACAACCTCAACACCCTCACCCTCACACACCCTCAATCACCCTCACCCACTCACCATCACACACCATCACTCAACATCACCCCCTCACCCTCACACCCCCTCACCCTCACCCACAGTCACACAATCAACCTTCAAACTCGCACACCCTCACTCACCTTCACACCCTCACAACACTCACCCTCACTCTCAAACTCTCACCTTCACTCACCCACACCTGTCATCACACACTCTCACATCCCATTACCCTCACCCCCTCATCTTCACACCCCCTCACCCCCTCACCCTCACACCCACACTCATACTCACACCGTCACCCTCACTCACCCTCACTCACCCTCACACACCATCACACACCCTCACACACCCTGAACCTCACATCCACTCACCCTCACACCGTCCAAGTCCACCCTCACAACCCTCACACTCATACTCACACCGTCACCCTCACTCACCCTCACACACCATCACACACCCTCACACCCCCTGACCCTCACATCCACTCACACTCACACCGTCCAAGTCCACCCTCCAAATCCACCCTACACCACCACCCTACAACTCCACCCTCCAAAATGACTGCGTATCTATGTTAATGCAAGCAAAGCTTTTGCAGTGCGGATTGATGTGTACCTTACAAAAAAAATGAAAACTTTTTACATGGATAATATAAAAAAAGTTACTGATGTGTTTTTTTTTGATTCAGCGCTAACAGCATCAATCAACATTACATAGGTCTCTTAGCTTCTGAAACAACGCTTCACAACATTAATACATTTGAAGTGTACAATATTCACGGAGAAAAAATGAACACTTATAGGCATCATCACAACAACTCTCACTCACAACCACTCACACCCTCACCCACCCTCACCCTCAGCCCCACACACCCTCACTCATCCTCAACCTCCCTCACACTCTCACACACCATCAGTCACCAACACACCCTCACCCTCAACACCCTCACCCTCACACACACTCACTCACCCCCTCACCCACTCACCCTCACACACCATCACTCAACATCACCCCCTCACCCTCACACACCCTCACCCACAGTCACACACACTTAACCATCAAACTCGCACACCCTCACTCACCTTCACACACTCACACCCTCACAACACTCACCCTCACTCACCCTCAAACTCTCACCCTCACTCACCCCCACCTATCATCACACACACTCGCACCCCATTACCCTCACCCCCTCATCTTCAGACACCCTCACCCCCTCACCCTCACACCCTCACTCATACTCACACAGTCACCCTCACTCACCCTTACACACCATCACACACCCTCACACCCCCTGACCCTCACATCCACTCACCCTCACACCGTCCAACTCCACCCTCCAACTCCACCCTCCAACACCACCCTACAACACCACCCTACAACACCACCCTACAACACCACCCTACAACTCCACCCTCCAACTACCAATCCACCCTCCAACTACTAATCCACCCTCCAACTACTAATCCACCCTCCAACTCCAAACGTAAATAGCATTAGGCAACATTTAATTCAATAACTAAACATCGGATTACACACTTGTAGGTATTCAAAAATGAAAACTTAATGCATCGCGAGGACAGTGCACCAATTAATACATAAAAATGCAGAAAAGGATTGTAAAATATACCATTTTTTAAGAAAAACAATAAAGCCATACAAAATAGGGAAACATCTGAATACACAGCGAGTAATAGACCAATTTAAAAGGGGACAAAGACATCTAAAGGACACAAATTCACAACATAAAGCAGTTACTAAAGTAAGGGAAAATAAATAAACCATTAAACCGTGGCGGGAAGAATCCACAAAACAAAGAAAGTGCGTAATCACAAGAGCACGAGACCTCACATCCTAATTACAATTCTTCCAGAAATGCAATAAAGTATTCCACTCAAACTACACAACAACAACAATACAATTTTTAAAGGTGGCTTCATACTTATACTTTGCCACAATTAATACGCATCTGTAGTCGAAAATTTAAAACATTAAACATTGTCTCTAATGAGCAAACACAGACAAAATGACTGCGCATCTATGTTAATGCAAGCCAAGCTTTTGCAGTGCGAATTGATGTGTACCTTACAAAAAAGGATAACTTTTTACATGCATAATATAAAAAAAGTTACTGATGTGTTTGTTTTTGGATTCAGCGTTATCAACAGCATCAATCAACATTACATAGGTCTTGATTAGCTTCTGAAACAACGCTTCACTACATTAATACATTTAAAGTGCACAATATTCACAGAGAAAAAATTATCACTTATAGGCATCATCACAACCACTCTCACCCTCACCCACAGCCTCACACACCCTCACTCATCCTCACCCTCCCTCACCCTCACATACCATCACTCACCAACACACCCTCACCCTCAACACCCTCACCTTCCCTCACTCTCACACACCATCACTCAACATCACCCCCTCACACACCCTCACCCACAGTCACACACTCAACCTTCAAACTCGCACACCCTCACTCACCTTCACACACTCACACCCTCACAACACTCACCCTCACTCACCCTCAAACTCTCACCCTCACTCACCCACACCTATCATCACACACACTCACACCCCATTACCCTCACCCCCTCATCTTCAGACACCCTCACCCCTCACCCTCACAACCCTCACACCCTCACTCATACTCACACAGTCACCCTCACTCACCCTTACAAACCATCACACACCCTGACCCTCACATCCACTCACCCTCACACTCACACCGTCCAAGTCCACCCTCCAACTCCACCCACAACAGCACCCTCCAACTACTAATCCACCCTCCAACTACTAATCCACCCTCCAACTCCAAACGTAAATAGCATTAGGCAACATTTAATTCAATAACTAAACATCGGATTACACACTTGTAGGTATTCAAAAATGAAAACTTAATGCATTGCGAGGACAGTGCACCAATTAATACATAAAAATGCAGAAAAGGATTGTAAAATATAACATTTTTTAAGAAAAACAATAAATGCAAACAAAACAAGGAAACATCTGAATACACAGCGAGTAATAGACCAATTAAAAAGGGGACAAAGACATCTAAAGGACACAAATTCACAACATAAAGCAGTTACTAAAGTAAGGGAAAATAAATAAACCATTAAACAATGGCGGGAAGAATCCACAAAACAAAGAAAGTGCGTAATCACAAGAGCACGAGACCTCACATCCTAATTGCAATTCTTCCAGAAATACAATAAAGTATTCCACTCAAACTACACAACAAAAACAATACAATTTTTAAAGGTGGCTTCATACTTATACTTTGCCACAATTAATACGCATCTGTAGTCGAACATTTAAAAGGAGGTAAACATTGTCTCTAATGAGCAAACACAGACAAAATGACTGCGCATCTATGTTAATGCAAGCCAAGCTTTTGCAGTGCGAATTGATGTGTACCTTACAAAAAAATGATAACTTTTTACATGCATAATATAAAAAAAGTTACTGATGTGTTAGTTTTTGGATTCAGCGTTAACAACAGCATCAATCAACATTACATAGGTCTTGATTAGCTTCTGAAACAACGCTTCACAACATTAATACATTTGAAGTGTACAATATTCACAGAGAAAAAATGATCACTTATAGGCATCATCACAACCACTCACACCCTCACCCTCACACACCCTCACTCATCCTCACCCTACATCACACCCTCACACTCTCACAACCTCACACACCCTCACACCCTCAATCACACTCATACCCTCACACACCATCACTCACCAACACACACTCAGCCTCACTCACAACCTCAACCCCCTCACCCTCACACACCCTCACTCACCCTCACACATCATCACTCATCACCCCCTCACCCCCCTCACACACCCTCACCCACCCTCACCCACAGTCACACACTCAACCTTCAAACTCGCACACCCTCACTCACCTTCACACCCTCACAACACACACCCTCAAACTCTCAGCCTCACTCACCAACACTTATCATCACACACTCTCACACCCCCTTACCCTCACCCCCTCATCCTCACACACACTCACAACACTCACACCCTCACTCATACTAAAAAAGTCACCCTCAATCACTCTCACACACCATCACACACCCTCAAACCCCCAAACCCTCACATCCACTCACCCTCACACTCACACCGTCCAAGTCCACCCTCCAACTACACCCTATAACTACAATACCACCCTACAACTCTACCCTCCAACTACAACTCCACACATAAATAGCGTTAGGCAACATTTATTTTAATACGTAAAAATTCGATTACACACTTGCAGCTAGTCAAAAATGAAAACTTAATGCAACGCAAGGACAGTGCAGCAATTAATACACAAAAATGAAGAAAGACATTGTAAAATAAAACATTTCTTTCACAAAGATCATAAATGCACACAAAATAGGCAAACATCTGAATACACAGCAAATAATACAACAATTTAAAAGTGGACAAAGCGAGCTAAAGGAAACAAATTCACAACATAAAGCACTTACTAAAGTAAGGGAAAATAAACCATTAAACAATGCCAGACAAAATCAAAAACACAAACAAAGTGCGTAATCACAAAAGCACGAGACTTCACAGCATAATTGCAATTCTTCCAAAACTACAACAAAGTATTCCACTCAAATTAACAAAAGAAATCTAAACAATGCATTTAAGTATTCAAAAAAACAAAGAAAATAAACCGCATACATAAATATACTCGAAACGAAATAGCCCTTAGAAGTTCAAAAAACAGTTCATGTACGTCAAACAACAAACAGCTAAAAAAACATGAAATTAGGGTTGTCGCTAACATATACATTACATATCAACGTTAAAAAATGATTTACATTTTCTTTAAATAAAAAAGTAACAAATAGTACAATCGCTAACAAAAAACGTCACTTTTTATATAAATACACTCATAAACATGAATTAATTTATACATACTATAGATACTACATTAAATTAGATTAAAAAAATAAGAAATTAAATCTTACCTGTCAAACGACGCAGCAACAGCACACAAACAAGCACACGCCTTCCGCGCACCACGATTCTCGATCTTCTGGGGAATTCCACCGTCGACGTAAGCAAATCGGAACGCTACGTCAAAAACGTAGCGCTCCGATTGGCTACAAATAAACGTCAATCAAAAGTAAACAGTGACAACACACAAAAAAACTAGAACGCTGACGTAGGTAGCGTCAAGGTGACGCATTGCGTCGGCCATTTTAAAATAAATACATTTAATACGGGAGTCCACCAACACAAAACACACACATAACACTACACATATTAAAAAACACACACACACACTTTAATTACATAAAAACATACACATAAGGCAGGACAATTCAAAAGGGAGGCTATATCACATTTTATTTAATACAACACATAAAAAAAACACACATTTAAATTACTTATAAACATACACACCCTCATTCCCTCACCCTCACACCCCCTAACTCTCACACACCTTCACACACCCTCAATCACCGTCACACATCACCCTCATACACCGTCACACACCCACAACCTCACACCCCCTCACTCACCCTCACCCTCACACACCATCACACTCCCTCAGCCTCAAACCCCCTCACTCACCCTCACGCACTCACACCCCCTCACCCTCACACACCCTCGCTCCCCTCACACCCCTCACACCCCTCACAACCCTCTCACACTCACTACACCCCTCACCCTCACACACACTCACCCTCACCATCAACACCCCTCACCCTCACACCCCTTCCTCATACCCTCACACACCCTCAGTCACCCTCACACCCTCACCCTCACCCACCCTAACTCTCACCCTCACCCACTCACACACCCTCAGACTCCCTCACACACCCTCACCGTCACACACCCACACCCCCTCACTCACCCTCACTCACTCACTCACCCACCCTCACACACCGTCACACACCCTCAGCCTAACACGCCCTCACTCAACCTCACTCACCCTCACACACCGTCACACACCCTCAGCCTCACTCACCCTCACACACACTCACACCCCCTCACCCTCACACACCCTCACCCTCACACACCCTAGCTCCCCTCACACCCCTCACAACAATCTCACCCTCACTACACCTCACACCCTCATCCTCACACACACTCACCCCCTCACCCTCTCACCATTAACACCCCTCTCCCTCACACACCCTCAGACTCCCTCACACACCCTCACTCTCACAGACCGTCACACACCCACACCCCCTCACTCACCCTCACTCACCCTCACTCACACACCCTCACCCTCACACACCGTCACACACCCTCAGCCTAACACGCCCTCATTCACCCTCACTCACCCTTACACACCGTCACACACCCTCAGCCTCACACCCCCTCACTCACCCTCACACACACTCACACCCCCTCACCCTCAAACACCCTCGCTCCCCTCACACCCCTCACAACACTCTCACACTCACTACACTGCACACCATCACCCTCACACACTCACACCCTCTCACCATCAACACCCCTCAGAACACTCTCACACTCACTACACTGCACACCATCACCCTCACACACTCACACCCTCTCACCATCAACACCCCTCAGCCTCACACACCCTTACCCTCATCCCCTCACCCTCACACACCCTCAGTCACCCTCACACCCTCACCCTCACACACCCTAACTCTCACCCTCACCCACTCACACACCCTCACACTACCTCACTCACCCTCACACAACCTCACCCTCACACACCGTCACACACCCACACCCTCACACCCCCTCACTCACCCTCACTCACCCACACTCACACTCACTCACTCACCCTCCCTCACCCTCCCTCACACTCACTCACACTCACTTGTAGTATAGTTCCTATTTTCCCAATAGGCCCTGCGCATTGGAATAACATAAACAGTAGTATCGACGTAGAAGTGCGGATCTTCCAGGCCTCTACTGACTATGCTAAACTTAATTGGGTTTGTTACCAACTAGCTCAGAGGTCACTGGAAACTTTCTTGACTGAATAGGAAGTGATCAGCTTCCCTGGCACAGCCAAGAAGGGATTCAGTTTTCCAACAACCGTGCAACATGACAACTTTGCTCCTCAGATAAGAGTCAATCTCTAGGGTCGTGTGAAACAATAGACAGTTATTTTACTCAGTCAGTGGTTGTGCAGTTTACTTTCACAATATGTAGAGAATAGAGAGGCGGGCGTTTTCAATAAAGGGTAACATTTATTGAACAGTCTTTCTTCTCGTACAAGAGAAATGAATTGCCACAATTGCAAGACTTGTTATTATAAAAAGTACGTACAGTAAGATGAGTATTGCGAAATAATACTGTAAAAGCATTGATATGGTTTCTTAGCCATACAATGGTTTAAAATGAATAAAACATATATACATTCATATATACATTAGGCTAAAATACTCAACTGGTGCTTCTAACTACGCCTACCCCAGTGTACCTGACCTAAGCCTAATACTTGGGAGGGGAGTAAGTAAGTAGCTTTAAGTTAAGTTGGTTTTGCCAAGGTTTGCTTCAAGAATTCTCTCTAAGGGTTTAGTCAACACCATACCTCTGGAATAGAATGATGGAGGTCTGGTATCTCCTTCAGGGGGTCGATATCCCAGTCACTCGCAAGAGTGGCTTGGAAACGCCGGAGCTGGATTTCTCTGCAGGAGAAAAGACAGCGTCTCTCTCAGCGCGTCGAGGAGGAGGAGGAGGGGCAACGTCCGCGGGCAGCTTGCATCTGCTGGGCTCTTGCAGGGGACGGCTGTTCAGCTCCTAAGTTCACCACAACATCGTTCGCTAGTTAGCAGCGATAGCAGTAGCGATAGCAGCTATGGTATCATCAGCATAACAGCAACTTCAGCAGCAGCGAGACAGCTAGCAGCATCAGCCTCAGCGAAACAGCAACGAGACAGCGTTTGCTTAAGGCAACATTGGTAATATTTATACCTGAAAGGTGCCTTGTTTGACGTAAGTTTTTGGACATAAGACGTCAATAAAGATGTCACTAGGAAGTGAGCATCTATCAGTGCTCATTAGAGTTCTATTACTAATCAAACCATAGCAAGCGGGGATTTCCAGGTTGCTGAGTTTTTATCTTGTTGAAGAACTCAGACTGTTAATCTAGGAATCTTAGATAGTAACTTCTGCTATGTCATTGCACTAATTGGTTGCAAAGGAAGTGGCAGAGAAAGCGATTCTGAAATGTGGCTCTGTGCGTGTGGGGCCAGAGATGAGTTTCTGAATATTGCACTTGAACGGTTATGCCAATATAGGGAATAAATGGATTTATAGCCGAATAGGGGCATAAAGGTCAAGGTATCGATCAGGGTCCTAGATTAGAACGCTACACACTCACCCTCACACACCCTCACCCTCACACACCGTCACACACCCTAAGCCTCACACCCCCTCACTCACCCTAACACCCCCTCACCCTCACACACCCTCGCTCCCCTCACACCTCACAACACTCTCACCCTCACTACACCTCACATACTCTCAGCCTCACACCCCCTCACTCACCCTCACACACACTCACACCCCCTCACCCTCACACACCCTCGCTCCCCTCACACCCTCACAACTCTCTCACCCTCACTACACCTCACACCCTCACCCTCACACACACTCACCCACCCTCAGCCTTGCAACCTCTCACCATCAACACCCCTCACCCTCACACACCCTTACCCTCATCCCCTCACCCTCATTCACCCTCAGTCACCCTCACACCCCCTAACTCTCAGACTCACCCACTCACAAAAGTTAAAACTATTGGCGTTGTGAATGACAAAGCTATCAATTTAGCTATTTCAAAATCAACACAAAAAAAATCATTTACAAGACCAATAGCTCCTACTTTTCTAATGCGAGACCTATTGCATTTACAATGCTTGTTGATATGTTTTATAATTGTTGTGTAATTTGTCTGATTTTGTTGTCCCCCCTCTATGATGTTCCTTCATGTGGTTCACCCCCATTTCCTATTTTTATTATTTGCTGTTGGCCAAATGTAACCTAGTGCGATATCTATGCATCTTGCACCGTACTTCTCTGGTGTGTGTTCTTCTTAGCTGACTCTCATCCTTCCCACTATTAATTTACTTCACATCTTTCTCATTCTTAGCATTAATATCTGAATGTACATTTGGACGTGTTCTACTATTGTTGTTCATTTTATATAACTATGCTGTCTAATGCTGCTTACTGTATTTGATTTCGTTGTCCCCTCCATAGGATGTTCTTCTATTTTGTTGTCCCCCATTTCTTTGCTGTAATTTTGTTTTGGGCTAAATGTATCTCTGCCATAATTCAGCCTTTCTATATTCCTGTTCTGATTAATCCTATGATTTGATCTGTTTACTCCTTCTCTCCCTCCTTACTCTCCTAATCATGTCTCCCTTCTCTCTTTCCCGCTCTCCCTCAGTATCACCTATCTCGAAACTTGGCCCCAACTCTTGGTCTATCTTCTACCCCGCCCATCTCTCCAAGCCGCATCCTCCCTCTATTTATGTCTCTCCCTCCCTCCTCTAAAATGTTTTGAGACTGAACTATTTTGTCTGAGGCCCGATGGAGCTACTTGGTTTAGCTATAGGGGAGATGGGCCTTGGATTCCCTCCTTGGTCGTCACCTACCCAGTCTGTCAGACTGCTTTTCGTCTCTCCGTATTGTCTCTTCCCTAGCTCCTATCCTCTCTCCCCTGAATCTCTCCCCTTGCCTGCTACTCTGCCTACCCACTGTCCTTTGTGCCCTTTGACTAAGCACTCCTCCCCTTGTTGGGGAAAGATCCAATATTTATACTCTGGAGTCACAACGAACCCGCTGAGTGAGTCCACTGCGCCAAGGGAGCACAGTTGAGGTATGGTATGGCACCCCTTGCCAAAGCACTCCCTCTCCCCTTTTTAGGTCGAGCCTACTCTATTCCGCAGGAATGAGTATGCGAGTGTAATGCCGCTAAACCACTACTTAACCCAAGGCTCTCAAAAGGCTCTCCTCAAGCGGCGGATTTTCAACAGTTCACGAGAATCCACAAGCTCCTCGTGCACGAGCTCTCATCAAAGGCAGCCCAGCCTCCCTCACACAAGCTTCTCCCAGCAGGCAGTGCACCCCCCTCCCTCTCCATATGGTCACTCGAGTTGCAGGCAGCCCACCCCCTCCCTCTAATCTGACATCTGCCAGAGCCTTCTGCCTATCAGCCTCCCTCCCCCCCCAATTTCTTTAATTTTCACAGCCTCAAGGCTGTGAGCTACTTCAAAGAGATCCGCTCTGTAGCTAATCAGCCTGCCCACCCCCTCCCTGTCTGTGCCTTTATCTCCGTGCCCCTGCACCATGCCGCGCTGTACCATGCTAGACAGCCCAGCCTGTCCGTGTACTCTGCACCCCAGCCTAGCCGTGTACTACAGCTCCACCCCAGCCTGCACAGCCTGTCCATGTACTCCAGCTGCACCCCAGCCTGTCCGTGTACTCCAGCTGCACCCCAGCCTGTCCGTGTACTCCAGCTGCACCCCAGCCTGTCCGTGTACTCCAGCTACACCCCAGCCTGTCCATGTACTCTGCACCCCAGCCTGTCCGTGTACTACAGCTCCACCCCAGCCTGCCCAGCCTGTCCATGTACTCCAGCTGCAACCCAGCCTGTCCGTATACTACAGCTGCACCCCAGCCTGTCCGTATACTACAGCTGCACCCCAGCCTGTCTGTGTACTCCAGCTACACCCCAGCCTGTCTGTGTACTCTGCACCCCAGCCTGTCCGTGTACTCCAGCTACACCCCAGCCCGTTTGCCGTCTACTCTAGCTACACCCCAGCCTGTCTGTGTACTCCATCTGCACCCCAGCCTGTCTGTGTACTCCAGCTACACCTCAGCCTGTCCGTGTACTCTGCACCCCAGCCTGTCCGTGTACTCTAGCTCCACCCCAGCCTGCATAGCCTGTCCGTATACTCCAGCTGCACCCCAGCCTGTCCGTATACTCCAGCTGCACCCCAGCCTGTCCGTGTACTCCAGCTGCACCCCAGCCTGTCCGTGTACTCTGCACCCCAGCCTGTCCGTGTACTACAGCTCCACCCAAGCCTGCCCAGCCTGTCCATGTACTCCAGCTGCAACCCAGCCTGTCCGTATACTACAGCTGCACCCCAGCCTGTCCGTGTACTCCAGCTACACCCCAGCCTGTCCGTGTACTCTGCACCCCAGCCTGTCCGTGTACTCCAGCTACACCCCAGCCTGTTTGCGGTCTACTCCAGCTACACCCCAGCCTGTCCGTGTACTCCATCTGCACCCCAGCCTGTCCGTGTACTCCAGCTACACCCCAGCCTGCACAGCCTGTCCATGTACTCCAGCGTAAAACCCAGCCTGTCCGTATATTCCAGCTGCACCCCAGCCTGTCCGTATACTCCAGCTGCACCCCAGCCTGTCCGTGTACTCCAGCTACACCCCAGCCTGTCCGTGTACTCTGCATCCCAGCCTGTCCGTGTACTACAGCTCCACCCCAGCCTGCACAGCATGTCCGTGTACTCCAGCTACACCCCAGCCTGTTCGTGTACTCTGCACCCCAGCCTGTCCGTGTACTACAGCTCCACCCCAGCCTGCCCAGCCTGTCCATGTACTCTAGCTGCAACCCAGCCTGTCCGTATACTACAGCTGCACCCCAGCCTGTCCGTGTACTCCAGCTACACCCCAGCCTGTCCGTGTACTCTGCACCCCAGCCTGTCTGTGTACTCCAGCTCCACCCCAGCCTGCACAGCCTGTCCATGTACTCCAGCGTAAAACCCAGTCTGTCCATATACTCCAGCTGCACCCCAGCCTGTCCATGTACTCCAGCTACACCCCAGCCTGTCCGTGTACTCTGCATCCCAGCCTGTCCGTGTACTCTGCATCCCAGCCTGTCCGTGTACTACAGCTCCACCCCAGCCTGTCCGTGTACTCCAGCTACACCCCAGCCTGTTCGTGTACTCTGCACCCCAGCCTGTCCGTGTACTACAGCTCCACCCCAGCCTGTCCATGTACTCTAGCTGCAACCCAGCCTGTCCGTATACTACAGCTGCACCCCAGCCTGTCCGTGTACTCCAGCTACACCCCAGCCTGTCCGTGTACTCTGCACCCCAGCCTGTCTGTGTACTCCAGCTCAACCCCAGCCTGCACAGCCTGTCCATGTACTCCAGCGTAAAACCCAGTCTGTCCGTATACTCCAGCTGCACCCCAGCCTGTCCATGTACTCCAGCTACACCCCAGCCTGCCTGTGTACTCTGCACCCCAGCCTGTACGTGTACTACAGCTCCACCCCAGCCTGCACAGCCTGTCCATGTACTCCAGCTGCACCCCAGCCTCACCGTGTACTCCAGCTGCACCTCAGCCTGTCCGTGTACTACAGCTACACCCCAGCCTGTCCGTGTACTCTGCACCCCAGCCTGTCCGTGTACTACAGCTCCACCCCACCAGCCTGCCCAGCCTGTCCATGTACTCCAGCTGCAACCCAGCCTGTCCGTGTACTACAGCTCCACCCCAGCCTGCACAGCCTGTCCGTGTACTCCAGCTACACCCCAGCCTGTTCGTGTACTCTGCACCCCAGCCTGTCCGTGTACTACAGCTCCACCCCAGCCTGTCCATGTACTCTAGCTGCAACCCAGCCTGTCCGTATACTACAGCTGCACCCCAGCCTGTCCGTGTACTCCAGCTACACCCCAGCCTGTCCGTGTACTCTGCACCCCAGCCTGTCTGTGTACTCCAGCTCAACCCCAGCCTGCACAGCCTGTCCATGTACTCCAGCGTAAAACCCAGTCTGTCCGTATACTCCAGCTGCACCCCAGCCTGTCCATGTACTCCAGCTACACCCCAGCCTGCCTGTGTACTCTGCACCCCAGCCTGTACGTGTACTACAGCTCCACCCCAGCCTGCACAGCCTGTCCATGTACTCCAGCTGCACCCCAGCCTCACCGTGTACTCCAGCTGCACCTCAGCCTGTCCGTGTACTCCAGCTACACCCCAGCCTGTCCGTGTACTCTGCACCCCAGCCTGTCCGTGTACTCCAGCTACACACCCGCCTGTTTGCCGTCTACTCCAGCTACAACCCAGCCTGTCCGTATACTCCAGCTGCACCCCAGCCTGTCCGTGTACTCCAGCTGGACCCCAGCCTGTCCGTGTACTCTGCACCCCAGCCTGTCCGTGTACTACAGCTCCACCCAAGCCTGCCCAGCCTGTCCATGTACTCCAGCTGCAACCCAGCCTGTCCGTATACTACAGCTGCACCCCAGCCTGTCCGTGTACTCCAGCTACACCCCAGCCTGTCCGTGTACTCTGCACCCCAGCCTGTCCGTGTACTCCAGCTACACCCCAGCCTGTTTGCGGTCTACTCCAGCTACACCCCAGCCTGTCCGTGTACTCCATCTGCACCCCAGCCTGTCCGTGTACTCCAGCTACACCCCAGCCTGCACAGCCTGTCCATGTACTCCAGCGTAAAACCCAGCCTGTCCGTATATTCCAGCTGCACCCCAGCCTGTCCGTATACTCCAGCTGCACCCCAGCCTGTCCGTGTACTCCAGCTACACCCCAGCCTGTCCGTGTACTCTGCATCCCAGCCTGTCCGTGTACTACAGCTCCACCCCAGCCTGCACAGCCTGTCCGTGTACTCCAGCTACACCCCAGCCTGTTTGTGTACTCTGCACCCCAGCCTGTCCGTGTACTACAGCTCCACCCCAGCCTGCCCAGCCTGTCCATGTACTCTAGCTGCAACCCAGCCTGTCCGTATACTACAGCTGCACCCCAGCCTGTCTGTGTACTCCAGCTACACCCCAGCCTGTTTGCCGTCTACTCCAGCTACACCCCAGCCTGTCCGTGTACTCCATCTGTACCCCAGCCTGTCCGTGTACTCCAGCTACACCCCAGCCTGTCCGTGTACTCTGCACCCCAGCCTGTCCGTGTACTCCAGCTCCACCCCAGCCTGCACAGCCTGTCCATGTACTCCAGTGTAAACCCAGCCTGTCCGTATACTCCAGCTGCACCCCAGCCTGTCCGTGTACTCCAGCTACACCCCAGCCTATCCGTGTACTCTGCACCCCAGCCTGTCCGTGTACTACAGCTCCACCCCAGCCTGCACAGCCTGTCCATGTACTCCAGCTGCACCCCAGCCTGTCCATGTTCTCCATCTGCACCCCAGCCTGTCCGTGTACTCCAGCTACACCCCAGCCTGTCTGTGTACTCCAGCTCCACCCCAGCCTGCACATGTACTCCAACTGCACCCCAGCCTGTCCGTATACTCCAGCTGCACCCCAGCCTGTCCGTATACTCCAGCTGCACCCCAGCCTGTCCGTATACTCCAGCTGCACCCCAGCCTGTCCGTGTACTCCAGCTACACCCCAGTCTGTCTGTGTACTCTGCACCCCAGCCTGTCCCTGTACTACAGCTCCTCCCCAGCCTGCCCAGCCTGTCCATGTACTCCAGCTGCAACCCAGCCTGTCCGTATACTACAGCTGCACCCCAGCCTGTCAGTGTACTCCAGCTACACCCCAGCCTGTCCGTGTACTCTGCACCCCAGCCTGTCCGTGTACTCCATCTGTACCCCAGCCTGTCCGTGTACTCCAGCTACACCCCAGCCTGGCCGTGTACTCTGCACCCCAGCCTGTCCGTGTACTACAGCTCCACCCCAGCCTGCACAGCCTGTCCATGTACTCCAGCTGCACCCCAGCCTGTCCATGTACTCCAGCTGCAACCCAGCCTGTCCGTATACTCCAGCTACACCCCAGCCTGTCTGTATACTCCAGCTGCACCCCAGCCTGTCCGTGTACTCCAGCTACACCCCAGCCTGTCCGTGTACTCTGCACCCAAGCCTGTACGTGTACTCCAGCTACACCTCAGCCTGTTTGCCGTCCACTCCAGCTACACCCCAGCCTGTCCGTGTACTCCATCTGCACCCCAGCCTGTCCGTGTACTCCAGCTACACCCCAGCTTGTCCGTGTACTACAGCTCCACCCCAGCCTGCACAGCCTGTCCATGTACTCCATCTGCACCCCAGCCTGTCCATGTACTCCAGCTGCAACCCAGCCTGTCCGTATACTACAGCTGCACCCCAGCCTGTCCGTGTACTCCAGCTACACCCCAGCCTGTCCGTGTACTCTGCACCCCAGCCTGTCCGTGTACTCCAGCTACACCCCAGCCTGTCCGTGTACTCCAGCTACACCCCAGCCTGCACAGCCTGTCCATGTACTCCAGCGTAAAACCCAGCCTGTCCGTATATTCCAGCTGCACCCCAGCCTGTCCGTATACTCCATCTGCACCCCAGCCTGTCCGTGTACTCCAGCTACACCCCAGCCTGCACAGCCTGTCCATGTACTCCAGCGTAAAACCCAGCCTGTCCGTATATTCCAGCTGCACCCCAGCCTGTCCGTATACTCCAGCTGCACCCCAGCCTGTCCGTGTACTCCAGCTACACCCCAGCCTGTCCGTGTACTCTGCATCCCAGCCTGTCCGCGTACTACAGCTCCACCCCAGCCTGCACAGCATGTCCGTGTACTCCAGCTACACCCCAGCCTGTTCGTGTACTCTGCACCCCAGCCTGTCCGTGTACTACAGCTCCACCCCAGCCTGCCCAGCCTGTCCATGTACTCCAGCTGCACCCCAGCCTGTCCATGTACTCCAGCTGCAACCCAGCCTGTCCGTATACTACAGCTGCACCCCAGCCTGTCCGTATACTACAGCTGCACCCCAGCCTGTCTGTGTACTCCAGCTACACCCCAGCCTGTCTGTGTACTCTGCACCCCAGCCTGTCCGTGTACTCCAGCTACACCCCAGCCCGTTTGCCGTCTACTCTAGCTACACCCCAGCCTGTCTGTGTACTCCATCTGCACCCCAGCCTGTCTGTGTACTCCAGCTACACCTCAGCCTGTCCGTGTACTCTGCACCCCAGCCTGTCCGTGTACTCTAGCTCCACCCCAGCCTGCATAGCCTGTCCGTATACTCCAGCTGCACCCCAGCCTGTCCGTATACTCCAGCTGCACCCCAGCCTGTCCGTGTACTCCAGCTGCACCCCAGCCTGTCCGTGTACTCTGCACCCCAGCCTGTCCGTGTACTACAGCTCCACCCAAGCCTGCCCAGCCTGTCCATGTACTCCAGCTGCAACCCAGCCTGTCCGTATACTACAGCTGCACCCCAGCCTGTCCGTGTACTCCAGCTACACCCCAGCCTGTCCGTGTACTCTGCACCCCAGCCTGTCCGTGTACTCCAGCTACACCCCAGCCTGTTTGCGGTCTACTCCAGCTACACCCCAGCCTGTCCGTGTACTCCATCTGCACCCCAGCCTGTCCGTGTACTCCAGCTACACCCCAGCCTGCACAGCCTGTCCATGTACTCCAGCGTAAAACCCAGCCTGTCCGTATATTCCAGCTGCACCCCAGCCTGTCCGTATACTCCAGCTGCACCCCAGCCTGTCCGTGTACTCCAGCTACACCCCAGCCTGTCCGTGTACTCTGCATCCCAGCCTGTCCGTGTACTACAGCTCCACCCCAGCCTGCACAGCATGTCCGTGTACTCCAGCTACACCCCAGCCTGTTCGTGTACTCTGCACCCCAGCCTGTCCGTGTACTACAGCTCCACCCCAGCCTGCCCAGCCTGTCCATGTACTCTAGCTGCAACCCAGCCTGTCCGTATACTACAGCTGCACCCCAGCCTGTCCGTGTACTCCAGCTACACCCCAGCCTGTCCGTGTACTCTGCACCCCAGCCTGTCTGTGTACTCCAGCTCCACCCCAGCCTGCACAGCCTGTCCATGTACTCCAGCGTAAAACCCAGTCTGTCCATATACTCCAGCTGCACCCCAGCCTGTCCATGTACTCCAGCTACACCCCAGCCTGTCCGTGTACTCTGCATCCCAGCCTGTCCGTGTACTCTGCATCCCAGCCTGTCCGTGTACTACAGCTCCACCCCAGCCTGTCCGTGTACTCCAGCTACACCCCAGCCTGTTCGTGTACTCTGCACCCCAGCCTGTCCGTGTACTACAGCTCCACCCCAGCCTGTCCATGTACTCTAGCTGCAACCCAGCCTGTCCGTATACTACAGCTGCACCCCAGCCTGTCCGTGTACTCCAGCTACACCCCAGCCTGTCCGTGTACTCTGCACCCCAGCCTGTCTGTGTACTCCAGCTCAACCCCAGCCTGCACAGCCTGTCCATGTACTCCAGCGTAAAACCCAGTCTGTCCGTATACTCCAGCTGCACCCCAGCCTGTCCATGTACTCCAGCTACACCCCAGCCTGCCTGTGTACTCTGCACCCCAGCCTGTACGTGTACTACAGCTCCACCCCAGCCTGCACAGCCTGTCCATGTACTCCAGCTGCACCCCAGCCTCACCGTGTACTCCAGCTGCACCTCAGCCTGTCCGTGTACTACAGCTACACCCCAGCCTGTCCGTGTACTCTGCACCCCAGCCTGTCCGTGTACTACAGCTCCACCCCACCAGCCTGCCCAGCCTGTCCATGTACTCCAGCTGCAACCCAGCCTGTCCGTGTACTACAGCTCCACCCCAGCCTGCACAGCCTGTCCGTGTACTCCAGCTACACCCCAGCCTGTTCGTGTACTCTGCACCCCAGCCTGTCCGTGTACTACAGCTCCACCCCAGCCTGTCCATGTACTCTAGCTGCAACCCAGCCTGTCCGTATACTACAGCTGCACCCCAGCCTGTCCGTGTACTCCAGCTACACCCCAGCCTGTCCGTGTACTCTGCACCCCAGCCTGTCTGTGTACTCCAGCTCAACCCCAGCCTGCACAGCCTGTCCATGTACTCCAGCGTAAAACCCAGTCTGTCCGTATACTCCAGCTGCACCCCAGCCTGTCCATGTACTCCAGCTACACCCCAGCCTGCCTGTGTACTCTGCACCCCAGCCTGTACGTGTACTACAGCTCCACCCCAGCCTGCACAGCCTGTCCATGTACTCCAGCTGCACCCCAGCCTCACCGTGTACTCCAGCTGCACCTCAGCCTGTCCGTGTACTCCAGCTACACCCCAGCCTGTCCGTGTACTCTGCACCCCAGCCTGTCCGTGTACTCCAGCTACACACCCGCCTGTTTGCCGTCTACTCCAGCTACAACCCAGCCTGTCCGTATACTCCAGCTGCACCCCAGCCTGTCCGTGTACTCCAGCTGGACCCCAGCCTGTCCGTGTACTCTGCACCCCAGCCTGTCCGTGTACTACAGCTCCACCCAAGCCTGCCCAGCCTGTCCATGTACTCCAGCTGCAACCCAGCCTGTCCGTATACTACAGCTGCACCCCAGCCTGTCCGTGTACTCCAGCTACACCCCAGCCTGTCCGTGTACTCTGCACCCCAGCCTGTCCGTGTACTCCAGCTACACCCCAGCCTGTTTGCGGTCTACTCCAGCTACACCCCAGCCTGTCCGTGTACTCCATCTGCACCCCAGCCTGTCCGTGTACTCCAGCTACACCCCAGCCTGCACAGCCTGTCCATGTACTCCAGCGTAAAACCCAGCCTGTCCGTATATTCCAGCTGCACCCCAGCCTGTCCGTATACTCCAGCTGCACCCCAGCCTGTCCGTGTACTCCAGCTACACCCCAGCCTGTCCGTGTACTCTGCATCCCAGCCTGTCCGTGTACTACAGCTCCACCCCAGCCTGCACAGCCTGTCCGTGTACTCCAGCTACACCCCAGCCTGTTTGTGTACTCTGCACCCCAGCCTGTCCGTGTACTACAGCTCCACCCCAGCCTGCCCAGCCTGTCCATGTACTCTAGCTGCAACCCAGCCTGTCCGTATACTACAGCTGCACCCCAGCCTGTCTGTGTACTCCAGCTACACCCCAGCCTGTTTGCCGTCTACTCCAGCTACACCCCAGCCTGTCCGTGTACTCCATCTGTACCCCAGCCTGTCCGTGTACTCCAGCTACACCCCAGCCTGTCCGTGTACTCTGCACCCCAGCCTGTCCGTGTACTCCAGCTCCACCCCAGCCTGCACAGCCTGTCCATGTACTCCAGTGTAAACCCAGCCTGTCCGTATACTCCAGCTGCACCCCAGCCTGTCCGTGTACTCCAGCTACACCCCAGCCTATCCGTGTACTCTGCACCCCAGCCTGTCCGTGTACTACAGCTCCACCCCAGCCTGCACAGCCTGTCCATGTACTCCAGCTGCACCCCAGCCTGTCCATGTTCTCCATCTGCACCCCAGCCTGTCCGTGTACTCCAGCTACACCCCAGCCTGTCTGTGTACTCCAGCTCCACCCCAGCCTGCACATGTACTCCAACTGCACCCCAGCCTGTCCGTATACTCCAGCTGCACCCCAGCCTGTCCGTATACTCCAGCTGCACCCCAGCCTGTCCGTATACTCCAGCTGCACCCCAGCCTGTCCGTGTACTCCAGCTACACCCCAGTCTGTCTGTGTACTCTGCACCCCAGCCTGTCCCTGTACTACAGCTCCTCCCCAGCCTGCCCAGCCTGTCCATGTACTCCAGCTGCAACCCAGCCTGTCCGTATACTACAGCTGCACCCCAGCCTGTCAGTGTACTCCAGCTACACCCCAGCCTGTCCGTGTACTCTGCACCCCAGCCTGTCCGTGTACTCCATCTGTACCCCAGCCTGTCCGTGTACTCCAGCTACACCCCAGCCTGGCCGTGTACTCTGCACCCCAGCCTGTCCGTGTACTACAGCTCCACCCCAGCCTGCACAGCCTGTCCATGTACTCCAGCTGCACCCCAGCCTGTCCATGTACTCCAGCTGCAACCCAGCCTGTCCGTATACTCCAGCTACACCCCAGCCTGTCTGTATACTCCAGCTGCACCCCAGCCTGTCCGTGTACTCCAGCTACACCCCAGCCTGTCCGTGTACTCTGCACCCAAGCCTGTACGTGTACTCCAGCTACACCTCAGCCTGTTTGCCGTCCACTCCAGCTACACCCCAGCCTGTCCGTGTACTCCATCTGCACCCCAGCCTGTCCGTGTACTCCAGCTACACCCCAGCTTGTCCGTGTACTACAGCTCCACCCCAGCCTGCACAGCCTGTCCATGTACTCCATCTGCACCCCAGCCTGTCCATGTACTCCAGCTGCAACCCAGCCTGTCCGTATACTACAGCTGCACCCCAGCCTGTCCGTGTACTCCAGCTACACCCCAGCCTGTCCGTGTACTCTGCACCCCAGCCTGTCCGTGTACTCCAGCTACACCCCAGCCTGTCCGTGTACTCCAGCTACACCCCAGCCTGCACAGCCTGTCCATGTACTCCAGCGTAAAACCCAGCCTGTCCGTATATTCCAGCTGCACCCCAGCCTGTCCGTATACTCCATCTGCACCCCAGCCTGTCCGTGTACTCCAGCTACACCCCAGCCTGCACAGCCTGTCCATGTACTCCAGCGTAAAACCCAGCCTGTCCGTATATTCCAGCTGCACCCCAGCCTGTCCGTATACTCCAGCTGCACCCCAGCCTGTCCGTGTACTCCAGCTACACCCCAGCCTGTCCGTGTACTCTGCATCCCAGCCTGTCCGCGTACTACAGCTCCACCCCAGCCTGCACAGCATGTCCGTGTACTCCAGCTACACCCCAGCCTGTTCGTGTACTCTGCACCCCAGCCTGTCCGTGTACTACAGCTCCACCCCAGCCTGCCCAGCCTGTCCATGTACTCTAGCTGCAACCCAGCCTGTCCGTATACTACAGCTGCACCCCAGCCTGTCCGTGTACTCCAGCTACACCCCAGCCTGTCCGTGTACTCTGCACCCCAGCCTGTCTGTGTACTCCAGCTCCACCCCAGCCTGCACAGCCTGTCCATGTACTCCAGCGTAAAACCCAGTCTGTCCATATACTCCAGCTGCACCCCAGCCTGTCCATGTACTCCAGCTACACCCCAGCCTGTCCGTGTACTCTGCATCCCAGCCTGTCCGTGTACTCTGCATCCCAGCCTGTCCGTGTACTACAGCTCCACCCCAGCCTGCACAGCCTGTCCGTGTACTCCAGCTACACCCCAGCCTGTTCGTGTACTCTGCACCCCAGCCTGTCCGTGTACTACAGCTCCACCCCAGCCTGTCCATGTACTCTAGCTGCAACCCAGCCTGTCCGTATACTACAGCTGCACCCCAGCCTGTCCGTGTACTCCAGCTACACCCCAGCCTGTCCGTGTACTCTGCACCCCAGCCTGTCTGTGTACTCCAGCTCAACCCCAGCCTGCACAGCCTGTCCATGTACTCCAGCGTAAAACCCAGTCTGTCCGTATACTCCAGCTGCACCCCAGCCTGTCCATGTACTCCAGCTACACCCCAGCCTGCCTGTGTACTCTGCACCCCAGCCTGTATGTGTACTACAGCTCCACCCCAGCCTGCACAGCCTGTCCATGTACTCCAGCTGCACCCCAGCCTCACCGTGTACTCCAGCTGCACCTCAGCCTGTCCGTGTACTACAGCTACACCCCAGCCTGTCCGTGTACTCTGCACCCCAGCCTGTCCGTGTACTACAGCTCCACCCCACCAGCCTGCCCAGCCTGTCCATGTACTCCAGCTGCAACCCAGCCTGTCCGTATACTACAGCTGCACCCCAGCCTATTCGTGTACTCCAGCTACACCCCAGCCTGTCCGTGTACTCTGCACCCCAGCCTGTCCGTGTACTCCAGTTACACACCCGCCTGTTTGCCGTCTACTCCAGCTACAACCCAGCCTGTCCGTATACTCCAGCTGCACCCCAGCCTGTCCGTGTACTCCAGCTGGACCCCAGCCTGTCCGTGTACTCTGCACCCCAGCCTGTCCGTGTACTACAGCTCCACCCAAGCCTGCCCAGCCTGTCCATGTACTCCAGCTGCAACCCAGCCTGTCCGTGTACTACAGCTGCACCCCAGCCTGTCCGTGTACTCCAGCTACACCCCAGCCTGTCCGTGTACTCTGCACCCCAGCCTGTCCGTGTACTCCAGCTACACCCCAGCCTGTTTGCGGTCTACTCCAGCTACACCCCAGCCTGTCCGTGTACTCCATCTGCACCCCAGCCTGTCCGTGTACTCCAGCTACACCCCAGCCTGCACAGCCTGTCCATGTACTCCAGCGTAAAACCCAGCCTGTCCGTATATTCCAGCTGCACCCCAGCCTGTCCGTATACTCCAGCTGCACCCCAGCCTGTCCGTGTACTCCAGCTACACCCCAGCCTGTCCGTGTACTCTGCATCCCAGCCTGTCCGTGTACTCCAGCTCCACCCCAGCCTGCACAGCCTGTCCGTGTACTCCAGCTACACCCCAGCCTGTTTGTGTACTCTGCACCCCAGCCTGTCCGTGTACTACAGCTCCACCCCAGCCTGCCCAGCCTGTCCATGTACTCTAGCTGCAACCCAGCCTGTCCGTATACTACAGCTGCACCCCAGCCTGTCCGTGTACTCCAGCTACACCCCAGCCTGTTTGCCGTCTACTCCAGCTACACCCCAGCCTGTCCGTGTACTCCATCTGTACCCCAGCCTGTCCGTGTACTCCAGCTACACCCCAGCCTGTCCGTGTACTCTGCACCCCAGCCTGTCCGTGTACTCCAGCTCCACCCCAGCCTGCACAGCCTGTCCATGTACTCCAGTGTAAACCCAGCCTGTCCGTATACTCCAGCTGCACCCCAGCCTGTCCGTGTACTCCAGCTACACCCCAGCCTGTCCGTGTACTCTGCACCCCAGCCTGTCCGTGTACTACAGCTCCACCCCAGCCTGCACAGCCTGTCCATGTACTCCAGCTGCACCCCAGCCTGTCCATGTTCTCCATCTGCACCCCAGCCTGTCCGTGTACTCCAGCTACACCCCAGCCTGTCTGTGTACTCCAGCTACACCCCAGCCTGTCTGTGTACTCCAGCTCCACCCCAGCCTGCACATGTACTCCAACTGCACCCCAGCCTGTCCGTATACTCCAGCTGCACCCCAGCCTGTCCGTATACTCCAGCTGCACCCCAGCCTGTCCGTATACTCCAGCTGCACCCCAGCCTGTCCGTGTACTCCAGCTACACCCCAGTCTGTCTGTGTACTCTGCACCCCAGCCTGTCCCTGTACTACAGCTCCACCCCAGCCTGCCCAGCCTGTCCATGTACTCCAGCTGCAACCCAGCCTGTCCGTATACTACAGCTGCACCCCAGCCTGTCAGTGTACTCCAGCTACACCCCAGCCTGTCCGTGTACTCTGCACCCCAGCCTGTCCGTGTACTCCATCTGTACCCCAGCCTGTCCGTGTACTCCAGCTACACCCCAGCCTGGCCGTGTACTCTGCACCCCAGCCTGTCCGTGTACTACAGCTCCACCCCAGCCTGCACAGCCTGTCCATGTACTCCAGCTGCACCCCAGCCTGTCCATGTACTCCAGCTGCAACCCAGCCTGTCCGTATACTCCAGCTACACCCCAGCCTGTCTGTATACTCCAGCTGCACCCCAGCCTGTTCGTGTACTCCAGCTACACCCCAGCCTGTCCGTGTACTCTGCACCCAAGCCTGTACGTGTACTCCAGCTACACCTCAGCCTGTTTGCCGTCCACTCCAGCTACACCCCAGCCTGTCCGTGTACTCCATCTGCACCCCAGCCTGTCCGTGTACTCCAGCTACACCCCAGCTTGTCCGTGTACTACAGCTCCACCCCAGCCTGCACAGCCTGTCCATGTACTCCATCTGCACCCCAGCCTGTCCATGTACTAAAGCTGCACCCCAGCCTGTCCGTGTACTCTGCACCCCAGCCTGTCCGTGTACTCCAGCTGCACTCTACCGCCCTCACACACTCTATCGCCCTCCTTCACTCACTCTATCGCCCTCCTTCACTCTATCGTACTCCCTCACTCTATCGTACTTCCTCTATTGCTCTCCCTCTATTGCTCACCCTCTATCGCCCTCCCTCTATGATTCACACTCCATCTATCTATCTATCTCACTCACTCTATTCAATCACCATAGCATCACTCAGCACCACCACAGCATCACTCAGGGGCACAACAACATCACTATGCGCTACAACAGGAACACTGAACGCCACTGCATCACTTGTTGCAAAAACATCACTCTGCGCCACCACAGCATCAACTACAAATGCATCAAAACATTTCTGTCAATGTATCTAAATTGATTAAAAAATACATTAAAAAAGTTAAATATTTTCAATTATGTTCTTGATAAAACATTGTAATTTGTCAGAACAATACATAGAAGAAAGGGAAACACTAAACAAGTACCTTTACTAATGCTATAGATGTAACATTTGCTAAATTTAGAACTATTGCCATTTGTATTACAAAAATATTACTTTAATATTTTTAAAAACATGAACAAATATTACAAACATTTACATTTTACACACCAAAAGCTCAAACTTATCTATTGCGAGACCTATTGCATTTCCAATGCTTGTTGGGGAAGGGTCCAGTATGTAGGCCTTTGAGTCTCAGAGACCTCTCTGAGAGAGTCCACTGCGTAAAGGGAGCCTCTCGCAATAGAGATAGGGAAGGGATACCACTTCCCCTGGGATTACAGCTTACTGGACTTTGGACGTTGCCTTGACTCGTCTACCGGTTTTGTGTCCCCGTCACCCTTCCCCTCATGCTGTGTCTCTCACCCTCCACTCCTCTTTCCCACCTTCATTATCTGTCTATTTCCCCCTATTCCAACCCCCCCACTGAATCTCTCACCTTGCCTTCTTTTCCCCTTACGTATTAGTGCTTATTGTTTATCTCGACCTTACAAGTAACTATGTTGCCATGCTCTAAGAACTGTGTAACCTTTGTAACGATGTAACCTGTAACTATGATCTGATGCTCATTTAAAGCGCTCTGATACCTCCGGGTCTAGCCAGCGCTATATAAAACTTTAAAAATAAAAATAAAATAAGTTCAAGTTGATGATAAATACGACACGTTTCTCATAAAAGTACCTTGATGTGTAACGCAAAACAAACAAAAGGTTCGCAGGGATGGAGATGCTTTGGTTCCTTTCTTCGGGGGAGACAATGCGTCGCGCCTCAATGCTTGCGCAGAGTAAGGGATGCGTCTTGGTCCTTACCGGAGAGGAAGAGAGCGTTGATTCTCGTACTGCGTTCTGGTTACGATACAGCAAGATGGCTCCTCGATGCAATGCGACAATCCTGTGCGATGTGATAAGATGGCACCTGTGAGAAGTTGGCCTGCTATATGATGCTCACTAGTTCTAGTGATCACCTTGTATCAGTCCAAACAACCCTTATGGTGATTGGTTGTAAGTAAACCTTATAGACCAGCTATCCTAATGGTAGCATGGACAAAGCAGTCTTAGGCTAAACTCTTTTGGCATGTGAAGCCAGCTATTTTACCACATATAACCCCTTGAATACCAAATGAAAGGACATCACACAGGTAGTTATGAAAATAAACAAGATATTTATTAACTAACATACACCTCTGAACCCTTTATGAGGTCAGAGGGCTAAGCACATGACAAGACTCTAAAGAAAAATACATTAAGTTGCACAAATTACAATGGTGCCCTAGGGGCACGACAAACCATATACTAAGAAAATGGTATAAGGAAATCGATAGAAGGAATGGAGTTGTCCAGAGGCTGTAGGATCGCTGGGACTACGCTATCCTGACCTGAGGTAAGTAATAGGAGGCCCACGGAACGCGTGTGCAGAGTGTGAACTCACACGCGAGATGCGTAACAAAGTCAATGGACAGTACAAATTACGAAAAGGTAAGTATTAGACTGTTCCGACTAGCTAGGACTAAAACGACTGGAAATCTGGACACTAGGAGAGTCAATCTACCCTTGAGCACCGAAATGCTCTTGTTACCTCACCCACGGGCTGCGGGTGCATAGGTGTCAAAGTGTGTCGGGTTTCCGCGTTGAAGTCTATGGAGCCTGGAAGAAAAGATGCTGCAGGCGGCCAGAAGGAAGATGTCCGGAGTGATCCAAGGGTGGATCAAGGAAGATGAAGACCTGAAAGCAGAGGGGACAATGTTCACAGTCACTAGCCAGTGACTGGAGTGGAACCAAGAAGGAACCAAATGCTGTTGTCGCGATCAGGTGAAGATTGGACGCTTGACTCTGTAGCCACGCGGACCGGGTGGTGTCTTCGACGACCAGGATGGAGGCACGAGCTGTCCCACGCAGGCTCTGGCTGTCGGCGGTGTTGGATCCGGATTCGGCGTCAACAGGCCTTGGCAAAAGCAACCCACACGGTGAGTGGAAAAGGCGTCTGGTGTGGACCAGGAGGTTCCGGGGTGCTTCTCGTTTGCAGGGAAGCAGGGGCCAGTCTGGAGCAACCAGACCAGAGGTGTGGATTTTAAGGATCGTCATCTAGGAGGCCACTAGCCAGCCGGCAAGTGACCAGACAACGCGTCGAGCAGCAATCAAGCAAAAGGGCCCCACGCAGATCTCGTGGATGCTGGAGGGCTGGTCTTCTGTGCAGGAGCTGCTCGGGGCTGGGGCTTCTCAATCCCCAAAGCACTTCGTCGAGGATGCCTCTGAAGTCGTGCTGGAAGCGAAGCGAAGTGCAGTTTCTCCAAGATGGCCGGTCCCACGTGTCTCGTCGCACCCACGGATCTCAGCTGTGCTGCAGATATAGGTAGAGGTTGGAGAGGTCTGAAAGTCCGGGTCTCGTCGGGCTCAGTTACATACATGTCGTGTCCCTCTAGAAGGGTGGAATGCTACCCCGTCGCCAGAACTGGCGAGGGGGTAGTATTCCAATTCATATGACACCTTACTCAACATGTTTTGATAATGCTATGCCAAAGTTAGCAATACCGCGAGGTTATAATGCACTTAAGAGTATATGGTATAGCGTTATCATGGAAACAGCTAAAGGACTTGGTTCTAAAAGTCGCAGACAGGCTCAGCTCATGCCAGAGCACTATCTCACATAATTCCAAGCACTCTGCCTCCAGGAATGTTAAGGCCTGCCATAGGAGTGACTTATAGTAGTATATGTGTCCATTTTAGGTTTAGATATAGGTATACTATATCTAAAGCAAAGGGTGATTACACCACCTTGCCCCAGCTGATTGATCATCCAGTTGTGTCAGATTTAGATGGCCAGCCAGGGGTGGCATAATACATGCTGCAGCCTCTGGTAGGCCTTGGGTTCACTTATGCCCTGGGTACCTATGGTACACTGTACAAGGACTTACAAGAGTGACCCAATACCAATTGGTAAATGCAACTAAAGTACATGGATGTCAATTTAGAGAGAGAACAGCTAGGCTGTGGGTCTGATTAGCAGAACCACAGCCAGGGAAAGTCGTAAACCAGTGAAGCAAAAAGCAAAAATCTGGGGTGACCATAGGATTGCAGATCCTACTCTCCTACAGCACCCTTGCTACAACACGACAATGTGAAGACGATGCGTGCACGCCCGGCGGCCGTGCAGCGAACTCTGTCATTTTGGAGCCACGACAGGCCCTGCGACACGCTTCTCCGGTGATGCGACGGTGACCCTCAGGTGGCGACACTCTTCTCCGGTGATGCGTCGGTAAACAGCTGCGATGAAGGCAAGCTTCTCTGATGATGCGGCGGCGACCTATGCAAAGGCAACAGCTGCGACTCGCTACTTCTCGTTGAGTCACGCTTCCAGCTCCCAGCGACACGCAGGCTTCTGCAGACAGAATTCCCAGCAAGGAAATTCAAAGAGGAGTTGGTGCTGAAGTCTTTTGTCCCTGAGACTTCAGCAGGAGGCAAGCACAAGTTCAAGCCCTTGGAGAAATATTTTGCAAGATGATGAAAGTTCTTTGAAAGTTCCTTCTCCTTTCCTTGGCAATAAAGAAACCACTGCAGGCCAACACAGCACATGTGCAGGGGGCAGTCCAGACCCCTGCATCTTCCTTGGTTTTTATCCTTGGCAAAGGTTTGTCTTGTTGTTCCAGAAGTGATCTAAAGTCTTGGGGTCTGGGTCCCCATATTTATACTGAAAAATCCTTTGTCCTCTGAAGGCAGAGGGTCCTGTACCTAGTCCAAACCAGTTCTGTGCAGTCCTGGAGCACTTTGTTTACATGACTCCTTTTTAGGTCGAGCAGACCTACCTTCAATGCGTAAGCATTGATGGTGTCTGCTTTAGACCTATTGTGACCCGTATTTAGGAATTAAGACACGAGTCAGACGCGCGCTTCTCTTAGTCAGTTTTGACCTCGGGAGCGCGAGTCTGAGCCGCGCTTGCGCAGACGAACTCCCAGCCCCTGCTTTCGCTTCGCTCTCCTCGCATGCATTAACGGCGCACAGACACAGCCAGCCCCTACCCCTCTGCATGCACGCACACACACACAGGCGCGGGCACACATACACACGCTGCCGCCCCCCACCCCCCTGCACACACGCAGCATACACACACCGCCGCAGCCCTCTACCCTAAAGCACTCACAACAATGACAATAGCGTCTCGCACACAACACTACCGATCTCCTACCCTCCAGGACGGCCACTTGGCACTATCGCCAGTGGGACAAGCGCCTCGCCATTCATGTCTCTCCGCCCCTTGAGGATGCAGCCCCGCCTACAATCTCTACTGTACTGCACCCTTTCCTGTATGTATTAATTATTTTAAAAAAATTAAAAGCCATTTTTATTTGTAATATCAATACATCTAAGTCACGTAAATACAACACATATTGCATTACAAATGCTATTGGTGTCACATTTGTGAAAGTTAAAACTATTGGCATTGTAAATGACAAAGCTATTACTTCAACTATTTTCAAAAGCAAAACATAAATAAAAAATTTGTCATTTACAATACCAATAGCTCAAACTTTCTTAATGCGAGACCTATTGCATTGCAAATGCTTGTTTCCTTTGGCAGGGTGGGCCATGGTCCTCAGACACACCACAGGAGGTGGAGCCAGCATTGTGGAAGGCAGGCACAGCCCTTTTGAGGCCGAGGTGCTACTCCTCCCACCCATCTACATACAGATAGATCTATTCAGCCTTGTGCTGAGTTACCCTGTCTCCTGGAGCCACCCCGCCCCTGTCACTCACAAACCAGACATACAATACACATGCTAGCAGAGGCAGGCTGAATGGTTAGGCAAGAAAATACCTGCTTTCTAAAAGTGGTATTTTCAAACACAGAATGTTAAAACCAACTTCACTAAAAGCTGTGTTTTATCATTCTGAGTTCCGGCATACTAAATTCAAATTTCTACCACGTTCCCTGGGTCAGTTAGGATTATAAGATGTTATAATCAAACTTTCCATTCTGGCGTATGGGGACAGGTAGCCTTGCAATAGTGAAAAACGAAATAGGCTGTAATTCACTATCGCATCATGCCATACACATCCGCGCATGAGCTACCTTTCACATACAATACACCCTGCCCTAGGGCCTACCTTAGGGGTGTCTGATATGTAGAGAAGAGTAGGTTTAGGGACTGGCAAGTGGGTGCACTTAACCAAGTAATGTACAAAGTTCCCCAAGAGATAATGTTAGTGTAGCAAGGTAGTCTCTCTCTCTATGAATAAAAGTGCAATCAATAGTCAGGGAGCCAAAGGGGTCCCTTGTCGGAACTAGGAAGCCTCACACAACTAATTAGCTGGATGACTTGTTTTCATCCCGCAAGATGGTTGTCTTGCCTCATCAACGGCTTCCTGCTCCATCGTCAAGCCGGCGCTGCAATGCCTGACGGGTAACACAAAATGCTACACTTTTATGGAGTTCTTTTGTTCCTTGCCGTTGGTGGGTGCGTGTGAGGGGCCTGGGAAAGTGAAATAGTGAGCGTGGGAAAGTATAAAAAGAGGTTAGTTAGTCCACTAAGACAACTTTATTCATGTTGCTAACTGCCTTATTAAAAGGGCGAAGGAGGGGTACCGAGACGCAAAATCAATGTAGTTTGGCCTCGTTCAACACTCACCTGTGGTCAACATGTTTCATGCCCTATAGGCAATTCTTCAGGACCTATTTGTGCTCATAAACGTATAAGGGGCCCGGAATGGGCTACAGTGTATACAGTATACAACCTGGTGGGTCAGTAACCAGAGCAGGCCGATGGTCCTGCCTGAAAATCAGACCTAGAGGAATGAAAAGAAAGTGTTAAATACAGAAGAGTACATGCTAGTTTGTTGCATGTAAAAACCATATAAAATCTAGACACAAAAGCCGAGCGTAGGATATCGCCCAGCGGGGTCATGTGATATGATCAAGAGAGAGAGACTAAGGATGTTCATCGCATTGTTGAAACAAGTGTATCAACATCTTGTGGCTAACTGGACTGATAGTCTATATCTTATTCATATGGCAAGCTCAGTCAGTTAGTATTGCGAAGATGAGGGGCCATTAAAGCCGGTAAGAGGTGAGGGGTCTTACCCTAAAAACCATGAGAAAAATCCCCGCAGACTGTTCTTGTGGGACCTGTGCTTCTAGGGGATTACCTGCAAGGTGGAGCGAGGGAAAAAGCAGGGTTAGTTAACCCAGTCAGGGGACAGGTGGGGGTCAGGATCCGACCAACAACCCGTCTGAGGTCTCGTCCCACCAAACAGCCGGTGCCCGTCAGACGTACCTCTCGAATCAAGAAGCGGCGCCGGCAACGACGCCGCAGGTCCCGCCCGAGACCCAAGCCCCATCAACCGGAACCTATGGAGATCAGAGGCATTCCAGTCTAACCCCTAATGGTGCCTCCGGGTGTGGTAGGCAGGCACCTCCGGGGACGCAACTGGTCGTCCGCATGGTGGTGTCTCAACAAGGCCAGTGGGTGGCATGTGACGCGGAGGGACCGCGTCGGTCGCACCAGTGCCGCAACCTCAGGTGAGGGCAGTCTTCAGTCACCACAGATTGGCGGTGAACCGAGAATCAAACGGCCTCGCTAGAAGGTCCGTGGACAGGTAGACACCATTGCATATCCAAACACACAGGCTTACCTGGTCAGCGCGAGGCCAATACCTCTAGGAACTTACCCCCACACTCCGGCATGGCAAGGCACGCAGAACAGCTGGTAGCGCTCTTGGAGTACCGCCTCTATTTAAGTACGAAAGGCCCAGACCCTCGAGCACGTATTGTGGGGCGTGTCCCAGGAGACGTCGTTAAGCGACGCAGCCAATTGGATGCCTAATGCGTGTGGAATAGGCAAGTGAAGGAGTCTATGTGGTTTAGCACCATAGGGGCGCGCCATGTTGTAAAGGGGTTGCGTGCTCAGGAATGACCAAGAAAGACGACCCCATTATGTCTACTAGGCTCATGATGCTGTAGTGCGCTAAACCCTCAACTATAGGTGACAGTGAGTCGAGTTATCTGGCTAACAAATTCCAGGGGACAGAATCATTAAGTCCGTGGGTGTCTAATTGTAAACGATGCACCCACCTCTGTTTTATTCTATGTAGTGCTTGTTGACTGATGGAAGGGTGCCATTCCAAAACGACCCATTGCATGTTTTCGGCAGCATGGCCCTTTTGTTTACAGTGTTCATACAAACGTGTATGTGTTTTGGCGCAGCGAATGTTGCTGTTATGTTCCATAATGCGCACCTTGACAGTGCGCATCCTCATTCCAATGTATTTTAAACCGCAGGGGCATGTCAACATGTAAATGCATTTGCTACTATTACAATTTGTATGTTTGTTAAGGTGCCATGTGAAAGTATCAGACAGTATGATTTCTTTACCTTGTGTGGACTGGGGACAGACGACACAGTTACCACATCGAAAATGCCCTACAACTGGAGGTAACCCCCACAGAGTGTTTTGAGGGAGTGTGCTAGTCTTCTTTGGTCGAGTGTGGATGAGAGTGTCCTTAAGGTTTGCTGTTCTTTTAAAAGCAAAGCGTGGACGAGGGATGTCTAATCCAGCCGAATTTAGGATACCCCAATGAGTATTCACTGTTTTTTTGATGAATGTAGAGTTTTTTGTGTAAGAAGTTACACAGGTTATGACATCTTGTGTATCCTTTGTATATGTTTCCAGTAGGGATTCTCTATTGTTATTAAGTGCTCTCTTCACTGATTGTTTCAGGAGTCTCGTAGGGTAGCCCCTATCCTGGAGTTTATGTTGAAGGGTAGTTGCCTCCCGTGTGTAGTCCGTTACCGAAGTGCAGTTTCTGCGGATCCGCAGAAATTGACCGAACGGCTGATTTTCCTTCAGTGCCCTGGTATGATGGCTGTTGTAGAGCAGGAGGCTGTTTCTGTCGGTCTCTTTTCTGTAGAGAGTGGTGGTAATCTCTGTGGGCCCCAACATGATTGTCAGGTCCAGGAAGGGCACCGAGTGTTCAGATATGGTGCCTGTGAACTTTAGGAATGGGTTCTGGAGATTAATCCATGTACAGAAAGCCTCGCAACTGACCCGGTCACCTTTCCAAAAGATCAAAATATCGTCAATGTAGCGTCGCCATAGGGTAAGGTGTTCCAGGAACGGGTTTTTGTCAGGGGAGTAGATGAAGTATTTCTCGAAAGTGGCCATGTATATACATGCCAGGCTCGGTGCGAAGGCTGATCCCATTGAAGTGCCACGGATCTGGTGGTAAAGCTGTGACTCATATCTGAAGAAATTCTCCGTTAGAGCTATGTTGGCCAATGCCATGATAAACGAGATCGGGGTGGGGGATGCCCATTCTTCCGACCTCAAAGCGGACTCAACTGCCTCCAGAGTTGCCTGTTGGGGGATGTTTGTAAATAGGGCTTCCACATCCAATGTCAGTAGAAGATCGACATCTTTCCTACCATCCACGTCGTTAATCAGGCGTAGGACATCCCTGGTGTCCTGGAGAAAGGATGGAATTTTCTTAACTAAGGGTTGTAGGAATACGTCACAAAATTGGGAAAGTGGTTCCAGGAGGGACCCTATTCCAGAGACGATGGGCCTACCGGGGACCGGGGTGACCCCCTTGTGGATTTGCGATAGTGTATAGAAATAGGGCGTTACTGGTTCAGTGGTGATGAGGAATTCGGCTTCCTTCTTGGTTATCCATTCATTTGTTTCACCCTCTATCACCAAACTCATAATGGTGGAAGTCAGGCGTTTGGTGGGGTCCACGGTTAGAGGTCTGTAATGGGTGCTATTCGACAGCTGTCGTCTGCATTCTAGATCATAGTCATCGTAGTGGATGACTACGATGACTATGATCTAGAATGCAGACGACAGCTGTCGAATAGCACCCATTACAGACCTCTAACCGTGGACCCCACCAAACGCCTGACTACCACCATTATGAGTTTGGTGATAGAGAGTGAAACAAATGAATGGATAACCAAGAAGGAAGCCGAATTCCTCATCACCACTGAACCAGTAACGCCCTATTTCTATACACTACCGAAAATCCACAAGGGGGTCACCCCGGTCCCCGGTAGGCCCATCGTCTCTGGAATAGGGTCCCTCCTGGAACCACTTTCCCAATTTTGTGACGTATTCCTACAACCCGTAGTTAAGAAAATTCCATCCTTTCTCCAGGACACCAGGGATGTCCTACGCCTGATTAACGACGTGGATGGTAGGGAAGATGTCGATCTTCTACTGACATTGGATGTGGAAGCCCTATATACAAACATCCCCCAACAGGCAACTCTGGAGGCAGTTGAGTCCGCTTTGAGGTCGGAAGAATGGGCATCCCCCACCCCGATCTCATTTATCATGGCATTGGCCAACATAGCTCTAACGGAGAATTTCTTCAGATATGAGTCACAGCTATACCACCAGATCCGTGGCACTTCAATGGGATCAACCTTCGCACCGAGCCTGGCATGTATATACATGGCCACTTTCGAGAAATACTTAATCTACTCCCCTGACAAAAACCCGTTCCTGGAACACCTTACCCTATGGCGACGCTACATTGACGATATTTTGATCTTTTGGAAAGGTGACCGGGTCAGTTGCGAGGCTTTCTGTACATGGATTAATCTCCAGAACCCATTCCTAAAGTTCACAGGCACCATATCTGAACACTCGTTGCCCTTCCTGGACCTGACAATCATGTTGGGGCCCACAGAGATTACCACCACTCTCTACAGAAAAGAGACCGACAGAAACAGCCTCCTGCTCTACAACAGCCATCATACCAGGGCACTGAAGGAAAATCTGCCGTTCGGTCAATTTCTGCGGATCCGCAGAAACTGCACTACCGTAACGGACTACAAACGGGAGGCAACTACCCTTCAACATAAACTCCAGGATAGGGGCTACCCTACGAGACTCCTGAAACAATCAGTGAAGAGAGCACTTAATAACAATAGAGAATCCCTACTGGAAACATATACGAAGGATACACAAGATGTCATCACCTGTGTAACTTCTTACACAAAAAGCTCTACATTCATCAAAAAAACAGTGAATACTCATTGGGGTATCCTAAATTCGGCTGGATTAGACATCCCTCGTCCATGCTTTGCTTTTAAAAGAACAGCAAACCTTAAGGACACTCTCATCCACACTCGACCAAAGAATACTAGCACACTCCCTCAAAACACTCTGTGGGGGTTACCTCCAGTTGTAGGGCATTTTCGATGTGGTAACTGTGTCGTCTGTCCCCAGTCCACACAAGGTAAAGAAATCATACTGTCTGATACTTTCACATGGCACCTTAACAAACATACAAATTGTAATAGTAGCAAATGCATTTACATGTTGACATGCCCCTGCGGTTTAAAATACATTGGAATGACGATGCGCACTGTCAAGGTGCGCATTATGGAACATAACAGCAACATTCGCTGCGCCAAAACACATACACGTTTGTATGAACACTGTAAACAAAAGGGCCATGCTGCCGAAAACATGCAATGGGTCGTTTTGGAATGGCACCCTTCCATCAGTCAGCAAGCACTACATAGAATCGAACAGAGGTGGGTGCATCGTTTACAATTAGACACCCACGGACTTAATGATTCTGTCCCCTGGAATTTGTTAGCCAGATAACTCGACTCACTGTCACCTATAGTTGAGGGTTTAGCGCACTACAGCATCATGAGCCTAGTAGACATAATGGGGTCGTCTTTCTCGGTCATTCCTGAGCACGCAACCCCTTTACAACATGGCGCGCCCCTATGGTGCTAAACCACATAGACTCCTTCACTTGCCTATTCCACACGCATTAGGCATCCAATTGGCTGCGTCGCTTAACGACGTCTCCTGGGACACGCCCCACAATACGTGCTCGAGGGTCCGGGCCTTTCGTACTTAAATGGAGGCGGTACTCCAAGAGCGCTACCAGCTGTTCTGCGTGCCTTGCCACGCCGGAGTGTGGGGGTAGGTTCCTAGAGGTATTGACCTCGCGCTGACCAGGTAAGCCTGTGTGTTTGGATATGCAATGGTGTCTACCTGTCCACGGACCTTTTAGCGAGGCCGTTTGATTCTCGGTTCACCGCCATTCTGTGGTGACTGAAGACTGCCCTCACCTGAGGTAGCGGCGCTGGTGCGACCGACGCGGTGCCTCCGCGTTACATGCCACCCACTGGCCTTGTTGAGACACCACCATGCGGACGACCAGTTGCGTCCCCGGAGGTGCCTGCCTACCACACCTGGAGGCACCATTAGGGGTTAGACTGGACCGCCTCTGATCTCCATAGGTTCCGGTTGATGGGGCTTGGGTCTCGGGCGGGACCTGCGGCGTCGTTGCCGGCGCCGCTTCTTGATTCGAGAGGTACGTCTGACGGGCACCGGCTGTTTGGTGGGACGAGACCTCAGACGGGTTGTTGGTCGGATCCTGACCCCCACCTGTCCCCTGACTGGGTTAACTAACCCTGCTTTTTCCCTCGCTCCACCTTGCAGGTAATCACCTAGAAGCACAGGTCCCACAAGAACAGTCTGCGGGGATTTTTCTCATGGTTTTTAGGGTAAGACTCCTTACCTCTTACCGGCTTTAATGGCCCCTCATCTTCGCAATACTAACTGACTGAGCTTGCCATATGAATAAGATGTAGACTATCAGTCCAGTTAGCCACAAGATGTTGATACACTTGTTTTAACAATGCGATGAACATCCTTAGTCTCTCTCTCTCTTGATCACATCATATGACCCCGCTGGGCGATATCCTACGCTCGGCTTTTGTGTCTAGATTTTATATGGTTTTTACATGCAACAAACTAGCATGTACTCTTCTGTATTTAACACTTTCTTTTCATTCCTCTAGGTCTGATTTTCACGCAGGACCATCGGCCTGCTCTGGTTACTAACCCACCTGGTTGTATACTGTATACACTGTAGCCCATTCCGGGCCCCTTATAAGTTTATGAGCACAAATAGGTCCTGAAGAATTGCCTATAGGGCATGAAACATGTTGACCACAGGTGAGGGTTGAACGAGGCCAAACTACATTGATTTTGCGTCTCGGTACCCCTCCTTCACCCTTTTAATAAGGCAGTTAGCCACATGAATAAAGTTGTCTTAGTGGACTAAACTAACCTTTTTTTATACTTTCCCACGCTCACTACTTCACTTTCCCAGGCCATTCACACGCACCCACCAACGGCAAGGAACAAAAGAACTCCATAAAAGTGTAGCACTTTGTGTTACCCGTCAGGCATTGCAGTGCCGGCTTGACGTTGGAGCAGGAAGCCGTTGATGAGGCAAGACAACCATCTTGCGGGATGAAAACAAGTCATCCAGCTAATTAGTTGTGTGAGGCTTCCTAGTTCCGACAAGGGACTCCTTTGGCTCCCTGACTATTGATTGCACCTTTATTCATAGAGAGAGAGACTACCTTGGTACACTAACATTATCTCTTGGGGAACATTGTACATTACTTGGTTATATGCTCTTAGGACAGGTACACTGGACCCCCGTAAATATTGTCCTTTTTATGTCCCTCTTTGTTGCTTAAAAAAAAAAAAAAAAGTGGGTGCACTTGCCAAGTCGACATGACAGTACTGGACTTCACAGAGGCACTGTGTCTCAGGCCTGCAATGGCAGGTCTGAGACACACTTTACAAGCTGCTTCTGTGGGTGGCACAATCAGTGCTGCAAGCTCATCAGCAGCATTTGATTTACAGGCACTGGGCACACATGGTGCACTATGCTAAGGTCTGACAAGTAAATCGAATAAGCCAATCGTGGAGTCACTAATCAAAACATCAATTTAACATGGGGAGCACTTGCACTGTGGCACTGAATAGCAGTGGTGCAGTGCCAAAAGCATCTAAACCAGCAAAACATAAAAAACAGATGACGCAATCAGTGACAAATGGAAGGAGACTCTCACCAATGGTACCAGGTCTTACAAAAGTCCCCTCCAGCTGAAATGTGGGGAGAACTACCCTTCCCCTTGGAGTTCTCTTCACTAAGGCGTAAAAATCTGGACAGACCATCAGCATTGGTGTGTTCTGTACCAGGGTGGTGTTCCACCGTGAAATTCATCCCCTGTAGGGAAATGGACCACCTCAACAACTTAGGGTTCTCACCCCTCATGTGCATCAACCATCTGAGGGGCCTGTGGTCTGTCTGAACACGGAAGTGAGTCCCAAACAGGTATGGTCTCAACTTCTTCAGTGCCCAGACCACAGCAAATTCCTCACGCTCAATTGCACTCCACCTCTGTTCCAGTGGAAGTAACCTCCTACTAATGAAGGCTACAGGTTGGTCCAGGCCCTCCTCATTAATCTGTGAAAGAACAGCCCTCACACCATGCTCTGGAGCGTCTGTTTGGACAACGAATTCCTTTGAGAAGTTGGTTCGCCTGAAGCACGGGTGCTGTGCACATGGCAGTCTTCAGGGTGTCAAAAGCCTTCTGACAGGTGTCAGTACAGTTCACTTTCTTGGACTGTTTCCTGGAAGTCAGCTCAGTCAAGGGTGCAACAATGTGGTCATACCCCTTTACAATCCTCCTGTAGTACCCTGCGAGTCCTAAAAAGGCTCTCACCTATGTCTGAGTCTTTGGGGGTTCCCATGCCAGGATGGTATCAATCTTGGGTTGTAGGGGCGCCACCTGGCCGCTTCCCACCTGGTGCCCCAAGTACACCACGGAACACTGCCCGATCTGGCACTTACTCACCTTGATCGTGAGGCCTGCCTTGCGCAGTGCCATCAACACTTCCCAGAGGTGGAGCAGGTGTTCTTCCCAGTTGGCGCTGAACACTGCAATGTCATCTAGGTAGGCGGCACTGAACTCCTCCAGTCCAGCCAATAGCTGGTTGACCAACCTCTGATAGGTGGCAGGGGCATTCTTTATCCCAAATGGCATAACCCGGAATTGGTAGTGCCCATCTGGTGTGGAGAATGCTGTCCTCTCCTTGTCCCCATCAGTTAAGACGATTTGCCAGTACCCAGACGTCAAATCAATCGTGCTGAGGTACTGTGCAGCCCCTAACCGATCAATGAGTTCATCAGCTCTGGGGATGGTGTGCGTGTCAGTCCTGGTGACTGAATTGATTCCTCAGTAGTCCACACAGAACCAGAGTTCGGGTGTGACGCCAGGCACGGCAGCCTTTGGGACCAAGACCACTGGGCTGGCCCAAGGGCTGTTAGAGGACTCAATCACCCCTTAGGCAAACATCTTGGAGACCTCCTCCTTGATGTAATCTCTGACCCTGTCAGTCACTCTTTAAGCCTTGTGCTTGGGGGAGGAGCTTCACGCGCATCCAAGATGGCCGCGTGAGCACATGGCTTCCGAGACCCTCGTAGCCCCCGGAATATATCCTGCAACTAATCCTGTCTGCTGTTGAATTCTCTGTGTAGCTTCACCACGGGACAATCGAACGCCGTGAACCGTGTCCCGAACGGACCCCGGATGCCAGAGTTGTGAAGTTAGAGAGTTTGCGGCCTCCACATCTCGGATGCCCGGCGCTTGGGTTGGCAGAGCGCCCGAGGTGCAGTTCAACAACAACGGTGCAGTTTACCGGAAGTGGCCGGTCTGGCCCCGTTTTCGCTTTCAATTTTGGCAATCAACATCGTCTTCAGACCTGGGTACATCTCACTAGCACGGACGACCCTATCGCCGTTAGTGTGCTGGTTGACGGAACAGTCCGATGAGTGACGAACTCTTGCCTTGAGAGCCGGTGTCTGGCCGACCATCGCTGGTGCTTTGTCTCGAGGCCTTCCTGTACCCGGACTCTGTGGGAGCGGTGCGGTCGTGTTGCGCTGATCAGGGACCAGGAAATCGATCTTATCTACTAACCGTCATTCTGAAGTCTCAACCCCCCCCACCCGACGAACTGGGGACCGCAATGGCAAACAAGCCGGAGGGGGATAAGCAGAAATTGAAGACCACTAGACGGGGTGCATTCACCCAATCGAATGTTATGGACCGCTATGCCCCGGTTACCAGGTTAAGGGATCGCCTAGTGGACCGGGTAGGCCACAGGATGAGGCGAAAGATTCTTCTGCTCTGGCAACTGAACCAAGGTTACAAGATGTAATGGCCGTCATCGTTGGGATCAAATCCTCGCTTGGGAAGCAAATGGAGACCCTTGCTCATAAGTTGGACACCGTATCCATTGAGGTGAATTTGATTCACACAGACCTCACGAAAACTAGTGAAAAGGTCAAATCGTTGGACATTAAAACATCGAGTCTCACGGATGACGTCACAGAATTGCAGATCGAGGTTCGGAATCTGAGGACCTCGAATGACCTCGTCCGCCGACTGGAGGATTTTGAAGGGAGGGCCCGGAGGAACAATGTGCGTATCATCGGAGTGCCGGAAAAGGCGGAAGACCAAGCGGCAGACCTCTTTGTCGAGGATCTCATTGTCCAACACCGTGCACCCAAAGGCCTGAGCAAGTTCTTCACTGTTGAGCGGGCTCACAGAATTCCCGGCGGGAAGCCGCGTGTTGGCAACACGCCTAGGCCTATGATAGCTCGGATATTTAATTTCAGAGACAGATATGCCATCCTCCAGGCCTCCAGAGCGGGTGGGCCCTTGAAGTATGAGAACTCGTCCATCAGTTTCTATCCGGATTTCACGCAGACTGTTCAAAAACAAAGACTCAGTTTTTTGGGAGTGAAGAGAAGACTTCGGGACATGGGACTCAAATATGCTATGCTTTTCCCAGCTAGACTGCGGATCGAACACAGAGAGCGGTTCTACTTCTTTGACAAGCCGGAAATCGCGGCAGACTGGTTGAACACTTTGTCGGCCCAGCAAGAACCGGAGGGACAGAGTGGTGTTGCGGAGGGGGGAGCGCAAGAGCAGGAATGAGTGCTGTTGTACTGGTCTCTGGGGACACCATGGTGCTGATTACTGTGGTGGTTCTGATCTCATTATATTAATGTATGCAGTATGATGGGTCCTTGATGATAGAGGGTGTTATGTAGCTGTATTGGGATGATGGGAGGTCCGCATGCTTTCCCTGGTGTCTGTTTATGTTCCTCCTGGCCTGCAGTCTACTACCTTTGCCGATCTGGGAAGGGCTCTCCTCGATCTCCGTGGTGGGTTTCTGATTCTGGGTGGCGATTTTAATGCAGTGGTATCTGGTGTGTTGGATAGGCATCCACCTAGGGATCTCAGGGGGGCTCATGGCTGGCTCCCTGACTTCATTGACACGATGGACCTGGTGGCCTGCTGGAGGTTGCTTCACACTACTCAGCAGCAGTACACTTTTCATTCTGGCGCCCATGGTAGTCTCTCCAGGATACACTATGTGTTAGTGCCGGCTGCACAGGCATCCTATGTTGCGGAGGTCAGACATATGGCTCGGGGTATTTCTGATCACTCCCCACTTTGGTTTCGGTTTGAACTGGCGACGGGCTCTGAGGGAAGAATAGCTCCTATTAACCCTTGGTATCTTCGTAATCCCAAGACGCGCAGTGCACTGGTTAAGGCATTGGAACATTATTTCCGGGAGAATGAGGGTTCGGTTTCTTCCTCGATATCGCTGTGGGAGGCTTTCAAGGGAGGGGCGTGGTTTGGCGCCGATGGAGGAGGACCCCTGAGAGCCGAGCTCCGGGATCGAGCCGTCATTAATCCTGTTTAAATCCATTTACGAACCCCCATCTCCCCTTGAAAGGCGAGGGGAAGGGACTCCCCCGCATCGGAGCGGTAAAGCACCGCTTGGACGACCCTGGAGACCCGAGAAAGATCGCCGGAGTGGCGACCGGGGGGCCCCCGGAGACGAGCTTAAAATGGCGCCCGTGGCAACCAGAGCTGCTGAGAGACCAGTGGACACCTGAGCTTCTTGATTCCCCCACCGGAGTGCAGGGACATTGCCTGAGGGCCGGTGGGACATCAGAAGAGCCGTGCAGGTGCTTTATGAGGCGGGGGCGATCTGCGCTATCGCATCGCCGGCTGCAGCTGTAGGGGTGGGGCGGCCGGATCATCCCCTCCGGGACTCATCGGGCGCAGCGCCGCTGCTGCCGGGGAGCATCTGGAGTGTCACGTAGATTCGGCCCCAGGGACGCTGGGCCCCATCTGGACGCCGGCGATGGGAATTGCGGACTGCCCCCCTCCCCTGAACTAGTGCCCGACCTGGGGCGAGCATAGAATCTCTGGACTCCCCTGAGGGGAAGGGAAGGCTGCTCCCTGGCCCACCTGCGACTGGGGGTTCCATTTACAGGCAGAGGTACCGCGGGACACCGTGCGGGACCTCCCTCAACACCCCAGATCCTTGCTAGACCTGATGGAGCCCCTGAAGGGACGGGCCTAGTGTGATTGCTTGCACCAGAGGACCCCGGGGCGTTGGGAACCGGGCACAAGGCGGCGATCCTTTTGGCACCCCCTTGGAGCCTCGATCCTGGGAAGGGAGAGCACATTGTGGCTGGCGGAGGGGAGCTGAAGGCTGCGAGGAGGTCATTGTGGAGCGGAGGAGAATCGGCCCAATACGACGCCGCAGCACGACTGCCGAAAGGGGACCTCATAAGTTATCGTGGGATTGTGCCTAGAGCGGACGGGACGTTGGGAGACGGTGCCTTGGATGACCTGGATGCCAGGATACGACATAAGGATGTGAGAGCGGGCGAATGCCCTGGAGCGATCGTCCCCACATAGGAGATCAGAGAGGGGCCATACTGCAGCTGCGACGGAGGGAGTGAGCGGGCGGGGGAAGCCTGGGAGCGAGTATTACCGCTCTGAGACGCATGTGTGTGCTCCCTTCCTCCTCTGTCCCGAAACCCCTGACCTCTGAACCGCGCCTGAATGGATGGGAGTAGGCGAGCGGGACAGCACTGAGAAACACGGTCCTATCAGCGCTTACTCTAAGTGATGGCGGACTGCTACACTGGAATTGGGGGCCACACTGAGAGTGACCTGAAGCACACCTGTCCCGAGACGGGCGCTGTGCTGATGCCCGACTGATTGTGATACCCAACGAGGGCGCTGATAGCTGCAGCAGGACAACAATGCTCCAGGCTTTGGACGTTGGGACACTGTTGAGAAAGGATTCACTTAGTTTGGGAGTGCAACAGCTGTTGATCGTGTGATTGTGTCCTTGGCGAGCCCCACCTGCAGTTGTTTCACTAGGCTGCTGATGATGGCCCCCTGTGCTCGTCATGACTAGACTGCGACTTGAATAGTAGAGGAGGAGAAAACTGGAGGACGACTAGTTGAGTGGAGTTCCCTTGAGTTGGAGCTGCTTTGACTTCTCCGCCAATGACGAAACGATCGACGGTCCCCCAACATGGGGAAGCCTAGGGGGAACAAAAGTGGCGCCCCATCAACATCGGACACCGAGGCGCCCGAGAAAGGGGAGCAATCCGACTCCGGACAATTGCGAGACCCCCAGTTGCAACTTCACTTGGACTGGATCCCGACCGCACTGGCGGACACCCGCACAGCATTACAGCAGGATATTGCACAAGTGGCACGGGACTGGGATTACTAAGGGCCGACCATGGAAAACTGGCCGATAGGGTCAAGATAGTGGAGGGCACGATCCATACCCTCGAGCCAACGCACAAAGACCTTAAAGCCACCATGACCAATGTGTTAGACCGTGTAGAAGCATTGGAGAGGAGAGCGGAGGAGGCCGAAGGGCGCAATCGGCAGAACAATATCCGAATAGTCGGCCTGCCGGAGAAAGTGGAAGGGCAGGACATGGTGTGCTATATCGAAAACTGGCTCCGAACGGTGGTGGTGCCGGAGGGACTATCCAATTTTTACACACTGGAGCGGCCGCATAGGGCTCCAGCCAGACCACCACCACAGGGTCGACCTCCGCGCACAGTGGTGGCCTGATTGCTACATTACCGGGATAGAGATCTGCTGCTACAGCAAGCACGAACGAACGGTCCCTATCAAGTGGAGAACAGTAAAATCAATATCTTCCCTGATTATACGTATGAAACGCAATGCCGGCGGACCTCTTTCCTGGCAATCAAGAGAGAACTGAGAGCTGAGGGTCTGCAATACTCCCTTCTCTTCTCGGCTAGGCTACACGCAATTCTAGACGGCAAAACTAGCTTCTTCGACACTCCGGAAGACGTCTGCGCTTGGCTGGAACTCTACAAGTCCGGTAAAACTGTCCGAGAACGAAGCCCAGGAATGAGCTCGGAAGGCTTGCCACCGCGAACATCACAACGGCTGCGTGGTCGGTGGAAGGGACTGAAGAGGCCTTCACTGTCGGAGACGGCAGCGGAACTACGAGAGGTCCTAGAGGTGGTGACCGCCCTGTCAGGTGCACATAACTCCCCATCGCAGGACGAGATGGAGTCCGAAAAAGGCGATGATCAATCGGACACTGCGGGCTCAGAAACTGACAGTGTGCGCTTGCCTGTGGTTACCCCGACGACAGCGGAGGGAAAGCTGGATGAAGAGTAGAAGCAACTGGTGAGCTGTATGAGTTTGCTGTAAAGACTGTGACGAACTGCCTGCTGTGACCTTTGGGGGGGAATAGCTGTTTATGGATGGGAGGTGGGTGGTCATTGAAATGTTCATTACTTAGGGCTCGATCGCTCAGCAAGGAGCTTGGGGATTGGGCGGCTGCCTGTTGGCGACCAACCCTCCCTCAGTGCCCTTAAGGCACTCCCACAGTGACCACTGTTGGGTTAGTCAACTGTTAATATTTGAGTGTGTTTGGATGGGAACTAGCCGGAAGGCAATAGGTCCTGTTCTGGGGGGACGGGGGGTTGGGGCTGTTTTGGGGAGTTCAAGGGGGGCGCACCATCGATGTTGAAGTATTGACGTGCTTACGAAGTCTTGGGAGCGGTTGGAGGGAAATGCACAGGGCGTTGTGGGACAATGGGTGATTCAGCTAATTTGAGATGTATAACCTGGAATGTGAGGGTGCTTCATACCATGACGCGGCGCCATAAGATCCACGCTTACCTGGTGCATAGGGGAGTACCGGTTGCACTACTTCAGGAAACACACTTGACGAAGGCCGAAGGGCTAGCATTACAGCGTAGATGGAGGGGTCAAGTGTAAAACACCACATACTCAGTATTTGCTAGGGGCACGCTTATTTGGGTTAGGGCGGGAGTCCCATTTCAGGCAACCAAGCAGGTCATAGACCCGAAAGGGAGATTTTTAGCTATAGAGGGGAAACTACGAGGTAAGGACATTGCCTTCTGCAGCGTAAACGCACCCAATGTTGATCAGTTGACCTTTCTAGCGAGGCTCTCCGGGTCCCTAGCACATTTCCTCGCCGGACCATTATTGATGGGCGGTGACTTTAACTCAGTAATTGACGTCTCACTTGATAGGTCGCACCCCCCTTTGGCGGACTCTCCAACGCACCACACGGCCAAGGGCCGGTTTGAATGGCAAACAAGATGGGGCCTGATAGACGCCTGGCGCACACAACATCCGCACGATCGGGATTACTCCTATTTCTCGAGTATGCATGAGCTCCATGTGAGAGTAGATGCGGTGCTGTGCTCTCCGATGCTGATGCCAGCAGTAGCGCATACTGAGTATCTGGCGAGGACGATATCAGATAATAATCCTCTATTAATTGCTTTGCAATGGCTGCCTGGTGTCTCGAGTGTTCCCACTTGGAGACTGCGCCCCAAGACGCTGGAGGATCCTATTTTTCATGATGCGTTTGGGAAGAGGATTGTACAGTATTTCGAGGAAAATGCTGGCACGACTGCAGCAAGGGCAAAGGAATGGGATGCCTTTAAGGTGGTCATAAGATGGTTTTGTATAGGGAAGTATGTAGGGGTGCGAAAGGTACTCCTGGATGATCTAGATAAGGCTGACAAGACACTCCATGAAGTAGAACTCTTGAGACCCGGTCACCCTGAGCTACAAGAGAGGGTCAGCATTGCGAAGGAAGCGGTAGCGGCGAAAACAGAGCGCTTGCGTAGCTTCGACAATAAAGCGTACACAGCGCGGACCCACACAGAGGGCGACAAAGCGGGTACCCTTTTAGCTTGGCTTGCTACTCCTGCGAAAAGGGGCTCCCCCATAGTGACTATGCGTACAGAGGGAGGAGATGAGGTCTACACCCAGGATGAGATATTACAGTGTTTTGTGCGGTATTATGAAAACTTATACAAAAGTAAGTTAGCAGCCGGCACCCCAGCCATGGATATCTTCTTGGAAGGGCTCTGCTTCCCAGAATCAGATCCTGAACAGGCGAAACCACTGGGTAAAGATACAGAGTTGGAAGAAATATGAAGCACCACAAAACGTATGGCACGCAATTAAACCCCGGGGCTGGACGGGTTACCCGTAGAATTTTATGGAACTTACGTTGACCTTTTAGTGCCGAGACTGCTGGAGGTTTAAAAGGAGGCGAACCGACTGGGGCGATTGCCACAATCCATGCGAGAAGCCTTGGTGATACCATTATTGAAACCGGGGAGAGAGAGCGGAGACGTGGCATCATATAGACCACTATCGATGCTAACCACTGATTATAAAATACTAAGTAGTATCCTAGCATCTCGACTACTACCGTACATGACTGCACTGGTCCACGAGGACCAAGCTGGCTTCATTCTGACGCGTAATACGACCACGAACATTCGTCGATTGATGCGGTTGCTAGAGGGGGACCATTTAGAGGCTCGACAACCAATGATTCTGTCAATTGACATAGAGAAAGCGTTCGACAGCCTTGAATGGGAATATCTCTACAAGGTGATGGGACGCTTCGGAGTGGGGGAAGATTACCTGAAATGGACGGCGGTGTTATGCACTTCGGCGGTAGCCAGAGTGAGAACGGGCACGCTGATATCGCCTCAGTACCCGGTGGACAGAGGCACGAGGCAGGGATGCTCACTATCTCCATTGCTATTTGCTTTGGCAGTGGAGCCCCTCGTGCTATCAATTCGGTCGGGAGACCACTATGGGGGACTGCGTAGTGAGGGTGGTCAACAATATATTTCATTGTACGCAGATGACCTCCTACTTTTTCTCGAGGACGCTGGCGAGGCACTGGTGGGAGCCGAAAATTTACTCACGAGCTTCGGCGAAATATCTGGCTTGAGAGTGAACTGGTCCAAAACGTGCCTATTCCCAGTGCGTCGTGGGGAGACCCAACCCTCCGTGAATCGGGAGGTTAGATGGGAGCCCACCTGCATGAAATACTTAGGCGTGTATATCTACCACACAACAGCTGTCTTGTTGGAGGGTAATATTTGCCGTGGTATAAGGGCGATGAAGGGCAGTATGGCATTCTGGGCTACTCTCCCGCTATCGCTAGCGGGCCGGATAGCACTACTAAAGATGGTGGCGCTTCCAAGGCTTTTGTACTACTTTAGGACACTGCCGATATGGATACCTGCCACTACCTTCAAACTTTTCAAGTCAATGCTAGTGTCCTTCCTTTGGGGGACGAGGCGGCGACGAGTAGCACAAACAACGTTGATCAGACCTAAATCGGAGGGAGGATTAGCGGTGCCAGATTTTGAGCTATATTACTTGGCAGCTCAACTTCAGGTCTATACACAAGATATAGCGCGTGAATTCAGGGGACCGGGGCATAAGAGGGGCCGAGGTGTGCCTCGCCATGTCCTCTCTTTCATAGCGTTACAACAGAGGTTGGACCTCAGGGAGTTGACACAGGAGGAAAGGACGATCAGATTATGCTGGAACCGTTCACAACGTAGAGCGGGAGTACTTCACCCGTATGCCCCCGAAATCCCATTAGGGATGCTAATGGCGTTGCCGCATGGAGGCGACTGGTCGCAGCTCCAGGATTGGGAAGAGGCGGGAGTCCAGTTGCTAGGGGACCTATATGAAGATGGAAAGTTGTTGCCGTGCCCAACACTTTCAGAGAGGTTCGACCTGCCAAGGGGAGGTTTTTTGCTGCATGCGGCACTGACACGAGCTCTACAGATGCATTGGAGGGAGGGGCCGTCGGAACCGAGAACATCAATGGCTTGCCAATATGCTATGATGGCAGCTGGAACTTTTAAGGCAGTTGCGTGCCTCTACTCCAGAATGATCAATGAAGGGCTACCACCTCTGGAGACGCTGAAGAGAAAATCGGAAACAGACATAGGGAAGGATATTCCCGAGGCGGCATGGGCACAGATAATGCGGAGGGCCTGGAAGAGCACACGGAATGCAAGATTCCAGTTAGTGCATTTCTATATCCTCCATCGAGCGTATCTGACACCAGGAAGGATCAAGAAATACTTTGACATAGAATCCGCAGGGTGCCCTAGATGTGCGACAGCCTAGGCAGAATTAGATCATATGCTATGGACTTGCCCGATGCTGGAGTTATATTGGAAGGAGGTGGGAGATGCTCTGAATGCGGTAACAGACAGGGGCTTGGAATTTGACATGACTGTGGGTGTCCTGCACTGGTTCCCTCATACCCCCCGGAACAAGGTCACAAGTAAATTTATTGGCATGGGGCTTATACTGGCAAAGCACGAAATTACAAAACATTGGAAGGCGACAGTAGGGCCCAATAGCGCTAGATGGAGGAACGAGTTCCTCAAGTGGGCTGGGGCTGAAAGCGACTTGAGATTCCAAACTGTGCGTAGGCAACGCAATGAGAAGGCGCTAGAGACAGCTCAGGCGTGGGACGCACTGGTGCAGTCATTGCGAGATTGTGGGACACAAGAGGATGAAACGGAATAGTGCCCAGATTGATGGCTATCCCCGAGACATGACAGGCACATCACATGGAATGCCACCTGATCATTCCTGTGCACACAGATTGTAAAGACTAGCACTACATGTAGACATCGATGATGGGGATCCAGGGTTGTGGGTGGGCACCAAGGGGAGTTCGTTGGCAAACTATGATAGGGCATGTTGAGGCCAGCCTTTAATGGGGCTTATAAACGTAGTCTGGATTGCAACCTAGTTCACTGCCGAGTGTAATCAGGGGGGACTGTCTCGAGAGCTTGAGTAACATGAGAACTGCAATTGATTTTGTATGATGTGTGAAACAAAAACCCAATAAAAACTCGTTAAAAAAAAAAATCGCTGTGGGAGGCTTTCAATACAGTACTTAGGGGTCAAGCTCTCCCTTTAATTGCTGGTTTTAAAAAACAGAAAGAAGAGGATGTTGTGAGGATAGAGACGGAGATAGCTGATTTGGAATTGGAATTGGAGCAAGAGGTTACCCGCTCTAGATTGCATGTACTGCAACTGAAGCAGCTGGACTATAGAATGTTGGTAACAGATGGTGCGAAGGCCCTTAGTCGGGAACAACAGGGGCGTCTCTATGACGTTGGGGACAAGGCTGGCAAATTAATTGCATGGTTGGACAGAAAAGACAGAGCTAGTCGTGTGGTACCAGAAATCGAGATGGAGAGTGGGGTTCTGGTCACCGACCCGCAGGAGATAGTAGCATGCTTTGCTGATCATTTTCGCTCTGTTTACTCTTACGTGTCGGATAGACTGGAGGAGGATTCATGTTTATTGTTGCGAGATATTGTGCTCCCGTGCCTGTCTGAGGCGGACTGGGACCTTATGGATGGTAAGATCACTGCAGATGAGGTAGCGTTAGCCATGCGCTCACTGAACTCTGGTAATGCGATGAGTCCCAACGGTCTCCCGATTGAGCTTTACAAGCTTCACCCGGATAGGATTCTCCGTACTTGAGACATGTTCCTGGAGTCCCGAGATCGTGGTCTCCTCCCCCGTGATCAGAGATTGGCATCGATAGTTGTAATTCATAAGGAAGGAAAACCGAGGAATAGGTGTGCTTCGTATCGGCCGATCTCATTGTTAAATTCTGAACCTAAGATTTTTGCTAAGTTTTTTAGGCTAATAGACTGATCAAGGTTCAACAGCTGTGCTCTCGCAACTACATAAGGGTATCAACATTCAGTACAATGACACTTGAATAACAGTAAAAAGAAGCAGATCCTTTGGTGTGTATCTTGTCACGAGGACGGTTTAATATATCCAGACTTGAGGCACAGTCACAATAAGCCGACACGTGTTTCGTCGTGTGCAGATGAGTCAACACGACTCTTCAGGGCTTTGCAAACAACTCAGCGCAAGTGAGTTGAGAAGAGTCTGGAGCTTGGAATGCAAGTCTGTATAGGATACACTAGTTCTGTCTTCCCGGAACGGACCGTTCCGGGAAGACGGCGACCGGGAAACTCCAGAGGAGGGATACCACTTAACCGCGCATCGCGTCTAAGAGAACGTACCCGTTTTCTTTAACAATACATGAGACGGATCCCCTCCCGGTACTGCTTTTTACGCACACGTATGAAGTGTTACTGTCGAGACAACTCGACCAACCCCACTAGGCTATTTACAGTAGCGAGTTCGTTCTCGTGCACCATGATAATTGGATAAAACTGCACCACTAAGTGCACGCAAAGTGAAACAGACCTAGTGTATCCTATACAGACTTGCATTCCAAGCTCCAGACTCTTCTCAACTCACTTGCGCTGAGTTGTTTGCAAAGCCCTGAAGAGTCGTGTTGACTCATCTGCACACGACGAAACACGTGTCGGCTTATTGTGACTGTGCCTCAAGTCTGGATATATTAAACCGTCCTCGTGACAAGATACACACCAAAGGATCTGCTTCTTTTTACTGTTATTCAAGTGTCATTGTACTGAATGTTGATACCCTTATGTAGTTGCGAGAGCACAGCTGTTGAATTGTTATTGAGGTTTGGACTTCATTGGACGGTTAAGGGTGTTTTCCGTCTGCTCTTTACGCACTACATCCTACTTACTTTCACCACACACTGTAACGTACTACCTAGGCAGAGCGCCCCACCTATCTGAACTCTCCTAAAAACCCCACTCGCTGATTTCAGACTGATCAAGGTTATTAGCGATTTGGTTCACCCGGATCAATCTGGCTTTATCCCGCACAGGAACACGGCGTTGAACCTTAAGCGCCTGCACGGGGCGCTTGCGAGGGCCTCGACGCTGCGTGAACCGGCCATTTTGGCATCATTAGATGCCACAATGGCGTTTGATACTGTCGAATGGCCGTATCTGTGGGCGGTGCTGGCTAAATTTGGTTTCGGTTCAGATTTCATTAGCTGGGTGCGTCTTCTTTATGCGGACCCACTTGCCCAGATAGTGGTTAATGGTCGCGCCTCTGAGCCATTTTGTCTCAGGCGGGGTACTCGTCAGGGTTGCCCGCTGTCTCCTCTGTTATTCGCGTTGGCCCTCGAGCCTCTCGAAGCTTGGATCCGCTGGGAGCCCTTGATGAGGGGTATTAATTGGTCTCCACAATTTGAGGATCGTATCTCATTATATGCAGACAACATCTTGCTGTATTTAACCTCCCCCAGGAATTCTTTAATAGTACTCTGTGATGTTCTTACCTCCTTCGGTTAAAAACTCTGGCTTAGTCATTAACTGGGCGAAATCCTATCTGTATGTTTTTAGTGGCGAGATACCAATCCTACCGCGTAACTGTCCTATCCAAATAGCACAAGAGGGGTTCAAGTATCTCGGAATTTATGTTTCGATGGACACCGTGGTTCGATACGAAAGGAACCTTCTCCCTCCTCTGACTCGGCTAACACGAGATGTTGCGGGCTGGCGGAAACTCCCGTTGTCAATGCTTGGGCGGGTGGCCCTTTTCAAAATTATGTTGCTCCCTCGTTTTCTGTATGCCCTTCAGAACACGCTTGATATCGTCCCAGCTATTTATTTTCGGTTGATGAAGGGTCTACAGAGGAAGCTGGTGTGGGATGGAAGACAGCGTATTGCGCTGGCTAAATTTACGCTCCAATGGTATGATGGGGGCATCACTCTCCCTGATATTAAGAGATATTATTGGGGCGGTGTTGGGGGCAAGATGGCGGCCGCGTGAATGTGCTGGTGTCACTCCCTGGTCTCGCTCGGCAACTTTGCAGCGTCTATGAGGGAGTAAGACGGAAGCATGGAGGGGTGATCTTCGGTAAATCTGCTACAGATCTGAGGCTCCACTGTATCCTATGGTACTCGACTGGGAAGAACGCAACCTCCGGCTGAGTTGTGCGCGGCTGATTTGCACAGAACTCCGCTCTCGCACTCACCTGAGAGTGCTGCGGGCGTGGCTAGACCAGATGCCGACTCGAGAGCTGGAGTCCGGCTCCGAGACCAAGAAGGAAACTAGCAGCAGGAAGAAGCCGGGGAATGATAGCGGGACCGGCCGGGAGACACTAACTACGGTCGGAGACGTCAGCAGCTGCTCTCGTAATATGCCGCCTCGCAGGAACGGAACAACGTCAGGGACAGGGACAGCGGCAAAATCCCCCGGGGCTAAACAGAAGGTCTCGGAGACACTGGCTGAAAAAAAAGTGCGGGCAATGGCGGAGAAGGAGGCAAAGCTCGAGAAAGCTGCGCTGGTGAGTGCTAAAAAGACAGTGGCAATGAAAGGGAAAACTGTGGAGAAAGGGCAATCGGTAGGAATGGCTCATGCTGAGACGGGGGCCAGAAAGGAAGGGGGGGCCGCTGGTCCTAAAATACCCATTCAGCCTATAGTACTTACGGTCCCAGGAATGTTTTCCGGGAAAACCTCGTCCAACAAAATTACTGGCAGGTCTTCTCCTGGCGATAACGCAGGCCAAGATGTAGAGCTCGAAGGGCTCTGCAAAAATTTACAGACTAACAACTCTGTGGAGTGTGGTCAGACTGCAGATATGGCCTCTGATGGAACCCTTAAGCAACAAACCCTGGAGGGCGGGCGCTCAGATACAGAGATAGATGTGGATAGCGTGCAGGAAAAGCATGATGAGGATAGTTTCTTTTCACCAATGGAAGGGACGGATGAAACAACCGATTCTTTGCAAACAGAAGGCTCCTCTAGCGAAGGCAGTCCCCCTAATACCGCAGATACGCTAAAAAGAGCACCCAGGCTACATAGGAGATCTTTACAGTTGGGCCAAACTCGCCGGGAGAGTGAGTCTGACACTAGTAATAACCTCCAGTGGGGGAGGAGGAGCTTAGCGGGCATCCAAGATGGTCGAGTGAGCACAGAGCTCCCCGGACCCTCGCCGCTCCTCGCACTTTATCCTGAAGATATCCTGACTTCTTGGACAGCTTATTGGAGATGTACCTCAGCTGAGTCCATAACTCTTCTCAGAACTGAAATCAGACGTCGGTGACCATAGATATGGCACTTTGAACTTGTCTGGCCCACCTGGAGGCTGTGCCGGGGTCTTGGCTACTTGCGGATCCGGGACAGAGTTGAACAACAACGGCAGTGGGGCCTCATCGGTGACCGCATCTCTACTTTCGGTTTCGTTCCCGGATCCCCACATGGTCTGATTGAGAGGTCGTCTCGCCCGGCTGGGGACCAGTCCAGCCCCCACTTTGTGTCTGAACTATCTCCTCATTTCATCCTTTTTGGATCACATCGTGCCTTTTCTTGGTCCTACGAGCCAGCTCTTGTGGTCTCATTGTCAGCGGCCATTTTCACTTGGTCTTGTGGGCCCCTCCAGGGAGCAGTTTCCAGCATGGCGGGCAAGGGTGATGCCGAGAAGCGGAAGACCAAAACTTCTCTTTGTGGTGGACCGGTCCAGACAAATGTTATTGATCGGTATACTCAAGTCAAAGGCTCCCCTGGGCCTCCCAGTCGTTCCCCGGAGGACGCCCGAGGCGGCCCTTCCGTTCCTGCCGAGTTGTCCCTGCAGGACATTATGGGCGCCATCACCGGCATGAGGGAAACCATCGGCCAGCAATACGAGGCCCTGGCTAGCAAAATTGACATGGTGGCTGTGGATGTCACTCTGATCAGGGCCGACCTGTCTAAAACGAACGAAAAGGTCAAATCACTCGATCTGAAGACCTCCAGCCTCATGTCCGATGTGGTGGAACTTCAAACTGAACTTGGGAACTTAAAATCGGTGAATGACCAAATGTCCCATCGGCTGGAGGATTATGAGAACAGGGCAAGGCGCAATAACGTCCATATTATAGGGGTCCCGGAAAACCCCGAGACTCACTCTGTGGATCTCCTGGTCGAGGATCTGATCCTCACCCATCTTGCCCCCTTGGGGCAAGATGGGTGAGGATCAATAAATTTAGTAAATTCAGTAAATTCTTTGCGGTCGAGCGCGCACACAGAGTCCCGGGCGGACAACCTAAGCCGGGCGCCCCTCCGAGGCCCATCATTGCGAGACTTTTTCATTTTAGAGACCGTGATGCGATCTTGCAGGCATCGAGAGTGCATGGCCCGGTGAAATTTGAAAACTCCTCGATTAACTTTTTCCCGGACGTCACGCAACTTGTGCTAAGACAAAGGATGGGCTTTCTTGGAGTGAAGCGGCGTCTCCAGGACCTGGGCCTTAAGTACGCCATGCTTTTCCCTACTAGGCTTCGTGTGGAGTATGAGGAACGGACCTTCTTTTTTGACCGACCGGACATTGTGAGTGACTGGTTGGATTCCCTGCCGGGCCGAGGCGATCGTACGGAGCACCCTGGCGGTGCCGCGGGTGGTGAGCCTACGCATAAGTGACTCTTCGGTCCCTGGTTTCTGAACATTGGACTTTGCTCAGCTGGGTACTGTTTTTCTGTTTTTGTTGCCTTGCAGGTGTCCACATTTGGGTGGTGGGTGGGAACGGGCCTCTTTCCTCCTCCGGGGTCTTTTTGTAGAATGGTATTGTTAGGGCGACAGGCACACTGCACTTTAGGGGGGCTTTTTAGTCTTTTGCAGGGGTGCAGGGAGGGGGGAGTTGTAACGGGTTCTAGTTGGGGGTGGGGGGGGGTTTGTGTTTGTGTTTTTCTTCCTCAAGGCGGTGTAATAGTTCTTTCTCTGATCCTGATGTCCTGCTCTTCATGGGGATCCCCATGCAACATGTTTGGGAATGGGGGGGTAGTGGGCTGAAACTTATATCTTGGAATGTCAACGGTTTGGGCGATCGTATAAAACGGGGTGTTGTTCTGCAGTATTTGAGACGTTTGTCCCCTGATGTGGTACTTTTGCAGGAGACGCACCTAGTTGGCAATGTATGTCACGCGATGAATAGATGGGGTTACCGACTGGTTGCACACTCCGGATTCACCATTGTTTCTAGGGGCGTGGGCATTCTGATCCGGTCTTCCCTCCCACTTGAAATTGATACTGTCACTCTTGACGACAGGGGCGCTACGCCGTCCCCACTGGTAGGTGGGAGGGCAAGATTCTCTCTTTGGTTTCTGTTTATGTACCCCCGGGACTCTAGACCTCTACATTCTCAGACGTTGGTCGGCTGCTGCTGGGGCTCCCTGATGGTCTTCTCCTTGTGGGTGGGGACTTCAACTCGGTACTCTCCGGCGATTTGGATCGTCACCCCCCCCAGGGACCTTCCCGTGTCTCAGTCATGGCTCGGTGGGTTCCTGGACACCTTTGGTCTGGTGGATTCCTGGAGGCTAATGCACCCGGCGCTACGTCACTACACCTTTCACTCAGGCGCTCATGGGAGTCTCTCCAGGCTAGACTATTTCCTTATGCCCGCTGTCCAGTCCTACTACATTGGGGAAATTAGCCACTTGGCCCGGGGTATCTCGGATCACTCTCCTGTTTTACTTCTTTTTGATATGGGTCTACATACTGCGGGACGGGTCGCCCCTATCAATCCCTGGCATTTACGCAACCCCAGGACCCGCGCCAGCCTTACGAAGTCACTTGACCAATACTTCCTGGAGAATGAAGGGTCTGTCTCGTCCTCGGTGTCCCTGTGGGAAGCCTTTAAGGCTGTTATTCGTGGACACGCCCTATCCTTAATAGCAGAGACCAAGAAAGCAAGGGATGGGGAGGTCGAGAGTCTGGTGGCCGAAATATTGGACTTAGAAGATGATCTAGACAGGGGTGTCTCCCGGGATAAACTCCACGCCCTTAGCTTGAAACAGTTTGATTATAAATCCCTTGTGACAGATGCTGCCAAAACGATGTACAGAGAACAGCAAGGTAGATTGTATGACTTTGATGACAAGGTGGGTAAGCTGATTGCTTAGCTTGATAAGAAGGAGAGAGCGAATCGTGTTGTCCCTGTGATTCAGGATCCTGATGGTGTGGAGGTGACTGACCCTTGTGAGATTGTGGAATGTTTTGCTGACTATTTTCGTTTGATCTACTCTCCGGTGTCCGACAGGGATGAGGATGACTCTCGTCTTTTGTTGAGAGACATCGCGCTGCCCTGCCTGTCTGAAGAGGATTGGGAGAGTATGGAGGCATCGTTGTCGGTCGATGAGATAACGACTGCCATTCGTTCCCTCCGTTCCGGTAAAGCCATGGGGCCTAATGGCCTGCCCATTGAATTATAAAAACTCCGCCCAGATAAGGTCGCACCATACCTCTGTGACATGTTCACGGAGTCGCGTGATCTTGGCTTTCTTCCCATCGATCAGCGCCTGGCCACTATAGTCGTACTTCCTAAGGAGGGCAAACCGCGTGACCGTTGTGCCTCGTACCGGCCTATCTCCCTACTAAACGCTGAGCCTAAGATTCTCGCTAAGGTTCTTGCCAACCGCCTCCTCACTGTTATTTGCGACCTGATTCATCCAGATCAATCCGGCTTTATCCCGCACCGGAACACTGCTCTAAACCTGCTTCGCCTTCATGGCGTTCTCGCGAGGGCGGAGCTTCTCTCGGAACCGGCCATCTTGGCTTCATTAGACGCCACGATGGCCTTTGATACGATAGAGTGGCCGTATCTCTGGGCCACTCTTGAAAAGTTTGGCTTCGGTGCGGGATTCATTAGTTGGGTGAGGCTACTATATGGGGATCCGCTGGCTCAGGTGGTTGTTAACGGTAGAGTCTCCCAGTCCTTCGCTCTTGGGAGGGGTACTAGACAGGGGTGTCCGTTGTCCCCCCTGCTCTTTGCTCTTGCCCTGGAACCGCTCGCTGACTGGCTCCGATGGGAACCCTCAGTAAAGGGCATTCGCTGGACCCCTGATTTTGAAGACCGGGTGTCGTTGTATGCTGACGACATTCTTCTGTATCTTACCTCCCCTCGCAAGTCCCTCAACGTCCTCTTTGACGTCCTAACTTCCTTTGGCAAAAACTCCGGGTTGATTATCAACTGGTTTAAATCGTGTGTTTGCGTCATCTCTGGTGGTCTTCCTCCCTTGCCTACCAGGTTCCCTATTCAAATCTCTCACTCTGGCTTCAAGTATTTAGGGGTCCACATATCGTTGGACTTGGCTGCCCGTTATGAGCATAATCTCCTTCCTCCTCTCCGGCGCTTAAAGCTCGACGTGGACCGTTGGCGTAGACTGCCGCTGTCCCCACTCGGTCGAGCGGCGCTGTTTAAAATGATGTCCCTACCCCGATTTCTCTACGCACTCCAGAACTCCTTTGATATTATTCCAGCGCGCTACTTTTGGGAAGTGGAGGGACTACAGAGGAGACTTGTTTGGGACGGTCGGGCGCGCATTGCTCTCTCAAAACTGACCCTCCCCTGGTATGACGGGGGTATTGCGCTCCCGGATATCAGGAGGTATTATTGGGCCTCCCAGTTGTCCGCCATTAACCACGCTACATACGCTCCTGGGCTGAATCCAGCGTATGCTATGGATAAATACCTGTTGCCCGGTGGCGACTTTAAAAGAGCACTCTACTCTCGGACGGCGGGGAGGAACCTCACGGGACCCACTAAAATCGCAGTGCGTGTATGGAAGGATGCTAATGTGGGTATGGGGTGGAATGATCGACTGACGCAGGCGACCCCTTGTTTGCTTCGGAACGATTGGGATGCCTCTGGACGACGAAAGGTTTTGAGAACTGGGACACGATTGGACTCAGTAGGGTGGGTGATCTCTGGGTGAAAGGTGCGGTGAAATCATTCGCGGAGCTTCAGAGTGAATATGAGTTGAGTGAGCGGGAGTTCTTCAGATATGCGCAGGTGCGTCATGCTCTACTGTCGGTCTTCACGGCTGGTACTGTAGTCCCTGAATCTTCCCCGCTTGAGGACCGTATACTTGATGGTCATCTGCCCGATAGTACGATTTCCTTGATCTATAAGAAGTTGATTAGCAATCAGGCGGATCTTCTGGTGCGCCTCAGGGAAACCAGGGCTGGTGACGGGTTGGAATTGGACGAAGATTGGCAGTCTGCACTATCCTCCCCTAAAGAGGTTGCCATTCCGGCCCGTCTCCGCCTTGTCCAGCTTAAGATTCTTCACCGCGTGTATGTCACTGGTCCTCGTTTGGTTGCCATGGGTTTTTAGTCGGATGGGTTGTGTAGGCGTGGTTGTGGATTGAGTGCCACTTTTCTTCATATCCTCTGGGAGTGCTGTGAGGTCGCTACGTATTGGCGCCGTGTGCATGCTGTGATGGAGTGCGTCACTGGGGTCGTTCTGTTGCCTGAGGCTCGGAGATGTCTGTTGAATGTGTGGGAGCCGAATGACTACAACGTCGCCCAGACCAGGTGGGCGGCACTTGGGAACATGATTGCCAAAAGGGACATCGCACAGCTCTGGGGTTCCCAACGGCCTCCCACCGTGTTGACGTGGAAGGAGAACATGGACTGGTGCATGTTCAGGGAGAAGACGGTATATTTGGCTAGGGGCAAGCCTAGGGCGTGGAGTACAATTTGGGGCCAATGGAACGCGTACCGGGGAAACATCTGCACACCCCCTTCGTAGAGATTCCAGACGCTTCTCTGTCCCCCTGACCTCTGAGGTTCCTCGATTATCATATTTCTTACTTGACTGTCCTGATTCCCCACTGCCCTCCCCCCCAATTGATTCTCTCCAACATCCTCCTGATTTCCGATCCGTTATGGTAGGTCCCCGGTGTTTGAGCTAGACTTCTTTTATCATGTTTCCGCCTTGAGTTGTTTGTTCTTTTGTTTTTCTTTGTTCTTTTCTAAAAAATAAAAATCGTGCATCCTGCGTACTTCCTGTGTTGCCGACAGTGTATCCTGTACTTCTGCTGGACCTACCGAGGTCGACTGTTGCCTTACTGACTGCTGATTTACTTGACAAACACTAGCGGCCGGCCCCCTGGGGTTGTAGGCCCATACCTGTAATTCTTCTGTTTTGCACAATAAAGTTTTTATTAAAAAAAATAATAATAACCTCCAGTAGGACTATTCTGGGGTCACCACAGGTTCTCAGAGGCAAGAATTAGGGAACACACTGGTGGATACAGAGAATACAACACCCCCTTCCAACTCTTTGATCTATGCTATGCTGAAGTCTATACAGAGCGAAGCCCAGCAAGAGCATAAAAAGAGCGCAGCTAGCAACGAAAAAAATACAAGGGGCTATTCGTAAAAACACTAAAGCTTGTGCAGAAGTTATTGCTAGGACTGCCGCACTAGAGGAACGAATTGTTGATGTTGAAGCAGGGTTGGAGACTGTTGAGACGAAAATTTCCTCTAATGATGAAAGATACTCGGACATTATGTGGAAACTTGAGGAGTCCGAAAACAGGCTTCGAAGGAACAACTTACGCCTTTTGGGTATAGAAGAAAAAGTGGAGGGCGAGGATGTTAGAGGCTTTGTTTTGAAACTATTTAAAGCTGCATTTCCAGAACTGGCCCAGTGGTCTTGGGAGTCAGAAATTCAAGAGTTCATAGTTTCCCAATGATGCTTAGAAGACAAGGTGGGTGGAAGCAAAAACCTAGGGCCATTTTGATTTTTTTTGGCAATTTTTTGTTAAGACAAGCGATTTTTGAGAAAGCACGACCAGGTGCCAGAAGGACTGCAGAGGGCCACACTTTTTTTGTAAGACCATATTTTTTCCACACCACTGTGGAGAGGAGATGGCGGTTGCGACAACTGATTGCCCCATTTGAAAAAAATAGGTGTGAGGTTTTTTTGATGAACCCGGCCATGCTAAAGGTGATACATCAAGGAAAAGTAAGGGTCTTCACATCGGAAATTCAAGCTGAGAGCTACTTAAAAGAATTGCTAGACTGACAAGAGATATTGGCTTGGCATGTGATTTAGCTGTCTGGTTATAAGAGTGTTGTTGCTTTTCCTTTTTCCTTCTTCCTTTTGTGATCCCCCTAGGACTTGTAAGGGGTCAAACAAAATGTGTATTTTGGGGATATTGGATACAGTGATTTTGCTGTTCAAGCTGTTTATAATCTGGATGGTATGAACTGAGAGGGCAGCCTCTTTTTGCTTTCTCTACTCCCTCTCCTATGGTTTAAGGATTGTCGGCCCTTGGGAGATCAGGGGGTGACCAGGCTGCACCTTGCACGTGGGAGGCATCGCAAGGGTCCGTGGACCTTTTTTGCCTGATTGTCGAGGGTGGGTGGGTGGGGGTGGTCGGTTCGTCACGGGGAGGGAGGGCAGTTTCAAAATTGTTATAGGATGCAGAGATGTGTTTTGTTAAAAGCCTTTTTTGGGGGGGGGGAATGGGTGCTAATGATTTGGCTGGTAAGCGTATTTATCCGGAATGGCTAATGTCAGGATAGCTTCAATAAATATCTGCGGGCTCAATGACCCCTGTAAGCGGCACCAGTTTAGAGAAGATATCCGCTATCTAAACCCCAATATAATCTGTCTCCAAGAGACGCATATTGAAAGCTCCCGTCACAAGTGTCTGGAGTTTGAGGGTTTCCAACTGGTTGCATGGACCAGACTAGAAGCAAAAACCAAAGGAGTGGCAATATTGGCCCGTCGGGGACTGATAAATGTCACTCGCTCACTGGTGGACTCATATGGTCGCTGGGTTATAGTTCAAGGCAACATTCAGAGTAGGCATTTTACACTCTGCTCTGTTTATGGACCAATATTGGATGACCCAGAACTGTATAATGGGCTCAGGGTAGAACTTGTAGAATGGCCCGCCCCGATTATACTGTGTGGGGATTTTAATATTAATATAGGAAGTGAACATCTGAGATATCCATACAAGGAATATCAGGGTCGGAAACCCAAAGTATATAAGTCTTTAATGCAAATGTTAGAGTTACATGGTCTGATCGACACCTGGGCTTATTTCAGAAGTAGTGATCCCGGATATACTTTTTTTTCTGCGCCTCACAAAACTCATTCTCGATTAGATTATTTTTTTATTTCTTCACGTTTAATACAAGGATCTAGCATAGTTAAATACCCGAGGGTGATTTCGGACCACAATCCACTGGTACTTGAGGTTCAAATTCACCATAGGGTTAAGAAACCTAATATCTGGACTTTTAATAGAGGTTTGTTGTGCGATAGGGGCTACATTGATTGTATGACAAGATGGATTATGCAGTTTATTACGGAGAACACAGGGAGTACTAATATACAGAATATCTGGGATACATTGAAGGCGGGAATAAGGGGTGAGACTACACGGTATGGATGGGAGAGTCAGAGAAGAGAGAAAATAAAATTGCAGGAACTTTATGAGAAGCTTGAAAAGGCCGAGTGAACCCTAGTAAAAATGTTAGCGGATGGAGGCATTGGGAATGTGGCTCAAACACAAATCACTATTGCCAAAGCAGCTATAACAGAAATATCTCAGAGGAAAGCGGCAGCTAAGTTTGTGGCGTGGCAATCCAAGGTATATGAAAACAACGAGAGAGCGGGACAACTGTTAGTGGTTAGAACCAAAGAGAGAGAAGCAGCGTCTCGTATTAAAGAAATTCTGGACCCCGATGTGGGGTTAGTTTCAGATGTAGAGGCTATTGCTGTAGCTTTCCAGAAGTTTTATCAAAAATTATATAAGGAAGATATTACTGACAATGGGGGTCTGCTAAAAGAGATACAAAAATATCTTGAAGATATAGAGGTGGGGGTTAACGCAGGATGAAGTAGCAATGTTGGAGGCTGAACTCTGTATAGAAGAACTAGGGACGGTTGTTGATGCTATTCCAAGAGCCAAGTCAGTTGGTCCAGATTTTTTACCTGGAGAATTCTACAGGACCTAAAGTACAACTGGCACCTTTAATGCTGGAGGTATTCTCACAGGTTGTTAAGGAAGGTAAGCTTCCGGAATCCTGGCGGAAAGCAAGGATAGTGAATTTTTTAAAAAAAAGGGAAAACACCGGCCGATACAGGGTCTTATCGACCTATAACATTAATAAATAGCGATATAAAAATATATTCTAAAATCTTTGCTAATCGGCTTGCTAGAGTAATTAAAAAACTAGTTACCCCTCAACAACATGGTTTTGTGCCAGGTAGAGAAACCATTGCACAAATCCGCCGCACAATAACGCTCTTTGACTATACTAAGGTGACAGGCGACCCTATGGCTTTGATTCTGCTGGATGCGGAGAAAGCCTTTGATCGGGTCTCCTGACCTTTTTTATGGGCTGCTTTGCAGCATTATGGTATAGGAGAGAAGTTTATTGGTGCTTTAAAGAGTATGTATGCACACCCTATAGCTGAGGATTCAATCATGGGGATTCAATCGGGGATAATCAACATAAGTCGAGGAACTAGGCAGGGGTGCCCCTGTTCTCCCCTTTTGTTTTCGATATATATCGATCCTTTAATTAGGAAAATTGTAAATTAATTATCCATCCGACCAGTACACGCTAAAGGAGGCGATACAAAAATCCTTGGCTATGCTGATGACCTCGCCATTTTAACAGACTCTCCATTGTCAGCTTTTCAAGGAATCCAAATGCTAACTTCTCAATTTGGGGCAATTTCTGGGTACCACTTAAACGCGGCCAAGACACAAATCATCTGTAATGAAAAATTTGATTTGATAGACCCCCACATTGTAGGACAAGCTAAATATCTGGGGATAGAGATAGGTGCAAATCCTGATGAGTTGGTCGAATTAAATTTAGGTCCTTTAATTCGGAAATTAGACGTAGAGGCGCGACAAATTAATTCTTTACATCTGACCTTAATGGGCAGATGCAACCTAATTAAAATGATCTTCCTACCTAAGATTTTGTATTGTCTAAGAGCTATCCCACTACCAATTGACTCTAGCTGGTTTAAGAAATTCGCCCGCATAATTTCATGGTTTTTATGGGCCGGCAAACGACCAAGACGGGCTTTGAAATATATGACTCTCCCTAGAGACAGAGGGGGTTGGGCGGTACCAAATCTACATGTTTACTATTTTGCTATTACACTAAGACGTATTACTGATTTACTGGATATGGAGATGCCAGATTGTGATGATATTTCGATCTATCATCTAATTTTAGGATCTACTGCACAGGGACTTTTGTTTAGACAAATTGATTACTCGTATTTTAAGCGGGTGAGGTTCAAGGTACTTTTGGGTGCATATAAAGTATGGGTGTCAGTCCGGAAAATGTTTGATATTGGTAGATTACATATATATTCTCCATTTGCAGATAATTTGCTATTTCCAGATATTTTTCGGGATTCTTTTTTCAGGGTCTGGCTCTCTCAGGGGGTTAGGAGGATTGGGGACATAGCTTCTATATTGGGACTGATGAGCTTCGAAGAAATTAAAACAAAACATGGATTATGTAAAAGACAATTTTTTAAGTTTCTACAGATTAGGAACTTTTTTAGTAGAAAGACAACATGCTGGGCTCCTAATACGGTAATTGAAGCTTTAAAAGGGGGTCAAACATCTTTATCCCCGATTTATAAAATGTTGATTGCCAGGAAGTCTGATGATTTAAATAAGCATTTTGTACGCTGGAATTCTGGGGTTCAAGTTGAGCAGGGGGCTTGTGAAGATGCACTTTTTTTTAGCCAATCTGTTTTCTTTCTGCCAATTTGCAAGTACAATGTTTTAAAACCTGGTGCAACCTGTATATAACCCCTGCCAGAATATTTAAATGGGGTGGTACTGCGGGGATAAACTGCCCACGATGTGGGGAACTAGCGGCAGATAGTGTGCATATGCTTGCGTCCTGCCCTGAACTTGCTCCTCTAGTACAAAAAGTGGAGCAGTATTTTGGTCAAATGTTTGGCTTCGACGTGGTTTTGACACCTCAGGCTATTATGCTTTGGATTATCGAGCAAAATATGTCTGAACCCGAGCGTAAGTTGATTTTTATTGCAATGACTGTTTTTAGACTCTGTTTAACTACTGTCTGGCTTGACCCTATTCCCCCAAATGTGCATGTCTGGCTGAGTAAATTTATTAATACGTACAACTGGGAAATTTCTGTATTTAAAAGAAGAGGAGCTAGAGCCCGGAGAGATGGGGAGCGGATGTGGGAACCTTTATCCACATGGCTAGAATACAGATAATATTGATTTCTTTGGTTGGCTTTTTCATCTCTTTGTCTCCATTTATGTATACATATGTATTGGGGCTGCATTGCTTTCTTATCCCTGTATCCTTTGTATCAAATATCCGGTCAATTTTTTGTTTGGCTCTTTTTCTCTCCTCTGACTAACCGACTGGGGTGGGGGTGGCTGGGGGGAGTATAATTTGAAAAACGGAGATGTGACATGTGGGAACAATTTGTATTGAAATTGAGTTGTTTTGTTTCTATGATAATACATGTCTTATTTCCTAATAAAAATAAAAATTTAAAAAAAAGATATTATTGGGCTTCGCATTTGGGAGCCATCAATCACGATATGTACGGCCCTGAGTTAAACCCTGGTTTCAGCATGGATAGGAAACACTCCTGCTAATCACTGCCAGACATCGCCTGCAGTTCTAGCGCCTCGACGCCAGACTTACGCTCATTGCCTGTGTGGTATCGTTATTTAGGGCATATCACATTTTATTTTATTTTATTTCAAAAGCGCTGCATTGCCTGCCCTGTGTAATTTCGTTTTACTTTACAGCATATTTTACTTACATAGCGCTGCATTCTCTGGGTTTTAGCTGTCCCCTTCTGTGTGTCCGTGCCCCAGTTTCACTTTCCCTCCCTCCATTTGTTGTGCTCGTGGCCCGTGTCTCCTCCCAGCCGCCCCTCTCATGCACTGGCCGAGTCAGAGCGCTCCTCCCCTGGCTCTCTGTGACCAGCTGGACTCACTCCTCGACGGTCGCTCCCTGCCTCACTTCCCCTACCACCTGGAAACACTCCTGCTAATCACTGCCAGACATCGCCTGCAGTTCTTGCGCCTCGACGCCGGACTAGCGCTCATTGCCTGTGTGGTATCGTTATTTAGGGCATATCACATTTTATTTTATTTTATTTCAAAAGCGCTGCATTGCCTGCCCTGTATAATTTCGTTTTACTTTACAGCATATTTTACTTACATAGCGCTGCATTCTCTGGGTTTTAGCTGTCCCCTTCTGTGTGTCCGTGCCCCAGTTTCACTTTCCCTCCCTCCATTTGTTGTGCTCATGGCCCGTGTCTCCTCCCAGCCTCCCAGCTGCCCCTCCCACGCACTGGCCGAGTCAGAACGCTCCTCCCCTGGCTCTCTGTGACCAGCTGGACTCACTCCTCGACGGTCGCTCCCTCTCGCTCCCTGCCTCACTTCCCCTACCACCTGGAAACACTCCTGCTAATCTCTGCCAGACATCGCCTGCAGTTCTAGCGCCTCGACGCCGGACTAGCGCTCATTGCCTGTGTGGTATCGTTATTTAGGGCATATCACATTTTATTTTATTTTATTTCAAAAGCGCTGCATTGCCTGCCCTGTGTAATTTCGTTTTACTTTACAGCATATTTTACTTACATAGCGCTGCATTCTCTGGGTTTTAGCTGTCCCCTTCTGTGTGTCCGTGCCCCAGTTTCACTTTCCCTCCCTCCATTTGTTGTGCTCGTGGCCCGTGTCTCCTCCCAGCCTCCCAGCTGCCCCTCCCACGCTCCGCCCCCTCCACTATCCATTTAAGTCAGATGGTCCTACGCGCAGCGTCCACGCGCTGCGGCCGCGCCGAAGGTGCGCCAAAGGTAAGCCCGTCTAAGCCCGTCTAAGCCCGTCCGCGCCAAGACCGCGCCCAGCGCCAGACCCCCTGGTCCCCGCAAACCCCACCCCTCCCGCATCACATACAATGCAGCTACCCTCTCAGCCCTTAATCCCGGCAGATCACAAACTACTACCAAGCCGAATCTGGACGCACCCATGGACCATTCGCCTGCCACTCCTGCAAGTACAACTGCACTAAGAAACCCACCACACCCTCAGATTCCAAACCGCGATCCGACCCCAACCATCTGAAGTGCATCCTGCTCAACACTCGCTCGGTCCACAGTAACGCCATCGAACTATGGAACCTACTTGACACCACAGCGCCGGACATCGCCTTTCTCAAAGAAACCTGGATGAACACATCTTCAGCACCCGACATCGCCATAGCCATTCCGGACGGCTACAAGATCATCCGAAAAGATCGCACAAACAAACAGGAGGAGGCATCGCCATCGTCCATAAGAACACCATCCGCATCTCTACCAGCTCCGACGATAACCTCGCTACCGCCAAACACCTCCACTTCCAGATCCACACCGACCCGAAGTCCACACTCAGAGGCACCCTCATCTATAGACCACCAGGTCCCCGCGCACAATTCTGCGAAGACATCACAGAATTCGTCACCCCTCACGCCCTCCCCTCCGAGGACTACATCCTGCTAGGAGACATCAACTTCCACCTAGAAAAGAACAATGACAGCAACACCACCACCCTTCTGGACAACCTCGCCAATCTCGGACTCAAACAACTTGTCAACACCCCCACTCACAACGCAGGCCACACGCTCGACCCAATCTTCACCTCCAGCAAGCATATCTCCTTCGACCACACCACAGCCCACCAATGGACAGACCACAGCTGCGTTCACTTCAGCTACAAAAAGACTACAACCCACAACCTCCCTCAACCAATTCCGCGCAGAAACTGGAACAAAATTACAACCGACCAACTCTTCACATCACTGCAACAAAACCTCCCTGCAAAATCATCGGACCCAAACCTTGCAGCAACCAACCTCACACAATGGATCACCCACACAGCGCTGATGAATTAGCACCCTTGAAAAAACAGCAATCCAAACAAATCAACAATAAAGCCCCTTGGTTTAATGAGGACCTCAAAAACTCCAAGAAGACCTGCCGCACCCTCGAGAAAGCCTGGAAAAAAGACCGAACCTCTGACAACCAGGCAGCCTTCAAGAACGCCATCCGCAAACACCACCAACTGATCCGATCCACCAAGAAATCAGCACTCAAAGACCGACTCGACAACAACGCCCAAAACAGCAAGGAACTATTCAACATTGTCAAAGAATTCACCAACCCCCCCCGCCGGCACGAACGATATCACCCCCTCCCAAGACCTCTGCGACTCCTTAGCCTCATTCTTCCACAACAAAATCGCAGACATACATAACAGCTTCGCAAATGAGACCGGAATCCAAGCCCCACCACCCTCACCTGAACTTAAACACCCCCCTAACAACCTCTGCGCCTGGAACCCAATCTCCACTGAAGAAACCATCCGTCTGATGAACTCCATCCACTCAGGATCACCAACCGACCCATGTCCCCACTACATTTTCAACAAAGCAGACTCCGTTATCGCACCCCATCTCCGAGATGTCATCAACTGCTCCCTAAACGCTGCCACCTTCCCAGAAAGCTGGAAACACGCCGAACTCAGCGCCCTCCTGAAGAAACCCACAGCAGACCCCACCGAACTCAAGAATTACCGCCCCATCTCACTCCTTCCTTTCCCTGCCAAAGTCATCGAGAAAGCCATCAACAATCAGCTCGCCGCCTTCCTCGAATCCAACAAATCCCTCGACCCTTCACAATCTGGCTTCCGAGCCAAACACAGCACGGAAACCACCCTCATCGCAGCAACTGACGACATTCGGACACTACTGGACAATGGAGAAACAACTGCACTCATCCTACTTGACCTCTCCGCAGCATTCAACACAGTCTGCCATACCACCCTTATCAAACGCCTTGGCAACGTCGGGATACGAGGTAAAGCACTAGACTGGATAGTCTCGTTCCTCGCCGGTAGAACTCAGAGAGTCCGCCTCCCCCCCTTCAGATCAGAGGCCACCGAAGTCATCTGTGGTGTACCACAAGGATCTTCACTCAGCCCCACCCTCTTCAACGTATACATGAGTCCCCTCGCATCCATCGCACGCAAACACAACCTCAACATCATCTCCTATGCAGACGACACACAGCTCATCCTCTCCCTCACCAACGATCCCAGTACCGCCAAAACCAACCTACACGAAGGAATGAAAGAAGTAGCCGAATGGATGAAAGACAGCCGTCTAAAACTGAACTCGGACAAAACTGAAGTCCTCATCTAAGGCTCATCCCCCTCCGCCTGGGACGATTCTTGGTGGCCACCGGCCCTGGGAATTGCACCCACACCTGCTGACCACGCACGCAACCTGGGTTTCATCCTAGACTCCTCCCTCTCAATGACCAGACAAGTCAACGCCGTCACCTCATCTTGCTTCAACATCCTACGCATGCTTAAAAAAATCTTCCGCTGGATCCCCACCGAAACAAGAAAAACGGTCACCCACGCACTGATTACCAGCCGACTGGACTACGGAAACACCCTCTACGCCGGAACCACCACCAAACTCCAGAAAAAACTCCAACGCATCCAAAACGCCTCAGCCAGAATTATACTGGACCTCCCCCGCCGAGCTCACATCTTCGGGCACCTGAAAGACCTCCACTGGCTTCCCGTCAACAAGAGAATAACGTTCCGCCTCCTTACCCACGCACACAAAGCCCTCTACGACCTAGGACCCGACTGCCTCAACACACGCCTGTCCTTTTACACCCCCCGCCAACTACGATCATCCACACAAGCCCTCGCCGCAATCCCACGCATCCATAAGTCCACCATGGGAGGAAGATCCTTCTCCTACTTAGCGGCCAAAACCTGGAACTCTCTCCCCACCCATCTCCGCCTTACCCAGAACCACCTCACCTTCAGAAAACAACTAAAAACTTGGATATTCGACAAATAAACTTCCCCTTCCCCCAAGCGCCTTGAGACCCTCTGGGTATATAGGGCGCTATACAAATTTCGAACTTGAACTTGAACTTGATCTGGCGCGACGCTACCAGTTCGTTAGGGTGGAAGGACCGTCTGACTTTGGCTACCCCCCTTTTCGGCTCTGACAAGTTCGGTAAATTGTGGAACACTAAAGGGTTCGACAAGTGGGATCTCCTTGGCATCTCCAAGGTGGGAGACCTATGGGTGAAGGGACAAGTGAAATCGTTTGCGGCCTTGCAAACCAAGTTTGAATTGGGAGGGACGGAGTACTTCCGTCATGCTCAGGTTCGGCATGCACTAACGTCTGTTTTCACGGAGGGGGAGGGGATACCGGAGTCTACCCCGTTAAAGGATCGTATCTTGGATGGCCATATGCCTGATAGTACCATCTCCCTGGTGTACAAGAAATTGATTAATCACAGGGCGGACCTTTTATTGCAGCTGCGTGATCAGTGGACCCGTGTCGGCCTTGAGCTTGACGATGAAGACTGGCAGTCGGCGATCTCCTCACTGAAGGAGGTCGCGATTCCAGCACGACTGAGATTAGTCCAGCTCAAAATATTACATAGGGTCTATGTCACGGGTCCCCGTCTGGTCCGGATGGGTTTTTCCGAGGAGGGTCTGTGTCAGCGGGGTTGTGGGCAGTTGGGGACGTTCCTCCATATCATCTGGGAATGTCGGGAAGTGTTTGACTACTGGAGTAAGGTACATAAGGTGATGCAGGAGGTCACGGGCGTGGCTCTCTTACCGGAGGCCAAACGCTGTTTGTTGAATGTTTGGGAGCCCACTGATCTAAACGTGGCACAGACTTAATGGGTGACTCTAGGTGCCATGATTGCCAAACGGAACATCGCACAGTTATGGGGGTCCCAGAGGCCTCCTACTCTTGAGGAGTGGGGAGAAAACATGGATTGGTGCATGTTCCGGGAGAAAACGGTGTACTTGGCTCGGGGTCGCCCCCGGAAATGGCATAAAGTTTGGGGTCCTTGGAACCGATATAGAGAGGACATATGCGTACCACCTGTGGCAGCGGTCCTTGATATCCCGCTTTCCCCCTGACCCCTTACTGTTATTGGTAAATTTCATAGAATTTCTGTGTTCCCTTCCCCTCCCCCCTCCCCCGTGAATGTATTGTTTATTGTACTGTTTGATGATATGATGCTCAGCCCTCGTGGAGTCCTTGCATTTCTATGTTTTGTACATGCCTTGCTTTGTTTTCCAATAAAAAGAAATATAAAAAGAAAAGCCTTGTGCTTAACAGGAGGACTGTCCCCAGTGTACACATCATGGACACACCATTCAGTGACACCAGGAACCAGGGAGATCAAATCAGGGAATTGCCCCTACAGTTGGCGACAATCATTCTGCTACTCAGGGGTCAGTGTGGCAGACAGGATGACACCATCCACTGACCCATTTTGCTCTGTTACACACATGTCAGGAAGAGGCTCGGTCTCATCCATTCCATCATCTGTCGCTAGGAGCATGCCCACTTCAAAATCTTTCTAAGTGGAGCTTCAGGCGGTTAACATGCAGGACCAGCAAAGGGTTCCTAGAAGACCGCAAGTTGACCAGGTAGGTGACATCACTCTTGCGTTCCACCACCTCAAATGGTCCGGTCCACCTGTCCTGGAGCGCACAGGGCTCCAAAGAGGCCATGGCTCTAACTTTCTGACCAGGCTGAAGCTCAATCAGAGTGGCATTCTGATCGTACCACCGCTTCATCACTTCCTGACTGGCTTCCAGATTCGCCTGAGCAAGATGTCTGAATCGCCGAGTCTGGTCCCTGAAGGCCAGGATGTAACTGTATACAACCTGGGGAGGTTTCCTGGGAGATTGCTCCCAGCTTTCCTTGACCAGACTCCATCGTCCTCTTACCGGGTGACTGTAAGAAAGTGGCTCTATATATACTGGACCAAAGTAAGGTACAGTGTGTATAGAGTCCCCAATCTCCAGAGGTATAACAGAGGTTAAAGTCACATCTGACATTACTCTCTAAAGTGGTAGCTTGGTCGAGCAGTAAGGCAGTATCAGAGGACAGTGTAAAGCATTTGTTGTACACACTTAGGGCCAGATGTAGGAAGCGTAATTCCGGTCTGTAACAGAGGAAATTACCGAATTTCGTCCGTTACCGACCGGAATTAGGCTACTGAGATGTAGGTGCCAAAATTGCTAATTCGGTAATTTACGGATTCCGTATTTTAAGGATTCTGTAAATTACAGATTCCTTAAAATACCGAATCTGTAAATTACCGAATTAGCAATGTAGGGAGCACTTAAATGAGTGCTTTCCCCTTTTTGGGATTCGTTATTTATCACCAACTACAAGTTGGTGGTAAATAAAGAAAAAAAACCAAAAAGCAATTTTATGCAAATTGCTTCAGTGCCATGTTGCAGACAGACATGCTCTTAGGCAGAAATGAATTTTTGAAGTTCACCTTTGAATTTGATAAGGAAAGATTGCCTTTGTTGGACCGCTCCATATATGTCACACCTGCAGGCTTGCAGAGCGAACTTTACAGAAAGCCGATGGCAAGGAATTCTCTACTCTTATATGAAAGCCATCATCTCAAAGCCCTTCGAGACAACCTGCCCTATGGGCAATTTCTCAGAATACGGAGGAACTGCTGGAACAGGGGGGATTTCGAGATCCATGCCAGTAACCTAACCACACAACCTTCTCGAAAGGCATTATCCATGCGCACTTGTCAAGCGTTCATGGAAACGGGCGAGCAACAGTAATCTAGAATCGCTCTTGGAACCTCCGATAGGCAAGGCTCCCTCAGAAAGATTGACATTGGTGAACACATTTAATACCAGAAGCAACCAGATTCAAAAGATTGTTCTCCACCATTGGCGGATTTTGAACCATGGGAATGATAAGATTGCTCAACCACTATTTGCCTTCAGAAAATCAAGCAGCATTCGGGATCGTCTGGTGCATACCCGCCCGAGGGAGTCACCGAGAAGGACAGTAGGAACTCTATGGGATTTGCCACCAGTTACAGGGCATCACCCTTGTGGAACGTGCTCCGTTTGTCCCCAAACAAAACATTTATGTCAAATTGACATAGGCACTGACCGGCCTTGGGTACAGACTCACTTCACGAATTGCAACAGTGACAATCCTATCTATTTGCTGACATGTCCGTGTTCCACCCAATACGTGGGCATGACCACGCGTAAAGTGAGAGTACGGATGTCGGAGCACAAGAGTTCGTTTTGTTGCAGGAAATCGATAACTAGTCTGACTAAACATTATCTGGAGAAACAGCACAGAGAAGATGAATTCCAATGGACAGTCCTAGAAAAACCTCTGATCCTATCACATATGAGTGATGTTTCTAAATATTTATTGAGGAAGGAACAGAATTGGATTTATAAGCTTCGAACGAACATAGATGGACTCAACGATGAAATACCGTGGGTTTCACTGTGAATCATCAATAGACATCTGTATGCCGATATTACCATCAGAGAGTTTGGATTTTCATTCTGAGAGAAAGCATACACAGACAATCGAACATTAATCTGACTTGGAGGTGTACAGCGGCCCTACAAGGTCCACACAATATAATTTCTATGTGTGGCCCCAGAGAGTTCACAATGTATGAAAATTCTGTTCTGACTGTGGGCGGATGTACTTTTAATCTGTTAGACATCAGCATATAGAGTCTGTTCTAAACCTGCATATTTATAATAACAGGCACTCTTTGTATGGACCCTACGCGTGTTACTAATGCTATACTTTTACAGTACATAGTTTACTGGCATTAATTGTATTATAGGAAGCTAAATGTACAATATGGGTGCATTAAGACATATATGCGCAGAGTAGGCGCTAAGAGGCACTCATTACTCAAGTAAGGCAGAGAATGACAGACGGGAACAAGTATGTCAGCGGCACAATAGTAATCAGGATCTGATTCTTGCATGATCAGAACTGACATGTTTTACAAACGAGAGTTTTGAACTGTAGTAACGAGTTTGAACTACTCCGAATGACGCTGTGACGTCATTCTGTAGTTCGCGCGAGTCGATCCCAGGAAATGTTCAGTCCAGCCGGTAAATCGTGTCGGAACTACTCGTAATGACGCTATGACGTCATTCTGTAGTTCTATGCGCAAGTTGATTCCAGGAAGTTTATCGCCAAGCCGGTATTTTTGGAAGACTTGCACAGTATTGCGGAACGTGCCATAACAAGGTATATTTAATTACTAGCCATTTGACCCTTCTTGTATTGATCTATGAAAGGTTAGTCATGTTTAGGATTCAAACAATTCAACTCGAGTGAGAATCGCGCGCTAGGAGTGGACACAAAGTAGTGCCTCATGCTTCTGTCCCTAAATATGCCTGTTTCTTTATGTCGGTGCCTCCCCCAAAGACTCAGGCTTGAGCTTTGAGGCACCGATGGACAGGTAAGATAGGGCTGTCTCGGAGAGCAAGAGAGTTTATAACAATATCCCACATTCAGAGGTAAATAGATTGAAGTGAGGGATATATAACTACCAGATACTGAGAGCTTACAAGACACGATCAGCTAACTTCTAAACATGCCTTTGCTAGTAGTCCAGGAGCAGAATAGGGACTACTAGTTTTCAATGCTTGTTGGTTAGCCACAAGATTATCATGTTTGTTGGCATGTTCTAATTATGACCATTTTAGAAAAACATACACGAATGGGTTTGGAACACAGGGTTTGTTGCCTGCCTACATGTTTCATTGCTATGTGTATGTGTTTTACATTATACATTGTAGATGTTTAGGTAGGGTTATATAGAGTTGAGAGAGAGACGCCATTTGGATGGGCTCATATGTGGTCAAGGGACCAATGTTTGTGACCATGAGGGGCTTTGATGAATTCAGGAGTATGATCATCACTGTTTCTCTCTGCTTGTTGTCTGTTGACCTTTTAGAGCAGGGCCTTGAGAAACCTGAGCATGGACCAGGTGAGGTGAGGTGAGGTCCAGTCCCCGGTCAAGCTGGGTGAGGAAAATAATTTTACTTTTTACCAATTTAGAATGGGAATGGTATATGGTTGCATTTACATACAGTAGATTTATTATATAAATGTTTACTGTTTTTTTGCATCTCTTTTTAGATGTGCTTATGCATCCACTGACATGGAGAATTAGCTTTCTACAGGTTGTATTTGTTCCAACCTCTAAGATTTGTGTTATATTTATTATTTACATCACGTTCATGGCAGTAGCAACACACTAAGAGCAGAGGCCCTGATGAAAGCCGGGGGACTTTTTGCCCCGTTAGGCAGAAACATGTTGGCCTTGTTTTACGACAGATATTTGTTTCCACTGTCGCCTGCACTTTTCTGTTTTTAATTAGGGGACTTGTCCTTTGCCTAATAAAGATTTTTTAGGACATTCCACTCTATTTTATAATCACCACTAATCTGTTTTGCACTGCACTTTCACTAATTCTTGTAACCATCAATGATCGGCTGTCGCATGGCGGTCCATAAGTGCCTATGGACTCGATCTTGCTCCATTATCAACCTCGTGGTTAAATGGTCTTGATGATCAAAGGACCAACCACGTGATATTGGTGAACCAGATGATAGGACTGATCATTAAGTTCATTTTGATGGTTATCCACTTTAGAGCATTTGGGATTGAGTATTTTGGCACTGGATGTACGGTTTTCCATGCACACAGACCCATTGTAACCTTGCATTTTTATAAGCTATCCAGGGTGACTGGGACACTAACTCACAAACTTGATTGGAGTGTAGGATAGCGAGCCACATGTCGTGTTGCTTTAGACCCCCTGTGTTCCTTCTGTTTATCGGGCATTGAGTCGGGGACTTGAACCAGGAGTGGTCTTTAAATATTGGCATGTCCCTGTGACCCCCTCCCCCCTGTTTGTTATGAGAGCTGCTCAACGATCTCCCCCTCCCATCACTATCACGGAGGTTGAAACATTGATGTGCCAGATCAAGTCTGGCTCTCCATCTGATTATGTCCCCGCAAAAGCCATCCCATCCCTGGCCAAACAACTTAGCCCTATGGTGCAGTCCCTTGTCAACCTTTCCCTCACTGAGGGTCGGGTGCCGCAGGAATGGAAGATGGCCCAGGTGAGACCCATTGAAAAGAACTGCAATATTGCATGGACAGAGCTGTCGAATCTCCACCCCACTCCGCTTCTTCCTTACCTGAGCAAATTAATGGAGAAACACGTTAACACCCACTTGTCTAATTTCATTGAACAAACTGAAGGTCTAGATCATTCCCAGTCCGGGTTTAGGCCCAAGTATAGCACTGAATCCGCACTTCTTTTAGTGAATGATAACATCAGAATGTCCCTTGACAAAGGACATTCTATGATTCTGGTGCTGTTGGACCTATCCGCGGCGTTCGACACTGTTTACCATGACATAATGCTCAGAAGATTGGAAGAGGTGGGACTAGGGGGGTCGGCCCTGTCATGGATGAGAGGTTTTACTGTCTGGTTGCACGCAAATTGTCAACCTTGGCTCGTATCGCGCGACCCCGATGGAACTGACCAAGGGGGTGCCACAGGGCTCCTACCTGAGCCCCACCCTATTTAACATCTATGTCGCCCACTTGGCTAGTCTCCTGAGGACCTACGGGTTTATTTCTGTTTCATATGCCAACGACACACAGCTTCTCTTCCCATTCAGCAAATTTACATCAGGCAAAAGTAGTTAGGGCAGAGGCGGATGTGATAAGGTTGGAGGAAAGTGTGGCTAGTTCAGCCACTCCGAAAGATCTACACCTTTTGAAGTTACGACAGGATGAATATAAAGGAGTAGCCAGAGATAGAGCGATAGCCCAGAATAATGTCACACAAAGTCGAATATATGAGGCTGGTGCCTGAGCTACAGGGAACAGATACCGTTATGGTCACGGATCCCCAGGCAGTGGCTGATGAGTTCTTGGGCTACTACAGAGGGGTATACACCTCGGTCGGTGGATAAACAGAGGCTGAGAACAGTGAAATGATCAAGGATATTAGTATGCCTGCGCTGTCGGAAGAAGATAGGAGATATTTGGACTCGTCTTTTACCGATGATGAAGTGGCACAGGCGATTAGAGGGGTAAGATCCGGGAAGGTGACTGGCCCTAACGGAATCCCAATTTTTTATTTAAAAATAAAAAATAAAAAATACTCTTCACAATTTATCTTTACATGGTCAAAGAATGTATTTTTTCATTCATTAATTTAGATTTTGCTTTGAATCTTCAACATAATGTACACTTTTATGTAGTTATTAATCCATAACACACGTCAATGTACATCTGAATGATACATGAATGTAGTTTTTTACAGCATTACGTTTTTCATGAAAACAGATATAAATGCAACATAGACGGCGATAGTTGATTGTTTGGCCCGATGCATTTTGGGACAGGCGTCCCTTCCTCAGGGGCCACTGTAAATGAAAACGATATTGGTATGCTGTTATTCAGTGGTTACATCTTAATGTTCTTTTTTAAGATATTAGTCATGGAATACATTTTTTCGTGCCACTGAAAAAGCTGAGTCTCACTTGTCTATTATGTGCATCCTTAATGGTGCTCAGACGCTAGTAGTGATTCTTATGTGAATTATACAGAGCAAAGTGAGTGAAATGAGCAAGTGCTTCTAGCGTCATAAGCGTTAAGCCTGAAAGTATTAAGCAGGCGAGGTCTGTCTCTATTTTTACTGCCTATACTGTGTATACGTGGCTGCTAACGTGCAAGTGATATGATCATAGCTACAGTGAAGATTAATGTGTTAGCTCTTCAGTGAATCTGAACTAAAACCCGGCGTGCTCCTTAGCGTGCTACAATGAAAAAAGCACAACGTGCAACATCGACTTGCACACAAGGTGCACTTATCCTTCGACACTGACCTCCACTCCAAGCAACACAGCTGCTGGATTATCAACGAAATCCCGCCGAGGAATCTACATCGTGACAAAGCATACTATTACTGTCTACGAATCTGGTGACTTCGTAACATAAACCAACACGTGCTCATGATAGAAATCGTCCGAGCTTACATGTTAGTTAAAACGGAAAAGAGACTGTTCAAACACATCCAATCCCGGCGGCCATATTGTGTAAGTTGGTGATTTCAACTAAGTGCAAACGTAGTGATAACGGAGGCCATGTTGTGAAAACAAGTGGGTAAAAGTGATGGATATAGAAGTGTAAATGCACAATTGATGAATCAGATAAACCGTACTGTGCTCAGACGATGCACTCCGGTTTAGAACGCGAAAGCCTCACCAAGTTTAAGTACAAGTTCAAAAGACCTTTATTCGAATTTCATAAAATTCATAAAAGTACCACATAAAAACAATTCATTTACATACACATTATTACAGAGATTCATAATTAAAATATAATACAATTCTGATGAGGCAGACATCAAGGATTTTCCATCGTTTTACGCACTTGTGTTATCAGTCTCAAAAAAGTGCTAGCGCGAAAGATTAATTCATCTGAATTCAGGGAAACCAACATTATATAAGACTCCTCAAGAGAAAGGGGTCTATGTTTCTTAAAATATGGAGTTAAAAACCATTTAATATATCTTAGATAAAATTTGCAGAAGAATAGAAAGTGCAGATCATCCTGTGTACTAACACCATCACACGGGCATGGATTATATTCTGTACTGTGTCGATAACCCAAGGGGAAAGACAACAAAAATTTCACTGAACCCGCTCTTAGACAGAACAATCTCTCCCAACTGGTCACGGGTAGGGTGAGATACAGCGGGAGTGGTTGTCTACATAGTTCGTTTCCCAAATATTTTACATCAGTTGATTTTGATGATTCTCTTTCCATCCGTTCAGATTTGTAAAGTGCATACAGTGCATATTTAACCTCAGTATTATCCTTGGGCTCAATCCTGGTGGGGTCGGAGAATAAGTTACCTCTGTCCACGGCGCTCAGTGTCTTGAAGACTCCTGAGAGCCATGGAATCGCCATGCCATGGTCACAATTTAGGCAATCCTTTATTATGTTTTGTGTAAGGGTGGCTGAATTGTTCCTCCAAACCCTAATCCAGAATAATGCTGGTCTGGCTCTGATAAAATCGCAAACATAGGGAAGATTTAGCTCATTGTGACAGATAAAATCAGAGGATGAGATTGGGGCGCCCAGTATTTTCCTGCAAAAACGACTTTCTTCCCGCTGAATGCATGGGCTACTTCCCAACCCCCAAACCTCAGCTCCATATGAGGCTACTGGTAAGCCCTGTTATCTAAAAAAAATTAAAATAGCTCTTGTGGCACCTATTTTCTTCGGGCGGGGCAAGCTCAGAAATGAATTGGTGGCTTTCGAGAACTTGCTCGTGGCGTGGGCCAAATGCCCACTCCACGAGCCGTTCGCAGCGAAAACCAATCCTAGATAGGGAAATGTAGGAACGGATTTGAGTTTATCTGTCCCTACATGTATTGCGTTGAGCTTCCGTTTTCCAGGCAACAATGGTCCCATGCATACAAGAAATATGAAAGGAATAAATATAGACAGAGTCAATCTATATTCCGAGTGACATGTCCAGCCGGACAGTGGTCTTCAAAGTTTAGCACTAACAGAACGGGTACAGAAGGTGAATATAGAGAGCGTAGAAGGGCTTTTTAAGGCAAAGCACGTTTTCTGTCATTAATACAGTTGTACAGAATTTTTAAAACAAAGCATAGTAATCACGTTTAGTATTAGGTGCTAAATAGGTCGACGGCGTTTCGTACCCCCTAGTAAATCACGGGGACCATCATCAGGACATTTCAATAAAAGCCTTAACAATAATTAGCCTCTAATTGCCGATGAGACCCAATTGGGAACGGAAGTTGGAAGGTCTCGGATGTGCGCACCCACAATCGAGCGCATAAGTCCGCGGAACGAAATGGTATCTGTCGGAGCCTAGGGAAACCGGGTGAGTCGGTGGGCTGTTGTGCTCCTTTGTTTTAAAAATTCTGTACAACTGTATTAATGACAGAAAACGTGCTTTGCCTTAAAAAGCCCTTCTTCGCTCTCTATATTCACCTTCTGTACCCGTTCTGTTAGTGCTGGGCACAGGCTTGTGTTCCACACTGGTTGAATTGTGGAAGGTACTCCTTGTGTTATAACGAAGTGTATATTGAGTAAACTTTGAAGACCACTGTCCGGCTGGACATGTCACTCGTAATATAGATTGACTCTGTCTATATTTATTCCTTTCATATTTCTTGTATGCATGGGACCATTGTTGCATGTACAAAGTATGTTCCCCGAGGTCCCTGCTGACTAATTTGGGGCCCCTTGTTGTTGTTAACTTAACTTTCCGTTTTCCAGGGCCACATGACATAATAAAAGATTTTTTTAAATTTACACTCAGATCTAATCGCTCCATATGTTGAACAAAACTTTGAACTAATAAGCGGAGGGCATTTGGTGTGCGGGCCATAGGCACCGCATCATCTGTGCTTTAAGATCAGTATGGAGATAAGCCAGGAAGCTAACAAGAGCCTCGTCTAGTCCATAATTCAGTAGGATAGTCCAGAGTTTAGATCTATTAACAAGATTGAAGGCAGATGAAAGATCCATAAAAGCAAGGTAAATGGGGGATGATCTAGCAATGCTATACTTGTCAATTATCAATTTAAGATTCAAGCATTGCTCCACTGTCCCCACCCTGCTCCTGAATCCCATCTGACACGGGTCCAGTAAGTCTGTGTCTTCTGTCCATTCAAGCACCCTGTTGTAAATTACTTGCCCCAGAATTTTTAAGGTGTTATCCAGGAGAGAGATCGGACGATAGTTAACTGGGTCCGACCTGTCTCCCTTTTTAAAGATCGGGACGATGGTACTAGTTGCCCAAGTAGTGGGCATGGGCACTGTTGGTAAGCTATTAAAGACGTTAAGAAGAATAGGCGCCCATAAGTCCGGACTATGTTTAATAATGTCAATGGGCAGACCATCAGGGCCTGGTGCCTTGTTTCCAAGGCTCTCTTTTATGGCTAGTTGTACTTCGTGGGCTTCAATCTGTAGGCCACGCAACTGTCCTGGGCTGGGAGACATCAACTCCTCAGGTGGTGCGGCATAGATTTTAGAGAAGTGGGCCTCCCATACACTACTAGTTATATTACAGCTAGTTGAAGTTAGTTTTTTGCCCATTTCTCTTGTTTTCCTGACGGCAGACCAGAAGGGCCCGCTGCCACCCAGATTTGCACTGGCGACCAGTGATTCCCACTGTTCCGAGAGTAGTGTGGCCTTTCTTTCTGCTATTTTAAGTTTGTACAGCTTCCTGGCTGTCTGGATGGTCATTTTACACCTAGGTTTGGTGGTAAGTGCCCTTCTTAATTCTCTATTTGCCAATGAACAAGCAGAGTCAAACCACCTTGGTTCTTTCCCTTCATTTGGTAACGGAACTGACAAGAGGGTTTTTATGGTTGAACACAGTTTGCCAAAGTCGGTAATTATCCTATGGTGATCACCGTCCATGGATGAGCAGGACTTAATCAGATGCGGGTATTTAATTTGTACGCTGTCCAGAATTGCCCCTCTATCAACCCCCCTCCATTTTAATCGCAACCCATCGGTCGAGGGTGTAATGTCCCTTGCACCATTTAGGTTTGCGTAGACCGGACTAGGTGCAAAATCCAAGGTTACTGTAAGAGGATTATGGTCACTAAACGATGTCTCCAACACTGTCGACTTTACTACACAGTCTATTAAGTGGGGCGACATAAAGATATAGTCAATAGTGGAACTGCTGTCCCTACCTCTGAAAGTAGGCACCTGAGAAGCACCAAGGGTATGGCCTATTGCCATAGCATCACCAAGGGTGAACTCAGTTAGAATGTTAATTAGTTCAATACCCCTTCATCCCACTTGATCTAAGTGGGTCCTATCCTCGGTCCCATAATTCTTTGGTAACTTTGCATTGAAGTCACCCCCAATTAAAATCCCTAACCCAGCATGGGTCTGTGGACTAAATTCTAAGTTGTGTAGGGTCTTTGTAAGTGCCTCAAAGTTCTTATTTGGTACACAGTAAAAATCATTATTATAAAAATTGATTAAATAAATCCGGGTCTTTAACTTGTATTTCAAGAATTTGTTCGGATTCCCACGAGACACATCTCTAATTGTGCCACCAGCCAAAATCCTAATCCCAATAAACAGGCCACCCACTGCTCGACCAAAACTAGGTTTGGGCACTGTTACGCTGAAACAATGATAACCCTCTATGTGTAGGTTCCCAACGGCCCAAGTCTCTTGAAACATAACAATATCTATACCATCAATTATCTTAGCCCATTGAGGATCTGAGAGCCTTTGTTCTAGCCCGGCCACATTCCAGCTAAGAATTGACAAGCCTCGATAACTGGAGTGTCTAGTGGGCTTATTACTAAGTCTCCTCACTGTATTCATGTTAGATTCGGGGAGTTTGTGGGTTTTAGGTTTGTGCGTTGCTAGAGGTGTAGCGATATGGTCATATATTGGTATGTCCTGGAGGGCATTGGCTGGTGTTACTAGTGGGTGTCCCTCATTAATGTTGTCAACTGCTAGACAGCCAATATTGCCATCCACGTCATCAATTGGTCTATTCTGGGTTGGTATATCTTCTACTAATGATAGGTATCCCTTGTTGTCACAACTTGTGTCTGTACTTCCAATGTTACCATCAACCATTTTATCCAGTCAATCCTGCTCATCTAAGTTCGAAAAAGCATATTCGAACCGATTGTATGTTGGGATATTGAATAATGGCCTCACTTCATTCCACTGCGTGTACTGATTCGGCGTGATTGCTGGATATGTCCTTTCCCTGTGATCATACTGGGGCATTGTGGGGATTTGGGGGTAATACAATGGATATGCTGGCATTGAAGCTTGATGGCGCTGAGCGGGGCCCTTCAACGGATTAAAGTCTTGGTTCTGATGAAAAAGTGGAGACTTAATCCTGGTATAAAAGTTTGGGTCCTGGTAAGGCACAGCAGGGTTATTTGCCTTGTTCAACTTAGGGGAAATCAGATGTCTGTAGAAGTAACCCAATGGGAGCAGGGTCGTGTTGAATTCCCATGGTGACGGTAGTTGTGCACTAGCCAGAGTTTTTTCCGCCCATTCGGGGTTCTTAAAATTTATTGTTATACAGTCCCCCTCGAACTTTTTCCTCAATGGACCTATCCATCCCACTCTCTGGGTGTGAATAATCTCCCTTGCCCCTTCCATTGGGAAGTTGCAGTTTGCAATTAGCCAGTGTAGGGTCTTGTTTTTAAGGGATGTCGGGGTTTCTTCTTGGTCCTTCCTTAGTTTAGATACATTGACTAAGACCAGCACATATGCCCCACATTCAGGCGGCAGATTGATACGAGGTGGGATCGGCCTCATATTAGTTGCCGTATTTTGAGCGGGCTGAGTCCTGGGGGGGTTTTGAACAGAGTTATTAGTTTGACTCGTTGGGATTCCCTTGCTCTGGGCATTATTTTGCCCCTTCCCTGACTCTGAGACTACATTGGTCGTATGAGGGTTAACAGTAGGGTTAGCGCTAGTGTTTGCAGCCAGTGGGTTGGTAGCAGTCTCTTTACCTAGAGCCTGTGGGGTTTTAGGCTTTGTGGTTGTAATTGGGACTGGGGGGTTCTTAGGTTTGGAACATGTAGGTTTTGATGAACTTGGTTTAGCTCCCACACTAGTAGGCGCCCCGTAGCTGGAAATGTTTTTAATGGGGACACTTAATTCAGCTAATTGCTTTTCAATGCGTGCAAGTCTGGATTCTATCGGGGACAGATAAATACTAAGAAGTTCACCCACTCTTTCCTACAGCTGGTCATTTGTAATAATTGCGTCAGATTTATCCTTTATACCCTGCAGCATCCCTTGAGACTCTTCACCTTCTATCTCTATAATACGTTTATGTTTGAGTGTGAGTGTGGGTTCACCCCCTTCCTAGGCTTTCGCTTTGGTGCGCTATGTTTTCTACCCTTAGACGTGCTGTGCTTTGTGGTGTGTTTTACTTGTTTCCGTATGGTACCCTCCCCGCCTACCCCTTACTTGCCTCGTACTGTCTGTAACTACTTCATCTGGTGTAGGATTAATGGACAAATTGGGAGTCCTTTCCAAATCCATACTAGATTCTGAGTCGGAGTCTATTAGGGGATTTGATGCTGATAGATTAACCTCATTTGGTATACTATGAATCTCGGCACAGATATCAATTGTAGGTCCGGTATTAGTAGTTCTAACCTCGATAGGAGTTCTTGCCGATGCAATGAGACTAAGGGATGATCTTTTGGCTAGGGCTAGGTCTTGTGAAACCCTGTGCTCCAGGAGTAAAGTGCCCTGATCTATGGCATCATTGGCCCTTGTTATGAAGTTGTCTCTTGGGCCTATCACTGGAGCCCCCCCGGCTGCAGTTTTGCTTCTAGTACCCCTAGTAGACATGGTGTGAGTGTTTATGTTATCACAGTTGGAGTATTACTCAATTTCAATGCTATAAGACAATAGATGTGATAATGGGCTTTGGGGGGTGAGAGAAGCAATATATCAAGCGATACAGTCAAGTTCGCAAAGAACAAGGAGATAGATGCAAGTCAATGTTATTGTTATATCCCTTATGCGAGTTTTCAAAATGTCCAACAGTCAATCCAGGTGCGACAAGGGGTATGGGGAAACGTACCTTGGGGATACTTGCGATAACCATGTTAGGGAGGTGTGCCCGGCCCAGCCTCCTCGACCTCTGAGGGCCTCAGAGGGCCCGCCCTTTGCCCGGGCTTCGCCCGGCTGCTTCCGTGCGCGACTCGCGCAGCGCTCCTCTCTTTTCTGGCGCCTCCGGGCGCAAAGCTGGCGTCAGGGACGCGACTTGGCCGCCGGGGCACCTGGGAGGTGTAGTTTATGGCCCCCCGGTGGCTGTAGGCGATGTTGCGGCGTTACAAGCAGCCGTTCCCGTCACGGCGTTTCGCTGGATCTGGTGCAGGAGCCGTTGCCCTCACGGCAGGGTAAGTAGAAATACAAGCGTCCCAAAGAGCGCTCGGCGCTCCTCTCTTTTCTGGCGCCTCCGGGTGCAAAGCTGGCGTCAGGGACGCGACTTGGCCGCCGGGGCACCTGGGAGGTGTAGTTTATGGCCCCCCGGTGGCTGTAGGCGATGTTGCAGCGTTACAAGCAGCCGTTCTCGTCACTGCGTTTCCCTGGATCTGGTGCAGGAGCTGTTGCCCTCACGGCAGGGTAAGTAGAAATACAAGCGTCCCAGTAGTACAGCTAGAGAACGGGAGAAACAGCATTAGATTAGGTAAGCGGCTGTGACGGAGGAAATTCATTGGTGCCGAAGTAATCGTTTTCAGAGACCTTTAATGTTGTGGGATATATTGATAGTACACTTAGAACTCCATGTTGGTTTGTTTGGTACAGAAGTTCCAAGGGGCTGAACCCTAAGGACTTCTGTGGCTTGTCCCACCACGGGGGCCGTCACTGTCCTGAGCGGGATGGGTACCGGGTAGCATGGTCCACCAAGACCAGGATAAACCTGTTGCCCATGGCTGTCTTGGGGTCCATTGGCCTCAAAATGTCAATGCCCACCCGTTCAAAGTGGGTATTGACTACAGGGAAAGGTTGGAGAGGGGCTTTTTGCTTAATTCCACTTTTCCCACTTGCCTGGCAAGTTTGCCAAGTCCTACAATGAGTATCTGAACTCTTCCGCATTTGGGGCCAATACAAGTGGGTGACAAGCCTTTCAAAGGTCTTGTCCTGCCCCAGACGTCCAGCTAAAGGCACACCATGAGCCAAACCCAGTAGGAAGGTTCTGAAGCACTGGGGTACCACCAGCACACTGGCTGACCCAGGCTCAGCAACCTTAGGCTCGCTATACAGGAGGTCGTTCTCCCAGTAGATCCAATGTGATCCAGACCGATCACCTGCTGCCTGGTTTGTGGCCTGTTGCCACAAACCCACAAGAGAAGGGCACTTCTGCTCTGCACAAAATTCCTCCCTGGAGGGTCCTACTTCTTGCTGCCAATGGGTCAGCTCAGGCAGGTCCCCCAGTTCAGCAACTTGCTCCCCTGTAGGTTCCAGGGCATCCCCCTCAAGTTCTGCCTTGTCATGGGAACAATGAGGGCTGGTTTCCCGTGCCCCCTACCTCTTCTCTTTAAGGCTGGTTCCTGGGCCATACTTTCATGCTCCAGGACCTCTTGAACACTCTTACTGGCTGCCATAGACCGAGTGGTTACACACGCCCACTCAGGTAGACCTAACTTCTCCAAATGTATTTATTTATTTATTTAGTAGTTTGTAGAGCGCACAGCTACCTCCAACTGAGGTGCTCCGGCGCTGAAGATATACCCTCTCCAAGGGGCAGTGGGATGATGCTGCTATTGGATACTTTTAGACAAGGGAGAAGAGCCAGGTCTTGAGTTTCTTTCGGAATAGAGGCTCCGACGTCAAGAATCTTAATTCAATGGGAAGTTGGTTCCACAGTTAGGAGGTGGTCACTGCAAAGCCTCTTCCACCCGTGCGGGCCAGGCGAAAGCGGGGGCAGATCATAAGGCGGAGATGGTTGGATCTGAGGTTAAGGGAGGCTTGTGAGTGTTTAATTCTGTGGCGCAGGTAAAGAGGACCTCGATCATTCATCGCTCTAAAGGCCAGAATTAAGGCTTTGAATTGGATGCAGCGTCTTACTGGGAGCCAGTGAAGATTGATCAGATGGGGGGAGATAGAGTGGCGAAAGGGGATGTTGCATATCAGCCTGGCCGCTGCGTCTGGACTCTCTGAAGTTGGTTTATGAGAGAAGCCGGGGCACCTACGTATAGACTATTTGCGTAGTCCAAGTGAGCTGTGATGAGAGAGTGGACAACTGTTTTACGTGAGTCTATTGGTAGGTAAGGGATGATTTTTTTTATCATGTGTAGTTTACCAAAGCACGCTGAGGTAACTTTATTAATTTGCGTCTTGCTGGAGAGGGCAGTGTCAAATTGGAAGCCAAGGTTACGGGCTGTTTGAACTGGGTCAGGGGGAGGGTCTAATTCAGTCGGCCACCAGAGGGTGGAGGGTTTGGGGGATTTTTGATTAAAAAATAGGACCTCAGTCTTGTCCGTATTAAGCTTTAAGTTGTTAGCCAACATCCAGGAGGCAATATTCATCAAGCATTGGCGAAAGTTATGAAAAGATTTTTCGGAGTGGTCTTTGAAGGAGAACACCAGTTGGGTGTCGTCGGCGTAAAAGGTTGCTTTGACGCCCCAAGATTCGATCGCTTTTGCCAGAGGTTTTAAATATACATTGAATAAAAGCGGGCTGAGAGCAGAACCTTGCGGAACGCCCCAGATCAGTGGTTTCTTGGTGGAAAAGAAAGAGCCCAGCATCACCTGTTGGAATCTGTTAGTGAGGAAAGATTTAATCCAGGTGAGGGGAGTTCCGCTTATACCGACCTCTTGCAGACGGGACAGAAGAATGTCGTGGGAGATGGTGTCAAATGCTGCAGATAGGTCGAGGAGAACCAGCATGGCCTCCTCTCCCCTATCCGTGCATTCTCGAATCGACTCGGAAACCTCAAGAAGAGCTGACTCTGTACTAAAGTCTGGTCTGAATCCAGATTGACAATCATGAAACAAGGAGTTGGATTCAAGGTAATGGGATGGTTGCTCTTGGACTGCTTTTTCAAGCACCTTAGCCGGCTTGGGCAGGAGTGAAATTGGCCTGTAATTGCTTAGGCAGGCGGGGTCAATGCCAGTTTTTTTTTGGATCGGGATAAGCATGGCGTGTTTCCAGGTGGAAGGAACCATACCTGAGCGTAGGGAAGAGTTCCATATTTCAAGGAGGGGGTCAATAATTAGAGGGGCAATTTCGTTCATGATAGATGACGAGGCTGGATCGAAAGGAGAGCCAGATTTACATTTCACAAGAAGGTTCAGGGCATGTTCCTTAGTGAGAGGGTTGAAAACGGTGAATGCATGCTTACTGATGATGTAGGTTCCTTGGTAGTAATGGTGGCGTTCTGAAGAATATTTTCCGCAACGTTGGAAATTTTTTTTTCGAAGAAGTCTGATAGATTTTCACTCAGTGCTTGGGAAGGGGGGACTGAGGTGGACATAGCAGTGCGCTTGGTAACATCTTTAATGATATTAAAAAGGGCTTTGGAAGAGTTTTTTGCATTTGCAATAGAGTCTGCGAAATAGGTTCTAATAGAGTTGCGTTTAAGTTTACGAAACTCTTTGAGGGTTTGTCTGTAGAGCGCTTTGGCTTCTGGGTCATAGGCCTGCCGCCACTTTCGTTCAATCTTTTTACATTTACTTCTATGTTCTCTTAGTTCCTGAGTGAACCAGGGAGCTGACGGTTTTTGTCTGCGGGAGGTGAGGGCTTGTAACGGGGCTAATTTCTCAATGGCAGTTGTAAGATCATTGCTAAATGTGTGAACCGCTTCATTTAGATCGTCAGGAAACGGGTTTAAGTTGTTATGATAATGTTGTTCTAAATTAGAACATGATATCTTGTACCATTTCCTGCCTTGTGTTCTGATGGCAGACTCTTTTTTGACAATTTGAGTTGAGGGAATCTCAAATGGGATTAGAAAATGGTCTGACCATGTCAGAAGCAGACTTTGAAGGATTTTCAATTTTTCGTGGTTAGAAAAGATAAGGTCAAAGGTGTGTCCTGCTGTGTGAGTGGGGCCCTTAACTTTTTGTATCAGATTTAGGTTTTCCATTGATTCTAAGAAATGGGCGGCGCGGTTGCAGCTGTTTATATCAACGTGTAGGTTGAAATCTCCCAGTACCACAAAGTGGGGATGTTTGATAGAGAGATCTGCGGTGATTGCCAGCAATTCGGAGATGGCTGATTGGGGGGTGTTCGGGGGATTGTATACCAAAATCCCAGAGGCAATGGCTGTTGTAGTGTCTGTGATCGAGAAGTATAGTGCTTCAATGGGCTTAATATTTGCAATTTTCCTGGAAGTGATATTCAGGTGGTTCTTTAGAATTACTGCGATTCCTCCACCTGTTTTGGAGCCTTCGCGGCATAAGCTGGTGAAGCAGTAGCCGGTGGGTACGGCGAGAGATATGTCGGGGTTGGAGGAGTCTTTAATCCAGGTCTCAGTTAGAAATAAAGCGTCCCAGGAGGTGGAAGATAGTAGTAACCAGATGTCATTGGCGTGACAGGGTAAGGAGCGACAGTTCACCAATCCTATCGAGTGATTTTTGATGGGAGAGGGACGACTGGTTGTGAAGGCCTGGGGGCAGGTCCAGTAGGGGCGCAGAGTGAATTGGCAATTATGACATTTATATAGAGGTGGGTTAGGGCGAGGGAGATAGCATATGGTGGTCGGGGTGCAAGATTTCTTACCAATGTCCAGAAGCTGTGTCCTGGTCCATGTGAGTCTCTGCGCGGGTTGAGGAATAACAGCATGGCTGGCCCTAGGCACGGAGCTGGCGCGGACGGGCGCAGACGGGCTTGCCTTAGGCGCGCCTTCGGCGCGCATACGTTGCGTCCGCTGCGCGTCCGAAAGATACACATAATTTATGGAGAGTATGCGTCGGGAGAGAGGGGCGTGGCCTCGTAAAAGGGGCGTGGCCCTAGGGTGCGGCGGGAAATGGCAGCAAGATTTGTTTGACTGAGTTCCCTCGGCAGCGCTAAGATCCGCTGCGTAGCTGTGGGCAGGAGGCTGGGATTGAGGACGGTGAGGTTTTTTAAATCAACACACACACAATTCAATCGTGACTCTCAGTTTGTTTAAAAACAAAACATTTCATTCGTGACTCTCAAATTAGGTTTAAAATTCCAAGTGCTCGCTGAGTATAGCTCCCGGGTTCCGCCTCAGGAGATGTAAACTTCTGACAGACGCTGGGCTATCGCGTCTTTTGTAGTCAGGGGGCGTGGCCTCGTAAAAGGGGCGTGGCCCCAAGGGTGCGGCGGGAAATGGCGGCAAGATTTGTTTGACTGAGTTCCCTCGGCGGCACTAAGATCCGCTGAGTAGCTGTGGGCAAGAGGCTGGGATTGAGGACGGTGAGGTTTTTTAAATCAACACACACACAATTCAAACGTGACTCTCAGTTCGTTTAAAAACAAAACATTTCATTCGTGACTCTCAAATTAGGTTTAAAATTCCAAGTGCTCGCTGAGTATAGCTCCCGGGTTCCGCCTCAGGAGATGTAAACTTCTGACAGACGCTGGGCTATCGCGTCTTTTGTAGTCAGGGGGCGTGGCCTCGTAAAAGGGGCGTGGCCCCAAGGGTGCGGCGGGAAATGGCGGCAAGATTTGTTTGACTGAGTTCCCTCGGCGGCACTAAGATCCGCTGAGTAGCTGTGGGCAAGAGGCTGGGATTGAGGACGGTGAGGTTTTTTAAATCAACACACACACAATTCAAACGTGACTCTCAGTTCGTTTAAAAACAAAACATTTCATTCGTGACTCTCAAATTAGGTTTAAAATTCTAAGTGCTCGCTGAGTATAGCTCCCGGCTTCCGCCTCAGGAGATGTAAACTTCTGACAGACGCTGGGCTATTGCGTCTTTTGTAGTCAGGGGGCATGGCCTCGTAAAAGGGGCATGGCCCTAGGGTGCGGCGGGAAATGGCGGCAAGATTTGTTTGACTGAGTTCCCTCGGCGCGCTAAGATCCGCTGCGTAGCTGTGGGCAAGAGGCTGGGATTGAGGACGGTGAGGTTTTTTAAATCAACACACACACAATTCAATCGTGTCTCTCAGTTCGTTAAAAAACAAAACTTTTCATTCGTGACTCTCAAATTAGGTTTAAAATTCCAAGTGCTCGCTGAGTATAGCTCCCGGCTTCCGCCTCAGAAGATGTAAACTTCTGACAGACGCTGGGCTATCGCGTCTTTTGTAGTCAGGGGGCGTGGCCTCGTAAAAGGGGCGTGGCCCTAGGGTGCGGCGGGAAATACTGGCAAGATTTATTTGTTCCCTCGGCATCGCTAAGATCCGCTGCGTAGCTGTGGGCAAGAGGCTGGGATTGAGGACGGTGAGGTTTTTTAAATCAACACACACACAATTCAATCGTGACTCTCAGTTCGTTTATAAACAAAACATTTCATTCGTGACTCTCAAATTAGGTTTAAAATTTCAAGTGCTCGCTGAGTATAGCTCCCGGCTTCCACCTCAGGAGATGTAAACTTCATGAGCCTTCTTCTCCACCTTTGCCCAAGGGAAGCTTCTTAAATCATTGCCCAACAGACAATCAACAGGCATGGCTGTCCTCACAGCTACTTGGAGACTACCTGAGACAGAAATCTTTGATGACATCCTTGGGGATATATACCCTGTCTTCAGAAGGCACAGATGGTGCGCTGCCACCAGCGGGATTGCTTTCTAAGCCTTTTGCTTTGATCTCTAACTCCCTCAACATTCTCTCATGTTCCAATCTCATTCTCTCTCTTTCCAAGAACATTCTGTTATTCTCTAGGTCCCTCTGACCCTTCATCTTGAGCTTGGCCATCTCCATTCTGTGCACCCTATTTCTCTCCCTGTCTTCCAACTCTCTGGGTGACAGGTCTTTGGAAGAGATGCTACTGCTAGGCGGGGACGGTACCCCTTCCCTAGCTTGAAACACTGGCCTATCCAGCTGCCCATCTGCATCCCCAGCTGGCTCCACCACCAGCTCATGGGCATTTTTTGCTTCTACCCAGGCCCTCAGCGCCTTTTGGTATTCATCCTTTTTGACAAGGCTTGGGAGAGCAACTTAAAATTTTCTGCAGAAGTACTTGAGCTGTTTCACATTGCAGGTTTCCAACCTCTCTTCCTCAAAATCTAGACCCATAGATGCAACAGATGATGGTCTGCTCATGGCAGTAAGAATTGGCAGCTCTCAGGAAAAATAACAGTCCAAGGCCCTACAGGCCTGTCTCCCCTCGAACCTGCTCCTGCGAAACCCCGGCGTATCCAGCAGCCAGCAACCGCACAAACCCCGGAGGACCTGCCTGCCTTCACTTTCAGTACTGTTTCTCCTGTGAACACCGGACGTGTTTAAATTGCAGCTTCTGGTGCCAGCCAGGAACTGCGAATCGAGCCCACTCTGCACCCTCCGAAACCGGCCCAAGCTCGAGTGGAAAAACACCACAAGGAGGTCCTCCTGGCGATCCTGACCCGCGATCCGGCGACCCCTGACTTGTCTCCAGCCTCCTGATGACACCTGCAGCCTCAATTCAGAGGACCCCCGCATCCGCGACCAGAGCGGTAAGAAAATCCGACGTCCAAAGGCACCCGATGCCTCACGGCCCTGTATGCACAACCCAGCAGTGCCTAACCAACCCTCAACATCCCAATTTACCCCTCAAAGTGGTGCAGTGTTTCTTTGTCCCGGAGATTCTCCATTGAAATCAACAGGGCACCGAACCACAAAACAGCACCCTGCACCCGGCCGCCCTAGTACCGCTGAGGGTGCACCTTTGGTGCTACTTTGGTCCCCAACTTGCCCTGAGCTAAACCCTAGGAGCTTTGCTCCCACAACCCCGTGGCCTGCTTGCCAGCAGCCACCAACCTGAGCCCCCTATCCTCCATAGAATAACATTGGGCCTCAACACTCTGCGCCCTAGTGCCACTGAGGGTGCAACAACAGTGCATCACTGACCCTGGGAGACCCCTGAGTCTAGCCCCAGAACTATAACTCCAAAGACCAAGTACTTACCTCGAAACCGATAACCTGTTTTTCCTCATAGGATAACATTGACACTTTTTCTCCCAAAAAGTTTCTAAGTGTTGACTTTTGAAACTAAGAGTATTCTTTAAAGGGGGCATGGCCAAGCAACATGGCCGTCAGGACGTAGGCTCCCGCGGCTCCCGGCGGGCAGACTCTGTAGTCCTGCATAAGTTCCTGTACGGGCTCATAATCTGATCCTCGGAGGGGTATATGAGCACCGGAAACCTTGGGCTACATCCTGACACCACTTTTGGGCCGATTGCTGGAAGGAGAGCGTGCAGGACAGATTGGGCTCTGCGGAGGTGGGGCCAGTATCACGCAAGGCCGAGGTCTGGGCGTACCCTTGCGTGAAGGTGGCGCTCCTTGTTCGAGTTGCCGGCGGTCACCAGAGCCCCTGGGTCGGGGGGGCGCGACGCTGCGGGAGTGTGACCTGCTGCCTTTGGGAAGCCTCGACTGCGGAAGCTCCATAAGACGGTCCTGGTGGGCAGTACGGAGGCGCCCGAAGTCACTGCCGCGCCTGCTGGCGCTGTCGGGAGTGAAGCGGCCTGCCCGGCCCGGACTACCGCAGCTGATCCTTAGGTGGGGGAGCCAACTGGGGAGGGGCCCGCTGTCACCGGGGCCCTCCAGATCGGTCCCGTGCCCTGCGTTCGCAACGGGCCTAGTAAGAGGCTGGAGAGCCGGCCGGTGAGGACTGGGGGCGGAGCCGTTATCCTACAAGGCCGGGATCTGGGGCCTGGTCCCGCAGCGCCGAGGAGAACTTAACCCCGGGAGCCCACGGTCATCAGGCCCTGGGGGGAGGGGAGCGATCCCGTGGCGGAGAGGCCTGCGGCCATCTGGAGCCCCCTGGGTGCAGGAGCTAGTGGACGGAGCTGCCGGGCCTTGCGCTAGGCCTACGAGGGCCTGACGCACCTCAGAGCTGCAGTGAGGGGAGTGACTCGTGCTGCCTGGGTCCTGCGCTCAAAATCTAATAGGAGCGATAAGGAGAAGGAGGAGCCTGCTGCCATTGGGGAGATCTGGCGGCGGATGTGGGGGCTGACCTGCGAGGTGCCGTGTGGGCTCCTGGGAGGCCTTGATCTGGGTCTTCGAGGACTGCAGCTTGGGTGACCGGCTCCCCGGGCCCTGAGAAGAGCGTAACGCACTCCTGGAAGAAGACCCACCTTCATCAGGGTCCATGGGGAGACGGGGAGCATTGGGGGACCTGAATTGGCGCAGTGGCGGTCGAGCAGGTGGGGGCCTGCCTGGAGCACGGCTTGAGACGCTGGCGCCCTGTGGAACTGTTCCTAGGGGTGAGGACCTGACGCTGGAGGGGGCTGCTGTCGTTGGGGGACCCTGCAAGGACTGGACCCCGGCAGCTCGTCTGGAATCCTGAGGATCGACTGGGTCCTGGAGACGCGCCCTGACACTGAGGACGGAGCCGACCGAACGTGAGGAGAGCTCGGGAGGTCTGCAGGGACGGTGCAGGGGCTCCTGCGGCTAACTGTGGATTGCCGGGGAAATCGATGGGCCTCCGGGTCGACCGAAGTGTACGTGGAGAGCGACTGCCCGGATATGGCATTGGTGTGGGCTCCCATCATCGTGGACGTTCCGAGAAGGGCCTAGGCGCTGTGCGAGGTCGGCAGTGGTAGGCTGATGCGGACAGTGGGTGAGTTAGAGTCTGGCGAATAGTCAGTGTGTCGCCTTCATTTTGTTTAAATTTGTTTATTGGGTCTGAATCATCACATAACAAAAAGAAGAACAGACAGTAATCGGAATACATTACCACAGCCTTACATCAGATAGGTAAAATTGCATGTCTCGTGACCACAGGTTTTCTCTTTCCATGTGTCAAAGCCTTGTGTGCTCAGTATGTGACTCATCTTAGAGACATCATGATGTATCGGAAAGGTGTCAGTGTGTCACCCGCCAGTAAACGGCGATGCATGTATTTCTTACCGCATCGTCGGTCCTTTTCCGATAGTAACTCTCAGTCGGGTGTGAGGTATCACTACAGGCATGTTAGGTGGGGCCGGTGATGCAGGTGTATCCCAGATTCTCTTTGGAACTATCAATGCTATGTGTGTGTTCAGTATATAACTGCGCCCGGGCTGTCTGCCGGTCTATTATTCAACGATTCTCAACTGTGGGGAATCAGCAACAGGGGAATGGGGTGTCGGGGAGGGGGGGTTCTGACTATGGTTCTGTCGGATTTCTGTTGTTCGGATAGGCGTAGGAGCTCGACGGGGCATAGGTGCTGCGCCGGAACGCATGAGGAGGGGAGTAGCTACACAAATACTGTTATGAACGTGGTGTGAACTAGGGGGTAGTCTAGGGTCAGCTCCCGAACAGGCATGCTCCTGGGTGTCTGGTGGCCCTCAGATGTGTCTCGCAGTGAGTGGGGCCGAAGAGGATGGCTGAGTTTGGGGTTGTCCATCAGGTGGGGGCTCGGGGGGGGTCAGTTTCGTATGTGAATGTGTGTAGCAACTGTGCCTATTCTAAGGAAATAGGGCGTTTACAGGTCCCTTTCAGTTCTTCCTCCCGAAGTGTTTCTTCCTCTGCCTTCCCCCACTTTTTTACCGCGCCTATCCAGGCTGCCTCTGGTGGGCCCGTTGGGGATCTCCAGTGCATGGCTATCCCCCTTTTCGCCAACAGGATTGCTAGGGACATAAAACGGTATTGTATCTTCTCAGTTTTTTTCCTGCGTAATATCCCCAGAGCACAAGCCTCCCATGTCGTCATATTTGTGACCTGGGTCGTGTCCCTCAGTGTTCGGTGCACTCTATCCCAGTACCCTTGTATGGTGGGGCAGTCCCAGAACATGTGTCTAAAGTCCGCCGCAGGAGCGTGGCAGCCGGGGCATGTAAATTGTGTGTCAGGGTAGCAGTGTGTCGCCTTCATATGCACGGGTTGTAGTGTGGGGCTCGTGGGCTTTCCTCTGCCACCAAGGGAGCCTTAAGGGGACTTGATGTCCACGATGCGTAAAGATAAAACGCCCGGGCTACGCAGCCCAACACCATAACGCAGTACACCACCCAGCGACTCACCTTGCAGAAGATTACGCGCCAGTCGGGACAGGATGAAGGGGACCCGGCTCCTGAAAAGCCCTCCCGGGCAGAACTGTTAAAGGCGATTCAGGGGTCGCATTCAGCCCTAGAGCGGCAAATTGAGACGGTGTCCATCGACGTGAATTTATTACAGACTGACCTCCGCAAAGTGGCCGACAAAGTTACAGATGCGGAGGGGAAAATCACCCAATCGCAAGGGGAGGTGGCGTCCCTAAAAAAAACAGTCTCGCAACTCACGGCCACAACGGAGACGCTGGGCGGAGAGCAGAGGATGCGGAAGGGAGAGCGCGCCGTAGTAACATAAGGGTACTAGGTATTCCGGAACAGGCGGAGGCAGGCAACCCAGAACGCTTCCTGGTTCACTGGATTCGTACTGCATTGTGTCCTGCAGGTCTGTCAGACGTATTCGTGATTGAACGAGCCCATAGAGCGTTGGTACCGCCGCCGAGGCCCGGAGCTCCGCCAAGGACCCTTATTGCCAAGATCCTCAACTATCGAGATTGAGACTGCATCCTTAGAGCGGCGAGGGAGTCTGCGGATCTCACGTTTGAAAATGCAAAGGTCTCCATTTTTCCGGACTATACCCAACTGGTCCAGGAGCAGCGGAAGTCCTTCCTGGCAGTTAATCAAAAGCTCCGGGAGTTGCACCTACAGAATATGCTACGCTACCCGGCGAAACTCAAGGATATTTCCCAGGGAAAGTCGCACTTCTTCGAGGCCCCGGAGGAAGTCTGGGAGTGGCTCGAGATTAAGGGGGATGCCTTCCCACCGGGAGAGCGGGGAGGAAACCGCAACACATGGGGGACAAAACCGCAGCGGAGGCGTACCAATCGGAGACGGCGTTGGTCCCGTACAGATTAGGTAGAGGAGGGACAACGAGTCATGGTGGGGGAGGATGGAGCCCTCTGCCTGGATTTGAAGGAGTCTGACCTCTTGCCACCGAAATCAAAGTCTCCCCCTCCGGGAGAAGTTCTTGTACCAGACACGCTGCAGCCCACCACGGATATTATTTCCCCTACCAGTGCTACGATCCCGGAGACGGCTGGGGCAGAGGGGCAGGTGCCGGAAGCCCTGCAGTGAGGAGAGGAACTGGTACTGTATGGTTTGATGGACTCTGGGCCTGGTGGTTGACCGATGACGGGCCGTAAGGGGGCCACTACTTACAGGGAGGCTAAATTCAGTCATGGGTTTCAGAGGTTGAGGTGGTGTGTTAGAGAGCGAAGGCATGAACACACAATGGTATCCTTCACTGTAATGGCCTGAACTGCATTTATGATTTGATAGCGGCCTTGCTGGGAGCTGGGGGGGATGTTTCTTTTTTCTGTTGGGAGGTTTAGCCAGATTTGGCTTATGGGGAGGCTGTGCACGTCCTGGCACCAACATGGGAAGGGCATATCGGCTGGTTTGGTTGTTGCTAGTATATTGCTCGTGGGTGGGGAGGGGTCAGAATGGGGTTGTTGAAGGGAAATGTTGTAGACATCGCATGTATGACACTTCGGGCACGGTGCTGGAGGGACACTAGGGGTGGCGTTCTATGGGGAGGCGGGATACATCATCGCCAATGGGATACAAGTTCATGAGCTGGAATGTGAGAGGGCTAGGTACTTGCACTAAAAGATATAGAGTCCTTTCTTTGCTTCGCAGGCATGGGGTTTCAATTGCATGTCTTCAGGAGACCCATCTTACGGACGAGGGGGCGCAGAAGTTGGGTAAAAAGTGACGGGGTCAGGTATTCCACTCCTCTTATTCAACATATGCTAGAGGGGTGTTGATTTGGGTGGCGCCTGGGGTCCCATTCGCAGTCCAGTATGTAGAAGCAGACATTCAGGGCAGATACCTGCTCCTCAGGGCAAAATTAGATGGTAGGAACATTGTCCTTTTGAATACCTATGCACCTAATGTAGATGATCCGGGCTTTTTTCAGGCTCTCCAAGACGTGCTGATTTATGATTTGGGAGATCCAATTCTTTGGCTGGGGGATTTCAATTGTGTTCTGGACCCGGTACTCGATAGGTCCCCACCACGGGAGGGCACAAAACCCCGAACGACGGCCCAGCTTCAGGAGGTCATGGAGAATATAGGGGCTGTGGATATTTGGCATCAGACAAACCCAACACAGCAAGTTTACACCTGTTTTTCCCCTACTCATAACACATACAGTCGCCTTGATAGGGTTTTAGTCGCTAACGCGGAGATTAACATGTCTATAGAAGTAACACACCAGGTGCGCTTCCTATCTGACCACTCCCCGGTGGCATGTCTGGTACGATGGGCAACCCCGGTTTCCCGCCCACGTACTTGGAGGTTTCCGGTGGATATCCTCCGGGACCAGGTGGGGAAGGCGCATGTGGAGTCGGCCCTCTGGGACTATATGGACCTTAATTGGGAGGAGGAGGGCCTGTCGCTGGCCACCAAATGGGAGGCCCTAAAGGCGGTGGTGAGGGGGGCCTGTATGGGACTCACGAACGGAGTCCGGAAGCAGCTTACACAGGATCTGCGGGCGGCAGAGGACGCACTAGTAAAAGTCCAAGCAGCGGCGGCATCTGACGACCTGCAGAGGGAGGAGGAGCACGCGGCCCTTGGTAAGGTTGATGATATTCTGGACCGACTTGATAAGTATAACCTAGGCCAATATAGGCAGCGGCTCCATAGGGAAGGGGATAAGTCACGCGGCTTTTGGCATGGATCCTTCGGAAAGAGCAGACCCCGGAACGTAGCGTGGCTCTGCGAGACTCCAATTGGGACGTGGTACATTCGGAGCGTGCAATTCTCGAGGCCCTCAGTTCCCACCTACAGCAGGTATACACTGCGGACCCTGACATATCCGCTGCTTCTTATTCCTCTTATCTGCAGGGACTGACCCTTCCATCCCTCTACAGTGCGGACCGGGAAAAACTGGATCTGGCGGTAACGTTGGGTGAGGTGCGGGCGGCTCTGGCCCGCCTGCCGCGCGCAAAGTCACCGGAAAGTGATGGATTCCCGCCGGAGTTTTATCATGAGTTTGGAGACACATTGTCGCGAGTCCTCGTACAGGTCTTTGCCGAGGCCTTTGAGAATGGGTCTCTCCCGCAGAGCATGTCCAGTGGGGAGATTTGCATCATCCTTAAACCGGGGGGGGGACAAACTTGATCCTTCCACGTATCGACCAATCACCATGATTAATTACAGATGTTGAAAATCTTGACTAAGTTATTGGCCACTCGGCTGGCACCACATATGGCGCAGTTGGTCCATCCGGACCAATGCAGCTTTATCCCGGGGTGTAACACCGCCATGAATTTACGGCGCTTGAATCCCATCACACATGAGGTCTAGGGGTCAGAAGACCAGACTGTGCTCGTGTCCGTTCACCTCGCCAAGGCGTTCAATACTGTGGACTGGGGTTATTTGCAAGAAGTCCTCTCAGTGATGGGCTTGGGCCCCAACTTTTGCTGCTGGATCTGTATCTTGTATAATCCCCCCCGGGCTCGGGTACAACTGGGAACGGCGCGTTCGGAGGAGTGGCAATTGGGACGGGGTACAAGGCAGGGGTGTCTACTCGATAGGATTTCCCCATTATCCTGTGTCTCTTTGAAGCTTGTTTTAGGAACTGATCACTGATGATGTAATCCCCTAATAGTGTTTTGCGGCATAATTGAGTGGTTCTTTTGATCTATTTACTTCTGTAGTTGTGACTCTAGTTGGCATAAGAAATGTCTACTCTGATCATGATTTTCTCATGATCTTGTGTCTCTTTGAAACTTGCTCTAGGAACTGATCATATATGATGGAATCCCCTAATAGTTTTTTGCGGCATAATTTAATGGTTTTTTTTACCTATTTTTCTTTTCTTCTTATTATTGTCTTTTCTCATTATGTTTAGGGCTTACTGCTTGCCTGACTAAGATCCATGTCTCAGTGATCTACACGTCATTGGGAATTTTCTAATAAAAAGTCAACAAACAGAATATATATTTTTAAGTGAGTATGGTGACATTTCAAGTACTTAAAGTTGCTGTTATTACTTAGGACAGTGAGGAATGGGCCATGCACACTATTCTTCTCTATGAAAATTTTAAAAAAAGGGGGGTAAAACAATACTAAGGATTTGCTGTGTAATATTTTTGAGGGTTCTTGCTTGAACAATCACCTAGTGGGATGATGTGGTAAAATAAAATAATAGAGCTCTTTCGTGTGATAGTAAATTATCACACCAACAGTGTGATAAACCCACTGTGTTTTTATAAATTAATGGGGATTATTGTATCAACAGATCAACAAGTTTTCTACGACATGGGTCTAACTTGAAATTGTTTGCAACACGTTCCTTCCAGGTACTTTTTTTTTTTTTTTTTGTATAAATATTTTTTATTTGCATCAAAGGGTCACATAAACAATAATAAACAATTCATTTTTCCAACATAAGAAAACAGAAGCAGAAATTAAAAGATAGCAATATTCCATAATTACCTTTAGATAAATATAAAAATAAACATAGCATTACTTGTACAGTGCAAAGCATACAATAAAGGATCAAAAAAACTTGTATTTTTGAAAGACACCTACTAAGACATAAATAGGCCCCATATTCTGTCAATTTTTCGCCTGGCCTGCACTCCTCTTAAATCTGCAATAGCGGCTTCCATACTATAAGTTTCAGTTACTAACCTCCACCATTCTAGAACTGTTGGTGGGTTCTTTTCAATCCAAGCTCTAGCAACAATTAACCTTCCACAAGTAATTAGAACATTCAGCAGATCTTTAAACCTATCCCCCCCACTGATGCCTACGCAAACATCTGTATTTGAGAGTAAAAAAGGTTGCTCCAGTCTCTCAGTAATAACCTTAGTTATTCCTTCCCAATATTCCTTAAGGTGAGGGCAAGTAAGGAACATGTGAACAATATCAGCCCCCCTCAAATCACATTTAGGGCATTTCGTTTTATCTGAGTAAGTATTATTCGTTGACCATTTAAGTATCCTGTCAGGCGTGTAATATAATTGACATATTGTTTTAAACATCTGCAGTTTTAAGCTGGAGGATAGCACTGTTGTGTTTAGGCTTATAAATGTTTTAACAATCAAATCTGTAGGGATATTTATGGCCAGTTTCCTATTCCATTTCTCGGTTAAAATGGTAGTATCACTGGTCTTGAGATCAGAAAAGAGCTTGTAGCCCAAACTTATGATAGATTTATCATCATCCCTATAAATGCAGTCCCATATCTCAGATTCTGGGATTGTGATAAGTTCTATTGTTTTCACCAGATAATCTCTGATCTGATAATACTTAAACCTAGCTATTTCTGGTAAGTTGAAGCATAGTTTCATTTTATCAAAAGCCATAAAACCAAGATTGTCATATAAATCCCCCAGAAATCTAATACCAGAGTTTAAAAACACTTGACAAGCTACATCATGAAAGATACTAGGAAATCCGGGATTGCCCCAAACAGGTGTTTGGCTATGGAAAAGAGAGGTATTGCATTTAGCCATATTAGATCGCCAAATGCTCATAGTATCCTTAATGGTCTTGAATTTTACCCTTTTGAAATAATTGGGGTCGTTCATCCTATACACACACATATTGACATCTAGTCCTAGTAAAAACTTGTGAAAATATGTGCATTTATCCAAAACAGCTAAGCTGCGGATCCGAGTCATAAATGCTGACCAATAGTATAATTTGAAGTCCGGGAGTAACAATCCTCCTTGACTAAAGGGAAGTTTAAGTAGTGATAGAGCACGCCGGGCCTTTTTGTACCCCCATATAAAGCTGCCAATTATACCTTCTAACCTGGAAAAGAAGGAATTATTGACCCGCAGAGGGATTGTGCGAAACAGATACAGGAATTTAGGCAAAATTTTCATTTTTACTAAATTTATTCGACCAATGATGTTGATAGGGAGTTTATGCCATTTCTTAAGTTGCATAGCAGTTTCTTTTAATAAGGGCTCATAATTCAATCCTATTATGGAATCAATATCCGCACAAATTTTGACACCTAAGTAGGTGGCTATATTGCTAATTCCAAGGACAGGGGTAGTAGCTTGATAGTTCATGACGATTTGGGTTTTGGTGGTATTGAGTTTGTAGCCAGAAACTGAGCCATAAATGCCAGCTTCTTTTAATATACCCTCCATAGTCTTAGCGACGTCTGGGGTAAAAACAGCTATGTCGTCAGCATATACCGTGATATCTAATTTCTCTAATCCATTAAGAAGAGGGCAAATTAAAGTTTGATGTTGTAGAGCAATTAAAAAGGGCTCTATTGCAAGAGCAAAAAGTAATGGTGATAAAGGGCACCCTTGCCTTGTCCCTCTTTTAATAGGAAACAGAGAGGAGCATTTTCCCATATATGAAACCTTACCCATTGGATTATCATATAGAGATTGGATCCATCGTAATTGTTTTACTTTAATCCCGAATGCTTGTAGTGTGGCCCACAAAAAACCCCACCCCGCCCGGTCAAATGCCTTTTCAGCGTCTAGTAAAATCATACCGAGTGGGGTGTGTTTAATCCGCGCCGCATCAAAGGCTGAAATAGCCATGTTAATGTGTGCTGTGGTGTCCCGTTTAGGGATGAATCCATGTTGTTGGGGAGAGACAAGTTGGGACATATATGGAGCTAATCTAGTAGCCAGTATTTTAGCGAAGATTTTGGCATCACTGTTAATAAGGGAAATAGGCCTATAAGATCCCCTCTCTTGTGGTGCTTTACCTTTTTTCAAAAAGAAAATAATTTGGGTCAGATTCCACGATCTGGGTGCTTGTTGCCCATTACCAATAGCGCTGATCACATCAGCAAATAGTGGTAATAGTTCTTCAGTGCAATATTTATACATTTCCAAGGGGATAAGATCTTCCCCGACCGCTTTACCCATTGCCAGAGATTTAATTGCACCCCTCACTTCTAAAGGCGTGATCTCGGCCTCTAATTGAGCCGATTGGTCTGAATCTAAGTGCTTAACTTTATTAACATCAATATAATCCTTAATACATTCATCTAAAATAACATCTTCCGGTGTATAAAGAGTTTGATAAAAGGAGGCAAACTGTTGTAAAATTGATTTTGGATCAGAAAATAATTGATTATTGTCCCCTTTAATTTCTTTAACCATGTTAATGGAGCGATCTTCCGCCACTTTGTAAGCCAGCAATTTCCCAATTTTATCTCCACTTTCATACTGTTCCATATGATACTTTCTAAGTTTATTAATACTTTTATCCCTCAGAAGGTTTTTAATTGCTGCTTTAAGTTCGATTAATCTGAGGTTCAGATCTTCTAAGTTTGAAGCATTGTTACATATGGCCTCAGATATCTGGAGTTCGATATCCCTTATTTCATTTAACCTTTGCTGATTAATATTTCGAAGTTCTTTATTTTGTCGCCATATGTATTGTTGGGTAAATCCCTGTACACTAGCTTTACATGCATCCCAGACTATCCATGGTAAGCTTGAATGTCTATTGATGTCAATGAATTCCTTTATATGTTCCCTAAGCTGATTTATAAACATGGTGTCAGAAAATAAATAGCGTGGAAAGGAGAAGGCGCGAGTGGTATTTTCCTCCGTTATAAGTGTAAATGTTATAGAGATCGGATTATGATCAGATGTCACCCTTGGATATATGTCCATTGAACATTTACAATTATCAAGAATCAAACCTGATGCCCAAATCATATCAATACGTGAGCACACCTTATGAGCCGCAGAATAAAAAGTATATCCACCTGTATCAGGATATAAAGATCTCCATACATCTTTTAGAAGATGAATTGCTGCCAAATCCTTAATTGCCGCCCTAGTTTTCCTCATCCTTTGAAAAGCATTTTTTCTTGTAATATCCAATTTATAATTCATTATACAATTAAAATCTCCTAGCACAATTATCTCACCCCTCCATCCCAATAATTCCATATTAATTTGGTCAAAGATTAAAGGTTCATCTTGATTAGAAGCATAAACTCCACATATTGCAAGTTTGAAATTTTCTAGCTTTATCTGCGCTATCGCCCATCTCCCCGCTTTATCGGTTAAAGTCTTAATTATTTCACATTTCAGCCCTTTATGCTTTAAAATTGCTACCCCCCTAATAGAAGCATTGAATTCCGTGCTAACTATAAGATCAAATCCTAGTTGTTTAATAAATGTTTTGTCTTTATAGGCGATATGTGTCTCAGTTAGGACTACTATTTGTGGACTATACATCCTGAGTTCCTCATAGACAAGCTGGCGTTTAATTTTGTTGTTTAATCCTGAAACATTCCAGGTTAAGCACTTTATTAAATGCATCCTAAATTATATATTTCCTTCCCTATGTAGCCTATGTAACCAAAAAAAATAACCACAATCAGTGTCTTGTAAAGTTTCTTAATTTTTTCTTTGTCATTTTTGTGCCCTTTGATGCAGTTTTTGCCCCCAACCATAACTACCCTTAACCCACCCCATATTCTGATATTACCTCCCCCCACCCCGTGTTTACCTGTGGATCCCCCCTTCCTGTTGACTGCCGTTCACTTGGCAGTAGGTGGGTGGAAAGGACGCTAATCGGGTCCAGGTATTATAGTTAATCCGTGCAATACAGTCCACCATATATTTCTCACTGACTCTCTTTTAGTTATTTCAATGTCATATAAGCATTAAATTCATGCCCTGCAAAACATTTATATATATAATGAAAAGCTAGAAGAAAGAGAAAAATTACATCAGTTTTTACTTCACATTAGTCTTAAATTCAATCAATCCAATCATCATTTCCCAGTTTTCCAGGAGGTAATTGCTTTTTCAACCTCAACTGCATCAAAGAAAAAATATGAGTGACCATTTTTGATCACTTTAAGCTTTGCAGGCTCTTGCAGATAAGCTTGAAATCCAAGTTCTTTAATCGGATCTATGAACTGTTTTAGCTTCCACCTTTTCTCCAATGATATCTTACTTAAATCCGATCTCACAAAAAAGGTGACTGACTCAATAGTGACTGGGGTATTAGGCCGTGCTTTCAAAGAGATGGCCTGTCGAAGCAGAAAATTGCCAATGTAAATCAAAATAGGTCTTGGAAATTTCCCGCTCTTATCTCTCTGGAATAAGGGTAAACGATGCGCCCGTTGGATCTGTGAATCCCAGTCCCAGTCAGAGAGGTCTGGAAAAGCCTTCTGAAACAGATGGGTAATGTATGCCCTTGGATCTGCCCCCTCCGCTCCTTCCGGAATACCAAAAACACGGAGATTCTGCCTTCTATTCCTATTTTCCAAATCCTCCAGTTTGGCCTGCATCTGGGTTATTTGTGAATCATGCCTATTCAACTCTGCTTCAGAGTTTTGCGATCTCTCCTCCGTAGTGGTCACTCTTTGCTGCAGTTCTTCTATGTCCTGTGACACAGCTCCCAATTTACATGCCATCTCCTGTAAAGAGATTTGAGTTCTACTGTTATCATCTCTCATTTGCTGGTAATGAATTTTAGCCTCTTGTTTCTGTTCGTTTAAGAGGTGTAAGATTGTCTGAAAAGAAGCAGTCACTTCGCCCTGCGGTATCCATTCAATAGCCCCGGAAGATGAGGCTGAAGCGTTGTCACCCATGCACCCAGCTGGAGTAGGTTCACCTAGCAGGGTCCTAGCAACCTCAGGAGTAGTAGCTTTCGGCGTATCACACATGTCACCACTTAGGCTATCACTATTGCTGATATTATTGCAATCCATTAACCCAGAAGCAGAAGTTGAAGCAATATTATCTTCAGTGGGTTTCAGGGTGGATACAAAAGACTGAGGCTGTGATTGAACCATGGTATTAACTTCAGTGCCAGCTCCAGTGCTGGCTTCCTTTGATTTCTTTGTAAGAGTAGACTGAATAGGGCTGGATGGAGCATCACCTTTTGTTTTATCGGTGGATACAATGCCTACATCATTGGGGCTGTTGCCAGATAGACGTAAAGCCATGGTTTTCACTCCACCTTTAGCCTGCACCCACTGTCTGATAGGGCTATTTTCAGCGATAGCCTTCAAGACATTTGACTTTGATTTAGCCAGTTTATTCTTACTTTTCCCCTTGGGTTTTTTGGATACTATTTTGTTTTTGTCTTTCGTCAAACATGAGTGTGTGCTACTCCCCTGCTCGTTGACATCCACATATTCCTCATCTGTTTCACTTATGTCAGCGATAACATCATTCTCGATTCCTTCTGTTTCAGTAACCTCCCCAGTGCAGCTTTTATCGAGAGAAAGACTAGTAGTAACATTAGTAGTAGCTGTGGGAGTTATAACGTAAATGTCAGTGCAGTCAGTAGACTGGAGTGCTTCAGGGTCGCTACGAAGGGCAAAAATACTGCTAATATATTCAGTAGAGGTAGCGGTAGTACTAGCGTTGGGATTTAAATCAGTACTATTTTCCATCACCACAATGTCTGTGCTCCGTATCCCAATATTGCCCTGTGCTGCAGGAGCTGTGATATCAACAGTAACTGTAATAGTATCATTTTGACAAGGCTTCACGGGGTCCTTTAAGTTATTCTGCACTCTTTCCGCCCCATCTACAGCATTGCCTCCCTTCTGACCCTTATCCGTTTCATTACCTAGTGCCTTTTCACCATTGTTATCCGCTGCCACTGCCGCCGCTTCTGCCGTTGCTGTGCCTGTGCCTGTGCCTGCTACGTTCTGTATCACCTGCCCAGCGCTCTGAGCCAAGCTTTGCGCCGTGTCCGCGATGTTCTTCTTGCTTGCAAGGATCTCGTTTATAGCAGTCACTGACAAAGAAACTGCCGCTGCTCCTGCTCTCCCGCTCGCTGTAGTATTGCGCGTTGTCCGTGTGGGAGGTTTCGGCGCCATCCTGCTGACGCTCGCTCTCTCTGGTTGGGCTGCTGCCGGTGCTGTGGTGGAACGCAGACCTGGCCAACGGATCGCTGCTGGGGCTGAAGTCGAACCCAGCCTAATCCACGCTAACAGGCTTCCCCAGCCTCGCCGAGACCTTGCAGTTACTTGCTGCTGCTGCTGCGGTAACTCGTTTCCTTTAGCAGGCTTTTTGGCAGCAGTGGTGAAAAATAGCTTTTGAAAGCAGTTCCGGACTTGCCGCAATTTCCACATCACTCGCTGCTCGCTGCTTGCTGTTCACGATATTGCCGAAGCCCTCAAGGTAGGATTCCTCCGTGCTCCGTGCTCTATGCTGCACGCTGTAATTTACAATTCATCGCTGTATACGCTGCATACTGTGTCGGGATGTAGCGCTCAATGCGCAGTTGCCGCTTCAGACCTGGACCCGATTTCAGCGCTTCCACTCCTGGCGGTGTCAATCCGCCATCTTGGATCTTTTTTTATTTAACTATCTTTTTTATAAAAATAAAAAAATACCACAGTAAATACAAATTCTAGGTAAAGACCTTCCCCACTGGTTGTTTGAAAAACATGTAGAGAAGTTTAATATAAAAAACCTTTAAACTAATTTGTGGAGCACATATCATATGGCCAATAAGGATAAAATGTGGACTTATGAATACATTTTGTGAAATTCTAGTGACCACATATCTTTGTGATAAATAAACAGTGTTTAAACATGTTGTTGAAACATACCCTTCTGTTTGGTTTTAAAACACCTTTTGACAAAATAATACCTGTATAGATACAGGTTATCCATTTTGAACTGTATATGTTTTCCCAAAGGTCTAAAAAAAGATATGATAACAATATCTGCTATAATTCTGGTTCATGCATTGCAATTCTATTGTTTTTAATATCTGTATAGAGCACGTGTGTAAATATGTGTTTTGTATTTTTTTTGTATCTTACATAGTCCTGAAGAAGTCCGCTAACGGACGAAACGCGTTGGCTATTTGACTTTCGGTAATTTTTACTAAAGAAAACTGAATAAAAGATTGAAAACTGAAGAAAAGACTTTACTGTTGTCTCTTTGCGAAAACAACTTCTATATGTATTTTAGAATGCTAATGTAAAATACTTGCTTTTTGCTTGAAACTTGAAACTTTATTTTGAAGGGTGCAGTCCGAATCCCTAGTGCAGTTTTGTCAAGAAAGTATAGTTTCTCTACTTTCTTTGTTAGGGACGTATAGGGATTACGTCCCTGGTTCTAGCACCTTCTACCTGGACTAATGAACGGTACTCTATGAGTGGTGCATGCCTTGCCTTAATCCCTAAAATTGGTATAGTCGTAGAAGGAAGGGGTATCACCTCTCGCCACTACTCTTTGCCCTGGCAATAGAGCCTTTGGCCATCCGGATCCGTTTGGAGTTGTCGCAGTGGGGCATACAAGTGGTTGACACTTGCAATGTTATCTCCCTGTATGCAGATGATGCCTTGTTTTATCTGAGGGCCCCGAGGGAGGCACTGCCAGTGTTGCTCCATCAGCTGGATAGGTTCGGAGATGCATCGGGACTGAGACTCAATAGACACAAATCCGTGATTTATCCATTGTCAGGGCTAGATTTGAAGCCCGAGAGGAGTTGCCAGAGCTCGGGCTACAATGGGAAACAGATAGTTTTCGCTATTTAGGTATCCATGTGGCATCAACAGAGGCGCCCTCACTGGCCTGCAATATTGATAGGGTGATTAAGTCCCTGCAGCGCTCTGTGTCCTTCTGGAACACCCTGCCGTTATCTTTCATGGGTCGGCTCACCATAGCAAAGATAGTGATACTGCCTAGGACGCTTTATATACTTCAGAACACGCTATGTCCTCTCCCCCCTAGCTGCCAGATGGTTTGCGGATGCAGACGTTTGGGAGACGCAACTATTGGCGGGAAGAGCGACGGTACAGGAGCTACAGGTGGCTTTGATGTGGGGCAGGGGGGGCAAGTGAGACTTTGCCCTACGTCGTGAGACACACGGCGAGCGTTTGGCACCGATTCATAGAGAGGGTGTTGCGTACAGTGCCCTTCCACAGGTACCTGCCGATTTGGATCCTGGCTCCCATGGTGACAATGGAACAACATATGTCCTTTCGGGCCTGGCGGGAGGGGGGGTGTGAATCCCTGGCAGACCTATACCCCACGGAGACCCTTTTGACCTACGAACAAGCGGAGGAGGCCTTCGGTCTTCCTAGAGGGCAGTATCTGCATTATCAGGGGCTGCGCAATGTAGTGCGGTCGCTCTGGGCTCAGTATCCAGAGGTGCCCCGACGACTCACACCTTGAATATTCTACTGTCTTGTGGCAGGGGACGTAGACTTATTTCCCTACTATATGCTGCCATGCATCGGGACTCGGCCCCGCCGGTACCACCAGCGTGGGCAGCCTAGGAGGCAGACCTAGGCACACCACTGGACCAGGGGCAGCGTCAGCGCATAGGGGCCCTAACACAGAAGTTATTTAATACATTTTAATTTCCTGCAACGCACCCACCTCACTCCGATCCTATTGAAGCGTTATTCCTCAGACAGGTGAGATAATTGTCCCAGATGTTGCGCAGAGGGAGCGGGGTTCCTGCACTTGGCTTGGGACTGCCGGCAAATCCAGAATTTTTGGGGGAGCGTAGTACAACACATAGTGGCCACAACGGGACTCCGTATCACACTGACACCTTTGCACTGCCTGTTGGCGCTGGTCCCTCGGCCAAAGAAACGAAAGCTGTCCTATAGATTAATGCAATTGATGTTGATGCTGGCCAGATACAGGATGGCTATCACTTGGATGTGGCAGAGGGCCCCGGAGATACACATGTGGATCAGGGATGTGCGGGAGTGGGCCTTAGCAGAGGAAACACATATGCAGAGCTGCAGGAGGAATGAGAAATTACAAGAAGACCTACTGGCCTGGCGAGTCATGTGTGCAACAGGATTGGGGATACGGGGACACACTTCCCATAGCGACTCGGAAGGGACGAGTTAGTATACTGTGTAATGTAGGGACTGGTTCAGTACTCACAATGATGCCTGTCTTTTATATGTTATTCTGCTATGTCTTTTGGGTGATCATGTATCTCGGTGAGGCCTCTAGTCAACGAATGTGCCTTAATGAGTCAGTCGACATGTGTACGTGCTGTTTTTGATGCCAATTGGGGGGGGGGGGAGTGTTAAATGTCTGTACAATATAAACTGAAAAATAAAGTTTAAAAAAAAAGAATATTCATTAAAAATCGCACAAATAACCAAAACAAATTCTCTCAACTATTTGCAGGAAAGGTCCTAGTGCTGAATCTAAGTATCCAGCACTGAGTAGGAAAAGTAACGTAAAAGTAACTTACCCGTGAATTATATTTCCTTCCGTAGGATAACATTGGTGGTTCTATGTGAAAAAGTTTTAAAGTGTCAACTTTTGAAATACAAGAATATTCTTTAAAAATCGTACATCTAACTAAAACGCCTTTTCTTAACTGTTTTCAGGAAATGTCCCAGTGCTGAATCTAGGAACCAGCAGTGTTGTAGAAAAAGTAATCCAAAAAGTAATTAACTGCATTTTACTTAAAAAGCATATTGATCCCTATGTACTGAGTTTGCTAAGTTTGTGCATTGCATTGCAACCCCTGCAAACTCGAATTGGTACAAAGTCCTACTGTATTTTGAAAGTATTCAGCAACAACATCTTATATCTGAAAAGTATTTTTATGCTTATCTGTACCAGGCTTGCTTGGTTCTAGAAATAAAACAACAGTATATTTCTTATACAAAAACAATTGGCCTACAGTTCAGTTCTTGAGTGTGTGAATTTGCTGACTGAGTGGGTACATCAAATGCTTAACACTGTCCTCTAATACTGCCTTACTGCTCGACCAAGCTACCACTTTAGAGAGTAAGGTTCTATCTAACTTTAACCTCTGCAAAACCTCTGGGGACTCTTGGACTCTATACACACTGTACCTCACTTTGGTGCAGTATATACAGATGAAACTACAGATAGGTAAAGGGTCCCAGGGATAAGTTTAAAGACCTGCGCGGACTCATTCCCCAAACCAGTGTACTATAAACAAAACTGCCCGCGGGTCTAGAAATGGAGTTGCAGCCCTTGGTCACACTAGGCCTGGAAACCAAGAGGAGAACCCAGATGATGAAGCATGCCACTTCGGTGAGTGATGAGATTTATCCTCTTAAGTAGGACTCTCTCTTTCTCCTATAAATACATACCAATCAATCAATCAATCAAGAGTATTTGTAAAGCGCGCTACTCACCCGCTAGGGTCTCAAGGCGCTGGGGGGTGCTCGAAAAGCCAGTTCTTGTGTTGCTTCCTGAAGGAGAGATGGTCCTGGGTGAGTCGTAGGTGGGTGGGGAGGGTGTTCCAGGTCTTATCCGCCAGGTAGGTGATGGATCTTCCTCAGGTGGTGGTTCTGCGAATCCGTGGGACGGTGGCGAGGCTGGCGGAGCGGAGCTGGCGGGATGGCGTGTAGAACGTGAGGCGGTTGTTGAGGTATTCAGGGCCCAAGTCGTGGAGAGCCTTGTGTGCGTGAGTGAGGAGTCTGAACGTAATCCTTTTGCTGACGGGGAGCCAGTGCAGGTCCCTCAGGTGGGCGGAGATGTGGCTGTGTCGGGGGATGTCCAAGACCAGTTGTGCTGAGGCGTTCTGGATGCGCTGGAGTCTTTTCTGTAGTTTGGCAGTGGTCCCAGCGTAGAGGGCGTTCCCGTAGTCCAGACGGCTGGTGACGAAGGCCTGGGTGACCGTTTTCCTGGTTCCAGTGGGGATCCAGCGGAAGATCTTACGGAGCATGCGGAGAGTGTTGAAGCAGGAGGAGGTAACTGCGTTAACTTGCTTGGCCATCGTGAGGGAGGAGTCAAGGATGAAGCCCAGGTTGCGTGTGTGGTCCATCAGCTTGGGTGGGGGGCCCAGAGGAGGGGGCCACCATGAGTCGTCCCAGGCGGAGATGGATGGGCCGAGGATGAGGACTTCCGTCTTGTCTGAGTTCAGTTTCAGGCGGCTGAGCTTCATCCAGTCTGCGAGGTCTTTCATTCCGTCCTGGAAGCTGGCTCTGGCGGAGGTGGGGTTGTTGGTGAGGGAGAGGATCAGTTGGATATCGCCGGCGTAGGAGATAATGTTGAGGTTGGGCTTGCGTGCGATGGCTGCGAGTCTACGTTGAAGAGATTGGGGCTGAGCGAGGAGCCTTGAGGTACGCCGCAGATGATCTTGGTGGCTTCTGCGAGGAAGGGCGGGAGACTGACTCTTTGGGTTCTGTCGGAGAGGAAGGAGGTGATCCATTCCAGGGCCTTTCCTTGGATCCCGGCGTGGCGGAGGCGGGTTGTCAGGGTGCGGCGGCAGACCGTGTCGAACACAGCCGAAAGGTCGAGAAGGATGAGGGCGGCGGTTTCTCCGTTGTCCAGCAGGGTCCGGATGTCGTCGGTGGCCGCGATGAGGGCTGTCTCGGTGCTGTGGTTCGCTCGGAATCCGGACTACGATGGGTCGAGGGAGCCGTTCTTCACCAGGAAGGCTGTCAGCTGATTGTTGACGGTTTTCTCGATGACTTTTTTAGGGAATGGGGAGGAGCGAGATGGGGCGGAAGTTCTTGAGGTCTGAGGGGTCTGCGGTGGGTTTCTTCAGGAGGGCGCTGATCTCTGCGTGCTTCCAGCTCTCCGGGAAGGTGGCGGATATGAAAGAGTTGTTGATGATGTCCCGAAGTTTGGGTGCGATGATGGAGTCGGATTTGTTGAAGATGTGGTGTGGGCAGGGATCGGCTGGGGAGCCCGAATGGATGGTGTTCATCGTGTGGGTGGTATCTTCCGTGCTGACCTGAGTCCAGGCGCACATGGTGGTGGTGGGGGGTGTAGGTTCGGTGGTGGGGTACGTGTTCTGAGCGCCGAAGCTGTTGTGTATGTCGACGATCTTACGGTGAAAAAAGGTGGCCAGAGAGTTGCAGAGGTCTTGAGAAGGCGTGATGTTGTTGTTGCTGGCGTTGGGGTTGGAGAGCTCTTTCACGACGTTGAAGAGTTCCTTGCTGTTGTGGGTGTCGTTGTCCAGTCATTCTCTGAAGTATGACCTTTTGGTGGTGCGGAGCAGCTGGTGGTGTTTGCGGGTGGCGTTCTTGAGGGCTGTCATGTTGTCCGTTGACTGGTTGTGGCGCCAGGCTTTCTCGAGGTCACAGCAGGATTTCTTGGAGTCTTTGAGATCGTTGGTGAACCACGCGGCTTTCTTGCTGTTGAGGTTGCTGGGAGGGTTTTTCAGTGGAGCAAGGGTGTCGGCGTAGTCGGTGATCCACTGTGTGAGGTTGCGGGCTCCTTCGTTGGGGTCCATGGTGTTGGTGGGAGGGTTTAGGCGCATGGAGGTGGTGAGTTGGTCGGTGGTAATCTTGCTCCAGCATCTTCGGGGGGTTTGTTGAGGTCGGTGGTGGGTCGTTGTTTTCCTGAAGTTGAAGTGTACGCAGCTGTGGTCGGTCCAGTGGAGCTCGGTGGTGTGGCTGAAGGAGATGTGGTTGCTGGAGGAGAAGACAGGGTCAAGCGTGTGGCCGGCGTAATGGGTGGGGGTGTTGACCAGTTGCTTGAATCCGAGGTTGGCGAGGTTGTCTAGTAGGGCGGTGGTGTTGTTGTCCTGGTCGTTCTCCAGGTGGAAATTGAGGTCTCCTAGGAGGATGTAGTCGGGGGAGGCGAGGGCGAGTGGGCTGATGAAGTCTGCGATGGCCTCGCTGAAGTGTGAGCGTGGTCCCAGGGGTGTGTAGATGAGGGTTCCTCTGAGGGTGGTCTTATACAATACAATACAATAAATACAATATTGCCTGATATCTCTACAATTGTAGTAGACCTGCAGGCAGTTTATTTTGTAGCAGTATATATAAAGCCAGTTTCTTACATTGGTGGATCAGGGGTGGGGTACACAACTTGCATTTATTAGACTGCTTGGTTCCAGCTGATCACATAACAGAACTCCCAAATTGCCTTTAGAATTCAGATATTTACAAATTGGGATTTTTTACCAAACTACTAAAAGTCTTGTTAGGGCCTTGCTTAAGTTCCCTTAGAATTTTAGAAAATAAAAAGTCACTATAGTCAAGGGTAGAGGGGTTAGAGCTTTTTGTTAGAATGTCTCAAAAACAGAACCCAGCTATTTCTGAAGATAACAATGATAACATACAGGACATGGTTGAGGAGCTCAAACTCACCTCTTACCTTCACCTGTCTTTTCAGGAGTTAAGGTCCTTATGTAAAATAAAAAACATAGCCATGGGTCCACATCCAACAAAACAAAGGCTCCAGGAGCTGTTGGCTGAGTATGCTAAGGCCCACCCATCTGAGATTGGTGATGGCCAACCAGAAGAGGAAGGAGGTGAGGAGAATGGAGATAGGTACCCACCGTCAATACTTCCTAGGGAGGATAGGGTCCCTGTACCCTTGACTCCAAGAATCAACCCCTGGGGACCTAGAGGCCACACAGGTGGTCCAGGCTCTGGTGAGGACATTGAGGACAACCTCAATGAAGAGGACAGCCTGTTAGCCAGGCTGGCCAAAAGATTGGATCTAGAGCACAGACTCCTGGCTCTGGAAAAATAAAGGAAAGAGATGGGTTTAGCACCCATCAGTGGTGGCAGCAATATAAATAACAAGGATAAAGATCAATCTTATCATCCTACAATCCCCAAAGGGACTGTCCCTAAATTTGAGGAGGGTGATGACATCACCAAATGGTTCACAGCCTTTGAGAAGGCTTGTGATATGAGAACAGTGAAGAAACCTCTCTGGGTGTCACAATGTCACTCACCAGAACCTCCTTGTGTTTCCAGTTTGTTTCCTTCTTGGTGCTCAATGTTCCCAAGTCCTCCCTGAACCAACCAAGCCGGCGAAATTACGGTAAAACTTGTCGGTCTGTTTGATCACTGGGGGTAAGGAGAATTGGAATGAGAAAACAAGACAAAACACTGGCTCAGTCTTCTGGGAAGTAGTGTTGTTGTTTCTCAACTGGAAGTGACTCTGAGCTCCTTGCTGCGTAGATAGGTGCAACAGATTATGAGTTTTCAAGATTATGGAACAACTTCCTGAAGTATCAAGAACACAAAGGCAACGACCTACCTAATAAAGAAGAGCTCATGCACACACTTCAATATAGATAATTTATCTTGTATCTTCTATCCTCACGAGAACCTTTAAAACATAGAAGTTTCACTGGTTATTACATCAAATTATAAATAGTGAAGGGAACATTGTGTTAGAGGTTAGTCTTGTTAATTATACGTATTAGGCATTAATCCATGCCTGTTACTCCCAATGAGGACTTGTTTAGTGGGGTTCTGAAATTATAATGAGAAAACAAACATAGTACAACATGTGCCTTCACACATAGAACAACATGTGCCTTTTCACAGAGCATTGCGTGGGAACTGTCACACTGAACAATAAATGCTTCTTTGGACAGGTATCTCCTTATTTCCAGGAAATACTACTGTACATCAAATATTCCTTTCTTTGTGCACAATTATCAAAGTTTAATAAATAACAATGTCTCTCTTGATTTGCAAATATTCTTTCACCTGAGCGCTATATTTTGCCACTGTTAACTTTATGTAGCTTTCCTTGGTTAGCGCTTAAACATTGCCTTCCACTCTGTAAGGCCATCAAATAAGAAAAAACAAATGTCCCAAAGTCTCTTTCTTCAGATACAATGTTGTCCGTAGCTTCTACAAAATGAGGAAGTTTAAATTAGCTTACCGGACTTCTCTTCACTCAGCTTCCTACGTTACCGTGATCGAATTATTCTCTCTCATGTTTGTTTCTCCTATAGTTGCAGGATTAGAGGAATGCTGTTACTAGAGCCTCTGAAGCAGGCACTCCGAAAGGACTCAGGGAACAGGAGGAAGAAATCCAGGAAGAAGACGCTGGGAAGCAGGGAGCTGTTTCCAAGACGGCTCCACATGAAGGTAAGTGTCGGCGGGGTTTCCAAAGTGGGTGCGGAGCTTCCAGCGGTGACTCGACGAAGCGAAGCACCGTTAGGAAGAGGGTGGGGTCTTTTATAGTCCGGGCATACACAAGCGCTTAATTAAAGCTGCACTTGCACGTGTATACTGTTTGGCAGTACAACCGCCGGGCTCACGTACAAAACAGTAACATAAGCCTTCTTTACTCATTAAAGCAACAAGCACTGATACATACAAGATCTGGGCGAATACATGGCGATACAAATGAATGAAAGTACATTACCAAGGATCAAGTTAAGTGATTATAATGGTATTGACATTGTAAGGGAACACAAATAAGTACTTCTGTCAATGCTTTCCCAATGATGAGGATGAAACCCTAACAGTTCCTCCCCCCAAAGGCCGTCTCACAGGGGGAAGCTTATCAGGATGAAGAGCATGAAAGACCCTGACTAATCTTGGAGCGTGAACATTCTTTTCGGGTTCCCAAGATCGTTCTGATGTGTCATAACCCTTCCAATCAATTAAGTAATACAAACACCCTTGTACACGTTTTGAATCCACTATCTGTCATACCTCATATTCGAGGTGATCTCCTATGACAACTGGTGGGGGTGGGTCATCTGGTCTTGTGGATGGGTCATATGGTTTGAGAAGCGATACGTGAAATACAGGGTGAATAGTGCAGTCTTTGGGTAGATCTAATCTAATGGAAACTGGATTCAAAATCGTTTCAATTGGGAATGGTCAAATAAACCTTGGTTTTAACTTTTTTGGACCTTCTATCTGTATATTTCTGGTTGATAACCAGACTAGGTCTCCTACCTCATAAGGTGGTGTCGGTAATCTGTGTTTATCCGCTGATTTTTTCATCTTAAGTTTCCTTTTTGTCAAAAGCTTTTTGACGTGCTCTTGGAATTTCCGTAATTCTATCAATCTTTCTGAAACTGCAGGCATAGATTGGTCAGAATCAGGAAATGTGACTGGGATAGATCTTGGATGCAAACCAGTTAAAAAATAGAATGGTGAACAACCTAATGCTGCGTGGACACTGTTGTTATATGTGAATTCTGCCAAAGGAAGTACCTCATCCCAGTGTGTTGATAGAGTGGTAGTTGGACATCAAAAACTCTGCTCTAAGTATTGCTTTATTTTTTCAGTCTGACCATCTGTCTGGGGATGGAATGCAGATGATTACGCTAATTCAATTCCTAACTGATGACTTAACTGATTCCAAAATTTAGAAACTAATTGAGGACCTCTGTCCGAAATAATTTTACTTGGCAGACCATGAAGCTTAACTATGTTATTCAGAAAGATGTGGCTAAATTCTGTTGCTGATGGTAATTTCCTTAATGCAATAAAGTGTCCAATTTTTGATAAAAGATCGACAACTAGTAAGATTGTGGTCATTCCATGAGATTCTGTCAGATCAGTGATAAAATCTAAACCTATTGGTGCCAGGGTAAAGGAGAAACAGCCATTGGCTGTAAAAGACCTACCAGCAATGAATGAAGAGATTTTTGTTGTTCACATACTGGGCAAGTTTTATTAATTGTCGTATGTCAGTCTTCATGCCTTCCCACCAGAAATTTCTTTGACATAATTCTAGGGTTTTATTGATTCCTGGGTGACCAGCGATACCAGAATCATGATTCCATTCTAATACTTGTAGACGCAATTCCTTGGTAGGAACAAATAGCTTATTCTTATGAAAGAAAAGTCCTTCACGAATGGTATGATTTTTCTGAGATAACCATTGGTTTTGATCCCTGGTCTTTAGCTTAGTCCTTGTGCTTTCTAGGAATTCATCTGAATGGATGACCGCAATTATCTTTTCTGAAGGGATTATGTTTTGAGTTGAAGTGTCAAGATCATTGTGTTTGTCACAAACCAAAAGGGACAGAGTATCAGATAAAAGTTGTTTAGTTCCAGGGCGATAAGTGATTAGAAAATCAAATTTGCTAAAAAAAACTCTAACCAACGCATCTGTCTTGGGGTGAGGGCCTTTACTTTTGAAAAGAATTGTAAGTTCTTGTGATCAGAAAATATTGTGATAGTGTGTTTAGCACCTTGTAAATGATCTCTGCATTCTTGAAACACAGCCTTGATAGCTAGTAACTCACATTCAGCTATAGTTTAGTTTTGTTCTGCAGGTAATAGTTTTCGTGAGTAAAAGGCAATTGTATGTAAATATCCTGATTTAGACTTTTTGCATTAACACCCCACCTAAGGCTGTTTGAGAGGCATCTGCCTCTACAAAAAATGGTCTATCTGGATCTGGGTGAATTAGAATGGGAGCTGACGTGAATGCCTTCTTTAAATCTTCAAAAGCCTGAGCAGCTTCAAAAGTCCATTGAAACTGTTTTCCTTTTTTCAGCAACTGCGTGATCGGGGTTACAATTTCAGAAAACTTTGATATGAAACGTCTATAGAAATTAGCAAACCCTAAAACTCTTTGCGTGTCTTTAACTGATATCGGAGTGGGCCAATTCAAAATTGCTTCCACCTTTTTGTGATCCATGATTATGCCCTCGGGAGAAAGCCAGTAACCAAGGAATTCAACTTTAGAAGTGTTAAACACGCATTTCTCTAATTTGACAAATAAAGAATTATCCCGTAGCCTTTGTAAAACAGCACGGACATGTTGTGCGTGTTCTTCTGGATTATTGGAGAATATTATTATGTCATCAATGTATACTATAACACAGATGTCTAATAGGTCGTGCAACACTTCATTGATGAAATACCAAACAGCTGCTGGAGCATTGCAAAGACCAAAGGGCCTTACAGTATACTCGAACAGGCCAAATTTAGTACGGAAGGCCGTTTTTTACTCATCACCTTCTCTAATGCGAACAAGGTGATAAGCCACCCGTAAGTCCAATTTAGTATAAATACTCGAGCCTTTCACCTGATTTAACAAAACCGGAATCAAAGGTAATGGGTACCTGTTTTTATTTGTGGCTTTGTTTACGGAGCGATAATCTATGCATGCTCTCAAATCGCCTGACTTCTTTGCCACGAAGAAGAGAGGCGAAGAAACAGGTGAAGTTGAATGACGAATGAAGCCTATCTCTAGCAGTTCGTCCTGATAGGATCTTAAGTATTGATTTTCAGCATCGGCTAGAGCATAGATCCTATTACAGGGTAGAGTGGCTCCAGGCATGAGGTCTATTCTACAATCGTAGACCCTGTGTGGTGGTAGTTTAGTTGCTTTAATAGGATCAAAGACATCGGAATACTCTTGGTATTCTTCAGGAATACAGGGGGTTTCTAGGTTCGATGCGGCACAGAAGAGGGGTATCACAGGATCTTGAGTCTTTTGATAACAATGAACTCGACAAAAAGAAGAGTCCAAGGTCACCATGCGGTTAATCCAATCAATCCTTGGGTTGTGTAACTCCAGCCATGGGACTCCAAGAATCACTCCAAAGGTTGGAGTGTCTATGAGGTAAAAAAAACACTGTTTCTGTATGACCATTGTCTGCTATTATTGTTAGAGGGGTAGTGTGAAATCTGATTAGACCCGAAGGCAAGGCTGACCTGTCAACAGCCCTAACTGGCTCAGGTTCTTTTTTGGGCACATGAGTTATATGTAATTTTCTGGCAAACTCTAAATCAAAGAAATTGCCGGTTGCTCTTGAATCAATAAGAACTGGTATGCTATGTCTTTGTTGGTTTGTCAAAATAAAGGTCAGTCGCACCGTGAAGTGTTTTGGGGTGCGATTGATTACATTAGTCCCATAGTGAGAGATCTGTTGACCATTACCTCCAGAAGAAACGATCTCTACTTTCCTCGAGACTTTTAGTTTTCCTTTTTAGGTAAATCACTAACTACTGCCAGTTCTTTTCTTTTGGTGGGTTTTACAGGACACTCCCTTGCAAAATGGCCAGATTTGCCGCAGTACAGACATAAATTACTTTTACGTCTTCGTTCTTTTTCTTCTGCAGAAAGTGGCCCTTTTAAATCACCGATCTGCATAGGCTCTACATTAGGGTTCTTATCCTCTCTTTCTTTCTTATCTACCTTGAAATGCAGGTGTCTGATATCTCCTCTAGGTCTTTCCGACTTTCGCTCCCCCAGCCTGTGATCTAGTTTAACTACCAAGTCTAAAAACTCAGTATAATCGTCAGGTAAATTAACTATATGTGCTAAGGAATCCTTCAAGTCCTCTCTAAGACCTCTATAAAACAGTGATACTCTTTTATCTTCAGGCCACTGTGTCTCTGCTAACAGCCTGTTAAAGGTAGTTACGTAAGTTAACAAATCCTTGGTCCCTTGACGTAGGTTCAGAAGTTCGTTATCAGAGGCTTGTATGAAGACATGCTTAGCAAACAAACCGAACATGGCTGCCTTAAAATCTACTAAGTTATGTAATAGAGGATCGTTTGAGTCAACCAGAGGCATTGCCCAATTGGCTGCCACACCCCCTAAATAGGAAATTATGAATGCTACCTTGGATGTGTCATTGGTAAACACCTGGGGTTTACACATGAAATGTAAGTGCCACTGACTCATGAAAGTCGAATATCGACTGCTATCCCCTGTGAATCTTTCAGGGTTAGCAAGGGGAACTGGACTAGGCGTAACTACAGTAACTTGTATTGGTTGTTCTGTGGTTTGGCCTGAAGTACTCCATGAAGTAAAGGCAGCAGATCCAAAAGTTGGAGGGGTGAGAATTGTTTTTTCTGTCTTTCCTGACTGATCTCTCCAGTTGGTAAAGCCTAGCCTAGTTCTATCTAATTCTTGTCTTAGAGTCTGATTCTCTAACCGTAATTCCTGCATCTCCTCATTTAATTTATGTACTGATTGCGCTAACTGCTCGGTATCCATAATTTCAGAACCAAGAAGAAAATAAGTAGAGATGTGGCTTCGCTTTCTGTCTCGATGTCACTCACCAGAACCTCCTTGTTTTTTCAGTTTGTTTCCTTCTTGGTGCTGAATGTTCCCAAGTCCTCCCTGAACCACCAAACTGGCAAAATTCCAGTAAAACTTGTCGGTCTGTTTGATCACTGGGGGAAAGGGGAATTGGAATGAGAAAACAAGACAAAACACTGGCTCCGTCTTCTGGGAAGTAGTGTAGTTGTTTCTCAACTGGAAGTGACTGAGCTCCTTGCTGCGTAGATAGGTGCAACATATTATGAGTTTTCAAGATTATGGAACAACTTCCTGAAGTATCAAGAACACAAAGGCAACCGCCTACCTAATAAAGAAGAGCTCATGCACACACTTCAATATAGATACTTTATCTTATATCTTCTATCCTCACGAGAACCTTTAAAACATAGAAGTTTCACTGGTTATTATATCAAATTATAAATAGTCCAGGGAACATTGTGTTAAGGGTTAGTTTTGTTAATTAAACTTATTAGGCATTAATCCATACCTGTTACTCCCAATGAGGACTTGTTTAGTGGGGTTCTGAAATTATAATGAGAAAACAAACATAGTACAACATGTGCCTTCACACATTGAACAACATGTGCCTTTTCACAGAGCATTAAGTGGGAACTTTCACACTGAACAATAAATGCTCCTTTGGACAGGTATCTCCTTATTTCCAGGAAGTACTACTGTACATCAAACATTCTTTTCTTTGTGCACAATTATCAAAGTTTTATAAATAACAATGTCTCTCTTGCTTTGCAAATATTCTTTCATCAGAGCGCTCTATTTTGCCACTGTTCACTTTATGTGGATTTCCTTGGTTAGCACTTAAACATTGTCTTCCACTCTGTAAGGCCATCAAATAAGAAAAAACAAATGTCCCAAAGTCTCTTTCTTCAGATACAATGTTGTCCGTAGCTTCTACAACAAGCATTTGCAATGCAATAGGTCTCGCATTAGGAAAGTTTGAGCTATTGGTATTGTAAATGACAAATTTATTATTTATGTTTTGTTTTTGAAAATAGCGAAATTAATAGCTTTGTCATCAAAGCCAATAGTTATAACTGACACGTATAGCATTTGTAATGTAACATGTGTTGTATTTACGTGACTTACATGTATTGATATTATAAATAAAAATGGCTTTTCATTTTTTTTCAATAATTAATACTTAAATAAAAGTTATTGTCATTTATAATGGCAATAGCTTAAAGTTTTGTAAATAACTTTTGTGAAGATTATGTTCAGTGTATTTTATTGTGACGAAAATCCAAGAACAGAAGTGAAATATTAACATCTTTTTGTTACATATGTAATAAAGCTTGAAACATTGAGAGAATATATTTGAACCAGGTGTTGTTGAATGGTTGCACAGATTGATGCTGTGGTGGCGCTGAGTGATGTTGTGATGGCGAACAAGTGATGCCGTGGCGTTCAGTGATGCTGTCGTAGCACATAGTGATGTTGTGGTGCTCCTGAGTGATGCTGTGGTGGTGCGGAGTGTTGCTGTATGCTATGCTATGTTTATTTTTGCTATGCTATGTTTTGTTTTGTTATGATATGCTTTGCTATCCTATGCTTTGATTTGTTATGCTATGCTATGCTATGCTGTGTTTTGTTATGCTATACTATGTTTTGTTATGCTATGCTATGTTTTGCTATGCTATGCTTTAATATGCTATGCTATGCTTTATTATACTATGCTATGTTTTGTTATGCTATGCTATGTTTTGTTGTGTTTTATTATGCTATGCTTTGTTTTGCTATGCTATGTTTTGTTATGCTATGCTATGTTTTGTTGTGTTTGGTATGCTATGTTTTGCTCTGCTATTATATGTTTTGTTTTGCTATACTATGTTTTGTTGTGTTTTGTTAAGCTATGCCATGTTTTGTTGTGTTTTGCTATGTTTTGTTATGCTAGGTGTTGTGTTTTGTTATGCTATGTTTTGCTATGTTATGCTATGTTTTGTTATGTTATGCTATGTTTTGTTTTGCTATCCTATGCTTTGTTTTGTTATGCTATGCTATGTTTTGTTGTGTTTGGTATGCTATGTTTTGTTTTGCTATGCTATTATATGTTTTGTTTTGCTATACTATGTTTTGTTGTGTTTTGTTAAGCTATGCTATGTTTTGTTGTGTTTTGCTATGTTTTGTTATGCTCTGTGTTGTGTTTTGTTATGCTATGTTTTGTCATGTTATGCTATGTTTTGTTTTGCTATCCTATGCTTTGTTTTGTTATGCTATGCTATGTTTTGTTATGCTATGCTAGGTTTTGTTATGCTAGGTTTTGTTTTGCTATCCTATGCTTTATTTTGTTATGATATGCTATGTTTTGCTATCCTATGCTTTTTTTGTTATGCTATGCTATGCTGTGTTTTGTTATGCTATGTTGGTGAGGGTGTATGAGTGTGTGTGAGGGTGAGTGAGGGGGCGTGAGGGTGAGGGGGTGTGAGGGTGAGGGGGTGTGAGGGCGAGGAGGTGTGAGGGTGAGGGTGGGTGTATGATGGTGAGGGTGTGAGGGTGTGTGAGGGTGAGGGTGAGTGAGGGTGTGTGAAGGGGTGAGGGGGTGTGAGGGTGAGGGGAGAGAGGGCGTGTGAGGGTGAGGGTGTGTGAGAGTGAGGGTGTGTGAGGGTGTGTGAGGTTGAGTTAGGGTGAGTGAGGTTGAGGGGGTGTGAGTGAGGGTGTGTGAGGGGGTGTGAGGGTGAGGTGGTGTGAAGGTGTGGGGGTGAGGGTGTGTGAGGGTGATGGTCTGTGAGGGTGTTTGAGGCTGAGGTTGTATGAGGGTGAGGGAGTGTGAGGGTGAGGGCGTGTGTGAGGGGGTGAGGGTGAGTGGGGGTGTGAGGGGGTAAGGGTGAAAGGGTGAGTGAGGGTGTGTGAGGGTGAGTGAGTCTGAGAGGGTGTGAGGGTGTGTGAGGGTGAAGAGGTGTGAGGGTAAGGATGGAACCAGAGACGGGACTGCAGGGGGATATTCCAACCTATATTTTCTGCTTGTCAAGTAATGTCACTGGTAATTCTCAAATGTAGCTTAAAAGCACGTATTTTTACCCAACCGTGCCCCATGGGGACGCTATATGGGTATCATGGGACAGACATCTCTTTTTACAGAAACTGCGTCCGGCTTTGTATCCTGCCAGGTTAGGTTCTAAACAGCACTTCTTTTCTAGCTGAGCCCAAGCCAGATGGATTCAACAGCATGCGGAGAACGCACTCTGGAAAGCTCTCTTCAAATCCATTCTAGTTAAAACTGATTGAAACTAGTGGCTCCAAAGGACCTGTATGGTGAGCTGTGGAGAGACTACGGCAACCCAATCCTAGACCAGCACAGTTGCAATTAGATGCCTCTGGCCAATCAGATGAGCAGTACATACGCAGGCTTCATCTGAGGGAAAATTTAGATGGAGGTGAATTTGCAGGAAGGCTGGAGTATTCCAGTCAAACCCCCCAGGTTGTTTAAAACGTCATTTATTGTAATGAGACACGTATATGTTTGTTTTGTGGCAGTAGGTAAGGGGAAAGGGTCAGGCATAAAAGACTAGCCAGTCTTCCTGTGGTTACAGCCGTAAGCATGCACCTCTCTAGAGGAGATTGTATTCATACAGTTACATGCCTTTTACAACATACTCAAAAGGTGAAGTGAAATCGCTTTGTTACAGGTGAATGAACGGAGCTGTACTCCACAAAACCCTTACAGACAGCCAGCAATCTCATTAGTCAAGGAAGGTCAATCAATGGGTCCATTCTTCCACCTCTTTTAGCATGCAGCATACTATAGCCTTTAGCTAAAGCAAAATAGATGTGGCATTCTGTGTGGGATGCAAATGATTATCATACTTTAGACCAGAAAAACGCAGGGAGCGAGTGCTGTGACCTACAATAACCTTTTCGGAGCCTTTTCCTTAAACTGGGCAAATAATTATCTCCCTGTGCCTCGATGTTCTTTTCTATGAAAATACTTTGTAAATACCCCGGAGTGCACATTATATGAGAAACAACACTATTTACATGTCACACTATTTCTTTGAGTGTGCTACTTTATTAGTTCGTTCCACCGATTCAAGCCCGCACCTCCCAAGACGCTTCTGAGAATGACCCTTGGCGCCTTGAGCCGTCTCTATGCCGGAGGGCGGGGGCTGCCTGCGCATGCGCGCCAATCCTAAGTTTCGTTTTTAGTAGCGAGCCCCGGAGCGAAAGCCAATTGGCAGCTGAAGTCCCGGGTCCCAGGAGGGGGCCCGGGTGAAGACCAGCGGAAAGCACTGCAGGGCTCCCATGCCTAAGAGGATAGCCCCGCTTCGTGCTGGCCTGGCAGAGGAGCTCGAGTGCTCTACGGGGCTCCCATGAGAAGCCTGGCGTGTTCCAGATGGTGCGAGCCCGGTGAGGTAAGGGGGGGAGGGGTGCGTGCCTGCGTGTGTGTGTGTGCCTGCGTGTGTGTGCATGCACGCGTGTGCCTGCCTGCGCCTGCCTGCGCCTGCCTGCGCCTGCCTGCGTGAGTGTGTGCATGTTTGTATGTCTGTGTTTGCGCACTTCAGGGAATGTGAGGCAGGAGATGTGCACGGCGCCGGCCTGGACATGCGCGTCCACAGACACCAATCGCCGCACGTGCCCAACCACTGTCTCAGATTCCCAGGAGGCGGACAACATTAGATACTTCGCTGGACGCAATGCTTCGAATTGCTTTCTCCAGCTCAACCTAAAAATGACGAAGTTTAAATTAGCTTACCAAACTTTTCTTCAGTCAGCTTGCTATGTTACCGTGATCAAATTAATCTCTCTCGTGTTTGTTTCTCCTTTTGTTGCAGGTTTAGAGGAATGCTGTTAGTAGAGCCTCTGAAGCAGGAATACGATGGCCAGAACTCCGGAAGGACTCGGGGACCAGGAGGAAGAAATCCAGGAAGAAGACGCTGGGAAGCAGGGAGCTGTTTCCAAGACGGCTCCACACGAAGGTAAGTGTCGGTGGGGTTTCCAAAGCGGGTGCCGAGCTTCCAGCGGTGACGCGACGAAGCGAAGCACCGTTAGGAAGCGGGTGGGGTCTTTTATAGTTTGGGCATACACGAGTGCTTAATTAAAGCTGCGCTTGCACTTATATACTGTTTGGCAGTTCAACCGCCGGGCTCACGTGGAAAACAGTAACATAAGCCTTCTTTACTCATTAAAGTAACAACCACTGATACATACAAGATCCGGGCGAATACATAGTGATACAAATGAATGAAAGTACATTACCAAGGATCAAGTTAAGTGATTATAATGGTATTGACATTATAAGGGAACACAAATAAGTACTTATGCCAATGCTTTCCCAATGATGAGGATGAAACCCTAACACTGGGGGGCACTCCTGTGGGAACTGTTCTCTGGTAACTACAGAGACAGGCTTCTGACCCTCTCTTGGCCAGATGCAGGGTCCTATGATCTCATGAAGAAAACTCTGATTGAGGGAGTTGGACTCACCACTGAGGAGTACAGAATTAGATTCAGGGGGTCTCACAAAACACAGAACCAGTCCTGGATTGATTTTGTAGACTACTCTGTAAAGACACTGGATGGTTGGTTAACTGGACACAGTGTGCATGACTTTACTGGACTTTACAGTTTGTTTATGAAGGAACATATATTAAGTAATTGCATGAATGAAAAGTTACATCAGCATTTGGTAGACCTGAGTCTAATTTCTCCCCAAGAATTGGGAAAGAAGGCAGACCACTGGGTCAAGACTAGGGTGACTACTAGGACAACCACTGGGGGTGATCAGAAGGAAGTGGTTACAAAACCTCCCCAGGAAAAAGGTGGTGAGAATCCCCAAGATAAAAAGTCTGAGTCTTCCAAAGGGCCCCAAAAACCTGCACAGGGGGGTGGGTCCCAAACTATTCCCTATACTCCACAGCCCTATAGGGGGAAGAACGTTGATCCTTCAAAGGCCTGGTGTATCAATTGTAAGAAGTTGGGACACTTATCTGTAGACAAGTCTTGCCCTAACAATAAGGCACCTCGTTTAACAAGTGCAGCTACTTCTGGTGTAGTGAATCTACAGATGGGATCAACAGTGTGCCCAGAGCAAATCAGGTTGTACATTGAAGCAGCTCTAGTTTCAGAGGGGATGTTGAGTTTGCCACTGTAGCTGTGTGGCCACCCGACTTGAAGAAATACTTACAGTACTGTTGGACTTGGCCCTTTTTGCAGTTTCACCCCTAGACTTTTTGCATTTCTACCAACCTTTTTCTCTGTGTAGTGGTAGTGGTTTTAGGCCTCTGGGCACTTAAGCACTGTGGTCCAGTGTAAAGTGTGTGCGCTCTGTGGTACATTTAGTGAGAGGGGCCTGCCCTCCCATTGGAATGCATGAGGGATTCCATGCTCAGTGTGGGTCAGTGGTAATTCCTGTTATGAGAGTAGCAGTATGATCAAGTCTGGTATGAATGAAATTATGAGAATAAATGCTGCGCAATGGTGTGCGCAGATTTATTATGACTATGTGAGAAGTGCCACTTTTAGACGTTGGAATTTCTGTGTGCTATGTGTCTGCCTGCCTGTGAATTGCATTTCTGGTTTTGGAGCGACAGGGCAGGCTGAGCCAGACATGGGTTGAATAGAGAGATCTGCAGTTGGAGTATGGGGGGGGGGTGACCCTTTGATCTGAGCAGGGCTATGCCTGGCAAGGTGAATGATAGCTCCACCTCCCACTGTGCGTGTGATGGCAGACCCCCTCTTTCTCAAAGGCAGGATGCAGCCTTGTAAACAAAGTGCTCCAGGACCACACCAAACTGGTTCTGGCTGGGTTCAGTGACTTATGACTTTTGAGAACAAAGACTTTTAGTGGTATAAGTAAAGGTGTGGTGACCCCATGAATTTGTTCAGTTATTGGGCCAGAATCCTGCCGGGGCGTGCTGCTGCTGGGTCCCAGGTGGGGGGGGGGGGCTACCATGAGGGCTTGCCTCCCAGTGCCCTGCATTGCCCCTTCCTCACTAAAGACTTTTTGGGACCTTTTACTTTGTGTGTGTTTCTTCTGGATGTCAAGACGAACCTCTGTCCGCCTAACTAGAGGGAAAGGACTCTGAAACTTTCATCCTTCTTGCTGAAGCAACTACCCAAGGGCCTGATTTGAGCTTGCCTCCTGCCGAAGTCTCAGGGACATTAGACTTCACCCATCAGCCGTCCGGATTCCTATTTGATGGGGATCCTACACGCAGGTGAGGCCTCAGTTGAAAATTCCAGAGCCTCTGGTTCTACTGCGGGGTACGCGGGCTGAAAATCATCGCTATCGTGGGCCGCTACAGCTGAGGAGCTGTTGCCGCTGAGAGCCCGCATTTGCCTGTGCTACCAAAGTCATTGCATCGCTATTGTGGGCCACCGCAGCTGAGGAGCTGTTGGCGCTGAGAGCCCGCATTTGCCTGTGTTACTAAAATCATCACTATCGCCATTGTGGGCCACTGCAGCTGAGGAGCTGTCCCGCTGAGGGCTCGCATTTGCCTGTGTTACCAAAATCATCGCATCGCTATTGTGGGCCGCCGCAGCTGAGGAGCTGTTGTCGCTGAGAGCCCGCATTTGCCTGTATTACCAAAATCATCGCTATCGCTATTGTGGGCCGCTGCAGCTGAGGAGCTGTGCCGCTGAGTGCCCACACTAGTCTCCACTTCGAGGATCTTGTTACCACCTGCATGTGGGTGCCCGCCTTTAAGCCCCGTCCCAGGATTATTGTGAGTGCACGCCACAGACCGCTACAGCTGGGAGCTGTGGCCGCTGCAAGTCCGCCTGTTATCACGGCAGCTTCCTTGTGAGGCTGCGTGCCGTGCCCCTTTAAATCTCAGGTACATTGTGCATCACCGTGTCGCGTGGACCCCGGCCTCGAACTAAGTTCGTTCCACGCACTTTTTGAGTGCCTTTATTGCTTTTGAAGCAAATCTATAATTATGTGCATTGTGGCTCCTTGAGTGCTTTTAGCCTCGTGTTTAGTCTATATAAAGATAAGGCATTTGAGCCCCTGTGAGAAGGCCAGTTGGCCATGAGGACTGTTAGGTTTATAGTGTACCAGGCTCGAATGTGATTTATTTGGTGCTAGGAAATGTGATGCATGTATTATGATTTGAGTTATGCCTCTAATGTGGATTTATGGTTATCAGGTTGTGCATACTGTGTTTATGTTTGATTTGTTTCCTACTGTGAATTATACCCCTAATGTGAGTTATGCTGGTGAGGTTGGAGCAAAATGTATTTCACGCCAAAATGTGATACTGTGCTTAATATGGTTTGTGTTACAGGATCATGCTGAGTACAGTGTTTGCCAATAATTACTAGTTGTGTTCTACATTTACTATCTTTACTAAGTGATGGTTCTGACAGTGGCCCTGTCATGTGTATATAACCCCCTGTAAATAACCCCCCTTGCCAGTTGGCACAGTGTATATTGTGTGATTACTATTCTAATGTGTTTTATGAAAATACAAAGGCTATTTTTGATATAACCTTGTGTGGAGTTCCTTTTTTGGTGGGCCTAGTATGTTGTTGCTGTGTGGGTTGCGCAAATGCTTTACACATGGCCTCCAGGATAAGCCTGACTGCTCGTACCAAGCTACCAATGGGGTGAGCAGGGGTTATCTTTGGCGTGTAACTCCCTTGCCCTGACTTGAGTGGTGGTTTCTGCCTGGCTTTGGCACACGCCTTAGCCAACCATAAATCCCATTTCTAACAAGTACCCTTGGATTAATGGAACTAGGATATAGGCTCTGAGGGATACAGGTGCCAGTGTCACTATGGTGAGAGACACAATGGTTTCCCCTGAGCAATACTTGATTGGGCGTACTTACCTAGGCACCAATGCTGACAGTGTTACCACTAATCATGCAATGACTAGGGTGACATTAGACTGGGGGGGCGTTACTGGCCTGAAACAGGTAGTTGTCTCGCCAAAGCTACCAGCTGCCTGTCTGCTTGGCAATGACCTGGAAACCTCAGCCTGGGCTGAGGTTAAACTAAAAACCCATGCAGAAATGCTGGATATCCTTGAACTGGTGTGTGTAAAAACAAGAGCACAGAGCAAAAAGCAGGGTGAATAAATACTGTTGGAGCCTGAAAGTATGGCCCACCCTATCAAGAGAAAAGGTAAGAAAACTGGGGAACCAGCTTCTGTACAGCAAAAGGATCAGGACCCCTCTCCTCAGGGAGAGGACTTGGACACCCCAGAGGGAACTGCGCCTATGGAGCTTCACCCTTACCAGGTTGAAATCTTGGGCCCATGGGGACCTTCTAGGGAAGAGCTGTGCCAGGGCAGCAGGACTGTCCCACTCTTGAAAGCCTGAGGCAGCAAGCTGTTTCAGAAGCAAAGGGAGCTGTCAGTGGTACCCACAGAGTTTATTATTGGGAAGAGGGATTACTGTACACTGAGGTAAGAAACCACAACCCAGGAGCCACCAGGGGAGTTGTAGTGCCACAGAAGTACAGGGAGTTCCTCCTAACTTTAGCTCACAACACCCCCCTAGCTGGACATCTGGGCCAAACCAAGACTTGGGAAAGGCTAGTTAGCCACTTTTACTGGCCCCAGATGCACTATAAGGTGAAGCAGTTTGTAAGCTCCTGTGTTGCCTGTCAAGCCAGTGGCAAGACAGGTTCCACCCAAAGCCCCCCGAATACCACTGCCTGTGGTGGGGGTTCCCACTGAAAGGGTAGGTTTTGACATAGTGGGTCCACTTGAACCTCCCACAGCCTCAGGGAACAAATTAATTCTAGTGATAGTGGATCATTCCACTAGGTACCCTGAAGCAATTCCACTTAGGACTACTACAGCTCCTGTAGTAGCCAAGGCCCTCATTGGTGTCTTCACCAGGGTAGGTTTTCCTAAGGAGGTGGTTTCAGACAGAGGTTTCAACTTCAGGTCTGCTTACCTCAAACACATGCGGAGAGAGTGTGGAGGGCAGTACACGTGTACAACACTCTATCACCCTCAAACCAATGGCCTTGTTGAGAGATTCAACAAGACATTGAAAGGAATGATTATGGGGCTCCCTGAGAAACTCAAAAGGAGATGGGATGTTCTCTTACCATGCCTGCTTTTCGCTTACAGAGAATTGCCACAGAAGGGAGTAGGGGTTTCCCCGTTTGAATTTCTGGTTGGCCATCCTGTGAGGGGACCACTCTTGTCTTGTAAAAGAGGGTTGGGAGAGGCCTCTCCAAGAACCCAAACAAGATATTGTGGACTATGTGCTTGGCCTTAGGTCCAGAATGGCTGAGTACATGGAAAAGGCATCCAAGAATCTTGAGGCCAGCCAGGAGCTTCAGAAGCACTGGTATGACCAAAAAGCTGCACTGGTTGAATGAATTTCAACCTGAGCAACAGGTGTGGGTTCTGGAGCCAGTGGCACCAAGGGCACTCCAGGACAGATGAAGTGGCCCTTACTTACCCTGTCCTAGAGAAAAAGAGTGAGGTCACAGGTTCGTATCCCATCCTCGTCGCCAGTGTAACAACTTCAATGATGAAGAAAATCCAAGGAAGGCACGAGTCGAAGGTAAGAGCTGTTTATTCTTGGTCATCCGCTCTCAGAATCAAAGAGATGCCAACATTCTAACTTGAGCTCCCGGGTGTACTACTGGTAAAGGAAGAGGAGGGGAGGGAGGAAGGTACCAAGGGGAACAAGAAAATAAGATTACAACAGTCACCTACTTAGTTGACCTGGGCACAAGCAGAACACCCAAAAGGTTATCCATGTGAACTGCCTCAAGCTCTACAATGACAGGGCTGACATCACCATGCTGATGGTGACTGATGAGGAACAGGAAGCAGAGAGTGAACCTCTCCCTGACCTCCTCTCCTACAGCTCAAAAGATGGGTCAGTAGATGGGGTTGTCTTTTCAGACAACCTCTCTGGCCAACAGCAGACTGACTGCAAGCAAGTCTTGCAACAATATGCTAAGCTATTTTCCCTGACCCCTGATCTGACAAACTGGTGTACCCATGATGTGGACACTGGTGACAGTTCACCTGTCAATAACAAAATCTATCGACAGTCAGACCAAGTCAAGGAAAGCATCAAACTGTAGTCAGCAAGATGCTGGAGTTAAGGGTTATTGAACCCTCTGAGAGCCCCTTGGCCAGCCCAGTGGTTCTTGTCCCCAAACCTCATCTGCAGGGCGGAAAGAGAGAAATGAGGTTCTGTGTGGACTAAAGAGGGCCCAACTCTGTCACCAAGATAGATGCTCACCCTATCCCAAGAGCAGATGAGTTGATAGACAAATTGGGGGCAGCCACATTTCGAAGTATTTTTGACTTAACTTCAGGGTACTGGCAGATTGGCATGGCCCCAGGAGCAAAATAGAAAACATAATTTTCCATACCTGATGGGCACTATCAGTTCACTGTTATGCCCTTTGGTTTAAGAATGCCCCTGCCACCTTCCATAGGCTGGTGAATCAAGTTCTTGCTGGGTTGGAGTCCTTTAGTGCAGCTTATCTTGATGATATTGTTGTCTTTAGTTCCACCTGACACGATCACCTGATCCACCTTGGGAAGGGTTTACAAGCCCTGCAAACTGCAGGCCTAACTATCAAGGCATCCAAATGCCAGATAGGGCAGGGCACTGTGGTGTACTTGGGCCACCTTGTTGGTGGAGGCCAGGTACAGCCCTTACAGCCCAAGATCCAGGCCATCCTAGGCTGGGCAGCTCCAACACCCCAGCAGTGCTTAATTTGTGCCGGTGCTTAGCACCGGCACTTAATTGACAGGGCCGGGTCTACGCATCTCGCCCGTGCGTCATTGATATTTTTTTTAATTTACCGCAAGTACTCTGTGTACTCCGTCTCAGCGTGTTCAATCATGCAGCCTGCAGGTCTTATCAGCGGTTAATGACTGGTGCTGGTTGCATGTGAGATCGACTAACAGTAACACGCACACTTCTCTTAATTAGCTGCTGCATGCCGCGCCTGGTGCCGTCATAGTGAGAAAGAGAATAAATTATTGTTGGCGGCATTGCGCACGAACGGGCGTGGTTATTTATTCACACAGTGAGTGGGCAGCTCAGTGGGCCGTGCGTGCTCTGCACACAGTTGACTGTGCGTGCGCCGTGCGCGCGTCACACTGATTTATTGGGGCGCCAGGGGCGGGCTGGATTTGGGTCAGTTCTGAAGTTTTGACTGTTCTGATAGGCAGTTATGGGCCACTGTACGTGCAGCGCATGGCAGCGTGCACAGATTTCTGTCACACGACCACGCGCACCACCGCCGCCACGCCCCAGCATAGCCACTGCAGCGCACTGCTAACCAGGAGTAGGAGGACACACTGCTGTCTGGTAGTTCTGCATATTGTTGGGTGAACAGCAGTGCACCAGACCTGGCCGCCTAATCTAAAATCATTTATTTACTGACTGTGCCGGACCGCCCACCACGAGTAACAGACGGTAAGACTGAAGGAAGTTAATAAAACCGTGTGAGTTGTTAGTTATAACAGTGAACTACTGTACTGAGTGAGCTAAGCTAAGCAGCGGGGTAACACTAAGCCAACTGAAGTACTAACTACTTGCCATATGCCATTCCAATACTGTCAGACTAAATTAATACAGTGCGTGCAAAAACCAACGCACGCTATAATTTAATTTGGTAGTGTGTGACTTGAGTGAGGGTCCGGTTGTACGATCGGCGGCGTAAAGGAGAGAGGGGGGAGGAGGCCGCTTATAGGAATATGCAAAATGCTGCAATTAAGATTCCCTGAAGCTAGGGCAGGCACACCGGCCGTAGCGATATCGTGCTGGCGCCGTGGCCCACAGTACTGTACTGGCCTGCGCTGGAGGTAGGAAGAATGCTTCACTCGTCGTGCTTTCAAGGAAATAAATGTTAATTTCTAAATGCAGTCCGGCATGAAATACCCCCTAAAACCACTGCTTAATGTTAAAGTGCACACAAGGCCAGCATGGCAGGTGGTGCCAAGAGCAGGGTCACCTCATCTCCGCCGCAGAACCATTGCAAGGAAGTATTGACAAACAGTGAGGCTGCGCACAGTGCGCAGGTTGCGCGTTAAGAAGACAAGCACTGGCGTTGCCAATAGGTCTCGCAGTAGGAAAGTTTGAGCTATTGGTTTTCTAAATGACATTTTATTTTTTTTGTGATTTACAATGCCCATATTTTTAACTTCTCGCATTAGGAAAGTTTGAGTGATTGGTATTGTAAATGACACTTTTTTAATTTATGTGTTGGTTTTGAAAATAGCAAAATTAATAGCTTTGTCAGTTACAATGTCAATAGTTGTAACTTTCGCAAATGTGACACCTATAGCATTTGTAATGCAATGTGTGTTGTATTTACGTGACTTAGATGTATTGATATTACAAATAACAATGGCTTTTAATTTTGTAAATAATTAACACTTAAATAATGGCAATAGCTTAAACGTTTGTAAATACATTTTGTGAAGATTATGTTCAGTGTATTTTATTGTGACGAAAATCCAAGAACATTGCATTTGCACCTACACACAAATATGTGTTGTAGCGCTGAGTGGTGTGAGGGTGAGGGGGTGTGAGGGCGAGTGGGTGTGTGAGTGTGTGAGGGTGAGTGAGGGGGTGTGAGGGTGAGAGTGTGTGAGGGTGAGGGTGTGAGGCTGAGTGAGGGTGAGAGGGTTGTGAGGGGGGTGAGGGGGAGGGGGTGTGGGGGTGAGGGTGAGGGGGTGTGAGGGTGTGACGGTTAAAAACAATTATTAGCCACCCCTAAAAAGGAAACTTTGGAAGTGGTCACCACACTGCCATTCTTATCCATTCCCAAAACAGCGCAGCCTATGTACTGTGTGAGCATTCTAGTGGAGGAACCCTTTAAGGAGCGAGCCACTTTGTTATGAAGGGGACTGTCTGCATGTTTATAATGAAGACTGGGGAAGACTCAGCTTTCAGAGATGCCATGTAGGACGGATAGATGGACTTTTTAGCATGCATCCAATTATTATTTAAGAAGATGTTTTGCAAGTTGCATTTCAGTTGCTGGGCAGTCGTTTACCTGGGATAAAAGACAGCTGCTCAAAGTCGGTTCCTCTTGTCTCCGAATCATGGCCCTTTTATCCTTGGTGGGTGGTTTGTAATTATTAAGGTTTATTTTTCCCACAGGGTATGTTTCCTGCGTGGGTAACTCGCAGTTTTTGGAGTTCATTTCCATGCCTGATAAAGCTATCCGAGATGCTGTACGTTGGATAGGCTCTGTCCCACTGGTAGGTACTCTGACAACAGCATGTTAGTGTGCCACTGCTGGAATTGAAGGTCAAAGGTATAAGGAGAGTGCAATATGAACTCGGACAATACAGGAATGAATACATAGGTGCTAAAATGGCTTCTATGGAGTAGCAGATTGATATTTGTTTCTCACCATCTTCCTGGTGCGAAGTAAAGGTTGTTTTTTTTAGCTTGTGCATTTTAAAACAGAGTTTGGAACCAGATGAGACTCCTTCGGATTTTAGTTTAGAGCCTGATTTTTGTTGTCATTGGTTTTTCAGTCAGTGAAAGAATTTTTTTAAAGCACTTAACTTGGTTTGCTATTCAGTGAGCATTAATGTGCTGGGTAGAAGTATATACCATAACCTTGGTTGTTCTGGTGTCTGTGAAGTCAATAAATTGTACACCATCAAATTTATTTCCTAATGATAATAAACTGAATCCTTGGTGGCAACTGTTTTCAGTCAGTTTGCAAAAGTAGGCATTCCTGTACTTGCATGGCTGTGCCAATGTCTATTGTCACAAAATTCAAGGTGCCAAACTCCTCTGCAGTTGGGAGCCGCTGAAAGGCATCAGATTTAGAGTTTTAGTAGATCGCAGGGTCGAACTCTATACTTCAAATGAAAGTGGTGCTTGTGAATCCAGGAAATGTAACATTGCAAGCTGGTTTAGATGTTTTAGCATGCTTCACCATGTGAGGGGCGGCTCCTTTTCGCTAATAAAAAATGTTAGTAAACCTACATGTCAACCTTTCTGTGTGTCCTTATTTCCCTCTCTGGGTAGCTTTCTACGTGGACACGTGATTGATTTAACACCCCAAGCTAGCTTTAAAAACGGAGCCGACTGTGTCCAGGGAGCAGGGGATGTGCCCAGCCCCCAGTGTTGCACGCAGTATATCTTGTCTGTCCACTGTTTGGCAGCAGACCTCGACTGTCTAAAAGGACCATCGGAGTGACTTGTTTTCTCAGCCAAGCTCCTTACGTAAATAACGCACCCCGTGTTCTCCATTGTAACTTGCCTGGTGGAGTATTACCTACCCAGTAAAAGGGCCATTTGTAATTGGTGATTAAGTTGTTTGGTTCCTAAACAGCTGTTTTTCATTTGAGGTAGAAAAGTGAATCCAAGTGGAACACATTTTAAAAACAAGTAGGCAAGCCGCATCTTTGGGCAACCTAATGAAAGGCAAAATGCTTTCTCGACCTCAGCAAACGTATTACGATGTAAAATAGTTTTAAAACAAATTAGGAAACTACTCTCTCAATAAAGCTCAGAGTTGACTTTATTTGCCATGAAAATTAAAGTCTAAGCTTATGCAGAAATCTAAACAAGAGAATGAAACGTTTACAGAAAACGTCTGCAGTAAATAACCTTCCCTGCACTGAGATTAATTTTAAACACAGCGAAGACAAAGTGCAATCCAACTGAGGGGGGCAAAATAATGCAGCAAACATCCGATCTTAATCCAACCAAAAAAAAAACAAACAGCTTGCCGATTTCGATTACTGGCACGTTTATATACAGTGCTGCTCAGAATTGTAAATGCAGCTTTGTGAGAGGTGGTAGCACCAACAACCGTGTTAGGCGACAGGCAGAGGCCACGCGCGGCGGACATCAAAGGAAAAGTGGGAGGGGAAAAAACTGATTAGCGGGGAAGCAGATTGCCTTCAAGCAAGCCCCTTTAAAGCTCTCGCGTTTGACGTGGCCAGCGAGTGGGGGGAGGAAAGCGAGTGAGGGGGAGCAGAAGCCTAAACCTATTGCTTTAATCCTGGTACAAAAAGAGAAAGTGCCGGTTTCAAGCATTTACTTTCCCACGTGGGTTTAGAATTGTAGCAAATCCTTTTGTGGCGTCCTCCAATTGGTTCTGTAGTGCTGTGTATGTCTGTCTGTAGTCTAACAGGTTACACAGTAGACCATGGGCTCACGAGGCGGTACAGTAGAGACTCTTATACGGGGTTCAGTCAGTAAGGAAATTGTGTGTTCGAGGCATGTGGGCTGCTGAATTCATATCTGTGCATAGATCGCCGCCTAGTGTTGGGTCCGGATGATTGCACATTGTTGTCCTGGAAGAGTCTTCGAAGTATCACGAGATAGGTGGCTCCTCCCCTGGACTACAGTGCGCATGGGCATCGCCTCCATCCCCAGATTGTTTTTTTCCGCCATTGGGTTCGGATGTGTTTCGGTTCCCTCTGTCGGGATCGATAGTTGTTTAACTTTCTAACTTGAGACCAAAAGGTCTTTAGGCTGAGCGTCGGTATTGTTTTCGTTCGGGTTTGTCTTCCTTCTCAGCTCCGAACGCTTCCTGCCCCTCCGCGTGCTGTTGGCGCGGACGGGCCTACTCGACGCTCCAAACTACTGAACATGGAACGAACTCTGTTCAAGAGGTGCCCGGTGTGCACCTCCAAGTATTCACACCTCGACGTGCACCCTGTGTGCAACAAGTGTTTGTCACCGGACCATGACGAGGCCAGGTGTATGGCCTGCTCAAAGTTCCGGTGTAAGAAGACCCTCAAGCATCGTCGGGCCGCTCGACTCCAGGCCCAGTTGTCGGCGCCCCCGCCGGACAACATCTTCGAAGAATTTGTGGAAGACGACAATGTCTTTCAGGTTTCGGACTCTAGCCTTGCGTCGGAGGGAGATGACTACGACGCGGGAGATGAAGAGTTTGATGAAGCCGGCGACGAGGTAGGGGACGACGATGGGGCCATTGCCACCGTGGGGGATAGCTCGGAGGAAGAGCATCCTCAAACTGACTCAGGGGTCAACCCCCAACATACGGCCCAGGTCGAGGGATCGCCTTCGGGCCTTACCCAAGACCTTGTTACTAGTCCAGCAGCCCCGCCTCTCGGCCCGGCCACGGACATTTCTGATGCGCCACTCCCGTTGAAGAAAACGAAAGTGAAGCCATCGGGATCCACACCAACGGTTTCGAAACCGAAAGTGAAAGCTCCACTGGTGGGACAGAAGGCTCTAGAGGCGTCAACATCTAAGAGACTCAAAATGGCCGACTTGAAGAGCCTCGCCAAGATGGCCGACCCCTCGGGGTCGACGCCGAAGGCAAAGGCGGCCGACGCGGCTGCGTCGGCGCCGAAGATGGTCGAGGTCGATGACCCGAAGAAAGCTTCGAAGAAGCGTCAAGGCGATTCCAAAGCTCTGGCTGCGCCGGCTCCGGCCGTCGGGGCCAAGGATGGCACTGTGTCGGCTCCAAAGACGGTGCCTCCAGCCGACCCGATTCCCGACTCGGGGAAATCGTTCGAGCCGGTCAAGCCCTCTCCAGCCTTGACGAAAAAGGTCGCGGAGTCCCTGCAACGGATTCGGAAGGACGCTGTGGTTTCCGAACCGGAGGGCGTGGTGCCGAAGACCGCATCGAAGCCGGCAAAGGCGCAAACGCCTATCCGCTTCACCCTGCCGCCAAAGTCGACGCCGAAAGCCTTCGCTCCGAAGCAGGGGGCAGACGTGCCCTCGAAGGGGATGTCGACGTCCAAAGCGTCATTGGTGGTGTCGAAGCTTCGACTCCAGCTACTCGCGGAGGAAGAGCGTCGAGAGGTCATCATCGACGCCAATACTGGGAAATTGTCTCTCCTCAAACGGAAAATCACCACCACGGAGCCGGTGTTGGAACATTTTCGGATTCCTCTCAAAAACAAGAAGGACTCGGCGGGTACTTCGGCCCCTATGGAGCCTTCGTCTCCCAAACACGTAGAACGTTCTCCAACGCGTTCCAACGCGGGGGAGGGTGACGATGAGGAGGAGGTCGAGTACAACTATCCGGCGTACTCGGATCCGGAGGAGGAACATGAACCTTGGTCGGCCGGAGCCGACCCAGACGACCCGCAGTCGGGTCAGGAACCGCAGCTCTTTGCGGCAAAAACCTCACCGACGGAGGACTCTTCAGCCTTCAACGCTTTGATTGAGAGGGCCGCAGCTAATCATGATGTTGAGCTCCACTCAGATCCTGTGGATGTGGATTTTTTGTTTGACACTTTCTTGGTGGCCGAGAAGTCAGTCAAGACATTGCCAATGCTCAAAGGAGTGCTAAAGCACGCGCCGGAGGTCTTCAAGGAGCCCACTCGGGCACGTGTCATCAATCCTCGAATTGACAAAAAGTATAAGGCAGCGCCCTCGGATCCAACATACATCAAGGGACACTTGCCACTGGACTCTTTGGTTGTATCCAACGCGCGGAAGAGGGCGAATTCACAGACCACTGGTGACGCTCCTCCCCCAGACAAAGAGTCGAAAATATTTGAGGCCTCAGGGAAACGGATTGCTGCGCAGGCAGCTAACATTTGGCGCATTTCAAACACGCAGGCCCTACTTGCACGCTACGATAGGGCTCACTATGACACCCTAGAAACACTGTTGCAGCACTTACCTGACCAGTACAAGGAGGCTGGGGAGATGTTAATTCAGGAGGGCAAGCTAATCACTAACGCTTCCATCAAATGTGCGCTAGATGTGGCTGATACAGCCTCCAGGGCAATCAACACTAGTGTGTTGCTAAGAAGACATGCATGGCTTCGGATATCAGGCTTTAAACCAGATATACAGACAACCATACTGAACCAAACAGTTAATCCTGATCACCTGTTTGGCCCCGAGGTGGATGCGACACTTGAAAAAATGAAGAAAGACACAGACACTGCTAAGTCTATGGGGGCACTCCAATCTCAGCAGTTTCGGGGTGGTTCTTTTCGCCGCTCCAATACCAGAGGCACCTCAAGGGGTCAGGCATCGCAATCCACACAGTACTATAAGAGCAATACCCAGACCTCATACACCAACAAGGGTAGAGGTGGCTACAGAGGCAACAACGTCAAGGGCAGGGGACGTGGAAACAACAGCTCCAGGTCCACCACCGCCAACAAGCAGTGACGTCTTGTCACTGCCCCCCGACCACACAACACCGGTCGGGGGGAGACTCCAGCAGTTCCTGCCCGCGTGGAAATCCATCACCACGGACATGTGGGTCAAATCTCTTATCCAGTACGGTTACTGTCTGGAACTTACTTCCACTCCACCAAACATACCTCCAAGAAGCCGTCCTATGTCCGGCGAGCACTTGCACTTGTTGCAGCAGGAGGTCAAAGTCATGCTGCAAAAAGGGGCAATAGAGCTCGTTCCACTGCAAGAAAGGGGAACAGGGGTTTACTCCCTGTATTTTCTAATCCCCAAAAAGGACGGATCCCTCAGGCCCATCCTGGACCTCAGGCCCCTCAACTGGTATATTCTCTCGGAGCACTTCCATATGCTCACGTTACAGCAGGTACTCCCTCTGCTTCAACAGGGGGACTTCCTGGCTACGTTGGATCTAAAGGATGCATACTTTCATATCCCCCTGCATCCTTCCCACAGGAAGTATCTCAGATTCACGATTCAAGACCAGCACTACCAGTTCAGGGTTCTGCCGTTCGGGGTCACCACAGCGCCAAGAGTCTTTACAAAGTGCCTGGCGACTGTGGCGGCGCATCTACGACGCCAGAACGTCCACGTCTATCCTTATCTGGACGACTGGCTCATTCAGGCAAAAACAGAGCAGCAGTGCGCCGACCACGTGTCCCGCACCATTCATCTCCTGCACGATCTGGGATTCTCGCTGAACTATCCAAAATCCCATCTCCAACCCGCCCATATACGGCAGTATCTGGGCGCGACAATAAACACTCTGGCAGCCACTGCGCAGCCAAACTCAGTGAGAATCGCCAGTATCCAAACGCTGATCCAACGATTCAGACCTCAGCACTCGCTTCCAGCGAAAGTGTTCATGCAGTTGATAGGCATGATGGCCTCCTGCATCTCCATCGTCCCGCACGCGAGACTACATATGCGTCCGCTTCAGGAGTGCCTGGCACGTCAGTGGACTCAGGCTCATGGGCAACTGACAGACCTAGTGTTGGTGAGCGGTCGGGCGTACAACTCTCTGCATTGGTGGAATCCGCAAAACCTTTGCAAGGGCCGACCGTTCCAGGAGCCTGTGTCACAGATTATCCTGACAACGGACGCTTCTCTCCAGGGATGGGGAGCGCATGTACTCCATTACACGGTGCAGGGACTATGGACACTACAGCAGAGGAAGATGCACATCAACGTTTTGGAACTGATGGCAATCTTCATGGCCCTGAAGGCATTCAAAGTACATCTGTGCAACAAGGTCGTGTTGATCCGGACGGACAACATGACGGCCATGTACTACATTCAGAAACAGGGGGGCACACACTCTCCGCAGCTGTCTCATCTGGCTCAGAGCATGTGGAAGTGGGCCATTCAGAGGAACATCTTCCTCATGGCGGAGCATCTCCCGGGCAAAGACAACCAGATGACGGACCTGCTCAGCAGGCACAGCCACCAAATGCATGGGTGGGAGATACATCCATCAGTACTCCAACCGTACTTCCAAAAGTGGGGTCATCCAGAGATAGACCTGTTCGCCACAAAGGAGAACGCAAAATGCCAAAGCTTCGCCGCCAGGTTCCCACACCCGCAATCGCAGGGCAATGCGATGTGGATGAACTGGTCAGGCAGATTTGCGTACGCTTTTCCCCCAGCACCTCTGATACCGCTGGTGGCACGCAAACTCAGGCAGCACTCGATGACTCTCATCCTGGTTGCTCCAACGTGGGCTCGCCAACCGTGGTACACCACGTTTCTGGAACTCTCCGTGGTACCGCATCAAAGGCTTCATCTCACTCCCAGCCTTCTGAAGCAGAGCCATGGCGACATTCAGCACCCAGATCCGCAACAGCTCAACCTGGCGATCTGGCTCCTGAAGTCCTAGAGTTTGGCTACCTCAATCTTCCCCCCGATTGCATGGACATCATTCGGGAGGCAAGGAAGCCCACTACTCGAGCTTGTTACGCGGCCAAATGGAAGCGGTTTGTCATGTACTGTGTGAACCACGATATTGACCCACTGGATGCTTCCATTCAGAACATCATTTGCTACCTGTTCCACCTGTACCAATGCAATTTGGCGTACTCTTCCATCTGCATTCACTTGTCTGCGATGGCAGCATACCTCCAGAATAGGCAACACCTATCACTTTTTAAGGTCCCTGCTATCAAGGCTTTTCTGGAAGGACTCAAAAGAGTCATTCCACCACGGACACCACCAGCTCCAGAATGGAACCTCAATGTGGTTCTTACAAGGCTGATGGGTCCTCCCTTTGAGCCACTGCACTCTTGTGAGCTTCAGTTTCTGACTTGGAAGGTTGCTTTCTTAGTAGCAATTACATCGCTACGGAGGGTTAGCGAGTTGCAGGCGCTCACCATCCAAGAACCTTTCTTCCAAGTACACGCTAACAGGGTGGTGCTCCGCACTAACCCTAAATTCTTACCCAAGGTTGTATCTCAATTCCACATAAACCAGACAATTGAGTTACCAGTGTTTTTTCAAAACCCAGAGTCACTGGCGGAGCGGATGCTCCACACCCTTGATGTTAAGAGAGCCTTGATGTACTACATTGACAGGACAAAAGATTTTCGTAAGACCAAGCAACTTTTTGTTGCATTTGTCTCACACCACAAGGGAAACGCTATCTCCAAAGCTGGGATCGCTAGGTGGATCGTGAAATGCATTCAGATCTGTTACGCTAAAGCTAAACGCACTCTCACAATTCCACCAAGAGCCCACTCCACCAGAAAGTTGGGGGCCTCTATGGCTTTCCTAGGTAACATTCCCTTAGAAGATATTTGTAGAGCAGCCACATGGTCTACCACACATACTTTCACTAAACATTACTGTGTAGACGTGCACTCTAAACAGCAGGCAGCTGTTGGTCAGGCTGTTCTCAAAACACTTTTTCAAACTGCTGCAGCTGGCACGGGCGGCCGCCGCTAATGGAGGGACTGCTATGTATTCTATGCACAGATATGAATTCAGCAGCCCACATGCCTCGAACTGCAAATGCTACTTACCAGTATGCATCTGTTCTTGGCATGTAGGGCTGCTGACATTCATATCGCCCGCCCTCCTCCCCGGCGCCTGTAGCAGCTGCAGTATTCATTTACATATATTTATATGCTCTTAGCATGGGCATCACTCGCATACTTCACTCCATCTCTGCCAATGGCTAAAAACAATCTGGGGATGGAGGCGATGCCCATGCGCACTGTAGTCCAGGGGAGGAGCCACCTATCTCGTGATACTTCGAAGACTCTTCCAGGACAACAATGTGCAATCATCCGGACCCAACACTAGGCGGCAATCTATGCACAGATATGAATGTCAGCAGCCCTACATGCCAAGAACAGATGCATACTGGTAAGTAGCATTTGCATACCGTCACATGCGCTATCACATTAAACATACAAAAGAAACGTATAAAAACACAATGGGGAGGGTGGGACTGCAACGGTGGATCAGGTAGGGTTATTGGAGGAAGGACGGGCAGGGAGGCAACATAGAAGCTGGCGTATTAGGGAAAAAAAGGTGTGGGACTGCGAGGAGCAGTCGAAGCAAAGATGAGTTTGGAGAGTGTGGGGATTTACAAGGAGAGCATGGGGAACAGGGATGTGAGGGGAAGCAGTACAGAGTTGAGGCCTAGAAAGCACATGCAGTCCAATGGAGTGCGAAGAAGGAGAAGTTTGAAGTAAACTGGAAAAAATCAAAGCGGCCCAATTAACCACTTAATTTGGAGCAAGTACGCAGAGAGAGAAGGCAGGCGCTGGAGAGGGAGGGGGTGGGCTGCCCATATGGAGAGGGGTGTGGGCTGCTGCTGGGCTGCCTCTGATGATCTAATGAGAGTCACGGAAGGCAGGCGCTGGAGAGGGAGGGGGTGGGCAACTCGAACGACCATATGGCTGGGAGGAGCTGTGTGAGGGAGGCTGGGCTGGCTGGGCTCGTTCACGAGAGGCTTGTGGTCACGTTATTCTCCCTCACATGCACTGTGAAGAAACTGCAGTCGAAACTGCAGTGGTTTGACTAGTGGATCCAGCACTTGAATTCTCGCCATTTTCCAATGGAAAAGGCGAGACCCAATAAAACTAAATAGGCCCTGCTCATCCTGCTGCCGTAGCCAACCCGCCCAGCCGCTCGCTGATGCTGACTACTTGTCCAAACATGGTGGCTGGTGCGAGCAGCCAATCCCGATGCTGGTAATGGTTTCACTTTCTTTTTTGGATGTGGTGTGGTGTTGTTGTCGCAACGGATAGTGTGATGCAATGCAATCTATTCTTTTTTAAATTGATTCACGCACGTTGAGGGCTCATCGTTGTTCTTGTTCTATCTTGTGGTATGTGTTGTGTATCCGTTGACATCTGTAGAGTGAAAAGCCGAGCTCCTGTTGATGGTATGAAGTTAATGCTCTGTAAGCCTGGGCCATCACAGTTACCTGCCCTCATTTGCAATTTTTGCATTATTACAGACCGGATTCTGAGTCATGTGGTGGGGTGATACTAGGGTGTTATGGAGTCCATCTTTAGCTTGGGTAAAAATAAATGTCTAATTCAATGTATTGAGCTGCAGCATGTATAGTTTTACTGTGGCTAGCCTAGAAATGAATTGTTTTACAATTGCTCGCACGACGCACACTTTTTTGATCGGTTTACTTTTGCCCAGTGAAGGAGATAGTAATGGCCCTGCTCTCTGACTAATGGTAACCCCGGCCCGGGTAACACTCTCAGTCAGCTCCCTGTCACTCAGCAGCACACAAAGAGAGGGGCAGGAGGCCGGAGAGGGTCTGGAGGAGCCCGGCTCGTGAGGGATGAGGGAACAGATGACCCTTCCCCAGGTCCGCAGGGTCATAGGTTGTCGGGCCCCTGCCTGAAGCTAGCTCTCTTTACTGTCCTTTCCTTTCCACCCCTATAGTAGGTATCCATACGGAGGCCTCACTCTTCACGTAAAACTCATTTTTCACTCAGAGTCTCAGACCTTTGTTCTGCTGTCACCTGACCTCACAACAACATTCCTCCGCCACAGTGCAGTTCAAGGGGATGGAAACCGGACACCCACCTCAACAGCCCAGCTCACTCCAGGCCCAAACGTAGCTCACATGGGCGACTGCAAGAACATGGGTGGCCCGGGGTCAACAGCAGCGCATGCGACCCCAGACCTGTGTAGGTGTGGAGGGCGAGGGATGTCTTTTATGGTCTTGCTATGCTTTGGCGCGCTGAGTTCAAATACAGTAAATTAGTAGGTGCTGGCCTGGAGCATGTAGGGCAGGGAGACATCACCACACTGAGGCTGAAGTTTAGGAATTATAAACCCATACAGAAAAAGAAAAAATTGACATTCCATATAAAACATGGAGGGTTTGTGACAATGTATTGCAACTAACTAGTTTTGTTATGCCTACCACTTCTGTTTACAAGTACCAGAGTTCTGTACAAAGAGCAACTGATGTTTCGATAAATTCGAATCCTATCAAGTCAAGACTAATCGGGAATCAAGCAAGTTGACGATGTGGGTGGTGCCAATGGAGGAAGTGGGTGGAGCCAGAGAAAAGTAGGTGTGGCCTCCGACAAAGATTTGAGCACCTGCACTTCCTATTTTATAAATTAAGCACTGCACCCCAGACCCAAGCGAGGGCATTCCTTGGCCTGACTGGGTACTACAGGAGGTTTGTGAAGGGATATGGGTCCATTATGACTCCCCTCACAGAACTCACCTCCAAGAAAATCCCCAAACGGTTAACTGGACAGTTAGTTGCCAAAAGCTTGTGACACCCTGAAAGAAGCAATGTGCTCAGCACCAATTCTGAAGGCTCCGTATTATGCCAAGCAGTTCATAGTGCAGACTGATGCCTCTAAGCTAGGAATAGGAGCGGTCCTATCCCAGACCAATAATGAAGGCCCAGACCAACCTGTTGCATTTATAAGCAGAAGGCTTCTCCCCAGGGAGCAGTGTTGGAGTGCCATTGAGAGGGGAGCCTTTGCTGTGGTTTGGTCCCTGAAGAAGTTGAAACCATACTTGTTAGGTGTTCACTGCCTAGTTCAAAATGACCACAGAACTCTCAGATAGCTAATGCAAATGAAAGGAGAAAATCCTAAACTGTTGAGGTGGTCCATCTCCCTACAGGGAATGGACTTTGAAGTGGGACACAGACCTCGGACTGCCCATGCCAATGCAGATGGGCTTTGCAGGTTCTTCCACTTAGACAATGAAGACTCTCATGAGCAAGGTTAGTCATCATCTTTCATTTGGGTGGGTTGTGTGAGAAAGTGCCCTCTTTCTCGTATGGTATGCACCCACTTTTTTGCTGAAGTGCTGATGTTCTTTGACTGAGTGTGCCCTAGGCTCCTGCTAATCAGGTACCCAGGTCCCATGGTCCTTCCCTAAAACTACATTAAAACCTAAACCCAATTGGTATGTCTGGCCACAAGTCATCCCCTGGTAAATGGTACCATAGGTATCCTGGGCACTGCGACCAGAGAAGGCCTCCAAGGGCTGCAGTACTTATTGTGCCACCCTTAGAGGCCCTGTACCCTGACACTCACACACTGCCTTTGCAGGCTGCATGTCTGGGTGCAGAACAAAGTGAAGAGTCAACATGGTACACATCCATGTGTGCCATGCCCACAGACCACTACCCTGGTATACATCAGTCACTCCTCTAGCTGGGTGCCCTATGCCAGTGGTGAGGGTACAGGTGCATGAGCCCTGTACCCCTACAGTACCCAGGTCCATTCCTTGGCACTGTAAGTGCAGTGCTGTCATTAAGAGTATATGGTGCTGGGAGTTTGTCATTACGAACTCCACAGCACCATAATGGCTACACTGAAGACTGGTGAGTTTGGTATCAAACTTCTCAGCACATTAAACCTACACTGATGCCAGTGTGGGATGTAATGTAAAATGCACCACAGGAGACATCTTAGAGATGCCCCCTGAAACTCGACCAACCTCCAGTGACCTGACTGAGTGACTGCCTAGGCTGCCACCACCAATCATGTTTATGGTAACCTGGGTCAAGAGCTTGCTGCTCTCGGGGGGCCTGAAACAATGCATATCATGGTACGAGGTGCCAAGCCTCCTCCCCCTGGATGGGCAGGGTTCACAAAGGAGAAGCTTTAAAGGCATGCCGCCTTTGTGAGCCTCTCCAGACCATTTGCTGCTTTCAGCAACTGGTCCCCACTGGTTCTATCCCCCACTTTGGGTGGGAGACCCGGTGGGAAAAACAAGTGAGGAAGAGAGGTGCGCCCACCTCTGCCAACTCCACCCCTAAGGTGGGGGAGGCGAGGTGACGCACAGCCTCGAGTCCCCACCATCTTGAGGATGGGGGGACCCAGCCAACCAGGGACAGGCTCCTGCCCCCCTCCCACTGGAGAGTGGCAGAATATGGGGTGTACACACCCCAGGAAAGGGACCCCTTGGTCCCTGCCCTTTATCTACCTGTAACACCCCTAAATGTAGTATTTAGGAGCACCCTGAACCTTCCTTCCTCAGGTCCAGCAACCACATGAAAGGAAGAGAAGTAGAAGGACGAGAAGGTGTGCAGAGCTAACAAGAGGATGACGCCCACCGTCTTGGCCCCAGCCCTACAGGCCTGTCTCCCCTCGAACCTGCTCCTGCGAAACCCAGGCGTGTCCAGCAGCCAGCAACCTCACAAAACCCAGAGGACCTGCCTGCCTTCACTTTCAGGACTGTTTCTCCCGTGAACACCGGATGTGTTTAAACTGCAGCTTCTGGTGCCAGCCCACACTGCACCCTCCTAACCCGGCCCGAGCTTGAGTGGAAAAACACCACGAGGAGGTCCCCCAGGCAATCCTGACCAGAGATCCGGCGACCCCCGACCTGCCTCAAGCCTCCAGACGACACCTGCATCCTCAATCCAGAGGACCCCTTTGTCGCGGCGACCAAAGCGGGAAAGAAAATCTGACATCCAAAGGCACCCCTGCACCCGAAGCACCACGGCCCTGTGTGCCCAACCCAGCGGTGCCTCGAAGTGGTGGTCGCTCCTGGAAGATCCTCATTCCCGAGCCTGCAGTGTTTCTTTGTCCTGGAGAATCTCCATTGAAACCAACAGGGCACCTGACCACAATAGAGCACCCTGCACCCGACTGCCCTAGTGCCCCTTAGGGTGCACCTTTGGTGCTACTTTGGTCCCCAACTTGCCCTGAGGTAAACCCTAGGAGCTTTGCTCCCACAACCCCATGGCCTGCTTGTCAGCAGCCACCAACTGTAGCCCCCCTATCCTCCTTAGGATAACATTGGGTCTCAACACTCTGTACCCAGCCGCCCTAGTGCCACTGAGGGTGCAACAACAGTGCATCACTGACCCTGAGAGACCCCTGAGTCTAACCCCAGAACCCTAACTCCAAAGACGGAGTACTTACCTCGAAACCGATAACCTGTTTTTACTCATTTTTTTTTTAAAATGTGTTTTTATTGCAGATTCAGAAAATGTACAATCGTTTGGTCCAACATTCCCACCTCCTACAGACTTCCTGCGCAGGTCGTAAATGAAGCATCACACAGCCATTTAGCCCACATCCCGGAGGCCGGGCGATAAACTGTTTTTCCTCATAGGATAACATTGACACTTTTTCTACCAAAAAGTTTCTGTCGACTTTTGAAAACTAAGAATATTCTTTAAAAATCGCACAAATAACCAAAACAATTCTCTCAGCTATTTGCAGCAAAGGTCCCAGTGCTGAATCTAGATATCCAGCCCTGAGAAGGAAAAGTAACGTAAAAGTAACTTACCTGTGAATTGAATTTCCTTCCGTAGGATAACATTGGTGGTTCTATGTGAAAAAGTTTTTGTCAACTTTTGAAATACAAGAATATTCTTTAAAATCATACATCTAACTAAAACGCCTTTTCTCAACTGTTTTCAGGAAATGTCCCGGTGCTGAAGCTAGGATCCAGCACTGTGTTAGAAAAAGTAATCAGAAAAGTAATGAACTGCATTTTACTTAAAAAGCCTATTGATTCCTATGTACTGAGTTTACTCAGTTTGTGCATTGCATTGCAACCCCTGCACACTAAAATTGGTACAAAGTCCTACTGTATTTTGAAAGTATTCAGCAACAGCATCTTATATCTGAAAAGTATTTTTATGCTTACCTGTACCAGGCTTGCTTGGTTCTAGAAATAAAACAACAGTATATTTCTTATACAAAAACAATTGGCCTAGAGTTCAGTTCTTGAGTGTGTGAATTCATTTGCTGACTGAGTGGGTATATCAAATGCTTAACACTGTCCTCTGATACTGCCTTACTACTCGACCAAGCAACCACTTTAGAGAGTAAGGTTCAATCTAACTTTAACCTCTGCCAAACCTCTGGGACTCTTGGACTCTATACATACTGCACCTCACTTTGGTGCAGTTTATATATAGAGCCAGTTTCTTACACAGTTCTATTGCCTTTCATTGCAAATGCATTATGAATAGATTGTGATGCAATAAAATAGTTAGGAAATTGAAACTTACAGATGTCATTGTAGAGACCCCAAAGATTATAAAAATGAGGAAACAAATTTAGGAAAATTATTTTTAAGACTAATTTACATGTATGGATGTTGAAAAATTTGTGGCAGTAGGTTATAGCTGTCAATTTCATGCAATAATACATTGGTGAAACATTTACTATTCACTTATTGTGAAATGATTCAATGCAATATATTTGATTCTAAATAAGTTGAATTCACTCAAAGCTTATGTATGCATTTTAAGCTTTAAATGTGTTCTTTCTTGAGCTGCAAATTTTCCCTTAGCAACCATAATAATTCATTGGTATTTCTGCAACTGTTGCACTATTTGTTCTGTGCATATTTCATTTTACATACAAGGGACATTCTTTCGAAGTTCACTGTGAGATGAGTCAGTGGGAAAATCAACTCCTACCCGATGCCATAGTCTATTACATTGTATAGTTCTTACAGTTGACAAACCTGTGAGGCATGGAAAGCCAAGTCATTCACATGAAGTGCCTGGGAAAGAATGTAGGAGTTACTAAATGTATTTGGTGACGACATAAGTAAACTAATCATCCAATGGACTGACTAGTGGAGTGACACCACATCCTTAAGGTGTAATAAGAACTATAAGAGAAGAAACCCCAAGTGAAGGGTGTCCTAAGCTGGCTATGTATATACTATACCAAAATGAGGTATAGTATGCACAGAGTCCAGTGGAACCCAAAAGGTAGGCACAGGTAAAAGTAAATTGTGGTAGTGTGGGCAAGCAGTAAGGCTTTATCAGAGGTTAGTGTTAAGCATTTTTTGTACACACTCAGGCAGCACATGATGTCACACACTCAAAGACTGAACTCAGACCAATTTGTATCAAAAATATTATTTACGTATATTTATTTTCTAGAACCAAGCAAGACTGGTACAGGTAAGTGTAAATGGTACTTTTCAAGGCAGTTTGAACAATACTAGCAAGCTGAATGAAAATGTCTTTGTTACAGGTTTGTAAATCTTTTCAACACACTGGAAATTAATGTTAAATTACTTTTGGGATTGCTTTATTGTTTATTTTTTCGACTCAGTGTGATATGCCTAGATATCACACTGGGCCGTTTCCTAGAGAAAAGATAAGAAAAGCAGTTTTTAGTTATTTGCAGTTATTCAAGTTCTCATACAGAACCAACTCCACAATTAGGACAATTTTCAAGGAAAAAGAGTCAATGTATTCCTATGGAGAAAAATGAAGTTAACGGTTTGCAGGTAAGTACTTGTTTGTGTGAGTTGGTATTCTGGAGTTAGAACCAGGGTTCCCCCAGGGTCGAAAATTCACTCTTGAAACACCCTCAGCTGCACTTGGGCGGCCGGGTGAAGAGCGCTGAGGCCCAATGTATCCTATGGGGGATAAGGGATCTCCGGTTGGTGGCTGCTCACGAACAGGCCACAAGGTTGTGGGAGCAAAGCTCCTAGTGTTAGGCTCAGGGCAAAGGTGGATCTGAGTTAGCACACAAGGTGCACCCGAAGGGGGGCCTGGTGCAGGGTGCAGTTTGGGTTTGGGTGCCCTGTTGTTTTCAATGGGAGTTGCAGGTTTTGGATTTTGGCTGCAGGGTCGGTCCAGGAAGACTTCCGGGAGGAACCAACAGCTGGGAAGATAAGTTGGAGGGCTCGGGATGTAGGTGCACCTCGGGTTCTGTTCTCCAGGGTGTAGGGTGGCTGGATGCAGCGGTGTATTTTGAGGTCGGATTTCATCGTACCGGGCCACTCGCGGTTGGGGGGTTCTAGTGGGTTCTAGTGGGTCAACACACGGTGGACTCGGACTCTGGAGCGCTGGGTACCTCGGGCCTGTAGGCGACCCGTGCAGTGGTGGTTCCAGGCGTCAGGTTTCTTTGTCCTCAGCAGGCTCAGAGTCTATTTTGGGAGTTTCTTTTTAACAGTGCTGCTGTTCACAAGAGATCTGGTCTTTGTTGAAGGCAGTCAGTCCTCCCTGGGTTCTGGAGGTTGCTGGCTGCAGGACAAGGTGACTTTTGGGGCAGGATCTCTGGAAACTGCAGACGGGCCGGTAGGGCTGGGGCCAAGTCAGTTCTTCTCTGCAGTGTCCTCTGCTGGCTGTCTTCTTTCGTGGTTCTTCTTCTTCTTAGGTTGCGGGAATCTGTCTTCTTGGTTGCCCCATAAATACTGTATTTAGGGGGCGTTTTAGGGGTCTGGAGGTCAGTAGCCAATGGGCTACTGACCCTAGGGTGACTACACTCTTGGTGTGTCACCCCACATTGGGGAGTGGGCACAGTCCCTAATTGTGAGTCATGGAAGGATCAACCAATGGTGGACTCAGACTCTGGAGCGCTGGGACCGGTGGTCCACTCGAATTCGGGCCGTAGACGACGGGTGCAGTGGTGGTTCCAAGCTTTGGGTTTCTTTGTCCTCAGCAAGCTCAGGGTCTATTTTGGGAGTTTCTTTTGAACAGAGCTACTGTTCACAGGAGATCCGGTCTTTGTTGAAGGCAGTCAGTCCTTCCAGGGTTCAGGAGGTTGCTGGCTGCAGGACAATGCGACTTTCGGCGCAGAATCTCTGGAAACTGCAGACGGGCCGGTAGGGCTGGTGCCAAAACAGTTCTTCTCTGCAGTCTCCTCTTGCTGGGCGGCGTCTTTCGTCCTTCTTCCTCTTAGGTTGCGGGAATCTATCTTATTGGTTCATGGCTGCCCCATAAATACTGAATTTAGGGGGCGTTTTAGGGGGTCTGGGCTACTGACCTTAGGGTGACTACACCCTTGGTGTGTCATCCCACGTTGGGGAGTGAGCTCAGTCCCTAATTTTGATTGGAGAGTGCCTGCCATCTGCAAGATGGCAGGTACTGAAGAGTCGGCTTCACTTCTCCTCCCCCACCTGAGGGGTGGGGTTGGCAGCGGTGGGCACACCTTCTGGGCTGTGCTAATTTTTCCCACCTTTCTTCCAGCCGAAAAGGAGGGGAGACAGGAAGGGGGCTGCTCCTAATAGCAGGAGAGGCTGGGGGTTGCATTTACAAAGGCGTGAAGGCCTTTGAAGCTCCCCTGCCACAGATGGTTCTTTCTGGCCTGGGGAGCAATGTTCCCTCTAATTTTTTTCCTCTGTGTATGGCAGTGGAGTGTCTCTGTGCGCTGCAACCATGGCTATGTGCGCCAGGAACCAGACCGCACGCGCGTGCAGCTCCAAATGTCACTCCTTTACTGCTTATGTCAGACAGCCGTTTTTGTTACTTGCAGTTTATAAGTTTAAATCCTAATATAGAACAGTGAGCTATTAACTATCAAAGAGCTGCATTTCCGTTCATTGCAATGGCAGAAACCCTACGACAGACCACCCGAGCGGAAGAGTAACATAGCTTTTGATTGTAAGAACTGAACGGTGTTTTTGAACAGTAAATAAGAAAAATTCAGCCTAAAATTAAAAAATCTGCATCAAGAGGAATAACCTTCAATCATGTTTTACTTTCAGATAAGTTAAAAAAACACAGACAAGGAACAGTAGGGCGGCCTATTCAAGGGCGTTCCTCAAATACTAAAATAGATGCCTAAATAACAGCCAACCACTATAACTCTCAAACCACAAAGTGACCAGCTAGAATTCAAGTTCTGCATGTTCGACCCCATACCTCATGCTATGCTGTAGGTACCACGAGGGAGAGGGGGTACCGCTTGCACCATACACACTGCAGCCTCGCAGAGTAACTACATTTAATACAGTTAGTGAGAGTGCGTGTGCCAGACTATGGGTGCGAATGCCTGAATGTGCGTGACTGGCGCATTTCCAGTATATAGCCGGCAAAATGTTGATAATTCTTTGCAAGTTAAGGGAATCCATGGTATGATGGTGCCTAGCATTTGAATAAAACTAGCTCAAGCATAATGGTGGCAGCTCCAGGCATCTATGGCACGAGGATGCCTAACCCTGGGATAATGCCACCGCCTCTTGCATAATTGTAACCCTCAGTATGTTGTGGTTATCCATGACTTGCAAGGGCTGTACATGCAAGGCAAAATCCAGCACTGGCAGCAGGAGTTGGGAGTCTTTACCTACGCTCAAACATGTTTTTGGATGTCTTCATCTATGACAGTGGCGGCTGGTGACATTTGAAAGTGGTGTGGCGTAAACCAATAGTCGTACTTAACTGCGGTGAGCGAGCGTAGAGAACATTTTGAAAAAAAGAGTGGGCAAATGGTGCATTTTCAAGTAAATTTGCGAGTGCAATCCCACTATTCGAACTCCTGCCTCATATTCGTCATTACTACTGAAGCCCTGCACCAAAACACAGTCAGACCACACCCACCCTACATTAAGATAAGGCCTTCCGCTACTACCACACGCTATACACAGAATGATCCCACGCACTACATCACAACAATGGCTGACACTACTACTACCCCAGTACTATGCAGTTAAAACGTCTCCCTCGTTCTCGCCCTGTTTCTCTCCAGCATTCTCCCTCGCTTGCTCATTTTCTATTGTTCCTCTCTGTCTCGCCTTCTTCCTTCCATTTTCTCACACCCTCATTTTCTGCACCCCACTCTCTATCTTTATCGTTCTCGTACTCTGTCAGCCTCTTCTCTCTCCCTCTCTTGCAATCCCTTCTGCCTCTAGCTCGAACATCTTTCTCTCAGCCTCACCTCGCAGTCTTGCTCACAGCTCTCCTTCTCTCGCCCCTTCTTCTCCCCCATTTCATCCTCCCTCTCCCTTAGTAACCCTCTATCTATCTCCTTCCTCTATTTTCTACTCTCTCTCTCTTTAACCCCCTCCCACCCTCTCTCTCGTTGCTGCAGTTGGAGTCACGTCTACGTACTTAAAGATGTCAGATAGGACTGTGCGTTCCTAATTTGAGTTTTGAAAATGAAGGGTAAACAATAGTCTTTCTGTTGAGGCCTGTCTGTGCACAGTCAAGGTAGTGAGAGGTGCCCTACCAGCTCTTTCATCAAAGTTGCTCTAATTATCATCACCGCCGTGACACACATGTGGGGACATTTTCCCTTTGAAATACTTGCTGTCTGACAAGAAAGTTATCTGCTATCACATGCAGATGGGTGCATTTGAGGAGGAGGCATTCACAGTCATTTAAGACGTATTTAGCTGTTAGTAGGAGGTTCTCTGCAACGCTGTGTAGATGTTCCCCAGGTACCAAAAAGTCCCACGTGGAAACACTGTTGGTTGGGGAGGAGACGTGTCCAGTGGGCCCAGGCTGTGGAAGGATGTTCAATTTCCTGCACGCCAGCCGGGCCGTAAGGCACCCAGGAATTCCTTGCTGTTCTGCTGCACATCATCTTGCTGCATGGCTGAGAGTTAAAGGAGAGGCTGGTGTTCGAGAACGGATGCCTCACCAGCAAACCCTCTAAGTGGATAATTCTATCAAGGCTTTTAGCAAGTCACATTTTAATATAATAATTTACTGCTACTGACAGTTAAAATGTTTATTACGAGAATGAGGAGGTGGCTCCAGCACAGCATAGCGCCATGCTGCAAATGTGCACACTAAAGTTGTTTGTCTGTGCTATAAATATAGGGCCATCTAATGCAGCAGTTTTGTCTAATTAATATAGTAGTTTTGTGGACTTATTAGTTCAAAAGATTTAATATCCCTACTTAACAGTACGAAGCAGCAGGCTTTAATTTTGCAGCACTAAGAGACTTGCTTAGTGAAAGTCACAGATAAGTCCTGTGATTAATGTTCCTACTGGAGAGAGGTCACAGTTTTCTCTACTGGCAGTTTTCACTCTCACCATAAGTAGTGTAGAGGGTTAATATGCCTGATATAAAGAAAGTCTGCCACCATTATAGAACTGTATTGTATGTGGATAGCACAGTGGGTTTCTGCTTTTGTGACAGAGATCCCTTTTGTACTTGCGGTTCAGCCACACCTGGAGCTGAGGTCGGGGTGGAGGGTGCTGATTATTTAAAAACTAAATAATAGCTTTAAAAGCACCTGCTGCAGAGTTCAACTTTCTTGTTGCACAAATGAGTGTGATTTCAGATTTTTGTCTGTTTTCATGGATTTCATTGCATCATTTTGGTGTCAAGAAAGAGTCACTTTAAGTGTCACACATTTAGTCACTGAATGTCTCTCAAAAGGTATAAATGGTCGCCTCGGTCTCTCGCAGTTATGTGGCGAATTGCTATTCTATTGAATATCATTTCCGATTGACGTGAGGAGAATAGTAATGTTAAAATGGATTGAGTTTGGGCTCAAACATTTGGAATTTTGCATTGAAATACCGAAGTCTAAAGGCAATTCCAAGGACTTTAATTATTAATATTTTGTCTGAGGGCTTGCGTATCAGATAGAAAGGTGAGAAACGGGTATCATAGTTGTATAAAATCAACATATGAACTTTAAACCCTGCCCCGGTTAAAAAGCACCATGTCTCTTTCAGCGACACACACAGGTGCTTTCATACACACTTTTACTTTCATATGGAGGCTTGTTACCAGTCTAGCAATTTAGCAAGACTGTAAATAATTGTATTTTATTGTTATCACTTGGCTCAATCACATGCATTTAGTCGATCCCAAAAGAATGTAGGGCTAGACCATAACATTTGAAGATGTACATTTTCGTTAAGATGACAGTAGTAACAACTTTAACACATTGAACAACCCCTCTAGCTCTATTGACTGAGTTTATTCCCTAGCTACACAGTTTAGAGGGTTATGGTGCATGCTTTAGATTTTTGTCTTCAGCAGGTCTTCGGTGATAATATACCTTTGGTAGTTAATGCACTTGCTACAGTGACCTTTGTGTAACCCTCTGGTCAAACATTTATATCAACATATTCTAGCACGTGCGTTGTTTGATGTGCTCACAGCAGAATACTAAAGGTAACCTGCGTGTCACAGGTTTGAATACCTGTAAGATAACTTACAGCTTATTTGTGCTTGATGGGGCAAACCGTGTATAAACTGCAGATCGCAAGATCCAATCCTCACTAAATAGCTCCTTGAATTAAGCTCCCACAACACATTGCTGCATGTAATCTCCAAGGCCTATGTTTGAATCATAGCTGACTCTTTCATTCTTCTTGGCACTTGCTCTTTAAACTCCACCTATGCGTTACAGCTAATTCTAACCATATGTTTGGTTACTTTCGCTTTCCTTTAAAAAATAGTTTTATCCCACATTGATTTTAAACTTGCTGTATGCTTTTGTTTGTAAAGAACGGTGCGGGGCAGATTGCGGGATAAGTATTCATGCTAATCACAGCTCCTTCAAGAGCTGTGATTAACATGAATACTTAGACAAAAGCCCGCAATCTTCCCCGCACCGCTTTTTACAAACAAAAGATTAGAGCAACTTTAAAAACACAGCGTTTACCTTCAGAAAGTACACACTGGGTTTTTTAACTTGCTCTAATCTTTTGTTTGTGAAACGAGGTGCGGGCCGGGTAAGATTGTGGGCTTTTGTTTAAGTATTCATTTTAATCACAGCTCATGAAGGGGCTGTGATTAGCATCAATACTTAGACAAAAGCCCACAATCTGCCCCACAAGTCCCAACAGCCGCAAGCCCCCAAGCCCCAAAGCCAGCCTTACCTGTACTCCCGACTCTTCCACCGAAATACAGAGCGACGCGACTATTTCGTGGGATGTGTGTGTGTGTGCGCGCTGCACATACGTAAGTGCGCGCTCACCTTAAGAGAGGTGCGCGTGCGCACGTTAGCGGGAACAGTGCTGGGGAGGTGTGACCACCTCGCCCAGGAATGGCTTTGTTTCTGGGCTCAGGAAGCGAAGGCTCCCATCCCAGGGGTCCAGAAAAATGTCTCGTGGTGGCAGGCTGGTGAGTACCAGTCAGGAAACCCACACAAAGCTATTCATTTTTCAGGGGGCATCTCTAAGATGTCCTCTGAGTGCATTGGTCAATAAATCCCACACCGGCATCAGTGTGGGTTTAATGTGCTGAGAAGTTTGATACCAAACTTCCCAGTTTTCAGTAAAGCCATTATGGTGCTGTGGAGCTGGTAATTACAAACTCCCAGCACCATATATTCTTAATGGCATTACTACACTTACACTTACAATGTCTAAGAATTAGTCTAGAGTTTCCACGGCTTGGGCTGCCTGGGAGGCAGGTCTCGGTGTCGCCCTATAGCCTGACCAGCGCAAACGAATCGGGGCATTGACCCGTACGGTATCATGTAATGCACGGTTCAAACTCATCCATTTCAATTTTATGCACCGCACCTATATGACCCCGATATCCTTACACCGCATCTCAAACGACAGACGGGACGACTGCCCTAGATGTGGACTGGGTGGAGCGGGTTTTCTCCATCTGGCCTGGGAGTGCCCGCCGGTGGCGACCTTCTGGGGACAGGTGGTAGGGCGCATCCGGAGGCTAACGGGTCTCCGGATCGCCTTGGATCCACTACATTGTCTGTTGACCCTGGTACCCAAGCCTAAAAAGAGAAAGTTGTCCTATAAGCTGTTGCAGCTACTATTGGTGCTGGCAAGGAGCAGGGTGGCTATCACCTGGATGGGAAGTCGAGCCCCGGAGCTGTCATTCTGGCTTAGAGACTTCAAGGAATGGTCCCTGGCGGAGGAAACAGATATGCAACACACACGTAGGGATGAGAAGCTGCAAGAGGACCTGTTGGCGTGGCGCATGATGTGTGCTGTGGGGTCTGTAGATAGTGACCCGGATGCCACCAGTGCTGAGCTGTTCACCCCGCAGGGGTCGGACTCCGGGGAGGAGGTGGATGGGAGTGGGGATGGTGGGGCTGCTAGGAGCTAGTGTCTTGCTAGTACCGCACGTATAACCTCTGTAAATATGTGATTTGCTTTGAGTCCCAAATCTGTGTTTGATTTTGATTTGATAACTATGCCCGGATGGGCCCTGACGACCTGAACGGAATGTATATGCCTGTGTCCTCACTGATGCCGAGTTTGTAGGCGAGGGAAAGTTTTTGTTATTCCTGACTTTTATTGAAGTTTTCATTTTGTCATGTGTTTCCAAACAATGGAAAAAGAAAAAAAGTGATGATGTACTTTCACCTGCCCGTACAAACGGCATGTGTATTGCTTTACCATGACTACGGAGTCCATGTTCCTGGTACCATGCTGCCGCCCGGCCCCCGGGATGTGGGCTGAATGGCTGTGTCCTATTGGTTAACGTCCGGGTCCTCGAATCAAGGATGAGCCATGTCCTGGTTTACTCCGATGTATGTTCTTGCATCACACTCAAAATAAAGTATTTTTTAAAAAAAGAATTGGTCTAGACACTGTAGGAGTACAGGGCTCATGCACCTGTACTCTCACCACTGGTATAGTGCACCCAGCTAGTGAGGTGGCTGACCTATGCTAGGGAAGTGGTTTGTAGGCATTGCACAGGGATGTGTGCCATGTCGACTCTTCACTTTGTTCAGCACCAAAACACGCAGCATTCCATGGCAGTGTGTGTGTGTAAAGGTACAGGACCTCTAAGGGTGGCATGATAAGTGCTACAGCCCATAGAGGCCTTCCCTGGCCACAATGCCCTTAGTACCTATGGTACCTTTTACAAGGGACTAACATGTGGCCAGAGAGGTGCCAATTGGGGGTACACTGAACCGTTCTGGGAAAGAACACAGGCCCTGAGAACCTGATTGGCTGGGACCCAGGGCACATCAAGTCAAAGTGCATCAGTAGTCTGGCAAAAAGTATGTGGGGGGTTTACTGAAACAGAAACCCAGCTTCCTACACAAGCCTCCCTCCCCACCCCCACAGCCCAAAGGCCAGGAGACTCAGACAAACCTGGGAGAGTCTTCCTAGTCTTTCAGGCGAGGAAGAGTAGAGGAATTGGTTTGAAAGTTGCTGGGCCTACTCTGCCTTACATCCTGTTGTGTAGTTCCTAGGAGTTCCCCAATACCTGCTCGTTTTGGATGACCCAAACTGAGGGCTTAGTGTCCCAACTGCTTCCGGACACCCCCACAGGATATGTCAGCCGTTAGACCAGCTAGCTCTACAGTGCCACTACCACTTCCCTGTTTTATACAGAGGTGTAGGGAGTCTCTGGCAACCACTGAACATGACAACCCTGATTCCTCGGGGATCATGGAAAACAGTACAGTATGTTTCGCTCAGACACTCGTGCTTGCTTTCTCTCAGAAAATACACAGATTGCCAATTAGGACTTTTCAATAAGAATTTATCAGTCCAGCTACAGCCTGGTGTAAAACATATGTGCCGCAACAATCAGAAGACAGAAGAATACAAAAGAGATTGCTAGTAACAATATAGTGAATAGTAGATACATTGCCACCATAGTGCTAATAAGATGAACAAAAACAGTTCAGATAAAAACAGTACCACTTGCATATACCTAAAATGCGCTCTCTTAGTAATTTGCTAAAAATGTACCTAGCCTAACCTGGATGTGTAGGTGTATGTATGGGCAGCCAAGAAACCCCTAGGGAAGAACCAGCCCCCCTCACCTGCTGGTTTAGAACAAAGGACAGAATAACAATAGGAGAGGTAGGGAGATTCAGGCACACTCTCTTAGTCCCCGGTTATCGTACATAAACAAAAGAAGAGAGGTTAAATGTGTCTCAGAAGCCACAGAGACGGAGCGATGCAAGGAAGGAATTACACACCCAATTTGGGTAGATAGGAAATCCCTCACACACCGACCTAGTCAGTGTCATGCTTCATCATAGGGCCCCACCAAAAAGGCCGAGTGCCTCTTGTGTGTGAGATGACGCCAGAAGACTGCTGAGCTGGTTGTGTGAGTGGGCGTGCAGTGAGGTATATAGATAAAAGTGCCTAAAGAGTATCTCAAAACAAAAAAAAATTATTGTTAGATCCCTAAGACACGGTTAAAAGGTTCTTATGTGTCTGAATTTACAGCCAAAGGTAATGGTTTGGTTTAATTCAGAAATTACATTAAGTCAGTCAACATGTTTCAGCCTTTTACAGTGGTGTTAATTTACCTAGGCATTTATCAGGACTAGTGTAAACATCGGCGGTATGGACTCTCTAATCGTCCACCCTAACCTGGGGACGTGAAAGTGAAAAAGTAAAAAGTGTAGTAAAGTGCAAAAAAGGGGGGGTAAGGAAGAGCAAATAGCCCGTTCCTAAAAAACTCCTGATTTAGGAGTATTTCTGCACCTGTAAAAGAAAAGACACAGACAAACATAAAAGACATACACACAATTAATAGTAGGTATAGGTCAGGTTGTTTGTCCAGGGTGCTCCAAAGCTGTGGCAAAAATAGTGTTAGCAAATAAACATTAAAGTTATCACCATCCGTATAACCCTGTAGGGATGATACCACTAACTCTAGGGAGTGAAGTGGAAAATAAGTGCTTAGAACACGCTAAATAGCTAGAGGGGGTTAAAAACACATATAAAAGTACTCCATAGGAACGATCAATGGACCAAAGGTCTGTGACCCCACCAGATAGTTCGTAAACTCAAACAGTTATCTCACTTTAGGTTATGGCGCTAGCTGCACCATGGGTCTCGGGAGGGGGGTAGGAGCGTACCTGGCACACCCTGTAAGTAAAAGGCAGAGGTTTAAGTACATTAGATCGGGTTTACTTAGCTCGATCGTGTAGGTCGCGTTGGATGAAATGGTTTCAGGAACTCACGCCCTCAATGCTCGCCACCCGCTAAGCACCTAGCTTAACCTCTGAACCGGACCCCGACGATGAAGAGCGGTGCCGGTTATCATGTTTAAAAGGCATTCCTCGTTGCTCCGTGCACTTCCGGGTGGGCGTGGTTGGGCTGAAACAAGGCTTGGAACGCACTGGTCGATTGCCGGTGGGCGTGGTCGCACTGAAAATGAGGCTTGGTTGGCGGCGGCCAATGGAAACAAGCTGACAAACGTTTCCATGGTAGCCGGTCAACTACTTTCTGACGGGGACGTTGATTAAAGCTTTGTTCAATCAAGAAGCCAGGCTGACAATGCCATGCTGCAGCTTGGATACCCCATGATCGAGAAAGGGGAATGCGCTGCGCTGTGAAAAAGGTCACAAGGGGCGGATTACCCTAGGCTTGGTCTGATTGATGGGTGACATGCAGTCCAAGCGCCAGTGCTAAGAAAAAAGGGCTGATGAAAGTAATCATAGTCCCACTAAAGGTAACCTGCGTGTCACAGGTTTGAATACCTGTAAGATAACTTACAGCTTATTTGTGCTTGATGGGGCGAACCGTGTATAAACTGCAGATCGCAACATCCAATCCTCACTAAATAGCTCCTTGAATTAAGCTCCCAAAACAAATTGCTGCGTGTAATCTCCAAGGCCTATGTTTGATTCATAGCTGACTCTTTCATTCTTCTTGGCACTTGCTCTTTAAACTCCACCTATGCGTTACAGCTAATTCTAGCCATATGTTTGGTTACTTTCGCTTTCCTTTAAAAAATAGTTTTATCCCACATTGATTTTAAACTTGCTGTATGCTTTTTTTTGTAAAGAGCGGTGCGGGGTAGATTGCGGGCTCAGTATTCATGCTAATCACAGCTCCTTCAAGAGCTGTGATTAACATGAATACTTAGACAAAAGCCCGCAATCTTCCCCGCACCGCTTTTTACAAACAAAAGATTAGAGCAACTTTAAAAACACAGTGTGTACCTTCAGAAAGTACACACTGGGTTTTTTAACTTGCTCTAATCTTTTGTTTGTGAAACGAGGTGCAGGCCGGGGAAGATTGTGGGCTTTTGTTTAAGTATTCATGTTAATCACAGCTCATGAAGGGGCTGTGATTAGCATCAATATTTAGACAAAAGCCCACAATCTGCCCCGCAAGTCCCAACAGCCGCAAGCCCCCAAGCCGCAAAGCCAACCTTACCTGTACTCCCGATTCTTCCACCGAAATACCGAGCGACGCGACTATTTCGTGGGATGTGTGTGTGTGTGCACGCTGCACATACGTAAGTGCGCGCTCACCTTAAGAGAGGTGCGCGGGCGCACGTTAGCGGGAACAATGCTGGGGAGGTGTGACCACCTCGCCCAGGAAAGGCTTTGTTTCTGGGCTCAGGGAGCTAAGGCTCCCATCCCAGGGGTCCAGAAAAATGTCTTGTGGTGGCAGGCTGGTGAGTACCAGTCAGGGAACCCACACAAGGCTATTCATTTTCAGGGGGCATCTCTAAGATGTCCTCTGAGTGCATTTGTCAATAAATCCCACACTGGCATCAGTGTGGGTTTAATGTGCTGAGAAGTTTGATTCCAAACTTCCCAGTTTTCAGTAAAGCCATTATGGTGCAGTGGAGCTGGTAATTACAAACTCCCAGCACCATATATTCTTAATGGCATTACTACACTTACACTTACAATGTCTAAGAATTGGTCTAGAGTTTCCCCGGCTTGGGCTGCCTAGGAGGCGGATCTCGGTGTCGCCCTATAGCCTGACCAGCGCAAACGAATCGGGGCATTGACCCGTACGGTATCATGTAATGCACGGTTCAAACTCATCCATTTCAATTTTATGCACCGCACCTATATGACCCCGATATCCTTACACCGCATCTCAAACGACAGACGGGACGACTGCCCTAGATGTGGACTGGGTGGAGCGGGTTTTCTCCATCTGGCCTGGGAGTGCCCGCCGGTGGCGACCTTCTGGGGACAGGTGGTAGGGCGCATCCGGAGGCTAACGGGTCTCCGGATCGCCTTGGATCCACTACATTGTCTGTTGACCCTGGTACCCAAGCCTAAAAAGAGAAAGTTGTCCTATAAGCTGTTGCAGCTACTATTGGTGCTGGCAAGGAGCAGGGTGGCTATCACCTGGATGGGAAGTCGAGCCCCGGAGCGGTCATTCTGGCTTAGAGACTTCAAGGAATGGTCCCTGGCGGAGGAAACAGATATGCAACACACACGTAGGGATGAGAAGCTGCAAGAGGACCTGTTGGCGTGGCGCATGATGTGTGCTGTGGGGTCTGTAGATAGTGCCCCGGATGCCACCAGTGCTGAGCTGTTTACCCCGCAGGGGTCGGACTCCGGGGAGGAGGTGTTAAAATCTAGTTTGCGACATCAACATTATCGGCGCCATCTTGTCCTTTTTTAGGCTCATTTGTGCGCGTAAGTGGCAGCCATTTTGAATGCCATGGCCTCTCTGCCCACTGCCGATAGCCAGCACGTCTTTCTCTCTCTCTCCTAACCCCGCAAGCATCCCCCGCACGCTGACGGCCCCCGCTCTCACATGCTTAGGCCATAAAACTCCCTTCAGCGCAACCCTGCCTCGGAACCACATCCCGTTCCCAGCTAAACACCTCCATCCATTCCTTTCATGATCCCGTATCTTTTGATAAACCCCCCTCTCCTCTGTGCCCGATTGTCTTGCTCGTTCCCAGGCCGCCACCTGGCCCTGCGGATGCAGTTTATTGCCCCCATACAGTAGGAAGCTTCCCCCATCAAAGGATCCACAACTGATCAAAGCCCCCACCCCATGAGATCCGATCAGCCGCATGCATTCCGGGAATCGGCGGAATGTCCAGCTGCGCGACAGTCATCACCTGTTTAGACCGGGGTGGGGACTTCTACTGTAAATGTGTGTGGGAACGGGCTTGAAGCGGGGATTCCGAGGATGTCTTTCCGTACATCAAAGTGTTGACAAAGATGTGTTTCATGCAATAAAGCCATAAACCTGTGTATAAGAGGCCAGGCCTCAGAGATGCGGTTAGAGCACCTCGAGAAGATACCCTGTTGTCTGATTTGATGTGTTCTGCTCCGTCGGAATAAACTCCTGTTTCCTGCCTTCCAGTCTCCAGTGCCTGCCTCTTTGTTTGATAGATTCGATTGGTATGAGAGGCGGTTAGCGCCGGGCAATACTTAGAAGGTTCTTGGTCGACATCGGCCCTACCTTTTTCTACAATTTGCGCCCAACGTGGGGCCCATCAGTGACACGTGGATCCAGTGGTAGAGGTCCTGCTGACAGAGTGAACGACTGCAGCGATCGGGAGAGCTCCGGTCCGATAGACCCTCGTCTGACAGCCGATCATCCGAACTTCACCGGTTCCGAACAGACCTCTCTCGAGTGATCTACGGTCCTGACTGGGAACCATCAGGAGTGCCGCGACAGTTACGGAGAATAGAGGACGATCGGGCGCTGGATGCGGAAGACGAGAAACTGTCCATGCGGTCCGGGTAAGGTCGTGTAACACGACAAATTGCGAAACAATTGTTTGATTGTTTGGAAAATACTAGTATTACTCTTCGATTGTTGGTTCTTTTTGAGATCTTCTCTGTCTGCAAACGGGGAAGAATAGAAATATTCTCTCTTCCTTTGCAGATAGTGAAGGGTAGGTAACGCGGACTTTTGTCCCCCGTTGTAACCCGTTGTGCCTATTTTTCTCCCCACTGGTTGATTGATTGCCCGAACATTGATTGTTCGAAGCTCGTCCTTTTGAGATACTCTCTGTCTGCAAATGGGGAAGAATAGAAATATCCTCTCTTCCTTTGCAGATAGTGAGGGGTAGGTAACGCAGACTTTTGTCCCCCGTTGTAACCCGTCGTGCCTATTCTTTCTCCCCACTGATTGATTGATTGTCCGAATATTGACTGATCGAAGTTGGTTCTTTGAGATATTCTCTGTTTGCAAATAACGTAGAATAGAAATATTCTGTCTAGTCTTTGCAAGTAGTGAAGGATAGGTAGTGCGGACCTTTGTCCCCCGTTGTAATCTGTCATGCCTATCTTCTCCCCACTGATTGGTAGTTGGTTCAGCCCGGACCGCTTATTAGAGATGAACCATCCAGCTCCACTGGAAGGCACCCCTAATAAGGACATGTTCATGAAGCATGGACTAATCGCTATAGCCTATAGCAAGCTATGGCATAAATATACTAGAAAGGATCAGGAAAGTCAGTGGCCACTGATAGGATCCTTCGATGATGATAAAATAAACACGCTGGAAACAGCCCTTCGTAACAATAAGACAACGCCCACTATGCTCGATAGTCTCGGCATGTGGCGCAAAGAAACAGAACAACGTAAGAAGAGAGACGAAGTCAGATTAGAGAAAGAACCACAAAAAGCAGCTCGCCTAGCTGCCAGAAAGTTAGAGGAAGAGATAAAGGAGAGAGAGGAAGCCAAACGGAAGCAAGAGTCCGAAACCTCGAGTCAGTGTCCTGTAAGAACACCCTCTACGCTCTACCCTGAGTTACCCTCGAAACAGCGAGCCAACGATGATCTATTACTAGGTCCTCCGATCATCTACATGCCCCCTCCTTATGCCCCTTCCCAACCCTTAGTACAGCACCCGCCACCCCCAAGCACAGACGAGAATAGTACCAGGGCCTCGGTCCTCATGGCCTCCGCGCCGGCCGAACCCCTCGTACTCGATACAGCGCAAGCAGCAGTATTAGACGACCCTGAGGCCCGAAAGACAGATTCCACTAGAATGAATAGGTTGAGTAAGGATGAGCGAGCAGGGATTGACAAGATAGTAAAGACACTAGTAGAACGAAAGGAGAGTGAGGAGTACATAATGGATATGTTCAACTCATATGCTGGGAGCCACAGACGTCACTTTGTCGTACAATTATGTTACCATGGCCTAAATACTTATGAGGACCGATACAGAGACAAAGGTCCCGAGAGCCTAACGACTCTATATAGAAAAGTTGATATCGGGGATGAGGGCGAGTGTGACGTGACGGACCTCCTCGCGCGTACGCTTGAAGTTTTCCGCCACCTCACTGAACAGGGGTTGGAAGCTAAACCTACGACTCCTGTAGCGACCGAACCTCGAATAGAACAAGCTAGCGCCATGATGCCTATAAGGGAGGCTGCTCCCTACTGGGTTCCCCCACGAGGTCAGGGAACACACGATGATGTTAACCATCAAGATGCAAAAGGGAGGGTAGTTTATAACTGGGTCTACCAACCATGGGATCGGCAAGATATTCTGACGTTCCGAAAATCTCTGCCCGATTTACGGAAAAACCCCACTGCCTTTTCTTTATACCGAACTAGGTACAGCCTTAGGTTCAATGATTATGACCCTAGCTGACATCGATTTGTTTTTCGGGTTATGTCTGCCAGCTGATGTGTGGAAGCAAATCCGGAAAGTCGACCACCTTGAGCTGTTCGGACATACCTGGTCACAACTCGATGGTATAGATAGACAACGAGAGCCTGGACAGAAACCTTTGAAATCCATTTTAGAACTCCCAGACAAAATTGTGCAGAAACTGAAAACCCTGATCCCAGAAAAGAAAGTGGACTGGTCGATAGTAACGGCCTGTTGCCAGAAACCCCAGGAAGACGTGTCAGAATACTTCTCCCGGTTTGAAACGGTGTTCTCCGATTACAGCGGCCAGGACATGACCACTGCAACCGGACACCATCTGTTTGTCCAGAACTATGTTAAAGGTCTGTCGCAGGAAGTCTCTCAGAAACTGCAAGCTAGCGAAAGTAGTTGGGCAGGCTCCAAACCCGCGGCTATCCTCCAGATGGCCCAGTATTATGAGCATCAGAAAAATGAAAACGATAGGGCGACTGAGAAAAAGAAAAAGGACTTGAAGGAGAGGGTGATGATCGCACAGTTGCAGGGGGTGACTACAGGACGAGAGCAGTACAAGGGAAATTACCAGTCGAATGCGCCTAGAAACCCACCCCCTAAAGACCGTACACCCGCACCCTATGTTGGACGTAAAGATATTGGTGAGGACCAGTGTGCATTTTGCAAGAGATTCGGCCATTGGAAATCCCAGTGTCCGGTCCTGTTAGAGATGAATAAGAATAGGGACACCAGAGATGTAGCGGGTGGACCAAGAAATAGAGGACAGGGACGAGGGTCCACGAATGACACAAATAACGACAGGTCAGGCAGGCCGAACACATTTGACCGTCCCCGACAGAATCAGTACCAACAGTCTGACTGCGACGACGCCCACGACTTCGCATAGGACTGCCAAGGGAAAGGGAGGGATCCAGTCGAGCTCTATGTTGACCAGCAAGGTCCTTATGTCACCGCTAAGGTCCTGGGTACGAAGTCTCCATTTCTGGTAGACACTGGCGCAACACGTAGTGCGTTATTTAAACGACTGATTCCAAGGGCACCCTTGTCTGGCTCACTTGTAACATCGATAGGTTTCGATGGAACGCCCTCCACTAACCCCTTGTCCACACCGATCTCCTTTGACTTAGAAAATAACATCACTGACACGACGTTTTTGCTTTCATCCAACACCCCTGATGCCATTATGGGACTTGACTTATTGAAACATTTCCGAGCTACCATCAGGTGTTCGCAAGACGGAGTTCGGGTCTTTCTGTACGATAACCCGGCTCTGCTCAGACTTTGTCCTTCCCGACGCATGTTTTCCATCTCTGACGCTGACTCGTCCCTACTTGACACTCTACCTCCGTATCTGTGGGCCAAAACTGACTCGGACATAGGACGCATGATGATCGACCCAGTGCACATAACTGTTCGACAGGACGCAATACTCCCAAAACTTCCACAGTATCGGATATCGCCCGAGGGCGAGAAGGCATTGGTAAAGATTATTCAGTCCCTGATAGATGCAGGAGTGGTAGAGGAAGTAGTTAGCAATGTTTGCAACAGCCCTATCCTGTGGAAAATGAGCCCGCATTACCATCGATGCCCAGGCCGCTGGCGCAAACCGCCTCTTAGTTCCCATGTTGAATAATTACCAAATAAAGAGGCGGGCGCTGGAAGCAGGAATCAAGAACAGATTTTAATTCTCATGAGGAGAGCCAGTCATTTCGGACACGAAACACAGTGTCTTTCGGGAGGTGCTCTAACAAGTGAGCTGAGACTCTTGCTTTTATATCTTACAAAACACTTGATAAAACAATCAGGACAGTATGACGCAAAAGAAAGACATCCCTATAATCCTCGTGGTGATCCTACTCCACATACGTTCACAATGGGGACCCTTGACCTGCTGATAAGAGGGGAGGGCAATCACGCAGCTGAGTGTTTCGTAGGATGTGTACGCCTGATCATGGCCCAGGGGGTGGGGTGGCTAGGCATACAATAAGGGCAGTAAATGGTATCTCCTGGCTTAGGCGATGGCCTCGGACATGTGTGGTCAGCCGGACTCGGGGGAAGGGGTCATCAAAGGAGTGGTATTCATGCCTGCGTGGACAATCGAGCGCGGAGGGAAGGCTTGTCAACAGAGGGGCATTCATGGAAGGGAAGGAGGTGTTGGTCAGGCGCGCCCGTGACTCTCAAGGACAGGGCCTTGCGGAAGAAGAGGGTTTATGACTTGCTCATGTGAGGAGAAGGAGGGGGTCAGGGTGCGCGCAGGGCCAGGGTCGCACAGAGAGAGAGGGAGAGAGAGATCCTATGACCTGTACATGAGAGAACAGGGGCAGTCAGATACAGCTGGGGGGGGGCTATGTCAGCTGAGGCGAAGGATGCTTCTTTGAGAGGGAAATGGGGAATGCCTGGGTCAAGCAGGAGGGTTGCCTTTCACATCAGGATCGCGCAAAGGGAAAGGGTTTCATGGTCTATACATGAGAGAGGGGGTGCAAGATACGCGCAGGAGGGAAGCCGGGGATTCCAATGGGTAAAAAGGCCATGGTGCCTAGAATGGCTGTACGTATGCATAGGGGTACGGGTTCTTACTGGCAGGGTGATACGGTCAATAATTTACAGTATCCATGGTGCCCACAGGGAGAGGAGTGGGAGAAGAAGGGAAATGAATGCTGTCTATGTACATCAATTTCGTCAACTTTCACAGTCGCCCCTTTTTACATAACAGCAGTCATTTTTGCAACTGATGTGATTACAGGTAGACAAGCATCGTTGACGAATTAGCACTTTGTCGATACTAACATGTGGCGTACAATCATAGACAGTTAAGGTGATGGGAAGAATGCAGTACATAGGAAATTACATTTTCGTTGTGTTCCTGACAATTAAACGCACTACATAGCATAAATCTTTCTGACTTAAAAAATGTGACCAATGAACAGTTTTGACCAGGTAGTTGAGAGCGGAATTCAGTTCAATACACAAGATCTCTTCGTCACAGTGTCTTTTCATCAGCGAGCCATCACTGGTAGGCTCTAATCCGAGTACTTTCGTTGGCGCTGTTGAGCACCGGCGGTGGAGCTATAGGTCCAGCTCGGTTCTATCCTTACGCGTTGCAGGGTGCGGTCAGTCCTCTGCTGTTAGACCACAGTCCTGTTCCCTAAACAATCCGTTCGGCGGCGCCTTATGCTCGGCACCTATAGTTCTGTGGCAACACCCTATTCCCATATGAATGCAGCTCTTTCCTTTGGCAAAAAGTCACGTGGGAAAGTGGGTGAATGTTGTTCAAATAGTCGATAGGAGAGAGAGAGAGCGCGGAGTTGGGTCAGAGTTCCTGGGACACACAAAAGGGACCAAGGGAGCAAAGGATAACAAGCAGGCAGGCCCATCAATCGGGCCCAAAGAAGGCGGACGGAGACTCCAGGCACACGTGGGTTAGCAGTCGGAGGGCTTCAAGGCGGCCCGTCATTTTTCATTTTCCACGTTGAAATTGCGGTCTCGTCCCGTGTCTTGTTGCTCTGCAGCTCCACCTCTGGTCGATGTCATACGTGTCCCAAGATCTGCAGTCAGGCTGAACGTCACATCTGACCCATCTCCTTCGGTGATCGTGAATCTTTGAATAGGTACAAGACAACGTTTTAGAGAAATGGCAGAAGAAGACATCTACGCATATGAATTCCTCCCTCAATTCTACGCATTTGAGAGTTTATGCTCATCGGTCACAGTCAGAGGTCTATTACCAAGCAGTGCATGTGTCAGCATTCCTACTGAGTTTATGGCAGGTTTATTCATTGTCCTGTTTATAACTCACGTGAGAATAAAATGACATTTCCATCAACTGTGCGTTACATCATATTCAACATTACAGAGCATTTCCCTTCAGGACTGGCTAACATTTTCAGACAGGGCGGGGGGTGCCATCATCGACAGTCGGGTAAAACAAGATTTCCTCAAGGGTCAACAGCTACTCATGGTCATCATGTTTATATCCGGGACAGCAACTGGGTTCTATCAAAAATGGGGCGGGGATGCTTCGGGCGCTTGCGCTTGGGTGCAAAAAGGGGGTGGGGCAATCTGGGCATTGGGGGTTAATCTAGACGTTGGCGTTCGTCTCTGAAGAACAGACATAGGATGCCATTGACATACAGTTCCCCTATGAATAGCCAGATTTGGGGGACCTTAGCCGTCTTACCTGTCCTTTCCTTTTCAGCCAATTCAAGTTCATCTATTTTGCAGAAAGGAGAGGCAGTAACATGGCGAGATACAGTCATTTTAGTTTCGGTCAATTTCGCTGAACACCTTCGCGTTCAATATGTATCAAATCAGACTGGTGCCGGTGGGGCACAATTTTACCAAAAAGAGGGAGGGAAAATAGGGAGACTCTCATAGAGAGTGAGAGTCGTCCGCAATCTAAACGAGCCATTCGGTACACGTATGACATGTAAAGAGAGAGAGAGAGAGAGAGATAAGGGGGTGGAGAGAGAGAGAGAGAGAGAGAGAGACGTGTACGAAAATAGGTCATTTAGTGTGCTCACAACACAGAACAGCAAAGGTCAGGTAACATGCAGATACAGACAGAGGGGAGACATAAATTCGTACGTTACACACACACAAACTCAGACAGGGAAGACGGCACATGTATTACACATATACAAGACATTCACGACAAGACAGGAAACAATTGTTAGTCTACAAGATCTGTTTTTATATATATCCTACGTATCTTTACTATCCTATTTATCTACGTGCTTAGCTCTTTCTGCCCTTCCCCCCTTTCCCTTCTCGCTTGTCACGCCTGCGAGCATTCCCAATTACCAATACTCACACCTCGGTTGGTTGATCAGAAATTAACCTGGTCGCGCTAGTTACCCATGGTTGGATCTTAAACCATTTTTCTGTTCCCTCCTTTGGTGGGAAGTTCTCCAGGCTGAGGCAACGGCAAGTATTGATCGGGAAAACAGTCGGACAGCTTGGCTATATCTGTAAGAGTGTGAGAAAGGGGGCAGTGCATTTTGAACATCGGCAACATTTCTAACTTCCTAGGCGGGTGGTGCCGTGGCAACCCTTACCCGTACAATTTTTCTTTGTCCTTTCCCTACCTAGTCAAAACGTCCAGTTACATTATTTAACGCGTCGTTTCTAGTCAATTTTTTTTCGTCATTCAGTACTTGTCCAGTTTCTATGTCAGTCCATCCTCCCGTTGCTATGTTCTAAGGAGGAACAGTCATTTTTAAGTCTACGTCTTTTTAAAAAACTTTTATTTGTCATAAGGACCATGCTCATATTCCCTTCTTCCCCTTCTCATTGGCGGTTCGGTCATCGTCCTTCCATACATCAGCCAGGGTTCCGACGTGACCTGCAGAAGGGAGGAGAAAGAAGGGGTGGGGGGGCAATATTCAAACCTCATCAGCATGCAGTAATCCGGAAATGTTTTTACCTACCACATACTCGACCTATCTCCACGTAGTGCATTTCTCTACCATCACGGCGTTTAAGCCCAGAGGGACCAGAAATGTCAGACAGATAATCATTGACGATCTGCGCATCTACATGAGTTACTTGGTCGTAACCCCTTTTGATCGGGTACAAGGGTGGCGGTCAGGTGGCATTTCTGTGGTGTCGTTTTTAGGTCTTCTAAAGCACTTTTCCGGCTGCCTGTGACACATAGTGTGGCTGCTAAATATCGGGTCCTTTTTAACCTCTAACCTTCATCATACTTTCTCGTTGCTCACAGTAGTAATACATTCAAAACTCATTAATGCAACCGCTACAAGTATGCTTTCGTTTTCAAAATACTTTTAATAAAAAGTGTTGACGTATAAATACAGGCCTACAACCCAGTGGACTAGCCACGGAGCAGATTGGAACTGTACATAGGAAGAACAAAGCTGGTGGCAGTTCATTGCATAAAGTGCGGCAGTGCAATAAAATCGTATTAAACTCCCCTACAGAGCAAACATGATGCATGTCAGTAATTCATCTTTAGTAAATTCATAAATACATTATCCAATGTTCATTCATTACCTAAATTACACCAATTCATTTTCCAACTCATAATCAGTACCCACCCTAAGTCAATTCATTGTCCAAGCACATACTCAATATCCTTCATATCTACTTTCATTATCCAAAACGTTATATATATATCTCGGGGCAAAAAGCTTGCGCAATCAGGGTGCAACAAAGTTCATTAAAAACGTCTCATTTTGTGTCGGCGCCATTTTGGGTGGGGTCAGGCAAGTTCCAGCACAGCCAGAGTGTCTCTAGTCTCGCATGGTTGGCCCAGAACTTTCCGTTGGCAGTTCAAAAAGTCTTGTGCTATGTGGTTAACAGTCTAACAAATATGGACCATGAGTCAAAGAGTGGGAAGGGCGGCAACAATTTTCCTACCGGGTCATTCTGGTGTTCCTCCGGAACTGAACAAGTCTGTGCCGTGGCTGCATTTTAGCCATTTCCAATCCGAGGCTGGTGCCGGCAGGAGTTGTTCCGATGTCGTGGTTCCCAGCGAAGGGGGCGGGGGCACCCATGCAGGGGGTCGGGGGCCCCCCGGCTCTTATAGAATCTTCAAGGTCGAGGAGAGACGATATGGAGCGAGTGCCCGTCCTGGGCAGAAGACCGCTTTTTGATGTTGACCCTCTTTAAGCAAAGAGTGTTGGGGTGTCGCTGGAAGCCTCCACCTGGAGGGAGGTGGGGGAGGGTCGTTCGCGCCACCTCCCCCTTCCAGCGACCCCGCGCCGTTCCTCGGCTCCGTCGCTTCGATATTGGCCGTGCCAGCCATTGAAGATGGGGGGGGGGTGGTCGGCGGCTGAGGCAAGACAGCCCCCCCCCCTCCCTTTTTAACATGTGGCGGGACTACCTCCAACTCTCCAGGGATTTGAAATGTGGTGGGACTACCTGTAACTATGCAGGCGATGGCATGTGGCGAATTTGGCATGTGGCGGGACTACTTGATTTGCCGCCGTTCTCGCCCCCGGCTTCGGCCTTCTTCGTGGGTCGGACCAGGCGAGAGACAGAAGGGGGGGGTGGTCGGTGGCTGAGGCAAGACAGCCCCCCCCCCGTGGCCTGCAGGGCAGCAGGAGAGGAGAGAAGGAGAGGTCTCTGCCATTCTTTTGGACCGCCTGCCCAACATCATCTCCTCCTGACCGTGGCCAGGCGAGCCCCTCGTGCCACGAGGCCTCGCCTTCCGGATGGGCGTAACCGCGGACCCGTTGCACTTCGGGAGCTTCCGGAATGGGGGTAGGTACCTATTGATTTGCTTTCTATTTCATGTGACCGTTATTTGGGCGTGGTGGGAAACGAGGCAGACATGTTGGGAGCAGGAATAGGCAGTGAAGCCTAGCTACCTCGTGGCTATTTTCTGCTATCAAACCTTTTCGCCATTTTATATTTCTTACTACGAACTATTTCTAATGTTTCTTATTTTTAGTGAAGTCAAAAGCTCATCAGGGGGTTACTGACTTAGCCTGATTTCTTTTTATTTTTCTTTCTCTTCCTTAGCGTGTTTCGAGCTAAAGCTTTCTGTTAGTAGGGAACGGTGATCACTTCATATTTTTATGTGTCCTTTTCACTAGGGGGGTACTTCTGGACGGACCAGACGAGTCCCCTCCAATAAATGGTCCGGGGTGGAACGAGATTATCGATCAAAAGGGGAACATATATTCCTTCATTAGGGTATCATCCTGGACGGACCGAGCGATGTACTTCCATTTACTAGGGTAGCCTCCTGGACGGACCAGTCGGTCTATTTCTACTAAATGGCCCATGAGCGGGGAGCATATGTCCTCCATAAGGGTAGTCTCCTGGGCGGACCATGCGAGCTACCCCCCAATAACCAACCAGTGGGGAGTGGGTAGGACTGACGAATTCACAAAGGGGCATAACCTACCCTTTTCTACTTGCAAAGACTAGACAGAATATTTCTATTTCACGTTGTTTGCAAATAGAAAATACCTCAAACGAAACAATTCCTGGGACAACAATGTCCAGGCAACCAACCAATCAATGGGGAGAAAAACAGGCATGACGGATTACAACGGGGACAAATGTCTGCATTACCTGCCCTTCGCTATCCATAAAGGGAACAGAATATTCCTATTCGTCTCTGTTTGTGGACAGGGAAGATCTCAAAGAGCAACAATCGATTATTAATCGACTTCAAACAATCAGTGGGGAGAAAAGTAGGCATGACGGATTACAACGGGGACAAAAGTCTGCATTACCTACCCTTCTCTATCTGCAAAGAGGGACGACGTTCCTATTCGTTGCTGTTTGCAAACAGAGAATGTCTCGTTCTCCAGAAGAGAACCAATATGTCAAGTAGCCTTCAAAGCTAAATGAACCAATACCAACCAATACAATATCAGTATACAAATACCGACTTTCAATACAAACAATCAATCAATCAGGTGGATAGAGCCACCCTACCAATCAGGCGTAAAAACACCCTACTTAATCTTACCCGGACCGGACCATACGGACAGTTCTTCGACTCCCTCCTCCAGCGCCCGATCGTTCTCTTACTCCATGTAGCATTCCTGTGGGATTCCAGTCAGGACAATAGGTCACTCAAGAGAGGTCCGTTCAGAATTGGTGAAGTTCTGTCGATCGGCAGCCGGGCGAGGGCCCTCTCAAGGCAGGCATACCCCGATCATTTAGATGTTCACTTCTTCGTCTGGATCTCTCTTACCGAACCTTATGTCACTGATGGACCCCGCGTTGGGACGCCAATTGTGGAAAATGAGCCCGCATTACCATCGATGCCCAGGCCGCTGGCGCAAACCGCCTCTTAGTTCCCATGTTGAATAATTACCAAATAAAGAGGCGGGCGCTGGAAGCAGGAATCAAGAACAGATTTTAATTCTCATGAGGAGAGCCAGTCATTTCGGACACGAAACACAGTGTCTATCGGGAGGTGCTCTAACAAGTGAGCTGAGACTCTTGCTTTTATATCTTACAAAACACTTGATAAAACAATCAGGACAGTATGACGCAAAAGAAAGACATCCCTATAATCCTCGTGGTGATCCTACTCCACATACGTTCACAATGGGGACCCTTGACCTGCTGATAAGAGGGGAGGGCAATCACGCAGCTGAGTGTTTCGTAGGATGTGTACGCCTGATCATGGCCCAGGGGGTGGGGTGGCTAGGCATACAATAAGGGCAGTAAATGGTATCTCCTGGCTTAGGCGATGGCCTCGGACATGTGTGGTCAGCCGGACTCGGGGGAAGGGGTCATCAAAGGAGTGGTATTCATGCCTGCGTGGACAATCGAGCGCGGAGGGAAGGCTTGTCAACAGAGGGGCATTCATGGAAGGGAAGGAGGTGTTGGTCAGGCGCGCCCGTGACTCTCAAGGACAGGGCCTTGCGGAAGAAGAGGGTTTATGACTTGCTCATGTGAGGAGAAGGAGGGGGTCAGGGTGCGCGCAGGGCCAGGGTCGCACAGAGAGAGAGGGAGAGAGAGATCCTATGACCTGTACATGAGAGAACAGGGGCAGTCAGATACAGCTGGGGGGGGCTATGTCAGCTGAGGCGAAGGATGCTTCTTTGAGAGGGAAATGGGGAATGCCTGGGTCAAGCAGGAGGGTTGCCTTTCACATCAGGATCGCGCAAAGGGAAAGGGTTTCATGGTCTATACATGAGAGAGGGGGTGCAAGATACGCGCAGGAGGGAAGCCGGGGATTCCAATGGGTAAAAAGGCCATGGTGCCTAGAATGGCTGTACGTATGCATAGGGGTACGGGTTCTTACTGGCAGGGTGATACGGTCAATAATTTACAGTATCCATGGTGCCCACAGGGAGAGGAGTGGGAGAAGAAGGGAAATGAATGCTGTCTATGTACATCAATTTCGTCAACTTTCACAGTCCTACCCATCATAAAGAAGCAAGGAGAGGGAGATGAGAAAGCGTACCACTTCATCATTGACCTGCGAGAGGTCAACAAAGTAGTTGTACCTCAGTACCCCGTAGTCTCAGACATCACCCCATTCTGACTCTGATTCCTTCCACTGCTACCACCTTCACTGTCATTGACCCCAAGAACGCCTTCTTCTCTATCCCCATCCACCCAGACAGCCGATACCTCTTCGGCTTCACCCTAAAAGCCCGCTCGTATAGATTCTGTCGAGCACCCCAAGGCTACACTGAAAGTCCCAGCATCTACAGTCAAGCCCTCAAGAGACAACTGGACGCAGTCCAGTTACCCGATGGAGTGGTGTTGATACAATACGTTGATGATATCCTTTTGGTGGCCGACACCTCTCCACTTGCAGTCACAGTCACCATCCAACTCCTGCACTTCCTTGCGGAAAATGGCCACAAGGTCTCCAAAAAGAAGTTGCAATTCTGCCAACCCCAGGTCACTTACCTAGGCCACCTCTTGTCCAAAGACGGAAGGAAGCTTACCCCCGACCGAATTCAGACCATTCTAGAGACCCCTGTCCCTAAAACCCAGAAACAAGTCCGCTCCCTGCTAGGCCTCACTTCCTTCTGCCGACACTGGTTGCCAAATTTCAGCCTCATTGTGAAACCACTGCTTTCTCTGCTGGCTAAAGATGTCCCCTTCCCACTCCCTTGGACCCCTGAATGCCAATCCTCCTTCATAGAACTAAGAGATGCCCTCTGCTCAGCCCCTGTCCTAGGAACCCCCGATTACACGAAGCCCTTCTCCCTCTACACTCACGAGAGGGAGGGATGCGCTTTGTCTGTCTTGACCCAGTCCATTGGCCCAAAGCAACGCCCATGCGCTTACTTCTCTGCCACTCTTGACCCCGTAGCCAGAGCTTTGCCTGCCTGCCTTCGAGCTGTAGCTGCCGCTGCTATCTCTATCAGACAAAGTGAGGGGATCGTGCTCTCAAACTCCCTCACGGTGTTAGTGCCCCATGCGGTTGGCACCCTCCTGAACCAGACTAAGACGCAACATCTGACTAGTGCACGACTGACTGGGTACGAACTGACTCTGCTTGCACCCCACATCACCCTGAAAAGATGCACCATACTGAATCCGGCGACTTTGTTACCCTACCAGAGAACTATCCCAATGTGTCCCCTATACACGACTGTGTGACCCTCACGAACAAACAGACTAGGAGTAGGGTTGACCTCAGAGACACAGCCTTCCCAGACCCTGACGGAGAGCTGTGGGTGGACGGCTCTTGCATCAAACTCCCCGACGGTACCACCTCAGCTGCTTATGCAGTTACCACAGCCCGAACCGTAGTAGAGACAGCTCGCATCACACATTGATCTGCACAGGCCGCAGAACTGATTGCCCTCACACGAGCATGTATCCTGGCAGCGGGAACCACAGCAAACATTTACACCGACAGCCAGTACGCCTTCGGGGTGGTTCATCATTTTGGGCTCCTATGGAAGGAGAGGGGATTCCTGACCTCACATGGCACCCCCATCTTACACTGAGATCTTGTCTCTGCCCTGACTGAAGCAGTCCTACTTCCCAAACAACTTGCAGTCATCAAATGCCAAGCTCACAAAAAGGTGACAGACATCATTGGGCAGGGGAATGCACTGGCTGACATCACTGCCCGAACCACAGCCGAGAATAGGACAACGACACGCATGTACGTGACCAGGTGACAAGCAGAAAAATGGACGGATGCTAGTGAAACTATTAGGGACATCCAAATGGCCAGCTCACAACACGAATTGACTGAATGGGCACGGGTGGGACTGAAAGACGATGAAGGCTGCTGGCGGACAAAAGACACGAACAAATGGTTGCTACCCGATTCACACCTGATCCCCATACTGACCATGGCACACTCTCCCGCACACATAGGATCTGCCCCTATGACCGAACTTGTCTCAAAGGTTTGGCACAATGACAAAATCGCAGACTCTGCTAAACGTCTAGTCCAACAATGTCTGATATGCTTGCAACACAACCCTGGGAAAGGAACTGTAGTACCACGGGGAGGGTTTGGGGTTCCCAATCATCCATTTGAAGTCGTGCAGATGGACTACATCCAACTAGAAAGACGCCAAGGTCTGAAGTATGTACTTGTTGTCGTGTGCGCATTTAGCAAGTGAGTGGAAGCCTATCCAACCCGCGACAACACTGCCATTGCCACCGCAAAGGTACTACTGAAAGAATTCTTCCCTCGTTATGGCCTTTGTCGAATTTTGTGGAGCGACAATGGCCCCCACTTCGTAGCCGAAGTTATCCAACTCATCCTGAAGGGGTTGGGTGTAAAACAAAAGTTCCACGCAGTCTTCCACCCCCAATTTGCTGGACTAGTCGAGCGGCATAATGCCACACTGAAGCTCAAACTAGCTAAGATAGTGGCTACCACAGGACTGAAATGGCCAGACGCTCTCTCACTGACTAAGACACTGTCTGTTATCCATCAACAGGTGCTGCATGCCATTCCTGATGCTTCTAGGGGCCCCGGACACGACATCCAACCCGGTGACTTCGTCCTGATACACAATTTCCAGCGTGTAAAGAGTCTGGAACCTCGGTGGACGGGCCCCTGGCAAGTCTTGATCACCACCCGAACAGCTCTTGGAGTGGAGGGGAAGCGCAACTGGCTGCATGCACACCACTGCAAAAAGATCTCTTCAACCCTTACGACAACCGAAGACGTGAACACCCAAGAAGAACTCCTGAACAAAGATCGACCATCCCTGAACTGTTACCCTGATAAAGAGACGCTTGAACTGACAGAATTTCCAGATCCCACTGTGCCATCCAGAGAAGGGTATAACCTGCGACGAAAGGAGGGAGTTTCGGCTAAGCAGACCACTGACTAAGTTATAATTCTCAGAACGGTGGCCTAACACTACTAAGGCTGCCAGGAGAGAAGCCAAACGAAGTTTGTGGTTCTGCCCGCTACCGAGTCCCTTGAAGATGATGGAAGCGCCCGATATGAAGATGATGGAAGCCCCCGGCACGAAGATGATGGAAGCAACCGGACATCCGAAGATTCACTACAGAAACCCAAAGACTGACAAAATCCACAGTTCAAAGACTATTGCACTTTTCATCGCCCTTCTCTTTTGCCTCCTCCTCATGACCACCCTCTGGATTGTGGAAGAGAGCGCACCAGCTCATAAGACATTTCTGACCACTGCACAGCCTACCACAATGAAAGAACATTACCTGGTTTCTCTTTCACCTCAACTCCGAGAAAGACGTAAGGAGTTTTGGAACAACTCCTTCGTGCAACTGCTGCACCAGCACAATCTTGCCACCGATGCCACCAACTGCTGGATCTGTGGGTTGCTACCCCACGCCACTGGACATTCCATCCCCTTCATCCCCTCACCTTTCTCAGTTCATGGCTCCTGCCTTGCTTGGCTGATCCTCTTGCAAGAAAGCTACAGGGATAACGCCACTTCCAGCAGAACTATGACACATTTCTTTCATAGGGTCTGGCAGAACAAAACAAGGAGAACTGCTGCACACTTTTTCCCCCTGGCATCCAACGACTCTATTCATATGGACATCCCGGTCAAAGAACGGATTGAAATGCAGGTGTTCAACAACCCGACCAGACCCACCTTCTCCTACCTCCGGAAACGAACAGCTGCCACCCTGACTGTGGCCCTATCCGTTGTCAATGTCTCAGGCCTTATGTGTATCGAAGGGCTTGGGACACAGCTGGTGGGTCACAGCGCTTGCCGCATCACCAGAACTCTGGACTCAACTGATCCACCCTCTTTTGTCACTTCTCCGAATATGTACTTTGTTTGTGGTACAAAGGCTTACACCTGGCTCCCCAAAGGCTGGGGCGGTACCTGTTACATTGCCTTCATCCTTCCTCCGACCTATGTGGCTCCAGCGAATCATCACCGACAAAAACGAGCAAAAGACATTGAGCAAGCCGACTCCACCGGAGCACAGTTCCTCGACGCAATGAAGGGACTTCTTCCACTCTGGGGTCCGATGGCGAACAGCCGTGCCATCCGACATTTGACCCAGGCAGTTGAAACGACAATGAACATTACAGCTGGCATCCTTGCGAACAATACAGCCGAGCTTCAAGCGGTCTGCCTGGTGGCTCTTCAGAACCGCCTTGTTCTAGATGTGGTTCTAGCGGATCGTGGAGGAGCATGCCGTATCATTGGGTCCAGCTGTTGCACCTACATACCGGACAATTCACCCTCAGTGTACAAAGCCATTGAACACCTCCACAGACTTTCCTCAGAAGTTCACCAGGAACAAGAAGAATGGTCGCTTGGTGGTTGGTTCTGGAGTACCGTGAAGAACTGGGGGTGGAGGTTATTTATGATCATACTGATACCTATTGTCGTAATATGTGGATTCTGCCTGGGTATTCAATGCTTGCTGCCTCTGTGTTCACTATGTGAAACTGTATCTGCCCTAAGACTCTGGACTTCGAAAAAGAAAGCATGAAAGCATTGTACAATGTCGAAGTTAGAAACATGATGAGGATAGACATTGGCTAACAAGCTGGCTAGATATGTTGAAAAGGGAGGACTGTTAAAATCTAGTTTACGACATCAACATTATCGGCGCCATCTTGTCCCTTTTTAGGCTCATTTGTGCGCGTAAGTGGCAGCCATTTTGAATGCCATGGCCTCTCTGCCCACTGCCGATAGCCAGCGCGTCTCTCTCTCTCCTAACCCCGCAAGCATCCCCCGCACGCTGACAGCCCACACTCTCACATGCTTAGGCCATAAAACTCCCTTCAGCGCAACCCTGCCTCGGAACCACATCCCGTTCCCAGCTAAACGCCTCCCTCCATTCCTTTCATGATCCCGTATCTTTTGATAAACCCCCCTTTCCTCTGTGCCCGATTATCTTGCTCGTTCCCAGGCCGCAACCTGGCCCTGCGGATGCAGTTTATTGCCCCCATACAGTAGGAAGCTTTCCCCATCAAAGGATCCACAACTGATCAAAGCCCCCACCCCATGAGATCCGATCAGCCGCATGCATTCCGGGAATCGGCGGAATGTCCAGCTGCGCGACAGTCATCACCTGTTTAGACCGGGGTGGGGACTTCTACTGTAAATGTGTGTGGGAACGGGCTTGAAGCGGGGATTCCGAGGATGTCTTTCCGTACATCAAAGTGTTGACAAAGATGTGTTTCATGCAATAAAGCCATAAACCTGTGTATGAGAGGCCAGGCCTCAGAGATGCGGTTAGAGCACCTCGAGAAGATACCCTGTTGTCTGATTTGATGTGTTCTGCTCCGTCGGAATAAACTCCTGTTTCCTGCCTTCCAGTCTCCAGCGCCTGCCTCTTTGTTTGATAGATTCGAGTGGTATGAGAGGCGGTTAGCACCGGGCAATACTTAAAAGGTTCTTGGTCGACATCGGCCCTACCCTTTTCTACAGAGGTGGATGGGAGTGGGGATGGTGGGGCTGCTAGGAGCTAGTGTCTTGCTAGTACCGCACGTATAACCTCTGTAAATATGTGATTTGCTTTGAGTCCCAAATGGATCTGTGTTTGATTTTGATTTGATAACTATGCCCGGATGGGCCCTGACGACCTGAACGGAATGTATATGCCTGTGTCCTCACTGATGCCGAGTTTGTAGACGAGGGAAAGTTTTTGTTATTCCTGACTTTTATTGAAGTTTTCCTTTTGTCATGTGTTTCCAAACAATGGAAAAAAAAAAAAAGTGATGATGTACTTTCACCTGCCCGTACAAATGGCATGTGTATTGCTTTACCATGACTACGGAGTCCATGTTTCTGGTACCATGCTGCCGCCCGGCCCCCGGGATGTGGGCTGAATGCCCCGGGATGTGGGCTGAATGGCTGTGTCCTATTGGTTAACGTCCGGGTCCTCGAATCAAGGATGAGCCATGTCCTGGTTTACTCCGATGTATGTTCTTGCATCACACTCAAAATAAAGTATTTAAAAAAAAAAATTGGTCTAGACACTGTAGGGGTACAGGGCTCATGCACCTGTACTCTTACCACTGGTATAGTGCGCCCAGCTAGTGAGGTGGCTGACCTATGCTAGGGCAGTGGTTTGTAGGCATTGCACACAGGGATGTGTGCCATGTCGACTCTTCACTTTGTTCAGCACCAAAACACGCAGCATTCCATGGCAGTGTGTGTGTGTAAAGGTACAGGACCTCTAAGGGTGGCATGATAAGTGCTACAGCTCATAGAGGCCTTCCCTGGCCACAATGCCCTTGGTACCTATGGTACCTTTTACAAGGGACTAACATGTGGCCAGAGAGGTGCCAATTGGGGTACACTGAACCGTTCTGTGAAAGAACACAGGCCCTGGAAACCTGATTGGCAGGGACCCAGGGCACATCAAGTCAAAGTACATCAGTAGTCTGGCAAAAAGTGTGTGGGGGGGTTTACTGAAACAGAAACCCAGCTTCCTACACAGGCCTCCCTCCCCACCCCCACAGCCCAAAGGCCAGGTGACTCAGCCAAACCTGGGAGAGTCTTCCTAGTCTTTCAGGCGAGGAAGAGTAGAGGAATTGGTTTGAAAGTTGCAGGGCCTACTCTGCCTTACATCCTGTTGTGTAGTTCCTAGGAGTTCCCCAATACCTGCTCGTTTTGGATGACCCAAACTGAGGGCTTAGTGTCCCAACTGCTTCCGGACACCCCCACAGGATATGTCAGCCGTTAGACCAGCTAGCTCTACAGTGCCACTACCACTCCCCTGTATTCTACAGAGGTGTACGGAGTCTCTGGCAACCACTGAACATGACAACCCTGATTCCTCCGGGATCATGGAAAACAGTACAGTATGTTTCGCTCAGACACTCGTGCTTGCTTTCTCTCAGAAAAATAAACAGATTGCCAATTAGGACTTTTCAATAAGAATTTATCACTCCAGCTACAGCCTGCTGTAAAACATATGTGCCGCAACAATCAGAAGACAGAAGCATACAAAAGAGATTGCTAGCTACAATATAGTGAATAGTAGATACATTGTCACCATAGTGCTAATAAGATGAACAAAAACAGTTCAGATAAAAACAGTACCACTTGCATATACCTAAAATGCCCTCTCTTAGTAATTTGCTAAAAATGTACCTAGCCTAACCTGGATGTGTAGGTGTATGTATGGGCAGCCAAGAAACCCCTAGGGAAGAACCAGCCCCCCTCACCTGCTGGTTTAGAACAAAGGACAGAATAACAATAGGAGAGGTAGGGAGATTCAGGCACACCCTCTTAGTCCCCGGTTATCGTACATAAACAAAGGAAGAGAGGTTAAATGTGTCTCAGAAGCCACAGAGACGGAGCGATGCAAGGAAGGAATTACACACCCAATTTGGGTAGATAGGAAAGCCCTCACACACCGACCTAGTCAGTGTCATGCTTCATCATAGGGCCCCACCAAAGAGGCCGAGTGCCTCTTTGGTGTGCTATGACGCCAGAAGACTGCGGAGCTGGTTGTGTGAGTGGGCGTGCAGTGAGGTATGTAGATAAAAGTGCCTAAAGAGTATCTCAAAGCAATTTTTTTTTATTGTTAGATCCCTAAGACATGGTTAAAAGTTCTTATGTGTCTGAATTAACAGCCAAAGGTAATGGTTTGGTTTAATTCAGAAATTACATTAAGTCAGTCAACATGTTTCAGCCTTTTACAGTGGTGTTAATTTACCTAGGCATTCATCAGGACTAGTGTAAACATCGGCGGTATGGACTCTCTAATCGTCCACCCTAACCTGGGGACGTGAAAGTGAAAAAGTAAAAAGTGTAGTAAAGTGCACAAAAAGGGGGGGGGGAAGAGCAAATAGCCCATTCCTAAAAAACTCCTGATTTAGGAGTATTTCTGCACCTGTAAAAGAAAAGACACAGACAAACATAAAAGACATACACACAATTAATAGTAGGTATAGGCAGGTTGTTTGTCCAGGGTGCTCCAAAGCTGTGGCAAAAATAGTGTTAGCAAATAAACACTAAAGTTATCACCATCCGTATAACCCTGTAGGGATGATACCACTAACTCTAGGGAGTGAAGTGGAAAATAAGTGCTTAGAACACGCTAAATAGCTAGAGGGGGCTAAAAACACATATAAAAGTACTCCATAGGAAGGATCAATAGACCAAAGGTCTCTGACCCCACCAGATAGTTCGTAAACTCAAACAGTTATCTCACTTTAGGTTATGGCGCTAGCTGCACCATGGGTCTCGGGAGGGGGGTAGGAGCGTACCTGGCACACCCTGTAAGTAAAAGGCAGAGGTTTAAGTACATTAGATCGGGTTTACTTAGCTCGATCGTGTAGGTCGCGTTGGATGAAATGGTTTCTGGAACTCACGCCCTCAACGCTCGCCACCCGCTAAGCACCTAGCTTAACCTCTGAACCGGACACCGACGATGAAGAGCGGGGCCGGTTATCGTGTTTAAAAGGCATTCCTCGTTGCTCCGTGCACTTCCAGGTGGGCGTGGTTGGGCTGAAACGAGGCTTGGAACACACTGGTCGATTGCAGGTTGGGCGTGGTCGCACTGAAAATGAGGCTTGGTTGGCGGCGGCCAATGGAAACAAGCTGACAAACGTTTCCATGGTAGGCGGTCAACTACTTTCTGACGGGGACGTTGATTAAATCTTTGTTCAATCAAGAAGCCAGGCTGACAATGCCATGCTGCAGCCTGGATACCCCATGATCGAAAAAGGGGAATGCGCTGCGCTTTGAAAAAGGTCACAGGGGGCTGATTACCCTAGGCTTGGTCTGATTGATGGGTGACATGCAGTCCAAGCGCCAGTCCTAAGAAAAAAGGGCTGATCAAAGTAATCATAGTCCCACCTTGTCTTATATCCACACAACTATGCAGGGGTGAAGGGGAAGCCGCTGGGATCGCAATGTATGTTTAATCCTATAGCAGGAGAGAAACACCATTTGGCGATAATACGGTGGCAGATCTTACACTACTTCGCCTACCACAGAATTACATAAGTTCTCAAGCAGATCAATTATTTGGGGTCAGCCTGCAGTACATAGTGGAGGTGCAGGAGTTGTGCGGTCCTCTCTTTACCTTAGTACTGTGTTCCTTGGGATATCATCGTTCAGCCCAACTACATTGGTGCCCAAGCGATAAACCCAACGCTGTTCTTTCTCAAACAGCCTGCTTGTGATGTTAGTGGTACTAGTGATTACCTCTATAATAGTTCATCTCAGGTCATTGGTAGTGTGATTGCTGTCCAGGAAATGACGGCTCAACTTGGTTGTTGTTTTCTTGCATCTAATATTACTTCGATGCTCACAGATACGCTGTTTTACTTTGCGCGTGGTCATGCCTACATATCGCAAGGCCCAGGGACAGGTGATTAGATACACAACATTGGTTGAGTTGCAGTTCGTGTGTGCAACCTGTGTCCAGGTCTTCCCTTGCTCTAATGTGAGTGTTTAAGATGCGTCCGTCAGATGGCACATGCTACAATCTGTGCAGGGGTAGTGCCCTGTGACTTGAGGTAAACCCCATGACTCCGTGACTGAAGGGATTCGTGGGGGGATCTTTTCCTTGGAGCGAGTGTGAACCAAGGCGTCTTTTAGACTGCGGCCCTTCTTGAAGGAGAAAAGAGGCTTCTCCCAGTCCTTTTTGGTGGATTTGATGATGCTCCAATGCTTGTTTATGGTCTTTTTCATGAAGTTGGACAGGCTGTTGAAGGCGGTCACACATGTGAGTGGTATTTTATCTTGAGTGTTAGTTTTCTCTTCCAACAGTGCCTCTCTAGGCTGGTTCTGAGCTCTCTTGAAACCCTTATTAAGAGTTGAGGCTGGGTAACCTCTATCTTTCAATTTTTCAGTTAGTCCAGAAGACTGTTCTTTGAAATCTTTTAGAGTACTACAGTTCCTTCTGAGTCTTAAGTATTGCCCATATCGTAAATTCTCCTTCAGAGGGCGGGGTTGGAAACTGGTAAACTCTAGTAGATTGTTCTTGGCTGTGGGTTTGTGATGGGTTTTTGTGGTTAGACTCGTACCGGAGACAGAGATCACTACATCGAGAAAGGCAATTTCAGTTAAACTGGTGGTGTAAGTGAACCTAAGGTTGTGGTTAAGGGTATTAATCCATGTCAGGAATAACTCAAGGTCACTGTCACTGCCTGTCCACAGTAGCAGAATGTCGTCAATGTAACGCTTCCATAAAAGTATGGAAGCCGAGAATTCTGCGGATGGAGGTAAGATGTGTTTTGCCTCGAAATCTGCCACATAGAGTCCAGCTACACTTGGAGCAAAAGTTCTGCCCATAGATGTACCTGAGCATTGGAGGAACAACTGATTCTTGAAGGAGAAATAAATCTCTTTAAGGGCTATTGTGGCGCACTCGATTATGAATGATTTTGGTGTTTGGTATTTCCAGTCAATTGAGTTTAGAGACTCCTCCAGGACTCTGATGGTATCGTCCTGGGGGATGCTCGTGTAGAGGCTCTCAACATCCAACGTCACCAATGTATTGAGTTTTCTGCAAAGGTGATGTATAGAAGGAGCTGTAATAAGCTTTTGGTGTCTCTCAGGTAAGTCAGGGTTGACTGCACAAGTGGTTTGAGAAATTGATCACAAAATCGGGATAACGGCTCTAGGAGAGAACCTATGCCTGATACTATTGGACGTCCAGGGGGTGGCAGCCTATTCTTGTGCATCTTTGGCAGTGTGTAAAAGTATGGAATCACATTACTGCTACTGTCCAGAAAGTCTGCTTCATTTTTGGACAGATGTCCTCTTTCTTCCGCTTGCCTCACTAGAGCGGTGATCTTCTTGGTTAGATCCGCCGTGGGATCTCTAGTCAGAGGGGTGTAGTTCCTATTATCTCGTAGCAAATCCTCACAGGTTTTGTCATAATCTTTGGTATTCTGTATTACAATGCCCCGGTACGAGTCTAACCACAAAAACCCATCACAAACCCACAGCCAAGAACAATCTACTAGAGTTTACCAGTTTCCACCCCCGCCCTCTGAAGGAGAATTTACTATATGGGCAATACTTAAGACTCAGAAGGAACTCCCTAGAGTTAGTGGTATCATCCCTAAAGGGTTATACGGATGGTGATAACTTTAGTGTTTATTTGCTAACACTATTTTTGCCACAGCTTTGGAGCACCCTGGACAAACGACCTGACCTATACCTACTATTATTTGTGTGTATGTCTTTTATGTTTGTCTGTGTCTTTTCTTTTACAGGTGCAGAAATACTCCTAAATCAGGATTTTTTTAGGAACGGGCTATTTGCTCTTCCTCCCCCCCCCTTTTTTTGCACTTTGCTACACTTTTTACTTTTTCACTTTCACGTCCCCAGGTTAGGTGGACGATTAGAGAGTCCATACTGCCGGGGTTTACACTAGTCCTGATGAATGCCTAGGTAAATTAACACCACTGTAAAAGGCTGAAACATGTTGACTGACTTAATGTAATTTCTGAATTAAACCAAACCATTACCTTTGGCTGTAAATTCAGACACATAAGAACTTTTTAACCGTGTCTTAGGGATCTACCAATAACATTATTTTGTTTTGAGATACTCTTTAGGCACTTTTATCTATATACCTCACTGCACGCCCACTCACACAACCAGCTCCGCAGTCTTCTGGCGTTGTAGCACACCAAAGAGGCACTCGGCCTCTTTGGTGGGGCCCTATGATGAAGCATGACACTGACTAGGTCGGTGTGTGAGGGCTTTCCTATCTACCCAAATTGGGTGTGTAATTCCTTCCTTGCATTGCTCCGTCTCTGTGGCTTCTGAGACACATTTACCTCTCTTCTTTTGTTTATGTACGATAACCGGGGACTAAGAGAGTGTTCCTGAATCTCCCTACCTCTCCTATTGTTATTCTGTATCTAGCAGCGCACAGCTGTGAGAGTTTGGTCTTACTCCAGGCGTGGTGGAAATTTCCCATCACCACTGCTTGTTTTATTAACGTACTCCTGTCTCCTTTCCTGGCCTGACCATGACGAACTTGGGCCTGACATACTCTGAGTCTGAAGTAGAAGCACTCATATCTGATCCATCACTATTTTCAGACCCACACATATCCCAAGCTATAGAAAATACCACCGAATGGGAAACACTCACGGAGAAGAAACGTGAACACATCCGCACAATTTTACATGGTACCATCCTGAAACAATATCTTCTCTCAAACACAGCACCGAGGGGCCTGCTTGTTACCAACGCCCCTCGCATTTTTCTGAACGATGCGACATTCAGAAAGGACTGGGCCATGATCGTGTGGCACTGCACGCGTGATTGGCTCGTCCTAATCATTAAAACAGCGCTCAGGCTCTCTGAAGCACTAATGGTTGAAATTAGAGAAACAGAATCTCATTTCAAGGCCACAATAACGGGGTATAAGAAAAGGTTGGATGAGTTAAACAAAGAACTCAATGAGTATAATGATAATCTCATGCAATCGAAGGCAACTAAATTTCAAAAAGATCAGAAAAAATGTGATTTTGAGAAGGTTTACCCTTACTCCGCAGTGTCCTATACCCCACCAACAAAGAATGCGAGCAAATCCGATTACTCGGATGATGATTTTTCAAACAGCAGCGGGTCAAGTAACGGCTCCTTTAAACAAACTAAAAGAAGAGGCAATCGTGGCAATAGGAACAATAGAAGCAGGTCAGGCCATCAGAGCCAACATCAACAATGGCAGGCACCACCTCAGATGGGGATGGGCCCCACTCCTACCCATACCAACAACCTCCATACCCATTTATGGGTTGAAACCCGGGATTTATGCCTCCTATGAACTTCCAAAACCAATACCGACCGCCTTTTTTAGAGAGCGGCCGGAGGGGGAGAGGGAGAAGGCGGGGCAACAACCGGGTGTCCTGGGAGGAGGACGACTCTGTAGCAAATCACACCCGCAGCAACAATCCACAACCAGGAACGAGCGGAGTGTAAGCTTAGTGACCAATCTTTCAGAAAGGATACTAACACCTATTGAGGCCCAGGTTCTAGAAAAAGGCTTAGGGTTTGTCCCCACAGCCCGACCGGACAAATTCAAGTTGCACTGTGAACTTGCTGCTTTCTTCCGCAAGCTGAAGCTAAAAGCTTTTTTCGAAGGCAAAACAGATCCTAATGAGTCCATTCGGAAAGGTGACACCGGCCTGAGACTGAACTCCACTTTCACCCCCCCCTCCACATACTGTGCCGGCGGCTATCACCGCCTTTGAAGAGGCGGTGTTCAAAGACCTGGAGTCCTGCCAGAATCCAAGAACATTTGGCAATTTTACCAGTGCAGAATACCAGGCCTTACAACAATTACAGAACGACACTGCAATAACTATAAAACCGGCTGGCAAAGGAGGGGCATTGTAATACAGAACACCAAAGATTATGACAAAACCTGTGAGGATTTGCTACGAGATAATAGGAACTACATCCCTCTGACTAGAGATTCCACGGCGGATCTAACCAAGAAGATCACCGCTCTAGTGAGGCAAGCGAAAGAAAGAGGACATCTGTCCAAAAATGAAGCAGACTTTCTGGACAGTAGCAGTGATGTGATTCCATACTTTTACACACTGCCAAAGATGCACAAGAATAGGCCGCCACCCCATGGACGTCCAATAGTATCAGGCATAGGTTCTCTCCTGGAGCAGTTATCCCGATTTTGTGATCAATTTCTCAAACCACTTGTGCAGTCAAGCCCCACTTACCTGAGAGACACCAAAAGCTGATTACAGCTCCTTCTAGACATCACCTAGTAATAAGGGTTTCAAGAGAGCTCAGAACCAGCCTAGAGAGGCACTGTTGGAAGAGAAAACTAACACTCAAGATAAAATACCACTCACATGTGTGACCACCTTCAACAGCCTGTCCAACTTCATGAAAAAGACCATAAACAAGCATTGGAGCATCATCAAGTCCACCAAAAAGGACTGGGAGAAGCCTCTTTTCTCCTTCAAGAAGGGCCGCAGTCTAAAAGACGCCTTGGTTCACACTCGCCCCAAGGAAAAGAGCCCCCCACGAATCCCTTCAGTCACGGAGTCATGGGGTTTGCCTCAAGTCACAGGGCACTACCCCTGCACAGATTGTAGCGTGTGCCACCTGACGGACGCATCTAAAACACTCACATTAGAGCAAGGGAAGACCTGTACACAGGTTGCACACACGAACTGCAACTCAACCAATGTTGTGTATCTAATCACCTGTCCCTGCGCCTTGCGATATGTAGGCATGACCACGCGCAAAGTAAAACAGCGTATCTGTGAGCATCGAAGTAATATTAGATGCAAGAAAACAACGACCAAGTTGAGCCGTCATTTCCTGGACAGCAATCACACTACCAATGACCTGAGATGGACTATTATAGAGGTAATCACTGGTACCACTAACATCACAAGCAGGCTGTTTGAGAAAGAACAGCGTTGGGTTTATCGCTTGGGCACCAATGTAGTTGGGCTGAACGATGATATCCCATGGAACATAGTACTAAGGTAAAGAGAGGACCGCACAACTCCTGCACCTCCACTATGTACTGCAGGCTGACCCCAAATAATTGATCTGCTTGAGAACTTATGTAATTCTGTGGTAAGCGAAGTAGTGTAAGATCTACCACCGTATTATCGCCAAATGGTGTTTTCTCTCCTGCTATAGGATTAAACATACATTGCGATCCCAGCGGCTTCCCCTTCACCCCTGCATAGTTGTGTGGATATAAGACAAGGTGGGACTATGATTACTTTGATCAGCCCTTTTTTCTTAGCACTGGCGCTTGGACTGCATGTCACCCATCAATCAGACCAAGCCTAGGGTAATCCGCCCCCTGTGACCTTTTTCACTGCGCAGCGCATTCCCCTTTCTCAATCATGGGGTATCCAGGCTGCAGCATGGCATTGTCAGCCTGGCTTCTTGATTGAACAAAGCTTTAATCAACGTCCCCGTCAGAAGTAGTTGACCGGCTACCATGGAAACGTTTGTCAGCTTGTTTCCATTGGCCGCCGCCAACCAAGCCTCATTTTCAGTGCGACCACGCCCACCGGCAATCGACCGGTGCGTTCCAAGCCTCGTTTCAGCCCAACCTCGCCCACCCGGAAGTGCACGGAGCAACGAGGAATGCCTTTTAATCACGATAACCGGCCCCGCTCTTCATCGTCGGGGTCCGGTTCAGAGGTTAAGCTAGGTGCTTAGCGGGTGGCGAGCGTTGAGGGTGTGAGTTCCTGACACCATTTCATCCAACACGACCTACACGATCGAGCTAAGTAAACCCGATCTAATGTACTTAAACCTCTGCCTTTTACTTACAGGGTGTGGCAGGTACGCTCCTACCCCCCTCCCAAGACCCATGATGCAGCTAGCGCCATAACCTAAAGTGAGATAACTGTTTGAGTTTACGAACTATCTGGTGGGGTCACAGACCTTTGGTCCATTGATCCTTCCTATGGAGTACTTTTATATGTGTTTTTAACCCCCTCTAGCTATTTAGCGTGTTCTAAGCACTTATTTTCCACTTCACTCCCTAGAGTTAGTGGTATCATCCCTACAGGGTTATACGGATGGTGAAAGCTTTAGTGTTTATTTGCTAACACTATTTTTGCCACAGCTTGGAGCACCCTGGGCAAACGACCTGACCTATACCTACTATTAATTGTGTGTATGTCTTTTATGTTTGTCTGTGTCTTTTATTTTACAGGTGCAGAAATACTCCTAAATCAGGAGTTTTTTTAGGAACGGGCTATTTGCTCTTCCTCCCCCCCCTTTTTTTGCACTTTACTACACTTTTTACTTTTTCACTTTTGAGGAAATATAAATTTTTGGTCAAGTTATGTTCCCTAACGTGTACCCCATCGTCTCCATGTACGAGTTTAAAGTGCATGTAACTTCCCTCCTGTGTCAGTTATCAAGACGCAAATACATTTGCGTCCAACGTTAACATGTCCTCTTTTCAGACCCGCCATGAACGGGTTCAATATTCAGTTTCTAAGTATGCCATGCCAACGTCTTTTTGTGGTGTACTTTACACGTTTTTCAGCTCTGGCGATGTAGGCCCTGAATTCTGCCATCGAGCCTTTTTTCTGCCTTTTGACTCTGAAAGCCTCAGCCCAGGCTGTCTCTGTACCCGTGACCTCTGCCTTACTCCCTGCGCGGCTCACCGCGCTTGGCTCAGCCTGCTGCCTGCCAAGACTGTATTCAACCTTCGAATTATCTGTTCCGCTCCTCGAAAATACATTCTTGCCTACTAGTTTAAGTAAACATTCCCCCAGCTGCAGAGTAAAGGGCTCGGCCTCACTGTCTCCGTGCAAGTAATTCATAGCCTCTGTTACTATGGAAGGCCCATGCCCCCACGCTCCTCATGCAGACACTTAGGCGCTTATACACGCGCTCACAGTCAGTATAGAATAGCTTCTGCCCCAGAGACCTTTCCGTCCAGATAATATGGTTCCTAAACATCAGATATCAGATATGATAATGGTACAAGTTGATCTGACATGCCAGACTTCTGTCTCTTTCCGTTAGTGTAAATGTCAAAGTCCCCTGCACCCTCCAGTCATACGTCATGCACACGTCATGCAGCTGCGCGCGCATCCAGGCCTCAGATTTCTGCTGACATTGCAAGATTCTGCTTTTGTTGCCACCCACTTATGACACTTACATGTGACGTTTCTAGCACACACCTCTATGTTCACGCCTAGTTCACGCCTTCTAATTACGTATCACTACCACGTGTGTGTCTTATCTTGTTTCTCTCAGCTGTTACGCCTACTGTATTGGTTTCTATAATACGGTTTAAGTATATAAGCTGTGTATTGTCAATAAAATATTGCTCTATCCCTTCCTGCACCCCTGTGGTGGCAGGAATATGATATCCGGTTCAAGAACCATTCCTTTTTAAGGAATAAAACCCCTAAGAACTCTAACACCACGGACTCTGTCTCTTTCTTTCCGATTGAGTTATTATTGATTAAGTACTTACCTGCATAGAAATTAGGACGGTAAATCAAATATTTACCACAATAATTTGGCGCCCGAATAGGGACCCCTCCCCCACCTCACGCGCCGGTTGGTGCGGTGCAAGCTCTGTCCCCTGCCATCAGTTAGACGGAACTACGCGTACTGGCAGGATTTCCTGTATCTCCCTCTGGCCCACGGAGGTGACGAAGACTGCGATCAGCACCCAGACGAGGCGGTGAGGAGTGCGGAGGATCCCGACCAGAGCCTAGCCGAAAGAAGCAAGGTCCGAGGTGTGAAGAGGCCCACCAGTTTTCCGAAGTATCCACGTGCCGAGTCGAGTCGAGTCCGGTCCAGTCCAGTCGAGTTTTCCGAGGCCTTCTGTTTCCGTGCTTCCCGGTGAGTACCATTGCTGGGACGTATCTAGACGGGTGCATTATTATGTATCCGGTAAAGACGGGTTTGGGTACACAAATTCGGTCTGCACTGTTTTAGACAGTGTATCTGTACTGTTTAGCAGTATATCCGATTATTCAAGTTCCTGCACTGTTCACAGCAGTGTATCTGTGCTGTTTAGCAGTACATCCAGTATAGGGGGTAGTCATATATGTTTCTAAATGTTCTCTCATGTGATCTATGTCGTGGTATGAGTGATTGTTTAATGTGCATTATTGTGTTTTTGTGTAACTAACTGTGTTCAGAGTTCAGGTAGAAAGGATCAAGTATCCAGTATTAAGTAGACAAGATGCCGTTTTTCAATAAGTTGAAACAGATAGGAACTAGGAAAGGGATGCTAGAGGAAGAAATTCCTATCCCCCCTAGGGACACGCCTGGAAATTACATGTACCACAAGCATGGCATAGACGCCATACTGTATCTAGATTTATGGGCCGATTATACTAAGCACCTAGAAGAAAGACACAGATGGCCCGCTACAGGAACGTGGGATGCCGAGTGCATCCTTAAGGTAGAAGAAGCACTATGGAGAAAGAAAGCTAGACAATCACAGAAAGATGCTATAGAGTTATGGCGCAAAGAATCGCATAAACGAGCCGAAAAAGAACTCCGAAGAGAAGATAGACTTAGAGAAGCGCCGGATAGAGTCCGAGAAAACGAATTAGTTAATGAAGGGATCCGAGTAAAAGCCGAACAGGTAGACCCTGCACGAAACAATCTTGTAAATGGTATGTACTTAGTGGCCGAGGGTTCGCCTGAGGCCACTTCAGAAATGCCGAAAAATCTACCACCACCATTGGTTCCAATTAAAGTAAACCACAGGACTACTAAAGACATATTTCTGAATTCCTATCTAAACGATGTAGCACCCGCTTACACCAATCCACGTGCCCACGTCCCGCCTACTGACGGTGACGGAGATGGCAACCCACCCCAAGACCATACCCCGCCATTACCGCAACAAGTTTCCCCCGTCCGACAGCCTGTCGTTCCTCCACCTCCACCACTTCCCTCACCTAAGGTTAAGATACCAAATCCGTTTGCGCCTGATCCTACTAAGAGACAAGTCCAGATACAGATACAGACTCCACAGAGAGATAATGCTCAAACCTCCGCCTCAGGAGGTGCGACCGGGGGTTACCAGACCCCGCCAGCAACACACAGATTATACCTTAGGGACATGCAGAAGCACCCTATGCTCCAATCACCCCGTCTCGACATACTCAAAGAACCGCTTCAAGTTTGCAGATACGATCCCGTACCCGGTAAAGACGATAGGATGTTGATAGCATCACTACGTTTACGACAAGCTACAGATTACCTAGTGTTATTCTCAGGAATGAAAGAACACTTAGATAGAATATATCATTTTGTCCGGACTGGGTAAAACCCTGAAAGTATTAAGGAGGCCATGGCACATCAGAAAGTTGACACTCAAGCATATATACTACGTTTTTTCATAAATTGCTTAATAAGAGAACGAGACAGGCCTGAGACAGAACAGGATGAAATGGATGCCCTAACCAAGTGGGGTCAAAATATATCCGAAGGAAAGCATGATAAACAGAATTGCATAGCTAGCATGTACAAGAAAATAAGAAAAACAGTAATAGAAATACACGAAAAAGAAAAAGAAAATGCCTCCTCTCAGGAGGAGGAAGGATCTGAAGAACCAGAAAAGACTACAGACACAATAGCGTATGTAGGTAAGGGAACTTACCTTAGGAAGGGCATTCGTCCAGAAAGCAAGAGAGTTTTTCTCTCTGGCATATCAAAACCGAATTCTCCTGAACATCAGTTCCAAGACACTGATAAAATGCTTCGAGAACGAATGGGGTACCATGTACTCAATTCTATGGATGAACAAGAACTAGCCCGGTCAGCAGTACTATGGGCTGACAATCCTAATATATACAATGATGACACAGTAGCACAGACATTTCTGAACCTTTCCCCAGACGAGCAGAAATTAGCAGGTGTATACATGATTCAGCACCTCCTCACGTTATACAGACATCAACATTCTGATCCAGGTCCCTTACACGATACATTAGAAGCACTACTCATGGATAGATGGAGAGGCCTAAGTACCAAGTTAATTCAAATAATTCTAGAACAACGGCACAGATATAACACTTTCTTAAGCTCACAATACGTTCCCGCTCCGCCCCCAGAAAGGAAAATGTATCATATGGAGCGTCTTCATGGCATTGAAAGTCAGAACCCATTACGAGAAGTACACCCAGTCATGGGTGCCGACCATACCCTGAAACGTGTGTAAGTACACACACCTCTGACCAAGTTAGAACTATTGGAAATGAAGAAACTAGTACCCTGTCACGATAAAGACCCTGCAGGTTTTCACAGAGAACTTAAAGACATGTTACTGATGGGAGATTACACATATGCAGATATCATGAAAATGTTAAAAGTATTGTTGCCCACCGGCATCTACGAGAAACTGAAGGAGAGAGAGTGGGAGGTGGGAGATAAAAAGATTATATGGGCAGAAATAGAAGACGAGGAGAAACTTCGTACTCCAGGGCTAGGCCTTGGGGAGAAAACTAAAGCATTACCAGGTTTAATAGTACAAGTTCTGCCAAGATTACTGACAACTAGAAAGGAAGACTGGTATGCAATCTCAGCCTGTAAACAGAAACACGATGAAGATACTAGTGACTTCTATTCAAGATTCGAGAAATGTTTTATTATTAATAGTGGCCTTAAACCAAGTAGCGAGTCGTACCCGCATCTTTTTGTATCAAAATTAGTCGAGAATTCCCTGCCACTAGTTAAGAACCGCGTATACAAAGTTGAAAGTACATGGCAAGCAAATACGCCATCCCAGATGTTGCAAATGTTACAATACCATCAGAACAGAATCAGAGAAGAACAGGATCATGAACAGAAACGCATGAAAGACACGAAAATGAAAATGTTAGTGGCCCAGTCGGTTCCAGCCGACGGCCAGAGAAAGGGTACGACCCAGACCCAGAATTCAGCAGCTCCCGTTAAAGGGACATGCAACTATTGCAAGCAGCCAGGTCACTACGTACATGAATGCCCAGTCCTGAAACATAATATATCAACAGGTAAAACTAAAGAAAGACCGCGTCCGCCTAGACAAGACCATGTCCAGCAACAGACTTCACAGAATATACAGCCCATGCAGATTACACAGCCTATGCATGCATCACCACATTCAGTACAGACCGTAGCAGTACCACAGTCACAGCCACAGCCTATTGCCGCGACTCAGCAAGTGTCACAGCAGATGTACCAGTATGCCCAATCTGATTACCCCGATTATCCACGTTACACATGAAACAGCCTAGAGAGGGAGTTTGGTTTGCCTCTTATTGAGATTCCTGTAGATCAAGAGGGTCCTTATGTACACAGTCAAGTATTGGGAAAAGACAGAAAGTTTTTAATTGACACAGGGGCAAGCCGCACAACAATCAGTCATAATGAAGTCCCAGGGGCACCCCTCTCAGGCTCACAGAATGTTTCCCTTGGTTTTTCAGGACAGCCTATTGTAAATGAAGTATCGAAACCTGTCCCCTTAGCAGTAGGTCCATTATCACATGTTACAGACTTGTTACTCACGAAATCATGTCCAGAAAACTTGTTAGGTATCAAAACACTGAAGGCTCTAGGAGCCGTAATATGCTGCTCTCCGGAAGGAGTTAGACTCTTCCTGCGAGACTTCAAGGGTCACTATGTATTACGAGAGTTTGATGTCAGATTGAAAAATGTACCAGAACACCTGTGGGCACAAGGCCCAACCGATGTAGGCTGCATGCATATTACACCATATCGTGTTACACTCAAGCCAGGTGTTGTTTTACCTCGAATCAGACAATACAAGTTACCACCCGATGCTGTAGTGGCTTTACTGGAAATCATTGAAGAGCTCATTACCCAAGGAGTGGTCGTAGAGACCGACTCCAATATCTGTAATTCCCCTATCATTCCGATTCTTAAACGTACTGACCCCAATGCACCGCCAGTATATCGGCTGGTGATTGATTTACGAGAGCTGAATAAATGCATTGTTCCACAGTACCCTGTGGTTCCCGACATCTCATCCCTATTGACTGCTATTGATTCAGAAGCAACGTTCTTTACTGTAATTGACCTCAAGAACGCCTTCTTCAGTGTACCCATTGATCCAGAGAGCCAATATCTCTTCGGATTCAGTTTAAATGGACGAAGTTTCAAATTTTCACGCGCACCTCAAGGATTCACAGAAAGCCCCAGCATCTATAGTCAAGCACTGAAAAGACAACTTGATTGTATTCAAATGCCAGTTAACACTGCTTTACTGCAATACGTGGATGATCTGCTGATCACCGCACGAAGTGAGCCCGAATGTGAGCAAGCATCACTGACGGTTCTACATTTTTTGGCCGACGAGGGACACAAGGTGTCTCCTTCGAAGCTACAATTCTGTGTTCAGCAAGTTGTGTACTTGGGTCACTTGCTGTCCAAAGTGGGGAGACAGCTCACTCCAGATCGCATCCAGTTAATTGTAAATATGCCACAACCCCAGACACAAAAGGAAGTGCGGGCCTTTATAGGCCTCACCTCGTACTGCAGACAATGGATTCCCCAGTATGCATTTCTAGCTAAACCACTGATTCAGTTAACAACACAGGAGGCAGCGACTTCGACTGTCCTCCCTTGGACTCAGGAACATACACAGGCTTTTGAGGAATTAAAGAAAGCTTTATGTCAAGCACCAGTTCTAGCGACACCATGTTACAGCAAACCGTTTACACTTTTTGTTACAGAACGTGATGGTACAGCATTGTCTGTCCTCACTCAAGACCAAGCAGGTTCACATAAGCCTTGCGCTTATTTTTCAAGTACATTGGATTCAGTAGCCCAGGCACTCCCTGCGTGCTTAAAGTCAGTTGCAGCGACAGCCTTAGCAATCAGACAGAGCGATTCAATTGTATTAGGACATCCATTAACAGTTCAAGTTCCACATTCTGTAGAGGTTCTTTTAAACAGAACCCAGACTCAACACTTGACTATAGCACGACTGACAGGTTATGAATTGACACTATTCCAGCCACACATAGAAATCAGACGCTGTAGCATCCTAAACCCCGCAACATTGTTACCTTCGAGTATGACAGATCCAGCCCCGCATGATTGTATAGAGATCATTAATGCAGTAACAAAGCCTAGACGAGACTTAACAGATGTCCCATTGACAAATCCAGACCTGACACTTTACGTGGATGGTTCATGCATGAGAACAAGTACTGGAGAATTAGTGGCCGCATATGCAGTGACCACTGAAACTGAAGTCAAAGAAACACATCGTATTGACACACTGTCTGCTCAAGCGGCGGAGCTCATCGCTCTGACCCGAGCCTGTATACTAGCCAAGAACAGAAATGTTAACATATACACAGATTCCCGCTATGCGTTCGGAGTCGTACATGACTTCGGAATGTTATGGCAAGAACGAGGTTTTTTGACCTCTCATGGTGCCAAGATCCAACACGGTCCCCTCATTCAAGCACTGTTAGAAGCAATACATCTGCCCTCGGGCATATCCGTCATGAAGTGTAAAGCACATACTAAAGTTACGGATTCTGTTTCCCAGGGTAATGACCTGGCAGACCAGACAGCAAAACATACAGCATTGACTCACACCCAGACTACTGATGTGACAAAGACAATAGTACTGACACAGTGTATGTCAGTTAGGGATCCCACCCTAGATGTAATCGATATCCAGACGCATGCCACTTCAGATGAAATAAAGAAATGGACTGAACTAGGAGGGATTCAGACAGATCAAGGATGGATGACGAAGGGAAAATCTACATGGTTTCTCCCTGACTCAATGGTTCAAATCATGATAAATACAGCACATAGCCCGGCACATCTAGGAGAGAAAGCTATGTTAGACAGTTTACAGAATCTCTGGTATAACAAACACTTACGAGCAGCAGCAAAACAGAAAGTGCGTACTTGCATGATCTGTTGTCAGTTCAATCCAGGAAAAAGCGTCCCTGTAGAGCAAGGTGGATTTCATCCTCCCGATCACCCTTTTGAAGTCCTCCAGATGGATTATATCCAGATGGACCGTTGTCGAGGATTCAAATATGTCCTCGTAGTTGTTTGTGCACTTTCCCGTTGGACCGAAGCATATCCAGTCCCAGATTACACTGCTCCGACCACTGCCAGGCAGCTGGTTCGAGAATTCTTCCCACGGTACGGCTTGCCTCGTGTCGTGTACTCAGATAACGGACAGCCGTTCTCATCCGAACTCATGAAACAGGCTTCCCTTTTGCTAGGATACCAGTGGAGATTCCATTGTGTCCGACATCCCGAAGCAGCTGGCCTTGTAGAAAGGCACAACCAGACACTGAAAACACGCCTTGCAAAGATCTGTAAAGAGAAAGGGGTCGACTGGATAGTCGCCCTGCCAGTTGCATTGTTCTATATGAGGATGGTTCCTCATTCGAGATCAGGGCTAGCCCCGTATGAAGTGGTTTTTGGCAGACCACCGAATATGTGGGGGACGCCCATGCCTAAGAAAATTACAGATGTTGATTGTAATATGCTGACAGATTATCTTGCCTCCTTGATGTCTGCACTCCAATCATGTCGTTCACAGGTTGCTGCAGCCTTCCCTGACAACACTGATGTAAAGCCACACGATGTCCGCCCTGGGGATACAGTCCTAATTAGGAACTTCGACAGGAAAAGCCCGCTGGAGCCCCGCTGGAAAGAGCCGAAGACCGTCCTTCTTACAACGAGGACCGCGATCAAGGTGGAAGGCCGAAAGGGGTGGATCCACACGAGTCATATTAAAAAATGCAACGAACTGATGCCAGAAACAGACTCGTCCACCCCCTCCAAGGACTGCCTCGAATCTAGTGACTGTAAAATTCCTAAGCGAGAACAAACTCCCCAAGAGGAGTACCGAAAGAAACTCCGATCTAGCAAGTCAGACAGTTTAATTGTTTAAGTCCTCCCCTAGGTGAATCGGTTAAATAGTTTCTGACATGTATCCTCTAGATCGAGATAGAGAGAGAGAGAGACAACTCAAGAAACGTACATATTGTAAATCACTCCGCAGTCACTGTATAGTGACATTATTAATTATGTTTTTTCTAAGTCTTCTGATTATTGTTGCTAGTATATTGCTTCCCATATACTACCCTATCTTCAAGCGTGAACAATCTGCTTACAATGTTTCTGCTGAACATTCTTTTAGTGAATTACCGCCTCACGAACTGTCCTACAGACTTGCGCTGCGCAACAACACATTCATTAGTATGTTACATCACTCCCATCAGACTAACAATGCTACAAACTGCTGGATATGTGGCCGACTCCCTCCCTATCAGAAATACAAGGGAGTTCTGCCTCTTTTCCCGTACCCGTTCACTCACAATGGCTCCTGTGGTGCATGGTTTAGATTAATTAATTCCTTAGATTCTGATATTGCTGTTTTCGAGGGAAATTGGATTTGGGGAAACCTGAACCTAGTTCTGCTCAACGTCTGCTACCCTGACAAGAAGGGACTTCCCATTAGGACAGGAACTGATCTAGAAAATGAAGTATATGGATTAGGTAATTATACAGTTAACCTCATGATTCTTACTGTTGAATCCGAAGCTGCACCAGTTCTCCCTGCTATGTCAGTATTACCAGTCACAGGTGACTTATGTGTCAGAAAGAAGGGTTCAGTACACTTAGGTCATAGCAAATGTACTACCGTGGTCGAATTCAGTGATCATGGCAAGTCTTCCTTTAGAGCTACTCGACATTCCTATTTTGTTTGTGGCCATACCGCATACATACGCTTACCTCCAGATTGGGATGGTACCTGTTACATTGCCTTCCTTCTGCCACCTGTTTTCCTAGCCCCTCCTGATTATCACCGAAATACAAATCTAGTAAAGAGTAGACTCAGAAGAGATCTCCCGATTGTCGACTATACTGAAACGGCATGGGAGCAATACACCGATTTCAATAAGGGATTCTTTTTCTTCACAGGCCCCGTCCAAAACAGTAAATTAATACGAAGATTAACCAGAACACTCGAAGCAGTAGTAAATGAAACTGCCTCCGCTCTAGGTAACTTAACAGAGGAGCAGTCTGCTATGCGGATTGTTGTTCTTCAAAACCGTCTCGTTATTGACGTCATCTTGGCAGATAGAGGTGGAGCTTGTAAGGTCATCGGGTCAAGTTGCTGTGTTTTCATTCCAGAAAACGCGCCAACTGTATACAAAGCTATTACACGTCTTCATAAGATTGCAAGTTTGATACATCAGAATCCAGGCACCTGGACTTGGTCCGGTTGGTTCTGGACAACGTTGACTGCTTGGGGATGGAAGATCCTATCCTTCCTAGGCATTGCCCTTGTCATAGTATTCAGTTGCTGCCTGTGCCTACAGTGTGGGCCAGCGATTTGTGGACTGTGCGCCACATCGTGCATTGAACATTCCAGTTTTTTCTCAAACCGCCAAAGGAAGAAAGAAGAGCAAATGATGTTACAAGAACAGACTGATCGATTCATGAGGATCGATATATCATGAAGGGTCCGTAGGGAACAAGGAGGGAATGAGGAAATATAAATTTTTGGTCTGTTCCCTAACGTGTACCCCATCGTCTCCATGTACGAGTTTAAAGTGCATGTAACTTCCCTCCTGTGTCAGTTATCAAGACGCAAATACATTTGCGTCCAACGTTAACATGTCCTCTTTTCATACCCGCCATGAACGGGTTCAATATTCAGTTTCTAAGTATGCCATGCCAACGTCTTTTTGTGGTGTACTTTACACGTTTTTCAGCTCTGGCGATGTAGGCCCTGAATTCTGCCATCGAGCCTTTTTTCTGCCTTTTGACTCTGAAAGCCTCAGCCCAGGCTGTCTCTGTACCCGTGACCTCTGCCTTACTCCCTGCGCGGCTCACCGCGCTTGGCTCAGCCGGCTGCCTGCCAAGACTGTATTCAACCTTCGAATTATCTGTTCCGCTCCTCGAAAATACATTCTTGCCTACTAGTTTAAGTAAACATTCCCCCAGCTGCAGAGCAAAGGGCTCGGCCTCACTGTCTCCGTGCAAGTAATTCATAGCCTCTGTTACCATGGAAGGCCCATGCCCCCACGCTCCTCATGCAGACACTTAGGCGCTTATACACGCGCTCACAGTCAGTATAGAATAGCTTCTGCCCCAGAGACCTTTCCGTCCAGATAATATGGTTCCTAAACATCAGATATCAGATATGATAATGGTACAAGTTGATCTGACATGCCAGACTTCTGTCTCTTTCCGTTAGTGTAAATGTCAAAGTCCCCTGCACCCTCCAGTCATACGTCATGCACACGTCATGCAGCTGCGCGCGCATCCAGGCCTCAGATTTCTGCTGACATTGCAAGATTCTGCTTTTGTTGCCACCCACTTATGACACTTACATGTGACGTTTCTAGCACACACCTCTATGTTCACGCCTAGTTCACGCCTTCTAATTACGTATCACTACCACGTGTGTGTCTTATCTTGTTTCTCTCAGCTGTTACGCCTACTGTATTGGTTTCTATAATACGGTTTAAGTATATAAGCTATGTATTGTCAATAAAATATTGCTCTATCCCTTCCTGCACCCCTGTGGTGGCAGGAATATGATATTCGGTTCAAGAACCATTCCTTTTTAAGGAATAAAACCCCTAAGAACTCTAACACCACGGACTCTGTCTCTTTCTTTCCGATTGAGTTATTATTGATTAAGTACTTACCTGCATAGAAATTAGGACGGTAAATCAAATATTTACCACACTTTCACGTCCCCAGGTTAGGGTGGACAATTAGAGAGTCCATGCCAAGGGGTTTACACTAGTCCTGATGAATGCCTAGGTAAATTAACACCACTGTAAAAGGCTGAAACATGTTGACTGACTTAATGTAATTTCTGAATTAAACCAAACCATTACCTTTGGCTGTAAATTCAGACACATAAGAACTTTTTAACCATGTCTTAGGGATCTACCAATAAAAAATGTTTGTTTTGAGATACTCTTTAGGCACTTTTATCTATATACCTCACTGCACGCCCACTCACACAACCAGCTCCGCAGTCTTCTGGCGTCGTAGCACACCAAAGAGGCACTCGGCCTCTTTGGTGGGGCCCTATGATGAAGCATGACACTGACTAGGTCGGTGTGTGAGGGCTTTCCTATTTACCTAAATTGGGTGTGTAATTCCTTCCTTGCATCGCTCCGTCTCTGTGGCTTCTGCGACACATTTAACCTCTCTTCTTTAGAACAAAGGACCCCATCTCTGTATCGAGGATGACAACCCACAAGGGATGTCACACCCCTGCTTGTCGGAGGTTGGGCATGCAGGACCCAGTCTCAGCTTGGAAGGAATTCTCCTCTAATTTATAGGGGGGAGTGAGGGTTTTTTATACTAAGTGGTCACTCCAGTGATTTTTCTAGAATCAATATGTTTTTAAAACAATCATGGATGGTTTGAAAACAATCATAAATGTTTTGAAAACAAATCACCAATGCTTTTCTAAACAAGTGTGATCATGTACATCTGGCTGTTGGCCAAGGATGAAAAAAGTGGTGACCTTTATACAGAATAAATCTGCCATGCCTGGGGACATTTTTACGTACGTCAGGTACAGGGATTATGATAGAATACTTAGAGCCTGTTGTTGTGGACACAGGAGCAAGCTACTAGGTAAAATGTCACATGTTTAGAATAGTTATTATTGTGTGGATGGGACAATGTATGTAAAAAGGGGTATACATGATAGGACTATCCTAAAAGACATGACAATACTTCTGTCCAGGTCAATCCCTTTGGGGAGCTGGCCTACCTCAACAGATTCAGGACCTAATTCTCAATGCTCCTTTCCTAGCTCTTAAGTGTCTTTACCCCATCTTTTTAGTTTGGATTCAGAGGTACCTACCTCTGCAAATGTTAACTTAGCTAGGGCAAAACCCAGCTTACCCACAGAGGTTACTCACAGCTTGAGTAACCCCACCATGACCAATAGGGCCAGGGGGCCTAACTTGCTATTTGGAAAGGGGCTAGGCCACTATTCCAAGGACAGTGCTGCCATGAAGGCGAACACCCAGCAGAGGCTACTGACAGCTGTCAGTGCCCACAACCACACCATTAGCCATTCACTGGTAGGTGAAGTGGCTACCTTACAGGTTTCTTTGGGCTCTGGTGGCCTGTCTGCTGTTTTAGGGTAGGGGCCACTACACTTTGTAGTGAACACCCTTCTTCCACCCTCTGTTCTGTCAGCTGAGCAGCCACCAACTCAGACTGGACAGTTTCCTGACTAGTCAGGGCTTTTTGTGGGCTAGTGAGATCTTCACCAGTGCCAATTTTGGAGTTCTCCCTTACTGGGATTTGCCTCGAGTGGTTTGAGGCTGTTACGCTGTTTCCGGAGGAGGAGGAGGAGCTAGTTCGAGCAGCAGCTGTGTGGCGTGGTGCGCGGAGAGTGGCGTCCTCGCTGCGGGTCTTGCCAGCGGTAGTCCGGGTCCGCGTTTCGTATCCTGAGGCCCGTCTATCCCGTTTGGCCCGTCTTGGCCCGGGGGACTGAGGACGGTGGTCGGAGGTTGGCATCCAGCGCGTGTATGGTCTGCACGCCCACAACCCCACGAACACACACGCTTGTGAGCCCGCCAGAGCCCCGCCAGAGCTCTCCAGTGAGGTGAGGAGGCTAGAAGGAGGCTTAGAAGACAAGGAGACAAGTGCTGAGGGTCGGGGCTGAACTCCGGTGCCCGTGTTTGGATCGGGACACACATCAAGGCAGCAGAAAAATTAAGAGGCAGTGGTGGAGGAGGAGGCAGTCAGTCAGGCGGCCACGGCATCGATAGTGGGACGTCAGCGTCTGGAGAGTGTCTGTAGAGCGAGGTGAGCAAGGCGAGCGAGCGAGGCGGTAGGGGAGCTGTTGGCGTGCACCCCTTGCCTGCCTGCCGCCGTACATTCGTCCCGTGTGACTCGCTTGTCTTGCTTGGACCTCAGGGACCCCAGTACATCTTTTGTGGTACCCCGCGATCTTTAGTGGTCCACAGTGGTGGGTCCCCATTCAGATTGGAGTCCTGGCCTGGGCCCGGGGGTGTGTGGATTCATGCTGTGCCCTGCCTCTTGTCAAATAATCCTCAAGTAAGTTTGGATCCGGATAAATCATGAATAAATCCTGATATAGACGCTGAACAATCCCTTGGTCAATGCGAGCGGTATGTACAGTGAGAACAATATGAACTGGTAATAGTATTGCGGGAAGCACTTATTATAGTACTTACCGAGTATCCCATTCTGCCACAAACTTTGCCATAAACCTTTACCATCAATCTGCAGAGTCTACTACGGTTACCACGCCACCATATCCCCAGTGCCAGACGGGGGTCGGAGTGTGGGTCGGAGTGTGGGTCTGATTGCACTCTGATTGGGCCACTGCTGAATCGCCCAGGCCTTGGGCAAGGTGGTACGTGAATAGTAGTGAAAAGTAGTGGGGTATCTGTGAGGCAAATAAGGAGTCTTTGAGGCAGTGTCAATTCTTCCAACTCTTACAGGGTTGTGTTTTACATTCATCCAAACTCATACGTATGGTTATCTGCTTTCAACTCTTCTTATTAACAGCCGGAGGAGTAACAAGTCTAAGTGACGTTAAATCTCTGGGGCAATGGTAATGTCTGTTAGGCGATTGCGCTCACAGTCAAAAGCAAAATCAAAATCAGCAGAAACTATAGTAACCATCGATCAGAGTGCCAAGAGCCTCCTGAGTCCTCTAAAACCTCAGGAAACTATTCGTCGACGCAGAAGTGGTGCGCATCTAACATTATTGAAATCTTATCCATCAGTAAAGTCAATGTTTACCAAAAAGGGAAGAAGTTCTAAGTATGGAACTGGACTAAAAAATGGAGATGAAGGGAAGGAGGGGAATATATCAGAATGGAGTGGAGAGTCATATAATAGGACCAGAGGTGTTTTCCCTGTTGTAACTGTAGTAAAGATGAATGGGGATGAATGCAACGTAGGACCCCCTTTATCAGTAAGAAGAGCAGATCTGCAGCAAGTAGATGGGGAGGATAATAATTCGGAAATGGAGATGGAGATGGCCCTATCCAGGCTTGAGACAATGGGTTCTCCTCAAGGCAAGGGCAGTGAAAGAAAGGAAGTCACTCCAAACTCTCCACTAGCAGATCTGATATCCCTTTTTGAAAAGGCAAAAGACAACGTTAGCGTGTCTCGGAGGCTCACGTCGGACTCCCCATTAGTAAAAGTAAGTGATCTCACTCCAAAAATGGAAAGGCAGAAAGAATGCAGCTTACTTATTGGGCAGGCGAAAACAGAGGACTTAACTCTTCCGGACATTGCCATTCCATTAGAAAAGAATGCCAATCGAGTGAAGCAGCTAGAGAAACTGGATGCTCAATGTTTGGTCTCAGAGTCTCATTCTAACAAAGAAGGATTGACTTCTTGAGAAAGAGTTCATACACACACGCCTATCATGTATAGTAGTACTCCTACTAAATTATCTTTGGTTTCGGACTCACATGATTTCTCCGGTGAAGAACTATCAATGACATATGATAAAAGGATAAGGAATTCCCTGTATTCACTGGTCGCGAATGAGAATACAGGGGCAGAGGGGCTAATGAACACGTTTTTTAAATTGGAAACAACCCTATCCGCAATCTTGTCTTTGTTGGAGAAAAGTACTTCTAATACCGATCATATTCTCAGAGTCCTCTCGCCCATTTTAGGAGGGGTTTTAGAACTTAAACATCAAAGACAATCTTGCGTGAAATGTGCTTCCGCTACAGTTAGTAAATCATGTCAAACGCATAATATAATAAATAATGCTGATAAAGTGTATGGGATAGGGGAGCCAAAAGATTTGCTGGTAGACTTTGATAGCTTGACACCTGTAAGAAATTCAATCTCAAGCCCGTCCCAAGTTAATCTTAAGGATTCTGTAAAGGTCCCCATATCGGGGGAAAGGTTTAATGTAGGAGTTTCTCCTGTAACAGACACAGTGAGTGTTTTTCCAATTTTTAATATGTGTACGTTAAAAAAACTTAAACCTCAACAACCAGATGAAATAATTACCATCCTAGAGAGTTCTGTGTGGGGGAAGTTTATATAGTAAGAAAGGGAACAATTAAAAACGGTCATAGGAGAAAAAAGAAGTTGAAAATTGCCGGTTCCCAAAACGTAAGCAGAGAATGTTGCGGTTCCAACCAGCAAACGAAAAGGAAATCTCTTACATAGCCCTTGTGGACGAAAAGAATACTATGTCTTCTGTGGGGCAACCGAAAATGAGTATGACTCCGAATCATGAGCAGGATCTTGCCCTTCAGCAGAATAGTTCGACTGTTAGGCCGAATACCAATCAGAATAATGATGGGGAAGGTGAAGGCAGTTTAAGAAGGGGCTCGAACCAGTACAGTAGCACAGGTATTAAAGAGGCTAATTTAAAAAGCTTTGTAACCAACAACGGATAACTTTGACAAAAAAAAAAGCTTTGTAACATTCCCGAGAGTAGAACTAAGTGGTGCCGCACAGGAGTTAACTGGTCCTGTAGTGTCATCAACGATTCCAGAATTAAGTAATATCGGGGGAGTTAGTCGGAGAATGATTATAGCGGGTAATAAAATAAAGGGGTGAATTTAAATGATGATCTCCCCAGAAGCCAGCAAGATATTAATTTAATTAGGCTTCCCGAATCAGGAGCTCAGCAAGTGAATAAGACTTTAATTTTTATTCCACTCTTTGATGCTAAGATAATAACATTGAATAGAAGCGCACTCCTTAGAATTATATCTGAAATAGATGATTTAAAGTTAATTACCAGTATTGATATAGAACTGGTTCATCTAGACTGATGGTACAAACCATATGTAACTAAAGCATTTTTTACATCTGCGGTAGTGTATTCACTCGTTTTAGCAAATGTGGACGGATTCAGGAAAAGAGGAATAGATGTTCTTAATAGTATGGTTCCTCGTGGTGTCCCGCCCAAAAGCCTCGAAATACCTAATCATCGGCAGGGGAAAGGATTTATTGAACATGAGGGAGAGAATACACCCACAAAATTTGAGGTTTTGGAAATAACAGTAGGAAGGGTTTCGAGTGCAAGAGAAATTAAGTTTTCAGCTCCCGAGGTCCAAGAGGACCTTAGTATAGATGGGGGAGATGAGGTGTCTAAATGGAGCTGGATCGCAAGTACTTTGAATGGGGCAAAAACAACTAACATAAAACCCATAGAGCGGGGGTAGCCCACTGGGGACAATTGTGTCGTGGAACATGGCGGGGCTAGGAAAAGAAAAACATAAGCTTAAATCCTAAGAATACCTAGCACCCAAGATAATTTTCCTCCAGGAGACGTGGGCAAGGGAAGAGTTCCAGTTAGAGAACTACTATGTGTTCTGTAGTGAAGCAAAAAAAACTACAAAGGGTCATGCTAGTGGGGGTTTAGCCATTTTGTTAAGTTGTGAGTTAGCATGGGACACTGTGATATACATACACTCATCAAATTGCTGTATCTGCGCTAAGTTAAAAATAGAAAAAGATATCTTGGGACATGAAACCTTTCTGCTTTTGGTAAACGTGTATATTCCACCTGGGAAAGCATTTACTCCATTGGTTGACTCCATTTGCTCTTTTGTGCAAGACTTATGTAGTAATGGAGAAAGAGTATGTATAATGATGGTAGGGGACTTTAATGCTAAAATAAATAACAGCTCCATCTCGTCCTTTTCCAATGTGGACTTGGAGGAGGTTTGGTTTATACCAGAGTCAATATTCCCGGCCAATTTAAAACCGGACAAACGTGGACTTTCATTGTTGCAAAATCTTAGGAATCTTGACCTAGTATTATTAAATGGTAGATTCCCAGAGGATTCTCCCGCAGCACTCACCTTTCACGGGACATTTGGCCATTCCCTACTTGATTATATGGCAGTGTCTTTTCAATTATTTGGGGCATGTTCACAGTTTAAAGTACTTCCCACTAAATTGAGCGACCACAACATCTTGGCTGTAAATTTAGCATTAAATTTCGAGAAACCTGAACTCTGGAATCAGAGGAATGACAACGTAACTTATTCTCGAAATAATGGTCGCACCTGCTGGTAACATAAGAACCTACCGAACTTCCAATGGGTATTTAAAAGTATTGTGCGTAGTTCAATCTGGGAGAGCCCAATTGTGAATTATGAAAGAGTAATGGCTGCCATAAGAAATCTGGGTAGAAAGAAGCAAGTTGAACGAACCGCCCCAAAAGTAACATTCCCCACTGAAATTAAAAAGCTTAATAATAAGATAAATGGGCTGATTAGATCCCAATTTAGAGATCCTAGCCCATTAAGACAAAAAGAGATATACAGATTAAAACCGGTCCGGAAAAGAAAACTAGCAGCTGTCCGTAGGGCCTCTGAAGATGAAAAATGGGTTAACCTTAGGGAGGTGGCACTTTCGGGGAATACTAGAAAATACTGGGCCTTAATAGCTAAATTCAGTGTCAGTAGAGAAAAATCTCAACCCATGTTAATTCCAGAAAAAGAATGGTCTATTTATATTTCCTTACTGTATGCCCCTAATCCATTAGATGATGAGGTTGAGGGGTCTGTTAATACCATAGCATTGGCGGGTGATGTAGAAGCACCATCAGTGAAGGAAATTGAAGGATATATTAAGGGGTCGAGATACTCGGGTGCAATGGGTCCGGATGATGTCCCTGTTGCCATAATAAAAAAGGACTGTGGCGATTGGGCAAAAGTACTACAACCCCTATTTGTCCATTGCTACAATTTCGGGGACATCCCTTACTCCTGGAAGGGCTGCATAATAGTCCCGCTGTATAAGAAGGGCCCTAAAACCTCCCCGGCAAGTTTTAGGCAAATTTCCCTGCTAGATGCGACGGGAAACCTGTTTGAGAAAAATATCCTGGTTCATCTACAAGAGTGGGTATTTGGAAATAATTTAATTCCCCTTGAACAATCAGGGTGCAGGAAAAATAATGGCACTCTAGATAATATTTCTGTTCTGCAAACCCTAATTGATAAATATCCTGTTGGTCGGAAGACACCATTGTATGCAGCATTTATTGATTTCTCCACAGCGTTCGACAAGGTAGATCGGGGGACGCTGTGGAGGAAATTGATCACTATGGGGATCCCAGGGAACCTGTGAAGAGTAATAATTGCTCTCCACTCTTCAACATGGACCCAAGTTCTGTTTGGGGGACTCAAGGTCTCTCAAAGAAAATTTCTAATAACAACGGTTTGAAGCAGGGGTGCTTATTAGCTCCTTTACTCTTCTCAATCTACATAAATGACTTACCGAGTCGGATTGGGGAAGGTAAAGGGGATCCTCCTCAATTGGGTGACCTAAAAATAAGTTGTTTGCTCTACGCAGATGATGCTATAATAATGATTTTGACCCCAATTGGGCTGCAGAGACGATTGACGGAATTGGTTAGGTACACTAAGGAATACTTTTTAAAAATAAATGTTTCAAAGAGTAAAGTGATGATTTTTAGGTCTCGCCTCTCAATGCGCATGTGCATTGAGCAGAGTGAGACTATAGCGACTTAAACAGACTTTACCCAACTAGTATCCCAACTGGCGATTTGGTGCTGTGCCCGTGCGCTTTTAGGTCAATGCGCAAGCGCATTGACCTACAATGCGCGTGCACATCATCAAATCGCCATCTGTTCCCCAGCAGCACTCCTCCCATACCTTTGAAGTGAAGCTTAGCTTCACTTCAAAGGCCCCTGCTGCTTCACACCCTCATCGCCGCTCTCCCCGCTCCGCCCCCTCCCCTGCACGCTGTGTCGCATTTCTCCTCCCCTTCTCTGCCTTCCCTTCGTCTTGTTTTTTTTTACCCGCTCCGCCCCCTCCTCTGCCCGCCGTGTCGCATTTCTCCATAGACCCATCAAAGCAGAAAAAAAAACCGTTCCCGATTTCAAGAGCATTTTCTAAAAGAGATCGGGTTCGGGGTTGATATGCAGCAGCTCAGCAACAACCCTGAAAACGGCATTATTACTAACTGCCTGGTCAAACCACCCTGCACTGAACTCCCAGAGACTTCATGAAATGTGAGGTCGGAGTAAAGATCTCACCGCCACTGTCGCAACGACCAGAGCAGGTTTAGCTAGCACATTTATCATTCTTCATAAATGTTAATTACATTTGACATTACACCAAATATAACGCCATGTTCACTCTGCGTGCAGTGTGATTGAGCACTGACCTTTGGTTATGTGTCACACCAGTGCTGCACAGACCGTAAACTGTTGATGTTTCATAAGACCCAACGAATATATTAACAATTGCAGCAGCATCTTAAGCAGTTGAAATTCTCTCATGTTGAAAAGCCACAAATGATCTGCCAGAATGTGAAATGTTGCATCTGCTGGGTCGTTCTTCAGTGTTCATTCATGGCTGTGGAAGGATTTCTGTCCTGTGTTTGTTGTACTTGGCAGTATTTTTTGTTGAGCGCTGTATTTATTTGCCTTTAGTCACAGCTGATATCGTGCGGGGAAAAAACGCGGATCCTGATAGTAGCTGATGTGTGCTGCACTGCGAAAGCATCTTCTACGTTTGTGTGGAAACTTGCCTGTATTTGCAACGATTGTGACACCTGGGACCTACGTTTTTATTACCTCTGTTCCGTTGAGAAAGAATCTGGGATGTCCTGTTGCCCAGCTAGCTGCACTTTAGTCCTAACATGTCTTAGTTATGATGGGTTTAACAAGCAAATTAATTCTGATGTGGATTTCATCTATTTATTTTGGTCTTTATTATGTTAAATCGTACGTATTTGATTGTACAGCTTTTTATTCTCTTTCTCTAAATGTATTTGTTGCAGAATATTTGTATAGTGTTAAATATATATATTTTTTTACGTCCTAAATTTGGCAAAATACAGAATAATTGACTTACCCCTATGCATTAGTGGCACCTTATTTGTCCTACGAATACAATCCACTAATTTCAAATTGGCAAGATATTGTTGCTGTATTAATTTTACTAGCAGTTCTTTCGGACAGGACCTACAGCACTGTCTGATTGCTAAATATTGCATCTGCTGGTGTCATACCACCAGCCTGGCTGGGGTGTCTGCTGTGGAATATGACCGAGCCAACATTCCTCTACCAGGCTTGGAACTCGTCCTCACTCGTACTCACACTACTTTATGACACACACACTGAGCCCACACACTACTTTAGGCCACACACACTGCGCCCTCACACTACTTTAGGCCACACACACACTGCACCCTCACACTACTTTAGGCCACACACACACTGAGCCCTCTCACTACTTTAGCCCACACACACTCCACCCTCACACTACTTTAGGCCACACACACTGCGCTCTCACACACTGCGCTCTCACACACTGCACCCACACTCTGCACCCTCACACACCCTGCACCCTCACACATACTACACCCTCACACACACTGCACCCTCACACACTCAGTGCCACATAATTATATGCTACATAATTACACTGCACTTAATGCAACATACACTCCAAACAATACCACTCAGAGCCACATAATTACATGCCACACAATTACACTCTACTGAATACAACATACACTCCACACAATACCACTCAGTGCCACATAATTAAATGCTACATAATTACACTGCGCTCAACGCAACATACACTCCGAATACCACTCAGTGCCACATAATTACACACCACATAATTACACTCTACTAAATGCAACACACACTCCACACAATACCACATAATTATATGCTACATAATTACAATGCAACATACACTCCAAACAATAACACTAAATGCCATATAGTTAGACGCCCCACAATTAAACTCTACTGTATACAACATACACTCCTCATAATACCACTTGGTGCCACATAATTAAATGCTACATAATTACACTGCGCTCAACGCAAAATACCCTCCAAATAGCACTCAGTGCCACATAATTACATGCCACATAATTACACTGCACTCAATGCAACATACACTACAACACTCACTCAGTACAACAACATTTTATGCTACGTATTTACACTGCGCTCAACGCAACATACACTCAAAATACCACTCACTACCACATAATTACACTGCACTCAATGCAACATACACTCCAAATACCAGTCAATGTCACATAATTACATGCCACATAATTACCCTACACCCAATGCAACATACACTCCAAATACCACTCTGTGCCACATATTTATATGCTACATATTTACACTGCGCTCAACCAACATACACTCCTAATACCACTCAGTGCCTCATAACTACACACCACATAATTACACTATCTTTCTATCACCCTCACTCTATCTATTGCCATCACTCTATCTACCGCCCTCACTATACCACTCTACCACCTTCACTCTACCTCCCTCACTCGATCACCCTCACACCCTCACTATATCCAGTTCTCAGCAAAAATGCAATGTATCAATGTTTAAAGCTTTATTACAAAAGTACAAAAAAATATTACACTTTTAATCTTGATTTTTAAAAAATATAACATACGCACCACATAATCTTCTCACCATTTTTTACTTTTTTAAATGTAGTGCCATTATACATGACAAAAATTATTATGTAATTAATAATTACATATAAAATGTATAAGCCATTAAGATTTGTCATATCAATACATGTAAGACAGGGGAATACTAAACATCTAGCTTTAATAATGCTATAGGTGTCACATTTGCAAATTCTATAAATATTGGCATTTACAATAACAAAATTAATACATTTGCTATTATAAAGACATAACTTAAAAAATTTTACATTTACAAGACCAATAGCTCCAACTTTTCTAATGCGAGACCTATTGCATTTCCAATGCTTGTTAGTTATAATGGCTGTAAGGTTAGAGCAAAGCTAAAATGGTTTTTAGGAGATGAAATAATGAAAATAGTAAAATTTTACCCTTATCTAGGGAAATTCTTCACTAATAGGTGTTCTGCTAATAGACATATGGACCATTGCAAAAGTAAAGCTATCTCACAAGCCTCTGCAATTAATTGCTTGTACTTGCAATGTGGTAAAAGAAATTTTTCGCATCCCATTGCAGTGTATAAAATAAAGATTCCCCTCACCTTGAATTATGCAAATGAAATGATAGATGAATGTGATTGGGCAAAATTCAAAAAAGTGGAAGGTAAAATTTGGCGACAATTATGTCATCTGAGTCATGCTGCGTCAATCGCCGCTCTTAGGCTCAAATTTGGACTTCTTTCAACATATGTCTTAACAATGGCAGGTTGTTTAAGGTGGGGAAATGCATTGATAAATTTTCAGGAGAATCTATTAAGGTAAGCATTGCATAAGGAAATTTTCATTAATATGTTGTCGAAAAGTGTAATTAAAAGGAATTATTTAAAGTCTTTAAGCAGTTTTGGTATAGACTCTGAAGGGGCTGCAGGTTTGGATAAAATCGCTTTAAAGCATATAATTAAAAGAAGTATATATGTAATTTCACGGGAAAGAGACTTGAAAATATGCAGTGTAAATGGAAGGTTGGACTGTATCGTGGACAGCTCTACAGTTAAAAATCCTCAGCCGTATGTTCTTTGGAACTTGAACCATGGAGTTCGCAGAGTGATTTTATTATTAAGAATGAACCAATTGCCTTTAAGGATTGTAACAGGCGCCTGGGAGGGTATCCCCAAAAACGAAAGATACTGTGATTTATGCAATGGTGGCATACAAGATCTTAATCATGGTCTGATTGTGTACCCAGCGCTTCTTTCAATACGCTGCAAATACTTCAGGCATGGTTTTTTACAGTATAAAATTTCCACAGCAGAACAGGCCCGTAACTTTCTCCTGGTCCCTCCATCTGAATTGATCTGTTTTAAGATTTTTCGTTTTTTTAAAGAATTTTTGAATGTCTATTAAAAAAAATAAAAATTAGTGGGCGAGGGTGATCCTTAGGTTTTTATAGTATTGTGTGATGTGATTTTATGCACAAGCACTTTTTAGGCACTTTAATTAGTTACTAAACATGATATTCAATATTTGATTTTTAATTGTGGATTAGTATTCCTGTAAGAAAGTTAATTTCCTAAACGCATTTCCTTAGAAACATAGCTCCTGGGCATTTATTCATGAGAAATGTCCCAGAATAGGGCATTCAATGCACTAGCAATTTATGTAATGCATTAGCACTTTATTTAGCAAATTACAAAATATTTGCTGCTATTGCTATCCCATGTTCATCTCCCTAAAAAGTTTTTTAACTATTTATGTAATTTGTTGTGTGTATATTGGATGATAATTGTACTCTTTTCTTAAATACGTGCCAACCAAACGTAGATTATTTTATAAAACCAGGGTGATAGTTAAAAGTTTTACCCACCTAAAATGATCGTTATTGGTCGCAAGTGTACTCTACTAGAACATTGTTGCCCATCGGGTGTGATGAACTTAATGAAGAAAAAAAAGATTTCTACATCTTGAAGGATGCAATTAAGAAAAACTGAACTTGTAACTTTTTGTGTTTTGGACAATGACCTCTGTTGTCCTCAATAGTGCAGAGTCTAATGAAGAAAAGTGATTACGTATCCTTGGGTGAATTCTAGGAAATTGAATTTGTACCTTCTTATATTTTAAATATTGTGATTTGTATGAAATGTTGTTTTATTGATATTTTATGTGGAATTCCTTGGAATTCAAATCATAATAAAATAATTGAATTGAAAAAAATGGGATTTACCTCTCCCACTTGAACTGTGGCAATCAGCTATCAACCTTTCTTACACTGTCTCTTCTTTTTCTTTTGGGACTTAGCTGCACTAACTGCAGGTTCAGCCCCCCAAGTTCCTTGTATGAGGTCCGGTACTGGATCAGTACCTCTCGTTGGCTCAAACCAACCTCTGGGTTGTCATTCCCAAGGAGACAATCAAGGGGGAGGTATTTATTGACTACTACCTTTCTCCAACTAAGGGACCCAGCTATTTCAGGGGCACTACAGTCACAGGCCTAACCGTGACCTTCCCTGAGATAGCCCTTACTCTTTTTGTTTCCCCAGGGACATACTGGTTTGAGAGTACCAGCCTGTCATGCACCACAATGTGACTGACACAGGTATCTCTCAGGACAATGGCTGGGATTCCATTCACCAGTAGGTGGTGAAAGTGTCTACTCCCCTCTGGAATCCCCAACTCCCCTTTTGGGCCCATTTTCCAGTTGAAGGCTAGAAGGACTTCCTCATCTGCGCATCCACTGGACTACACTAGGGTCTGTGTTTTCCAGACAGCTAGGATCCTTTGTGTTATGTCCTGTCTTTCGGCAGTTGTGACACCATACCTTGTTGGGATCCCAACTCTTACCTTGGTACCCGGTTTTAGTTTGTGAAGTGTCTTTGCCCCCCCCCCCTCCTGGACAAGTTTTTGGGGAGCTACCTTGTACTCTACTTTTATCTTTAGGATGCTCACTGTCTTTCCTCGGTGGAGGTTTTGTAACCCCTTTCTTTTTGGTCACATCCAGTGGACTTTCTGGTCACCCTTGTTTTGACCCAGTGGTCCGCTTTCTTTCCCAGTTCTTGGGGAGGAATTGGGCCTAGGTCTACAGATACTGATGCAACTTTTCATCAATGCAATTACTTAATATGTGTTCTTTCATAACAAAATTATAAAGACCATCATAATCTTGCATTTTACTTCCAGTCAGCCAACCACCTAGTGTTTCATTGAGTAGTCTACAAATTTCACCCAGAGCTGACTCTGGGTTTTCTGAGCCCTCTGAATATAATTCTATACTCCTCAGTAGTGAGTCCAAATCCCTCAATCAGAGTGCCCTTAATGAGTTCATAGAACCCTGCATCTGCCCCACTAAGGGTCAGAAGTCTTTCTCTGCACTTACCAGAGAACAGTTCCCAAAAAGAGAGCCCCCCAGTGAATTTTCTTCACTCTTCTGTCTTCACAATCCCTCTCAAAGGCTGTAAACGACTTGGTGATATCATGACCATCCTCAAATTTAGGGACAATCCCTTTGGGGATTTTGGGGTCATAAGATTGCTCTCGGACCCTATTTATTAAGTTGCTGGCATTGATTGGTGCTAGGCCCATCTCTGCTCTTTCTTTTTCCAGAGCCAGGAGTCTGGTCTCTAAGTCTAATCTGTTTGTTAACCTTACTAAAAGGTTGGTTTCATCATTGAGGCTGTCCTCAATGCCCTCAGGAGTGCCTGACCCACCTGTGTGGGATCTAGGTACTGTGATCTGTATTCTTGGATTGAGGGGCACTGGGGCCCTTCTTTCCCTGTGAAGTGTGTGTGTGTGTGAGGTGGGGGTTGGGGGTTGGTAGTTATCCGTACCCCTTCCCTCTTCCTCTTCATCTGAGAGGTCTTCACCATTTTCAGAAGGATGGTCTTCAGCATACCCTGCCAACAGCTCCTGGAGATTTTGTTTGGAGGGATGGGACCCCATGGCAATATTTTTAAGTTTGCATAGAGACCTTAACTCCTTAAAATCTAAGTGGAGATAATAGGTGAGGTTGAGCTCCACAACCTGTTTCTCTACGCCATGGTTATCTTTACTAACAGCTGGGTTCTTGTTAAGAGACATTCTAACAAAAAGTTCTAACCCCTCTTACCCCTAACTAAAGTGAGCTTTTATTTTTCTAAAATTCTAAAGAGACTTAACCAAGGCCTTGACAAGACTTTTAGTAATTTGGAAAACTTTGTCAAATTTAAAAATCAGAATTCTAAAGACAATTTAGGAGTTCTGTCATGTGATCAAGTGTTGACCAAGTCAGTCCAACAAATGCAAAGTTGTATATCCGACCGCTGATCCACCAATGTAGGAAGCTGGCTCTGTATATACTAAACGAAAATGAGGTATAGTGTGCACAGAGTACAGTGGAACCCCAAAGGTAAGCGGAGGTAAAAGTAGATAGCACCGTACTCTCTATTTGTGGTAGGGTGGGCGAGCAGTAAGGCTTTATCATAGGGTAGTGTTAAGCATTTGTTGTACACACTCAGCAAATGATGTCACACACTCAAAGACTGAACTCAGACCAATTTGTTTGTATCAAAAATATTATGTAGGTATATTTATTTTCTAGAACCAAGCAAGCCTTATACAGGTAAGTGTAAATGATTCTTTTCAAGGCAGGATGAACAATACAAGCAAGCAGAATGAAAATGTCTTTGTTACAGGGTTGTATATCTTTACCATACAGTGGAAATTACTGTTAGATTACTTTTCATTACAGATAACTTTATGGATTTCTTTTTCTACCCTGTGTCATATGCCTAGATATCACGCTGGGACATTTCCTAGAGAAAAGGTAAGTGACGCAGTTTTTAGTTATTTGCAGTTTTTCAAGTTGTCATACAAAACCAACTCCACTCTTAAAACAATTTTCAAGGAAAAACAGTCAATGTATTCCTATGGAGAAAAATGAAGTTAACGGTTTGCAGGTAAGTACTTCTTTGTGGGAGTTGGTATTCGGGGGTTAGAACCAGCGTTCCTCCAGGGTCAAAGATGCACTTTTGAAACACCCTCAGCGGCAGTAGGGCAGCCAGGTGCAGAGTGCTGAGGCCCAGTGTTATCCAATGGCTGATAGTGGGCCTCCAGTTGGTGGCAGCTCATGAGCAGGCCAGAAGGTTGTAGGAGCAAAGCTTCAGGTGTTGGGCTCAGGGCATATGGGGATCTGAGTTAGCACAGATGGGGCAGCCGCAGCGGTGGAGGGGTGGCGGGGTGGCTGGGTACAGGGTGCTGTTATGGCGTTGGGTACCCTGTTGTTTTCAATGGGTGTTGCTGATTTTGGCTGCAGGCTCGGTCCAGGAAGACCAAGAACTGGGCAGGTAAGTTGGAGGGCTCTGGGACGTAGGTGCACCTCGGTTTCTCTACTCCAGGGCACAGGGCGGCTGAATGCAGAGGTGTCTTTCGCGGTCGGATTTCACCTTTCCGGGCCACTCGCAGTTGGGGGGGGGGTCTCCATGCAGAGGATGTAGGCGACGTGGGGGAGTCCTGTAGGGGTCAACCAATAGTGGACTCAGACTCTGGAGCACTGGGGGACCTGCCGGGACCGGTGGTCCACTCGAATTTGGGCCGTAGGCGACGGGTGAATTGGTGGTTCCAGGCGTCGGGTTCTTTATCCACAGCAGGCTCAGGGTCTATTGTGGGAGTTTCTTTTGAACAGAGCTACTGTTCACAGGAGATCCAGTCTTTGTTGAAGGCAGTCAGTCCATCCAGGGTTCCGAAGGTCTCTGGCTGCAGGACAAGGCAACTTTTGGCGGCGAATCTCTGGAAACTCCTGATGGGCCGGTAGGGCTGGTGCCAAAACAGTCGTCTTTCGTCCTCCTTCTTCTTCTTAGGTTGCGGGAATCTATCTTCTTGGTGCAGGGCTGCCCCCTAAATACTGTATTTTGGCAGCGTTTTAGGGGTCTTGAAGTCAGTAGCCAATGGGCTACTGACCTTAGGGTGACTACACCCTTGGTGTGCTCACTCCACATGGGAGAGTGAGCACTATCACTAATCTTAATTGGAGAGTGCCTGACATCTGCAAGATGGTGGGCACTGAAGAGTGGGCTTCACTTCCCCTCCCCCACCTGAGGGGTGGATTTGGCAGAGGTGGGCACGCCTTCTGGGCTGTGCTAATTATTCCAGCCTGTCTTCCCGCCGAAAAGGAGGGGAGACAGGAAAGGGGCCTGCTCCTGATAGCAGGAGAAGCTGGGGGTTGCATTTAAAGGCGGCAAGTGTGAGAAGTTGGCCTGATATATGATGTTCACTAGTTCTAGTGATCACCTTGTATCAGTCCAAACAACCCTTATGGTGATTGGTTGAAGTCAACTTTATAGACCAGCTATCCTAGTAGCGTGGACAAAAGCAGTCTTTAGGCTAAACTCTTTATGGCATGTGAAGCCAGCTGTTTTACCACATATAACCTTTAAATACCAAATGAAAAGGACACCACACAGGTAGTTATGAAAATAAACAGTTATTTATTATCTAACATACACCTCTGAACTCTTTATGAGGTCAGAGGGCTAAGCACATGACAAACTCTTATGAAAAATACGTTTAAGTTGCACGATTTACAATGGTGCCCTAGGGGCACGACAAACCATATACTAAATAAATGGAATGCGAAAGTCAATTAAAGGAATGGAGCTGTCCAGAGGTTGTAGGATCGCTGGGACCACGCTATACTAACTTGAGGTAAGCAATAGGAGGCCCACGGAGCGCGTGTGCAGAGTGTGAACTCACACGCGAGATGCGTACAAACGTCTATGGACAGTACAGTTTAAAGAAAAGGTGAGTACGGACGTTCCTGACTAGATAGGACTAAAACGACAGTGGAACTGGACACTAGGATAGTCAAGCTACCCATGAGCACCGAAATGCTCGTGTTACCTCACCCACAGGCTGCGGGTGCATAGGTGCGACGTCGTGTCGGGTTTCCGCGTCGAAGTCTATGGAGCCTTGAAGAAAGATGCTGCAGGCGACCAGGAGGAAGATGTCAGGTGCAATCCAAGGGTGGATTGGTGAAGAGAGGAACCTGAAAGCAGAGGGGACAATGTTCAAAGTCACTAGCCAGTGACTGGAGTGGAACCAGATGTCGTTGTCGCGATCAGGTGAAGGTGGACGCTTGTCTCTGCAGCCACGTGGACCAGGTGGTGTCTTCGACGACCAGGATGGAGGCACGAGCTGTCCCACGCAGGCTCTCGCTGTCGGCGGTGTCGTCTCCGGATTCGGGTTCAACAGGCCTTGGCAAAGGCAACCCACGCGGTGAGTGGAAACGGCGTCTGGAGTGGACCAGGAGGGTCCGGGGTGCTCCTCTTTTGGAAGGGAGCACGGGCCAGTCTGGAGCAACCAGACCAGCAGCAAAGTTGTCGGTGTTCGTCGTCTAGGAGGTCACTAGCCAGCCGGCAAGTGACCAGACAATGCGTCGAGCAGCAAACAGGCAGAAGGGCCCCACGCAGATCTCGTGGATGCTGGAGGGCTGATCTTCGATGCAGGAGCTGCTCGGTGTCGGGGCTTCTCAGTCCCCAAAGCACTTCAACGAGGAGGCCTCGGAAGTCGTGCTGGAGCGAAGTGCTGCTTCTTTCAAGATGGCCGGTCCCACGTGTCTCGTCGCACCCACAGGTCTCAGCTCGGCTGCAGATGTGGGTTGAGGTCGGAGAGGTCTGGGAATCCGGGTCTCGTTGGGCTCTGAAGTCTGGATCCCTTGCAGGAAGACGACAAAGGGAAGTCTCAGTACGCTGATGGTGCCTGCAGATGCAGGGTGGACACTCCTTGCCCACAAGGGAGATTCCTTCTGTCTTCTGTGGAGCAGAACGTCGAGGTCCAGAGTTTCTTCTTGTGAAGTTGATCAGGATAGTCTAAATTGGAATGGGACCAGCTCCTACCTTTATTCAGCTAAGGGGGGCTGCACTACGACTAGGTCCCTCCTCTGGGTGGGACCAGGAAGGGGGGTGGTTACACCCCCTTTCCTTTGTCTGGTCCTGCGCCAGCTCTGGGGATGGGGTGCCCCAGGAACTGGTTTGGACCGGCATATGCACAGGGACACCTTGTGTGCCCCAGGCATGTCTCATTCCTTTCAGCCCTGTCCTACCTAATACACAAAATCCTGTCTGGGGTGGTGCTAGCACCTCCCAAGGCAGGAAACCCTTTGTCCAAGCCTCCCTCACTGGAAGGACTCCCAGCAGCAGGAGGTCAGACTTGTGTCTGTTTTGGCTGCATCCATTTAGTGATGCTGAGGCTCGAGTTAACTTTAACCGGGGTTCACAGTTACATCCATGTCCCTCTAGAAGGGTGGAATGCTAACCCCGTCGCCAGAATTGGCGAGGGGTTAGTATTCCAATTCGTATGACACCTTACTCGACATGTTTTGATAATGCGATACCAAAGTTAGCAAATAACCGCGAGGATTATAATGCAATTAAGAGTATATGGTACGCGTTATCATGGAACAGCTATTAGGACTTGGTTCCGCAAGCTGCAAACGGGCTCAGCTCATGCCAGAGCACCATCTCACATAATTCCAAGCACTCTGCCCTCAGGATTGTTAAGGCCTGCCATAGGAGTGACTGATAGGAAGATATGTGTCCATTTTAGGGTTAGATATAGAGATACTATATCTAAAGCAAAGGGTGATTACACCACCTTGCCCCAGCTGTCGTGCAGCCAGTTGTGTCAGATTTGGATGGCCAGCCAGGGGTGGCATAATACATGCTACAGCCCCTGGTAGGCCCTGGGTGCACCTATGCCCTGGGTACCTAAGGTACACTGTACAGGGGCTGATAAGGTGACTCAGTATCCAATTAGATATGTACCTAGAGTACATGGAATCCATTTTACAGAGAGAGCAGTGGGCCTGGGGTCCTGAATAGCAGGGTCCCAGGTCAACTAAGTTGAAAAACCAGCAAAACACCAGGCAAAAAGTTGGGGGCAACCATAGTCAGATATCCACCTTCCTACAGCAAGGGCTTTGAAGCTCCCCTGCCACAGATCGCTGTTCTTGGTCTGGGGGAGGTGTGACCACCACCGCCAAGGAAAGACTTTGTTTCTGGGCTCAGGGAGCGAAGGCTCCCACTACAGGGGTTCAGAAACATGTCTTGTGGTGGCAGGCTGTTGTGTACCAGTCAGGGAACCCACCTAAGGCTGGTCGTTTTTCAGGGGGCAACTCTAAGATGCCCTCTGAGTGAATTTTTCATTAAATCCCACACTGGTATCAGTGTGGGTTTAATGTGCTGAGAAGTTTGATACCAAACTTCCCAGTTTTCAGTAAATCCATTATGGTGCTGTGGAGTTCATAATGACAAACTCACAGCACCATATACTCTTAATGGCATTACTGCACTTACAATGTTTAAGAATTGGTCTAGACACTGTAGGGGTACAGGGCTCATGCACCTGTACCCTCACCACTGGTATAGCGCACTCATCTAGAGGAGTGACTGACCTATTCCAGGGCAGTGGGTTGTAGGCATGGCACACATGGATGTGTGCCATGTTGACTCTTCACTTTGTTCAGCACCAAAACATGCAGCCTGCCATGGCAGTGTGTGTGTAAAGGTTCAGGGCCTCTAAGGGTGGCACAATAAGTGGTGCAGCCATTAGAGGCCTTCCCTGTCCACAGTACCCTTGGTACTAATGGTACCTTTTACAAGGGACTGACTTGTGGACAGAGAGGTGCCAATTGGGGTACATGGTACAGTTTTGGGAAGTAACACAGGCCCTGGGAACCTGATTGGCGGGGACCCAGGGCACATCAAGTCAAAGTGCACCAGTAGTCTGGCAAAAAGTGGGGGGGAGGGGTGGGGGCTTCTGGAACAGAAACACAGCTTCCTACAAGGGGCAACACACATCACTATATTGTTCCTTTCCTTGGGCGAGAACGGAACTGTTTTTCTATGATTTTATAATCATTCTTCAAATTTCTATCATGGACAGCCTTTTTGCTGATGCTGCTGCTTTTAAGCAGTTAACTAGGAATCCTTCTTTCCCGAACTGATTGATTTTTGCTTTAATTGTTCTTTGCCCATACTCATGGACTCGCCCTAGAGGACATTAAAATTGATTCCTTAATGCCTTTGCTTTAAATCTTTAGATACTTTAAAGAAAAACGATCCTTCTGCCTTTAACGGTGGAAGGAGTCTGTAACCTCGTATCTGATGTTTGTTTTAAACCATCCTTCTTGGATTTGAACCTCTGACTAAATGTGTAGTCTAATACTACATACCTTAATATTCTTGACTGAGATGCTTAATAAATTGCTTATCTGCATCGATTTTGGAATTTAATACAATAGCTATCTAACTTTGCCTGAGTCTATTATTGGGTCCTGATATTCTGGATTTGCAACTGAGTCAAATTATTCTTTTGATCTAAATGTTTTGTAGGGAGAATCAGCAAATATTTGCAGAATATCAAGGTCTGCTTCTTCTATTCTGTGTCGTAGTAGCAGAGCTTCTAGTGTGTATCTTTCTAGTTAGACTTAACTTCTTCAGGAGATTGGGTCTCCCCACTGCAATACGGGAAACAGCCATTTCAACGCGGATTTTACCACGCAATACCATTACATCGCACACGTTACAACGCGTAGCCATTACATCACATGCGCTTTTACAACGCATGCAATGGATTAGCAATCCATATCGTTGTGAGGAAACTGAGGCTGTTTCCTCACAACGACGCTGGAAGCAGGAGAGAGGAACCACGAGGAGAGTGAGGTAAGGGGGATTGTGCTTGGAGTGGGGGTTACTTTTGTTGTGTTTAGGGTAGTGTCAAAGTAGTGTTGTAATGTTTGTGTTGTGTATTAGGATAGGGTCGGGGGGTCATGCAGGGTAGTGTTTTAGTGTAGGGACCGAACTGGGGGTAAGGGCTGGGTCGTGCTGGGGGTAGTGTTTTAGGGTTTAGGGTAGTGTTGTTGTGTTTGTGTAGCGTAGTGTTTTAGGGTAGTGTCAGGGGGGTTGTGCAGGGTACTCTTTCAGTGTAGAGACCGGACTGAGGGTAGGGGCTGAGTCGTGCTGGGGGTAGTGATTTAGGGTTTAGAGGCGTGTTGAAGTGTTTGTGTAAGGTTGTGTGTTAGGGTTTAGGGTAGTGTCGGGTAGTTTTTAGTGTAGGGACCGGAATGGGGTAGGGGCTGGGTTGTGCTGTGGGTAGTGTTTTAGGGTTTAGGTTAGTGTTGTAGTGTTTTTGTAGTGTAGTCTAGTGTAGTGTTTTAGGGAAGTGTTGGGGGTCATGCAGGGTACTGTTTCAGTGTAGGGAACGGACTGGGTGTAGGGGCATAGTCATGCTGGGGGTAGTGATTTAGGGTTTAGGGTAGTGTTTGTGTAGGGTAGTGTGTTAGGGTTTAGAGTAGTGTCTGGGGGGGTCATGCAGGGTAGTGTTTCAGTGTAGGGACCGGACTGGGGGTAGGGGCTGGGTCGTGCTGGGGGTAGTGTTTTAGGGTTTAGGGTAGTGTTGTAGTGTTTGTGTAGTGTAGTCTTTTAGGGTTTAGGGTAGTGTCGGGGGGTCGTGCAGAGTACTGTTTCAGTGTAGAGACCGGACTGGGGGGTAGGGGCAGGGTCGTGCTGGGGGTAGAGTTTTAGGGTTTAGGGTAGTTTTGTAGTGTTTGTGTAGTGTAGTGTTTAGGGTAGTGTCGGGGGGGTCCTGTAGGGTAGTGTTTCAGTGTAGGGACTGAACTAGGGAAGGGGGAGGTTCTGCTGGGGTTAGTGATTTAGGGTTTAGGGTAGTGTTGTAGTGTTTGTGTAGGGTAGTGAGATAGGGTTTAGGGTAGTGTTGTGCGGGTCGTGCCGGGTAGTGTGTTAGTGTAGGGGCTTGACTGGGGGTAGGGGGATGGTCATGCAGGGGGTAGTATTTAAGGGTTTAGGATAGTGTTGGGGGGTCGTGCAGGGTAGTGTAGTGTTATTGTAGGGAGAGGACTGTGGTTGGGGGAAGGTTTTGCAGGGGTACTATATTAGTGTTTAGTGTAGGGTACGATAGATTCACTTACCTTGCAAACTTTTAACCATGAGTATATCTTTACCACGCATGCCTTTGCTTTGTAATGGCATGCTTGGTAAAGGTGTAGTTGTGATAACATTTTGCGATGTAAAGGCATGTCATTGTCATTGACATCGCGTAGTAATACCCGCGTTGTAATGGCAAGTGTGGTATTTGCATGCGATGTAATGAGACACATTCTTGCAATACTTTATTTTTACAGCATGGTCCTGCTAGTAGTTTATTTGAGCCTTATTTTAAACTTGTGAGTTAGTAGCTAACTAATGGTCCTCATTGGGTGACTAACGTGGTGTTTTGGACATCCTAATTCCCACCCCTCCAATCAGCGGAGAAAGATCCATCAGAGGACCAGTCGCCTCTGTGATGAGGGAAATGCTGTAATCTGTCTAGCTGTAGGGGGCCTACACATGAGTACATTGTGATTTGAAAACCAAACCTAAAAGTATTTATACCGCTTACGTTGGATCAAACCTTTGGTAGCAGAGGTATGGTTCTGCTTAGAGTAGTGACGTTTTAGGGTCTCAAAAAGACAGGGAAATGATTGTCAAAGTCCTAGGAGCCAAAACGTTTTGTACAGCAAAGAGAAGGATTGATGGAGTATTCTATCTGATCAAGTCAACTTATAGCAGTGAAGGTGTGTGAGTATTAATAGTAATGTGCATTGCTTTTTCTAAGATTGTGTTTTTTTAAATGACTGTGCTGCTGAGTGGAGTGAAGCGATTATAGTCCACATAGTTAAAGTCCATGATTGATTGTGGTGCTTGATGCATAGAAGCTGAAGTTGTAAACGCATCTGTTGTGGCCTAAGATCTCAAGCTATTGATCTACGGGTTGTCTAACACTGAGTAAGTTGTCTGCAGTTTTGTGGTGGTGGTCGTGAGGCGTAGTCAACACCATCTTGGTAAAGGTTTCTTTTTGTGTTTTAGTGGGAATCGGTTGGTATAGTTAATTTCAGATGATCAGGGAATATCTGTATCAATTAGGGTGGAATCCTGCTTGTCGAGATTTCATTGAAGAGAATGATAGTAGGAAAAAGTTTTAGTTACCTTGTGAGAGTGTATTTCCTTTAGTGGAGCAGACCGTTTTATTTGTTGCTTGCCTTGTATTGTGATTTTGCTCAGAGAAGACGTGCTGGAGAAATTTGTAAAAGAGGGTGAGCTGCTGCAGAGAGCGAGATAGACTTTATAGTGTGTCGCCTCATGGTCCTCATATAATATTCAAGCAATAGGGCATACTAGTTCTGGCCGTAGTTGGACTCTGTATAATTTATATAATGCAGGGACCACAAAAGGTAACAACCAAACATTTGAGGAGCTAGAATATAGATTGAGCCAGGAAGTAGCTCAAAGGAAAGGGCGCTAGAAGTTACTAATTTGATAATGGGTGATTTTAACTCTCACTTGTGTCCAACTTTGTTCCCCTTTACTGCAGACTGGTCCCGGTGCCCGATTGAGAAAGGACCCCACTTTGAACATTCCACAGAGGGAATAGCCCTGAGTAACCTCCTAAGGAACTATGATTTGGTACACACTATCGATCTTGCCCGCCTGGAGTGCGACGGGTCACTCCCCCGGCCTTTAAGGGAAGAGGTTGTCAGTCCTATATAGATTACATATTAGTATCCAGACAGGCGAAAAATTGGATTAGCACCGTGGGGATCCATTGGAGCGCTTTTAGCGATCACAATCCCCTAACGCTAAGTCTAGTAAACCCATGCCGCCCCAGGATCCGCCCTCAGGTGGACAGTGCGATGGAGGTTACCGACCAGGGAAGACGGATTAGATGGTCCAAGATCGATGGGGCAGTCTTTTATAAAGATTTAATGGCAAAAGGGAAAACACAGATCGATGAGTGCCTTGACCTTAAGATAGTGGGGTGGCACCCTGGTTAGGGCGTTTAGCTCAGTGACATAAATAGTTGATGGGTTGTTAAAGACTAAAGCCCCCTTGAGGCATACAGCGCAACCAAGGTGGTTTGACCCTAAGGGCCATATGTAGGTGGCCAAATACCGATCGGTAACACCCACGTGATCGGCTGCATCGATGGGACCCATATTCCCATCTGCCCACCTGCAGCAACTGAATACATTTACAGAAACCGCAAATCCACCCACTCAATCAATGTGCAGGTGATCTGCAATGCCAAACACATTATAACAGACATCGTGGCAAAATACCCCGGGAGTAGCCACGATGCTTACATCTTCAGGAACAGTGGCATACATACACGTCTGCTTGCTGGTGAATTTGCCGACGGATACATACTAGGTAAGTAAATGTCACACACCCTGATGTACACCCTGGCACAAGCTGTTGGTCACACCAATCAATGCCACTTACTTCTGTTCATAGGTGACAGCGCATATGCCCTCCGGCCGTATCTACTCCCACCATATCTGAACCCAACCACCCGAAGGGAGAGGAGATACAATGTGGCACATAGGAGCACACGCAACGTGGTGGAGCGCACTTTTGGTTTGCTCAAAAGCAGATTCCGTTGCCTCCACAAAACAGGAGGTGCGCGTCTGTACAGCCCCATCAAATGTTGCAAGATAATTGCTACGTGTGCAATGCTACACAATCTGGCCACTAAAAAAGGAACAGCAGTGGAACTAACTGAGTCAGAGGACGAGGACGAGGACAACCCTCAGCCAGAGCCCAGCGCGGTGCTGCTATTGAACATGATGGGAGACAGAGACGGGCAGAGATTACATCTAACTATTTCTGAGTGAGTAACGACACTGAGGCATTTCAAATTACATGTAGAGGTGTTTATTTGGCACACCTCCAGCATTGTGAGCATTGTCCAATTGGACATGGGTTACATCACCCATCACATGCATGTGGACAGCCATTGTCCTTCACTTCTTGCGTCCCCGTGCTGCACGTGCACGTTCCCCATCAACACTGTCTTGTGAGTTGGACCGTTCCTGTGCTGGGACGTTTCGTCCACTACGCCTCCTGCACTCGGTGGGTGAGGGTGTAATGCTACCACGGCTGGTAGCCTCCTCACTGCCCCCCCCCCTTCCATATTGGAGGCCTTGGCATTCTGCATGAGCTCTAGCACTGAGGTCATGGACACCATCCCCCTGGCCACATCCCTGCTGCAATGCGCCATCTCCTCCTGCATGGCGATGGACCGGCGACACATCAGTGATGTCGTAGTGGAAAGCCGGTTCACCGACTTGGTATAGTCCTGGAGTCTCAGTCTCTCCCGGCGCATGCCAACACGGTCCTGCTCCAGCTGGCTGCAGAGATTGTCCACCGAGGTAGCTACCCTCTCCATCCCTGCAGACAAATTCTCCCCCATGGCACTGATGCCCTTCTCCATCTTGTGCATATGTCTGTTAATGTTTGCCACCTCCCTGTGTAATGACTTCATCTCCCTCCATTGCAGGCGCTGGACCTTCAGCATGTTGCCTTCCAGTCCAGCAAACACACTGTCACCCTGCTCAGATACCACTGGACTGTCCGGCCTTGCCCTGCGGCGTCGTGATGAGATGTGGGTGCCCTCGGATGCAGAACCAGCCCGCTCCCTGTTGGATCTATCTACAATAGGACTTTGTTCGCGCTGTCTGCCCTCCTCCTCCGACTCCTCCATCTGCTGGAGGGTGATCACGGCATGCCTCCTGCCTGACTGTGGTGGTGGTGGTGGTGGTGTTGGTGAACGTCGCAGTGGTGACTGAGTGAGAGGGGATTGTGGCCCTCCCTGGCGCTGTGGTGATGGCTGTGGTGGAGGATTGGCTGGCTGCGATGGCGCAGAGCTGGTGTTCCCTGCAGGCATGCTGTCTTCATCCTGTGCACTCCCCTCTGGCCTGGCTGACCTGCCTCTGCTGCCCTCAGCTGCACTGCGAGATGACTCGCCTGAAATGACACAAATGTAAATATACTCAATGCTCTGTCTGCAATGCCATTGCATTAAAGTACATGCCAACAGTGCACAGTGGTTGTCCTGACCTATCCAATTCTTTTACCATGCTATTGTGTTAGCTGCCCTGACAGTCCTGATCATGAGTTCACACTGACTACATCACCCAGAATGCATTGCAGGTAACCAGCAGGACAAGTTGTGGAGTGGGAGCACTTTTACCACTTTGGGGGTTGGGGTTGGGGAGGGGGTAGGGCAGCATCCTGGGCATGCTTCTTACCTTGTTTTCTAGCTGCTCTGGCGGAGCTGTCTGCGTCTCCCACGCCACTCACACTCTCCCGCTGGATGGTGGACTCCAGCATCTGTTCCAGTGGTGTTGGTACTGGGGCTCGATTTTTTTCCTCCTCCAGTTTTCCCTGCCAGCCTATGTCTCTCTGCCATCCTCAGTTTTGCAGTTTTTCTGAGGTCGTACCACCTCTTTCTGATGTCCTCTATGGTGCGCAGGGTCACACCTATGGCATTGATCTTGTACCGAATGCCACTCCATATTTGCCTCTTCTGTGCCTCTGGCACTTGGTGGGACTGGGCTCCAAACAGCTTGTGGTACTCTTGGGTGACATCCTGGATCAGGATCTCAAGCTCCTTGTCGCTGAACTTGAGTTTTCTTTTTCTTTCACCTCCCTCCTTCTCCCTGTCCTGGCTTGCCATTTCAATGCTTGTTCAGTGCTTTTTCTTCCTTTATTGTGGCTGTATTGCTGCTGGTTTCTCAGCTCTCCTGCCTGCCTGCCTCACAGTGAGCTCCAGGCCCTGTGCACCTGGCTGGGTGTGGCAACTTCTTGTTTGAGAAGTAATTGGGTGTATCAGGATTGGCTGATTCACCAATACGCTATTTTTTAAATTACCGATTCGGTATTTCCGATTTCGGGTATGGATTCGGTAACACCGATTCGGTAATAGCCTTTCGGTATGTATTTTTATTACCGATCTGTTCACAATCGGTATTTAATACCGATTTGCAACGAATCGGTAATTTTTAACAAATTTTTACCTACATCACGTTTACCTCATTCTTAATACCGATTCGGTATAATTCGGTATTAAGGATTCGGTATTCGCAATTTACCTACATATGGCCCTCTGTGTTCTTGAGCCCTGAGAAACCTTAAAGCTAGCCTAAAAATCAAGCCCAAAGACAATTGTAGAATAGCTCAGTGTAGATGGACCTATAAACAGGTGTTAATACAAAGGAAGACCACTTTCCAAAATGAAGCATGGGCTGACCTATATGAGGCAGGAGAAAGAAGGGATATGAGCCAATTCTGGAGGATTATTAACAACCCTTCCTTTCAGGATAGTAACACCCCAAAGATTGGAACACATATTTTAGCAGAACAGTGGGTATCTCACTTCCAGGGTTTATACAATCACGACCAAGAGTTAGTGCCGGAATGGGGTTGGGAAAACCCACTGGGGCCAGCTATTGAGTTTTCCCTAGCGGAAATCACGCAGGGGATTGAGGGACTCTCTCGGAATAAAGCTCCAGGCCCAGATGGCACCCCACCAGACTTATATCTGAGTAATGATGACCTCTGGGCTCCTATTCTTACCAGAGTACTAAATGCGGCAGTCCAGACGGGTCTACCACGCTCTTGGTCAAGAGCAGTTATTATCCCCATTTTCAAGAAAGGCAATAGGGATAATCCACAATGTTTTAGACCAATCTCCCTGATAGATGTACCTGCTAAAATCCTGGGCCGGGTAATTTTGCAGCGATTAATGGAATGGACAGAGGATAATCATATAATCACGGATATCCAATACGGCTTTAGAGCCGGAAGGTCCACTAGTGACCAATGTCTTAATCTTTATATGCTGGTTACAAAGTATACTAAAGCCAGTAATGAAGCCATCTATCTAGGGTTTATGGACCTCGCAGCTGCTTTTGATACATTAATAGAAATAAGTTATGGTGCCTGATGAGGGACATGGGTATTTATTTGGGCTTGATTAGGATTCTTAGGGAGCTACACCGGGATACGACAGCTAAAGTTCGTTATAATCTAGAGGGGGGGACATCCAAGTCATTCCCTTGTACGAGCGGTGTAAGGCAGGGGTGCATTCTTGCCCCCTTCCTGTTCTCGTTATATATTGCCAACCTAGAACGGGCTCTGTTAGATTTAAATATTGATTGCCCGAGAATAGGAACGCTCCAAATACCGGTGCTCTTATACGCGGATGGCGCGGTGCTGCTTGCCCGTACCCTGAGGGGCCTGCAAAGTCTGTTAGATGGATTTGTGAAATTCATGTACACCTTGGAACTGGCAGTGAACTTGAATAGGTCCTTTATGATGTTGGCAGGTCCCAAACCCTGTAAGAGGTTTGCTTATAAAATTGGGAGCCACCAACTGGAAACGACTCCCTTATTCACTTACCTGGGGTTGCTTTTGGATGGGGCACTCAACTTTAGACCCTTAGTGGAGGAACGATGCACAAAACTAATCTCAACAAATGGGGCCATACTGAACTATGGCCGAAGGCTAGGCCGGTGGTCCCCAGAACAGGTCATGAACCTGTATGGTTCAATCTGCTGGTCCAAAGCCACGTATGGCTCAGAAGTTTGGGGTTATGTCAACACAGAGTAATTGCAGCTGGTGGAAAACAAATTCTTGCGTAGATTCTTAAAGGTCCCCCAGAGTTCCCCAGCTGTAATTGCACACATGGAATTAGGGGGACCCTTTCTAGAGGACGAACTCAAGTTAAGACCGATTATGACCTGGCTAAAAATCTGGGTCAACTCAGAGGCAGATCTAAGTAGGCAAATTCTAACAGATTGCCTGTCCAGGGACAAGGGACTACAAATACCTTGGCTTAATTACGTTAAGGTAACCCAGGAGGGCATTGACCAGAGGGATCTGTTTACTAATCCTAGCTCTATTGTACCTTCTGACAAACGGAAAATCAAATTGTTGTTGATGGACCAATTCTCCACACGTAGAACAAATCGGGAGATGTCAAAACACACTGTAGTTGATTATAGTTCCATCAAGAATACAGAGGGAATGGAGCCATATCTTTATGTGATGTATAATGCCCAGGATAGGTTTTTAATGACTCGTTTGAGGCTCAATCTTTTACCCCATATACTGGAAGATCCACCAGGTTTTGTACGGACGATTGAGCAGAAGGGTGCCTGCGGCTGCGACAATTTGTCTCCGCAGGACACTCTTCATTTTGTACTCTTGTGTCCTTTTCTTAAAGATCCTAGACGCAGTTTCCTGGTAGAGCTTCTAAAGAAAGAGAAGTTCCGTCACGCTAAAATGGCCTTATTGTTTTTACAAAGAGCACAGGACCCATGGTCACTTTGTTGTATCATGAATTTTATTAGAACTGCAGTAAAGTTAAGAAACTCAAGAGGGGAGGGCTCTTGAAGGGACCCTTGTAGTGTATACTGTTCACATGATTGCTTTTTTAAATTTGCAATAGTTTTATTCATTCTAATGTAATTCTGTTTTTTATACCTGTATATATATGTACTTTTATGATGTTTTTTAACTATCGAATAAAGAATTACTGAACACTGTGTGTCGCACTGTGATTGGTTGGTTGGTGTAAAGTCATGCTGGGAGTGGTTGATTACATCATAGGAGTAGCGCTGTTATTGGCTTAGATAGCCGAATAAGTGAATTGTGGGAGAAATTAATTTCCTGGATTTACGGTAGACGTTTGTGAAGAGAGAATTCAAAATGAAAATTACATTTTTTAAAGCATTGCATAAAATGGTAAAGAAAGATGAGACTATATCTGTTAGAGATAAAGTAGAAACACCACCTGAGGGTACGTCAGGACATTCTGTTGTGATCTACAAAGGATTACATCCATGTTTGTGGCTTGAGTTTTGGCATGAACATACTGAAGTAGACGAGGGTGTATAATTTCCTCACAATAGGACATTCAATTTGAGGATCTTGAGGATTTAAGGAGGAAAATGTGCGAAATAAAACCACCTCCTAGACCTACCATATTTGAAGCATTAAATACATAGGCACACATGGCACATCAGAAAGAGAAGTATCAAGGGAGCTATATGAGAACTATGAATCATTACACAGAAGTTAGATGGGATGCACAACAGAAAATGTGGAGAGCAGACATTGTACATGGTACAAGATTATACCCTGTGTTAGAAGTTGAAGAAGATGACAAGAGAAAAAGAAAGAGACAGAAAAGAATGACACAGGAAAACAGGGAGAAGAGAGTGACATAGATGAAGTTGAAATGTTTTTTGATAAACCGTCCACCACCTTACAATGAGATTCAGAGTGAGGGTTTGATAGACGCTAATACGGCTGAGATTCTGAACACACCCTTAATTCATGATGTACCCAAAGAACATTCGACTTCCTTCTCCTGTAAAAGGGAGGACAGAATTTACAGCACCAATGAATACGATTGATTCAAATGCTCTGGACGCTTTAACTGTTTCTGTTACTATTGGACCTGTTGTACCTCTTTCCATATCTGGGTTAGAGGTAAATACTGTTCACAATTTGGCTGTACCTACTGGGATAAATACAGCACAAGCTAATCCAGTAGAATCTAGCACCAGGAAACCCTATATGGGTAGCTATGCGGTTTACAAATGGCTAATAATAATAATAACTGATGAGATATCATTACAATTCAAAGTAATAGTGCTACCAAAGTTAGAAAATTAGGTTACACTCCAAATCAGATTCAGTGTGACCAAATGAGCAGAATGTTTCAGAAGTGTCTGCCTTTTTATTGCCTCAAACCGAGTCGACCTCCTAAAATGACTTATGGTTCTAACATAACAATGACTATGGAAAGTAGAGTTCCAGATGTATCTCCATTAAATATGCAACCTGGAATGAGTGCAAATTTGAGCAATGGGGTATCTAATTTAAATTCTCCAATAGAACAATTAGGATTTACACCTCAAGAATTCAAAGAATGGCTTAAAAGATATAGTACACTCATAAATATTCAAAATGTTGAAAATGCTTGAGTTTCTGCTCCAGTCTCTAGTTTAGATACCGTTCCAGTACAAGCTCCAGATTTTTTTTCAGCTCCAGCTTTGATTTCAGTTCCAAGTTTAAGTTCGATTCAGAATCCAGTTCAGGAAAAAGAAAGCAAATTGATGTGAGTAGACTAAAAATGGAATTGGAAGAAATGATTTTGGGAACAATTAATCCTTTGAGATTTTATACATATCAGAAGGAAGAACTATTGTTTCTCTGTAAAGACATTACTCAACAAGCGAGATTATCACATGAGAAATTGACCTTATTGGCTCAAACATATGATGTAGATATTCAAAAGTCAAAGGTATTACAGAGATCAGGTTAGACTTTAGTGACAAAGACATTATGAATATGAGAGCTCCTGGAATGTAATTACAGATTAAAGAGCTGATGACATTGACCAAGAAATGGAGTGAGAGAGAGAAATGGGAAGGTAGATGGTTGAAAAAGAAATACATGGAAAGAGTTGGGGTACAGTCATCATCTGATGTCCTAGATGGAAATGTAGGAAATACGGTTGCTCCCATTGAGAGAAGTACCTGGTGGAGGTTATGTTAATGTACCTTGGACAAGACCTGCTATTTTGCCATTTACAAATGATCTCCAGAAATTGAGAGAAAATCCAGTGGAATGGTATGAACAAATTGAAAGATTTGTGAACTTTTCAAAAATTTGTGGATTGATTTCAATACTCTGTTTGACATTGTGGTACCAGGTGATTTGTGGGCAGAATGTAAAGTTACTGTGGACTGGCCTGAGACAGAACAAAAGAGTACCAGCAGGTGATTAATCACTTAAAGACTAACATTTCCCCAAAAGATATTGATTGACACGACAACGCAGGAAGTAAAGAAGACAGTGCATGCCTATTATGAGAGAATGATACAGGCTTTCAAAATATATAGCGGTTTGGATAATGTTGCTGAAAAGTATATGGGACATTTTGTTTACAGATTTGTACATGGTTTGAGACCTTAGGTTTCTAACATGATTCAACGGCAATTGTTTTTTTGGCAAAGCAAACCAGTAGACGAGATTTTGTGTTATGCAAAGTATTGTGGGGATGAGATTGACATGGAGCTCAAGAAACTTAAGGAAATGTTGATGGTTGTACAGATAAGAGCAGTGCAGAAAGATCAGCATCAGATGAGTTTTCACAATATTTCTCCGGTACAGGGAGAATATTATCAAGTTCAGATAATGCAGGGTGTTAATGGTTTACAACAACAGAATTTTCAGCCACAAGTTAGAGGTGGTGGTAATCTAGGAGATCCAAGAACTGGTGTTGGTGTGTCGCTTTTGAAGAAATTGAATCCATGTCATGCTCGCGGAAAAGTTGGACATTGGAAACACAAGTGTAAGTCGATTGTGAATTATGTAGGGAATCAGATGCAGAATGTAGATTATGCACAGCTTTTAGGGAATAACATGGTACAGACTCAACAAGCGCAAAGTCAGAGGATGCAACATCCTAATGTATCTCAGTCATTGCAAATGCCTCAAGCTCCAATGCCTCTTCAGAATGTTGAGGTGCAAAGGTATAATGTAAATTAGAATCAACAGTCAAACAGAAAATCTTTCCAGAAATAGAATGTGTCACAACAGTATTTGATTTAGTTAGATGATTTTGACTAGAACCCGCCATTCAGCTTTATGGTCCCTGAGGGGGGAGGAGAATTGCGTACTTGATGCAGTCTTAGGGGTAGACTAGAGTGTTCCCTATGTGGATGGGAATCATGTTTCATTGCTTATCAACACTGGTGCTACCCGCTCTACTTGAAAAACAGCAGAGGTTCCTAACCTATCCCTCTCGGGAGAGCGTATACAAGTTGTAGAAGTTACAAACAAAAAGTTGTTCTCCCTAATTTCAGAACCTGTTTCAGTTAAAATAGGGTTTTTTGAGGATCGACAATGATTTGTGATGTGTGATACAGGTCCAGTGCATCTGCTTGGACGTGAATTACTGTTTACGTTAAATTGTTCCATTTACTGCACACCCAGAGGTATTGAGTTTCACGCAAATTATGTGGGAATATATCCTCTCCTGATGAGTAACGATTTGCTCATTGAATTGAGAGACACCGTGTTACCTGAAGTTTGGGCCTTTACAGGTAAAGATTTCGGAATAATCAAAGGTGTTAAACCGGTCCAAATTAAAGTTAAACCAAATGCAGAATTTCCAAGAATCCCACAATATAATTTGACTCCAGATACTATTGCCAGAATTACTCCTCTGATCGACTCAATGATTGAGCAAGGGATCTTAAATGAGATAATGGGACGACCATGCAACTCTCTGATTATGGGCTTACAGCAGCCAATTGGCAAGTATTGTATTGTCCAGGATTTGCATAGGGTTCATTTGAGTGTTGTCCCGTGGTACAGAATCAAGCTGTGATATCGTTCCAATTTCCATGCAAAGCCAAATGGTTTTCCATTATCGATATAAGTCAGGCATGTTTCTAAATTCCATTGCATGCGGAAAGCCAGTATCTTTTTACTTTCCATTGCAGCATTTGGGTTTTGGCATGGTGCTGATTCCCACAAGGGTATATAGAGAGCCTCTCATTCTTTAACCAGACACTTAAAACATACTTGAGTCTCTGTAATGCCAAATTATTCAGTGCTAGTGCAGTACATTGACGACCTACTGGTGGCATCAGATACAAAAGCAACTTGAAGGATTGATATAGAGGGGGGCGTGGCCTTGGGCTGATGGAGTGAGCAGCTAGATTCAGCTCTCCTCTCGGCCGGGCCCAATTTGGCTCCATCCTGCCCTTCATACACCTGCGAGGGCCAAATTCCCCTTACCTAAACGTTGCTGAACAGGACGCATGTCAATATCCAGAGGAACCGCAATCCTACGGCTCTGAATAGCTGCTGAAAGCTGACATCACCGCTTCCGCCCACAATCAAAATGGTGGCGGCGGAGATAGCTACTTGAAGTCAGGATATGCAAGGGGCTGGGACCTTTGCCTCTGCCTAAAACGGACTGTTTGCCTCCAGTAAGAATCAAAGCGGGGTTGCAGCGATTGGCGACGGAGGAGTCCTTCTGGACCCACCCTGCCCCAGGAACAATGGAGGAAGGAGAGAGGCTGTCTGCGGCTGCGGTGTGCGACGTGTGCCTCGGAGAAGGCAGCTGCGACGATGTGTAGAGATCCAAAGAATGAGGGTTGGAGCGGTGGTGATGGAGCTACATGAAACCCAGCAGGCATTGAGCATATAGCGGTGAGGGGTAACGTAGATCCGGGTAGAGCAGCGGGCCTCAGTGGCGTGAGAGAAGCAAACCGCCAGGGTCAGCTTCCGTCTGTGGCAGAGGGGGCGCAGTGGTGGGATAAGTACCAGCACAATCCGGCGTCAAGGGGAGTTAGAAACAGAGGCTCAGACCACACAGACAAATTGGAACCCACTCTCTGCACTACTCTGAGGGCCTCCATGGTGCCCTGCGATTGCCTGCCATAGACCCACAATCACTTGCCGCTCTGAGGGTGCAGCCAAGGACCCCTAAACATGGGCGAGGGCCCGCGGAGCGGCGCCTGAAGCTTGAGCATTGCACACTACTGCCCCGGAGGCACAAAGTTACAGGAAAATAGACAATACACCCCCCAGAGGCGCCGGTCAAGAGGACGACTCAGCAGCCAGTGCTGCTAAACTGCGAGAAGTATCCTGCACCACAGAGAAAGCCGCACTAACCCCGAGCTCATCATATCACCACGACCCACTAGAAGGGATTTGAAAAGGAACTTACTGATCTGATCCGGCTGGGAGTCCAAAGAGCTGGAACGCATAGAATGGACTCACGGGCACTGAGACACCAGCTACCCACTGGCAGACCCCCAAAAACAACGAAGCAGCGCAAAATGGGCAAATCCACCAGGAGAAAGGACCCTGAACAGGAGGAAGCAAATGAGCCAGACACTGCCAATGCGACGGCTCCACCAGCAATAAATCAAACCGGAGGTCCTACCCTCCAAGATATTCTGCAAGCTACTACTGCAACCAGAGAAGCCCTAGAGCACAAAATAGACAGTATTGGCACGGACCTTAGCCTGCTTAAAGTTGAAGAAGCTGGCAGAGAAGGTGACTACTAATGAACGCCACTAGTTAAAATATGCCCGGCTATGGCAGGATGCATAAAAGCCAAAAATTGCTCATGCCTCAATAACGTTCGCATCGTGGGAATGCCCGAGAAAATCGAGGGGACAAACACAGTGCAATATATCGAATAATATTTATGAACCAACATAGACCCCAAAGGCCTATCTTCATTCTTCGCCCTCAAGAAGGCACATCGGGTGCCGAGCAGACCTCTCCCTTCAGGCGCCCCCCCCCCCTCGCCCAATAATAGCGCACCTTCTCCACTACAAAGATCGGGACTTAATATTAGGCCAGGCAGGCACGCAAGAGAGGTGAGCTGAAGGTCAATAATACAATTGTGCGCATATTTCCAGACTTCTCCAGAGAGGTCCAACAACAAAGGGCGTCCTACCAAGAGATCAAAAAAGCACTTAGACAGATTAACTTTCAATATGCCTTGCTTTTTCCATCAAAATTGAGGGTAGTAGCCCCAGATGGAGCGCTGTGCTTTCAAACTCGATACAAAAGGGGATGATGGACGGAGCGTTTGAGCAAATCAAACACTCACCCCCAGTCAACTGATCTGGGTTTAATCCATCACCATTCTTTAGCTCACTCAGCCACCCCAGTTCAGACATGGCAAGAAGGCATGGCTTGGCAGTTCGGACTGGACAGTTCCCATGAGGCACAGGGTCAGACTGATTTGCATATAGCCATGTCTGAACTGGGGTGACAGAGTGGGCTAAAGAACGGTGATGGATTAAACCCAGATCTTTTGACTGGGTGTGAGTGTTTGATTGGTTCAGATGCTCCGTCCATTACCACCCACTTTTGTACCGCTTTTGGTCGCCATAAGTGTGGCAGGGTATGCTCAGACGTGAGTCCCTTGCTCACTTTGCCACTGGATTCAAGCAAGTCGGGCTGAAGACGGCTGGAATGCCAGAAACCGGTCCTCGGAAGCTTGATTCCAGGGAAGGCATGGCTTGGCAGTTCGGGCTGGACTGTTCCCATGAGGCACAGGGTCAGACTGATTTGCATATAGCCACGTCTTAACTGGGGTGGCAGAGTGGGCTAAAGAACGGTGATGGATTAAACCCAGATCTTTTGACTGGGTGTGAGTGTTTGATTGGTTCAGATGCTCCGTCCATTACCACCCCCTTTTGTAGTGCTTTCAAACTCTGCAAGAAGCATGGGATTGGTTAGAATCCCCGAACGGACCGACACCTGATGCAGAAGATAGGAAACTGAAACAATAGTGCAGGGCTTTCAGAGGAAAGCAGCTTTGGCGGAGCTCAGTCGTGCCCTCCCAGGCTGAAGCCAAGCTGGGACAATGAAGAGGAGCAGAAGCTGCGACTCGCCTGAACAGGAGAGCCAGTAAGACCGGGAGAGCCAGTAAGACCAGGAGATACTGGACCAGGAGTTCCTTCCACCAGATTCTGAGTCAGATCGGGACTCTACCGCATCTGAGAACACTAGCCTGGTGTTGCCCACAGTCACCCCGGGCACAGCAGATGAAATCATACAGAACCCTAGACATGCTCCATTGAGCGTGTATGAACTGAGTCCCTATGCACCAGTGCTCTACCAAACTACGGAACTTGGAAGCACCTTGAGCACCTACCCTGAGCAATGAACCATACCACAGAATATGCATGTCGGAGAGGACCTGGCCGCCAGAGCACTCCATGAGGTATGCCCAAGATACAAAACGTTGTGGATGTTCTTTATGGAACACTACCATGGTTTGGGTGAATAACGCATTGCTACTTGTCCTGAGGAGGGGGGAGTTGGGGCTGTTGGAAGTTAATCTTGAGGTTGGAATTAACGAGTCATACCAGCAGATTACATGAACTGTGCGGAGACATATTGAATGGGGAAGACGGAAGTATAGGATGAGTGAGAAGGGGACTCACTCTCCACATGAAGCGTATAGATGGCTAACAACAAATGTTTGAAGTGGAATGTCAGGTGTATGCATACAATGGCTAAGCGATACAAGGTCTTCTCTTACTTACATAGACGAGGGGTACATATAGCACTCCTACAGGAGACACACCTCACCGACAAAGATAGTAAAGCACTAAAGAGACGTTGGAGGGGGACAGGCTCACTTTACCACATACTCTGCATATGCCAGAGGAGTACTCATATGGATAGGAGCGGGGCTCCCATTCCAGCTTACAGATACTATAATTGACAAGGAGGTGAGATATGTAGCCATAAGAGGCCGCTTAGAGGGGAAAGACCTAACTTTGATCAGCCTGTATGTCCCAAACACCGAGCAGGGTGCCTTTTTTGCGACGCTATCACAGCATCTAGCACCAGGCTCACCACATCGACATTAATTGGAGGGGATTTTAATTGTGTCTCCGATACACAGTTGGACCGTTCACACCCCTCCACGAGACTCTCAAATGACCTGCACGGCTAAAATGGTCTCAGATCGGCAGCAGCAATAGAGCCTGATGGAATGCTGGAGGCGTCAAAACCCACATGAACAGGACTATTCCCTCTTTTCAGGCCTCCATGAGGTTCATGTGCCCCTTGATCTGAACCTGTTCAGCCCTGACCTACACAGCCTAATTGAGGAGATTGAATACCTACCCCGCACTATTTCAGACCACAACCCTGTGCTGCTGCATTTAAGGTGGGCACATCCTAGGCCCTCCATCCTACATGGAGGCTAAAGCCAAAACTGCTGGAGGACCAGGTTTTCCGGGAAACAATTAGGACTAAAATCAGGCAATATTTTTCTGAAAAAATGTGAACTGCATCTATCCCCCAAATAGAATGGGACGCCTTTAAGGCTGTGACATGCTGGTATTGCATCGCTGAATCCAAAGGGATTCAACAGATCTTACTGAGGTTGAGGGGAGAAAACCGCCTAAGAGACATTGAACTTAGTTGACCGTTGACCGGGATGCCCAGAGCTCTAGCCTGAGATTCTGGCGGCCAGGGAAGAGGTAGCGTCTCAAGTGGAGAGACTGAGATGCTTCGACTATAAGAACTATATGGACAGGACTCACGCCGAAAGAGACAAATCGGGCTCTTTGTTGACATGGCTGGCCAACCCCAACAAGCGAGGCTCGCCCATCCTAGAATTAGAGACCAAGGGGGGAACCAGCGTACACACACCAAAAGAGATTAATGACGCATTTGTAGCTTACTATTCCGCCCTCTAGACTAGCTTGCCCACACATGAGCTGCTACAAACAAAAACATTCCTGGACGCTAAAAATCCTTCACCGTGTATACGTCACCGGGCCACGCTTGATTCACATGGGGGTCAGACAATGGGGATTGCAGGAGAGGGTGCAGTCAGCTAGGAACCTTTTCACATATCATATGGGAATGCAAGTTTGTCAGCTCTTTTTGGCATGAGATACATAAGGCACTATTTGCTGTATTACACACCCTGCTCTCACCAGAGGCTAGGCGTTGCCTCCTCAATATTTGGGAACCCACAGATCTTAACACTCATCAGACATAATGGGCCACCCTGGGATTCATGATAGCTAAAATAAACATCACACAATTGTGGGGAGCTGCTAAACCACCTACGCTGGAGGCCAGGGAAAGAGACCTTGATTGGTGTATGTTTAGGAAGAAGAGGGTATATGTCGCTAGAGGTTGCCACAAAAAATGGGCGCGTATCTGGGGCCCTTGGAATAGCTACCAGGAGAAATCTGTACACCACCTGATTGCACTGAACCAAATGTCCCTCTTTCCCCGTGACGATCCCATTTCAATGTTGAAATGTAATCCTCCCCCTCCATATGTCGTTATTATTTCTTCATTTAATGTGTCCTCTGTATTGTTTATTTGAACTGATGCTCGTTTCTATAAAAAGATTTATAAAAAAAAAAACATTCCTGGCCGGCCTCCAGATCCTACGGATCACTGAAGACAAAGCAGATGCCCCAGGGGGGAACATATGAATGAATGAATGAATGAATGAATGAATGAATGAATGAATGAGGAGTTTCTTGTATCGCGCGTACTTAGCCCAGTGGGCGTCAAGGCGCCTAGATCAAATAAAGAAGCTTGCATCTTAACCTAGTCCTGATTCTATAATAAGTAGGCCTTCTTAAAGAAATAGGTTTTTAGAGCCTTTTTAAAAGACTCGATGGAGGGGAGAGTTTTTATTTCCGTGGGGATGGAGTTCCACAACTGTGGAGCGACGACGGAAAAGGCTCTGGCTCCCCATCTGACAAGTTTAACACGGGGGACAACAAGTTGACAAAGTCCCGCAGAGCGAAGGCTTCGTGTGGGGACATAACGCAGAAGAAGGGAACCAATAGCACTAGCAGGCCCATCCATCAATGCTCTATGGGTAAGACAGAGAATTTTGAAAGCGATTCTGTGCTGTACCGGAAGCCAATGGAGCTCCTTCCTGGCTGAGGTGGCAGAGGAGGCTTTAGGAAGATCCAAAACAAAACGCGCTGCAGCGTTCTGAAGAATCTGCAGACGGTGGATCAGACCTTTGTTGGCTTCCATATACAGGGAGTTGCAGTAGTCCAGCCTCGAGCCTACCAGGGCGACTGCAACCTGTTTACGCGCCTGGGGGGAGAGGTACCCACGGATTTTATTGAGTACCCGGATCACACCACAGCAAGTGGCCACGGTCCTGTTAACTTGCAGGGACATAGAGAGTGAGGTGTCGAATACCACTCCAAGATTTCTGGGAGATAGGGAGGGAGTGGGGCAGGTGCCAAGGGAAGTGGGCCACCACTCGCTCGACCACAGATTTTGGTTCTTCCCAAAGATCAACACCTCGGTTTTTTCGCCATTTAGTTTAAGGGAGTTTATAGTCATCCAGTCTGCCACACACTGCATGCATACCCTAAAACTAGCGGCAGATGTACTAACCGAGGTGTGAGCAAGAGAGACCATAATCTGTGTATCATCTGCGTAGGATACCACCTCCATCCCCTGAGATTTAATTAGTCTTGCAAGGGGGGCCACATAGATGTTGAATAGGGTCGGGCTTAAGGCCGACCCTTGTGGCACCCCACATTGCAAAGACTTGGCAGGGGAGAGGTGGTTCCCAAGCATCACTCTCTGTTCCCTTTCGGTCAAAAAGGAATTTAGGAGGCTCAGGGCCGGTCCAGTGACACCAGCTTCCCTCAGCCGAGATGACAAAATGGCGGGGGAAAGGGTGTCGAACGCGGCCGTGAGGTCCAACAGAACCAGAACCGTGGTTTGGCCAGAGTCCACCTTGCGTCGGATGTTATCGACAACATAGGTAAGGGCGGACTCTGTGCTGTGGTGTTTTCTGAAACCGTGTTGGGTGTTATCCAGGTAATCAGAAGAGTCGAGGAAGGCAGACAGATGGAAGTTCAGATGAGTCTCAAGCATCTTCGCGGGCGCTGGAAGGAGGGAGATGGGCCTGAAATTTTTCAACATGGCCGGATCCAGAGTCGGCTTTTTGAGCAACGGTTTCACAATTGCCTTCTTCCAGATCGAAGGGAAAGAGCCTTGAGTGATAGCCTTATTAAGGACCTCAAGCAGGGGAGGAAGAAGGCAATTTCTGCACTCTTTCAGTTTTTTGAGTGGTATCGGGTCAAGGGGGGAGGCCGATTTGGTCCTATCCAGAAGTGAGTTCAGAGATTCAAGGGACAGGGAGGGAAAAGTTGTGAGTAGGCAAGGGGGATCCTTGCCCAGTGCATCAAGATTGGATATGAAAGGAAGAGTGTTTTGATCAAGAGCAAGACAGTGGGCTTCAAGAGAAACGTGTATATCATGTATTTTATTGTGAAAGAAATCAGAAATATCATTGCAGAGTTGTTGGGAGCTGACTACGGGATCGGGGAGTTGCAGGGCGCATAAGGAGTCGGCAATTTTAAAGAGCTCCCTTGAAGAAGAAAGAGAGCTGGTCAACTTAGAAAAATAATCCTGTTTCTCGATTATCACTTGCTGTTTGTAGGCCCTTAATAAAGATTTATGAGCCTCTCTGTCTTTTGCGTCCCAGGATTTCCTCCATTTCCTCTCACTACTCCTGCAGCCCCGTCTCATCAGTCTCAGATGGTCGGAGAACCAAGGTGCCGTAGGTTTAAGGCGTGCTACGTAGCACAAGGAAGAGGGAGCAAGATGTTCCACTGCGTTAGAGATGGAGTCAGTCAGAGTTTGGGCTGCCTCTGCGGCATCGCTGACAGCTGAAAGTTCCGAAGTAGAGATCAAAGGGGAAAGGGTCTCGTCAGAGATATTCCTTAAGTTTCTCCTGAGAGTAAAAGGAGGGGTAGTCTGATTAGTGGGGCAGGTAACGGGGATGCAGAGTTCAAATGGCACTGCAAAATGGTCAGACCAGACCACCTGTATTGGAGAGCCGATGGAAAGCCTATCATCATTGGAAAATAGTCCATCAAGAATATGTCCTGCCTTATGGGTGGAACTATTTACATGCTGGATGAAGTCGCATGCTTTAAGGGTTTCAACAAGGGAGATCGTGTCCTTTGAGTTGGTCTCATCTAGGTGAAAATTAAAATCACCCAAGATGGTAAAGGATGTTTTACCAATATAGGGTTCAAGAATGGTCATAAGTTCAGAGGGAAAACTGGACCTAGGGCCAGGGGGTCTATAGATAAGGATCCCAGAGAAGGAGATTGAAGGAGAGGGGGCAATACAAAAATAGAGTGCTTCCAAGCGAGATAGGGGTATCGATATAGGTTTGATCACACAGCGAGAGGGGGATTTTACAAGAATGGCAATGCCACCTCCTCTGTGTAAGAGCCTATCTTGCCTATGAAGGGAGTAGCCGTCAGGAATAGCCAAAAGCAGGTCATGACCAGAGGTGTCGGAGGCCCAGGTCTCCGTAATGAACATAACCACCCATGAGATCACCGCCACTATTAAACACATGGCACGCAAATAAACCCCTGGCACAGAGAGGCTCCCTGTGGAGTTCTACTCCACATACTCAGCTGAATTAGCCCCCCACCTCCTAGCGCTCTATGAAGCAGCTAACGAGACATGTTCCCTACCAGACACCATAAGGGAAGCCATTATAGTCCCCATCTTCAAATCAAATAAAGCCCCCCCATGATAAGACGGCTTACCGACTGTTAGCAATGCTCAACAGCGACTACAAAATCCTTAGTCGGATCCTCGCCACCCGCCTCCTGCCCCTCAGGACTACCCTAGTGCACAAGGACCAGGCTGGGTTCATCCGGCACGCAGCACAGTAGGAAACATTAGGCGCTTACTAACCATTCTAGAGGCCAATGAAGGGGACCAAGAAAACGCTACGATTTTTGTGACAGACATGGAGAAAGCTTTTGACAGCTTAGAATGGCCCTATTTGTATTAGGTAATGCGAACCATAGGACTTGGGAAGGGATTTATCAATTCTATATCAGGACAGGAGGCTCCGATTATGCTTTCTCATTTCTTTAATGAAATGCTCAGCAGCCAATAAAAAACAAAACTACATTTCCCATGAACACTAGGGAATGACCATAGAGATTATGCTATAAAAGGTCCAAACATTAGTCCTTCTTCCTCTTTCTTTGCTGCTCCGCAGCCAGTTAAGTCTCTTTAACTTTATTCTGCTTCAATTGCTGTTATTACAGTTAATTGTTATCTTTATTCATACACTTGCCTTGTATTGCGCTGCTTTGTTTCCTCGTGCGCGGTGCTTGTGTATGTTTCTGAGCTCCGGCTCCGCCTGTGGTGTGTGCCGGTCTTTGTTTTCGTCAGTTTGCGGCGTGCTTCTTGGGAGCGTGTGTTCGCCTCCCTGCGCCTGGCCGCTTGTGCCCGGTTGCTGTGCGTGGAGCGGGAGCAGGGGTCGTCGGCTCACGCGGAGCGCGCGAGCGCTCTCGAGCCGGTTTTTCAGTAGCGGCAGCGTCGCGCATGCGCGCTGCTTATTTCCGGATTGAGGCTCTTTTCTCCTCACGCCGGTTGAGTGAAGGACCGCTTTGACAGCGCTCACACGCCCACAGCTCTGAACTCTCGACCCCGTTCGACGCCGGAGCACAGGAAAGTGCTTTGGTAGTTAACTTGTGTGCATAGGCTCTGCCTAGAGTGAATTTTAGTCGGCAGGCTTAACTCCCTCCACATTTAATTTGTTTCTTCTTGAGTTTCAACTCAAATTAGCCTGCTTGGGGTGTTCACTCCCCCTTACTTGTATCTTTGATACTCCATATCTGTGCCAGTCGTCTTGTGGGCTCTGAATATTTGCGCTCTAGTGCAATGGCGGATTATTATGAGGAAGATGATGACTGTTTCTATAATGAGGAAGAGGATGACACTCTTGAATATGATCTGGTGGAAGAATTGGATAAGGGTGTGCAGTTTTCTGTTAATAAGGCGCTTGTTCGTGCTATTAATCCCCTAAAGCGCCATTTGAACCAATATCCGATGCAGCAAGGTTGGTTGCCTCCTTCCCAGAAGACCACCAAATCTCCCCATAATCCTCATAAGTCGGACTTTCAGAGACTGGCGAAGACTTTGACTACTGAGGCGTCCAAATCTTCAGCGTCTCGTTTTGCGGAGGACTCCGACCATGCTCAAGCCTCTTCTGGTCCGGACTCTCCTCCCAAGAAGCGTCTCCGCAAGGAGCATTTTGTTGACGCCCCTGAGCGTCCTTCCCTGCTAAATTTTGAGCCAGAGGACATTGTCCACCCGAACTCGTCGTCGTGGTTGCCTGCTCCAGCAGTGGCCGCTTATCTTGAAGCTCATATGCGCCAGCCATTTGAGGCGTCGGTTCGGGCAAGGCTCCGTTCCGAATGCCCTAGGCCCGACCTTGCTGACCACCTAGCCGAGACTCCGGAGGTTGACCCGATGATGGTCACCTATCTCAAAAAATATTCAAAAGATCCTAAGAAGGGCCTGGACCGTTCCTGGAGGTCATGCCAGGATAAGTTACTGGACATGCTTGGTCCACTTTCAAAAATTCTGGATCTGGGCTTCAAAGCTAAGGAAGCTTCGGCTCTCGTAGACCCAGATGAACTCATAGAGTGGGCACAGAGGGCAGTCTGCCAGCTGGGGAATGTTAATTGCGCAGTTTCTGCGGAAAGGCGTAGGTCCATTTTACTCAAGTTGGATCCCAAATTGGCAGAATTGGCGACTTCTGAAGCAGGTCCAGAGGCGCAGGGCCTATTATTTGGTCAACCATTCTTGAAGGAACTGACGAAATTTGTGTCCGCCTTCAGCGAGATTGATAAGGCACAGGCATCCTTGCGCCGGGCCATGCGTCCGGTTTTTGCCAAGGCCGGACGACAACGGGGACGCTCGTTCGGCCGTGGGTCGCAGCATCAGTCCCAGAGAGGAGCCTCGCAGCAGCGTGGTGGACAATATAACACAGGCTACTCCACTCCTGCCAATTTCTACCCATCCCGCAAAGGAAAGGGTCAATACGGCAAAGGTCGATCAGGTGGACAACAAGGCCATTACCAAGATTCCGGTGCTACAGGTGAGCCTAATTCAAGCATGCGATGTGATGTTGGGGGGCAGAGTGCAATTTTTCCTAAACAATTGGCGTATGATCTCCACCGATGCATGGGTGCTAGAAACCGTTCAGGGTTTCAAAATAGAGTTCTATCACCCAATGCATCAGACCCGTCTTCCCCCTCCTATGCTTTTTTCCCGTCACGCTCAAGCCTGTCTCTCAGAGGAAATCGAAGTTCTCCTCAAAAAAGGAGCGATTGTTCCTACCGAACGCCATCCGAAGGGCTTTGTCAGCTCAGTCTTTCTGGTCGAGAAGAAAGGAGGCGGGTCTCGCCTGGTTCTCAACCTGAAAGACTTCAACAGCGGGGTTGTGTACAGACACTTCAAGATGGAGGGCATCCATCTTTTGCGGGATCTCCTTCGGGAGAGGAATTGGATGGTCCGTCTGGACCTGAAGGACGCGTATCTGTCGATCCCGATTTACAGACCCCATCGTCGATTTCTCCCATTCCAATGGCTGGGGCGTTGGTACGAGTATCAGGTTCTCCCATTCGGCCTTTCGTCAGCACCATGGTGCTTCACGAAATTGCTGAGACCAGTTGTGGAACATCTACGTTCACGGGGAGTCAGACTGATCATATATCTGGACGACATTCTTCTTATGGCGGATTGTTCTCTCAGGCTTCTGCAGCATTTGGAGTGGTCCATCGAACTCTTGCAGTCTCTAGGTTTTCTGGTCAATGTTCCGAAATCGGTTTTGGTCCCCTCTCAATCTATAGATTTTCTGGGCTTTCAGATAGACTCGGTGACTTGCCAACTTCTCTTGCCAGGTCAGAAGCTGCGCTACATTAGGAGGGAATTGAAGTCTGTTATTTCCAAACAGACTGTGTCGTTGAGTTCATTAGCGCGTGTGGTAGGTCTTCTAGCGTCCTCCATTCAGGCGATCTTTCCAGGTCCTCTACATTACAGGGCGATGCAACGCCTGAAGATTCAGCATCTCCGGAAAGGCCTCCGCTATTCGGATCAGATTCCTCTTTCGGAGGAGGTGCGGGGGGAGATGCAGTGGTGGCTGGACCACATGGAGGCCTGGAACGGTCGAGCCCTGTTCGGTTCGTCTCCGGAACTGGTGGTCGAATCCGATGCCAGTCAGTGGGGTTGGGGAGCCCGTTGCAGGTCTGTCTCGACGGGGGGCCGTTGGTCACCCCAGGAGTTGTCTCTCCACATAAATTGTCTGGAACTCCTAGCGGGTTCCTTTGCGATAAAGTGTTTTTCTCCCCTTCAGACGAGTTGTTGCATTCTTCTCCGAATGGACAATGTGTCCGCAGTCCGCTATGTCAACAAGCTGGGCGGGACTCGGTCCAAGGTGTTGGCGGAGATAGCCAAGGATTTTTGGCTTTTTTGTCTGCAACGGAAGATCACGGTTATTGCAGAATGTCTTCCGGGTCGCAACAATCAGGTTGCGGATTGGCACTCCAGACATCTTCGGGATTTCAGCGACTGGAGGCTTCATCCTCGAGTCTTCCGTGCCATTCTTCGGCAGTGGGGCCAGTGTCACCTGGATCTGTTTGCCTCTCGCCTCAACGCGCAACTTCCCCGGTTTTACAGTTGGAGACCGGATCCCTTGGCTCTGGCCACGGATGCTTTTCTTCAACAGTGGCCATCGACTCTTTGTTATGCGTTTCCCCCATTCATGATGCTTCCCAGAGTGCTAGCTTACACCAAGCGGTTTCGAGCGGAGCTGATTCTGATTGCTCCTTTGTGGAGGGCTCAGGCGTGGTTCCCGGTTCTCCTGGAGATGTGTAGCGAACCTCCACTCCTTCTTCCCCTGAAGTGGAATCTGTTGCGGGATCCTCTCGGAGATCCGCATCCCCTCATTCTGTCCGGCTCTCTCCAATTGCTGGCATGGCGAATCTCGGGGATCGTTGGTCGATCCCGGGCATTTCTAGCGATGCTGCCAACTTCATTAGTAACGCCTGGTCTCCCAATACTCACAAGCGATATCGAGGGGCTTGGAAACGCTGGTGTGATTGGTGTGTTCAACGGTAAGTTGATCCCGTTTCAGCGGATGTCAGTCTAATCATTAATTTTTTTACTTCCCTGGCCACTTCCGGTCTGGCCTATCGGACAGTTAATAGTTTTAGTTCTGCTATTTCTGCTGGCCACGTCCAGATTGATGGTAAACCTGTTGGTGAACATCATTTACTTTCCAAACTGCTTAAAGGGATTCGTCTTGCGAAGCCTCCCACTCCTAAATATGTTTCTTTATGGGATGTTTCTGTTGTCCTGAGGTTTTTGGAGGCTTGGCCTTCTAATCTTTTATTGTCTCGTAAACAATTATCTGCAAAATTGACCATGTTACTGTGTCTAGTATCTTGCAAACGCGTTTCTGATATCCGCGCTTTGGACCTTGCGGGTCGCAGTTTCACCCCGGAGGGTGTTACGTTCACTCTCTCTAGGAGGACTAAGTCCAACACTTCCTCCATTACGTATCCTTCTTTTCCTGATCATCCCAATCTTTGTGTTGTCCAGTGTTTGAAGGATTATGAGGTGAGTACCGCTTCTTTGCGTACGGACATGCAAGGTCAATTGTTGATTGCCTTGCAGAAGCCTTTTCGCCCTGTTGCACCGGCTACTCTGGCTCGCTGGGTGCGCTGGCTCGTGTCCGAGGCGGGCATTGATGTTTCTGTGTTTGGGGCACATTCTGCAAGAGGGGCAATGGCCTCTAAGTCTTTTTCCATGGGTGTCACTCTATTTGATATTATGAAAGCTGCAGATTGGTCTTCAGACTCTGTTTTCAAAAAGTTTTATTATAAGCCTATTGTTAGTGTTGCTTCTGTTGTGGTGGATCAGCTTTAAACAAGCATAATCGGAGCCTCCTGTCCTGACATAGAATTCAAAATTTGCAAACATTCGTGACAAGAATTTTCAATTCTATTAAGGACTAGGAGGCGAGGATTATCCCACCCTTTTATGACTCTGTTGCTTTGTTATGTACTGTATAATGATTGCATACTGATGCAGGTCTATTTCTCCTTGTTCTTTTCCCCCCATGACTTGCTTTGATTTTTCTCCATTATTTGGATGTTACGGCTCTGTATCTTTTTCAGGTTCAGACCAGAAATGAGGTTGTTCATCTTCTTCGGGAGTCTCCTGTGTTTCCTAGTTCTCGTACCCAGGGTTCCTCCCTCCTCTGCTACCAGATCCTTTGGATTTCTGCAGCGTGCTTGGAACTGTTTTTGTTGATTTACTTGGGATTGTTTTTCGATATGGAACTGTTTCCACAAAGAAAGAGGAAGAAGGACTAATGTTTGGACCTTTTATAGCATAATCTCTATGGTCATTCCCTAGTGTTCATGGGAAATGTAGTTTTGTTTTTTATTGGCTGCTGAGCATTTCATTAAAGAAATGAGAAAGCATAATCCTGCCTCCTAGTCCTTAATAGAATTGAAAATTCTTGTCACGAATGTTTGCAAATTTTGAATTGGCCCAGACTCTCATACACTAGACCTATTGCCAGAGTATGCACAGGAAAAACAATGTTGCGGAGCTGGTTGGTAGGGCGCGGCACCAGACAAGAGTGTTTACTTTTCCCCTATTGTTAGCCCTTGCTAAGGAGCCCCTTACCATATTAGCCAGAACGGGGCGCTCATACAAAGGTCTGAAAGTCAAAAAGGACTACCATCATATAGCATTATATGCTGATGATCTGTTACTATTCCTGAGGGGTGGGACAAGAACATCACAGGAGCTCGTGCTGTGCTGGAGAGGTCTGGACTTAGGGTGAGCGGGCCAAAATCCAGACATTTCCCGGTGGTGCGAACGGGCCAACCTCCGAAGGACCTAGTGCGACTACAATGGGAACCCAGATGCTTCCGGTATCTGGGAGTCCACATTTACCATGCTTGGTCTGTCCTCTACGAGGGCAATATAGGAAGGGCTTACCATAGCTTGCGTACGGCTATGGACTTTTGGCATATCCTGCCGCTCTCAGTAGCCGGTAGGATCGCATTCCTTAAAATGGTAGCACTCCCCCGCCTACTGTATTACTTTAATGCATTCCGCTATGGATCCCAACGGCATTCTTCAGAGACCTCGATTCCCAGATCTGACCTTTATTGGGGCACTCGACGCCATAGAGTTGCCCTCGCATTAATGCAGAGGCCCGTGACTGAAGGTGGACTAGTGACCCTGAAGTTTTAAACTCACTATATAGCAGCTCAATTGCCATGTCTAGTACTCTGAATAGCCTTTGAGCGACGGAAGATGGACGCGCCCAGACAGGCTAAATTGTTGCTGACTGAATTATTGCGGGTGTTTATCAGGGTGAACAGGCCAACAGGTGAAGATCCTCAAGAGAATAAAGTAGAAGCCAAATGCTGGAGCCGGGATTGCAGAGAATGGGAGTGTGGATCCCATACTCACCAGACATCCCCCTAGATATGGTAAAGGCACTCCCACACGGATGGAACTGGCGGGACTTGGAACCCACAGATCTTAACACTCATCAGACACAATGGGCCACCCTGGGATTCATGATAGCTAAAAAAACATCACACAATTGTGGGGAGCTGCTAAACCATCTACGCTGGAGGCCTGGGAAAGAGACCTTTATTGGTGTATGTTTAGGAAGAAGACGGTATATGTCGCTAGAGGGTGCCTCAAAAAATGGGCACGTATCTGGGGCCCTTGGAATAGCTACCAGGGGAAATCTGTACACCACCTGATTGCACTGAACCAAATGTTCCCCTTTTCCCGTGATATTCCCCTTTCAATGTTGAAATGTAATCCTCACCCTCCATATGTCGTTATTATTTCTTCATTTAATGTCCTCTGTATTGTTTATTTGAACTGATGCTTGTTTCAATAAAAAGATTTATTTAAAAAAACAAAAACATTCCTGGCCGGCCTCCAGATCCCACGGATCACTGAAGACAAAGCAGATGCCCTGGGGGGGGGGGAACATAACCACCCATGAGATCACCGCCACTATTAAACACATGGCACGCAATAAAACCCCTGGCACAGAGAGGCTCCCTGTGGAGTCCTACTCCACATACTCGGCTGAATTAGCCCCCCCAACTCCTAGCACTCTATGAAGCAGCTAACGAGACATGTTCCCTACCAGACACCATAAGGGAAGCCATTATAGTCCCCATCTTAAAACCAAATAGAGCCCTCCTATGATGAGACAGCTTACTGACCGTTATCAATGCTCAACAGCGACAACAAAATCTTAAGTTTGATCCTCGCCACCTGCCTCCTGCCCCTCAGGACTACACTAGTGCACAAGGACCAGGCTGGGTTCATCCGGCACGCAGCACAGCAGGAAACATTAGACGCTTACTAACCATCCTAGAGGCCAATGAAGGGGACCAAGAAAACGCTACGATTTTTGCGACAGACATAGAGAAAGCTTTTGACAGCTTAGAATGACCCTATTTGTATGAGGTAATGTGAAGCATAGGACTTGGGAAGGGATTTATCAATTGGACCAGACTCTTATACACTAGACCTATTGCCAGAGTATGCACACGAAAACAATGTTGCGTAGCTGGTTAGTAGGGCGCGGCATGAGACAAGAGTGTTCACTTTACTCCCTATTGTTAGCCCTTGCTATGGAGCCCCTTGCCATATGATCCAGAACGGGGCACTCACACAAAGGTCTGAAAGTCAAACAGTACTACCATCATATAGCATTATATGCTGATGATTTGTTGCTGTTCCTGAGGGGTGGGACAAGAACATCACAGGAGCTCGTGCTCTGCTGGAGGGGTTTGGCTTTATGTCTGGACTTAGGGTGAGCGGGCCAAAATCCAGACATTTCCTGGTGGTGCGAACGGGCCAACCTCCGAAGGACCTACCGCCTGATTCATGAAGCAAAATTGCACTCGCAAAGGGCAAGATTCTCAGAATCTTGCCTTTTGCGAGTACAATTTTGGCATTTGGGATTCACAATCCCAAATGCTAAAATCGCTAATGAGGAATTAGCAAATATGCGAGGATTAGCATTTAAGGAATCTCTATTAGAGATTCCTTAAATGCTATTCATGACACTTGCAAAAATTGCGATTTAGCAAAATTGAGCCGCTATTTACCGAGAGGTCAGACCTCTCGGTAAATAGCAAAAACATAGAAAAATGCTTTTAAAAGCATTTTTCTAAGTTGCATGTTGCACACACACATGTCCTTTGGACATGTGTGTGCGCAACACCTGTTCAAATGTGCATTTTAGGGGTGCTACAGGGTGTCCTTTGGACACCCCTGGCACCCTTAAAATCGCTATCTGATTTGTGAGTAGCAAATTGCTACTCGCAAATAAGGGATACTCCCCATTCATTCCTATGGGCCTTTTGGCCCATAGGATTGAATGGGGAGAAATTCCTTTTTTTGCGAGTAGCAAATTGCTACTCGCAAATAGAGAACATGTAGGAATCGCTATTGATTTAGCAATTCCTACATGAATGCCGTTTTGCGTGTCCTCAATAGCGAGTCGCTATGATTCGCTATTAGGGCCACGCAAAACGGCCCGTACATGAATCAGGCTGCTAGTGAGACTACAATGGGAACCCAGATGCTTCAGGTATCTGGGAGGCCACATTTACCATGCTTGGTCAGACCTCAACGAGGGCAATATAGGAAGGGCTTACCACAGATTGCGTACGGTTATGGACTTTTGGCAGACCCTGATGCTCTCAGTAGCCGGTGATATCGCACTTCATAAAATGGTAGCACTCCCCAGCCTACTGTATTACTTTAATGCATTCCCGCTATGGATCCCAAAGGCATTCTTCAGAGAACTCGATTCCCAGATCTGGACCTTTATTTGGGGCACTCGAGGCCATAGAGTTGCCCTCACAATAATGCAGAGGCCCTTGACTGAAGGCGGACTAGCGACCCCGAACTTTTAAACTCACTATATAGCAGCTCAATTGCCATGGCTAGTACTCTGTATGGCCTTTGAGCGACGGAAGATGGACGCACCCAGATAAGCTAAATTGTTGCTGACTGACTTATTGCGGGTGTGTCTCAGGGTGAACAGGCCAACAGGTGAAGATCCTCAAGAGAATAAAGTAGAAGCCAAATGCTGGAGCCAGGGATTGCAGAGAATGGGAGTGAGGATCCCATACTCACCAGACATCCCCCTACACATGGTAAAGGCACTCCCACACGGAGGGAACTGGCGGAACTTGGAGTCATGGATGTAAACTGGGGCGACAAAGATAGGTGACCTTTACAGGGACTCTGAGATGTTGCCATTTGAGATATTCCGGGCAGAGTTTGGGCTCCCTCAGGGACATTTCTTGCTACACAGGGCACTAACAACAGCCATCCGTAAGGATTGGCGGATGGGAACCACGGAATCCCCATCACAGCATACTTGCTACTATATGACCCTCCGAGGTGCAGTGTTGACGCTTGCAGCCTCTTCATGACAACCCCCCTCCACTGTGACCTTCCGGTAAGGAGGAAACCCAATGCCAGAAGACATCCCTGCAGCTTCCAGCCCTGTGTCCTGTCAACTAGTTCCATAGGGGTTCTGATGTTCTCCTGCATCCGAAGATACTGGCTGTTGGTTTCTCTCATCTTACTGGAAGTGGGCCTGCTCCGGATAGCAGGAGAGGCTGGGGGTCGCATTGCATAGGTGGCAAGGCCCTTGAAGCTCCCCTACCACAGATGACTCTTCCTGACCTGGGGGAGGAGTGAACTCATCCACCCAGGAAAGACTCTGTTTCTGGGCACTGGGAGCGAAGGCTCCCACCCCAGGGGTCCAGAAACCTGTCTCGAGTTGGCAGGCTTATGTTCACCAGTCAGGAACCCAACAGTGGTTGCTTTGTGTTCAGAGGTCCCCTCTAGAAGGGACCCCAGTGTGCATGGAATAATACATTTGACACTGAATTCCATGCAGGTCTATTATTCTGAGATGTTTGATACCAAACAAGCCAGGATTTAGTAAAGCCATTATGGTGCTAGGTAACTCGTACTGACCTGTTTCTACGCCATATACTCAGGATGGCTTTACTGGGCACTAATAATATCTAAGAATGGCCTTAGATAGTATACGGACCTGTCTGCTCATGCAGATAGGTCCTCACATGAGTTATAGGGCATCCCCGCCTTAGGGGCGACTTACCTAGGCCTCATGCCTTGTATTGCAACAAAAGTAACTTAGGGCTAGATGTAGGTGATGTAAATGTACCGATTCTAAAATACCGAATTTTACCGATTCGGTCTATTAGAATCGGTAAATGCTATGTAGATAAATATTCGGTAAGTATTACAGAATCGGTACGATTCGGTATTTACCGATTTGGTAATTCCCATTCATTCCTATGGGCCTGGAGGCCTATAGGAATGAATGTGAATTACCGAATCGGTAAATACCGATTCGGTAACTTAGGTAAACATTCAAGGGTGGCAGGGTGTCCATTGAAACCCTGTTGCACCCCTGAATAGTGCTTGTGTGAACATGTGGTACACATACATGCCCTAAGGGCATGTATGTCTGTCACATGGCACTGTTGAAAATGTACAGATTTGCATTTTCAAAGGTCTTCGGTATTTACCACCAACTAATAGTTGGTGGTAAATAACGAATCCTTAGAGCACATACGCACTCTTAAAAGTAATACCTACATGCCATTTACCGATTCGGTAAATACCGAATCGGTAAATAATGATTCGGTAAATACCGAATCGGTAAATAATGATTCGGTAAATACCGAATCTGTAAATACAGATTCGGTATTTACCGAATCATCAAATGGCTCAATACCGGTCGGTTAGCCTGAAATTTACCGAATTTCGGGTTTACCGACCGGTAATGAGCCACCTACATCGGGCCCTTAGTGTCTACAACGGAGTTGTCCTACTTACTGATGTACTGCAGTGCTAAACTGTTATTAGTTTGTTTTACCCGAAGCGTGAAAAGTAACTAGAAACTAATCTAAAGTAATTACAAGTATTCAAAAGAGTATACAACCTTTTTTCTCTACTGCAGAGTAACTTGAATGCTTCTACAAAACCAGTACACACCATGGGCCACATGTATGTACCTTTTTTAGTGTTGCAAACAACCAGATTAGCAGAATCAGGCTGTTTACGACCTGAAAAAAGGCTTTCCCAATGTACCAAACCCAATTTTGCGATTCAGTTACCTATTACCGAATCGTAAAATGGGTTAGCGATTCACTATTAGGAAGGGCCGTGTTATGGGCCATCCCATCCTAATACCAAATCACATTGGTATGGAGGAATGTTTTGTGACCAAAATACGGTCACTAAAACATTTGCATTGGTAACCCATTCGCAAACAGGAAGGGGTCCCCAAGGGACCTCTTCCCCTTTGTGAATGTATGCGGAAACCTTTTTAGGAGCAGGCAGTGGTCTATTGGACCACTGCCTGCTCTTAAAAAATTAAAAGAAAACGTTTCATTTTTTTTCCCTAAAAGCAGCCCATTTTCCTTTAGGGGAAACACGCTGCATTTAAATTAAAAAAAAAAAGGTTGCTTTGTTTAAAGGCAGTTACAGACATGGTGGTCTGCTGACCCAAGTAGGCCACCATCCCCATGATTTTAGCGCATCCTAGGGGTAGCAAATTGCGACCTACCTCATTAATAATAACCCCTTCCACGCTGATGACGAGCTGGGCTCGTCATGGCGTAGCCTCCTCGCCTGCTGATGACGAGCCCAGCTCGTCACGTAACATGCGCTTTTAAAAATCTCAGCGTACGAGCGGAATTCCGCTAGCGCGCATGAGGTTAATGAAGTAGGTAGATTTGCGATACCCTAGGAATCGCTATATGGAACTCTTGGAGTTTCATACATTTGTAATAGCGTTTACCTAATTGTGATTAGCTGAAAATCACAATTAGGTAATCGCTATTCAGTGCTCGAAAAATCATAAAACTTTTTCTAGACCTGCAGGTCTAGTAACCTGAAACATTTACTCTACCTAACGCTAATATACTTGACATCTGTCTCTGAAAGCAGAGCAAATGTGACAAGTTAGCAAGATTTAAAGGCATTTTTATTGCTCAGTCACTTTGTGAGCAATAAAGATGTCTTTAAAACTTGCTGAGCCAGAGGTCAAAAGTCAGTTTGTCTTCCTACTTGCCAGATAGGGTGAGTAGGACCTAAAAATTGCCTGTTCTAATTAAATCTGGTTCGCAAACGCAAGTGGGTGAGTGGATTTATTCGAGCCCTGCTATTACAAATGTTGATACATGTGTACCCTGATCTTGAAAAGTATTATTGTATTGAAAGTATCACTTACCTGCTACTAAGTAAATCTCTGTTCTAGTAATAAAAATAACAAAGTAACAACTTTTTATACAAACAATTGGTCTGGATTCAGTCTTTGAATGTGTGACATCATTTTGTGCCTGAGTGTGTACAACAAATGCTTAACAGTAAACTCTGAAAAGCTTGAATGCTCATCCACACTACCACAAAATAGTGTAAGGTATTATCTACTTTAGCCTCTACTATACCTCTGGGGATCCACTGCACTGTAGACACACTATGGGGCACATGCATCATTTTAATCTGCCCCTTTGCAACCGCAATCCCAAATGTAAAAATCGCAATTTACGATTGCATTTAAGGAATCGCAAATTGCGATGCCTTAAAAGCAATGCAAGACTGCATTTAAAATAGAGATTTCGCTGGTATGGACTCCTAAATACTGATTATTTCAATTTGATGGTATTAAGCTAAACTTTGAAAAATGCACTGGAATGCATTTTTCAAAGTTTCAGGCTACACACACACACATGCCCTTGGGGCATGTGTGTGCGCAACATTGGTGCACACCACAATTTCAGGTGTGCAACAGGGTATCCTTTTAACACCCATGCACCCTTAAAATTGTATGCTCAAATTACGAGTACCTATTGGTACTCGCAAATTGTGCATGCAATTTCCCATTCATTCCTAAGGACCTGTAGGTCCATAGGAATGAATGGGAAGCCGTTCCTTAATTGCAAGTCGCAAATTGCGAGTCACAATTAAGGAATGTTTAGGAAATGCTATTTTTATAGCGATTCCTAAATGCATAGGCTTTTGCGAGTCCTTAATTGTGATTCCTTAATAATCCCAATTAAGGACTTGCAAAAGCATATCTTGATGCATGTGCCCCAAAACCTTACTTTGTTATAGTATATACAGAAACACAACGAAAAGGGTCAGAGGGAATTTATAGACCCTACACTGATTAAATCCCCCTATCCAATTTATCACAAAAATAAACATATAATCTCTGGTCTACTATGCTAGCTGCTTAGCCAAGTACGTGAAACAATGTGCGCAAATATGTCAACCAGAGTGTCACTGAAAGAAATACAGAAAATTACAGAATGAAATGACCCTTCTGGATAGTTGGATTCCCATCACGCAACAAAGTGATCATTATCATTATTTGGGTTTCCAACCAACCTCCCATTTGCCCTCTTGATCATAGAGGGATGCTGGGTGGATTGTATCTTCTATTGGGTCTTTCAGAGGAAAGGGAGCAGAAAAGAAAGTTAGAATCGTATCTGACCCCCAGGGAAACCTCCAATAAATGTGAAAAAGTGCAGTGCAAAAGTTAAGTGCGTGATTAAAATAGGATTTGCAAAAGAAAAGAACTCTTTATTTTTATAGGATATCAGTTGGAATCCTAATTAAAACCAGTGCAAAATGTAGCAGTTTAAACAAATTACTCCTTCCAAATGGTCAACATGTTTCCGCCAGTGGGACAACGGGTCCACGGCTTTCTTCAGGACCTCACTGCGAATTTTCTTGCTACTGAATTACATCAAAAAGTGAAAAAATAGAAAAAACTGTTTTATATATACATACAGGTTGGACTTGATACAACCTCTGATGTCTTATACTGATCCTCTGTATCTACGAGATGTATAGGACATCTGTAAAACACAAAAGATAACACCCTCAGTGACAACACAATCAAATAATTCACATCTCTAAGTCGGCTGTAAGCATAGAAAATATAACTGATATGTAAATGCATCTGCTCACCCGTAAAGCACGAAGACTAGACCTCACCTCACCCGGCACCAGCTCCAGTCAATGAGGCCCGCTCTAGCAAGCATAAACCAAGGAAGAAGGGTTTCATTAGAATATGCTTTATTTGTCTCTATATGGCTTAATCACATGGATCATATGGTCTCTCTTTTATGGCATTTGTGATCTAACCTGTTTGAATTCTACGTTATGAACAATTTGTTATTCCTGAACTATATCCATACTCTTGTAAAGGTCTAGCCAGTGCTATGTAAAACCTTTTAAATAAAATAAATTAATGTGTTGAGTGAAAAAAGTAGATGTGGGAAATCTTAAAGAACCACCACAAAATAACATTAAGAAAATAACAGGGGATAATATATCACCAGGATAATGACATTAATGATTTTTCGTTTAATGTTTTTACTGAACTATTGTATGAATACGTTGATACTATGGATGTGAGAGATTGTTATGTGTGCATGCAGTTACCTTTGTCTGTGTCTGAGGGGGTGACCTATCATCACCTTCCTTTAACTTACAGAGTTTCGTGTAGTGTTCTAACAAGTTTGTTCTATGAAGAAGGAAATTTGCAGTATTATTACTCAAATTATGATTTAGTATTTTCTGAAGTGCCAATTAGAAAGAATATGAATAGGGTAAATAGTGCAAAAAATGCTGAATATATGGGTGAACTATTTCATACGACTAAGACAGATACGGTATATGCACATCGTAATAATTTAACATGTAGTCTACATCAGGAGGAAATTGAGTTTATAAATTTGGTAGAAGATAGAAGACAGAGTTTAAAGGAAAAAGCTGCTGAGCAAAAGTCTTGAGTGCCTCCTTGGGCTTTTAGAGAAGGTGATTACAAAAAGGTTGAGATATATGCTGCAATGACTCTGGATTGGTATCATAGGGGAAAGCTTTGCTTACTTAGACTAAAAACTGATTTTAACAATTATTTTATTTGTTCCAGTGAATGTGATCATGTTTTCCAAATTACTGGAGGTTGGGGACTTAGAGGTGGTACATATCCTGTTTTCCCTGGAATGTATTATGTGTGTGGTAAGAATGCCCATAATAGGTTGGCTGCACAATGGTATGGGTGTTGTGATACGGGGATAGTCTTCCCAAGGTTTATCATTTAGATTAGAATCATTGAAACAATGCAAGAAAGAGTTAATTAACACAAAATAAAAGGGGAATTAGTGCTGCAGAGATTGTGGGAGATAGTTTTAGAGAATTGATACCTTCAGTTGGGGTAATTTTTAACTCACATAAAATTAGGAAATTGTCCACAATGGTTGATCGTTTATCAACAGACACTGCTGGTGGGTTCCTAATGATTGATACAGAAATGGTTACCATAAGATATGTGGTCTTACAAAGCAGACTTGCTCTAGATGTATTATTGGCAAAAGATGGCGGAGTCTGTAGTATGTTGAAAATTCAACAGTGCTGTACTTATATCTCGAACAAAAGTAAGAGCCTAGAGGGATATATTAAAAATATTACAAACTTACGGGAAGATTTGACTGAACTAAAGGTAGATGGTGCTTGGGAGAGACTTGGTAAGGGTTTCTCCTCAGTGGGTAATTGGTTTTCTACTTTTCGTAATAGCTTGCTAGGGAAAACACTAACCTATAGTTTGTTTTTTTTAGTTTTTATTATGAATGAAAGTTCACCTTGACATACACAGCAAAATGCCTACAACCTTGATGCCGGCTGCACTCACACTGTAGGAACATCTCAATACAGCGCCTCCCACATCCCGAAGACCGGGTAACGCCGTTTTCAAAAAGTAATTCCATTTTACAATACCAGGAAGGGGACCAAGTTATTTCGCTGCATGTCGGTGCTATTATCTGCGTTTCAAAGGAGCACAAAGTTTTCTAAATAAAGAGAAAGAAGTATAAAAAGAGAAAAGAAAAAAACTAAGCAAAAAGAACCCCCCTCCCACCCCAAACAAACAAAGAGGTATCAGGTCAGTCATTTGCTCACAGGACTCTGGTCGTACGAAATAGACACAACCAAGGGGGTCACTATCAGTTGTTAAACCGTTCCACATCCCCCGTACTCGTCTGTCACTCAATCTATGCCGGCTTTCCTTTCTAGCGCCGTCCTCCACCCACTCACTTCAGGCCTCTCCGCACCTGTAGATCCCATCCCGTCCCTTAAAAGTCCCCAAACACCTCGGGTCACCAGTGCGGTAGTGCCTGCCTCTGCCCTCGTCCCTGTCTCTGTCTCTATGTCCCCCCTGCTGCCTCTTAGGTATGCAGTGTATAAGCCCCAGAAGTTCTTGGGTCTGCTCCTCGGGGGAAGGAGTTCGCTGAAGTTTTCAGATTGCGTGCAGCAGTAGAGAACCTTTCATGACCACTGCGATACTGTGGGCAAAGGACCCCTTAACCAGCACATTGCCACCCTACGATTTGCCATCAGTAATCCTAGATCAACCAGTCTTCAGCAATTTTTTAGAATACCCCCGCAGTGCCACCGCTGGATCCAAGGGGATTTCCAGCCCAGTCACCGTGCTTATCTCTCGAAATATATTGTCCCAAAATGTATAAACACCAGGGCATACCCATGCTAAATGAAGAAAGTCTGCCGTCGAGGAGTGACATCTTTCACAAGCTGCATCGTCTCTTAGGCCATACCTATGCAGTCTCTCTGGCGTATAGTATACTCTATTGATGTATTTAAAATGTATCAATCTATGTTTGCCATGCAGAGATATTCGCTTCGTATTGGTGCAGCAATATGTCCACATGTCATCATCGATTGTGATGCCCAAGTCTCGCTGCCAGGCAAGTCTGGCTTTGGTGTACAGATTAGCAAATTAGAGACCAGCTTACGGGGGATTTAGTTTTAATGAGGTACGAGAGCTCCAGGACCTCAGGGGGCTCATCCATGTCTTCCCCGAGGTGTTGCTGAAGTGCTCCACTCACCCTATGGAACTAAAACCGCTGCAGCATAGTGGGAGTTCCCTCAGCAGCAGTGACTGCTTTCCCATGTCTTGGCGACCCCGTCCGAAAACAAGTCTCCTACTTTATGAATGCCCAGCGAACGGAGGGCTCACACTACTCCACTATCTCTACAAGGGGTTAGTTAGACCGCCCACTCCACTCCATAGGCATCGCCGGGGAGTATAGCAGTGCCCCCGCTGTCCACTGTAGTATGCAGCTCCAGGCATGCCGAGTCAAGTTTTTAGGAGTCTAGTATCCCAATCCAGCGGTCAACCGGCTCAAAAATAACAGCCGGGAGGGGGAGAGGGGCAGCAAAAAGTCTCTCAAGTTTAAGGTATATGTCAGCTGCGCCGTGTACCCAGCTGTGGGCCTGCGCTCCTTGCGCCACTCTTTAGTACAGCTCCAGGTCCATTGCACCCAACCCTTCTAGATGGTATGACAAAGTGAGAACTCACCATTGGACCCGAGCCTGTTTACCCGCCCAAGCCAACCGCACCATGGATGTATTGAGCCTAGTGAAAAAGGAGCGTGGTAATACTATCAGTACATTAGTAAACAGGAATAAAAATCTGGGTAGCACCACCATCTTCATAATAGATACTCTACCGATCAGCGATAGGGGGAGCCCGATCCAAGTTTCAATGTCATCCTCTAGTTTATTCACCGCTGTACCATAATTTTCTCTGAAAACTATTTCAGAGTCCGTATGTAATCTAATGCCAAGGTATCTGACGGAATCATCTGACCACTGGAGCGGGTACTCCATCTCAAATGGCGAGGTGGATGGGGTAAGGGGAAAGGCTATGGACTTAGACCAATTAACCTTTAATCCGGAAAGCGCCCCAAATTGTACCACCTCTCTCAGGACCGGGGACAGGTTGTTTTCCGGGTCTCCAACGTAAAGCAGTGGGTCATCCGCATACGTGGAGACTACTATCTTATAGGTGGGAAAACTTACCCCCCTGTGGCTGTGGTATTCCCTGAGCGCACACGCCAGGGGCTCAGCGACCAAGGCACACAGCGTAGGTGACAAAGGGCAGCCCTGGCGGGTCCCCCTGGAGATGGGTATAGTGTCGATAACTAAGTCTCCCAGCCGGATTCGCGCAGAGGGCGAGCTATACAGCACACCAATCATGTGCAAGAAGACGGGACCCAGTCCCATTCTGGACAATACTTGTTGCATAAATGGCCACTCCACAGAGTCAAATGCCTTCTCCATGTCTAGGAATACGGCGATGGCACTAGTGTCCGGTCGGACATGTTGCATTGTGCCAAATTATAAGTAAGGTTTCTGTCGGGGACAAACCCCGCCTGTTCCGGGGATACTAATTCCGGGGTCAAAAGGGCCAGGGGAGTAGCTAAGATCTTCGCAAACAACTTAGTGTCCACGTTCAACAAGGAAAGCGGACGGTAAGATCCACATTCCTCCGGGGGTTTACCTGGCTTGAGAAAAGCCACCAAAATAGCTTCTCTCATTGATTGTGGCATTTGCCCTGAAACGCACATACCATCGAACAGCTCTATTATGTGTGGGAGCAAGATATCTATGAAGTTCTTCTAAACATTCACTGTAAGGCCATCAGATCCAGGGGCACTGTTTGCCTTCATTCCAGCTAGTGCTTCCAAAATCATGTCTCTTTCTATGAGGAGAGACAGAAATTCCCTATGCGTATTGGTTAGGAAAGGTAGTTGAATGTGTTACAGATAGTTCAATATTTCCTTATCCATATTAGACTGGTGTGACGCATACAGGTTTGTGTAATACGGTTTAAAGCAGGGAGCAATCTCTGCCTCATGAGTAAGTAGTTCACCCCTCTCCGAACGAATCATAGTGATGGAAGTCTTTCGCCTTCTATCTTTCAGGATATTAGCCAACACTGATCCAGGCCTATTGCCCTCTCCGTACGTACAAGCTGTGGCATATTTCCCCAAATGCTGCACTTCACTGTAGGCAGCCTCATGATACTCCTCGAGTAATGTCTTCATTTCCTCAGTGAATTCCTCATTCATCCCTGACTGTTGCCTGTCCTCCAAATCCCCCAATTTACGCTCCAAATTCGACAGTCTCTGTCGAATATCCCGAAGCACCCCGGAGTGCTTGAACATGGCTACCCCTCTAATATACACCTTAAACGCTTCCCAGACTGTTTGGAAACTTTCCACGGACCCTATGTTAGTGTCAAAAATGACTCTATAGCTTCTGCGATTGTTTCTTTAAAAAGGGGGTCCAACAGCGAGTAAGGAGGGACTATTCCCCCATGTGAATGGGGGAATAGTCTTCTTAGGAGTGGTCAAGATCAGCAGGATGGGGGAGTGATCGGACAAGGTACGCGGTAGAACCTGACAAGTACGGATCTGGGACATAAGAGATGATGACATAAACCAATAATCAATTTGTGTGTGTAGGTTATAGTAAGCGGAGTAGTGTGTGGGCGGAGGTCGCTCTGCTCAACCCCTAGTAAGATGTCAGTTTGGTCACTATCTCGACCTCCGAGCGCAGTACCTTCTTATTTCCTCCACCACCAAACCACATAACAATGCAACAGATATCAATGTGTGACCCCCAGCTTAGTGTCAAGTAGCTTTTGACAGGGCGCTTACTAATGGCTGCTCCCTGTGACCCCCATGTAAGCAGCTAAAGAATCACACGTTTGCTGCCATCGCACGGATACCTAATAACAGTATTCAGTCTATTGGGATCTATTCAAAGTGAAAAACCAATAAGTGTCAGCTTCAATACAGCATTATATACAATACCAACAGACCTCCCCCCGCCCCTTCCTGGTCCCTAAGTTTACAGAATACTTATCAAGTGTGCGCCATCAAAGCAGACTCAGTCCTGTTCCTCCAGTGACCCTCCAGCCGCTTCCTCCAGAAGCTGCCGCTCCAGACTTTGCCTTTGCTTCTTGTTCCAGTCTTTAAGCGCCGTCAGAAGAGCCTTAGGGTCTATGAAGATATGTGATCTTCCTTTCCTGTTTACGCGCAGCTTGGCCAGGTATAACATCGCATAGTCCAGACCTAACTCCCGCAACTGCTTCTTCATGGGGACGAATTGCCTCCTGCACTTGGACAGTGAAGTCCGGATAGAGTGAGATGTTGGACCCTTTATATGGCAGCGTTTGTTTGTCCTTCTCTGCGCGCAGAGCCACGTCCCTGTCTCGATAGTTCAACAGTTTTGCAATGATTGGGCGTGAAGGAGCGCCTGGCTGGGGTTGAGGTCCCAAGGAGCGGTGCGCTCTTTCCACCACAAACATGTTCGAGAACACCTCCACACCCAATAGGTCCACTAGTAGCTTCTCCACAAAACGCTCCATGTTCCCAGTTTGTGTCATCTCCGGAAGGCCTGTGATGCGTAGGATACAGCGTCTTGAACGGGCCTCAAGCTCCTCTGTTTTGTCCTGCAGCACCTGCATGATCCTGCCGAGCTTTTTATGGTCTGTGTCCAACGTAGTTTTGTGTTTCTTCGACTTCTGTGAGTCGTCGTTCGGACATGTCTAGCCTTGCGGCGTGTTTGTCCAGCCGCTCCCCCATCCTGTCCATCTGATATGAGAGGGCGTCAATCTTCGTGCTCAAGGAAGAGATGCCACTCTGCAGTCCTTTCTCCATTGATAGCAATAGTCTGCGAATAGCCTGCTCGCCTTCTGTTGGGGAAGCAGGCCTGATCTCCTCCCCTAAGGCTGGGTCATGAGATTTAGAGCGCTTCTGGTCAAAAGTCAGCTTGGACTGGATTCTATCCGAGTTGCCCATCATCCCTGCTGATTGAGCGGGGCTATAGGCAAGGCGGCGCAGAGATTGTCTTCAGCGATCAGGTGTTAGAGGGGACTGAAGGCTTCCGTTCGGGCTGCGGGCCGTGGAACCCCCCTACACTCAAATGATGCACGATGTGTGTCACAGCGCTACGATGCATACCTATCACAGTGAACCACATCCCGTACAGCTCGTACCGTCACCTTCACAGGGGTTGTTGGACTGTGCTGCTCCTCCTGTGATTATGTAGTTGGGCGACCCCGGATGCCCTGCAAGAAGCTCTGTGTCGCGCAGTGCCCTATCCACTCCCCTCTGCAGGGGTCTGAAGCATTCAGAGTCTGGCAACTGGGTCCGTCCCTGCAGAGGTAGGGTGACCACCTCACTCTGTGCGCCCCCTCTGTGGCACCCACCTCTGTCCTGCACAGCTCGGTCTCCCAGGTCTCACCTCTGAGAAATGGCGCTGCAGGAGCGTATTTCTGTGTCTGTCTGGACGGAGCCGTAGTTGCCTTTCCCCAGACACAAATCCTGCTTAGAGTGGCCCTCCGCAGTTCTGCACCCGTCCCGATGCCAAGATTTGTGCAGTGCTCCAGTTCCAACGTTCAGCCCACCAGACTACAGCCCCCACCGAGGACCACTTTGTGCAAACTTTCCCTGAGACCCGGTCACTACCTCCATCTTGCCTCAACAACCTGGTGACCCAGCATCTCCTATCTCCTCTGTGCTGCAATTTTAGCAGATACTGCAATCAACTAGGAGCCTCCAAGGTCCCACACTCCGGTATTGCGCCCCCACCTTACACCTCAGCCATTGCCTATCACAGTTAGTCTCTATACTATGCAGGCCTTTCAGGGACTCCAACTGGCTGAATGTGTTGTTCCATCTAATTGCAGGCAAGTTGGCAGCCCCTTCTGCTCACCAGGCCGTACCTTTCGCAAAATAAAACCTGCTCGGATTGAACTCTTCAAAGTGTAACTTATTAACCAAATGTTGTGAAAAATGAACAGTGCAGGACTAAAAGGGGAAAAGGTGAACACTGCACAAGCGCGTGCTGGGTGTGTTAGAGTAGGCCTGAAATGCACATGACTAATGTAGAAAATAAGACAAAAGTCGAGAGTTTATTTTTCACTAACAACTAGAAAATAATAAGCAGCGCGTAAGAAAAGGGAGCTATATTCTGGCGAGATGGAACAAGATCAAAGTCAAGGGCCACCGAGAGAGATGTCTACAGTTACTACTGAGCCATCTGATTCCTTCACCATCAATGAGGTAGAATTGGCCATAAAGAGTGTAACCCCAGGAAAGGCAGCAGGGCCGGACGGCCTCCCCGGTGATTTATTTCTACACGACCCCCCATTATGGGCCAACTTCATCATCCTTCTTATGAACCTAATTGCACGGGGACATTCGGTCCCTGAGTCGTGGATGGGAGCTGAAGTCGTGACCATATTTAAGAAAGGCACCAGGGAGGACCCTGCAAACTACAGACCGATTAGTTTAATCGATGTGGTTCAAAAAGTAGTGGGCAGGGTTATTTGCCCACATGCATCAAAGAAAATTGCATTCGCATTCGGTGCGAATCGCATAATTTGGCCGTTTGCGAATGCAATTCATGTGTTTGGGATGCATCAAGTTTAAAGTGTTTTTTTGCAATTTTAGGAATCGCAAATGTAGTTGCGATTTCCAAAATAAATCGCTAAAGTTGCGATTCACATTTTTTTGCGAAAAAATGCTATGCATTAAAAATCACAATTTGCGATTTGTTAAGAAATCGCAAATTGGAATTCTTAAAATTAGAAGAAGTCAAACCTTGTGGTAATTTTTCAAACTTTACTCACAACAGGTGTCAATCATCAGGACTGCATATAAGGACCTCAGAGACCATTACAGTGCTTTTCAGAATGGCAGCACTTTTCTTTTTGGCTCGCAGGCAGAGGTTGAGAGTAGCTGCAGGATGGAGGAGAAGGCTGATACATGAGAGAATCTTCAGAGTATGCATAACCTTACTTGGGTAGACTGAAGCAGAGATCTATGATAGGTATAGGCTCAATGCTCATTTAATTTTAGATTTAATTCAAGAATTGGACCCAATCTTACAGAGGCAAACACCAGGACACAAGCTATACCAACCCATGTTCAGGTATTGTGTTCACTGCACCTCCTTGCTTCTGGGTCCTTTCAGGGTGTAATAGTAATTGCTGGTGGTGTCTCCCAGAGTTCACTTTCCAGATTTTTTAATGCCTTCCTAAATGCCATGTTGCAAAGAATAAGGCATCACATAAAATTTCCTAGTTCACAGCAGGATTTGTTGAAAACCAAGTTAGATTTCTATAACATGGCTCATTTCCCACATGTCATTGGCTGTGTAGATGGCACACATGTTCCCATTTACCCACCCTCTGAAAATGAGTATATTTTCCGCAACAAGAAATGCTTCCATTCTCTCAACATTCAAGCCATTGTAATTCTAAAACTATTATCACAGACATAGTTGCAAGTTACCCTGGAAGTGCCCATGACTCCTACATTTTTAGACACAGTGCCATCCATGCTCGGCTGCTTGCAGGTCAATTTGGAGATGGATACTTGCTTGGTAAATATAATTTTACAAATTGAAACACACTCTTCCTTTATGTAGACACATGTCTTCCTTGCATGTTAACTGTCTTTCTCAATTTTTGAAGGTGATAATGCCTATGCAGTGAGGTCTCACATTTTAACTCCATACCTCAATCCAACTACCAGGAAAGAGCAGGAGTATAACCAGGCTCACATAACAACCCGCAATGTGATTGAGAGAACCTGTGGTGTGATGAAATCTCGGTTCCGCATACTGCATAAGACTGGTGGAGCATTACAATATCGTCCAGAGATTTGTTGCAAAATAGTAGCTGCATGTGCAATTCTGTACAACTTAGCAACCGAGAGAGGCATAGAACTGGATGAAGAAGATGTATTACCTCAAAATGACAATCAGCCTCCACAACCCCAAGCAAGACTACATGGACCAGAAGCAGCAGAGGGAAGAAGGAGAAGGGCAGAGATAACACAACATTACTTCTGAAAGAGGTAGGAAGCACACAAGACAATGTTTGCATTAACTGTAAATGATTTTTTTATTTAAAGTCAAAATAAATGCATTTCCTGCATGTAAAGTGAATGTTTCACCATGAATTTAGAAAAGTTTTATCCTGCATTTTAATAATGAAAAACATTACACCATAAATGATTTGGGCATTTTACTCATAAAAAAGTGGCTTGACAGAAATGATGTTATTTCTTACGTCCACGCACACCTAATGCCTTCACTGCATTTTTGCAATTGCCCATGGGCATGTTGCTGGCATCATTCTGTTTTCTATTGCTACGGCGTGTCCCAGTTAAGCAATGCTCAAGCATGCCACTCACAGTACTTCCTGCTCCACTATCCTCCAGTGGTAGCTGGTTATCAGGAGCTGCATTGCTATGTGAATTATCAATAGATTCATGGAGTGTCCCCATTCCCTTTGCAATCTCTGCAAATATTTTCTTCATATCCAACTGCATGGAAAGTGTCTGTTTGCAGAGCTGAGCTGTACAATTTGAAAGGCGAGACATTTGCCTGTTATGACCCTGCATGCAGGTCATTAGTCGCAGGTGCCTTTTTCCACTTTCATTTTGCTGTTTTGTATCACTGTGCACATGGTCTCTAAAAAAGTGGCAATGCAGTGCAGCTTCTCTGACGATGTTTCATGGCCTGTCTTAATTACATTTATCATTCTGCTCATACTGTTGTGCATGGCACCAATTTGTTTGCTGATATGTCCAAGTTTACCTTTCATGATTCTAATGTCTTTGCCTTGCAGGCGCTGCACCTTGAGGATTTTGTCTTCCACAAGACTGCTGGTGCTGGTGCCCTCTCCAACTCTGCCACTATCTGATACATGAGCATGGCGTCTACAAAACTGCTGAAGTCTCCTTCGCCTACTCAGCCTTGTGTTAGTGACTGTTGGAGTAGGTTGAGGTTGCCTTTCAGAAGCATTTCCAATGTGTTCCTCTTCAGAATCACTTTGAAGCAGTTGACGCACTCTCTGTCTTTCACCTCTTTGAGAAAGGGATGCTGATGTGGTTGGTGCATTTCCCTCATCTGTTTCTTGGCCTTCTTGGGTGTTTAAATCCCTCAAATCACGTTCAATTATTTCCTGAAGTGTTTCTATGGTTGAAAAAGTGCAAACATGATATTTAAGAATTTGCACTTTAGAAAAATGTTTCAAATAAAGGTTGAGTTACATTAAAATAACATATTCCCGGTCTACTTCTGTCTCATTTTTAAATATAAATGAATTCAAGTGATTTGTATTGTTAAATAATATTTATGTCAGAAGAAAACTACATCTCCCATGATGCACTGCTTTCAGACTTTCAACTGTTAAAATCTTGATTTGAAAACGAAAAATAAGTACTACAATACTGAATAAACATTTCAGCAAGTACAACTACTTAGACAACCCTCTTGCACTCTCATTGCTCACTTCAAAAAACAAAAAACATTAACAGTACACTTACCTTCAGAAGGGGTAGGAAGCTCTGAAGTATCAATCCAACTACAGCCCCAGTCAACAGTGTGCCTTCCACCATGTCTTCCAGGGGGGTGTTGGGTCTATCCCGGGGGAGGGGGGGTGGGGGTGGGGGTGGGGGGGGGGGGGGTACCACCAATTCTTTTTGCTGTTTTAATCCTGGTTGCTAACCTCTCTTTTGCACGACTGGGCAGGTCATACCATCTTTTTAGGTCTCGCCTTTACCATTCCGCAGGAATGGGAAATGGGGAGAATTCAAGTCGGCAAAATCATCTTCAAACTAAGGGCTTTCAGCCCCGCGGTTTTCTTGCAGTTCACGTGAATCACGTGAGCAAACATGCACGAGCATTCACGGCCAGGGCTTCTCCTCCCCTAGCAGCACTCCTCCCACACCAGCACCTCCCCTCTCTCTCCCCGCAAACACAGCCTTGCCGTAGCAGCACTCCTCCCACACCAGCACCTCCCAGTAAGCCTCCCTCCCACAGCTTCCCCCAGCTCCCTTCTCCTCCCCCCTAATTGCTTTTTTTTTTCACGGTCGCCAGGCCGTGAGCTGCTTCAAAGCGAAATGCTCCGCCCCCTGCTGAATTTACCAGCCATGTCACACACCACCATTTGCTGTGCCTCGCATCGGAGCATCAGACCTTCTCTTTCCCCTCATTAACAGGCTTCCCCGCCCCTAAAAGCTTCTTTCAGCGATGTTCTTGTTAGTTTGTTTACTTCTGTGGTGAATCATCAGGAAGTGCTTGTTTTTTAAGTGACTACAAATGTATATTACATTTTGCGCCAAAGCAGTGTTCCTGTCCCTTTTACTGATACGTGTAGCGTTTTTACACACATTGATACAGTTGCTGCTGCAGTATCACAAAGATGCAGACAACGTTTTTTCCTTCTGGAAAGGAGATTGGGCTGGGAGAGGAGCGACTTTGTTTCAGGTCACCATGCAAGACAACAACAAAACTTAATACTTGCAAAAAGGCAATGCAAATGTTCTTTTGTTTCTCATTTTGCCGTAGGCGTCATTGGGGATACATAAAGCACAGGCATTTTAGCTAAATTGTAAACAAACTTGTTGAGGAAAGGTTTCGATGAGAAATTAAAGGCAAGCTGATCAGGAGGAGACAAAGAGAGGGTCGCCAAAAGAGGAATGTGGGGGCTGTAAACCGGACCCAAGAAACCGATCCACAGACTGGAGAGGCAGCAGGCGTCAGCAGGGGACAAGCTGGTGAAACTCACAAAGGAAATGAAGTCGCAAGGTTGGTCTTCGTTTCCCCTCTGCAGATCAAGTTACACCCCTGCCCTGCTGGGTATCAGCGGGAGGAGGGGGGCCTAGTCAAAGTGCACGGAGTCCCTGCAGTCTTCAGAACAGAATATTGCAACGTGTACAGGTCGAGTATTTAGTGTTCAGCTTACCAGAGTGCTGAAGAATCAGGATATATCATCTCATCCCATCCCAATGTTTGACAAGAGAGTCACAGGGAGCCCCAACTGTTTAGAGTTAGGTGCATGAAAGGCCCCATTCTAAACTATAGTTACTTGCTTCTAGAACGTTCACGAAAATTAGGAATCCTAATAGTAAAACAGCATTTATAGCCATTAACAAAGATTTCAAATTTTGAAGCACTTAAGGAAAGGAGCTAATATAATCACATCTCAGTCAAGCTGAACTGCTTTTGCATGTTCCATCAGGTACTGTGTAATGTCTTCTGAATGAAGGCAAGCACTGTGCATCACCCCCCTTCTTTACTCTAGTACTGTACCCCGTTTAACTAGATACCATAGCGCTGTGACCTGTTCATCACTTCTTCCAAAAACAGTCACCTTCACCGCTGGCAGTGACACCCCTGTCTTTGCTTCTAGAATCTTCTGCCCATCATCTTGTTTACACAGTATTGTCCCTTATTCACCTTTACTCCCAGTGGACCTTGCCTCACCACCTGTGCTTATACAGTGATGTGGATAATCACGATTGTACCATCTTTGCCACCAACGTTGTCTGCCATTTTCACTTTTGCTCCAATAGCTTCACCTTCTCTCCCAGACTACTGTACCTCCTCATTTTTGCTAGCAAAGGGATGGGCTCACACATTACCCTCTTCAGTGCCTGTTTCACCTTCCTAGCAGAGTACTGGATTCTCTTCAATGTTTGCTACTGCAGTACTATACCCCCTCTCCGTTACAACTAGTACTGTGCCCGCTCCACCTTACCCACCACAGCATCTTCACGTTTCCTTACAGTGTTATTTTATTTTGCCTAGCAGGAATAGTTACTGTGCGTCACCCAGAGCACTGTGCAATGCAGTTTTGCTACCGGAGTACCATGCCCCTTTCATTATTTGACAGTTGAGCCCCTTCTTCACCACCCAAGTGCCTGCTTCCATTGACCATTGCCCTGTACATTTATGGGTTGGGTAAATCCGTGTCCTTTCAGTACTTGCAAAATCATTCAGTATGTGACGCAATGTATTTTGGCTTTCGCAGTCACATTTACAAAATTCAGATACATTCAACCCAATTCCAAACATTGTTGCTGTATGTGAGACTCACTCTTGGAGTACTCCTAGCTTACACCTGACTTCCAAGCCAGAAGTACGGCAAGAGTAAGTCAGAGCAACTTCTTTGTGCAATGGATCCATCGTCTTTGCTGCTGTTGATTGTACGATTCATCCATTGGCAAAATCAAGCACTGGATGTCATGCCATTTCCTCTAAGGTCACACCAACAATATCAGAGCATCCACTAACACGCAACGCCACTCACACCCACGCAAGCCCACTATCACCCATGCAACGCCACACATCCACGCAACGCCACTCACCCACGCAACAACACTCGCCCACGCAACAACACTCGCACATGCAACGCCACTCACCCACGCAACGCCACTCACTCAAAGCAACACCACTCACACACGCAACGCCACTCACACACGCAACACCACTCACACACGCCACGCCACTCATCCACGCCACGCCACTCACACATGCCACGCCACTCACACATGCCACGCCACTCACACATGCAACGCCACTCACACATGCAACGCCACTCACACATGCAACGCCACTCTCACATGCAACGCCACTCTCACATGCAACGCCACTCTCACATGCAACGCCACTCACACACGCAACGCCACTCACTCACACAAAGCCACTCACACACACGCAGTGCCACTTTCACCCACACAGCACCACTTTCAGACACGCAACGTCACTCACAGCCACGCAACGCCACTCACACCCACGCAAGCCCACTATCACCCACGCAATGCCACACTCACCCACGCAACACCACACTCACCCACACAACACCACTCACACACGCAATACCACTCACACGCAACGCCACTCACCCACGCAACGCCACTCACCCACGCAACGCCACTCACCCACGCAACGGAACTCACCCACGCAACAACACTCACACATGCAACGCCACTCACCCACGCAACGCCACTCACACACGCAACACAACTCACTCACGCAACGCCACTCACTCACGCAACGCCACTCACTCACGCAACGCCACTCACACATGCAACGCCACTGACACATGCAACGCCACTCACACATGCAACGCCACTCACACATGCAACGCCACTCACACACTCACTCACGCAAAGCCACTCACACACACGCAGTGCCACTTTCACCCACACAGCACCACTTTCAGACACGCAATGCCACTCACACCCACGCAACGCCACTCACACCCACGCAAGCCCACTATCACCCACGCAATGCCACACTCACCCACGCAACGCCACACTCACCCACGCAACGCCACTCACCCAAGCAACACCACTCACACACGCAACACCACTCACACATGCAACACCACTCACACACGCAACGCCACTCACCCACGCAACTCCACTCACCCACGCAACTCCACTCACCCACGCAACGCAACTCACCCACGCAACGCAACTCACCCACGCAACAACACTCACACATGCAATGCCACTCACCCACGCAGCGCCACTCACACACGCAACGCAACTCACTCACGCAACGCCACTCACACACGTAAAGCCACTCACACATGCAACACCACTCACACGCAACCCCACTCACACATGCAACGCCACTCACACATGCAACGCCACTCACACACGCAACGCCACTCACACACGCATCGCCACTCACACACGCAACGCCACTCACCCACGCATCGCCACTCACACACGCAACGCCACTCACCCACGCAACGCCACTCACCCACGCAATGCCACTCACCCACGCAACGCCACTCACCCACGCAACGCCACTCACCCACGCAACGCCACTCACCCACGCAACAACACTCACACATGCAACGCCACTCACCCACGCAACGCCACTCACTCAAAGCCACTCACACCCACGCAGTGCCACTTTCACCCACACTGTGCAGTGCACAATAGGTCTCGCAGTAGGAAAGTTGGAGCTATTGGTTTTGTAAATGACAAAGCCCTTTATGTTTTTAAAATGAAAACAAAAATAAAAGGCATTGTTATTTGCAATTGTAATAGCTCCAACTTTCCTACTGCGAGACCTATTGGCAACGCCAGTGCTTGTTTGTAAATTATTAATGTCACGATGTGCTACACCAACTGCATTAACCTTTGCTTGGATAGCAAGCCATAGATTTCTTTTAACAGCTTCTGGAACCTTCAGAGACTGCTTCCCAAAAAGTTGTTTCTGTCTCTCAGTCACCTCCTCAATGAGAATTTCAACTCTTGGTCGGAAAATGTAATTTTCTTTTTCCTGGCTGGCCCCTCTTCAACAGGATTTTCATTTGCCATTTCTCCCCAGATTTCACAAACACAGACTGCAGCAGCAACCTCCAGGGAAAGCTCCAAAAGCCAGCTGCCAAACCTCTACATCAAACCAGGGAGCAACTGTGACTAATTGCTGTACTGGCTTCCAGGCTGTTAACTCAATGAGACTCATCATGTGAACGTTTTCGCATTTTGCGAATTTTCAAAATGCGAATTTGCAAATAAGAATTCGCATATTTCTTGCCATTCGGTAAAAAATGCAAATTTTACAGAATCGCAAAAAAATAGCGAAATGATTGATGCATTGGAAATTGCGATTCTTTATTTGAGATTCCTTAATTTTCGCAAATAAGGAATCGCAAATTACAACGTTGATACATGTGCCCAATTGTCTCTAGAATAGGGTCTTGGATTGAGGAGGGGAACATTTTGACACACTTCCAGGCGGGTTTCAGGGAAAGGGTGGGTATGATGGACCAGGTTTTCAGATTCTTTGCGGTTTACTGGAAAACTGTTTCCATCGAGAAAGGAAGTTTATACCTGGCCTTTATTGACCTGAAAATCGCTTTCGATTTGGTGCCCCGTGCAAGGCTATGGCAGGTTCTAAATGACATGGGCTTCCCACGTTATCTTCTTGAGGTTGTCAAAAAGCTCCACGAGGAGAATTTTGCAAAAATCAGATGGGGGAGCCAGGGAAAACTGACTGGCAGGGTTCCTGTGAACAGGGGGGTCCGCCAGGGCTGTGTGATGTCACCCACCTTGTTCTCTCTTTTTATAAATGGGTTGGTATCCCATTTGAGAGAGAGCCCGGCCAATGCCCCGGTCCTGGCGGGAGAGAAAACACCTACCCTCATTTTCGCAGATGACACCCTGCTGATGACCAAAACCCCTATGGGGCTACAGAAACTGTTGGATAGTTTTAAACTGTTTTGTGATTCCCGGGGTTTGCTTATTAGCACCTCCAAAACCAAGCTGATGGTATTGTCAACATCTAGAAAACTAAGGAGGATTAATATTACCCTAGACGGATCTCCACTAGAGGTAGTGGAGGCGTTTGACTGTCTAGGTATCAGGGTGAATAACCGAATGAAGTGGGACTCTCATGTGTCTAAAATGCTCCTAAATCTTAAAAGGGCAATTCTGAGAAACCAACAAATCTCAATTAGTAAACTTATAGCCCCGGCTCTCGTGGTATACGAAGGGAAAGCGTTAGCCTCCGCAGTGTATGGCTCAGAAATGTGGGGGGTTGAAAATACCACGGAACTGGTTAAAGCAGAAAACAAGTTCATGAGGGATTTGGTGTCCCTCCCTCTTTCAACACCCTTAAAACCCCTCTTCCATGGTCTAGGAAAACGTTCAATGAAGGATATAGCTTGTCTCCTCCCATTATTGTTCTGGGTGCGCCTAAGGAGGACACCCGAATTGGCGAACTATGCTTTAGTGTTGGACAAATTAATTAAATTGAACAGCTCTAAGAAAATCAAGTGGCTGAATAATCTAAGGAAGCTGCTCATAGACCTGGGTCTGGAAGATGCTTGGTTGGCCCAAACACCCCCTCCCAAAGGAAATATGAAAAATCGATTGGGAGTGGGTCCAGGCAGAGGAACTACATAGTACTAAGTGAGGGGCCCTAACTAATAAATTTCTAGAGCATAAACCCATCAGGAAGCTGGAACCTTTCTTGGACTTTATACAAGTACCAAAAGATAGATCTCTCTTTATAAAAATGAGATATGGGTTACTCCCATTAAATGATTTTACAGAGAGATGGAAGATGTCTGGGTTAGAGCTAGCTACCTTTCCGGGCTGTTCTTGCCCTAGTGAGTCCCTACCACACTTTCTGTTTGCCTGTAAAGCATATAGGGATGTTAGAAGAAAATGGCTAAAACCAGTTTGTAAAGAGTTCGGAGTAAGACAATGTGAAACGGCCCTACGTATTCTCACATCTGATACATCATCTCTGTACCTGATCTGTGGGGTTGCAAAGTTCTTGGGTAGGGCATGGTTGATTCGTACCACTATTTTAAAAAATAAATCTGCTAGCTGATTGTGGTTAAGTTGATGAAATTGAATTGTTTATATTCACTGATGCACTTTATAACTGCCTTGTACTTTTTATTGTAAATAAGCTGTTTTAATGATTTTATATGTTGCATTTTATCTTATGTATTCTTTGTCGTAATAGATAGGACATGTACCTACTTTTATGATAAATCTATCGAATAAAGTATTACAACACAAGCTGAAGAAAGCATTCAAAAAGCGTTTAATAGTGAAGTTTTATAAAATTATAAATAACACTTGTATTTGTTTCCTCTGTGCAGACCTTTCAGGGGTTGCAAGGACTCCAACTGGCTAAATGTGTTGTTCCGCCTAATTGCAGGCAAGTTGACAGCCCCTTCTGCTCACCAGGCCGAACCTCAGCTCATGGACCCCCAGTCTTCTCCAGCCCCCCCCCGCGCCGCCACCACTCAACAGTAGGTGTTCAGCACTCACGGCTCCAACCGCACCGCTCTTGTTAGGAGAGAAGGCGGGGGGAGGGGGCGGTCACGCTCCTCACCGCTATTGTGGCAGGCAGTCCACTGTAGTTGGTGCCGCTGCAACTGTCCCTCGTTCCTGCCACCTAGCAGCGGCAGTCCCGCTAAGGATGTCTTCACAGCGGGTTGCCACTCGCACAGGTCCGGCTCTCGGGTGAGGATGTGTCCTTCTCGTCCTGGCTCACGACGCCGCACGCACTGCGACGTCGCTCCACCCAGTTCCCCACTGCAACTCGAGGATCAACGGCATTCTGACCCGCGGCTGCCATCTATCGGTTCGTAAGCACGGGGGGTCTTAGTGTCCAAAAAGCAGATCCTGTGGGCATCCTATGGCAGGGTCACCATTACCAGTCAGGATTCCAGCGGTGTTAGGCAGGATATCTGTAAGATAATATTTCTGCACACCGAAGCTCGAGGCTCAAGCGGAATACTGATGCTGGTATTAATATATAAGTGTTGTAAGTGCAAGAAACGAAAACTAGATACTAAACGAAGAGCAAGAAGGAGAAAGAAAGAAGAAATAGAATTGCAAGATAGATGGAGTTATGTTGAAACAAAAGAAAACTACGGTCTTCTAAGCAGTATAAATTAAGACAATCAGATTTTTGGGTTGTGTTTTTATAATGGCTCAAGTCGCCATAAAAGGGAGAATTGATGGAGCGGGGCTTTCGCGAAATAAAACCTGCTCGGATTTAACTCTTCAACGTGTAACTTATTAACCAAATGTTGTGAAAAATTAACTGTGCAGGACTAAAAGGGGAAAATATGAGCACTGCACAAGCGTGTGCTGGGTGTGGTAGAGTAGGCCTTAAATGCAAATGACTAATGTAGAAAATAGGACAAAAGTCGAGAGTTTAGTTTCCGCTAACAACTAGAAAATAATAAGCAGTGCGTAAGAAAAGGGAGCAAATGAAAGCATTCAAAAAGCGTTTAATAGTGAAGTTTAATAAAATGATAAATAACACTTGTAATTGTTTCCTCTAGAAGTGTACTTACTGCCCTGCAGAAAAGGCCTAAGAGTCTTTTTAGAATTAATACGGCAAATTAGAAATGTAGAAAGGAGAAAGGAAATGTGATCTGTCCTTCGCAAGTTCCTGATGATGGCCAAGGTTGGGCAGAGAGGAAGAGATAAAAGAATGGAACTTCCTTGCTGAGCGGAACATGAGGACATTTGTTCTACAAATTGATACGTGAGTGAGATGGAAGAGACGTACAAAACACGGAAGCCTGATACTAGAGTTTCCTCTGTTGGAAGTGATTACAGTGTGCAAAGTTAGAACAATGAGACGCTTGAGAGTTAGGCACATTGAGATTGGTGTGATTGAACACCCCTTGTTTTGGACCAAACAAAATACATTATTCCATGTGAGATGATACGAGGGTTGGATCTTTAGTGAATTTAGGATATAACTAGTAGAAGTAAGGGGATGGGGAAAAGAGTGCGTTCTTACTTTACTTTGCGAGTTAGGCACTTTGAGATTGGTGTGATTGAACACCCCTTGTTTGGGAACAAACAAAATACATTATTCCATGTGAGATGATACAATGAGGGTTGGATCTTTAGTGAATTTAGGATATAACTAGTAGGGGGTGGGGAGAAGAGAGTACGTTCTTACTTTACTTTGCGAGAGGAGAGAGTTGTGTTGCTGTTTCCTAAATCTATGGGCTGGCTGTTGTTCTGCTGATCCTGACTCTTTGACTTTGCTCCTCAACTCTTCTTGAGGAGCCTAGCTTACTCTCATGGCCAGAGGGTAGCTTTTCAGATTTCTAGAACCTTGTATGAGTAGTTAGTATGATATTCTGAATTTGAATAAAATCTATTTGCAAATGTCTTTATTATTTTGTCTCTACGCCTATCCACTCACTCATTGTGCTGACATTGGAGATGTACAATTGGCGTTTATTTTGCTAATGTTTCTCTTGTGTGATGACATGATTTGAGCTGTATTGTGCTTGATGAGCAATTCACATTTATTTAGATAAAGCATTTCTAACTTGGAAAAGGTGTTTGTCATTATTAATGTCATTTTCTTAGCCTTATGAAATGACTATTATTTTGATGATATTTTAGACATTCTAATATTATTTTGCCAAATCCCTGATTAACTAAATAAAGATTCATTGCCAAGAAAAAGATAAATAAGGGGGGGCGGAGCTAGCCGGCGTCAATGGCGGACGCGTAAGAGCGAAGCTCCGAGCCAGCGCCAGCAATTATCCGGCATAAATCCTTCTACAGCGGTGATAACTCGGCGAGTCCGGCAGGAATCGCCACCTCTGCCCCTAACTGACCTCCGGCTGAAGTTTGGCCGAGAAGCGTACACCGGAACACTCATTTTGCCCGGCCCTGCAGAAGGCGCCTGACCAGGCCTGGATCCCCGGCCTTTCCTGGACGACGGAACCGAGAGACGTCACCCGACGTGCGGCGGCGCTGAGCGGGAATCTCGGGGTCAGCCGGTGCCCGGCGGGGGCTGGCCTTCCAACTGCCACATATTCCTGGAGCACGCACCGGAGGTACACTAACGGACATTGGAGGCGACGGGAGCAGCGGGGGAGGCGCCGACCTAGCTACGGAGCCGGTGACGGGCCGCGTGACAACTGCGGAGGCCCCTGAAGGTACGCTTGTCCCGGGCCCCTGGCCTACAGACTTTCCCGAGGTACAGGGGTGCAGCGCGTCGATTGGGGGGAGCGAGGCTCGGGGTGCATTGAGACCCCCCCCCCCATAAGAGGCGAGCTTCAACACTGCTCTGAGCCGTACCGGAGGGACAGGAGGGTGGACAACCGGCTGCAGCGATCGAGGCCTACAGACACACGTGGCTCCAGCGCACCCTGTTGAGACACTCGCGCAGCAGAGCCTGGCACACTGAACCCCTGAATCGGCCCGCGATCAGCGAGGGGGCACACACAGCGCCCTGGTATCTAGTGGTGACTTCATCCACGTGGAGACCAGCCTTCCCTGACGATACAACTATGGGCAAGGGGGACAGGACGCAGACGAAACTGTCCTTCGACCAACGACGCCATAAGGAGCCGGAACAACCGATTGCCCAGTCTCCAGGCGCAGCTGCCGACCCGGGTGCCTCACTATGTGCGGAGATAAAGGGAATGCTCACCACTATGGAGAAGGGCCTGCAGGAGGGCATGTCGGCCATTGGCAACAAGATAGACGCGTTGGCCTATCGAATGGACCGAATGACGGAAAGGGTGGACAAGCATGCGGAGAGGCTGGACATGGCGGAGCGCCGATTGACTGAGACGGAGGAGGCGCAAATAGAATGGGATGCCGACCGTAAACAGTTTGGAAGACTCCTGCAGGTGATCCAGGAGAAGTCGGAGGACTTGGAGGCACGCTCGCGGCGCTCCAACATCCGCGTAACGGGTGTGGCCGAATCGACCCAAACGGGCAAGATGGAACTGTTCGTCGAGAAGCTACTGAAGACGCTACTGGGGGATGACACCTTTTCTCCAATGTTTGTGGATGAACGCGCCCACCGCACCCTTGGACCACGGCCTCCCCCGGGCGCCAATCCCAGGCCGATCACAGCCAAGTTGTTAAATTACAGGGACAGGGACGCAGCCCTTCGAGTTGCCCGTGAGAAGGGGAAACTACAGTACGAGGGAATGGACATATCGCTATACCCTGATTTCACCTCGAAAGTGCAGGAGGAGAGACGGAGATTTGTCCCGTACAAACAGCAACTTAGAGACCTTGGCTTGGACTACGCCATGTTGTACCCAGCGCGGCTGCGCATCAACAGGCAGGGACATTCGCACTTTTTTACCGACCCCAAAGAACTGCAGAAATCTCTGAAGGTGTGGATGAAAGAGAACCGGGGGAGCCCGGAGGCGCGTACGGCGGAACGGTCCGGGACTGAGGACCTGGAGGAACAGGACTAAGGAGAAGGGGGATGTCCAAGGCACAGCGTGGAGACTCTGCTGCCTGCGCGCCCCCGGAACCCCACTCTTGGGGAAATGAACGACGCCTACATGGAGCGACCTCCCGCAGTTCCTGAACTATTGTACGCTGTACTGTGGGTGAGATCTGCAAGTTTTGACTTGATACCACTGTGGGGTTGCGCTTACACTACTATAGTTACCCAGGGCAGGAAGGGGCACCCAGGTGCACAACGCAAGGGAGAATGGTGAGGTTGGGGGTTGGGGGGGAGAGGGGGTGAGGACCCAGACCTGTTGGTGGAACACTGTGCTTACTGATCACTGCGAATCTCACCCAACTGGGCGCTGGCGAAGGGGCAGGCTATGGACACTGTACGGAAGTCCCGATAGGAAAGGGGACGACAGAAGGACTTAGTAGGCTACCTCTGCCCTAGCGCTTTCAGCTGTTACAGCTCGGATTGAGCCTGTTTTGGGACTTGTTGAATGGGTTTGACAGCGGGTGGGGGGGAGGGACGCTGGGGATTCGGTCGCACCAGGTTGGGGTTGGTTGACTGTGGGAGGCGGGGGGAAGCGGAAGTTCTGAGACCAGGTATGTTCGGGGGGGGTGGGGGGGGGGGTTCCTAGTGTGCTTTACAATGTGGCGTCCCACAGCGGTGCTTAGCTGTTACTGCAAACGATGGTTGGCAATACATATACTTGAAATGTGCATACTTTTTTGCTACACTGTGAATGGCTGATACACCACACGAGGATTTACTGAGTGACACGGAGACCTTCAAGACTCTTACGTGGAACGTGAGGGGATTGAACGACTATCGTAAACTCCGCAAGGTTTTGCACTACCTCCAAAGACATCACATAGACCTGGCCCTGCTGCAAGAAACGCACTTACCCAACACCAGTAAGATGCTTACACAAAGGGGGCTCCAGGGTAACTCCAATTATGCAGGCTTCACCTCACACGCAAGGGGTGTCCTAACGTGGGTCAACCCAAAATCCAAATTGTCCCTCACGCTATTGAGAGCTGATCCGGAAGGAAGGTTTGTGTTAAGCAAATGTACAGGCAAGGGGCATAACCTGCTGGTCATGAATGTATACGGCCCGAATTACGACGCCCCGGACTTTTACTCGGCGGTGGCAGGACATAGTACTGAATGGTTCTCAGATAGAATGCTGTGGGGGGGAGACTTTAACTTCATTTTTAGTCCGGAGCTGGATAGATCGGCGGGCCCGCCCCGTCGCCCGGCAGCAGCAGCACAGCAAATGCAAGCGGAAATGGTGAGACTGGGACTGGTGGATGTCTGGAGGGAGAGACACCGTGATAGAGGGGGGTACACGCACTACTCTGCGTACCACAATACACACACCAGGATCGACTATTGGTTGTCCACACTCCCACTACTGGCGACGGTGAGGGACTGCAGGGTGCTCCCCCGCACACTATCGGACCTCTCCCCTATATTGCTGGTGCTTAACACCCCCAAGCAGAGGATACCCCCGTTCACGTGGCGCTTCCCTCCATATTCACTGCTGGATGAGACGTTTAGGGCTGAACTAGGGGAAGACATAGATGGATTTTTCGCCACTAATCTGGGCTCAGTTGAAAGCTTCGGGACGGTATGGGAGACGTTTAAGATCTACGTCAGGGGGGTGGTCATGGCTAAACATTCCAGTGTCCTGAAAGCCATTAGACACAGACTGACATACCTTGAGGGACAAATTGCAGAGTGTGAAAGGCAACAACTGACGGGCCCGACCCCCTCTGGGGATGGGACCCTGCAGGACCTTCTGAAAGAGTTCCACGAGGAGGCAGACAGGGAAGTTCGACATCTAGGAAAGTATGCGACGGCGCGCGCTTATGGTGAGGGAGACAGGCCGGGCTCACTCCTAGCCAGGATAATGAAGGGAGCCAGGCGGAGACAGGTAGTCACAGAATTGCAGTCGGCAGGGGGGGCGGTGCTCACAGCGGAGGAGGACATTCTCGCAGAATTCAAGGGGTTTTATGCGGCGCTATATACAAACAAGATTTCAGGGGTAGAGGACCAAATTGACAACTACTTAAGCTATATAAAGATGCCGTTCCTCGAGAACTGGCAGAGGGAATTCTTGATGTCCCCCATTCTCCGTGAGGAGATATCGGACGCGCTGGACGGCATGAGATCTGAAAGTGCCCCCGGGATTGACGGTTTAACTGTGACCTTCTACAAGGCGTACAAAGACAAGCTGTTGCCCTACCTCTCCACCCTCTTTGACGAAATCTGCGAGGCGGGCGCCATGCCGCCCTCTATGAGAGAGGCACTTATTGTAACGATATTGAAACCAGGCAAACCGCATGACCTTCCAGGCTCATACCGCCCCCTGTCACTCCTCAACGTAGATGCCAAGCTCTATGCTACGGTGCTGGCGACTAGGTTAGCACTTGTGGCCCCGGAGTTAGTGGCCCCAGAGCAAGCGGGTTTTATTCCAGCTAGAAATCTTACATACAACATCCGCACAGTGATGGGAACCATGCAGCATACTAAACATGACGCTAAGGCCGTCGCAGTCTTCCTAGACATGGAGAAGGCTTTCGACTCCGTAGAATGGGCATTCATGCGCAAAGTCCTTAAGAAATTGGGACTGGGAGATCTATTCCTCCAACTCCTTGGCGCGCTGTACCATAAGCCCACGGCGCGAGTTAGATTGGGCGATGCAGTCTCGGAGCCGTTTGCCATCAGCAGAGGCACGAGACAGGGATGCCCCCTCTCGCCACTACTTTACGCATTGGTGACGGAACCTTTGGCCTGCGCGATTCGGGAGTATCACTCTTACGAGGCTATCGACTACCCCACATACAAGATTGGTATATCCACGTACGCGGACGACACCCTGCTATACGTCAGAGATCCAGTGAATAATCTCTCATCGGTTCTGCAGGAGGTTGTACGTTTTGGAGCACTCTCGGGGCTGAAAGTCAACTGGTCCAAGTCAGTGGCGTTTCCCCTGACCCCTGTCACTGAGCATTTCGAGATGGAATACCCGCTCCAATGGTCCACGGAACCGATAAGGTATCTGGGCATAATGCTACACACGGATCCCGAAATTATGCTGAGGGAAAATTACGGCGTTGCCTGCAACAAACTCGCAGATGACGTTGAACTCTGGATTAAGCTCCCTCTGTCATTGATGGGACGAATCGCTCTGATGAAAATGGTTGTCCTACCGAGATTTCTGTTCCTCTTTAACAATCTCCCGATTGTCCTCTCTAAAGCCTTCTTCACAACCATTGACAAACTTCTTGTAAGACTGGCCTGGGCTGGAAAGCAACCCAGAGTACAGTGGAAGGTTCTTAAACTGCCGTACGAGCAGGGGGGACTTGCTGCACCCGACCTGGAGCGCTATTATAGGATTGCGCAGGCCTCACACCTTCACACTTGGATACACGGTAAACAGGACATTCCGCATGTGATCCTGGAGAAGCTGTTCGCAGACCCAACCCCGCTCCCGGCGACTATCTGTGGCCCCAAGGACCGTAGGGTAGGAACACTGGACTCCCTCCTATCTACTAACCATGCCTGGCACTCCATACTACAGAGGCAAAATAAGGAGCTGATGTATGCACCCAATATGCCGGTGCATTGGGCGTTGTGGCTCCCCACCTTGGCGGAACCAGGAGTACACCGAGCCCTCAGCGATCTGGGCGCTCGCACTCTGGGAGACCTCTTCGAGCATGGGAAGGTAAGGACATGGGACCAGCTGACGCGGGGGAGAGAGCGTCCCTCGATGCTTCAGCGCTTTCAGTATCATAGGGTCCGAAGTGCCCTCCTAGACCTACTAGGCCCTGACATGGAGGAACCCCCCGCAGTGCCGGAACTGGTATATGTCATAGACACCGAGGCACCGCAGAAGCTGATCTCTAAGCTGTATAAGATAAGGCATGAACATACGGCACTACAGTACACGAGGGCGCGCTTGGCCTGGCAAATTGACTTGGACATCCAAATAGACGACAGTATGTGGGCATACTGCTGTGCGGCCTCCAGGCGGATTTCGCTGAACGGGCGGCACCGTTTGATCCACTTTAAATTTTTACACCGAGTGTATCATACGCCGGAAAGGCTACACAGGTATGGTCTCCGTGACACGCCAGGCTGTGAGAGATGCTGTGCGCCGGTCGCAGACTTCCTACATTTAGCGTGGTTGTGCCCGGGGGTTCAGAGATACTGGTGCAAGATATTTGCTGAAATGAGCATTATTGTGGAAATGGAACTGGCCATGGATCCAGCCCTAGCCTTGCTAGGCTACGCACGGACGGTGCCCGGGCCTGTGAGAAAGATGGTAAGCATGGGCATGCTCCTTGCCAAACGAGTGGTGGCATTATGTTGGATGAGGGGCCCCCTGCCGACACTGAAACGATGGTCTAACGACATGACGTTCTGTAACACTAAAGCGGAGCTCTACAGTGAGTTGCTACCGCCCGAAGTAGACCCAAGAACTTCTGGGGGTTATATCAGACCTACTTAAATTCAAGAGTAGACGAAGAAGACCCTGCTGAGGGGGAGGGGGAAGTACAGGGGCGCGACCCACACCTGGATCCTGGGTGAGCCAGCCTGAGTAGTCCCTTGCACGGCAGCGCGATTTGGACCCGTGGGAGTTGCAACATCCTTGGGAGAGTGTAGACATAGGAGTAGTCCCCTGCAGCCATAGGTTGTAGCACGTAGCACATGCATCAGCGCGCCACAAGCCCATACGCTATCACACGTGAGGAGCACACAATGGGGAATAGTTGGGGGGAAGCGGGGTTCTAGGGGCGGGGGGTAGGGTGGGAGAAAATGTTTAAAAATTTGATTGATTCGTCTATATATACACAGTGCGCATCACACTGTCGATAGTATCAGCTTGCCAGAAAGGTCCAGACTCTGGCTGAACATTTGCTTGACATGATGTTTGATTTTTCCTCTTTATGTTATGCTTATGAGTCACTGATAAGTGAATTTGGACTACTGCCGGCCCGAGAAGGGATGTAGGCGAATGGCTGATTGCGCTCTGTAATGTGCTGTTTTGCGATAAATAAATAAAAAAAAATAAAAAATAATAAAAAGATAAATAATATGAACAAATTGGTCAGTTTGGTTTAAACTCACCCAGAGTGACTTGGACTGTAGGGTATTGAATTGGTTCCAGATGATTAAACTTGGTCAGTTCCTGAACGCTGGATCACACACAGTTCACTTGAAAAAACCTTCTAACTGTGCAGTCAGAAAAAGAAATGTAAACACCAACCTTCAGGATAAAATAAGCAGCAAATTGTAAGAAGATATAAGTTGACATTTGACCTTTGTCTCTGAATGCAGAGCAAATGTGAAAGGATAAAAACAAGACGTAAAGGAATCTATTACTCATTGACTTTCTAAGTCAACGGTACACTTGTTTTTTGTCAGCTCGCCAGAACGGGCCAGTACGCCCTAAAAATATTTCACCTGCATAAAGCCTGACTTGCTACAACAAAAGGGCAAGTATATTTCTCAAGGCCTAATGGCTCCTTAGGCAGACTGAAGAGCTCATCAACAGAGCGATGGAATCAGCAAGGTCTAAGTAAGGTATAATATGTGACTGGCTGAATCCAGCAAATCACGACCTACCTGAGCAAAGTGTGATGTGAGGTGGTCTTGGAGGATAGGAACTACCACAGACATCATATTTCACAGGATGTGCGTATGGCAGCATGCTGTATTGAGGAATCTTGCCCTCAACTCCCTGAAAAAAGTCTTTTTTACTTTCACCCTCTAATTGATTGGATTCTCTATCCAGGGTATGAGTTGAAAGGCCCCCAGTTCAGCCTAGTGGTGGATGAGATCTGAATAACTAAGCTCTCTGGACAGGGGTGAAGGGAACGAATGGCTGAATCATTAGGAACTGGCCTGTATTAACTTGTCGCTCTGTTCACTGATGAAGTACTGGTAGGGCGTGACCAGGCTTCCCTCACTGCCTCTTATTACTTCATTAAAGGGAAGCAGACAGAGTTAGGCACATTAAGATTGTGGTGTGATTGAACACCCCTTGTTTTGGACCAATCAAAATACATTAAAGGGAAGCGTTGTACAGAATCTGTTAAAATGTTATGAAGATGCTCTAAAGTTATAATGTCTCTGACGCTTTATTCAGAACTAATTTTTAGTGGAGGTGGACCTGGGGATGGATCTATACCCAATTCAGAAGTGTCTAGTCCACTGGCTTCCTGAAGAGCTGTATCTATGGAACCAAAAGGGAAGGTCATTAAAGGGTCTTCAATGCGTGCTTGATCTTCATCAGAGTCGGATCCAAATAGGTCGTACATGTGGTGGCAGTACACACTATGGCTGTCCTCTCTGTACTGGTCCTCCTTATGGAGTCTTTGCCTCTCCCTTATCGACCTTACATTTTGGATTAAGGGTAGAGGTGGCTCAAGTGATTGAAGTATCACTTGAAGTCAACAGCACCTACGCAAAGTTGAACTATGCGTAGGTGAGGGGTAGCAGCACCGGACTAAGATCTGCTGGCGGACATGATGCCAATGGAACAGTCAGCGTCGGAAGAGAACCGTTTATCACACTGTGGGTCCTACAATACAGAGGTAAGTAAGACAATTTAAGTTTCAAAGTACAGTTAGTTTCCTTTTATACAGAAGACCGGTTGAATATTTCAGAGGAAAAGCCACAACATGCGTTTCTATAGAGAAAAATAATGTCATCGGTTTGGAAGTAAACAACTTACAAGGCTGGGCATCGGAGGTTTGAACCAAGGTTCAAGAAAGCACTCGAGTTGAACCAACAGCAACACCAGGGCTTGCGGAAGCAGAGTGCTGAGGTCTAATGTTAGCCAATGGAGCTAGGGACCTTCGTTAGGGGCTCCTCACGAGCAGGCCACTCAGTTATAGGAGCAAGTCTCCTGGGTTTAAGATCAGCATTGCAGGGGACAACATTCAGCACAGGAGCTGCACCACCAGCGGCGCAGGGCTGGCCTGATGCAGGGTGCCAAAGAGACATCGGGAGCCTTGTTGATTCCAATGGAGATCTCTGGTTCAGAAGAAAGGCTGCAGGCCTTGACACTGTTGTTGGGCCACCCAAGGCTGTAGGGCATTGGCTGCAAGGAGGCCTTTAGGCTTTGGTTTTTCGCACCAGCTCTGTTCATGGGAACCCCTCAGGATGAGGCTGCAGGCGTTGGGTAGAAGATCGAGTCAGGTCAGGGATCACCGGATCCCAAGTCAGGATCGCTGGGGAGACCTGGGGACACTCGAACTTGGGTCTTGGGCGTCGGGTGCAGAGTGGTGCAAGACCGTGGATTGGCTGGGTCTGGGGGTCTGTGTTGGAGTCTTTGGTTGAGCAAATCCGGTGCTCACATGAGACAGTCTTTTGGGTGAAGGCATGGCATGTCCTCTGGGTTCTGGACGGTTGCTGGACATGCCAGAGTTTGCTGGTCAAAGTCGTGACACTCCGGTAGGGGTGGGGCCAAAGATGTTGTGGTCCTTCTTTCTTCTCTTATCTGAGGAGGCAAGGTTCAGGGTCACCCCTAAATAGGGGGGTGTTTACAAGGGTGTGCAGGTTGGGACAGATGGGTCCCTTCTTGGGAGTTAGTACACCCCCTATTATGCCACCCTACAGTGGGAGGGGGGCATGAGCCTCTCTCTGATTGGCTATGTCATGCCACGATGAAGGGGACTGAGATTTGTGCTTCACCTCGCCTGCCCCACCTGAGGGGTGAAGTTGGGAAAGGCGGACACATCTATCTCCCTAACTTGGTTTTCCCACCCTGCTAGAGCAGTGACTTACCTAGGCTACAGGCGATGGGTTGCAGCCATTGCACACAGGGATGTGTGCCATGTAAACTCTTCACTTTTCTCTGCACCAAAACACACAGCCTGTAATAGCAGTGTGTGGGTGTTAAGGTGCAGGGTCTCTAAGGGTAGCACAACAGGTGCTACGGCCCTTAGAGGTCTTTCCTGGTCATAGTACACTTGGTACCTATGATACCTTTTACAAGGGGCTTATCTATGGCCGAAGATGTGCCAATTGTGGATACAAAGGTCCAGTTTCAGGAAAGAGCAGAGGCTATGGGAACCTGATTGGCAGGGATCCAGGGCACATCAAGTCAAAGTACAGCAAGTGTCAGGCAAAAAGTGAGGGGGTGTCAGGGTGGGTCAGGTCCCAAACCCAATTGCACACCGCAGACCACTCTTTCTGGCTCATTACTACACCAATGTTATGGAGGGAAAGAGAAAGGTAACCAAAGAGTTAAACCTTCCGTCACACCCTCTCCTGAGCAGACCAATGGGGAGCCTGCCCACAGAAGGAACCAATCAGGAGACCCGGAGGTCCGAGAATAAGGAAGCACGCAGGAGGAATGAGAGAGCTACGGGGAAGAAGGAGGAAGTGGCAGGAAACCGGAGGATGCTGAGACGGAGAGCCAGCAAGAGATCCAGTGGATGAAGAAAGCGGAAGAAAGCAGAAGGAAGTGTGAAGTCGGGGAACGAGGTAGAGAACAGTGCCGCCGTGGAAGATGCTCCGGAGGACTGGAGTGAAGATTGGTGGATGCCCCCAGGAGATGCCTGCTTGCCGACGCAACTCTGAGGAGTTGCGGATATGGCGGCAAGTTAACAGGATGGGGAAAGGAGGGCACCAGAGACCACAGTATTGAAGGGGTGGGACCCTAGTAAGGGTAGAGCCTCTTATGAGGGGGTTGGGAGAAACAGGGCAGACAGAGAACACTTCAGAGAGCCAAGAAAATGCGACATCGGTTCTTGTCGTTTTAAATATTTTTGGGGATGTGTATGTTATGTACAAGAGAAAAAGAAAGAAAGCAACTAATGATTATTTAAAAAAGGCTGCCAGGTCCCTCAAAAGAGTTAAATAAAAGCAGCCACCATTTGTGCATGTATGTTCTGTTCTTGGAGGGGGGGGCTATCAAGATTTCTTTGTTTTCCTTTTCCTTACAAGGGCAAATCAATAGGAAACAAACTGAAGGAGCTTACCCTTGGACTTTAGTCCTCCTATGTTTCCATTTTCACTCCCGACCCATACTCTAAGCACCAATCTAGCGAGACAATTCTTTACACACTTTCCACTGGGTTTGGTGAAGGTTGCTACAAAGACAGAGAAAGTAAGTCTGATTACTTACCATCAATTTTTTCTCTCTTTGTGCCTCCTGGGGAACAATTCATCATTGAAGACCATCCAGTAGAACAGATCACTACATCGAAGTAGAATTCATACTTCCAGCCTTATAATTCTGTTCAGACTTACAATCAGTGAATAAACAAGCCAACATTGAGAACCGTATCCGGCCTCCTAGCTTCTGTTTTCAGCCCTCCCCCCGACAGGGGGTTATTGCACAAGAAACCCACTTTCTTACACCTAATCATAAAAAGTATGGCCCTGTGTTCTTTTATTGCCTTCAGATTCATCTTCTAGCAAAGATCCCACCTTGACGAATCATGTCTTGAGCTCCAATACCATAACATTAGTCTGTGTATCTGTAATGGACATTTGTCCGTCAGATTTTCGACAGGAATTGAATCGTGACTTTTTAGGTGGTGATTGTTGGGAAGGAAAAGTCTTCTGCATGATAATACACACACACCCCTATCCTGAGTGCCCAATGTACTCCTGTCTGGCTTCCTAATGTTTTTTGTGGTCAGAGCAAACATGGATCATGCGTGTGCTCCATGACATAGGCCTGTCTCCTGCATTACGGTCTTGTTGGACCAGTAGGGTAACCCAAAGTGCTACACTCATAGTGTTGGAAGGCTACCTCCTTCACCAGGAGTTAAGCAGCACAAGCATAGTGGTGGCAGCATACTGTAAAGTGATCAGAATGAGTGAACAGGCCCTTTTTAACCTGTGTAGAAGGCTGACTTAGTACATGGTGCACACTTATTCAAGTAGTGCACCTTGCAGTAATCCAGTCAACCTTTTGGTGATTTTAGTGGTTTTTGATAACCATAGAAAGCTCTCAAAGTGGTAGCTGTGGAAGGCAGCCTTCAGGCTTATCTTCAAGCAGTGTTAAGCCGCTTGTTTTACCAATCTAATCTAAAGTGCAAGTTAAATGAAAAAGAACCACACAGTGTTTATATAAAAATACTTCTATTTATCATGCAACACTCACTAACACATTGGTATTTCTCCTACCCGGAGATATCAACACAATACATAAGAATACTACAAATACAATCAGGTAAGTAGTAAAATAAAGTGGCCTCCAGGGGAGGCCAAACCATATTCTGAGAAAGTGGAATGCGAACTTCAAAGGAGGATGGGACTTGGACCAGTTGACCCAAAGGTGCCGGGGACACAAGGAACCACCCAAGGTAAGCACCCGGGTACCCCACAGAGGCTGTGTGCAGAGTGGGAACACAGCTGTGTGCCCAATGGAAGTCAATGGAGAAGTTGCTGTTGCAGTTTTGTAGAACAAGGACCCTTACCAAAGTACCCCAAAGAATTCCCTTGGAGGATGGAAGGTTGGAGAGCCACCCCACCAATGGATGCCCCAGAAAACAGGTTACCTACATCAAGGAAGCCAGGTGCTTAGAGGGGAAGAGACGTCGGAAACCTCTGTAGACGGAATTGAAAGACTTAGAAGAAAATTACGCTGGAGAAGTTCAGGAAGGAATCTGGCGGAATCCAAGGATGGATTCTGGAAGTGAAGTACCTGCAAGCAGAGGGGACAGAGTCTATGCCACTCTGAAGTGACCAGGAGGCACAAAGAAACAATGACCAACAATGTCAGGAGTTTCAAAAGAGTCAACAGCGACCTTGTTGCTGTAGCTGTGAGGACCAGGCGATGCAGAGGAAGACCAGGAGCTGTGCACGAGGTGTCTCAGTTCAGATGTCGGTGACTAGGTGGTCGGTGTCTGGCGGGAGCACCCGCAAGTCTTGGTAGCCGCAATTGGCGTGGAAGACAAAAAAGGAGCAACTTTGGGACCAGCAAGGTCCAAGGGACTCACCAACAGCAGGAGAGTCAGAGCAGGCCGAGCAAGCAGGGTAGCCCACTGAAGCAGTAGATGACTCTCAGGAGGATCCACAGGCTGAAGGTACAACAATCGCAAGAGGAACAGGAGCAGCTCACCAAGGATAAAGGACCACGGTGCAGAGGTTGTGGTGAGGACGCTGATCATGGAGGGAAGAGATGCTGGAGGCTCGTGCTTCTTGTAGCCCGAAGATCTCTGGAGTGTAAACCCAAAACACTTTGGCAACGGCATGTTGACACGGTGCACAAGGGTTCACTCCCAGCAGTTCCAACGTAGGATACTGGCCTCAAAATTGCAGAGAGGACATGTCAGGCCTTGAAGGAGTTGCAGAACCACCACCTGTGCTGCTGTGGCTCAGGAAGTCCGCAGGATGACAGGAGCAGCAGACCGGTCAGCTTTGTTGCGGTGCCTGCAGATACTGGGGAGTGACTTCTTCACTCCAAGGGAGATTATTTCTGGTGTCCTTGATGCTCACAGGTCTTTTGAAGAACCTGGTAAAGGCACCTACACAGATGACGAAGAAGACTTGAAGAACAACAAGACCAGTAGCTGCAGGAGTCTTCCTTGGTGCAGTCTTGGTTCCAGTCGATGTCCAACAAAGTCCAAGTGTTCAGACGGTCAAAGAGTGACGTAGTTTCAGGCTGGAGCCTTGTCCCACGACAAATCTGAGGGCTCACCCACAGGTAAGCCCTAAAGTACTCTAAGGCAAGGGTTGGAACAACTCAGGGGGTCCCTTCCAGAGGAGGGCCTGGACAGAGGGGAGGCTACCCCCATTGCCTTTGTCCAGTTTCGCACCAGAGCGGGAGCCAAGAGTTCCCTGAACTGGCTCAAACTGGAGTATGCAAGGAGGGCACCAAATGTGCCCTTCAAAGCAGTTTGGTGGCGCTGGCAAATACCCCCACCCCAGCCTAATACACTAAAGGCCCGATTCACAGAATGAACTTAAGACTCAATCCTAAACTTACTACTATTTTGGTATTCACAGACTGCACTTACTCTTTTCGGTATTCACAGAATTCACTTACTCATTTCGGTATTCACAGAAGGCACTTACTCATTTCGGTATTCACAGAAGGCACTTACTCATTTCGGTATTCACAGAAGTTAGTAGTCCTAACTTTAGGACTCCTAAATGCCTTCTGTGAATACCATAAGTCTTAAAATTAGGATTTTTCTCAGTTTAGTAGTAGTAAAGTTAGGACTCCTAACTTTTCTACTCCTAAACTGAGAAGAATCCTAACTTTAAGACTTTCGGTATTCACAGAAGGCATTTAGGAGTCCTAAAGTTAGGACTACTAACTTTACTACTACTAAATTGAGAAAAATCCTAATTTTAAGACTTTCGGTATTCACAGAAGACATTCAGGAGTCCTAAAGTTAGGAGTCCTACCTTTACTACTACTAAACTGCGAAAAATCCTAATTTTAAGACTTTCGGTATTCACAGAAGGCATTTAGGAGTCCTAAAGTTAGGACTACTAACTTCTGTGAATACCGAAATGAGTAAGTGCCTTCTGTGAATACCGAAATGAGTAAGTGCCTTCTGTGAATACCAAAATAGTAGGAAGATTAGGATTGAGTCTTAAGTTCATTCTGTGAATCGGGCCCTTCTTCCTGACTGGGAGGTGGTCACATCTCCCTGTGACTGGAAACCTATTGTTCTACCTTCCCCTGCCAGATCTTAGCTCAGCAGCAGGAGGTCAGAATTGTGTCTTTGGTCGGCAGCAGAACTAACTTGCTGGCAGACCCTGAAAGGCTGTTGCCGGGAGTACATTGGTGTAGCCAAAGGGAGCTTCTCAGTACATGGGATCATACTTCCAACACTGGAATCGGTGTTGGGGTATGATTCCAACATGTTTATTTATTTTATTTATTTATTTTATAAAACGTATTAAGCGCACGAATACCCAAGGGTGTCTTGGCGCTGGACAGAAGATCGTAATATGGCAGGGTTCATGTGTGATTAGCTTGGTCTATTGAGTAATTAGCCAAGTTTTTAATTGTTTTTGAAAAAGTATTAATGTAGGAATGCTCTTGAGATGATTAGGAAGGGCATTCCAAAGTTTGGCAGTGGCAACTGAAAAGGATCTATCCCCCCAAGTAGCTTTCCTTGTTTTAGCTTTCTCAAAAAGATTTGCCTTAGAAGATCTGAGAGTGCAAACTGGCCTGTATAGACAAAGATAATGCTTTAAAAAGAGTGTCCCTTTTTCGTGGATGGTTTTAAAGGCTATAAACAGAGCCTTGAATTTAATTCTCTGCCTCACTGGTAACCAATGAAGTTTCCGAATGACACTAGATATAGGTTTAAACTTAGGCTTTCCGGTGACAAGTCTGGCAGCTGCGTTCTGCACCAGCTGAAGTTTGTTCAAGACCTGTTCTTATGCATTGAGCAGAAGGGCATTACTGTAGTCAACTCGAGACATTAGCAGAGTGGAAATCAAGGTGTTTATGGGAAGGTAAAGTAGCAATTTCCTGATCATTTTTATCGTGAAAAAAGAAGCAGAGACTACGGAGTTTGCTTGATGTATATAGGAAAGTTTGTTGTCAAAGATCACTCCTAAGTTCCTGACCTTGGTGACTGGGACAGGTGAAGGTCCTAGGTCTTGAGGCCACCAGCTAGGGGACCAGGTAGGAGTGAGCTTGCCAAATACCATAACCTCGGTTTTGTCCGAGTTAAGCTTTAAACAGTTTTTGCTCATCCAATCACTGATGGCATGCATTCCCTGTTGGAAGTTGTTGGCTACTTCCTGTCCATTGTTGTTGATAGCCAGGACAAGCAGAGTATCGTCAGCGTAAGATGTAACTGCTAGGCGATGGGCTTTAATGATCCTTGCCAAGTCCGCCACATAGATGTTAAAAAGTGTTGGACTTAGCGAGGATCCCTGGGGGACACTACAGGGAAGAGAGAAGGAGCAGGATGAGTATCCGCCCATGGACACAGATTGTTCCCGGTTGGCTAGAAAGGAAGAGAGAAGGGAGATGGCGCTCATAGAGATTCCGGTATCTTTGACACGGTTGATCAGGATGGTATGATCGACCGTGTCAAATGCTGCGGCAAGGTCGAGCATTATGAGAACCGCTGCACCTCCTCCGTCCAAAATCATTCTGATTTCATCAGAAGCTTTTATTAGAGCAGTCTCCGTGCCATGACCCTTTCTGAATCCAAGCTGTGTGTCATCGAGATAGTTGTTATTATCTAGGAATTCAGAGATCTGGCTGTTCATGATTTTTTTCTATAATTTTTCATGGAAATGGAAGACATGCTATTGGCCTATAGCTCGTGACAATGGACGGATCTAAAGTGTTTTTTTTAAGAAGAGGTTTAATTACTGTTTTTTTCCAGATTGATGGAAAAATACCCGAGGTGAACATAGCGTTGTAAATGTCAGAGAGTGTGCGACAGATAATAGCGGGGGCCAATTTAAGTATTGAAGGAGGGCAAGGATCATTAAGTGAACCTGAATTAATGGTCATCATAAGTTTGTGAACTAATTCTGGTGAAACTTGATCGAAGGAGAAAGTGGGTGCGTTATTCGAAATAGGGTCGGAGATAGTGTTGGCTTTATGGCGTCATCAGTGTACTTGTTAAATTTTGAATAGATGTTACAGACTTTAACTTGAAAATAAGTTGACAAAGCATCACACATGGATTGAGACACCTCTTTAGAGGAGGTTTTGTCTTGACCTGTAAGATGAGAAACAACCTGGTAAAGTTGTTTAACCAAGTCTTGTGCTGACTTATTGAAGAATATGCTTTTTTGAGTGATAATCATATGTTTGTATTTACTTAATCTCTCTTTATAACAGATTCTTTCATGAGGGTCATAATTTCTACGCCACTTACGTTCTTGCCGTCTACAGCTTTGTTTTTCCAGCGGGCGGAAACCAAACATGACCCGGTTTGGTGCAACCACTATATAGTTAGACATCTCTCAATGACTGATGTCACCTATATTTATCAAAATGGCTGACCGCGGGCGTGGCTTGAGGCGTCAAGATGTCGGTCGCACTCTGAGAGTGCTCCGACCCCCTCCGTCATCCGCCCGTTGATAGCGGACATCGACCCTTCATATTGCCTGCTGTGGTCTGCTGTTTCTCTGGCTGCCCTCCGGTCCCGTTCTCAGACAGTTTTGAGCTCTTGCTGCCTTGATCGGACCCCTGCTCTCCGAGGCCACGCTCTGCAACATGTCGGCCCCCTCGATGGCCCATTCTAGAGCTGGGCACCCTGGACATTGGAGATCCGTCCCCCGGGCCCCTCCCTGGGCCCGGGCCATGTCTCGGGTCCCTGTGGGGTGTGAGTGGGGCCGCGTTGTGAGGCCTGTCTTCCTGGTGCGGGCAGCTGTTGGAGAGTTGAGGGGACGGGCACGGCCAGGCCACATAGGTGTTTCTGTCGGTCTGCCCTAACTCCTGGTGGTGACTGCACGGTGCCCGGGGGTGCTGCCGGGCTTCGCTGCCATTGTCGGACAGCAGTGAGGTGTGACGTGGCAACCCAGGGCCTGCTTCCTTCCCCCTGCAGGTCCGGCATCTTCGAACCTCCTGAGCGGCAGAGGCGGGGGTTCGCCTAGGACGGCGGAGGATTGTGGTCCGGTACCCTGTGTTCTGGCCTGACTGAGGACAGCCGAGGGCCCCACACCCCTGAGGGGCCCACTATAACTGACGTACACCATCCAGACTTCTGCTGGCCTGCCCTACTTGGCTAGCCGTGCCCTTCCGAGATCGGCTGCCTTTGCTGGGCAGCGGCGAGCCGCACCTAGGCCCTCCTACCTTCTGCGGCTCCGGCCTCCCCTGGCCCTTCTCTGCGCCCTCCCTTTTGACTGCCGGCGATCACACAGGGCTCCACTCCTCTGCGGGGGGCCCCTCTCTACACCCGGTGCTACGTGCCTCCTGTTCTGGCTTGACCTCCTGCCTGCTGAGTTAAGGGGGCACTGCCACCTGGAGTCGACTGCCTGTGGGGAGCTGCCTCTTGCCCGCAGTGGTACGGTCTGGTGGCTCACCTCCCTGGGCCCCCTTGGTATCGGCCACTCAGCGCTCCTCCTGTATCAGTATGAGAGCACCATCCTTACCTGACCAGGACGCATGTCCGGGGGGGGGGAGGGGGATTCCGACTTATTGTTGGCTCTCCGCGGAGGTCGACGGAGACCTGAGGGAGGTGGCCTAGGCACCCGGGCATGAGTATAGTTTGTTTTTGGGTCTCGGGCCCCCCTTCCTTCCTACGTGGCAGACTGCCTCCCCCTCCCATTCGACGGCTGGACCTCATCTTGGGTGGAGAAGGGCAAGACCCGCACCCTACAGACCTCTGCCTCCCAAACCCAAACGAAAATGGACAAGTACACCACGAGCACCCGGGATCCCAGGAGGTGGAGCGCCCATCACTTCCACTCCAGCTGGGGGGGGGGATCTGTCCACTATCTTCCAGGCACTTGGCACTTCACAGGGGAGGTGAAGGTAGATATCGCCCTTATTCGGCAGGACCTATGCAACGCTACAGCCCAGATCTCAGAGGCGGAATCATGTCTCTCCACGGCCGAGGATGATATAGGCCAACTCAAGACTCAAGTGGCCCATCTCCAGACTCAGACCTTGGAACTCCATCGCCGGGCCGAGGACGCCGAAAATAGGTCGAGGAGAAACAACCTGCGCCTGATAGGGTTTCCTGAGGGGGCGAAACAAGGCCATACTGACACATTTATAGAGACTCGGGTACGCACGTGGATGCCTAAAGACTCCCTCTCCCCCTGGTTTGCTATTGAACTTGCCCACCGTTCCCTGGCTCCCTGACCTCTGCCAGGAGCTCCTGCCCAGCCTATTATCCTGCAAATCATTAATTTCCGGGACAGGGACGCTATACTTAAAGAGGCTCGGGCGTAGGGCCCCCTGACTTTCCAGAACAATAAGATCATGGTCTTCCCAGACTACACCAGGGAGGTGCAAGCCCAACGTCGAACCTATGATAAGGTTAAGCAAAAGCTCTGTAACCTGAGTCCCCGCTATGGCCTTCTCTTTCCAGCCCGACTTTGAGTTATCTTTCAAGACAAGGCGCTCTTCTTCGATAGCCCCCAAGCGGCTTGGACCTGGCTCACGTAGGAGCGCCCTCTCCGGATCCACTTGGTCTCCTCTCCTGCTCGGCGAGAGCCTACGCAACCTCGCCCGCCCATGCCTAGGCCACAGAGGCACCGCATCCTGTCTCGCAGGAAGGATGGCCATCGTGGGGCCGTCTCCTGCTCACAGGGGGTTGTGCCTCAACTGCCCCTCCCTCAGGCATTGCCTAGACGGTCTGCATCTCCCGGCTCAACTGGTTCCCTGATCGATCCGAGCCACATCCCGGAGCCCCCTGAGACACTGCGCCAGGCCATCTCTGACTTATCACAGAGTCTTGCTCTCCAAGGAACTGGGGATGACGGCGGGAACTGACCTGAGGGGTTCACTGGCAGGACATCTGGAAGCTGCTTTCTCGGCGACCCCTACAACAGCACCCCTTTTTCCAAGCCCGTACAGGTGAAGGGGTTTGCCACTGGCCAGCCAAGTTCTACTACCTGTATTACCCGAATACTTTGTCTTAATGGTAGTCGTTTGGCCTTTTATTGCTCTTGCTTGTTTTCAGCTATTAACAACTGTCTCATCCGCCTACATGGAGGGGTCCATCTCTGCCACGTTCATGATTCGCTCACCGTTTTAGCTTAGCACTCCGATATAGCTGTGTTACTGGTTTGATGTTTTTCTTTTCAGGGAGACAGATGCTTCAAGTTCAGAAGTGTAGGGTGTGGGGTGTTGGGGGGGGCAAGGGAGGGTGGGCAGACCGTTGTCTCCCGATTGTTTCTTGTTTTCGGCCGCCTACGGGCCGCCGTTCTTTGCTTAAATTGGCATCAGTCAATCAGTCAATGTACACTTGTCACCGCTGCCGACATGAAGCTTAGCAGACCAAGCGATATCCAACCCAGTGCCCCGACTAGGAGGGGATGCCTCCCCTGGGATCCAGGTATATTCGCACTACTATCCCATACAAGATACCCGCCCTGTTGTTGTCCACCGTACATAGACCCCTCCACATTGTGTCATGGAACGTCAACGGCCTGTTAGACCGCATAATGTGCACTGCAGTCCTCCGCAGCACCAAATGCCACACACCCGACATCCCCTTTCTACAAGAAACACACCTCTTGGGCACTCAATGCACTTTTCTCGCTCGTTAAGGGTTCAACAGGGTCTGGCATTTGGGTTTTACACTGGGTTCCCGGGGGTTGGCCATACTGCTCCGTAAAGGTCTCCCCTTTACTTTGTCACAGGTTGAGACTGACAAACAAGGCCGTTATGTGGCCCTGACCGGCAGGATCGAGTGACATCCTCTTAACCTCATATCTCTGTATATTCCCCCTGCCACAATGCCCTCTGCCCTCCAGTGGCTCACGCTGTTAGTTTCCGCCCTTCCTCCAGGCCTGACGGTCATAGGAGGTGATTTTAACACTGTTATACACCCCTCTCGCGACGCAACAGGTGTCCCCTCTGCGTCCCGTCTTGCTTCTGCTAAGCACCTTTCTGATTGGTCCTCTGCCCTGGGTCTCTGTGACGTGTGGAGGGTGTGGAATCCCTGGCAGAAACAGTACACCCACACTTCAGCGGCCCATCTCACTCTCGTATTGATCTGCTCCTAGTGCCTGCCCTCGATTGTCCGCTGGTGTTGAGGGCCACTATTTTACCCAGGGGCATCTCGGATCAACTTCCTGTCTCCCTCCGGCTTGGAAACCCCCCGATGGTGTGCGTACGACTTGGAGACTGAACACCTGGTTTCTGCAAGACGCAGAATTAGTTGAATCCCTCGGGCAGGAACTGAAGCACTACTTCGTGAATAATGCAGGGTCGGTCCTCTCGCCGGGTACTTTGTGGGAGGCCAGCAAGGCCACTATACGGGGTGTGGCCAGAGGCTTAATCCACACGAAGTGCACGGATCAGGTTGCCCGCCTTGTTCAGTTGAAGGCCTGCGTTGCCCGATTGGAGTCAACCCCAGGGGTCCTCTGAGAATGCTGCTTTCCCCCGACAGCTCACATTACTCAGAGAGGAGATCTACCAGATTTCCCTGGATGCCACTAAAATGCTCTGGCACTCTTTGGTTGCCCGAGTATATGGTTGGGGGGATAAAATTGGCAAATGACTCCATAACCTAATTTCTTATCAAAGGGCCACTCGCATCATTCCTGAGGTCCGTAATGGGGTTGTACTCACCGTTTCCTCTCTAGAGATATTGCTCAAACCTTTGCGGATTAATATGCAAGTCTCTATGCGGGCCGACCCCCCGAGGCCTCTCTAACTGCACTGCTGTCAGAGATGGGGACCCGTCTGCCGCGTCTTCCCCAGCGGTCTCTGAGACTCTGGATCTCCCCCTCACTTCGGAGGAAATTCATGAAGCTTTCTCTCACTTGCAATCCGGCAAGACGCCGGGACCGGATGGCTATCCGCAGGAATACTATGTAACCTACCGCGACTTGCTGGTCTCGAACTTGGTGGAATTGTTTTGCCATGTGGTGGACATGGGGTCCTTTCTCCCCGAAACAGACGTGGCCACTTTTGTAGTACTCCCGAAGACACAGCCGCCCTCTCTCGTTTGCGCGGACTATCGCCCTATTTCTCTCATTAACACCGAGGTGAAAATCTTCGCCACTGTTTTGGCTCAGCACCTCCACCCCCTCTTACACAATTTGGTCCATCCAGACCAATGCGGCTTTATGCCTGCCCGGGGTACGCAGCACTGCATTCGAGGTCTCCATCTCGCACTCACGCATCGCCACCATCTCACTCCGTACTTAGCCCTTCTTTTCATTGATTTTGAAAAAGTCTTTGATACGGTGGACGGTACTTATTTCGAAGATGTGCTAGAGGTGATGGGGTTTGGCCTGCCGTTCTGGCGCCTCATCCAGGTTCTATATTCCTGCCCTAAGGCAAGGGTCCTAGTCAACGGCGTGCTGTCGGAGACATTCCCCATCCAGAGAGGCACCCGCCAGGGCTGTCTGCTCTCGCCGCTCTTATTTGCACTGGCGACTGAGCCCCTGGCCTCCCTTATACGCCAAAATCCCTGCATTCAGGCCTGCGATCCCTCTCAGGTCGCCCTTTATGCCGACGACATTCTCCTCTTCCTGGCGGACCCCGAGAACTCTGGCCATGCTGCTTAGAGGTTCTCTCCGTTTTTAAGCGGGTGTCGGGCCTTCGACTCAACCCGGCGAAGTCCACTCTGGTTCCCCTCCATCCGTCCCGGGCCTGTTTCGATTGGCAGAGAGCCATCCTCTTGCGCAGACAATCTTTTGAGTACCTGGGGATTTGGGTGGCCCTGCTTCCAGATCTCGGATGGGCCCTGAACATTACACCCCTAATCACCAAGGTCAGGGCGGACCTTAGGAAATGGCAATCTCTTCCTCTTAACCCCCTAGGCAGAAGTGCCCTGTTTAAAATGATGGTTCTCCCCCGGGTTATATATATTCTGCAGAATATTTCCTTTCACCTCCCAGCGAGCTGGTTTCAGGAGCTTGACGTGTCCTTACCCGCTTTTTATTGGGACTTCGATGGACTTCCCGCGACTTAAGGCTTACTTGTATGGCGCTCCCTGTGAGAAGTTGGCCTGATATGCAGTGCTCAGTATTCTAGTGATCACTATGTATCATACCAAACGACCCTTATTGATGATTGGTTGTAAGTCAACCTTATAGACCAGCTATCCTAGTAGCATGGACAAGAGCAGTCTTTAGGCTAAACTCTAGAGGGCGTGTTAAGCCAGCTGTTATACCATCACATATACCCCTTGAACACCAAGTGAAAGGACACCACACAAGTTGTTATGAAAATAAAAGGATATTTATTTATAACACAACAACCCTGGACTCTTTATGAGGACAGGGTGCTAAGCACAATACAAAATAAAGAAAATTGAAAGTTGCACAATTTACACAAATGCCCGAGGGGCACAAAAAACCATATACTACAAAAGTGGAATGCGAATTACTAGCAGGTAAGTAACTATTCTCAGAGGCTTTAGAACCGCTGGACCTACATTGCTGAACCCTTGGATTAGAAGCAGGAGGCCTAGGAACTTCGTGTGCAGAGTGGGAACTCTTACGCGCAATGCGGGACAAAGTCTATGGAGGCTAGTAAATGCAAAGTTAGTGTTCTCGGGCGAACCCGACTAGGTAGGTCAAAAATGAAAGTGGATCTAGACACTTAGAGAGTGGTCCTACGCTGGAGCACCGTGGTACTCGGTTTACCTAGCCCAGGGGCTGCGGCTGCATAGGGTTCAAGTAACGTCGGGAATCCTCGTTGATGAACCAGGAGCCTGAAGTGAAAGTTGCTGGCAGGCGACCAGTGAAGATGTTTCGGGCTGATCCAAGGATGGATCAGTGAAGAAGGATACCTGTAAGCAGAGGGGACCGAGTTCTGAATCACTAGCCAGTGATTAGGTGGGCACCAGGATGGCACCGGATGAGGTCACTCAGCCAGGTGAAGAAGTGACACCAGATTCTGCTGCTGTGAGGAAATAGAAATTTTATGTAGCCAGTGTGTCCCCCACTCGCACCCTATACATGTACCTATGCCCCATGTATGTCCATGTCATCATGTAATTCCCTTCTCATGCCTGTAATAATAGTGCCACTGCATTTCCGTCCAATGTTGGCATGTCAGTTATTAGGCCCTTCATGAATGAAACGTTAATTCTGCACTGAGGCCTATGTTGCCAATGCATTTACATGGTACACGTTTAAAAGTCGAGATGTACACGTTTTTGTGGCACAGTCGAGCCAGGTCCCGAATTCAGGCTCCGAGCCTCTTCTGACTCTGAAAGCTGCAGTTTAGTTATGTATCCCTGACCTCTCCCTTACTTCCTGCTCAGCCGAGAGGTGCCCAGCCTGGCCTGCCAAAGACAGTATTTTTCCTACAGTTATCTGCTCAGCTCCACAGAAAACACATTCCAGTCTAGTGAAAGGGATAAACATATTCCGCCTGCAAGTGATTTACTGAACCCGTTTCCATAAGAAGGCCCATAGCCTCACGCAAATGCACGAAGAAATATATGCACTCACTAGCATTTAGTGATGAGCAGCCTTTGCTCGAGAGACCCTTACTTCAGGCAATACATCCTCCAAACACAAGATATCAGATATGCCAAAGGTGCAGGTCGTTCTGACATCCCAGACTCCTCTACTAGTGCTAAAGTCAGCTCCCCCCAGCTTCCCCCAGTTACACGTCAATTTCACGTCATAACCAGTTTTGCGCTCACAAGTAGGGTAAAGGTTTCTGCTGATCATGCAGACCTCCTCTATGCATCCACCCACCTCTGACACACCTATGACTCATCAAGTGAACACCCATGTGTACGCCTCCTTACACGCCTTCTTTCACGCCCATGTGTTCTTATCTCTCTCTTTCACTTGCTCCGCCTGGAGCGCTCCGCCTTCTCTATTCAATACAATGTATGTTCTAACTATATATAATGTGTTATGTGAATAAAGAATTTAGATGATGACCCTTCCTGAACCTTAGTGGTGATTGAACCCGATTCTCCAGTAGCTCGAGCTATTGCATTAAAGCACTTTTGAATCGGACACCACGGACTCTGCCTCTCATTTTATGAGCAATCCTTATTAATGTATAGAAATTATGACAGGGTAATCAATTATTTACCACATTAATCTGGCGCCCGAATAGGGACTAGTCCCCTTCCCCACGCGCCAGCGATGTAGGTCCAGCCCCCTGACCCCTTCTATAGCCGTGACGGACTTCAAGTGTACACGACAGCGGGACTTCCTGCCTACTCCCTCAGGCCGACGGAGGAGACGGAGACTGCGACCAGGCATCCACACGAGGCGGTGAGGATTGCGGACCATCTCGACCAGAGCCCAAGCTGAGAGAGCAAGGTCCGAGGTATCCCGAGGCCCACCTGTTCCGAGGCGCATGCGCAGCACCAGAAGCAGTAGCAGTCCAGTCCAGTATCGAGTTTCCGAGGCCTTCAGTTTTGCTTCCCGGTGAGTACCGTTATTGGGAACGCATAGAGACGGGTTCATTTATTTGAGCCCGGTAAAGACGGGTCTGGGTACACAGATCCGGTAAAGACGTGTCCATTTAGGTGGATGCGGTAAAGACGTGTCTCTTTACGAGACCGGTATGGTTGTACTGTTTTTGACAGTGCATAAAGTAAACAAGTTTTTCAGGATTGTGTTTTTTCCTATGTACTAGTTAGGATGTATCTGTCTTTAATGTTTTAATGTCGTAGTATGAATGATTGTTTCCAGTCTATTTTTGTGTATATTGTGTTTTCGTTCAAATTTGTTCCAACATGCCACTGTTTTCGAAATTACGTCAGAAAGGGACCAGGAAAGGGATACTCGAAGAGGCAGTTCCCGTTCCGCCTAGGGACACTCCTGGTCATTTTATGTACCAGAAACACGGGCTAGATGCCATACTGTTTTTAGACTTATGGGAGATTACACGAAGGATCTGGAAGAGAAATATAGATGGCCTGTCGCAGGGACATGGGATGCTGATTGCATCATGAGAGTAGAGGAAGCATTATGGAAAAAGAAAGCCAGACAGTCCCAGAAAGATGCCATAGAGTTGTGGCGTAGAGAAGCGCATAGGAGAACAGAGAAAGAAATAAACAAAGCAGAGAGAAGTAGAGAAGCATCAGAAAAAGCCAGAGAAAAGGAGCTAAAGGAAGAAGGTGAACGGGTTAAGGCAGAACAAGCAGATAGACAAAGAAATGCCCTTATTAAAGGCATGTATCCCGTCCTCGCTGAAGGACTACCTAAAGTGACCCCTGAAGTGCCTAGTAATTTACCGCCACCATTGATCCCGACTAAAGTCCGTAGTCATAAACAGACAGCAGCGGACATTTTTCTTTCCTCCTATTTGGAAGACGCCGCTCCGGATTATGTTAATGCAGATTTTCCTCCTCCTCCTCCTGTCAACAACCCTAACAATCCTTTTCGCCATCCGCCTGTATCACAAGATCAACACGCACCAGTAGTGGCACTGACAGTGAAAGACGACTCAAGCCAAGGGGACTCAAGTCAAGGGGCAATGGGAGGGGGGCCCACCACAGACATACTGCACACACCGCCACCATCACAAGCACTACGAGAATTAGCACTACAACGAACGCCAAAAACGACAGCAACACCTCTTAAAAAAACTGTAACGATTTCAAATTGTATATATGATCCAGTACCAGGTGTAAGCTCAATGCTCATGTACTCAGTACGACTAAGACGAGTTGCAGACTATTTGATCACATTACCAGGCATGAAGGAACATTTAGACAGAATATACCACTTCATTAGAACAGGGGAGGGACCCGAGAGTATACATGAGGCCATGGCACATAGGAAGGTGGAGATTCAAGGCATGCTTTTACGATTTTTGATTAATTGTCTGATCAGGGAACAAGACCAGCCAAATAAAGAAGTAACTAAAGGTATGATTGGTTGGAGTGACAACATAGCTGCCGGTAAACATGATACAATGTCAAAGATAGAATGTATGTACAGGAAAATTTGTAAAGAAATTCTGAACTTACACAAGAAAGAGCAAGCCGAGAAAGAGGACGACGTAGCCACAGATGAGGATGAGCCAGAAACAGAGGAAATGGATAAAATGAATTACGTAGGCAGGGCGAGGCGGTTTGGCAGGCACAAAGGCCTAGATTACAGTAAACATGGTCCTCCCATACCAGAAAGATATTCCCTCGAACACCTATTCCAAGCTACTGAGAATGCACTGAAAAGACGAGTAGGAGGCGATGAACTTCATACTATGCATGAACAGGAACTAGCCCGGTCAGCCGTTCAATGGGCATGTAATTCTAATATATATAATGATGACGTAGTGGCGCAAACTTTTTTGAGCCTTCCTCCGGAAGAACAGCGTTTAGCTGGTATTTACATGGTTCAACATCTAATCACATTGTACGAGAGCCAGCATTCTGATCCAGGTCCCTTGTATAAATTACTGGACGATTTACTCTTAGCGAGATGGAGAGGCCTAGGTACCGAATTAATTAATGTCATTCTAGACCAACGACATAAGTACTTAACTTTTCTGACCACGCACTTGATTCCTGCCCCACACCGCGACAGAAAGACATTCCACATAGACAGACAGAACCCCCTACGAGAGGTACATCCCGTTAGAAATACAGCGAATGAGCTACAACGAGTATACGTTTACACCCCCTTGACGAAAATAGAGATACTGGAAATGAAAAAATTACTGCCTTGTCATGATAAAGACCCGGGGGGGTTCCACCGTGAATTAAAAGATATTCTCCGCATAGGGGATTACACATACGCTGACATCATTAAATTATTGAAAGTACTATTACCAGCAGGCATTTATGAAAAGCTTAAAGAAAAAGACTGAGAGGTGGGAGAGAAAAAGATAAGTTGGGCGGAATTGGAAGATGAAGATAAACTCCGAGGCCCTGGTGTTGGTCTTGGGGAAAAAGCCAAAGCACTACCTGAACTATTGATACAGGTCTTGCCGAGATTATTGATTACTAAAAAGGAAGATTGGGATGCTATTTCAGCCTGTAAACAGAAACCAGATGAAGACACTAGTGATTTTTATTCTAGATTCGAAAAATGTTTTACTATTAATAGTGGCCTGAAGACAAATAGTGAATCGTACCCACAACTTTTTGTGAGCAAATTAGTAGAGAATTCCCTACCCCCGATCAAAAATAGAGTACTGAAGGTTGAGAGTACCTGGCAAGCAAATAGCCCTTCCCAAATGTTGCAAATGTTACAGTACCACCAGAACAGAATTAGAGAGGAACAGGAACATGAAAAGAGACGCATGAAAGATACGAAAATGAAAGTACTAGTTGCACAAACAGTACCATCTGATGGCCATAAAAAGGGCACGGCACCTGTTATGGGAAATTGTAATTATTGCAAGCAACCAGGTCAATATGTGAATGAATGTGCTGTCCTGAAACACAATATAGCTACAGGCAAGACAAAAGAAAGACTGCGTCCTCCTAGACAGGATAACACCCCGCATAACACGCAAACGCCACAGAACACGCAACAGACAGTAGCTGTACCCCAACCTATAGCTGCCACACAACATGTCACGCAACAAATGTACCAGTACGCACAGTCAGACTATCCAGAATATCAACAGTACTCATGAAACAGCCTAGAGATGGAGGTTGGCTTGCCTCTTATTGAGGTTCCTGTAGATCAAGAGGGTCCCTATGTACATAGTCGTGTATTAGGAAAAGACAGAAAATTTTTAATTGACACAGGGGCAAGCAGAACTACCATCAGTCATGACGAGGTTCCAGGGGCACCCCTCTCAGGCTCACAGAATATTTCCCTGGGATTTTCAGGAAAGCCTATTGTTAATGAAGTGTCAAAGCCAGTTTCCTTAGGAGTTGGTCCATTGTCCCGTACTACAGACTTGTTACTTACTAAGTCATGTCCAGAAAACTTGCTTGGTATAAAGACATTGAAAGAACTAGGAGCAGTGATTTGTTGTTCTCCGGAAGGAGTGAGATTGTTTTTACGTGATTTTAAAGGACATTATGTGTTGAGAGATTTTGATCGCAGGCTTCAGAATGTACCACAGCATTTATGGGCGCAAGGTCCGACTGATGTAGGTTACATGCACATTACGCCACACCGTGTCACACTCAAACAAGGAGTAGTACTGCCACGAATCCAACAATACAAGTTACCACCTGATGCTGTAGCAGCATTACTGAAAATTGTTGATGAACTTATTGCACAGGGAGTGGTTGTAGAAACTGACTCAAATGTATGTAATTCTCCTATCATTCCTATTCTTAAACGAACTGACCCAAATGCACCACCAGTATATAGACTAGTGATTGACCTCCGAGAACTGAACAAGTGCATAATACCCCAGTACCCAGTGGTCCCAGACATTTCTTCATTATTGACTGCAATTGATTCCGAAGCGACGTTCTTTACTGTAATCGATCTCAAGAACGCCTTCTTTAGTGTCCCAATCCATCCAGAGAGCCAGTACCTCTTCGGATTCTGTTTAAATGGACGCAGCTTCAAATTTACGAGGGCTCCTCAAGGATTCACAGAAAGTCCTAGTATTTACAGTCAAGCATTGAAAAGACAACTAGACAGTATTCACATGCCTACTGACACAGCACTACTCCAATATGTGGACGATCTCTTGATCACAGCACGAACAGAACAAGACTGTGAACGTGCATCACTGACAGTCTTATACTTCCTGGCTGACAAGGGGCACAAAGTGTCCCCTTCAAAGTTACAATTCTGTGCACAGCAAGTGGTGTACCTTGGACACTTGCTGTCCAAGAGGGGTAGACAATTGACACCAGACCGCATTCAGTTAATTGCAAATCTTCCACAGCCCAAGACACAAAAGGAAGTACGGGCCTTCATTGGCCTCACTTCTTACTGCAGACAATGGATTCCCCAGTATGCGTATCTAGCCAAACCCCTCATACAGTTGACAACACAGGAGGCAGTGACTTCGACTGTCCTCCCTTGGACTCAGGAACATACACTCGCATTTGATGAATTGAAAAAAGCTCTATGTCAAGCACCAGTTTTAGCGACTCCATGTTACAGCAAACCTTTTACACTTTTTGTCACTGAACGCGAAGGCACAGCATTATCTGTACTTACACAAGATCAAGCAGGAAGACACAAGCCTTGTGCTTACTTTTCTAGTACATTGGATCCAGTGGCCCAGGCTCTGCCTGCGTGCCTAAAATCAGTTGCAGGAACAGCTCTAGCAATCAGACAAAGCGATTCCATCGTGTTAGGACATCCCCTGACAGTACAGGTTCCACACTCAGTGGAAGTTCTCTTGAACAGGACTCAGACACAACATCTGACAATAGCAAGACTGACAGGATATGAACTGACATTGTTTCAGCCACACATAGAGATCAGACGATGCAATACTCTGAACCCTGCTACATTCTTGCCCTCAAACACAGCAGACCCTGCACCACATGACTGTGTGGAAGTAATTAATACAGTGACGAAGCCAAGACAAGACTTGACAGACATTGCACTACCAGACCCAGACCTGACACTTTATGTGGATGGTTCATGCATGAGAACAAGCACAGGAGAGTTAGTGGCCGCATATGCAGTGACCACTGATACTGAAGTTATAGAAACACATCGAATTGACACACTGTCAGCCCAAGCAGCAGAGCTCATCGCTCTGACGCAAGCCTGTATACGAGCCAAGAACTTGAAAGTAAACATATACACAGATTCACAGTACGCCTTTGGAGTCGTTCACGACTTCGGAGTCCTCTGGCAGGAGAGAGGTTTTCTGACCTCTCATGGGGCCAAGATACAGCATGGTCCCCTCATTCAGGCTCTGTTAGATGCAATACACTTGCCTACAGCCATAGCTATCATGAAGTGCAAAGCACATACTAAAGTCACTGACACCATTTCCCAAGGTAACGACCTGGCAGATCGGACAGCTAAACTTACAGCCCAAACTCAAACAGACATTCCCACAGACACGACAAAGACAGAAGCACCATCACTGACAACTTGCATGACAGTCAGAGATCCCTCACAAGATGTACTCGACATACAGACCCATGCCACTCCAGACGAAATAAAGAAATGGACTGAACAAGGAGGGGTCCAGACAGACCAGGGGTGGATGACAAAAGGCAAAGCCACATGGTTTCTCCCTGACTCCATGGTTCAAGTTATCATAAATACAGCACATAGTCCAGCACACTTAGGAGAAAAGGCCATGTTAGACAGTCTACAGAATATCTGGTTCAACAAGCATCTACGTGCAGCAGCAAAACAGAAAGTGCGTACCTGCATGATCTGTTACCAGTTCAATCCAGGCAAAGGCATTCCCGTGGAACAAGGTGGATTTCATCCTCCTGACCACCCTTTTGAAGTCCTCCAGATGGATTATATTCAGATGGACAGATGTCGAGGATATAAGTACGTCCTCGTAGTTGTATGTGCACTATCTAGATGGACAGAAGCGTACCCAGTCCCAGATTACACTGCTGTGACCACTGCCAAGCAGTTGGTCCGTGAATTCTTTCCGCGATACGGCTTGCCCCGTGTCGTGTACTCAGACAACGGTCAGCCATTCTCCTCTGAACTAATGAAACAAGTATCTCTTCTGTTAGGGTACCAGTGGAGATTCCATTGCGTACGACACCCAGAGGCAGCAGGTCTCGTCGAGAGACACAATCAGACACTCAAAACAAGACTAGCGAAGGTCTGTGCAGAAAAAGGCGTGGATTGGATGGTAGCCTTGCCGGTTGCCCTCTTTTACATGCGTATGGTAGCTCATTCCAGAACAGGACTGTCCCCGTACGAGGTGGTATTTGGTAGACCGCCGAATATGTGGGGTACGCCTATGCCAAAAAGAATAACTGATGTCGACAGTAATATGCTGACAGATTACCTGGCTTCCTTGATGTCTGCACTCCTTTCTTGTCGTTCACAGGTTGCAGCTGCCTTCCCCGACAACACCCAGGTGAAGGAGCATTCGATTGTCCCTGGGGATCATGTTTTTATCCGGAATTTTGATCGTTCAAGTCCTCTCGAGCCCTGCTGGCGCGCGCCGAAGCTGGTACTGTTAACGACGAGGACCGCCGTCAAGGTCGAGGGGAGGAAGGGCTGGATCCATGCCCACCACGTGAAACGCTTCCATGGACTTGGATCGGTAAAAGACTCTAAGGACTGCCCTAATATCAGTGACTCAAAACTCCCTTTGCTAGAAAAGACTCCGCAACAAGAGTACAAATTAAAGCTACGGTCTAGTAAGTCAGACAGCGTTTAATTGTTTAAGTCCCCCTCGGGTGAAGCGGTTAGACAGGTTCCTGACATGTATAAGATTGTAGACCCAAATAGACAGAGAGATAGGCAGAGAGAGATGAAAGTAAAATATTGCAAAAACTTACGCAGCAGATGCATAGTAACTCTGATCATTATGTTTTTTCTCAGTATATCGATTATATGTATAAGCTTGACGCTACATGTTTTCTTTCCTCCTCTTGGTTCACATATACATTCTTCCTTCAATGACACTATTGAGCACACATTCAGTGATCTGCCACCCCATGAATTGTCATATCGACTAGCACTGCGCAACAATACTTTTATTCGTATGTTACACCATTCTCACCAGACCAGCAATGTAACGAATTGCTGGGTATGTGGCCGACTCCCACCTTATCAGAAAACGACGGGAGTTCTGCCCCTCTTTCCTTATCCGTTTTCGCACAATGGTTCGTGTGGAGCATGGTTTGCTTTAATGTCATCCTTACAAGACAGAAAGTTCACAGATTCCCAGAGTGAATGGATTTGGGGGGACCTGAATATAGTAATGAATAAGGCATGTTTTCCCGACAAAGATGGTTTTCCCCAAAGGAAAGGAACAGATCTAGAAAATGAAGTGTACGAACTAGGAAATGTTTCCCTTAGCCTTATGATTCTGAATGTTCAGTCCGAGACAAATACAGGTTCACCGTTTATAACAGTCTTACCGGTGAAAGGTGAATTATGCGTTAGAAAGAATGGTTCAGTGCACTTGGGACACAGTGACTGTAATACTGTGGTCGAATTCAATGATAAAGGAAAGTCTACTTTCAAAGCTTCCCGCCATTCTTATTTCATTTGCGGTCAGACAGCCTATGTACATCTGCCCTTAGACTGGGGTGGGACGTGTTATATAGCGTTCCTATTGCCACCTGTTTTTCTATCCCCATCCCATTATCATCGAGACTCACGACTAGTACATGTTAGACACAAGAGGGAGACCGATTCCCCAGTTGTCGATCAGACTGAGACAGCGTGGGAGCAATATAAAGATTTCATTAAGGGATATTTTTGGTTCGTAGGTCCCGTCCAAAACAGTAAATTAATACGCAGGTTAACAAGAACACTGGAAGCAGTAGTGAATGAGACTACTTCTGCCTTGGGAAACTTGACGGAGGAGCAGTCTGCTATGAGACTTGTTGTTCTTCAGAACCGCCTTGTTCTTGACGTCATCCTGGCCGATAGGGGCGGGGCTTGTAGAGTGATCGGCTCCAGTTGTTGTGTGTTTATTCCTAATAACGCGCCATCCATGTATGCAGCAATAACAAGACTCCACAAGATAGCCTGTGAAATTCATCAAGACCCATGGTCTTGGTCCGGTTGGCTCTGGAGTGTGATATCAGCCTGGGGATGGAAAGTGTTATCCTTCCTGGGAATAATACTGCTCGTAGTGTTCAGTTGTTGTCTCTGTCTGCAATGTGGCCCAGCGATTTGCGGCTTGTGTGCCACTGCCTGTATTCCCCGTCCACGTTCACGTTCCCGTGCACGAATGAAAAAAGACGAGCAAATGATGCTATATGAACAAATAGATGGTCTCATGAATATAGATGTGTCCTGAAGGGCACAGTAGGGGACAAGGAGGGAATGAGGAAATAGAAATGTTATGTAGCCAGTGTGTCCCCCACTCGCACCCTATACATGTACCTATGCCCCATGTATGTCCATGTCATCATGTAATTCCCTTCTCATGCCTGTAATAATAGTGCCACTGCATTTCCGTCCAATGTTGGCATGTCAGTTATTAGGCCCTTCATGAATGAAACGTTAATTCTGCACTGAGGCCTATGTTGCCAATGCATTTACATGGTACACGTTTAAAAGTCGAGATGTACACGTTTTTGTGGTACAGTCGAGCCAGGTCCCGAATTCAGGCTCCGAGCCTCTTCTGACTCTGAAAGCTGCAGTTTAGTTATATATCCCTGACCTCTCCCTTACTTCCTGCTCAGCCGAGAGGTGCCCAGCCTGGCCTGCCAAAGACAGTATTTTTCCTACAGTTATCTGCTCAGCTCCACAGAAAACACATTCCAGTCTAGTGAAAGGGATAAACCTATTCCGCCTGCAAGTGATTTACTGAACCCGTTTCCATAAGAAGGCCCATAGCCTCACGCAAATGCACGAAGAAATATATGCACTCACTAGCATTTAGTGATGAGCAGCCTTTGCTCGAGAGACCCTTACTTCAGACAATACATCCTCCAAACACAAGATATCAGATATGCCAAAGGTGCAGGTCGTTCTGACATCCCAGACTCCTCTACTAGTGCTAAAGTCAGCTCCCCCCAGCTTCCCCCAGTTACACGTCAATTTCACGTCATGACCAGTTTTGCGCGCACAAGTAGGGTAAAGGTTTCTGCTGACCATGCAGACCTCCTCTATGCATCCACCCACCTCTGACATACCTATGACTCATCAAGTGAACACCCATGTGTACGCCTCCTTACACGCCTTCTATCACGCCCATGTGTTCTTATCTCTCTCTTTCACTTGCTCCGCCTGGAGCGCTCCGCCTTCTCTATTCAATACAATGTATGTTCTAACTATATATAATGTGTTATGTGAATAAAGAATTTAGATGACGACCCTTCCTGAACCTTAGTGGTGATGGAACCCGATTCTCCATTAGCTCGAGCTATGGCATTAAAGCCCTTTTGAATCGGACACCACAGACTCTGCCTCTCATTTTATGAGCAATCCTTATTAATGTATAGAAATTATGACAGGGTAATCAATTATTTACCACAGCTGCACGGACCAGGGCGCTGATGTCGACCAGGCTGAAGGTCTGCGAGCTGTCCCACGTCAGATGTCTGCTGCTGGCAATGCTGGATCCGTTGAAGGAGGCAACAAGCCTTAGCTAAGGCAAGCCCACGTGGTGACACAAAATGGCGTCTGGAGTGGACCAGGAGGGTCTGAGGAAGTTCCCCTTCAGGGGGAGACAAGGGCTAGTCTAGAGGAGCTAGACCAGCGGTGAAACAAACGTAGGACGTCGTCTGGAGGGTCACTAGCCAACGGGCAAGTGACCGGACAACGTGGCAAGCAACACAGGAGCAAAAGGGCCCCACGCAGATCTGGTGGATGCTGGGGGGCTGGACATCGGTGCTCGTGCTGCTTGGGGTTGGGGCTTCTCTTACGCCAGTGCACCCACTCGAGGGTCCCTCGGCGGTCGTGCTGGATCAATGTCGTGCAGGTTCTGATGATAGCCGGTTCCTCTGGTCTCGTCGCACCCACGGTTCTCAGCTGTGCTGTAGAGGCAGGTAGAGGTCAGAGATGGCAGGGAGTCCGGGTCTCGTCGTGCTGGTCGGTCTGGTTCCGGAGGAAGGACGTGCAGCAAACCGCAAGATACTTAGTTGGTGCCTGCTGATGCAGGGTGACTACTCCTTAGTCACAAGGGAGAAATCTTGAGAAGAAGTCGAGAGTTCCTTTCGTGGAAAGTAGTTTCAGGATTCAAAGATGATCTAATTTGGAAGGGTCCCCGCTCTTACCTTTATTCTAAAGAAAGGGGTTGGCACGCGACTAGGTCCTGCGCATGGGTGGGACCAGGAAGGGGTTTGTTTACACCCCTCTCCCCTGTCCGGACTTTCCCCAGCTCAGGGGCTGGTGTGCCCCTGGAACTGGTTCAAGCCGGCATATGCACAGTGAGCACCGGGGTGCCACTTGCAGTCAGCTTCCTCTCAGCCCTGCCTACCTGGGATACACAAAACCCTGTCTGGGATGGTGCTAGCACTGCCCCTGACAGGAAACCTGTGTCCAAGCTCTCCTCGCTGGATGGACTCCCAGCAGCAGGAGGTCAGACTTGTGTCTGTGGTGGCAGCATCCATTTTGTGATGCTGAGGCTCGAGTTAACTTTAACCGGGGTTCACAGTTACATACATGTCGTGTCCCTCTAGAAGGATGGAATGCTAACCCCGTCGCCAGAATTGGCGAGGGGTTTGTATTCCAATTCGTATGACACCTTACTCGACATGTTTTGATAAAGCGATACCAAAGTTGGCAAATAACCGCGAGGATTATAAGGCACTTAAGAGTATATGGTACGCGTTATCATGGAACAGCTATTAGGACTTGGTTCCGCAAGCTGCAAACGGGCTCAGCTCATGCCAGAGCACCATGTCACAATTCCAAGCACTCTGCCTTCAGGATTGATAAGGCCTGCCATAGGAGTGACTGATAGGAATACATGTGTCCATTTTAGGGTTAGATATAGGAATACTATATCTAAAGCAAAGGGTGTTTACACCACCTTGCCCCAGCTGTCGTGCAGCCAGTTGTGTCAGATTTAGATGGCCAGCCAGGGGTGGCACAATACATGCTGCAGCCCCTGGTAGGCCCTGGGTACACCTATGCCCTGGGTACAGGGACTGATAAGGGTGCCCAGTACCAATTGGTAAATGCACCTAAGTTACACGTGTCAATTTAGTGAGAGAACAGCTAGGCTGTGGGTCTGATTAGCAGGCCCACAGCCAGGGAAGTCGTAAACCAGTGAAGCAAAAAGCAAAAATCTGGGGTGTTCATAGGATTGCAGACCCTACTCTCCTACTCTCCCATACCAAGGAACCTACCCCCAATCACTCGGTCGGACCTAGTGGCTTGGCGCACTGCTTTGCGTCACACGAGGTGGGATCAGAAACTTACCAGGTAGACACCCATGTGGTGTGGCACTAGGTTGCAGGAGACCTCATCCCGCCGGGACTTCCATCAATGGGACCACATAGGGATTTCGCTTCTTGGGGACGTCTGTGTGGGGGACCATATCAGAACATTTGCAGACCTGCAGCAGCGCTACTCCCTCCACTCTTTCCAATTCTACAAATATTTACAGCTTAGGCATGCCCTGAGGGTGAACCTTCATCTTCCACCTCCCTTCCCGAGTTTAGTCCCCTCGAAGCTCAGGTGATGATGGGGAATCTTGGTCGGGGTGGGGTCTCTCGGATTTATCGCTCGCTTGTGAACAATGGTCCCGCAACCCAGGACGCGCTGCGAGTCCGCTGGGAGTGTTGGGTGGGCCACTTGGAGGATGCAGATTGGAGGGACGCCCTTATGGCCCCTAGGAACCTGACTACCTCCTCCAAGCTGCGTTTAGTCCAACTCTTATTTACACGGCACATACCTTACTCCACCACGCTTATACAAAGCCCAGCTGCGCCCCTCCGCAACCTGCACATGCTGCAACCACACCCCAGCGGACTTCTATCAGATTGTCTGGCAGTGCCCTGTCCTTGCTCCGTTCTGGGCAGATGCGGAGCTGGAACTCTGACAGACCCTGGGATGGACGGCTTCCCATGGCCCATTGCGACTGATTTTAGGCGTCTTTGATGGCCTAGATGGCTCTCGGGCCGACAAGTGCTTTCTTGGGCAGCAGTGGCAGTGGCGAAGCGCGATATAGCGGCACTGTGGTCCCAGGCCAAACCTCCAACTGTGCGGAGATGGAGACAGGTAGTGGACTGGTGCGGGACTCAAGAGGAACCCCTCTTCGAAGCCCGGGGCTGCCCCGAACTCTTTGAAAAGATATGGGGAAAATGGTTCAACCTGTTGTCTTGAGGGATGGGTGCATTGCTCCTATGACTCGGGATCATCTAATGCATGTTTGTCTCCTGTAGCTTGATTTGCAGGTATCTGTCGTTTCTCATGTGGATGTACACTGTGATACTGTGCTTGATTCCGATGCGAATTTGTGGTTTTATCAAAATTCAATAAAATTGATTATCAAAAAAAAATGTCTGACCACACTTACAAGTCTGTAGGATCGACCCTGGGATTTTTAAGGGTGTCTGGCTCATGCAAGGTTACCCTCACACTTATAACCTAGCACCCTGCCCTCAGGACTGAAGAGCCTGCCATTGGGGTGACATTGGTTTTAAGTGCAGTGATCTTAGATATAAGAAAACTTATATCTGACATGAGGTGCAAACACCAACTCACATAGGCTGTAATGCATGCCTGTAGTAACAGTTTAAGTGGACTCCCATGGGTGGCACAATTCATGCTGCAGCCGATGGGAGACCCCTGGTGTACCTGTGCCCAGAGTACCTTAGTACCATATACTAGGGACTTACAAGGGTACACCAGCAGCCAATTGTAGAGGTACAAAAGTACTAACCATCTCAATTTAGGGAAGGAGCACAGTGACTGTGTTCCTGATTAGCAATATTCAAGTCAGACCAGGTCAAAAACAATCAGACACCAAGCAAAAAGTTGGAGTAACCATGAAAGCAGATCCTACATTCCTACAACCTGTGTCACTGGAATGAGACCTACTGGCTTATATTTACACTCCTGTGTGCTTAACTCACCCTTTGACCTACATAAGTTAGATTTTGAGTGCTGTGCAGTCTAGGAGTGTCGACTTTACCGGTAGTAGGAGTGCCTGGGAGGGTTACAGTACAGGTATAGAGTAAAGTGAGTGCATGAACTGGGTGTATGTATACCTGCGAGAAGTAGAATACACGAAGGCTGTAGTGTTGTGCAGCACACACATGATGAAAGTGTCTGATGGCAGTGTAAGTGCCTGAAAAGAGCACACCATGGCACAATAAAAAAAGTCTACAGTATTGAGCAGTGTTCACTGAGTGAATTGGGGTGCTGAATTTGTGTGTGCCGGGGGTGGCACAAAACTTGGAGGTAACAGTACTGGGCACTTGCAAGTGTGCCTGTAATGTACATTTATTGGCGAACCCTAGGTTCCATTTTGGGAAGCAGAGGACTGCCTGGTGAAGACATGAGGTACAGCAATCCTCCTAGACAGATTTGTGTACTGCTGAATTCCTGTGAGCTGTGTGGGACACACTGGAGAAGTCAGAGAGACTACACCTGTACAATTCAAATGATACACTTTGATTCAGTGAGATTCAGTGAGATATCACAAGGAAGGGGCTTGGACACATCTCATAACAAAGATGGGACTGATAAGGGAATCATATAGAGCAGAGGTCTCCAAACCGGTCCTGGAGGGCTGGATCCGTGCCAGATTTTTAAAATTACTACATGTATCTCAATGGGGATATCCCAAAAATCTGGTATGGATCCGGCCCTCCAGGACCAGTTTGGAGACCCCTGATATAGAGTAAGGCTGAGCCTGGGATTAACAAACAAGTTACTTACCTTCAGTAATGCCTTATCTGGTAAAGACTATCTAGCCGCAGATTCCTAACCTTAGAATTATCACGTCGTCAGATTGGATCCGGAAATATTTTGTGGCCAGTACTCCAGCACACCCGCAGGTGGTGTCATTCAGCTCCATCTGGACTCGTCCGTGCTGGAATTGACATACGCAGTTGCCTAAATAGGTGCCACCCCAGCGCGGCGCCGACAGTCAGTTTCGATTTACGACTTTTCACGGCAGGAGCACGGAGCCACGAAGATCATGGGTGTGGAATTCTAGGGCCCAGAAATGGGAAAACCCTGTCCCTAGAAATCCATTTGCAGAGCAGGGAGGATGGGTGGATCAGTAAGTATTCTGCGGCTAGATAGAGTCTCTCCCATAAGGCATTACCGGAAGTAAGTAACGTGTTCATCTGGTAGAGACTTACAGCCACAGATTCCTTTCCTTATTATAGATACCCAAGCAATACCTCCCGGAGTGTGGGTCTGTGAAACAATTTCACACTAAAAAGTCCTGCAGGTCTGAATGGGCAAATGGGCAAAGTGCCCATCATAACATACCTGACCGTCCAGGCAGTAGTGTTTTGTGAACATGTGCATAGAGGCCTCCTTTGCTGCCTGGGAGATGTCCGGGACTCCGTGTGCTAATGCATCGGTCACAGTCTTAGCTCTGGTGGAATGAGCATGCAGATCTTAATGCACAGCACGATCCATCAGGAGATGATACACATTCTTACCCTTCTTCGCTCCGATATACCCCCAGAAAGTTGGTTGTCCACCCAAAAATCTTTTGTGCAGTCAAGGAAGAACGACAACAACAGGAGGCAGAAAGGAGGCTCTACTGTGAAGAACCGGCTTGTTAGGATATGTGTCCAGGTATGGTATGGAGATTTAGATGTCAAAGCCTGAAGCTCACTGACCCTCCGGGCAGATGTTATTGCTACTAGGAAGGCCGTCTTCATGGTAAGGAGCCAGAGAGGACAGTTGTGCAAGAGCTCAAAAGGAGTGCACATCAAGAATTTAAGGACTAGATTAAGGTCCCTCTGAAGCATGATGGAGGAAGGATGAAACATATGCTACAAACCTTCGAGAACTCATGTACAACGGGGGATTTGAAGAGGTATGGTTGGTCAGGCAACCGCAGATAAACTGAGATCACCCTTTAAAGTGCCCAGAGCAGAGCCCTGCTGGGCAAGGGAAAGGATAAAGAGAACGACCTGAGAGGAGGGGGGCAGAAAGAGTGTCAACCTGTTCTCTGCACACCATGATACAAAACTGCCCCAACGGCAGTCATATACTGTCTTGGTGGAGGGGCATCTGGCTGCCAAAGTAACATTGCATACTTCGAGTGGAAGTCGAAAACTGTCAATTGCCGCTGCTCAATCTCTATGCAAAAGGGCGCAGCATTGAGAGGTTCGGCTGTAAAACCCTCCCTTGCTGCTGCAACAGAAGATCCTTCCGAAGGGGCAGCCTGATCAAAGGAGCGATGGCCATGCTCAGCAGCTCTGGATATAAAACTCTCCAAGTCCAGTCTGAAGCCATAAGGATGACTTGGGCCTGATCCTCTTGAGGACTCTGGGCATGAGTGGTATGGGCAGAAAGGAGTATAGGTGGCCTGAGCTGCACTCAAGACAAAAAGTGTCTCCAATCGAGAGCCGCCTTGGAAACTCTAACATGCAAATCTGCAGGTATTGTATGTTCTCAATAGCATCTTTGGCTGAGTTTGTCGACCCTGGTGTTCAGAGAACTTACCAGTGTTAAACCACTAGGGAAATTTCCTGCTGTTCCAGCCATGTCCAGTAGGAATGTGTCATAAGCAGGATGCAGGAGGCCATGAGTCCCAGCAGCCTCAGTCAGTCTCAGTGAAATCCAGGTGAGAGGCTGAAACATCGCTATCATAGCTTGTATATCTATAGTTCCGGAGGATAGGCCCAGAACCGCACATGTCCAGATGGGCCCTGGTAAGACCAAAGGAGAGCACGGAAAACTGAAAGTGCTCATGGCCCACCGTGAACCACTTCTAACGCTGTGGGCAGGCTGGACGGGAATGTGGAAATATAGATTCTGCAAGTCCAATGCTTCCATCCAATCTCCCAGGTCCAGGGCAGGCAGGACTTCAGCGAGCATGCGCATTTTGAACGTCTTCTTGAGGACGAAATTAAGAGGGTGCCGATCTTGGTTAGGATGAAGGCCTCCATTCTTCTTGGGCACCAGAAGTAGCAGGGATAACAACCACAACCTACGTCTGGTATTGGCACCTTCTCTATGGCTCCCTTGGTTACCAGAGTAGTCACTTCCTGGTGGAGCAATTTAAGATGGACCTCCATCAGCCTGTCATGAGCAGGTGACCTGGGTGAAAGGGTCATCATGAAGGAAGTTATAGACCTCCAGTGAGGTAGGTGATGGTGTACCCTGCCTCCCAGTGGGTGCCCATGATTGTATGAGGGCAAACTATAAGGATCTGGAGACTGCCTAGGGTGGGGAAAGGGACATGGATGGAAGCCCCTTCCGTGGCCACAAAAGATGAGAAAAGCATACCAAGGGTGGCGAGGGGCCATGGAAAGGCCCAAGTACATTAAAGCGCTCCAGCGCCAAGTCTGCTTTGTCTCTGAAGCGATGGGAGGCATCAAAGCGCATGTCTATAAGCAATGCTTGGTCATCCCAGAATAGCCAGTTCTCAGCCAGGCGTGGTGCCATAAGGCCAATGTCAAGGAAACCGCTCTACCCAGCGAGTCGATGACATAGAGTCCATATCAGATCGTGAACTTAGCTGCATCTCTCCCATCAGCAACGGCCTAGGAGAGTATGGTTTGGGCCTCCTCCATAGCCATCGGCAGCATCTGCACTACCAAATCCCATAGAGCATGGGACTAACAGCTATTAAGGCATGCAGTGTTCACAGACTGCAGTGTCAGGCTGGTGGAAGAAAACATCTTCTCGCCTAAAGTGGCCAGTCTCTTTGATTCCCTATCCGGTGGGGCGATAGCGAATGGGACAGGATTTACATGAGAGGTTGAGGCTTGGACCACCAAGCCCTCTGGGGTAAGGTGTTGTGTGAAGAAATTGGGGTCCCCGTGAGTGGAGCGGTGGGCAACAGTTCTGTTCACAGGAGCCCCTGTGCTAGGCTTGTACCAGGTCCCAAGCAGACGGAAGGGATTCATTAAATGGGATAAGCAGTTCTGAGGGGTCATTCCCAGCTGAAGCACCTCTGTCAAAATGTTTGTCTTCACTGCCACTGAGGGTAAGCTACTGTCTCGGCCACCCTTCTCACCACCATTGCAGATGATGCTCCTTCCTTCGTAGCCACGGTAGGGGGAGTAAGCAGGCCAGTATCTGTCCAGTCTGGTGGCCTCTGCCAAGTCCTCACACCAGTCCACATTTGGATCGAAAGGCTGGTATTCTTCAGGGTCCAGCGACCCCTCACAATCCTCTCTAGCCCATGGGAGTAGGGCTCAGGCTTCGGTCTGGAAGGCATGGCTCTAGTTGGTTTCGGACAACGCCCCTCAGGCTCTGTATCACAGACGAGGATCAGAATGAGGACGGCATTGGGGGCTTCCGGACTGGCACCAGGAAAGAGCGAGGTGGTACGACCGTCACTGGATCCATCTGTGGCTCCAATGGCCCAACTGGTGCCGGGGCAGGGCCGCCGGCATGACACCAGTAGGGGACCCTCCAGAACCTGCAGGGCCCAAAGCCCACTGGTGTGCCGCTCTTATATGAGGAGCATTGCCTCATATAATTCTTTAAGTAGAGCGGGGTCACTCCGACTCCCGGAACCTGGAGAAGGCACGGAGCCGGCCCAGGCTCAACTGCAGAGCCAGGTCTCAAATGGCGACACTTCCTCATCTAATCAGTCGAGGTGAAGTCAAAGATCGTTTTTACTTCTTACTCTTCTTCTTGCAGTGGGACATACCCAAGTAAACGACGGCTTCGAGTGTTGTTGGACTTGGCCCTTCTGGCAGGTTCACCCCTAAACTTTTTGCTTTTTGAATGTGAATTGGCGGTAGTGATTTTTGGTTTCTGCGCACTTTCCCTGTGTCCCAGTGGAAAGTGCGTGGAGTAAGGTTGGCCTGCCCTCCCATAGGAATGCATGGGGAATGTCTGTGTCCCTGGTAGTTCCTGATGCGTGAGGTGTGCACGCTCGAGTCTGGTATGTGCGGACTCGTGTGATTGAATGCTGCGCAATGATGTATGCGGTGTGTATGCGTCTAGTGTGGAAGTGCCACTTCTAGACATGGGTGTGCGTGTGCAGTGAGTGGGCTGGCACGTGATTGGCTGGAGCTGGCTGGTGAGCCTGGCTCCAGGAGTCTGGATGGATCTGCCCTTGCTGAGTGTGGAGATTAACATGCTGATGGCTGGGGAGGGGTGCACCTGGGTCCTGAATAGGGCTGGGCTTTCCCCACACAATGCTGGCTCCGCCCCCTGTGGTGCGTCTAATGACCCTAGCCTCCCTAGTGAATAGAAAGGGTGGTTGAGCACATCAAGAGTGCTCCAAAACCAGCTGCGACTAGTTTCTCCCCCACCCTGCACCCTGAGACAAGGATTTTCTAGTATAAGAAGGGGCTGTGTCCCCTGACAAAATGTTCTTGCCTGATCCTACCTGAGGGGGGCTGCTGCTGGGCGCCAGGAGGAGCCACCACTTGGGACTGCCTTCCTGCCTGGAGGGCCCAGTGAGCTGGCCCCTGGCCCAGCCTTGCCCCCCCTGCCTTGCTCTGCTGAGGGACCTTGGGGCTGACCTTTGTCCTGGACTTGTGTCTCTCTAAGCGCCTGGGAGAGCTGTATTTTGCCCTCTAAGCGCCCGTGAGCGCTTTATTTTGTACACTAGCGATTGTGAGAGCTCTATCCTTTCTGCTAGCGCTGGGGAGCGCTTCACTGGCTAAGGCCTGTGCCCACCTGGCATTCCTTGCGTGGTGCGCCGAGCTGAGCAGCGCGGGTGCCCACCCCGCTCATTGCCGCATATTCTGGCCACTCCCTGGACGGGAGCTCACCCTGTGAAAAAGAAAGAATCGCCGCCGCCGGCCAGATGTCAGGCAGACCGGGGGCGGGACAACAAGACACCTGGAAGCCCAGGCGGGAGCCTACCCCGCACTGGGATGTGTGGGCGGAAGGAGAAAGGCTGCCGGCACTAGTGGGGCTCCCGTGAGGTGGGAAAGCCCTGCACCGAAGGAAGAGATCGCCGCCTGCAGAGAGTCCCGCCTGGAGAGCCGGAGACGAGACCCGGTGAGTGCTTCACAGGAGGGGGGTGTAGGGGCACATTGCCGGTGCCCGCCATGCCCCTCCAGTGCCGGGGGCCTACATATTGATGAGTCCAGAGAGGCTCGGTGGCATTGCTTGAGTTTGGAGCCCACAAGGGGCTACAGCAGCACGTAGAATTTGCGAGTCTCCAGAGGGGGAACTCTAACGGGCGGCATCTTGGTTCTCCGAGCCCCAAGAGGCTCATGTCCAGCAGGTCACTACAAGCGCCACATTTGTTCACAGAGCCCTGAGAGGCTCAAGGCACACCTTTGTTTGTTTAGAGCCCAGAGAGGCTCTTGAGGGCCACATTAATTTCTTAGAGCCCTAAAAGGCTCCCCCGTCTTCCAATGCCCCATTTTGTGGAGGAGCCCACGAGGGGCTCAGGCGCATTATTGTAGGTTGAGCCAGAGAGGCTCAGGGGACAGTCAGTTGGGCAGAGCCTGCAAGGCTCCAGCGTTGGCCCCAGCATTGTCTCACACAGCTGCCCAGCACTTAGTGGGCAGCTGCTACGTTTAGGCCCCCCTGACTTTGGGACACAGGGCGTCCTAGCCCCCACGAGGCCAGTTGGCCTAGGGACAGACACAGGTGGTGACTTGTGTGAGTTCTGCGCAATTGTTCTTCTAACACCTCTGAATGTTTTTAGGCATCATGTGTTTTCCTTCCCTGCACCACTGAATGTATGTTGTGATGCATCATGTGTACTGAGTTCTTGCCTACACCCCTAGTGTATGGTGATACTTAGGTGGTTGTTTTTCTCCTAGTACAGGTGTTGCTAGTGAGGTCCTGGTTCCCTGTGTGACCTTTTCCTGAGGTGGTTAGGGTTGCGTAGGTGGTACTTACCTGTTACCAGTGATTACTGGTTGTGTGCTACATTTTCTAATTTGTGCTACAGTGATTTTATACTCTATGTCCTAAGTGCTAGTTCTAAAAGTGCCTATTAATGACAGTGGTCCATGTGGCCCTGTCTTGTACATATCCCCTGTAAATTCTGCCCGTGCCTGTTGGCACATTGTAAAGTGTGTGTTTTTATCTAATGTGTTTTGGTATTATACAAAGGCTATTTTTACATATAACCTTGTGTGGAGTTTCCTTTGTGGTGGGCCTCGCGTGTTGTTGCTGGGTGCGCGCGCAAACACTTAACCTACATAGCCTCCAAGTTTAGCCTTGCTGCTCGCGTCACGTTACCTAGAGGGTGAGCAGGGGTTATCTTGGCGTGTAACTCCCTTGCCCTGACTTAGAGTGGTGGTCTCTGACTGACCTTGGCGCAAGCCTTGGCCAGCCAGAGATCCCATTTGTAACATTGGTGGCAGGCGGTGAGGATCCGGATTTGTGTTTGCGTTGTACCGCAGTGGCAACTGGCCACACTACAAAACTCTGCATTTTAGATGACCACATTTTGGGGATTATTGTTTTTTTTAAAGTTCCATTATTTCTTCTCCTAAGAGTGTCATTTTCAAATAGTGTTCAGTACATTTGTTGCCCGCTCCCAGAGTTTGGTACCTGTGTCACATGTGGTCAGGTTGAGAAGTCAGAGGTGGTAGAAACTGCCTTACCAGTCCGAGGGGGGGGTTGTGTGTGAATGAATGGTGTGTGGCATTAGACGAGTGAGGGGGAGTTCTCTGGGATAGGGGGCTCACTGAATTCTTTGTAAATTTGGTACTCTTACTTCAGCTCTGACAGTTAAGTCTCCTGTGTTGCACGTGTCGGTGAGCATCCTGCCATTCGGGCAGTCAAACAGGGAGACATGGAGACATGAGATACCCAGTTGCTGCTCACATGTCAATCTGCCCAGCCCAAACACACAATCGCTCCTTCGAATTTTTCGGCAATGAACATATGCCTAAAAACCCAAAAGGAGGAGACAGAGAATTATCTTTGAGGAGGAAAGAGGCATATTGGATACTCAAATTACGGAGTGTTGATCAGGGCCTAAACATAGACCATGAGCTACACTACTTCTTGGGTACCTAGACAGTATACTGACGCACACAAGAGACATGACCCCAGACGTCAAGAGCTGAGAGGGAATAATGATCAAATCCGATGAAATAGCCCAAAAATAACTATTAGTATTGAGGTAATACTGTAAACACAGGACCATGTATATACTATGTTCTATGTCACCTACTGAAACTGGATGTTTAATAGAAATATGATAATCTCATTACTTGTAATGAACCACATAGGATGGAGAGACTTATCGAGAGCACCATCATAGAGCCATGCTAATGACTAAGCACAACCGGTAATGACCACCAACCACCCAATCACATCTTTTATTTGGGGCCAGATAGAGATATATAACGTGTTATGACAGATATACATGACTTATAACACAGGCATCAAACAAACAGTGACTCAGACGACCAATAGAATATCATCAGGTACAAATATATTTCTTATCAGCCTTTTTTATTCACTCACGAAATATTGTATTCCGGAGCACAATTATATTATATACTCGCAACTACAAAAAGTCTAATGTGTTTGATTCGTTTTCTAAATCTTCTACTTTGCTCAAATACTCAACTCTATACATGAGAATGTCTAAATAGGAACTCTATAATGGCCGCCAACGTCGACAAAACACGCCAATGGAAATTATATTGCAAATCCACATGATACGCGGTTCTCGCGAGATTACGCCACACGCCCCAAACGTAAACGAGACCAAATTAACTTTGCCGGTTGATTTAAAATGCTGAGTTAAGACCGTGCCATTGAACAGAATCTTACTGGAAACCTGGATGAAGGAGAACAACTGTTACATCGGGCGAAAGGTAGGCTAAGAAAGGGCGCGATACTACTGACTCTCTCTGACATGTTAATGATTAAGAAATAAGATATAGGCTAAACTCGCCACATCCCAGTTTTTAGCTTTATTTTCATGATAACCTAGATAATAAATGTTATGAAGGGATAACAGCACCTCTATCTTTAAACAGAAGCGCTGCCCAGACGAGTAATTCTTATACTTGATACCCGACGTAGTAACGACCCTAAATTAAAATACTCGATATATTGATCAATGATTGTAAAATAAGCTATAAAGAATCTGTACGTTTTTTGCATTATCGTTAAATAAGCTACAAAGAGCCTGTACGTTTCTGCATTATTATGCAGCAAGCTCCAGCATAATAGAATATTTAACCTTTTCCAAATACTAGATGATTGTAAATTAAAAAAAATTGATACTTGTATAGCGCACTACTCACCCGCAAGGGTCTCAAGGCGCTTGTACGAATACCGCTGTGGAACCATCCTGGCTTTCCCTGTGAGGCGTCCACTCCTGGGCACCCCCAAGGTGGAGGCCAGGCATCCTTAGCGTTGTGGAGGCCGTTGTGGAGATTAAGCAAGCTATTGCCAAGAGTTGCAGAGTGGGACTCCATGATTGGAATAGGCACCGAGGCGAGAATTATCAGGTCCGTGGAATTTTGAGCCCAAGACCCGCCTAGGCAGGGAATTGAACCCTGGTCGCAGGCTAGACCTCTGCATCAGGGTCTGCCGCTCTAACCATTGAGCCACACTTCTCCACAACAGATGATTAACTGCCAACTATATTCCTACCTTACCCCCACAGCCACTTTTTATGAAATCGAGAGCCTCATTCTGGCTTCTCTACCGACCAAATTACTACATTAAGAACGTCCCTAACAGAAACCCATTGCGGGTTGGAATTATCACCGCATAATATGTAAGTAACAAGGTAATATGTTATGCCACAGCATTATACATACCTATGACACCTCTAATTATTTGCTGATCAGCTTTTTCAACTTTCATCATATCTACAGATTCGACTGCTTTACTCAGGAATGAGGTATTTCAGGGAATGCGATTTCCTCACTAGTGACTTTGCATGCGATGCTTCATCTTTAATCTTTCCATATCTCACAACCATGTAAACAAAAAATTCCCTACTTAAATGATTTCATGTCCTAACACAAAAAGTTTATAGCATGAGCACCAATCACGGATAATGTCTATTCAGCACTTGGTCTCTCCGTCTTATAATGAGTTCATAGACCTACTGAATACAGTGGTACATTATGTGTTATATAAAAAAGTTTAAAATGAATGTCAATATATAATTATCTGCACGTATCTAAGAACCCATATAATTATGTGACCACCACCTTAGATTGTTTGATATTCACAGAACGAATGTGAATCTGTGTGGTTAGTGCGACGAACAACTAAATTTCACTAGTGTGAGTTTTTTAACACTAAAACAATGGGACTTTGTATTAGGTCCTAAAACAATACTGTATGTTTTTTCTTTTGCATATGCAGCCTTGAGAAAGTCGTGGGTTACATTCCCAATACGACGAAACATGTGTTGGCTGTGAAATTCCAGGAATAAAACTTCAAAAGAATCTACCGGATCCTATGAACAAGAATCATTTCTAAATGCAAGAGTGATGAATGTGAAATACTGACATACGAAAAAGAGACATTGATATTCCACGTGTGCGAGGGAGCGTTTTTGTTTATACCCCTAGTGTATGGTGATACTTAGGTGGTTGTTTTTCTCCTAGTACAGGTGTTGCTAGTGAGGTCCTGGTTCCCTGCGTGACCTTTTCCTAAGGTGGTTAGGGTTCCGTAGGTGGTACTTACCTGTTACCAGTGATTACTGGTTGTGTGCTACATTTTCTAATTTGTGCTACAGTGATCTTATACTCTATGTCCTAAGTGCTAGTTCTACAAGTGCCTATTCCTGACAGTGGTCCATGTGGCCCAGTCTTGTACATATCCCCTGCAAATTCTGTCCGTGCTGTTGGCAAATTGTAAAGTGTGTGTTTTTATCTAATGTGTTTTGGTGTAATACAAAGGCTATTTTTCATATAACCTTGTGTGGAGTTTCCTTTGTGGTGGGCCTTGGGTGTTGTTGCTTGGTGCGCGCGCAAACACTTAACCTACATAGCCTCCAAGTTTAGCCTTGCTGCTCGCGTCACGTTACCTAGAGGGTGAGCAGGGGTTATCTTGGCGTGTAACTCCCTTGTCCTGACTTAGAGTGGTGGTCTCTGACTGACCTTGGCGCAAGCCTTGGCCAGCCAGAGATCCCATTTGTAACATTGGTGGCAGGCGGTGAGGATCCGGATTTGTGTCTGCGTTGTACCGCAGTGGCAACTGGCCACACTACAAAACTCTGCATTTTAGATGACCACATTTTGGGGATTATTGTTTTTTTTAAAGTTCCATTATTTCTTCTCCTAAGAGTGTCATTTTCAAATAGTGTCCAGTACATTTGTTGCCCGCTCCCAGAGTTTGGTACCTGTGTCACGTGTGGTCAGGTTGAGAAGTCAGAGGTGGTAGAAACTGCCTTACCAGTCTGAGGGGGGGGTTGTGTGTGAATGAATGGTGTGTGGCATTAGACGAGTGAGGGTGAGCTCTCTGGGATAGGGAGCTCACTGAATTCTTTGTAAATTTGGTACTCTTGCTTCAGCTCTGACAGTTAAGTCCCCTGTGTTGCACGTGTCGGTGAGCATCCTGCCATTCGGGCAGTCAAACAGGGAGACATGGAGACATGAGATACCCAGTTGCTGCACACATGTCAATCTGCCCAGCCCAAACACACAATCGCTCCTTCGAATTTTTCGGCAATGAACATATGCCTAAAAACCCAAGAGGAGGAGACAGAGAATTATCTTTGAGGAGGAGAGAGGCATATTGGATACTCAAATTACGGAGTGTTGATCAGGGCGTAAACATAGACCATGAGCTACACTACTTCTTGGGTACCTAGACAGTATACTGACGCACACAAGAGACATGACCCCAGACGTCAAGAGCTGAGAGGGAATAATGATCAAATCCGATGAAATAGACCAAAAATAACTATTAGTATTGAGGTAATACTGTAAACACAGGACCATGTATATACTATGTTCTATGTCACCTACTGAAACTGGATGTTTAATAGAAATATGATAATCTCATTACTTGTAATGAACCACATAGGATGGAGAGACTTATCGAGAGCACCATCATAGCGCCATGCTAATGACTAAGCACAACCGGTAATGACCACCAACCACCCAATCACATCTTTTATTTGGGGCCAGATAGAGATATATAACGTGTTATGACAGATATACATGACTTATAACACAGGCATCAAACAAACAGTGACTCAGACGACCAATAGAATATTATCAGGTACAAATATATTTCTTATCAGCCTTTTTTATTCACTCACGAAATATTGTATTCCAGAGCACAATTATATCATATACTCGCAACTACAAAAAGTCTAATGTGTTTGATTCGTTTTCTAAATCTTCTACTTTGCTCAAATACTCAACTCTATACATGAGAATGTCTAAATAGGAACTCTATAATGGCCGCCAACGTCGACAAAACATGCCAATGGAAATTATATTGCAAATCCACATGATACGCGGTTCTCGCGAGATTACGCCACACGCCCCAAACGTAAACGAGACCAAATTAACTTTGCCGGTTGATTTAAAATGCTGAGTTAAGACCGTGCCATTGAACAGAATCTTACTGGAAACCTGGATGAAGGAGAACAACTGTTACATTGGGCGAAAGGTAGGCTAAGAAAGGGCGCGATACTACTGACTCTCTCTGACATGTTAATGATTAAGCAATAAGATATACGCTAAACTCGCCACATCCCAGTTTTTAGCTTTATTTTCACTATAACCTAGATAATAAATGTTATGAAGGGATAACAGCACCGCTATCTTTAAACAGAAGCGCTGCCCAGACGAGTAATTCCTATACTTGGTACCTGACGTAGTAACGACCCTAAATTAAAATACGCGATATATTGATCAATGATTGTAAAATAAGCTATAAAGAATCTCTACGTTTTTTGCATTATCGTTAAATAAGCTACAAAGAGCCTGTACGTTTCTGCATTATTATGCAGCAAGCTCCAGCATAATAGAATATTTAACCTTTTCCAAATACTAGATGATTGTAAATTAAAAAAAATTGATACTTGTATAGCGCACTACTCACCCGCAAGGGTCTCAAGGCGCTTGTACGAATACCGCTGTGGAACCCATCCTGGCTTTCCCTGTGAGGCGTCCACTCCTGGGCACCCCCAAGGTGGAGGCTAGGCATCCTTAGCGTTGTGGGGGCCGTTGTGGAGAGTTGTAGAGTGGGACTCCATGATTGGAATAGACACAGAGGCGAGAATTATCAGGTCCGTGGAATTTTGAGCCCAAGACCCGCCTAGGCAGGGAATTGAACCCTGGTCGCAGGCTAGACCTCTGCATCAGGGTCTGCCGCTCTAACCATTGAGCCACACTTCTCCACAACAGATAATTAACTGCCAACTATATTCCTACCTTACCCCCAGAGCTATTTTTTATGAAATCGAGAGCCTCACTCTGGCTTCTCTACCGACCAAATTACTACATTAAGAACGTCCCTAACAGAAACCCATTGCGGGTTGGAATTATCACCGCATAATATGTAAGTAACAAGGTAATATGTTATGCCACAGCATTATACATACCTATGGCACCTCTAATTATTTGCTGATCGGCTTTTTCAACTTTCATCATATCTACAGATTCGACTGCTTTACTCAGGAATGAGGTATTTCAGGGAATGCGATTTCCTCACTAGTGACTTTGCATGCGATGCTTCACCTTTAATCTTTCCATATCTCACACCCATGTAAACAAAAAATTCCCTACTTAAATGATTTCATGTCCTAACATAAAAAGTTTATAGCATGAGCACCAATCACAGATAATGTCTATTCAGCACTTGGTCTCTCCGTCTTATAATGAGTTCATAGACCTACTGAATACAGTGGTACATTATGTGTTATATAATAAAGTTTAAAATGAATGTCAATATATAATTATCTGCATGTATCTAAGAACCCATATAATTATGTGACCACCACCTTAGATTGTTTGATATTCACAGTACGAATGCGAATCTGTGGCTTAGTGCAACGAACAACTAAATTTCACTAGTGTGAGTTTTTTAACACTAAAACAATAGGACTTTGTATTAGGTCCTAAAACAATACTGTATGTTTTTTTCTTTTGCATATGCAGCCTTGAGAAAGTCGTGGGTTACATTTCCAATACGACGAAACATGTGTTGGCTGTGAAATTCCAGGAATAAAACTTCAAAAGAATCTACTGGATCCTATGAACAAGAATCATTTCTAAATGCAAGAGTGATGAATGTGAAATACTGACATACGAAAAAGAGACATTGATATTCCACGTGTGCGAAGGAGCGTTTTTGTTTATACCCATAGTGTATGGTGATACTTAGGTGGTTGTTTTTCTCCTAGTACAGGTGTTGCTAGTGAGGTCCTGGTTCCCTGCGTGCCCTTTTCCTAAAGTGGTTAGGGTTCCTAGGTGGTACTTACCTGTTACCAGTGACTACTGGTTGTGTGCTACATTTTCTAATTTGTGCTACAGTGATCTTATACTCTATGTCCTAAGTGCTAGTTCTACAAGTGCCTATTCCTGACAGTGGTCCATGTGGCCCTGTCTTGTACATATCCCCTGTAAATTCTGTCCGTGCTGTTGGCAAATTATAAAGTGTGTTTTTTTATCTAATGTGTTTTGGTGTAATACAAAGGCTATTTTTACATATAACCTTGTGTGGAGTTTCCTTTGTGGTGGGCCTTGGGTGTTGTTGCTGGGTGCGCGCGGAAACACTTAACCTACATAGCCTCCAAGTTTAGCCTTGCTGCTCGCGTCACGTTACCTAGAGGGTGAGCAGGGGTTATCTTGGCGTGTAACTCCCTTGCCCTGACTTAGAGTGGTGGTCTCTGACTGACCTTGGCGCAAGCCTTGGCCAGCCAGAGATCCCATTTCTAACAAGTGTGATAAAGATCTTGGGCTCCGCAACCTATTATGGGATCTTCCACTCGACAGGGGAACAAGACTGTCACATGTCGAGCCGCCAGGAGCTTGAGGGACTACTCCCTCAAAGCCTTCAGATTCATTGTGCATCAATCGACGAAGGTCTTCATGTCGTGGTTGCACTTGAGGTACCAGAGGCAAAGAAGGTACGGGTCTGTCACCAAAATCGATCGTTGACAGACGCTGCAGGGCTTGAAGCCGGCCTTGGCCTTCCTAGATGACATTCCTGCCACACCAGGAGAAGTTTCTCTCAAAAGGCTTTGACAAAATTTAAAAAAAATGCTAGTCAAAAAGTGACTCGGGATGGCTCTCTCAGGATCTGCACAGACTGGCGTGGAAAGAAAAGAAATGATGTCAGCACACTGAGGTGGCGCCCGTAGAAGCACCACTCATATAACTTGTGGCACAGAAGCCACCAAGCGCAGCTGAACTACGCCACCCACTGGTGTGCAGGGATACTGCTCACGGAAAATGTCCGGATCCAGTCTAATGCCCAGGATAATTCTAAGGTAAGGAATATGCAGCTAGAAGGCTTTATCAGATATTGTGATGCACATATCACTGTGGCTGACATCCAGGTGTGAACACTAGTTATTCCCCTGTTCTGTGTTGTGGGACCATCAGCTTCGGAGTCTCTCCTGCTGTGACAGAATGCCTCTCAAGAGGAAGAGGGAGAAGAGAAGTTTGTACTTCAACGGGAGCAGAACCCCAGCATAAAACGTCAAAGACCCAGACCATAAATCACATTTGGACTATAAGAAGAGCAGGTTGAAAACAAGGTCCCCAGTGACAGAAGCCCTTTCCTTAAACTGTACCTTTTGTCTCCCAATTGTCACAATTTCAGTACCCCTTGTAAGTCCCTTGTAAATGATACTCCTGGTACCTATGGCATTGGCACTGAAGAGAGACCCCAAGGGTAGCAGCACGAATTGTGCCACCCTAGGGTCCCCTCAACAAGGCTGTGCACACTGCCATCGCAGACTGCAAGCCTTTTGCAGACAAAACCGAAGAGACATCCCTGTGTGCCTGCCACCCGGGTAGATGATGTTGGTTACAAATGTCTCAGTAAGGTTTTTTGGGACTTAGGAGACTTAAGACAATAGTAATTAATTGTAATTACTATTGTCTTCAATTGTAATTAAACCATAGTCTTTATTCTGACTTGTGATTACATAAATATTAACAGTCTTCCTTTTCACTCTTCTCAGAGCCGGTCGACTATTCCAGGACCACCATGAAGGATGGATGCCCCTTGAGGAAAAAAACACAGGTAAGTGTTGTGTACTGTTAGGAACCAATCTGGGAAGATGAACGTTGGAACGCGTTCTTCTCTCTGATGGAGACGCAGAGGCAGCTGGACCCCAACAATCCCCAGAAATCTTCCGAAACACGTGAACTAGAGACACCAAGGCTCATCGATATTCTCAAGTGAAGGAGGTTTGGGAACAAACAGTAAACTAAAATAATAGCTCAAAAAAAGAAAGAAACAACGTGTGCGCATTCGTGCAAGGTGGAGAAGCAAACTCTGGGTCACAGAACAATCTGGGACATCTGTCCTAAAGCTAGGAATGAATATGGTGACCAGCTCATGCAGCAGTAGTAAAAGACATCAATAAGAAGACAAATAATCAATTACATATATCATGCATATACTTCTTCATTGGTTTCAAAATAAAAGAGTTCTTTTAGAATGATTAGAATAAATCAGAACTGCACTCACACCATATGGCACCAAAGCTAAATACACACTCACACAATACTGCGCCAAAGAAAAATAAACACTCGCACAATATTGCTCCAACGAAGATTACACATAAGCACACCATACATTCTTATTTCAATGAGATAAGGCATAATCTGTATCCTTCAGCTGAAGTATGTCCAAGACTTGAGAGTGTTACCAAGACCGTCTTTCAGCGAGAATAAACAGAGATGTTACAGGATAACAATAAACACTGCAATAATGTTATACAGTTCTATCAGCAAGAATTACATAAATGATCTGAGAAGGAAATTACCAAAATCCAGGCAAGTAGCGTAAAATAAGCTGGGAACAAGAGGGAACTGTGATATAGGAAACGAAGTCAGGCAGTCTCTGACACCGAGGAGTTTTGTGCGCAGTTACCCAAAATCTCCCCGATAACCAGAAATGAGCTGGGAGTCAAAACAATGGATTTCCACAGAGCACAAGAGTTAAATGTAGCCCGAAAAATGATCTGGACTTATCTGTGAGTAGCAGCAGCAAGGATGGAACAGGACTCGTCCGACCAGCACCTGCAGAGAAGAGCCATCACACCGCAGGATCTTTAACAGGAAACTCTGTGCGAAGCACTGAAGATGAGCCTGGATGAGCGTTAAATACATTTTGCCAGGCTGATGAGTCATGGCGGTTGTGGAGTCATGGAGGCTTGTTGAATCACGGACGCTGCTGAGTCATGGATGTTGCCGAGTCACAGAGACTGCTGAGTCATGGAGGTTGCTTAGTCACAGAAGTTTGTTGAGTCATGGAGGCTTGTTGAATCACGGAGGCTTGTTGAATCACGGAGGCTTGTTGAATCACAGAGGCTTGTTGAATCACGGAGGCTGCTGAGTCATGGAGGTTGCTGAGTCCAGCTCTGGTGTGGCCTGGAAACAAAGATTAGGAAAACACCACCACATACCGGAGCAGAGAATTAAAGAAATATAAGTCAGCTTTTCATCCTCAGGGAACACAGACAGTAGAAGAGGGGACGAGCCGAGGGCAAGAGGCATGTGTTGAGAACCTGCTAGGAGACCCCACCCGACAGGCAGTCTTCCTAGGTAGGATGTAAGTGAGTGAAATGCACCTGGCACCCTGGAGCTCCCCCTGAATAGTTCCCCCACTACTCCTGGAGTGTGGAAGATGGTGGGCAGGTCGTTGGATCCTGACAGTTCTATGTGTCTTTATGTCGGGGTGTACGTGAAAGGAAAACAAAAACTTAGTTTCCTATCCCATCACCAGGTGAATTGCAACACTCTAAAGACTCTTGCTCTAGTTAACTTTTCACTACTGATTTGAGCTATGTTTGAAAATTCAATTAATATCGTATTAGCGTAAAGAAAAACACAGAAATGTTATGCATGTCACAACTTCAAAAATGAGGAATTTTACTCAAAACTCGCTGTCTTTTAAAAAAATTTACTCAGTAAAGTTACTTGCATTCTAATTCTCTTTGTACTCTATCTCAAAGGGTCATATTCATGGTTACATGGGAGAACATGTGGCTTCTACGGACCCAGTGTTTCTGCTTTTAGCCTTCTCCTGGTTCCTGTTCCTCCCAAGTACTCGAGCATGTACCTGGACTACCAACACTCCTCCAGGAATGTGGCAGGGCTCTGCATAGGACCGGTGGCCTTCTGGCTTCTCTCCATCTTCTTAGGCATTTTTCTCTTCCTCCGGCGTCCTGATGAATCTCCTTGATATGGTCTTCGGTCATCTGTTCTCAGTCCGACTTGCTCTCTGGTTTCACACCGTGGCTGGCCACAACTCCACTGGTTTCTGTTTCGGGGTTTTGAATTCCAACTCCCCTCTTGATTGGTTCTTCACAGGGCAGTATTATAGGACTAGAGTGTCCGGGCCCGCTTTGCAGGATCCGGATGATGAATATATGGGTCCAACTCCAGATGTTCCCAACACCCTGAATGTAAAACACAGGGTGTTCGCACCATCAGGCGAGGGAAAATAAAGAAAAGGACCGGGAAAAGGGAAGGGTCAGCAGGGACAAAGGACCTGAAACGACAGAACAAAGAATATGCATAAATAAATGGCAACAGGAAAGTCTACTCTCATGAATTCTCACTAAACCTCAAATACCTTAGAAAAGCTGTAATAAGTCTTCCAGCGTTCCCCTAGGTATGCCTCAGTCATGCTCTCCTGTAAACAAACACAATGATTGAAACCATGAACAAGTCACCTTGTAAAAACCTAAACGCTGTGATGCCTTACTCACACACCATTCACTGTTGGAGATGACTACTGTAAATCCCTACTGCTTGTGCCCTTGCATGTTCCAATCCCAGGAAAGAATAATCAAAGGCAAAGTTAAGAAGGACAAGCCATAAGGCACTCTACCAAGAACAATAAGGCAAAAAGAAAGTACACCATCCGAAGGAAGTGTTGTCAAAAGGAAAACAAATGAACAAAAGAAACGATGATAAACGGTAGCCTGTAGTTGTGACCACCACTAGGCTCCGTAATGCGATAAGATGCAAGCAACTTCAAAACGGTAGCATGTGGTTGCGACCACCACGATGCTCCGCTTCGCCAACTGAAGAAGACGATCAATGAATACCGAAAGCGGGTAGTTTCGACCACCACTGCCGTTCCGGAAAACAATAAGCACAAGCAGCACACGGAAGCGTGTAGAACACCCCCACTACGCTCCGCTGCCAAAACCAAATAATAGTTCCAACAAAACCACTCCAAAATGGCACCCGGCAATGTGTAGTGGATTACTACTACGCTCCGTTGCTCAGAAACAGAATCCGCCTAGATAGAGAAACCAGAACCGGCACGCAAAGATTTGATGCATTACCTCCGGTTCGCTTTCAGCAAACTAAAAAGATGCATAGGCGCGAGTGTACGCACCCAGCTCCTCGCGGTAAAAGTACCTGGCTAAGATGGGAACAGGCTCTGGAACTTGCTGCGCTTCCTCTGAATCAGCAACCTCCCAGGCGATGCAACCCGGCGAGGAGAACCATCCAAACAAGAAACAGGAACCAGAATTACGCGCACCTTCCCACAGTCCCTAGCCGGCAATATACTTCCTGAAGCAAAGATTAGGCAGGCGCGGGCAAGGTGAATCCTGACACAGAGGTCGCAAGTGACGGTTACAGCTTGGACTGGAGTTCCCTTAAAGGTATATATGTTCAAGAGAGCCTGCGGAATAATTAAGAATGTGTCTTGACATGTGGACAGGGTGGTGAAGGGCCACCATACCGAAGTGTCCATTCCCTCCCCATCATCACAGTGCCATACCCACAGACACTACATGGGATATAGGTAATACACCCCGCTGGCAGGCCATATAGCCCTAAGGCAGGGTGCACTGTACCCCCTGTAAGGACATATCCGCATGAGCAGATATGCCCCTGCAGCATCACTGTAGATTCTTGGATATTGTAAATGAACAGGTACGCCATAGAGAGTACATGGGCTGGGCGCTTGTCATTAAGAGTTCCCCAGCTCCAACGATGGCTTCACTGTATTATGGGATGTTTGGTACCAAACATCTTGTCTCAATAAACCTGCACAGATTTCGGTGTCAGATTTATTAGAAATTGTACATAGAGGATCCCTTAGAGGGGCCCCCTGAAACCTACCAACCCTTAGTTTGGTCACCGACTGGTCTAAGCCAGCCTGTCACCACCAGACAGAGTTCTGAATTCATAGGGTGAGCGCCAGCATGCTCAGATATAGAGAAGAAAGCCTATCTTAGGCGGAGGTGTTCACACCTTACCACGGTCAAAAAAGCCATCTCTGGCAGGAAGCTTCAAAGGCATTGCAGCCTTTGAAATGTGACCCCAGCCTCTCCTGATAGAAGGAGCTCCTCCCCCCTCCTGCTGTCCTCTCCCCCGTTTGGCGAGAAGACAGGTGGAAAAACTTAGAAAGAATATGATGTGTGGCCCACTCTGCCAACTCCACCACTCAAGTGCTCGAGGCGAGGTGAAGCACATTTTTCAGTGCCCACCATCTTGAAGATGGTACTTCTCCAATCAGGGCTAGGGCTATGTCCCCCTCCCACAGGAGGTAGGCATAATAGAGAATGTAGGCACCCTAGGTAAGGGGCCCTTTGGCCACTACCTGTCACTCCTTTGTAAATGCCTCTAAATGTAGTATTTAGGTGGCATCCCCAGACGCTGAACTTAGATTCTACAGACACAAGAAGAAGACAAACTAGGAAACGCTGTTGGACCGCGAACTACATACCTCATGGTGGACTTTGAGCGCAAACTCCTGCCTGCCACTACATATCTCAACAGTCGTCATCCTCCAGCTCGTCTCATCACTGTGTGGCCTACACAAACCCCGAAGGTTAATCAGCACCTTGCAAATCACAAAAGAACTCCCTTGAGATAGAGGTACTATCTCCCTGCAGCCTCAGGGCCCAAAAACAGTGAAGAGTCGTCCAGCGTCATCCAGCTTCCCAGTCCGACCGACATCTCAGAGTACCAGTGAAAGATACACCTGCTCTGGAGGGTCAGCTTGGCCTCTACAGCAAGTCTTGACGTCCCAGGACTCTCCGGAGCTGTAAGACACCTATACTCGGGGTACCGGACCCCATGCTGAAAATGCCTATGAGGCTGAGTCCAGGCGGACTCCAACTCTACAGTGAGCCAGCACCCAACGAGGGACTTCAGGACTCCGGAGACCCACATCTGCAGTGGCCCAGCACCTCCAGATTCGTCCAGGCCCTGACCACAAGGTTCTTCTTTGCGTGCTTTTGCCCAGCTGCACATCTTCACTGCACCCAGCCCGCCCGGGGCATCTTCAAACCAGCTTAGCTCCCTAGTCCCCAGAGCCCTTGCGACCTCTACTGTCCCTTGAGAGCCCTTGCGACCTCTACTTTCCCTTGAGAGCCCTCACGACCTCTACTGTCCCCTGAGAGCCATTGGACTTGACTACAAGTCCCCCTTTGCTCTGCTTTTACAGGTGGCCCCCTTCCTTTGTAGAGTCAGCTACAAAGTCACTTTGTTTCTCGAGAAACCCAGGAAGCTCCTGGGAACTTGGCCTTGGCACTTTGCTCCTTGGCCTCAAACCTTCCGATATACAAAAGTGTAACCACAACAATAATTGTACTGCATTGCTTTTCCAATGTATTGTGCATACTTGCTCACAACTGTAGATATTGCATTTACTGTGATTTTCTCATATTGCTTAAAGTATTTACCTTGTACCCAAAGTTCTTGGTCTACATATAGATATTAAAAGATTACTATTTTACTAAATTGGTCTTGATGGAGCAAGGGTGAAAACAACAATTTTTGTATACCCTTCTCGAAGTCTCTTTCCCATAACTGTAATATGTATGAATTGTGTGGTTTTAAAATTACCCAACGTGGAATAGAATGCACACACACAAATACACGTGGGATACTAATTTGCTTGTGTGCCGAATCAGAATATATTAATTGAGTGAACTTGTCATACTAATATAGTACGCAAATGTCATAATCCAACAAAACCCTGTGCATGCTAGCTTTCTATGTCTTATTGTGGCAGAAATGATGGAGAATGGTAAGAAAACAACGCATAAATGTTGCTAAAATGCTAGGTAATAACTAACAGGGTTACCTTAGAATGGGGGGAGGTAAACAGAAGAGTTATACTTCAAAATCTAAGTTTTAATTGTGTGTGTTTCTATAATAGTTCCCATTATGGCCCGTGCGGCCGAATCAAATATGGAAGGTTTTCGAGACTCCGAGAATATATTTCAATATGCATGCGTGACTATGCTCGAGAGATGTGCAAGCAGTCTGTGCCTGTGCAGCGTGGGTCAACGTCAGCGTGGCCTGGAAGTGTAGAAGGGTGCCAAGATTTGTATGACCGCGTCGTGAGCCTGAGAACTTCTCCCGAAGTGACAAATTAAAGGACACAAGTAAAAGAAATACAAGGATGAACAATTGGAACCTTATTTTTGATTGTAATGATGACTTGGCGGAAATATGGACAATGAGGTGAAGCTCATCCACCCCTTACATGGACCAATGAGAGTGAGCGAGGACCATAAAAGTTTCACATTTTAGATAGATAGTTAGGGAAAAAGGGTATAAAAGAGGACATTTGGAAATAAGAAAAAAAGCTTGCTTTGGATTTTATTTTCGAACCATGACATGCTGCCGGACTGAACTATTTTTTTGGTGCAAACACTTTGACATTTTTCTTGACTTTAACTTTTGATGGGTGCGGAGTCCAGATGGGTGGTGAACATCAAGAAAGAATAGAGAGGAGGTTTTTGGGAACTTACCTGTGCTAACTCTGTTGTCCATTTACTGAAATCTTGGTAATATGGTTTTGACTTATTTTTCTGAGCTATTCTGCTAATAAATGTAAACTGTTTGAATTTAACTTTTCTCTTTCCCTAGGTTATTAAAATGTTTTAATGATTATTGAATTAAGGCTAAATAAGATAAGGTCATGCTAGGAGATTAAGTGTCTAAATAAAAATTAAATAAATAGAGAATTAAGCTGGTCTTGTTGTCATTAGTTAACTTTTACTAGCTGATCCATTGTCCAAATGGTGGGGTGTTTTAATGTTTCTTAAGGATAAAACCATGGTAACTTTGATAAACTGCAGATGTATATAGTGAATAAAGTTTTAGACTGAAATAAGACACTCCATTAAAATCCAGCATCTCCTCCTCTAGTCGTCACTGATCTTGGGAGCAGAGTGATTTGTGTGTATAAAAGACTTGCGGTGTTATGGGCCCCACTGACGAGTAAAGTGTGATAGCTCCTAGGAAATATAATGATGGTTTGAAGGTTTGGTTTGGAGTCGCACTGGATCAGTCTCGACTTCATTTATTGAGTGTGTACATCATGCATTGCCCTTGTGTGTACAACAAATGCTCCGCTCTACCCTCTGATAAGCCTAACTGCTCACTCACACTGTCACAAAATAGAGAGTTAATCTTATCGACCTTTGTCTCTGTAAACCAATAAGGGTCTCTTTGACCTCTCTGCAAAGTATACTCCATTATGGTGCCTTATTTAGAGAGGTGGGTTTCCTACAACATGAAGAGAGAAGCTCTATATTCACGAGAAAAGATGCAGAAAAAACTGAACAGACTTCGAGGCACCAAGGCGGTCGCTTTATGGCTCTAGTGATGTAACCACAACTCCACTTCTGGTTTTGAGATGAAGCCAGCACCACCTGATGTAATCTTCCCAATTTCTGCGTATGTCACTGCTACTACATTTCATATAGTCATTTGAGTGCACATTTCATATTTACGAACACATGTAGCATTTGCTAGTCTTGGCACATGTATACATATAACATTTGTTTTATTATACTGGTCATCAATAATTCATATATATATGATTTATACTGCTTTATAGATTTCAGAGAAGGCACAACAAAATTTTTATTTTTGTGACATCTTTCAATGTGAGGCTTGCCCTTTTTAAAATAATGAGAAGTATTTTTAAGCTGGGTACAGAGAAGTGGAAGACCTAGAGGAAATCTTCGACTTATTAGGAGACTGAGATTGAGCGAGCAGGAAATGTAAACATTTCTCGCGAAGGAACCAGGTAGGCATTATAAAGCCAGCCCGGTCTTATCGACTTACTGTGGGATCATAGCCTTTGAGCAGATGGAGGACAACCTTCTTCACTTAGAAAAACCCCTCTGTTGTATTCAGGTATGCAGGTGACCTTAGAAACGTATGATTGCCATTTTGGTGCTAAAACTGCTTAGCTGGAATAAGAACAAGTCACTTACCTTAGGTAATGTGCTAGCTGATGGATACTCTCCTTTAGACTAGGCGTCAGACCGGATCCAGAAGATTTTTTAGCATGGCCCGGCCTGCCAGTAAGTGGCATTGTGGGGTTCAACGTATACTCTGTTCTGCCCTGGAAGTGACTTCTGGAGGTGCATACAAGCACCACTCCAGCACATTGACAATCGTTTGTTCTGGACAGAGTCTATGCCCGCAGACACGAAACCCAAAACTTAATTGGCCCTGCTAGTGTGCAGAGGTCTAATTTAGGATGTTTTCACATGAAATAATCAATTCTACGGAACTAGGAGATGGGAAAGTGGTGAGAAACCTACTATAGAACTAACCATCAGAAAGACATTTCTCTGATGGATACCTCTAACTGCAGATTTTTCACCTTTACAATAGATTCCAAAGCACTACCTCCCTTGGTGGTGGGTCTGTGCAATGGCAGAGACAAAAAAGTCCCCCATGATCAAATGTCCAAAATGCCCTTTCCATTGGATCTGAATTTCAAGGCAATAGTGCTTCGTGAATGTGCACTCTGAGTGTCAACACAGTGGTAGAAGCCTTGGCCCTGGGGAAATGGTTCCTCACCCTTGTGGAGGCTGTTTCTTGACCATCACATAGCATATCTTAAGGTAAAGGACTATCTAATTGGACAAAGTTCAAGTGATTTTCTGCACTGCCTTACCCTTTGTCCCGAAGAACTCCACAAAGAGTTGATCATTAATCAACAGTATTTGGTATGATCAATGAAAAAACAGAGGGATCTTTTGGGGTCCATGTGATGAAGTCTCTATTCCTTGTTTGAGGGGTGAGGTGGGGCAAACAAAACTGAAAGACTTCTAGACAGGAGAGGTCTGCCGCTGATCAAATTGCACTCAAGCAACCACCACTGCAGATCTTTTGCAGTCTCCTCAAAACCTGGATGAAATCCGACAAGTCTAACTAGTGCTGCACCCACTAAGATTTCAGATCCCACATCTGCTATGGCAGTGCTTAGGAAGCAGTGGGCCAGAGGACAAGAAGCCTCCGAGACATTGGAGCGAAGCTGAAACATCGGGATCAATCATAGCCTGAATTTCCAGGACTCACTGATGTTTATGAAAGGTCCAAAAGCACGCTGTATCCAGGATGGACCCGGAGAAAGGGAGCTTCTGCGATGGAGTCTGGCGTGAATTTGACAAGTTGATATTGAACCCAATAGATGTATGGATGTTTGCCGTTGGCTGGAGGTGCTCCAAGACAGACTGTGGCGAGTCTGCCATCAACAGCCAGTCGACGCAATGGGAGAAGACTGGTACCCCTAAACTATGCAGATGAGAAACAACCACTGCCATTGCCTAATGATGTGTAAGAAAAATAAGGTTACCCAGAGCTACCTTAAAACAACGTGCCACCTGTATGTCTACAGGCAGGAACAAAGCTTGTACTTTTTTCTTTACCTCACATGAAGGCAACTGTAGATCTAAGACCTCGGCTGTTCGCATAACTACCCAAGCTAAAGAGGCCGATTCTTCTGAGTTAAGTGAGGTATCGAGCTCATTGCTATCTTGTAGGTCCATATAAAATGTAACATCATACTTTGGGAGCTGCATCAAGGCAAAGACACTGTTCTATCAGAATCTGTGTGTATGGGAGCCGGCAATAAAGGTACTGAGCTTGAGGGTGGCTTTGGCCGAGGCTTAGAGGGATTCGGCACGGAGTTGGATAGTGCTGTGGAATCAACATCCTCCATTGGCATAGACTGGAGTGGACTGAGGCGCTGGGAGATATATCCGCTCTGCAACCGAACCGGACCCGGAAGACAGGGTTGGGGGTGGACACGCAGGCAGTAATCCGTAAGGTCTCCATGGATCCATGGGAGGAAACGCGGCGCAACATAGGGAGACATTTGGGTACGGATATGGAGCATGACCTCGTTAAATGCCTAAACCTGCTACAACTTTGCCGATAGACCTGGGAATTTGGGGCGCATGCTGTGGAAACAGTTCCCCAGTGAAGGACTGGGAGCGAGACTGCAGGGCACCTTGACATCCTCGTGTCTTCCCAGATCGAGAGTGGCGAGGATGGGACGAGGCCGCCCTTGCTCTTCATGTTTTTCATTGATTTTGACTTACCTGAAGACTTGGACCTAGACAATGACCTGACTCACGGGAACCGCCTTTATATGACTTCTGACTCGCTCGCAGCTGTGTGAGAGACCGTGACTCTGCTTTGGATCCTTCCCGTCCGCCTGCTGAAGTGTGAGGAGAGGCGAACTTTACTCCAAGGTGATTGAAAGGCTGCTGCAACAGGGGCTGGGACTGCGAGACCCAGGGTTCCGCGCAGGATCATCGTAGCGCACCTGGAGTCTCTTCCTGCCCCTGCTCCCCCCTGATTGCCTGACCTGCCCTTAAAACAGCTCGCGGCCCCCGCTTCGCGGGAGCCGCTCGCAGCTGTGTGAGAGACCGTGACTCTGCTTTGGATCCTTCCCGTCCGCCTGCTGAAGTGTGAGGAGAGGCGAACTTTACTCCAAGGTGATTGAAAGGCTGCTGCAACAGGGGCTGGGACTGCGAGACCCAGGGTTACGCGCAGGATCATCGTAGCGCACCTGGAGTCTCTTCCCGCCCCCTGCTCCTCCTACAAAAACGTACCACTGACGCACAGCGGGACGCGTGTGCGGGACGCCGGACGAAGCCCGGACAAAGGGCGGACAGTCTTAGACAGTCCGAGACAGGCTGAGACTGGACTGGGCACGCCACTCTGCCCCTGCTGAACCTGATCTGCATGGTTGCAGTAAGACTATTTACCCCTGATGAACAAGTTACTTGCCTTCGGTAACGATATATCTGTAAGAAACATTAGTTAGTGTTAGATTCCTTACCATAGAATATCCCCAGGCGTCAGTCTGGATCTGGAAACTTTTGCGTAGCAGTACCCCTGCGCGTCGGTAGGCGTCGTCTGCAGGCGTCCCCTGCGGCTCCGCGTCCGTCCTCGGCGTCGTGCGCCGTGATGACGTCGCTGGAGTATATAGACGCCGCCTCCGCGCGCTGACGTCAGTTCTTTGTACACAGCTTTTCCGCGCCAGAAAACGCAGAGCCATGAGAGAACCAACACTGGTGCCATTTGAAACTAGGGCCCTGAAAGGGATGTCCTTAACCCTAGGTATCAGTTCGCAGAACGAGGAGGATGGGTGGGTTCGGTAAGGAATCTAACACTAACTAATGTTTCTTACAGATATATCGTTACCGAAGGTAAGTAACTTGTTCATCTGAAAGAAACACGTTAGTGTTAGATTCCTTACCTTAGAATAGATACCCCAGCAATACCAACCCAGGTGGTGGGTCTGCGAACCAATACATTCCTACACCAGAAAGTCCTGGAGGACAGAACGGCCAAAGAAGCCATCCCTCCAGACTTGACTGTCCAGGCAGTAGTGCCTCGCAAATGTGTGCAGCGAGGCCCACGTAGCCGCCTGGCAAATGTCCTGCAAAGGGACTCCCCGGCCCAAGGCAGTAGTAGCCGCCGTGGCCCGAGTGGAATGGGCCCTCAGCCCAACAGGAGGCTCCTTCCGAGCCAAAGAGTAGCACGCCTTGATGCACAGAACGACCCACCGAGAGATGGTTCGTTTACACACCGCCCGTCCCTTCTTCGCACCCACGTAGCCAACAAACAGTTGGTCATCCACCCGGAACTGGCGTGTGCGATCCATATAAAATGAAAGCGCACTTTTTGGGTCCAGACGATGGAGCCACTCTTCATCCTTTGAGGGATGCGGAGGCGGGAAGAAGGAGGGGAGGGTGATGGACTGCCCGATGTGAAAAGCAGAAACTACTTTGGGCAGGAAAGAAGGTCTAGTCCTGAGAACCACCTTGTCAGGATGAATGGACAGGAAAGGAGGTTGGACAGAAAGAGCCTGGAGCTCACTCACTCTCCTGGCAGAGGTGATGGCAACCAGGAAAGCCGTCTTTAAAGTCAGGAGAGGGAGTGGACAAGAATGAAGGGGCTCAAAGGGAGCACACATCAAAAAGGTCAGAACCAGGTTCAAGTCCCACTGAGGCATCACAAACGGAACAGGTGGATACATGTGTGTGATGCCCTTCAAGAATCTCGTTACAATGGGGGACTTGAACAAAGAAGGCTGATCAGGAAGCCGCAGAAAGGCTGAAAGGGCCGAAAGGTAGCCCTTGATAGTGCCTAGAGCAGAGCCCTGCTGGGCAAGAGAGAGAAGAAACAGAAGAACCTCGGAAAGAGGGGCAGAAAGAGGATCCACAGCCTTTGCTGTGCACCATGCCACAAATCTGTTCCACCGACAGGCGTATACCGACTTCATGGAGGGACGCCTGGCTGCCAGAATTACATCACAGACTTCAGGAGGCAAGTCAAATGGCCTCAACTGTCGCCGCTCAATCTCCAAGCATGGAGGTGGAGACTGGACAGGTTCGGGTGGAGGACCGTCCCCTGCTGCTGCGACAGAAGGTCCTCCTGAAGGGGCAGGCGGATCGGGGGACCGACTGACATGCTGAGTAGCTCGGGATACCAGTACCTTCGAGCCCAGTCCGGAGCCACAAGGATAACTTGGGCCCGGTCGCGCCTTATCTTCTTCAGCACTCTGGGCAGAAGTGGCATAGGCGGAAAGGCGTATAACAGACCGCAACTCCACTCGTGCCGAAAGGCGTCGCCGTGCGAGTGCCTTCTTGGAAACTCCAACGCGCAGAACTGATGACATTGCACGTTCTCTTCTGTGGCGAATAGATCTAACCAAGGCTCTCCCCATTGCAGAAAGAGGCCTTGCGCCACGTCCGAGTTCAGACGCCATTCGTGATCCATCGAGCACCGACGGCTGAGTTCGTCCGCCCTGGCGTTCAGAGAACCTGCCCGGTGTTGAACCGTCAAAGTCACGACCTGACGTTCCAGCCACTGCCAGAGGCGCAGAGCCTCCTGGCAAAGGGTCCACGACCCCACTCCGCCCTGTTTGTTGCAGTACCACATGGCGGTAGTGTTGTCGGTGAACACCTGCACTACACTCCCGTTGACAAAGGGGAGGAATGCCTTCAGTGCTAGACGAATCGCCCGTAGCTCCAACAGGTTGATATGGAGCCGGGACTCCGCCGGAGACCAGATGCCTCTGATCTCTGCCTCTCCCAAGTGGCCACCCCAGCCCTGCAGAAGTGTCAAGTGGTCCCCCGACACACGGTGGTTCTGCGGTGGCATGGCTGGAGGAGTGGTCTCGAAGGGGAGGGAGTAGCCCCTTCGGACGAGTTGCAGCACCCACCTGTCCGATGTTATTGTGCGCCGGTGAGCGTGGTGATGCCGAACCCTGCCACCCACTGGCGTCACATGGGGCCGAAAGCACGGACTAGGAGGATTTGGAGGCAGATGCTGCGGGGGGAGGTGTGGCCTGACCCCGCCGTTGACCCCGACCGCCGCCACGGCGGTTTCCACGGCCGCCACCGCGTTGAAAGAATTGTTGCGGCGCGTGGCTGGCAGCACGTGTGGGGACGCCCCTTCCTTGGCCACGAAAGGAGCGAAACGAACCCGTTTGCTGGCGCTGGGTCGAGAGACCCAAGGACTTGGCCGTGACCCTGGAGTCCTTGAAGCGTTCCAGCGCGTGGTCCGCCTTGTCACCAAACAGGCGACAGCCATCGAACGGCATGTCCATCAAGGCATTCTGGACATCTGCCGAAAAGTTGGCGGATCTCAGCCAGGCGTGGCGACGAATCGCCACCGTCGTGGACATCGCTCTGCCTAGCGAGTCGGTCGTATCAAGACCACACCGTATAGAATATTTAGCTGCGTCTCGGCCCTCAGCCACAGCCTTGCCGAGTTTTGCCCTCACCTCCATGGGGCATTCTGGCAGCAGTTCCGCAACCGTATCCCACACAGAGTGGGTGTAGCGGCCCAAGAGGCAAGCGGTGTTGCAAGACCGCAGTCCCAAACTCAGGGACGAGAAGACCTTCTTGCCATACTGGTCATACCTCTTAGATTCCCGGTCGGGCGGGGCCGACGGGAATGCGGTCTGGGAGGTCGAGGCCTGGATCACCAGACTCTCGGGGGTGGGATGGGTAGACAGGAATTTGGGGTCGTCCGGACAAGGACGGTGGCGTCTGGCCACGTTCCGATCAACAGGCGAACCTGAAGCGGGCCTGGACCACGTGCCCAACCGAACGTCTGACAAGGCTTCGTTAAACGGCAGCAGCGGCTCCTGTGGGCATGACTGCGGTTTGAAGACCTCAGTGAGGATGTTAGGCCTCACGGCCGCGACGGGGAGCTCAAGGTGTAAGGCCTTGGCAGCCCTCATCAGCACCACTGAATATGCAGCCCCCGCCTCCGACGCCACGGAAGGAGGAGAGACAAAGCCAGGGTTAGGAGAGTCGTCCAGACCACTGGCATCCCCCAAATCACCTGTCCAGTCCGGGTCATACTGGCACTCACGTGACAGAGGGTCCTCAGACCCCTCCCAACCTTCCCCGTACTCTTCATCATCTCCATATTCGGAGTCAACGATGTAGACCGGCTCCTCGGGGTTCACAGGCCCCATTGGCGTCGAGCCCGGCGTCGATCGACGCCGGTCCGACTCCGCGTCCGGATTCAGGGAGGGTATGGGGACGGCGTCGGGGGTAACCCCGATGGAATCGGTGCCGGACCGGCCGGTAGGCCAGCCGGCGTCGACCCCGAAGGCCCTTGCGGCGCCGGGGTCGGTGCCGTCGGCGGCACCGGGGCCGGAGCACCCGATGGCGTCGAGCCAGGGACACCCGACCCGCTAGGGCCCTAAGACGGTAGCACTGGGCCCGAAGGCGCCGTAGGCCCCGTCGGAGAACTGAGCGCCCTCATGGCCATGAGGAACGCCTCAATCTCCTCAGGCGTCGCACCGTGCCCAGGGACCGGAGGGTATGGGGCAGGCCGCGCCGGCGACTCTCGCGGAGCCGCGGGGTTGGGGTCACCCGAACCCCCGGCCGCGTCGCGCGAGCGTCGGGGGGAGTCGGGGGTACGATGACGACGCCCCGACTTCTTGTGTTTCTTACCTGAAGAGCCCGACGAATGGTGACGACTTCCGGAACGCTCGGCGCGGCTCCGCGACCGCTCCCTCGAACGCTCCCTGGAGCTCCGGCCGGACCGGGACCGCTCCCGACGCGGGGCCGACACCCGGAGCTCAAGCAGCTTGCGGGACCGCTCCCGTCTAGCCTTGTTAGTGAGAGCCCGGCAGTCGACGCAGGCGTCCACGTCGTGGTCGGGGCCCAGGCACCGGAGACAGAGTCGGTGATGGTCCGTGACCAACATCGTGCGGTCACAACCGTCACAATTCTTGAAACCGGGCATCCTACCAGGCCCCAAAAAGAGAATAGAAAGTTAACAAACTTGGTCAAAAGACCGGAGTACTGCTCTTCGGATCTGCGCTTACTGGCGCGGATAAAAGAAGAACTGCGTCAGCGCGCGGAGGCGACGTCTATATACTCCAGCGACGTCATCACGGCGCACGACGCCGACGACGGACGCGGAGCCGCAGGGGACGCCTGCAGACGACGCCTACCGACGCGCAGGGGTACTGCTACGCAAAAGTTTCCGGATCCAAACTGACGCCTGGGGATATTCTAAGGTAAGGAATCTAACACTAACGTGTTTCTTTCAGATTATAATTTACACACTGGATATTCTTGCATTGTAATTTGTGTGCCCTCTTATATTTTCCGATTGATAAAGAGTGGGTATTAATATCAGTTTAAACAAGAATGCCAAAAAAGAATCCAGTGGCGGGGGGTAACACTATAGACAATTATATGGTACATGTAGTGTCAAAGATTAATAATGAAAGGAGACAATCCTTAGGCCTTAGTCAATCCCCTAATCTATCCCCCTTAAGTCCATCACCAGACTCACCGTGGATAGATATACCTTCTCAGGTTGAGGGAAGTGTAATCTTAGATTCTGATACACATGATAATGGTACCTCAAACCAGAGTGTTCACATAACACAAGGACAAGACACTGCTCTGGTTAATTACTCGGATTCCCAGATAGTTGATATTGAACAAGATCTAACTGTGCAGGAGAGTGGACAGAGAAATAATGATGTTGACCCCCCTGCTCAAGTCCCCGCTACTCGTGCTATCAGAAAGTGTAGAAAACCACAATTACATCGTGGTGGAGCTCACTCTGGGAGGAAGAGGGCTGCGTCACCTGTGAGAAGTAGGGAAAAAAGTAGGGGGAAAGGAGAAGATGCTGAGAAGTTAAATGTGGACGAAGAGCTACTATCTAGGATAGCAGAATTAATTGATATCAAATTTAAAGCTTTAATTAAACCAGTAGTGACTAAACTGGACAAGCTATCTGCAGATGTAAAGAAATTAGGCGCAGACCAGAAAAAGATAGTAGAAGAGGTGTTAAACATATTAGTAACAGTCACAAATTTGGCTTCACCCGTAAAAGAGGCCTTTGGACTTGGAATAGAGGGAGGCACAAATTCCAATACTACACAAGCAAATTTATTGGAACAGACCCCAAATATTGTGTCTAATCATTTATTGCCAAGAGAGGTTCAGCCCCTAAACCCTCCTGTAATACCCGTACCAAGTGTAGAAGAAGATACACTACACTTTATAGAAGATGCGGCACCATTAGTGCTGGTACTGGCAAATGCCCCCCCACTAGCAACAGATCAATCAGAATCCCCCACGGCGTTAACAAGTAAGGCCCTGCATTGGTTATCTGGTAACATGCAGTTGGCCCCTTGGGGGAAACAACAGCTAGCTGGAGACATCAAGTCCGCCAGAAGGGTTTCGTGGATAGGGCAAAACCCCCAAAAAATTAAAGGTGACTGCATAATTATAAATTTTGTAAACTCTGCTGTCTTACCAAACATCCTACCAAATATCCTGCTGCCGCAGCGCAGGAAAGGTACCATCATTCCTCTCACCCTAGAATTTTTCTGCAAAAAACTACGGAGTATGACATATCCTAAGCCAAGTCATACCCATACTAGGCCAATATGGCTAGAAACAACTAATGGCTGGGGTTTTGGTGCACCAACTAATAACTGGGGTTACAGTCTGGACAGATGGGAACGCCCAATACGGACACACCACCTAGATCATCAATACCCTAGCCACTTCAATAATCGATTCAACATCCCCATCTCCAATAGGTATGATGTTTTTTCTGATGAGGGTGGGCTGGAAGGGGTGGAATGACTACCTGACACACTTTCTAACCCTGCCCACAATGATCGCCTGCCAGAAGACGTAGGTTTAGGAAATGACACCCAAGTCCTAGAACTGCAAGGTAGTAATGTCGTAATATTGGGAGTTGCGAATCAGTTAACTGATATAACTAGTTCACATAATGACATAAACTCAGTCCTCTCCCCAGTTCATACTACGGCCTACTCTGGGATAGAACGGGTATGTTGCAGTACAGGTCTAATACCCACTAGTTCAGATGTATGTGAGAAAGTTGACACAACACAATGTGAACCTCAAAAATGCAAGGAGAGGCTATTATCGTGGAATATAGCTGGACTCCATGACAAATTGAGTGATAAAGATTGGTTGTCTTTTGTCAAAGAATACCCCATAATATGTCTCCAAGAAACTTGGGTAGTGGGGAAAAATGTACATATCGAAGGCTACCAGAGTTTTATAATTCCTGCAGTCCCATCAGCTAGTGGAAGAGCAAAAGGGGGTTTGGCAATTTTTGTTAACTTGACACTTGTATGCCATAAAGTCGAACACCATTCTGGTAACAGTAATATTCAGGTTTTAGAGCTCTAGAGGGGTAAAACAAATCTTGTATTGATCAACTTTTACAACGCAGTGAATCAGTCCGGAGATTGTAACATTGAGTCATTGCGTGAATTCCTAAGGGCTAATGTTGGTTCTTTGCCTCGCCACAAGATAATAGTGGGTGATTTTAACACACATCTATGTGGGAACCCTAGTTTGAGAACTGTTGGTCAAATGGGCTGTAATAGTATGGAAGGAATTCATTTTGATCACTCGCGGAGGGGAACAGGTTTAAATGACTTATTGAATGAAAATAACTTCTTTACAGCAATGTCGATAGTATTGGAGGAAACTGTTTTCCCAACCCCCACATTTAAAGGTCATGCAACAGGGACATACATAGATCATATTTTACTATCGGCAGACTTTGTTAATATTGTTGAGGATTTCTCGATTCAATTGAGCATTTATAGCGACCATAACCCTCTATACATTAAAATGGGTGAGAATACATTTGAAAAACGCAATTCTCGTGAGGATCGTGGCCTTATAAAATGTATCAATGGTAAGCGACGCTTAAAATGGTCAATGGTGGATTGTGAACAGTTTTATTCCTCTAATAATAATGTGTGTAACCATGAACTGTTAGTATGTACATCTCCTGTATCAGCGCCATTTCAAATCTTAGCATCTTTTAAGGAGATTGCCAAGAAGGTGGAGTCAATTTTAACGGTACCTACCAAAGGGAAAGTCAATCCAAATAGTCATCCAAAATGGTTTGACAGTGATTGTTCGAAGGCTAGTCGTGAGCTTAAAAAAGCCCTAAAAATAAAACCTAGAGCCCTAATGCTCATCAGGGATTTGCGGGCTGGGTATAAGAAGTCACTTGCCAATCGCAAGCGAGCAGTAAAAAAAAGTCTATGGGAGTCTTTGTTAGACCCTGAGACACTGAAAAACAGCTCGAAGTTCTGGGAGATTATTAATAAGCCTATATTTGACCATTCCAGTATTTCCAAAGTGGGCACTAATATCCCAGAGGAAGAATGGATTAACCACTTCAGCTCTATTTTTAAAAGCAATGAGTCGCAGGCAGAATGCAGCTTAAATGAAAGTAGAGAAAATGTATTGCTCTTCTCAATTGATGAGGTAATAAAGAGAATTGAAGGGCTATCAAACAACAAGGCCCCAGGACCTGATGGTCTTCATCCTGACCTTTTTAAATCTCGTATAGTACTTTGGGCACCGGTCCTTACAGCAGTAATTAATGCGGCTGTGTCATGTGGATGCCCAAAATCATGGGGGGTATCTACTATTGTGCCCATATTTAAGAAAGGAGACCGTAACAGCCCTCTCTGCTATAGACCAATATCATTAATAAACTCAGTGGTCAAAGTTGTGGGAGGAGTAATTTTGAATAGATTGGTCAGATGGTCAGAGGAAAACAAAATAATATCCCCAATCCAGTATGGATTTAGGCCTGGACATTCCACGATCTCTCAATGTTTAAATTTATACCTCATTATTGGAAAGTACACTAAGGCCCGACAAGGAACGATCCACATGGCGTTCATGGATCTTTCCTCGGCTTTCGATTGCGTGAGTCGGGGGAAGCTCTGGGGCGCCATGGCAAAAATGGGTGTGGACCAGAACTTAGTTAATTTGCTAGAAGATATGCATTCTGACACCAAAGCGAATGTTAGATACACACAAGATCTAAATGTGACTAAAGACTTTGGAGTGTATCGGGGTGTTCGACAAGGATGCATTCTGGCCCGTTCCTTTTTAAACTCTACATAAATGATTTGGAAGAGCACCTTTTAAGTACTAACACAGACTACCCGTACATTGGCCGAAAGGGACTGCCGGTTCTGCTATATGCGGATGACGCAGTCCTTTTATCTAGGACCGCCAATGGACTTCAAATTTTATTAGACTCCTTCTACTCTTTCATGAAATCAAGAGATTTAAGTATTAATAATTCTAAATCCTACTTAATGAAGGTTGGCCAAGGAAATAAAAAACCAAATCGCTTAAATGTAAATGGAGTACAAATCCCTGCAACACACACATTCTCTTACCTTGGGGTCCTTTTTGATAGTCAATTAAATTGGGGACCCGTGATTCAAAAAAAGAAGGGAGAGGTCATCAGGGTAAATGCGGCCATACTGGACTTTTCCAGGAAAACGGGAAATAGTCCAGTTGCCACACTGCTCCAACTTTACCAGGCCAAAAGTGTTGCTACAGCATGCTACGGTAGCGAAATATGGGGATATGCTCCTCTGGAAGCCCTAGAGATAGTCGAAAATAACTTTCTAAAACAATTACTAAGGGTTCCCAGGGGCACGGCAAATTTTTCTGTGCATGAGGAATTGGGGGTTCCCTTCGTATGTGACAAAATTGCAGTGAATCCCTTATTATGTTGGATGAATTGCTGGTTAAATGACAACATACCACTCACCCAGCTTATTTTAAGAGAAGCACTTACATGGGATAAAAGGATGAAGGTTCCCTGGTTAAAGTACTTGTATAAGTGCTTTACTGACTTAGGTCGTCCTGAACTTTTCTTATTCCCTGATTCCATTACTAAATTGGATGTTATTGCGGTCAAGAAGGCTTTTATTGATTCTAGATACCAGGATAGGGAGTCATGTGAATTAAAAAAAGATAGTGTACGAAATCATGTACTAATTAAAAGTACTTTGCTCATGGAACCGTACCTAACATGGCAAATATCTAGTTGTGACCGTTTTTTATTGACAAGGTTCAGGTTCAACCTGTTTCATTTACTGTTGGCTGTTCCTAGGGGATCTCATCGTGGGCAAGTGTTGCCGGCTTGCGGCTGCGACGATAAGTCTCCGCAAGACCTGGCACACTTTTTGTTCTTTTGTCCCTTTTATGTTATACCGAGGAAGCTATACTTAAAACCCTGCTTGAAAAAACTGAATTTTCTACAATTTCGCCCTGCACTACATTTTCTTCAGCTGCTAAGATGTGAATACACCTTGTATATATGTAGTTTTTTAAAACTGGCAATGAAATTCAGAAACAGTATGGAAGGTTAAAAATATTGATACATGAATTGCTATCTTCTTTTCCTTTTAAGGTCTCTTTTAAACATTTTGAATGTCCAATGTAGATCTGTATTTTTTATGACTCTATTTTTACTTGATTTCTCCTTTTAATGTATAACTGTGTTAATAAATGTATAATGTAAATGCTTTTATGGTTGTTAACAAGAACAACCGAATAAAGTTTATTGACTATTGACTATTGACTTCTGACTGTGTTTGGCAAGGTGGAGTTTGGTTTCACTTTCTCAGTTCATTTTGAGGGTGCATTAGGGCACACTGCTTGCACAACTTGGATATGTTTCTCGACCTCAAATACCAGTGAGGCAATGCATCTACCACATACATTTGCTTGTGACAATCTCTACAAAGTTTAAGCCCTGTAGATTTAGGGGTGGATATGTTCCCTTGCACACCGGAAGAATTTTTTTTTTTTAAAGGCCTTGTCAAAGACCAGGAAAAAAAGTTGGAGCTAGCTCTGGACCTGCATATTAAAGCACAGAAAGGAATGGATGTCAGTGCAGTGGGGTGGCATCTATATGTGGTCCCAGTTGTCACTTCCAGGGTGGAGTAGAGTGAGGTGGAGCAGCATGCAGGAGTTATGCTGAATAATCTTCTGGAACCAGCCTGGCGCCTGAAGATATTCTATAAGTGCAGATTCTGCTGTTCAAATCAGTCAGATGGGAGGGGTTGGAGTATAGAGAAAAGATAATTCCGGTTTTTGAACCATTTTTTAAATTCTTTTTATGATTCATTTTCATTGCCACAGTATTGTTCATTTTTATAGTTCAAACGAACTAGTCACTTATCTTTGTTAATGGTTTTTCTGGTGGTTACAGGATCTACCTGTGGATGCCTCACCTTCTGAATACCCCAATGCGCCAGCATTCCACAGAAACGTTTCTTGACAGCTTTCCCACATCAATAAGGGTGTCACAATGCCCATAGCTCTGCACGCATTACCGTGTGACATCATGGGACCATGAGAAGCCCCCACCGGCGTGCTGTTGGCGGTTTTCACCCATTTTGTTCTTGCCTTCGAGGTGTACTGCTGAAACTAACAATACAAAATCAATAACAGATTCTCAACTTTAAGTTATAAATATATATATTCACTGAATAGTTAGGAATTAGCATTTAAAAATCCTTAGAAATTCACTGAAAAAACCATAGGTTTTAGGGGTGTTATAGTTAGCTGGACATTCCTCAGTTATGAAATTCCTCTGTTATATTTAGTTGTACTAACTATAACTCGTGCGCCCGCAATCCACTGCTGATGATGTCACATATTACATCATTCATGACATGGTCACTGACATTACTGATGACATCACTGATAACATCTCAAATGACATCACTGATGACATCATCCAGTGAATGTGGTTTGGTTTGATATTTAAATAAGTATTATATATATAGCAATCTGCATTGAAGACTGAGTGGATGTATAAGTGTCTGGATGGAGGATTTAGTAGCACTGTGATTGACTGTCTAAGTGACTAATTTAAAGTGTCGCACTAAATATAAGGGATAGTGATTAAACTGTGTGAATATCTGTTTCACTCTATCTCTTGTTGTGTATACTACTACATAAGTTGGTCACTAGCTATGTGAAAGTCTATATTAGTTATTAATTAGTTAAGTGACTATTTGTATGGGAGAGTGAATGTGTGTGTGGTTGGTTGGGTGAGAGGTGTGTGACTATCCAACGATCTGTAAATAGTTGATTTAGTAGGTATAAGAGGTTAAGACTGCACGTGGAAACACTTGTTTGGGTGAGTGAATCTCTTCATGGGTGTGGGGATGAGTAAATATATTTCTCAATGATACATATCCGACAAAGTAGAAATATAAAAGACAGTGTATGTGACAGTTGTTGTTTATAAATAAGTATACATAAGACTCAGTAATTGTATGAGAGACTGTATCGAAAGCTGTATACTTGTAATAGTGATTTTATAACACACTAAGTATGAGCTACTATCTATATGAATAAATAAAGTGGTGTTTGTATAAGCGTGTAGCTTAGTAAATGTTAGTATGGTCAATTGTTTGCATAAGTGAGTAGGATGACTACATAAGTGAATAGGATGTGTGCTGGTGTGTAATGTTGATGTAGGTGTAGAAGTATATTTGATAATGTTCTATTGATCTTTGTTAGCATGTATGAGTGAATTTATAGGTACGTTTTTAGGTGTGTGTGTAGATGTAGGAATCACTTAGTGGGTTTTTAGAAACTTGTATTGGTGTGTCAATGGTTTCAAATATGGTACTCATTATTTTATAATGAGTGTTGAAAAGTTATACTAGTGCAGAGTTCTTCAATCTGGGGGACGCGACACCATCCCAGGGGGGGGGGGGGGGAGGCGCTCAATCCACTCCAATCTTACCTTTGTTTGGAGAACTCTGGTATGGCTGGAGGGGGGTGCGAGGGGAAAATCGATGGGGCACTACATGCCCGTTCTTTTGTCTAGGTAACTCTCCCAGGAGGGGGTTAATTCACAGAGTTGACAGCTTCAGCTGCAGTGCGAGGCAAGGAGTCTCCTCTGCTAAAAACGAAAGCAAACAAACAGACACCAGTTTTAGCAGAGGAGACCCCTTGCCTTCCACTTCAGCTGAAGCTGTCAACTCCGTGAATTAACCCCCTCCTGGGAGACTTAGCTCTTCCCAGAAAGGAGACAAAGTTTCCATAGAAGTTTTAAGGCATGGGCAAAGTGGGCTCTGGCCCAGCCTTTCAAAGGGGGTGGGAGTGAAGGGGGAGGGGGTGAAAGAGCCAGCTCTGTTCTACAGAGTCTTGCCCTCATGACCTTGAGTAATTTTTAAAGACAATGTTGTAAATAGCATTTTTCTATCATTCATATTTAATGTGCAAGAGTCTATTACAGACATTTTGCAGACAAAATGTGTTTTAAAAGGAAGCCATAGTTGCTGCCTTTTCATTTTATGCAACTAACATCCATTGACAAAGCCTATTTTCATGGATTGTTGTAGGTCTAATGTTACTGGATGCAATGTTAGAAACAGCAAAATACCAGTCGCTGCACATTATGCTCAGTACATATTTTTAGCTTCAGTGTTTTAAGACACACCCTTAATTACATCAGACAGGCCCCTTGGAGAGACCCCCAGTTTTTTCATCCCACTAAAAGCCTTGGAAACAACACCATGCCACAGTCACCTGAGGTCCTGGCACTGTGCATCATGCATGACTCATGGCTTCCAAGTTTTGATATATGTGTGGTGGTATAGTGAACCCTGCCCCCCACCCCTTGCTTTAGGAAATACAGCAGGGGCTAAGTTCTTGATGGGCCTCTTCTGTCTGCAACTCTACAGAAAAAGGCTTAGCTCATAATTAATGTGAAAAGGGAGGTGAGTGAATAAGTGAAGGAATGGGTGAATAGCTGAATGGATTAGTGAAAGTATGAATGGATGAGTGAAGGGGTGAATGGAAGGATGAGGGAAAGGATGGATAGATGAGTGAATGAGTGGAAGGATGGATGAGAGAAAGGGTAAATAAATAGATGTGTGGCTGTATGGGTGGAATGGTGGGTGGAATGGTGGATGTATGGGTTAAAGGGTGGATGGATGAGTGAAAGGATGGATAGATGAGCAAAAGGGTGGATGGATAATGAGAGAAAGGGTGGATGGATAATGAGAGAAAGGGTGGAAGGATAATGAGAGAAAGGGTGGATCGATAATGAGAGAAAGGATGGATGGATGCATGAGTGGAAGGATGGATGAGGGTAAATAGACGTATGGATGGGTAGATGGATGGGTAAAAGGGTGGATGGATCAGTGAAAGGGTGGATGGATCAGTGAAAGGGTGGATGGATCAATGAAAGGGTGGATGATGGACGAGTCAATGGGTGGATGGATGAGAGAAATGAGGGATGGATTGATGTATTGATAAGTGAAAGGGTGAATGAATGAATAGATAGATGGATGGATGAGTGAAAGGGTGGATGTACGGATGGATAAGTGAGTGAGGAGGGTAGATGGATAAAAAGATGGATAGAAGAGTGAAAGGGTGGAAGAGTGGTCAATGGATGGATTCATGAGTGGATGAGTAAATGGATGAGTGTGTGGATGGGTGAAGGATGGATAGAAGGATGGGTGGCTAAGTAAAAGGGGAATGGAGAGAGAAAGGGAGGATGGATAGATGGATGAGTGAAAACATGGATGAATGTTTGGCAGAATGGATGGGAAAATGTGTCCATGGATGAGTGAAAAGAAGAACATAAATATGGATGAGTCAAAGAATGCATACATGAGTGAAAGGGAGGGTGGGGAGCAGGAAGAAAGGATAGATGGATGAGTAAAAAGTTTAATGGGTGGAGAGATGAGTGACTGGGTGGAAGGATGAGTAAGTGAAAGGATGGCTGGATGGGTGAAAGCGTAAATGGTTGGATGGATGAGTGAATGGATGGATGGGTGGGAGAGTGGATGGATGAGTGAAAGGATAGCTTGGGTGAAAGGGTAAATGGTTGGATGGGTGGGTGGAAGAGTGGATGGATTAGTGAAAGGATGGATTGATGAAAGGATGGATTGGGTGAAAGGATAGATGGATGATGGATGGATGAGTGAAAGGGTGGATGGAGGGATTGATGAGTGAAATGATGGATGGAAGGATAGATGATGGATAGGTTTGCAAACAGTTGAAAAGGTTTGGATATGCATGGGACACAGATGGAAGGACAGAATGAATGGTGAGAGAATTAATAGATGACAGAATGTACATGATAAATGGGGAGGGTTGTGATGACTTACTTTGCTTTCTTGGTGCCATAAGAGCTGTAGTTCAGAGTGGGCGGTATTTAAATTGTCTCTCTACTCCCTTGCCTATGTGTTACTATTCTGTATTCTTTGTGTGCTCATGTGTGGGATCTATACATCATGCATATGACATTTTGTGTGACATCCAACTGCTACTTGAATGCAAAGCCCCCATAAGCAAAGTCAGGTTCCATATTTTAAGTTCCACTTAATGAAACACCCATATTGTGTTCCCTATAATAGGTTCATCACAGCAATCCTCCCTTTAGTTCACTTATGCATGCTCCTTTACATCTTACAATTTATTTATTTATTTATTAAGGAGTTTGTGAGATTGGGTTCTCAGCACTTGCGGTATTAAAGACTAAGTACCGTTCAAGGCTGGATGTGGAGCACAACCTGAGGATGGCAGTAGCAAAAATCCACCCACAGATTGATAGTCTAAATGTGGCTAAACACTGGCACACCCGGCACATTCATGTTGGTGGTGTTATTATTAATCTATGTCCTGTGTAAAAAAAAGCATCCTTGTAAAAAGAATTTGCGCATATTTTATCTTGGAAAATTATGTTTTGAGCTGTTTAATATGCCTCTGTCATTTCACCACACCCACTCACAAACCTGCAGTTTACTAAACACTCTTATTGCGTTGAACATTATTTGCCGGATATGGCCCGTAATATGAGCGTGGCAGTCGATCATGTAGTGCATCAGATTCCAGAAATTTCTGTCAGGAGGTGGGGGGGCCAAACATCTAAAAAAATTTGGCTGGGGGGGCTCAACCTAAAAAAGTTTGAAGACCTCAGTACTAGTGTATAATGAGATGCATCAGATTGTCACGTGAATGATGTCATCAGTGATGTCATTTGAGATGTCATCAGTGATGTCACTGACCGTGTCATGAATGATGTAAGATGTGAAATCATCAGCAGTGGATTGCGGGCGCGCAAGTTATAGTAAGTACAACTAACTAAAACAGAGGAATTTCAATGGTTTTGTATGAGTGAAATGTCCAGCTAACTATAACACCCCTAAAACCAATGTTTTTTTTCAGTGAATTTCTAAGGTTTTTTAAATGCTAATTCCTAACTATAACATGTCTGAAACCTATGGTTTTTTTCAGGGAATTTCAAAGGTTTTGTAAATGACAATTTTTAAGTGTATTAATTGTTATATTAATTTTTTGATACTGACTTACTACATTTTTTTAAACTATTTAATTTTAGATATTTTATTTTTTAAATTACATTATAATTGCATTATACATTACATTACAAAATATACTTTCTCAGAATGAATTACTTTAGCTTAAATACTTTGAAAATAGGCAATAGACTTTTAAGTACAGTAGTTACAGTTGTTGCAATGGGCTACACAATTTCAAACACTATGCAACATTGAGCTCAATGTGAATTTCTAGCTAAATGCAATTAGTTACTTTATAAATTACTTTTCTAACCACAGGACTAGATCCTAGATTCAGTCCTGAGACATCTCCTGTAAACAGTTGAGTAAATGCGTTTTGGTTACAGTAGCGATTTTTAAGGAATATTATTGTATTTTAAAAGTTGACACTTAGAAACATTTTCACGCAGGATCACCAATGTTGTCCTACAGGAGGAAATTCACTTAGCAGGTAAGTAGTGTTATTGTTACTTTTTCTTACTCAGTGGTGGATCCTGGATCCAGAACTGGTGCATCCCCTGTAAACAGTTGAAAGAAGGTGTTTAAGTCATACAGGCCCCCCTCCCCACAATTTACAAAGCCCCGGGGGTGGTGGTCCCGAGGCTGGGGGGTCCGTCACGGCCTCCCAATTTTACTATGCAGTGCCCCTGGAGGAGGCGGTCCCTGGGGCGTGTTGTGGGGATTGAGCCCCATCACACAGGTTTTTTTTTTAAATACAAAAATCAAGCCCTGGGGGGGTGGTGATCCCCGGGGCTTGGGGGGCCTTTGAGCCCCCCCCACATTTAATTTTGTGGCGGCGCCTGGGGCTGGGGGCTGATAGCCCCCCACATAATTTTATAAAGCCCTGGGGGGGGGTGGTGGTTCCCGAGGCTGGGGGGCCCCTCAGGGTCCCCGGTGACATAATGCATATTGCCCCCGGGACTTGGCCTCACCCAGGGGTTAATTAGCAATGAAGTGCGGGAGCCCGCGCTTCATTTATTTTTTCTGCAGCGGGATGCGTGGATCCTACTGGCATCCCGCGATTTAAAAAAAACAAAAATGTTTGGCCTTGGGGGTTCTTGTGGCACCCCCTGAGCAGGCCTGGGGGTCAAGGCGTGTCTACCCTGCCCCCTTTGCGTGTTTTGCGCATTTGTTTTCTGTTTTCTTGTGCCTCGGTTCTACCGTGGCACAAGATGGCTGCCAACACTTCCTGCTTTGAAGTTTTGACAGCCAATTAGCATAAACCTTGTGCACGGGATAATCCGCGGCCCTAGACATATATGTACTTTTAATTGTGATTTTCTCAGGAACTACTGAACGGATTTACACCATTTAAGGAAAAAGCACGAGTCTGAACTAAGGACTACCTCTCTGCCAAATTTGATGTAATTCCGTTCAGCAGTGCGGGATGTAGTCGCGATGAACGGTTCCTATGGGAAATTGTATTGGAAAAACATGTTTGGGGACCCCCTTTTTTCTCGGCCCCCGCTTGACGAATCACCCTGACACTTTTAGGATAGGAGCGGACCGGAGCTGGCCATTAGTTTTGAAAATTTCGCGAAGATTCGTCACACGGATCCAAAGTTATTCAAAATAGAATGTTGCGGATTTCCTAAGGAAAATAGGTCCTAACTATATAACTATCACAAGAACTGTGGCGTGTCATGTGATCAAGACAGACTGAATCTGTCGAAACGCGTCATGCTGGGGCACTGGCCAGGACTGACTGGATGCCAATCAAATAAAAAGAAGCACTGAGAAACCCATTTGAAATCCCTCGAGTGGTTCGTACCTTTTATCTCTGTACCGGTGCACTTGGCGCATTACAGGATTTCGTGATATATATATATATATATATATATATATATATATATTATACACACACTCACACATTTTATGAATATAGGGTCAGTGAGGAATCTGCAGGTAGATACTGTATCTCTCCGAAAAAAGTGTTACAGAAGGTAAAACTTGTTTCTCTGATGGATACATCTGCCTGTGGATTCCTCACGGAATAGAATCCCCAAGCAGTCCTGCATTCCGAGGTGGGTGCCTGTCTGCCTATACCAAAAAACAGAACAAGCAAAGTGACCGTCCCTTCTCACTTCTGAGTCTAAACAATAGTGCTTCGCTAAAGTGTGGAGGAAGGCCCAAGTTGCCGCTTTACAGGTGTCAACTCCAGGGACACCTCCAGCAAAAGCAGATGAAGATTTAGCTCTAGTGAAATGAGCTCCAACACCTCCAGAGGTTCTTTGTGAGTCATAGTGTAGCAGATGCTAATACAAAGGATGACTCATCGTGACAAAGTTCTTTTATGCACTGCTTTTCCTTTCATCTTGCCCACCTATCCTCTAAACAGCTGACCGTCCAGCCAGAGATCATGAGTACTGTCCACATAAAATCTTACAGTTCTTTAAGAGTCCAATCGATAAAGCCTTTCCTCCTATTTTAGATGGATGTGGAGGATAGAAAGTAGGAAGGTTTATGGACTGGCTCAAATGGAAGGGAGTGAATACATTTTGACAGGACAGCAGCCCTGGTTCTCAATACCAACTTATAAGGGTAAAAGTTGTGAAGGGAGGCTTAACACTTAGGGGCTGCAACTCACTAACTCATCTTAAAGACATTATAGCAACTAGAACTTTTTTAAAAAAAGTGACCAATCTTAAATGATAACTATGTAAAGGTTCAAATGGAAAACACATACGATAAGTAAGTACTAAATAAGGATCCCACTAAGGCATAATAAATGGAGTGGGAGGGTATTTGTTTGAAAGTCCCTTAATAACCCTTAATACTATAGGGGACTTAAACAGATAAGGTTGATTGGGTAAACAAAGAAATGTCGAAAGGGCAGGCAAATATCCCTTAACTGTTGCAACTGAACAGCCTTGCTACGCCATAGAAAGAGCAAAACATAAATTATTCTACAAATGGGCCTTTAAAGGGTCCATTGAATTCTCACTACTCTACTTTACAAACTTAGACATAAACTGATTTGGTTGAGTGTATTCTGGCCAATAAAATAACATCCATCACATTAGGGGGAGAGAAAAATAACTCGGGTTCTAGAGGTGGCAGGGTAGAACCTGCCCCATCGACTGCGAGAGGAGGTCTACCCTGTGAGGGAGCGCAGGACACAGTAAGAGGTGATGGTCTGTGTCCCATACCCTTCGCGGCCAATCCAGGGCTGTTAATATGACTTGGGCCTAGTCGAGGCGAATCTTCCTCAGTAACTTGAGGATTCAAGGGTATGGGGGAAACGGGTAAAACAGCTGAGAGTTCCAATCCAGGCAGCAGAATAATGGGCAGTGCGTGTTCTATTGAGTGGTAAAAAAGGTCTATCTGAGGGGTCCCCATAGCCTGAAAATGTGAAGAAACACTTCCGGGTGGAGAAGGCACTCTTGATTGGCTGAATAATGCTGACTGAGACTGTCAGTATGCACGTTTAGAACTCCGGTTAAGTAATTAGCTATGATACAAATATCATGATCCTAAGCCCAGGATCAGTCATAGAGCTTCTCTGCAGAGATGATATGACCCTACTCCTCCCCGTTTATATACAACATTGTGGTAGTATTGTCAGTTAAAACCTGCACTGACTGACTACAAATCGAAGGGAGGAAGGCCTTGAGAGACAGACGTATCACCTGCAATTCCATCAGATTGATATGATACAATTGTTCTTCTATAGACCAAAGTCCTTTGATCTGCAAATCCCTCAGATGAGTTCCACACCGTAGAGTGCAGGCATCCGTTATCACTGTGGCCACCGAAGGAGGGTTGTTAAACAACTTTGCTTGAGACAGATTGTGGGACACACCTCACCATTGAAGATCCTCTGCAGTGTCTCTGGAGATCTTAACCTATTCTTTGAAATCTCTGTTGTGTTGAATCCACTGCAGCGCTCTCATGTGCCAGCATGCATGGGTTACCAATGGAATGCAGGAGGCTATCAGACCTAGCAGGCACAAGACATTCAAGACTGGAACCATAGCTCCGTTCTGGAACATTGGAATCATAGTACTTTTTTTTTTTATTTCTTTATTGAATTTTTCAACATTTAATGCAAGCAGGGGATAGCTCATAAATAACACAGAATTCATGAAATCAATAAAAGAGAGTCAAATCCAGAACCCACAAAATAAAATCAGAAAAGTAATTGTCCAATAAACAAACATTACACATTGACATTTGTAATATTAGCACAGAACGGAGAACAGAAACATTACACACATGAGAGTATTAGAGTTCCCCTGGAACCTAGATAGAATCAATTCAGGGTCCCCTGAATCCACTGCTCTAAAGGCACCCAGAGTTCTTTTTTTCCCGACCCTTAGTCCTATAAATGGCCGTTTCCATATTATAGGTGGCTAACAGACAAGCTCTCCAGGTAAGAAAGGAAAGGGGATCTGGATTGATCCATTCTTGGGTGATACATGCCCGCAATATTGCCATGGAAATGAATAGAAAGTTTCTCTGCCCTTCAGGGAGTTCAAGAGAGGATACCCCAATTAGTACTAATTCCCCTGTCATAGTACTAATGTCCAGAATTCTCTTAGGAGGAGGATTGGCTTGATTCATTGTAGTGTGCTGAAAGGGCTCTACGTGGGATTTGGGCATGTTGATGGAAAAGCCCAGGTTGAACAACAACTGAGTTGTCAAATGCAAGTGACGCAACACCAACTCTGCAGACTTGGCTTTGATCAGCCAATCAACCAGATAAGGGAATACAGGTACTCCCCACCTTCTGGGATGTGCTGTGATCAATGCCATCACCTTTGTGAAGACTCGAGGTGCTGAAGTAACAACAGAAGAACCGCAAACTGGGAATGTTGAGACCCCACTGTAAAGCGTAGATACTTCCTGTGCGATTACGGAATAGGGATGTGAAAATACACATCCTGCAAATTGATCAAGACCATCTAGTCTTCCTACTCCAGTGCAAGAAGCACCTGTGCTAGGATCAGCATTTAGAGCTTTTCCTGCTTGAGGAACCAATTCAAGGTCTAGGTTCGGACACAACCAACCTTCTTTTTTGGGAACCCGGAAATGCAAGGAATAGCATCCCTGACCCTGTGCTTGCTCTGGAACCAACTCCGCTGTACTCTTTTAAAGCAAAGATTGGGCCTCCCACTAGAGAAGCAGAAGGTGGTCTTCAGAGAAAAAAACTTGTTGGGTGCAAATTCCTGGAAAGGTAGGGCGTACTCCTTTTCTACACTATTTAACATCCACTGTTGTAGAAACCGGGACTCTTGTCCTCCCACGGGTAAAGCATGCTCTAAGATGGGGAAACTAGGTCTTCTTTTCTGTGACATTTGCAGAGGAAGAGGGAGATGGCTGATGTGAGACTCCTTGAGATGGGACTGGACAGTTGCTGCTGCAGGTATTGCTGCCTTCCACAAAAGGAGAAGTTCCTGCCAAACCCACAGAACCTCAAAGTTGCCTGTAATCCCTGGGCTGTAATTGAAGGCCCAAAAAAGGATAACTTGCTTACTTGTAATCCTAGCTCTTTTCCAGGGGAATCTTCATCACAGTCGTAAGCATTGAATAGTCCCGCTCACGTACAGGGACCCGTTAGCACATATTAAATATATATTTATATATATGAGTGTGTAAAAGAATTAATGTATGTAGCACATTTAGAAACACATGCACACACATATATATATATATATATATATATATATATTACCTACTGGCGGTCGCCAGTAGGTAGTTATAGTTAGGATCTACTTTCCATAGGAAATCCGCAACATTCTATTGGGAATAACTTTGGCGCCAGTGGACGAATCTTCGCAAATTTCTCCAAGAAAATGGCCCGCTCTGCTCCGCTCCTTCCTTGAAAGTTTGGGGGGGATTCGTCAAGCGGGGGCCGAGATAAAAGGGGGGTCCCAAAACGTGTTTTCCCAATGTTAATTTCCATAGGGCGGTCAAACTCACTTTTAGCCCGAACGGCTGAATGGATTTGCACCAAACTTGGCAAAATTGTAGGGAGTGGTAGCCTGATGTGCCTTTGCTATGTCTCAAGATATGTGTTCCAGTGGTTTTTGAGTAATTTAGGTGCAAAAAAATATATATATCTATGGCAGCGCCCCGGTACGCGCTCCGGGGAACGCTCCGGGCGCGCCACGCGACTTGCGCACAGAAAGCTGATTGGCTCTCGGGTGTCTGTAAACATTCGAAACAGTCCGGAGCGGGCGCCATCTTGTGTCTTGGTAAAATCGAGACATAAGAGGTGGAAAAATCAAAGGGGGAAATGACCATAAGGGGGCAGGGATAGACCCCCCCTGACCCTCTAGGTTTGATGTGGGGGCCATAAAAGGGCCCAGCGAGGCAAAAAAAAATTTTTTTTTTTGATTTTCGCGGGGGGAGCGCCCGGTACACGCACCGGGGAGCGTCCCATGGGGAAAAAAAGAATAATAGAGTTTTTTACAAATGTAGCCTTTTTTTAGAAATTGGAGGTAGTTCTAAAAAGAACTATTTTTTTTCTTCTTTTTGTTGTTTTATTTTTTTTATTGTTTTTTGAACATTTTAAACTTTTTTGGGGTTTTCTGAACAGTTTTATATTTTTTTTGTATTTTTCATGGGGAGAAACGAAAAAATAGGGAATTGAAAATGGCTCAACTGGAGCAAAAAAAAAAAAAAAGAAATAATTAGGGTTTATTGGGGCATTTGTGGTTGTCCCCAGCAAGGACGATGAGCTTTACGCTCTGTTCTCCGTAGGAGATGGTCTTCCCACAATATTTACAGATAATTCGGAAATCTGCAAATCGTGGCTGAATGCAAGGCATCGTCTCACTTTCCTCTGGTGCAGACGGAGTGGGTTGCTTTCTTTTTGAGGTGGTGCTTGTGGATTGGGGAGGGTTACTGGCCAGTTCCCTAATCTCTGCAGCAGAATAGTTTATTGGATGCTTGCGCTGCATGTGGCGAATCATCGTGTTGTTTCCAAATGAATATTTTTTATTAGGGTTCCCCTAGAAAGTTCTATGCCACAGATTAGGCAAGTCACCTTGGCTGCATTTACTTTTTTCTTCCCCTCTGGGATCGAAAAATACTCCCATATAATGTGTGGTCTTGGCTGGTATGGGGTATTTTGTTCTTCAAGCCATCTTCTCCTCCCCTCTTCCTCCTCCTCTTCCTCTTCCTCCTCTTGTTGACCACCAATGATATCTTGTGGTGGTCCTCTTGGTGGTTGTGGTGGTGGTGGTGGTGGTGGTGGTGCAGATGCACCAGCTGCTGCTGCTGCTACTGAAGCCATTATAAAGATCAAAAAGGTACAGAGTGGTGCAAACAGGTCTTCCTAAGTCAAAGGACAAAGTCAGAATAAGGAAAAAAGGTGGGGTCTTTCATCCTTTTGGAAAAAATATTATTGAACCAATGAAAAGTGTTATTTTCAGGTCACATGACCAGGGGCTTCATCATTATGAAACCAAAACTGTTATGAACCAATGAAAAGTGTTATTTTCAGGTCACATGACCCGACGCGCTTACGCTACGCGCCCCGGGGCGCGTCGCGTAAGCGCGTGGGACGCCTACGTTGCGCAATTGTATTCGCTCGAGTGCTTCCGGGTGCGTTTACAACGTGCGTATCACGCGGTCGCGGCTACGCGATACGTCACGATCATGTTTTCGTTCGTGATATTGGCGCTTACGGGACGTTCCCCGGTGCGCGCCCCGGGGCGCTTCATAAAACTACGCTTTCCGGGGCGCTCACCGGGGCGCGCACCGGGAGCGCTCCAAGGCAAAAAATAAATAAATAAAAAAACAATATAAAAAAACAAATTGGCAAAATTGTAGGGACTGGTAGCCCGATGTCCCTTTGCTATGTCTCAAGATATATGCTCAAGTGGTTTTTACGAAAATTAACTTTGAAAAAATATATATTGGGCTACATTGGGCTATATATATGTTAGAGCCCAAATGTAGCCCAAAGATGGCCACCAGAGACAAAAAAAAACAAATGTAGTCCAAATATCAGCCAGATGTAGCCCAAATATAGCCCAATGACAGAATGTCCCAGAGTGTTCTAAAGAACAACTAGAGCGCTAACAGTCTTACTTATAAACTGAGACTTATAGATGGAATTAGCATTTAAAAAACCTTTGAAATTCACTGAAAAAAACATAGGTTTCACACCAGTTATAGTTAGGAATTAGCATTTAAAAAACATTAAATTCACTGAAAAAAACATAGGTTTCACACCAGTTATAGTTAGCTGGAAATTTTACTGACATAAAACCATTCCCACGTTATAGTTAGTTGGACTCACTATAACTTGCGCGTGCAATGCACTGCTGATGACTTCACATATTACATCACTCATGACATGGTCAGTGACATCACTCATCACTATAACTGGTGTGAAACCTATGGCTTTTTCAGTGAATATATATATATATATATATATATATATATATATATATATATATATATATATATATATATATAACACGATCTTCAAACCTCCACACGCAGGCGGCGAAAGAAGAGGCAGACCCCACGTTATCCGGGCAAGATGTTATTTATTTAAATGCCTTTCAAAAATGCAACGTTTCGAGTACTGGCGTACCCTTGTTCACACACCACATTGAGTTCGGAGATTTCTTTTATCTGTGCAGTTCTGACCCAACCTTTAGAGCCACACCTACCACACGTGGGTCACATGGTTCCAACTACGGCTAGGTTAAAGCAATTTAAAGCCACAGTACACATATTTGCTATGTCTTTGATGTTGACTTGAAACAACTTTAAAAAAACATCTTGTCAATAAATGCCTAATACAGATCTTGTCGAAATCACTGACAATACATGTATATTGCTGTACGAATACGTTAAAATGTGAATGTCTCATAACTGCATGAATGCAATAAATATACTGTAGATTGCAAGATAGCTAAAGTGATATGCATGAATGCATGATTCAACTCTCAATCAATTGACAAAACAGAGCTAGACCATTCATATATATATATATATATATATATACATATATATACACACACAACACACAACAATAAATGTGGTGACCGTGCCTCCCCAAACTAATTTATATGTGCTGGGTTTGCGTAGTCTTTCCACGCTGGGTACAGTGTATCCGCCAATGGTAGTGAGGTAACACTTTTTTTAAAATACTGAATTCAAACACCTGTGTCATCAGCATTTGAAAAAGGCACTGAAGCCGAAACACGTCATGCTGGTCTAATAAAGTGAAGTCTTTCAAACCCGCTATGTGCTCTGGTTCATGAAGGGAGAAATCCTTTGAGATATATATTACCTACTGGCGGTCGCCAGTAGTTGGTAGTTATAGTTAATACCAAAGTTTCCATTGGAATAGGGTTTTTTTGTTTTGCCAATAACTATGACGCCACCTGATGAATCTTCACAAAATGTACATTAAAAGTCCCCTTTTTAATTCAGCTGCCATGTTGAAAGTTTTGGGGTGATCTGTCAAGCGGGGGCAAGAAAAAAGGGGGTCCCAAAACGTGTTTTCCCCATGTTAAATCTACGGGGAGTTTAAAATTTTTGAACACTAAAGATTGAACCGCTGAAAGGAGTTACACCAAATTTGGCAGAAAGCTAGATGTTGGTACAGAAAGTGTGCTTTTTGTGTTTTGGTCTAAATCTGTTCAGTAGTTTCAGAGACATTTAAGTTAAAAAATATATAGATATCTGGTAGCCCAAAAACCTACTAAAATGCTACTGAAATTTGATTGGCTGCCAACACTTCAAAAAGGAAGTGTTGGCTTCCATCTTGGGACTAATATACATGATAGCACCCATTGAAATGCATTGTATGGAATGGCAGGTTTTGAGGGTCACAAAAAAGAGAACATATAAACAGTGATAACAGATTTTAGTTACAAAATATATAATTTGTTGATGGTACTATACTAGTTTTAAGAATAGTGGTGTGTTCTAAGGTGATTTTACATTTTGAAAAAGCCTTCTGCTGGGATGTCATGAATCATGTTTGAAAGAAAACCGTTTTCTCATGATTTTCCTAAAGAGGTAATGGAAGGTGCTCCAGAAGCTAATATGTTAGGCATATTTTCTGTAAATTCACACTATCTTTACTCAGCCGCTCGTGATTCCAGCGCTGCCTGTGAGGCATTTGGGTGTGTGCCAGCAGCGGGGGGCCTCCTACCCTCCACCTATTGAGGAGCAACAACCAGGAAGGAAAGGCGAGGACTCCAGGGTCCAGGAGCCTCGAGGACAGCCACACCTGGGTTGGAGCTGTCGGTCCCGCCTCCGCTCACCTGAAAACTTCTTGCGGCATGATTCCAGCGCTGCCAGTGAGGCATTTGGGTGTGTGCCAGCAGCGGTGGGACTCCCTACCCTCCACCTATTGAGGAGCAACAACCGGGAAGGAAAGGCGAGGACTCCAGGGTCCAGTAGCCTCGAGGACAGCCACACCTGGGTTGGAGCTGTCGGTCCCGCCTCCGCTCGCTATTTAATTAGTCATAGTCCCCGCTAAGCGGGACGCGGGCAGGCGCCGGGCGAAGCCCGGGCAAAGGGCGGGCCGTCTGTGGCCGGTAGAGGCTGGGTTGGGCCCTGTCCCCTACCAACTGCAGACTGAGAACAGACTGGAGAACATTTCCCGCCTACTTTCTTGGTTTGTACAAGGAGGAAATTTGCCTATTGCGTTAAGGGGCCATTCCGTGACTTTGCACTGGGACTATTGATATTTGGGAGTGGCAGTGGGTGGTTGCGATTGTTTGATCCATATTGTGGGCAGTGTTTTGGTACCCTTGTCTGTTCTTGTTTACCCACCTGCTAGTAATAGAGATAAGATGTTATTCCTATAAATGCACGCGACTCTAATAAATGTATGTTCTAGCTCTGCCGTTGTTCATAGATGGCTGCTATGTGCCAGGCAACTTGTTATCAGATTTGTGCCATGCATTTCTGTATTTTTCAGGAGACAACAACCTAAATTCATCTAATGTGTATGGGATATCGGTAATTTATTCAACTAGAATAAAAATGTATAGGATAAGCCATTATTTTTATAAATTTATCTGCACTCTGCTGATGTTTAAAAGATGTATGTTAATCGTTAGTGTATTTCGAATCAAAGTATATTATTACATCTGTGAATACAATTGTCATTTAATCTTGCCGCTACAGCATGATTATGAACTAACACATATATAGATGGCCATGCATGATCATATAGGTGCATTAGAAAATTGTTGTTAAGAAATATAATATGCGTCGTGTTGTTATCTAGGAATGTGACATAAGAGATGTAGCATTGTGTATAAAATACTTATCTAAGGTCGTTATAATTTAGGTGCCTTGACTTAAACAAATATCACGAATGGTGATTTATTTATAAATTGCCGTGTAAAAGAAGCTAGACGTTTTTAGTCCGTCTTTGAATATTTCCTGTTTACTTAGACGACTGATCCGGAAGCATTTACTTAAACCGGAAGTCCTTTACATCGACGCGCGTTTTTACAATATAAAAACCGCAGTCCTAAATGCGTCCGATAATAGCGGAGGATTTACCACGCAGTACCCCACGTTACGGTGCAAGTTGGCCTACTAGCAGGTATGTGAAATCTGATGGGATAGCTGGTTTTCAGGTTGGAGACGTTATTACTTTGGTAACTAATCCGGTGTCTCCTTTGGCATCCCCTAGACTGTGGGCGGTCTGACTAGGAACGAGGATAATACCATCTCGTCGTTCGCTGATATATGAGACGTGATTGCGATGTCTCGATAGAGTTGTTACAGTATATTTTTATACGCACATCACTACGATTTTTAAAGTAACTTATTCTTTACGCTAATGAATGGCTTTTGTCACCGGTTGTAAAGAATAGGTTTATTTTTGCACAGCGGCGATCTTTAGTTGCAGACCTCTCTCTGCTCTATACATAGCAGGGGCATGGTGGTTGGGCCTTTGCGGAATTATAAATGTTTCCTAATATTCAGAAACCAGCCCCATTTGTATACCGCGCTACCTTATAGGACTATCCCTAATCGAGATAGTTGTCATTTTGTGACCTCTATATGTGTAATCTGACTGTCTCTTTTTCTCATCAGCTCTCAAGCTCAAGAGCTTTGGGATAGTGTTTAAAACAGGTCTCATTGCAGACCTTTAATATATGTGCATCCCAATTAAATGCCTCTTGAGAAAGTTATTTACTAATATCGTATGCTATAGCTTGATCTCAAGCCTGCATTAGATATTAGAGATAGCTAGTACAGTGCATTTAAACAACGTGCATATTACTAATCATCCGTCAACCTTTATAGACACATCTTGGAGGTGGCTGATTGATAGAAGCGGTTGACTGTAAGCAACATTCGCTTGATAACCATCAAGGTAACCTTTTTTCTAAAAATTGATGTATACAAAAACCTTTTTGCACCTATATCGGTAGACTTTATGCACCCTATGTTACCGATTGCCTCTAGATCTAAGTAACATTGGTCCAAATAGGCACAGGAATTTGAGAGGAGTCACCCACTCATTTATCAATAAATGTTTAAAGTTCTCCGTGACCTGTGTCTACACATGCTCTTGGTGACACTTTGAAGGTATATTGTAAAACCTGACTACTCAAATTTATGTAATGTAAACCTACAGATGTATGTAGTGAGTGTTGAGTGTTATGTGGTTCTTGAGGAGCAGTACTGTGTAACATGGTGTTATGTTGAACTTAGACAGTCATATGTTGTATATCTTATTTTGTGTATTTTTATTTGCAGATATTGTGTTTAAGTGGGATATTATTACTTTATTCCTGAGGAAGGTTTTTGGCTTTGAACATTTATTTGCCATAACCGAAACGCGTCAATGCTCTTTATGGTGGAGAAGCACTAAGTAATAGAGATAAGGAACTCCTATAATTGTGGAATTGAATATATACCTTGGAGTAATCTCATCAAGTCATTGAAACTGGTGTTTTTCTTCTCCCCTTTTTAATTGGAATTATTTTCCTTATGTACTGTCCCATTTTTTATGTAATGAAATTATGAATTGTCACAATGTGCTGCTGTTTTAAAACTGTTTTTAATTTACCTGAATAAAATGTACAAGGTCTTTATATGACTGATCCATGTTTATCATTTACTGCTCCCTATTGTGTTAAAGTGGGTGTATTTTTCGTATGTTTGGTGTAAAACTGTGGTTTATTCTTAAGTTCACCCAAAGGGGAAAACTTTATTGACAGTTTTGATCCATATTGTGGGCAGTGTTTTGGTACCCTTGTCTGTTCTTGCTTACCCACCTGCTAGTAATAGAGATATACTGCCCTAATAGCCTGTAATAGTAATGTCTAGCGTGGTCCTAACAAGGTCTTCTTAGCATACTAAGCGCACCCCTCCCAGATCCCTCCCAAAGTAGTAAACCTAATGGAATCCCACCCCCCACTCAGAATAAACCAACTGCAATAGACAGAATGTTGCGCAAAGCGCTAGGGGATGTAGCAAATGAGATCGAGCGAACGGAGAGACGCTTCTCACTAACCCCCCAGATCGATTTAACAACCCAGCAACAGGATGGGGACACAGAAGCTCCAGCATCCCCACTACACGCTTCACTAGACCCCGGGATATTTGACATCCCCTGCGGCCAAGGGGGGGGGACATCATTTGCACAGGAGACACTGATAAGGGGGGAAATGCCACAAACGGGCAAGACAAGGAAAAATAGTGGCAAAAAAACTAGGCGAAAGAGGGCTACACCAAATGAGGCCCCGTTTGACAACTCTCTCATAGAGGCAAGTACTTATGGAGGGGGCGAACTAGACACACAAGTGTCCCCAAAGTGGGTAGCCCAAATCATATCTGATTTACAGAACCACCTAGAGCAACTTATTGCCAGCCAAACTAAATTAATTCTTAGTAGGCTGGATAAGGTTGTTACCTTGGTGAAAACAAAGGGGCCGGTTGGTGGCCCCAATCCCCTCCCCTCATGTAACCCCTCAGTGGGGGAGTCAATTAGCATAAGTTCAGACACGCCACCAACAACCCTCCCCCCAAAAAGAACAAAGTACCACGGTCAAACGCCCCAGCCCCCCTCAAGTACACAAACATCAGGCCCGAACCTCAGGTCATCCCACCATCATTGGGGAAGTTACCAGGGGAGCACCAAAAGACACCCATCAAGTTATGGTCCATAGGCAATCTTCACCCCCACCTGTGACCCGGTGTCAACCTGAAAGACCCATCACCAGGGCACCCTGCAGCATGCCAGTAACCCTTAATTTAGCACCTGACGCAGCCCCTTACAGGAGTACCGGAGTTGAGACCAGATCAGTTAGAGCCCTATTGGGAGCTCAAAAATAAAACCATGTTCTGGTTAAATAAGTGCAGGCCCTTAGCAGGCAATGTACAGGGGGAAATCCTAATGGTACGTAGGGTGAATTGGGTGGGAAGTAGGCACAAGGACCACATCGGGGATTGTGTGGTGGTAAATTTTCGGAACCAGCAGGTTGTTGACCAGATATTAAGGTGGGGTCCAACTACAGACTCAAGCAACATTAGATCTTTGCCCTTGAGCTTTTTCTACCCCAGGGGGATTTACAATGGGGGGTGGGCCCTGGACGGTCAAAGCTGTAGGGAGTGGAAACTGGTTGGGCATAGTCGTAGATTCCAACACGTTGCCCTGAGGAACCAAAGGAGCGATAGATCTCCAGAACAGATTTGATCCCTTGATGTCCCTGGAAGAACTGGACTGACTAAGGACAGATACAATCCCCCAGTTGAGACATGACAGGGATAAGAGCCCCAAACAAGTCAAGGCACTACTTACTCTCTCAGCCCGGTGCGAGGCATCGCAAAGAGAGGCTGAACTACGGCCAATAACAATAGAGGGCCCACAAGCCAGGCCTGTAGTAGAAACAGAAATAAAGGCCCCGGGTAGTACCGCAATATGTACCCAACTCTTAGAATCATATAGCCCAGCCGACCTGAAGGAAATCCCGGTCAATGATAGGAATGTAAGCAATAATCTCACCACACCCCGTGTAAGGAGGCCTGATAGGCAGGATGGGCTAAAACTGATATCCTGGAATATAGCAGGACTCGCAGCAAAATTTGAGGAGCAGGAATGGAGGCAATACATTACCGGGTTTCATGTTATATGTCTCCAGGAGACCTGGGCGATTGACTATAACCCTTTCTTTTTGGAGGGGTTTAAGTGTTTTTCAGTGCCTGCCCAAAAGTCAGCATAAGGGAGAGCCATGGGAGGGTTGATCATATATGTGGATCTCCATATAAAAGGGGTGTGGTCCACCCTCAATTGGCCATCACACAATATGCAAGCCTTGAGCTTCCACTCAAAAGGTTTAAATAGCACCTTGATTAATTGGTATAACGCGGTGGGAGTCAATGGGAAGGGTAATACAATTAAGGTATTAGACACTCGCCTAAATGCCCAGTGGCGGTAGGGAAGACAGCAGTAGCACCGTCCCTAGTCCTAGTAGGCGATTTTAATTGTCACCTGTGTCCGAACCTAAGACCTCTTAACAAGGAATGGTCCCGCTGTACAGTGGAGAAAGGGCCGCACTTCCTACATTCACCTGAAGGGATAGACCTAGACAGGGTGCTGAAAGGTCACAATCTGGTCCACACCTTGGATCTTGTAGAATTGGGTAGTGGTGGGGAGATTAATCCCACCTTTAAGGGTAGAGGCTGTCGCTCCTATATTGATTATATTATGGTCTCTAGTATATTTAAAGCATGGGTCAAAGGGGCAGAAATAGAATGGAGCATATATAGTCATCACAATCCCCTTGTGTTAGACCTAAGAGGCCCGACCATTAAAAACGCAAGCCAAGGGGTTGGTTCTGTAGAGAACGTAACAGACCAGGGGAGGAGACTTAGATGGTCCAAAATAGATGGGGACACCTTTCATAAATCTCTAATAACAACAGGGGCAGACGCATTTAATGTTTGCCTCGACCCCTCTATAGAGGGGGCTGCTGTTGTAAACACATATGAGGAGATGGCGCACCTCATCGAAGGACTATTAAAGACCACCAAGAACGGGAGATTAAACACCACCCCCAGGTGGTTTGATAAAGACTGTTCACAGGCACACAAAGAGCTGAAAGCTAGCTTAAAATCTCTACCTAGGGATAAGTTATACATCGCCCAATGCAGGCTGGCATATAAAAAGGAACAAAAAACGGAAATCTAGCCTTCAAATGCAAGCTTGGGGGGACCTAAGGGAGACTGCGGATAGAAGGGACTTGACAGAGTTCTGGAAAATTATAAACAAACCTTGTTTCCAGGACTCAAATGCCCCACAGATTTCTAGCACTATTTTGCCAGAACAATGGCATTCCCATTTTAAAAACTTATATAATCATACTGGCGAAACTAATAATGATGATGGGCAAGGGCCAAGATGGGTTGCAAGGATAGAGATCACCCTGGCAGAAGTAGAAGGGGCCATGTTAGGCCTGTCCAAAAATAAAGCGCCAGGCCCAGATGGCATACCTCCCGATCTCTACCTTAGCAAGGTGGAGATGTGGGCCCCCATTGTAATGAGGGTCTTAAATGCGGCAGTGGAAGCCTGTCTACCGCGCTCCTGTCCTCTGCAATTATAGTCCCGATTTATAAAAAAGGGATTAGGGACGAACCCCAATGCTATCGCCCGATATCTCTGATTGATGTCACGGTGAAGGTGTTGGGTCATGTTGTCCTTAATCGCCTTACAGAATGGGCGGACACGCACCAGATAATCATTGACACCCAATATAGATTCAGGGAGGCAAGGTCAACTACGGACCAATACCTGAACCTTTACTTGCTGGTTGCTAAGTACACTATAGCCAGTAAGGGGGCGGTTTACTTAGGGTTCATGGATCTCTCTGCTGCGTTCGATCACGTGAACAGAGAGAAGCTATGGGCTCTGATGATAGGACTAGGGATGGACCTGGATTTAGTTAACATTCTTAAAGCCTTGCATTGGAACACTACTGATTCTGTTCGCTTTAACCCAGACGGAGGAAGGACACCACCATTCCCTTGCAAAAGTGGGGTGCGGCAGGGCTGCATTTTAGCTCCTTTTTTGTTTTCCCTTTATATTAATAATCTAGACAGCGAACTAAGTAAACTAGGAGTAGACTCTCCTCAAGTAGGTAGCCGCCCGGTCCCTGTCCTGCTTTACGCGGACTATGCGGTTCCGTTAGCTCGGTCCCCCAGGGGGCTTCAGAGGCTGATTGACAGGTTTGTCAGCTTCATGAACACACTTGACCTATCCGCAAATTTGGACAAGTCCTATGTCATGCTGGCGGGGGCCAGACAAGACAAGAAGTTTTCCTACAAGATAGGCACCCACAAAATAGGACAGGTTCAGTCCTTTTCTTATTTAGGCCTATTATTTGATGGGTTGTTAAAGTTTAGACTTTTGGTGGAAAAACACTGTTCAAAACTGGTGGCTTCTACCGGGGCAATAATGAATTACGGTCGTAGGCTGGGCAGGTGGTCTCCTGAACAAGTCATGAATTTGTATAGATCAAGTTGTCTAAAGTTGCCTACGGGGCAGAGGTTTGAGGCTTCGTAAATATTCAACAGGTACAGGCAGAGGAAAATAAATTCTTCAGAAGGATACTTAAAACCCCACATAGTATCTCTGCCTATATCACACATGAAAAACTAGGAGAAGCCTATATTGAAGATCAAATCAAGGTCAGGCCGCTTTTGGCCTGGGTGAAGATCCGGACTAACCCGGAGGCAGACCTAAGCAGACAAATCAGAACAGATTGCCTGAAAAGAGACAAAGGGAGTTCCATCCCCTGGTAAAAATATGTAAAGGGCACACTCAAAGGCATTGGCTGTAAGAATCTTTTTATTTACCCTGAAGCCATTACCACCCAAGATAAACTGAGAGTTAAGAAATTGTTTGGGGAACGGACAACTGCAAGCAGGGCGGCCATTGAAGTACGTAAACCCACAGTTGCTGCTTATACATTACTGAAAAATGAGAGTGGTATGGAACCCTATCTTTCACTGACCCACAACGCTCAGACAGATTTTTTATGACCCGTTTTAGGTTCAACCTTTTACATCATCTACTGGCTGACCCCCCAGGTTTTACTTCACCGGTTGAGCAGAAGGGTACCTGCGGCTGCGACAATAGGTTTCCGCAGGATATCCTTCATTTTGTTTTATTGTGTTCATTTTATACACTACCTAGGCGCAAGTTTCTGGTCGGAATCTTGAAATGAGCAAAATGTAAACACGCAAAGGTCGCTTTATTGTTCCTGCAAAAGGCTAATGATGCTTACACTCTGTTCTGTATTATGAATTTTATCAAGATGGCGGTCAGGATAAGGAACTCGAGAGGGAGGAGCTGACTGTATTGCCCGTTAACTGAGTGACCCTGTGCAAATGAAATGTAATGAATTGAATTGTATTGTAACCCTTTTTATGCACTTTTATGGTATTTTTTAAATGCCGAATAAAGAAATATTTGGTATTTGATTTACTCAGCCATACAAAAATGCAGTCGGACATTCTCAGTAAATCATGCACTTCCAACAGGAGCAGCCTGTCCATTGATTCTCTTGTGTTCTACTGCAGCCTCCCAGAGTGTTCTATAGAACAACTAGAGCACTAACAGTGTTTCTTATGACAAAACTATGGCACACTTAAAGCCATGTTGATTGAATCAAACTGGTAGAACTTAAAACATTTAATTTAGTAAGGAACAAAATGAAGGGGTTCAGTTTGTCGTAGAAATTCTAGTTAGTGCTGTAGAAAGAAAAATTAGGACACGTTTTAAGTGAGTTAACAAATATTTCCTCTTCTATTTCATTAAAACATTCTGACATACAGACTGAAACATGCACTTTCAACACCAGCAACAGATTGCCAGTTAACTTCCTGGGGATCAAAAGATTTACTATAGTGTTCTAATGATCAACTAGAGTGCTAGCATTCTGCTATTATGCCAAAAGTGGGGCACATCTGAACGCCATCTTGATAGAATGGAAGTAGAAAACTGAAAGCATTTACTAATAAGGATACTGCAGTAAATGAGGAAATTAGGGAGCTACATAACAGATACGTCTCCCAAGATGGCCACTGGAGAAAAAAAGCTGAAATATAGCACAAATGTCACCTAAATGTAGCCCAAGTAAATCCCAATGCCAGAAGTGTGCAAAACACTTATTTTCTTTTGTTTTTTTTCAGTATTATATAGCGCAGTCTTGACCCGTAAGTATTAAAGTGCGTTACATGAGCATCATTACTCAAGGACACATTCATTTTGTTTTCAGGCATGAGGAGATTGAATGATTTGGTCAGAATCACAGGATGTTACGCTGATGCACAAGTTACTACTTGTGTAACGATATAGCTGTAAGAGACATTAGTTAGTGATAGATTCCTTACCTTAGAATATCCCCAGGCGTCAGACTGGATCCGGAAAGTTTTGCGTAGCAGTACCCTTGCGCGTCGGTAGGCGTCGTCTGCGGCTCCGCGTCCGTCGTCGGCGTCGTGGGCGCCGTGATGACGTCGTCGGAGTACTTAGACGCCGCCTCCGCGTGCTGACACCAGGGTGGTGTGGAGTGCAAAAAAACAATGGATTTGGGCCCAGATCTTCAGACTGGGGCGAGTGTGTGACATTGATCCACATTCGGTCCATCACCTGTTTTGTTTGCATATTCCGCCCTAAGTGCGCTGGGGATGCCCAGACGTGGGTCCCAGGCACTCCACACCACTGGAGTCAAGCTAGCCGGGCTGATGAGGTGTTACCTCGAAACCGGTCCGGTCCTCGGATGCTTGATTCCGTTCTGGGAAGGACATGGCTTTTGTAGTTCGGACTGGACTGTTCCCATGGGGCACAGGGTCAGAGCTGATTTGCATATCGCCATTGTCTAACCCAGGGTGGTGTGGAGTGCAAAAAAACAATGGATTTGGGCCCAGATCTTCAGACTGGGGTGAGTGTGTGACATTGATCCACATTCGGTCCATCACCTGTTTTGTTTGCATATTCCACCCTAAGTGCGCTGGGGATGCCCAGACGTGGGTCCCAGGCACTCCACACCACTGGAGTCAAGCTAGCCGGGCTGATGAGGTGTTACCTCGAAACCGGTCCGGTCCTCGGATGCTTGATTCCGTTCTGGGAAGGACATGGCTTTTGTAGTTCGGACTGGACTGTTCCCATGGGGCACAGGGTCAGAGCTGATTTGCATATCGCCATTGTCTAACCCAGGGTGGTGTGGAGTGCAAAAAAACGATGGATTTGGGCCCAGATCTTCAGACTGGGGTGAGTGTGTGACATTGATCCACATTCGGTCCATCACCTGTTTTGTTTGCATATTCCGCCCTAAGTGCGCTGGGGATGCCCAGACGTGGGTCCCAGGCACTCCACACCACTGGAGTCAAGCTAGCCGGGCTGATGAGAGGTGTTACCTCGAAACCGGTCCAGTCCTCGGATGCTTGATTCCGTTCTGGGAAGGACATGGCTTTTGTAGTTCGGACTGGACTGTTCCCATGGGGCACAGGGTCAGAGCTGATTTGCATATCGCCATTGTCTAACCCAGGGTGGTGTGGAGTGCAAAAAAACGATGGATTTGGGCCCAGATCTTCAGACTGGGGTGAGTGTGTGACATTGATCCACATTCGGTCCATCACCTGTTTTGTTTGCATATGACGTCAGTTCTTAGCCACAGCTTTTCCGCGCCAGAAGCGCAGAGCCATGACAAAAACCGACACTGGTGCCAAAAAACTAGGGCCCTGAAAGGGGATGACCTTAACCCTAGATATCGGTTCGCAGAACGGGGAGGATGGGTGGGTCGATAAGGAATCTATCACTAACTAATGTCTCTTACAGATATATCGTTACACAAGTAGTAACTTGTACATCTGAAAGAGACACGTTAGTGATAGATTCCTTACCTTAGAATAGATACCCCAGCAATACCATCCCCGCGGTGGTGGGTCTGCGAACCAATATTTACACCAGAAAGTCCTGGAGAACGGAGCGGCCAAAGTAGCCGTCCCTCCGGACTGGACTGTCCAGGCAGTAGTGCCTAGCAAACGTGTGCAACGAGGCCCACGTAGCTGCCTGGCAAATGTCCTGCAAGGGCACACCTCGGCCCAAGGCAGTGGTAGTGGTAGTGGCCGTGGCTCGAGTGGAATGAGCCCTCAGCCCAACAGGGGGTTCCTTCTTAGCCAAGGAGTAACACGCCTGGATGCACAGGATAATCCATCGAGAGATGGTCCTCTTGTGCACCGCCTTCCCTTTCTTAGCGCCCGCGTACCCAACAAAGAGTTGATCATCCACCCGGAACTGGCGTGTGCGATCCAGATAGAACGAGAGCGCACGTTTTGGGTCCAGACGGTGGAGCCTCTCCTCCTCTCTCGAGGGGTGCGGAGGCGGAAAGAAGGTGGGCAATGTGATGGACTGCCCAATGTGGAAGGCCGTGACCACCTTAGGCAAGAAGGAGGGCCTAGTCCTCAAAACAACCTTGTCCAGGTGGACTGAAAGGAAAGGAGGCTTACAAGAGAGAGCCTGGAGCTCACTCACTCTCCTGGCAGAGGTGATGGCTACCAGGAAGGCAGTCTTCAAAGAAAGAAGGCGAAGTGGACAGTTATGAAGTGGCTCAAAGGGAGCCCACATCAGAAAAGTTAGAACCAGGTTCAAGTCCCACTGAGGCATCACGAAGGGAACAGGAGGAAAGGAATGAGTGATGCCCTTCAGGAATCTGTTGACAATAGGGGACTTGAACAAAGAAGGTTGGTCAGGCAGCCTCAGAAAGGCTGAAAGAGCCGAAAGATAGCCCTTGATAGTGCCCAGAGCAGAGCCCTGCTGGGCAAGAGAAAGAAGGAAGAGGAGAACCTCAGAGAGAGGGGCATTGAGGGGATCCACAGCCTTTGCTGTGCACCATGCCACAAATCTGTTCCACCTGCAGGCGTATACCGTCTTTGTGGAGGGACGCCTGGCTGCCAGAATGATGTCGCAAACTTCAGGAGGCAAGTCAAATGGCCTCAACTGTCGCCGCTCAATCTCCATGCATGGAGGTGGAGACTGGACAGGTTCGGGTGGAGGACCGTCCCCTGCTGCTGCGACAGAAGGTCCTCCTGAAGAGGCAGACGAACCGGGGGATCGACTGACATACTGAGTAGCTCGGGATACCAGTACCTTGGTGCCCATTCCGGAGCCACAAGGATGACTTGTGCCCGGTCGCGCTTGATCTTCTTCAGCACTCTGGGCAGAAGAGGTATAGGCGGAAAGGCGTACAACAGACCGCAGCTCCACTCGCGACAAAAAGCGTCTCCGAGCGAGTGCCGCTTTGGAAATTCCAACGCGCAGAACTGATGACATTGCGCGTTCTCTTCGGTGGCGAATAGATCTAACCAAGGCTCTCCCCATCGCAGAAAGAGGCCTTGCACCACGTCCGAGTGCAGACGCCATTCGTGATCCATCGAGCACCGATGGCTGAGTTCGTCCGCCCTGGCGTTCAGAGAACCTGCCAGGTGTTGAACCACCAGAGTCACGCCCTGGTGTTCCAGCCATTGCCAGAGACGCAGAGCCTCCTGGCATAGGGTCCACGACCCCACCCCGCCCTGTTTGTTTCAGTAACACATGGCGGTGGTGTTGTCCGTGAACACCTGCACTGCCTTCCCTCGGACAGACGGGAGGAATGCTTTCAGTGCCAGACAAATCGCCCGCAGCTCCAAAAGGTTGATATGGAGCCGGGACTCCGCCGGAGACCAAAGTCCTCTGATCTCCGCCTCTCCCAAGTGGCCTCCCCAGCCCTGGAGGGACGCGTCCGTCACAACTACGTGCTCCGGTTGGGGAAGGGAGAGGGATCTGCCGTTGACCCAATCGCGGTCCATGAGCCACCACTGCAGCTGTCTCGCAGTGCCCTCCGAGATCAGGACATGGCCGGACAGGTTGCCCCGGTGCTGGGCCCACTGAAACTTCAGGTCCCACTGCAGAGCCCACATCCGCCACCGTGCGTGATGCACCAGAAGGATGCAGGAGGCCATCAGCCCCAGAAGCCGCAGCGTCAACCTGACCGAAACCCGGGATAACGGGCCGAAGATCGGAATCAGGGCCTGTATATCCCGAACCCGCTGTTCGGGTGGATAAACCCGAAACTGCGCCGAGTCGAGAACTGCTCCGATGAAAAGGAGCTTCTGAGAGGGGCACAGGTGTGACTTCGGCACATTGATGGAAAATCCCAGCCGGTGCAGGAGATCCGCCGTAGTCTGGAGGTGGTTGACGACTGCCTGGGGCGAGCCCGCCTTCAACAACCAGTCGTCTAGGTAGGGGAAGACTGAAACCCCTAACCTGCGCAGGTGAGCTGCGACCACCGCCATCACCTTCGTGAACACCCGTGGGGCGCTGGTAAGGCCGAAGGGGAGCACGGTAAACTGAAAGTGCTCGAGGCCTACCGTGAACCGCAGGTAACGCCGGTGGGCCGGCAGGACGGGGATGTGGAAATATGCGTCCTGCAAGTCCAACGCTACCATCCAGTCTCCTGGGTCTAGGGCAGCCAAGACCGGAGCTAGCGTCAGCATTTTGAACTTCTCCTTCCGGAGGAAGCCGTTGACGTTCCTCAGATCCAAGATAGGGCGCGTAGGCCCCCTTTGCCCTTCTTGGGTACCAGGAAGTAGTGGGAGTAGCTACCACGTCCTACTTCTGGCCCAGGAACGCGCTCGATGGCCCCCTTGGCCAAGAGGGCCGACACTTCCTCCTGCAGGAGCCGCAAGTGATCCCCCGATACGCAGTGGTGTTGCGGTGGCATGGCTTGAGGGGTCGTCTCGAAGGGGAGGGAGTAGCCCCTTCGGACGATCTGCAGCACCCACCTGTCCATAGTGACTGTGCGCCAGTGAGGGTGGTGATGGCGAACCCTGCCTCCCACTGGCGTCACATGGGCCGAAAAGCACGGACTAGGAGGGTTTAGAGGCGGATGCTGCGGGGGTAGGTGTGGACTGGCTCCGCCTGTTTCCCCGACCACCTCCACGGCGGTTTCCACGGCCGCCGCCGCGCTGGACCACAGTTTGCGGCGATTGGCTGGCGGCACGTGTGGGGGCGCCCCTTCCTTGGCCACGAAAGGGACGAAAGGCACCCACTTGCTGGCGCGGGGCCGAGAGGCCCAAGGACTTGGCCGTAGCCCTGGAGTCCTTAAAGCGCTCAAGCGCGTGGTCTGCCTTGTCGCCAAAGAGGCGACGACCATCGAACGGCATGTCCATGAGTGTGTTTTGGACGTCTGCCGAGAAGTTGGCGGATCTCAGCCAGGCGTGGCGTCGTATCGCCACCGTCGTAGCCATCGCTCTGCCCAGAGAGTCAGTAGTATCCAGTCCGCACCGGATATTGTACTTCGCTGCGTCCCGGCCTTCTAGTAAGGCCCGTACCTCCAACGGACACTCTGGCAGCACTTCCGCCACAGTTTCCCACAGAGAGTGGGTGTAACGGCCCAAGAGGCATGCGGTGTTGGAAGACCGCAGTCCCAAGCTGAGGGACGAGAACACCTTTTTGCCAAAGGCCTTGTACCTCTTGGATTCCCGATCAGTCGGGAAGGCGGTCTGGGAGTTAGAGGCCTGGATAACCAGACTCTCGGGGGTGGGGTGGATGGACAGGAAACATGGGTCGCCCGGGGCCGGGCGGTGGCGTCTGGCCACGTTCCTATCTACAGGCGAACCTGTAGTGGGCCTGGACCAAGTGCCCAAAAGAACGTCCGTCGAGGCCTCATTAAACGGCAGCAGAGGCTCCATGGAGCATGACTGCGGCTTAAGGACCTCAGTGAGGAGGTTAGTCCTCACGGCCGCGACGGGGAGCTCAAGGCCCAAGGCCTCAGCAGCCCTCATCAACACCACACCATATGTAGCGCCCTCCTCCGAAGCCACGGTCGGAGGAGAGACAAATCCAGTGTCTGGAGAGGTGTCCAGGCCACTGGCCTCCCCAAGGTCTCCTGTCCAGTCCATGTTAGACTGACATTCCCTTGTCAGAGGGTCCTCAGACCCCTCCCAACTCTCCTCGTCCCCCATCTCCTGAGATTCAGGGTCATAAGCGAATGAGGTGGGTTCATAGAATTGAAATTCTCCGAACGGCGTCGGGACCCAGTGAGAGGAGGCATCGGGGCCGGCGCCGCCCGAGGACGACGCCGGAGGGGACACCACACAGACCGACGCCGGGGGGGTCGTAAGGTCCACCGGTGACGATCCAGCGCCCGACGAGGGCCTAGCGGCGCCCTGCGGCGTCGGGCCCGAAGGCACCGACGACGCCGGGGCCGCTGAACCCTGCGGCGCCGGGCCCGAAGGCACCGGCGGCGTCGAGGCCGGAGCACCCGACGGCGTCGGGGTCGTAGCCCCCGACCCACTAGGGCCCCCAGACGGGTTCACTGGGCCCGAAGGCGCTGCGGAACCCGTCGGAGAAGAAAGGGACCTCATGGCCATGAGGAAGCGCTCGATCTCCTCCGGCGTCGCGTTCAGCCCAGGGACCGAGGGTATGGGGCCGAACGCGGCGCCCGCGACTCGCGAGGAGCCGCGTGGGCGGTGTCACCCGAACCCCCGGCCGCATCGTGCGAGCATCGGGGGGAGTCAGAAAAGCGATGATGTCTCTTCGACTTCTTATGCTTCTTACCTGACGACTTGGACCCGGAGGAGTGGCGCCGACTCCCGGAGCTGTGACGGCTCTGTCCCCGCGACCTGTCCCTCGACCTCCCGTGGGACCGGGACCTCACACGGCGCCCGACAGTCGGAGCAGGCCTCGTCGTCATGGTCGACGCCCAAACACATCAGGCACAAGCGGTGGGGATCTGTAACCGACATGGTACGGTCGCACTCGTCACAATGCTTGAAGCCGGGCATCCCTAACGGCACCGTCGGAGTCGTAAAGACTTCGATATGGATCAAAAAAGATGAAAAAGTTAGTCAAAAAGTGACTAGGGAACTGCTCTTTCCAGATCTGCGCTGGCTGGCGCGGAAAAAAGAAGAACTGACGTCAGCACGCGGAGGCGGCGTCTAAGTACTCCGACGACGTCATCACGGCGCCCACGACGCCGCCGACGGACGCGGAGCCGCAGACGACGCCTACCGACGCGCAAGGGTACTGCTACGCAAAACTTTCCGGATCCAGTCTGACGCCTGGGGATATTCTAAGGTAAGGAATCTATCACTAACGTGTCTCTTTCAGATGTCGAAACTACAACCTGGATTCCCAGTTGCAAAGTCTGCGGCACTTACCATAACACCACATCCTCTTCCTTAAGTGTAACAAATATATAAGTGATCAACTATATAAAAAAAACAAAGATAGCAAATTATTTAAAAGTAATTTGTCGCTCTTTGAGAACTGAGAAAAAATGTCCTCATTTTAGTTGTTAAGAGCACTAACTATACTTCCTCTGGGAATAAGACCCTCTCATGGAGAAGGTTGCAGAGGCAGTAAGTTGATCACGCTGGGCAGGCGGGAGGGTCTGTGGCAGCACAACGGACCATGGAGGGCAGAGGAAAGGGGGGCGAGTAGGCAAACTAACCATGCAGTACAGGCAAAAGAGGCTGTGGCAACATGAATGACCATTTAGGACAGAAGGAAGAGGCAATGGCAGTACAACCATACGTGCCAACAGACCCGATTCAGGCAGGAGACACCCGATGTTTTTAAGCCCAAAAGGGCTGTATTTTATCGGTCTCCTGCCTAAAAGCTCTTCTTTTTCAGTGTGAGTCAATAGGGAAAATCAATTCCCCAGGTTTTCTTTTTCAAAATCTCCCACTTACCAAGTTCAAAATGTTGTACAATAAGGTACATTGGATTACAGAGGTCAGGAGGAATTGGGTAGGGTCTTGGACTTACATAAGAGAGGACAGGAAGAAGATGGGCAGGGGCACCAAACTGACCTTACAGAGCAGTCATCAGGGGTTGTAGCAGAACAATACACCACACAGGGCAAGTGGGTTGACAGTGCAGCACAACGGACCACGGAAAGCAATAGGGAGTGGACAGGTCTATGCACATTGACAACAGTGAGCAGAGGGGAAAGAGGCAATGGCATAAAGCTGATCATACCAGACCGACAGAAGGGACAGTTGCAGCATAACAGACCCTGAAGGGCAGGGGGTGTAGGAGAGTAGGGTCTGCAATCCTATGATCACCCAGATTTTTTGCTTTTGTTTCACTGGTTTACGACTTTCTCTGGCTGTGGGCCTGCCAATCAGACCCACAGCCTAGCTGTTCTCTCACTAAATTGACATGTGTACCTTAGGTGCATTATCCAATTGGGAATGGGCCACCTTATCAGACCCTGTAACTCAGGGCATAGGTGTACCCAGGGCCTACCAGGGGCTGAAGCATGTATTATGCCACCCCTGGATGGCCATCTAAATCCGACACAACTGGCTGCACGACAGCTGGGGCAAGGTGGTGTAATCACCCCTTGCTTTAGGTATAGTATACCTATATCTAACCCTAAAAATGGACACACAGATTCCTATCAGTCACTCCTATGGCAGGCCTTGACAATCCTGAAGGCAGAGTGCTTGGAATCGTGTGAGATGGTGCTCTGGCATGAGCTGAGCCCGTTTGCAGCTTGGGGAACCAAGTCCTAATAGCTGTTCCATGATAACGCATACCATATACTCTTAAGTGCATTATAATCCTCGCGGTTAAATGCTATCTTTGGTATTGCTTTATCAAAACATGTTGAGTAAGGTGTCATACGAATTGGAATACTAACCCCTCGCCAATTCTGGCGACGGGGTTAGCATTCCACCCTTCTAGAGGGACACGACATGTATGTAACTGTGAACCCCGGTTAAAGTTAAACGAAGCCTCAGCTCCACAAAATGGATGCTGCCACCACAGACACGAGTCTGACCTCCTGCTGCTGGGAGTCCTTCCAGCGAGGAGAGCTTGGACAAAGGGTTTCCTGTCAGGGGCGGTGCTAGCACCATCCCAGACAGGGTTTTGTGTATCCTGGGTAGGCAGGGCTTTACAGGAAGGTGACTGCTGAGTGGCACCCCGGTGCTCACTACGCATCTGCCGGCTAGAACCAGTTCCAGGGGCACACCAGCCCCTGGCCTGGGGAAAGTCCAGCATGGGAGAGGGGTGTAACCACCCCCCTTCCTGGTCCCACCCCTAGGGCAGGACCTAGTCGCGTACCCACCCCTTTCTTTAGGATAAAGGCAGGAGCGGGGACCCTTCCAAATTAGATCATCTTTGAATCAAGAAACGCCTTTCTACGAAAGGACTTCAAGACTCTTCTCAAGATTTCTCCCTTGTGACTAAGGAGTAGTCACCCTGCATCCGCAGGCACCATCTAAGAACTCTGCGGTTTGCTGCACGTCCTTCCTCAGGAATCCGACCGACCAGCACGACGAGACCCGGCTTCCCTGGCACCTCTGACCTCTACCTACCTCTACAGCTAAGCTGAGAACCGTAGGTGCGACGAGACCTCGAGGGACCGGCCATCATCAGAACTGCACGAATCTTATCCAGCACGACCGCCGAGGGATCCTCTGGTGAGTGCTTTGGGGTCCGAGAAGCCCCGACCCTGAGCAGCTCCAGCACCGAAGTCCAGCCTCCCAGCATCTCCACGATCTGCGTGGGGCCCTTCTGCTTTCTGCTGCTCACCGCGTTGTTTGGCTACTAGCCCGCTGGCTTGTGGCCTTCTGAACGACGCCCGACGACATCACTGCTGCTGGTCTGGTTGCTCCAGACTGGCCCTTGCTCCCTTCCAAAAGAGGAGCACCCCGGACCCTCCTGGTCCACTCCAGACGCCATTTTAGGTCCACCGCGTGGGCTTGAATTTGCCAAGACTTGTTGCCCCAATCCTGGGTCCAGCGACGTCGACAGCTTCATCCATCGTGGGACAGCACGCACCTCCATCCTGGTCGCCGACAACGCCTCCTGGTCCGTGAGATCTGCAGAGCACAGCATCACCCACTCACCTAGTCGAGGTGACTACCATCCGGTGCCCTCCTGGTGCCACCTGACTACTGGCTAGTAGTCACGAACTTGGTACCCTCTGCTTTCAGGTGTCATCGATCTTCGATCCAGGCTTGGATCAGCTCGAACTATCTTCACTGGTCGCCTGCCAGCAACTTCTTTCTTCAGGCTCCTGGTTCGTCTACGAGGATTCCCGACGTCTTTTGAGACATATGCAGCTGCAGCCCCTGGGCTAGGTAACTTCGGCATTTCGGTGCCCCAGCATAGCCTCACTATCCAAGGGTCAGGATCCACTGTCGTTTTCGATCTACCTAGTCGGGTTCGCCCGAGAACACTAACTTTGTGAAATCTAGCTACCATAGCCTTTGTCCCGCATCCCACGTGAGAGTGCACACTCTGCACCCGAGTCCCCTAGGCCTCCTACTAGTAATCTGAAGGTTCAGTAACGTAGTCCTAGCGATTCCAAAGCCTATTAGTACAGTACTTACCTGCTAGTAATTTCGCATTCCACTTTTGTAGTATATGGTTTTCCGTGCCCCTCGGGCATTTGTGTAAATTGTGCAACTTGAAGTATTTTCATAAGAGTTTTGTTGTGTGCTTAGTACCCTGTCCTCATAAAGAGTACAGGGCTGTTGTGATTCTAATAAATACACTGTTTATTTTCATAACACTTGTGTGGTGTCCTTTCACTTGGTGTTCAAGGGGTATATGTGATGGTATAACAGCTGGCTTAACACGCCCTCTAGAGTTTAGCCCGAAGACTGCTCGTATCCACGCTACTAGGATAGCTGGTCTATAAGGTTGACTTACAACCAATCACCATAAGGGTCGTTTGGACTGATGCATAGTGATCACTAGAATAGTGAGCACTGCATATCAGGCCAACTTCTCACAGGGGGGACCTAGGACCAGATAAGGCAGGAGAGAGGAGATAGGGATATGGACATTGAAAACGGAGACTGGGGGAAGGGGACAGGGCAACAGCAGCAAGCTGAAGGCGTGCCAAAGGCAAGCCCGTCTGCGCCCGTCTGCGCCCGTCCGCGACCAGCGCCAAGGACCCATGATCTACAACCGCTACACTGCTGCCGGCCTCCTCACACTAAATCTTAGGAGAAACAACCACTGCCAGAGATCGTCGCCGGACACTACCGACGGCCAGTTCTCCTGGTGACACTGCCCATTATTCTTCACCATCAACAACCCTCCCATGACCTCAGTGCCCATTACAGAAGCCCACACCACCGAAGCCATGACGTGCATCCTCGTCAATGTATGCTCCATCCACACACACGCCACAGAGATCTGGGACCTGCTCGACACCCTCTCACCTGACGTTACCTTCGTCACTTCGTCACGGAAACATGGACCAACACCACCTCCACACCCGACATAACCACCGTCATCCCCAACGATACAAGAACCAAAGAAAGGACCGCCCCTCCACCCATGAGGAGGACTCGCCATCGCGCACAAGAGCTCCCTCTGACTATCCACCTCCAGCACGAGCGACCCCCTCTCCAACACCGAGCACCTCCACTTCCAGATCCTAAACAGGCTGCGCTGGACCCTCATCTACAGACCCCCGGACCCCGCACTTCTTCAGCCATAACCATTGCCGACCTCGTGCACCCCACTCCATCAGCTCCATGGACTACATCTCATCAGAGACCTGAATTTCCACTTCGACAACTGCATCCACCCTGACTACCACCCTCTTTGACAAACTCGGACTGAAGCAGCTCGTCACCACCCCCACCCACAGAGCCGGATAGACCCTGGACCCCATCTTCGCAGGAGGGACAAGCATCCACTTCTGCCATACCACGCAGCACCTTTGGACTGACCACCACTGCGTGCACTTCACCACCACCACTGCACCCAAACCCACCCCTCGCCCACCACAGAAGAACTGGAGCAAGATCACAGAGGAACACCTCAACACCACCCTCCTCCACGACACCCCCTCCACCACTACCAATGCCAACTCCGCAGCCAAAGAACTACACTGCAGGATCGCCAGCTGCGCCAACATGCTTGCACCCCTCCCCCACCCGTCAAACAACGCCCCCTGAAGGCCGCCTGGTTCACCACAGACCTCCAAGAGGCCAGGTGCTCCTGCAGGCACCTCGAGAAACTCTGGCAGAACAGGAAAACCATTGAAGACCAGAACAACTACAGAAATGCCATGAATGCATACCACCAGCGCATGAGAGCCACCAAGTGGACCTTCATCAAAAACAAAATCCACACCAACGTAAGCAACGCAAAAGAACTCTTTAACGTCATACAGCAGTTCATCAAACCCCCCAGCGAAGCCATGGATGTCACACCATCCCAGGACCTCTGCAACAAGCTCAGCTCCTATTTCCACCTGAAAATCAAGGCCCTCTATGACAACTTCAGCGAACAGACTCCAGACACCACACCCCATCCCCACCACGGACATCCAGCCGACCATCACCACCTGGAAACTTACCACCACTGAAGACACCACCATGACCATGAAGAACACCCACTCAGGAGCTCCCTCGGACCCCTGCCCACCGCACATCTACCACCGAGCTGCCGCTGTCATAGCACCCAAACTAAGCTGGACCATCAACGCCTCCCTCGAGTCTGGCATTTTCCCTGATGACTTGAAGCGGGCAGAGGTCAAGCCCCTCCTCAAGAAACCATCCGCCGACCTGACAGACCTGGAAAACTACTGGTCCATCTCTCTCCTTTCCTTTGCAGCCAAAGTAACCTAGAGATTCATCAACAAACAGCTGACCACCTTCATCAAAAAGAATGCCATCCTTGACCCCTCCCAGTCCGGATTTTGCCTAACCCACAGCACCAAGACCGCCCTCCATGCTGCCACCGACGATATCTGCATGCTACACGACCAGGGCAACCCTGTGGCCCTCATCCTACTAGAGCTCTCTGCGTCCTTCAACGTCTTCTCTCATCAGACTCTTGCAGCCAGACCCCACAACGCCGGTACACGGAGAACCGCCCTCGACTTACTAACAAAGCAGGGAAGGTCCAAGGATTCCAAGGCTAAACCACGCTTAAATAAGCTCCTTTAATAAGTAAATGGAGACACACTCGAAGCTCTGGACATCTTGAGCTTCATAAGAGAAAACGAGTTTGAGAAAAGGGAGTGTGTATTCCGTGAAAGGTCAGAATTGTACTTATTTGGATGAATATCCGTTCTTTCAGATTTTCAAATAGAGGACAAGGCTACTTCAAGTTGCAATGTGACAACTTTATTGTTGTGTTGTGAAACATGGACAGCCGACACGTGTTTCGCCCCGTATTGGCGATTTGTGCCGAGGCTTTCTCAAGGCTATTTACACAAATGCAGCGTATAATGCAACTGTTTCCATATTGTCAGAATCACAAAGACAAGAGTTTCAATACTCGCAGAACAATATTCTTCTGTAAATTTGCAAAAGGCTGAAGGGTGCAGTTCGGTCCCTGCTCGTGGCTCTCGCCATTCGGTATGTACATGGGTTAAATCCCGATTTAACCCATGTACATACCGAATGCACCCCGGCGCAAATCGCCAATAGGAGGCGAAACACGTGTCGGCTGTACATGTTTCACAACACAACAATAAAGTTGTCACATTGCAACTTGAAGTAGCCTTGTCCTCTATTTGAAAATCTGAAAGAACGGATATTCATCCAAATAAGTACAATTCTGACCTTTCACGAAATACACACTCCCTTTTCTCAAACCGCCCTCGACTGTACCTGCTCCTTTCTCTCCGGCAGAACCCAAAGGATCAGACTCCCCCCTTCTTATCGAAACCTACTGAGATCAACTGTGGAGTACCTCAAGGATCCTTGCTCAGTCCCACTCTTTTCAACATCTACATGGCCCCCTCGCCGGCATTGTCAGACAGCATGGGCTCAGCATAGTATCCTACGCCAACGACACCCAGCTCATCCTCTCTCTTACGAAAAACCCCCAATGACACCAGTCTCAGCTTCCAAGAAGTAATGAAAGATGTCGCAACCTGGATGAGCAACAGCTGCCTAAAACTGAACTCTGAGAAGACAGACGTCCTTGGACCCTCCCCCACTGCGTGGTACAGCTCATGCCCACGCCCACAATCTTGGCATATCCAAGACTCCTCCCTCTGACCCGCCAGATCAATGCAGTCGCCTCCACCTGTTTCAACTCCCTCTGCATCCTCCGCAAGACTTTCAAGTGGATCCTCCCAAATGCAGACAGACCGTCTTTCAAGCACTCATAACTAGCAGACTGGATTACAGAAATGCCCTCTACGCCGGAATCAACAAAACCCTGCTACACAAGCTCCTAACCATCCAGAACACCGCAGCAAGACTCATCCTCAGAAACCCACGTCATGACCCAGCACTTACAAGATCTCCACTGGCTCACCATCGAGAAGAGAGTGACCTTCAAACTACTCACCCATGCCTACAAATCTCTCCACAACATCGAACCCCAATACCTCAAAGCTAGAGTCTCTTCCACATACTCAAAAGGAACCTCTGCTCCGGCGACCTTGCCCTGGCTGAGACCCCACGCATCCGCAGAACCAGAGCAGGCGGAGGAGCTTTCTCCAACATCGCAGCAAAGACCTGGAACGAGCTCCCAGTCAATATCAGACGCTCCCCTACCCCACCCCACACACCTTCAGGAAGTGCCTCAAGACCTGGCTCTTCGACTGATCCGGAGCTGCTCCCCCCCAGCGCCTTGAGACCCTCACTGGTGAGTAGCACGCTCTATAAACCCCTGATTGATTGATTGAAGACAGGAGGGGTGGTTTCTGGAAGCACAACACACCATGGAGGGCAAAAGTGAGACTATAAAGGCATACTCACAGACATTGGAGGAAAGGTGGGAGGGGGTTCAGGGGCAATACACTGACTACACAGGGCAGGTGGGAGGGGATATGGCATCACAGAAAACCTTGCATGGCAACCATGAGGGTTAGTGATAGCACAATGGCGTAGTGGGCAAGAGTCAGAGGACAGGGGCATGCACAAAGAACCGTGGAGGACAGAGGGAGGGGCAGGGGCTGGACACACACACAAGAGGGCAGAGGAAGGGGCTTTACAACAGACCACGCAGGGCAGGCAGGAAAAGCAGTTGCAGCAAAATGGAACATGGAGGGCATTAGGGAGTGACAGCAAAATTACCATAGAGGACAGGAGAGAGGAGATAAAGCATGGAACTTGGACAGGCAGGGGGAAGGTAGCCGGGACAAGCAGCAGCCATCTGACCATGCTAAGCAGGTGGAAGGGGCAGTGGCAGCTCAACTGAACACTCAGAGTAGATTAGAGTGTGGCAGGTCCATGAATATGGTGGGCAGAAAGGAGGAAGCAGGGGCATGCACACAGACATCAGGGGACAACTGGAAGGAGTAGTGCCTGCAAGCTAAGCACAGAGGCTGAGCAGGAGGGCAATGATGAGGCATATAATTGGGCAACAGAGGGCAGGAGGAGTGGGCAGGGATGTCAAGCTTAATGGAGGCCAATGGCAGCACATCGGACCATGCAGGGCAGGAGGGAGTAGGCTTGTACGTAGACTCAGACGTGAGAGGGTCGGTGGAGGTGGATGTGGCAGCAAGCTAACTGTTTAGGGCAAGCAGGAAGGGCAGTGGCAGAAAAATAGCCACAAATGGCTGTAATAAGGAAGCAGGGTCATGGACTTGGACAGTGGGCAAGGAGGAGGGCGGGTCAGGAGCAGCAAGCTTGGGTGGGGGCAGCACAAAGCCAGGCCAGGCCCTGCATTTACCCCCCACTTTGCATTGCGTTGGGCATCTTACTTAACTTAAAAAAACAATAGAAATTCACTGAAAAAAAAACTAAAGTTACAGGCACATTATACTTAGGAAATAGAATTTTAAAAAACCTTAAAAATGCACTTTAAAAGAACAAAGGTTACAGGAACGTTATAGTTAGGCTCAAACTTTACTCGTACAAAACCAGTGAAATTCAGCAGTTATACGTACCTGATCAAACTATAATTTATGCCCAACAATGCACTGATTATGACCTCACATATTAGATCACTCATGACATGGTCAGTGACATTACTCATGACATCACTGATGACATCTCAAATGACATCACTGATGACATCATCCAGTGATTGTTACTGTCTTCTAAACGTTTATACGTTTTAAACATATATACTAAGGTACTATAAAAGTACCACATACACCCAGATATATAAATTTGGTTTCCTATAATATCTTGAAAACTACCAAACGGATTTACACCAAATAAGAAAAAGCATGATCTCTGGAACAGAATCTACCCATCTCTCAAATGTAATTCTGTCCAGCGGTTCGGGCTGCAGGAGTGTCTAAAGACTCATTAATTAACCTAGGAAATACAATTTTTTTATATTTGCCTTTTTCTATGCCCCGCAACTTTCTATGCAAAACTAGAATTCCCAGCACACTTTTTTAGGAACATTTTGTGAATAATCGCAACCGGCACAAAAGATATAGGCAAGTCAAAAAACACTAAAAACTCCCTTGCCATCCAATAACCCATACCCACCCTAACTCCTAAAAATGTCCTTGCCAATTAAAAACCCATACCACCATAAACCCTAAAAAAGTCCTTGCCACCCTAATCCCTAACAAATTTGTTGCCACCCGAAGACCCATACTTACACTAAATATTCCAGCTTCTGCCCTTCACTCCCAGCTTCTGCCCTTCAGGAAGGCCCCTAAGACTTGGCTATTTTACTTGTAGTTAGCTTCTGATTTCAGAATACTAGTGGACTCTCTTCTTAGACGGTGATCCACAGTGCCTTGACGCATTCCGGTAACTGCTGCGCTTTATGAATTTAAAATCAAACCTAAAAATGAATTGCCATCTGTAGGAAAGTGCCCCTTGGTTGCCATCCACGTTTTTCCTACTGTTGGTGTACTTTGTCTTAGTGTGCTCTGGGTTCCTGCCAATCAGGTACCCAGGGCCTATGTTCTTTCCCCTAAATGTACTGATGCTAGACCCAATTGGCAACTCTCTGGCCACATGTAAGTCCCTTGTAAAAGGTACCACAGGTACCAAGGGCATTGTGACCAGGGAAGACCTCTAAGGGCTGCAGCACTTATTGTGCCGCCCTTAGAGGCCCTGCACCTTTACACCCACACACTGCCATAGCAGGATGTGTGTTTTGGTGCAGAGCAAAGTGAAGAGTCAACATGGCAAACATCCCTGTGTTCCATGCTACAACCCACTGCCCAGGCACAGGCAAGCCACCCCTTTAGCTGGGTGTACTATACAAGTGCTGAGGGTACAGGTGCATGAGCCCTGTACCCCAACAGTGTCTAAGTCAATTCTTAGACATTGTAAGTGCAGTAATGCCAGAAAGAATATATGATCTGGCAGTTTGTCATTACGAACTCCACAGCACCATAATGGCTTTACTGAAAATTTGGAGGTTTGGTATCAAACATTTTAGCACATTAAACCCACACTGATACCAGTGTGGGATTTAATGAAAAATGCACTCAGAGGGTATCTTAGAGATGCCCCCTGAAAAACGACCTAACTCTAGTGTCCTGGCTGAGTGGCTGCTCGCCAGCTGCCATGACTAGACATATTTCTGGACCCCTGGGTAGAGAGCCGGCCACTCTCAGAGTCCTAAAACAAAGCACATCCTGGGAAGAGGTGCGAAACCTCCTCCCCAGGATGGCAGAGTCCACAAAGGGGAAGCTTCAAAGGCTTGCCGTTGTGAGCTGCCACAGCTATTTGCTGCTCCCAGCAACTGCCCCCCGGTTCTGACCCCCACTTTGAGCAGGAGAATTCGCTGGTACCAAAGTTAGGAGGAGAGGTGTTCCCATCTTTGTCAACCCCACCCCTCAGGTAGGGATGGCAAGGTGAAGCACAGCTCTCAGTTCCTGCTATCTTGCAGATGGGTGGACCCAGCCAACCAGAGTGTGGCTTATGACCTCCTCCTACTGGAAGGTGGCATAATAGGGGGTATACCCACCCCGAGGAAAGGACCCATTGGTCCTGACCTGTACCTACCTGTAACACCCGTGAATCTAGTATTTAGGGGCAACCCAGAACCTTGCCTCCTCAGACAAGAAGAGAGAAGAAGAAGGACCAAAGAAGCCATGCTGAAAGAAGAAGGAGTACACCAACTGACTTGGCCCTAGCACTACCGGCCTGTTCCAACCTCGAACCTGCTCCAGCAAACTCCTGGTGTGTCCTAAAGCCAGCAGCCCCCAAGAACCCAGAGGACCTGCCCTTCCTTCACTGAAAAGACTTTGTCTCCTGTGTGCAATAGATTTGCTCACTAACAGACTCTGGCCAAATCAGCGAGTCTGCACCCGACGCAGACAGCCCGAGTTCGGCAGGCCCAACACCACAAGGCGGTCTCCCCAGTGATACTGACCTGGGGTCTGGTGATCTGGTGATCCCTGACCTGCCTCAAGTCTCCAACTGACATCTACAGCCCCTTTCTGGAGGATCCCCCCAACCGCGACTGTAGCTGGTAGGAAAAACCAGATGCAAAAAGACCCCCCTGCACCAGATGTCCCACGGCCTTGGGTGGCCCAACCGAAGATGTCCCAACATCACCAGGCATCCCAACTTACCTCTCCAACTGGTGGTCGCTTCCAAAACATCTTCGTCCCGAGCCTGCAGTGTTTGTTGCAACCGGAGAATCCCTATTGAAATCAACAGGGGTACCCAATGCCAAAACAGCACCTGGCCGCCCCAGTGCCACTGTGGGTGCAGCTTGTGGGTTAAATCATATCCCCTTTGCCCTGAGCCTAACACCAGGAGCTTTGCTCCCACAGCCTTGTGGCCTACTCTTGAGCAGCCACCAACCGGATACCCCCTATCCCCCATTGGATAACATTGACCCTCAGCACTCTGCATCCAGCCACCCTAGTGCTGCTGAGGGTGCTTTGAGAGTACATCTTTGCTCCCACAGCCTTGTGGCCTACTCTTGAGCAGCCACCAACCGGATACCCCCTATCCCCCATTGGATAACATTGACCCTCAGCACTCTGCATCCAGCCACCCTAGTGCTGCTGAGGGTGCTTTGAGAGTACATCCTCGACCCTGGGAGAACCCTGGTTCTAACACAAGAATACCAACTCCAAAACCTAGGTACTTACTTATAAACCGATAGCACTGTTTTATCCCATAGGACTGCATTGACTGCTTTTCTGTGAAAAATCTTCCAAGTGTGGAGGTGGTTTGTATGAAACCTTGAAAAACTGCAAATGTATAAAATCTGAATTTCTTACCTTTTCTCTAGGAAATGTCCCAGTGTGATATCTAGGCATATCACACTAAGTAGAAAAAGTAACTTAAAAAGTAATCTCAAAAGTAAGGTCCAAAGTAATCTCAAAAGTAACTGTACAGTAATTTGGACTGTTTTCTTGTAAACAAACCAATTGCATCCAACTGCATTTCAATTGTATTTCAACATCTTTGCAAAGTATTATTTCAATTACCTGCACCAGGCCTGGCTTGGTTCTAGAAATAAAATAACTAAATAATACTTTTATACAAACAAGTTGGTCTTAGTTCAGTCTTTGAATATGTGACATCATTTACCACCTGAGTGTGTACAATAAATGCTTCACACTACCCTCTGATAAAGCCTTACTGCTCGCCCACAATACCACAAATAGAGAGTAAGGTATTATCTACTTTTACCTCTGCCTATCTTTGTAGTTCCACAAGACTCTGTGCACACTAAACCTTACTTTGGTATAGTATACACAGAGCCAGCTTCCAACACCACCCTAAACCCTAACAAATCCCTTGCCACCTGAAGACCCAAACTAATCCCTAAAAATTGCCTTGCCACCCTAAACCCTTACTCACACTACACCCTTAAAGTCCCTTGTCACCCACAGACACATACCCACCATAAACATTTCTTTGCCACCCATACCTACCCTAAACCACGAAAATGCCCTTGCCACCCAAAAATCCAATCCCAACCTAAACCCGAACAAATACTTTACCACCAAAAAACACCCACCTACCCTAAACCCTAAAAATTACCTCATCACTCAAAAACCCACACCCACCAGAGAAGATAAAAATTCCTTTGCCACCCTTAACCCAAACAAATCTTTTACCACCCAAAACCCATACCCAACCTACCCCCTAAAAAGTACCTTACCACCCATAACCTCCAAAAACCCCAAAAATTCCCTTCCCTCCCGAAAATCCATTCCTTACCTAAACCCGAAAAAATACTTTACCACTGAAAAACCCACACCCATCCTAAACCCCAAAAAATCCCTTATCACCCCCAAAACCAATATCCACCAGAAAAGATAACATTTCCTTTGCCCTCCAAAAACCCATACCCAGCCTAAACCCACAAAAATTCCCTTGCCACTGAAAACCCCACACCCACCCTATATGTGGAAAATTCCCTTGCCACCCAAAAAACAATACCCACCCTAAACCCTCAAAATGTCCTTGCTACCTAAAAATCCATTGCCCTCCAAAAACCAATACCCATCCTAAAAAATCCCAATCCCACCTAAAGACCCATACAAACTCTAAACCCTAAAAATGCATTACCACCCAAAAACCCATACCCACCCTAAACCTTAAAAGTTCCTTTTCCACCCAAAACATATACCAACCTTAAACCCTAGAAAAACCTTTACCATCCAAAATACCCATTCCCACCCTAAACCAAATAAATTCCCTTGCCACCAAAAAACCCATACCCACCATAAAAAGTCCTTATCACCCAAAAACACCTACCCATCCTAAATCCTACAAATTCCCTTGCCACACAAAACCCCATACAAACCCTAAAAAATAACTTACCAGCCGAAAACACACATATCCTAAACACTAAAAATTCCTTACCACCAAAAAAACCCATACCCACCCTAGGCCATAAAATTTCCCTTGCATCCAAAAACCCCCCAAACCATCGGAAACCTTACAAAGTCTCTTGCCACCCAAAAACCCATAACCAACATAAACCCTAAAAATTCCCTTGCCACCCAAAAATCCGTACCCACCCTAAACCCTAAAAAAATCCCTTGCCACCCAAAAACCCACAGAAATGATAAACCCTAAAAGATTTATTACCACACAAACTCATACCGACCCTAAACCCCAAAGATTTCTTTGCCACCCAAAACACATGGCCACCCTAGACCCTAAAAATCCCTCAACACCCAATATACCCATACCCACCCTAAACCCTAAAAATTCCCTTGCCACCTAAAAACCCATACTCACCCTAAACCCTAGTAAATCCCTTGCCACTTGAAAACAAAAGCTGAAACCTTAAAAGATGCATTTTCACCCAAAAACCTATGCCCACCCTAAACCCAGGCCCACCCTAAACCCTAAAAAATCCCTTACCACCCAAAATACCCATACTCTCTCTAACCCTAAACATTACCTTGCTACCTAAAAACCCCTACCTACCCTAAACCCATACCCACCCTAAACCCTAAAAAATCCCATACCACCCAAAAATAAATATCCACCTTAAACCCTAAAACTACAATTGTCCACCCAAAAACCCATACCCACCATAAAACACCAAAGGTCCCTTGAACTCAAAAACCCACACCCACCCTAAAAAAGACCTTACCACCTAAAAACACATATCCACCCAAACCCCTGAAAATTAATTTGCCACACCTCCTACAAGCTGGAATCCAAGAGAAGGCTCTTGACTGGACCACATCCTTCCTCTCCGGAAGAACCCAGAAGGTCCGCCTCCCACCCTTCTGATCTAAAGCCAAAGACATCATCTGCAGCGTCCCCCAGGGCTCATCCCTCAGCCTGACGCTGTTCAACGTCTACATGGCCCCCCTCGCACAAGTGGTTCGCCATCACGACATCAACATCATCTCCTACGCCGACGACACCCAGCTCATCCTATCCTTCACCAAGGACCCACACACCACCAAAACCAACCTCCACGAGGGAATGAAGGCCGTCGCCGACTGGATGAGGAGCAGCTGTCTGAAGCTGAACTCGGACAAGACGGAGGTCCTCATCCTCGGACCCACCCTCTCAGCCTGGGACAACTCCTTGTGACCGACCACACTGGCAACAGCAACAACACCCACCCACCGACCATGCACGCAACCTAGGATTCATCCTAGACTCCTCCCTCTCCATGTTGAAGCAACTTAACGCAGTCTCCTCCTCCTGCTACAACACCCTCCGCATGCTCCGCAGGATCTACGAGTGGATCCCCACCGAAGCAAGAAGAACAGTGACGCAGGCCCTTGTGAGAAGCAGACTAGACTAAACGCACTCTACGCTGGAATTCCAGCCAAACACCTACGACTACAATGCATCCAAAACACCTCCGCCCGACTGATGATCAACGTCCCCCGCCGCAGCCACATCACCCCCCATCTGAGAGACCTACACTGGCTCCCCCTCGACAAGAGGATCACCTTCAAGCTCCTAACTCACGCACACAAAGCACTCCACAATGCCGGACCGGACTACCTGAACAGCAGACCCAGCTTCCACACCCCCAACCGCCAGCTCCGCTCCCCCAGCCTCCCCCTCGCAGCTGTCCCCCACATCCAACGAACGACATCCGGCGGCAGATCCTTGTCCTACCTCGTCCTACTTCGTCGTACCTTGTCCTTTTCCCCATGTTGAGTCTAAGGAGTAATTAAACCAAATGTGTCAGAAAGCTAGATGTTGGTCCAGAGAACGTGCTTTTTATGATTTGGTGTAAATCGATTCAGTAGTTGCAGAGGTATTTAAGTTTTAAAAATATAGATATCTGGTAGCTCAAAAACCTACTGAAATGCAGCCCTGGGGACCACCACCTCGCCGGGGCTTTATCCAAAAACAATGCAGAGGGCAACGCTTTACCCTTGCAAGTCTTGGGGACCACCACCACTCCAGAGCTAAATCACATGATGCAGGGGGTATGGCCTTTGAAGTCATGTAAGCAATCGCACTCTCTGGGATTTACTGGAGGTAACAGGAGGGATTGTTGGCCCCCAAGGACGTCCTTTAGGGTCAACTACTCCCCCTGTTACCTTCAGTAAGTCCCACACTGTGGAATTTCTAAGAGGTCTTTGTGGCCCGTCTCCTTTCTCTACCACCGTGGAAACACGCCTCCTGGTGCACTACTAGTTGGAATGAGCGGTTTTTTGTACAGTCATCCAGAACGTCCATGGGAAATTGCGCTGCACCATCCTACGCCGACATCTTTATGCATCGTTTTGAGCTAGATCACATACTACAACATCCTGACTGGAATTGACACATTATGTACAAAAGGTACATCGATGATATGTTCATCCTTTGGACAGGATCAGAAATTACATTGACCACCGCAATTCAAAATCTCAGTGAGGTAAATGACAGGATTGTGTACACATCTACCAACAGCAAACACCGAATATCATTTTTAGATGTTCTGATTACAAACGACAATGGAACATTAACAACCAGTGTATTTACCAAGCCAATTGATAGAAACAATATTCTGCACTACAATAGTTTTCATCAACCATCTTTAAAAAAAACATCTGCCTTTTTCCCAACTTCTTCACATCAAAAGAATTGCATCAACTGAAGAAGTCTACAACAAACACAAAGTGATCACCATCGAGAAATTCAAATACAGAGGATATCCGGAAACCATACTCAATAACGCCACTGAAAGGGTTCAAAAGCTGGAAAAGAAGCACTTACTCACTCCACAACTTAAAAGTGATGAACAAAGACCTGTTTTTGTTTCAAAATTCTCTACCAGAAGTTATGCAATCAAGAAATCTATTCTGAGACATTGGCCATTACTTGCACTGGAGGAAGACTTCAAAGGCATTTTTACAACCAATCCAAGATTTGCGTATGCACGCACACGTTATCTCAACGAACTACTTAACCTCATCCGTGCTGCCCCGATTTACCGCCGGTGCTGGGTCCCAATGTTAATGGGTGTGGTCATGACGGAACGGTTCCGTCATGAGCACAGCCCAACCGATGCTCATGACGGAACTGTTCTGTCATGAGCATCGAAAGGGTTAAAGAAAAAGAAGACAAACCAGCAATGAGGTATCTAGGTACCCTTCCATGCCACAACTGTGGCAACTGCAATGCCATAATCAAGGGAGATGAGATAGCACACCCCACGAGGGGAATCCCCATTAAACTCAGAGTTACAGGAACCTGCGACAGTAGTAATTTAATATACATGCTCAAATGTCCTTGCAGACTTGTTTATGTTGGCAAAACTCAAAGAAAAATCAAAACACGAGTTATTTAACATAAAAGCAATATAAAACTTAAAAACACCAAATCTACAGTCGCCGCACACTTCAACCAGTTAAACCATAACCCAAGCAAACTTCATTTCTGCATTTTAGAAAATGTGCCACTATTGCCTGGAAGAAACAACTCTCAGAATTTATTGAGAAGAGAAATCTTCTGGATAAATCATCTTACCATGCTACAACCCAAAGGCTTCATGAACGCCTAGAATTCAGTTGTTTTCTATAAACGCAGTGTGCTTTGCATAGTTATCACGTCGCATAGCTGTATGAACACGTCATCACTGTCTTTGATATTTCCGTTAGTTTTTCGCATTTCCAAGAAATGCCTAGAATTCATTTGTTTTCTATAAATGTAGTGAGTTTTGCATAGTTATCATGGCTCACAGCTGTATGAACATGATGACACTGATGACACTGTTTCTGAATTTCCTGTTAGTTTTCACCATTTCTAACAAATGCTTACTGCTTTGTGCATGAATACATACATTGGTATCCTTTCTTGACAATTCTGTTAGTTTTTTATGCAAATGTTTAGTTATCACTTTCCATAGGTAGAGAAATCAAAGGGGGGAGGAAGAGGTAGTGCTGCGTGGCACCGAGGTTGGCACGTCCTCCTCTTGCGAAAGTACCTGTAATCAAAAAGGGTCCACCTCAAAGCGGGTTAGTGTGTATCCTGTTGACTTTGGAATATACACACTTGATTAAAATACCCCTCACACACCAAAAGGGCCCTTGGTGTCATGCTTCATCATCGGGGTCTTCCCGCCCGGCTGCCGGACGGGGCAGTGCTGCGACAAGCGACTACACTGGAGCACCTTTTTAAATTGTGGGTGCTATGTGAGTGAATGGAGTGAGTGTCAGTGGGGTCATGGGTGATAGAGAAGTGATGTTAAAAAATACCTGGCCTAGTGATACAAAAACTATTTAATAAACACTGGCTGGTATTATTAAAAAAGGTGGTGTCGGAAAGGGTAGGCGGGTTTATGGGCTTACTTTCCTGTGTGGGTCGACATGTTTCGGGGCGACATGCTCCTTCGTCAGGACCGGGGTCAGAGATCCCCCTGTCACTCACTAGTGTGTCGCCACAATGGGTTTATTTACAAAAAGGTGAAAAAAGGATCAATGTGTATGTATATATACTTTATATTTTAATACACATCCCTTGCTAAATAGTAAGATACTCATGTAGTATGCTTATTATGGTGAGAACAGTGCCTCATGGGCCAACACGAAGGGGCATGTCGCCCCGAAACATGTTGAAACATGTAAACACTTCCTTAATCAGTATCGTAAATTTGACTAAGTAGTGATCCGACCAATCCATAGGTTTGGGCGTCTCTATTATAGTCTCCGGGAGGTTGGTAAAAACAGGGTCTAGGATGTGACCAGCCGAGTGGGTGGCGTCCTGGATCAGGGGGCAGAGTTGTAGGGCTGATAGGTCGGCTAGGAGGTTTTTAATAGTGAGATCTTGATTCCTATCGAAATGGAGATTCAAGTCTCCCAGTATTGTAAAGTTAGCCGAGCTCACCACCAGGGAGTTCGCAGTTTCAAGGAGAGCTTCTATAAATTTAGATGAGGGACCGGGGGGCCAATAAATGTAGAGGCCAGATAAAGAAAATGGGGGCCCGCTGTGATCTTAAAGCGAGCGCTTTCACAGTTCGAAATAAATTCTTTAGTGAAGGAGCACAGAAATTGCTTTCTATAAATGACAGCAATGCCACCTCCTCTGGTGTCTCTATTTATCGACTTCATGTGATAGCTCTCTGGCAGCGCAAGATTGATGATACTGGTCATATCATCATGTAGCCAGGTTTCACAGATAAAAAGGATATCAGGGTTTTCTTCAAGTAGAAGGGTGTTGATCTCTTGATGGTGCTTACATAGTGATCTCACATTGAGTTGTAAAATGGTGAGAGGGGTGAGTTTATACGCAGCTGAGAGGCGCTTTGAAGAGCGGGGGTTGGGTGTGGAGAAGTGGCACGACTTACAGTGTAGGTATGTCTGTCCAACATTTCCCGATAAGAAGGCAGTCTATCATAACGATAGACTTCCCGGGTGATTTGACCAGGGGGACAGGCGAGAGGCGATGTCTTGGCATTGACTGGCGCAGACGGGCTTGCCTTAGGCGCGCCTACGGCGCGCCCGCTGCGCCCTTCCGCTGCGCGTACGGTGAAAGCACATGTTTATCAAGGGGTAGGAGTGGCGGTGGGCGTGGCCTCAGAGTGGACGTGGCCTCGCGGCTCGCCAGCGATGGCGGCGGGAAATGTTTGGTTGTTTGGGTCCGCTACCAGCCTTCACTCGGCTGTGCGGTATGCTCGAAGGACAAGTCCTGGGATCCTAAAGAACAAGTGAGTGCTTTAAAATCAGGAAATTAGAGTGACATCAAATTTGAAAACGAACAACAAAGAACTCCAGGCTTCCGCCTCAGGAGGATACGTGCTTCTGAGTAAGGGTGCAATCCTTACATTCTTCACACTATTATTCCTACCCAGTCTTGGATCTGGTCCCATGGTACGGACTTTGGTGCAGCATAATTGTTGGACCCGGCCCGTTGGGCAGGTTCACCCCTAGACTTTTTGCTTTTTCCTAGCCTGTTTATGGAACCTGGTGTTGGTGATTTTAGGCCTCTGCGCACTTTTTCACTGTGGTACAGCGAAAAGTGCTTGAGCTCTCTGTATGTGTGGTGAGTGACCTGCCCTCCCATAGGAATGAATGGGGAATATGTATGCCCATGGTAGTTTCTGATGTGTGGGGAGTGCAGGGGCGATTTTGGTATGTATGAACTCGTGAGAGTGAATGCTGCAAAATGATGTATGCGGCATGACTGTGTCTAGTCTAGAAGTACTACTTTTGGAAGTTGGAATATTTGTGTAAGTTGGTGCTAGTGTGTGATTGGCTGGTGAGCCTGGCCCAGAGTGCCTGGGCCTGCTTGTGGATTGACTGTCTGGTTTGAGGATGACAGGGGCTAGAGAGCCCAGGAGGTTGTCTGAAGTCAGCCCATGGATGAAAGGCAGCATCTGCTGCCAGGGAAGTGGGAGGAGATGGCACCTGATAGTGAAGGGCTGTGCCTGCCTAACTACAAAGCTGGCTCCACCTCCCGCTGGGCGACTGACACCTCTGTCCCTGATACTGAAGGGGACTTCCCTCTAAACCAGTCTAGCTGGTTCTCACACTGCCTGCTTCAAAGGACTTCAAAGGCTTTTCAGTGTATAAGAAGGGGCTGTGTCCCCTTCCAAAATGTTCTTGTTTCTGACTTGAATCTACCAGGGGCGGGCGCTGCCCAGCCCCTGGATGCCTGGAGGACTTCTGGGGGGACCCCTCTGCCTTGCCTGGGCTGAGGGGGGACTTTGCTGGACTTTCTGCCCCCCTAAGCACCTGGAAGTGCTTTTTCTGTGCTGTAGCGCTTGGGAGCGCTGGATTTGTCCTTCATAGCGCTGAGAGCGCTTTATTTCCTGCCCATGGCGCTTTGGTTGCACTTCTAGTGCTGGAGTGCTTTGTGTGCCTCTACAGCGCTTGGAAGCGCGTTGCTGCTGGAGGCCGGCGGCGGATCGGCGCGGGAGCCCACTCCGCTTATTTTTCCGATTTTGGATTTGCCCAGTTCTTTGTTTTAATTGGCGAGTGCCCACCTCGCTATTCCTGCCCGCCTGCCTGCCTAGCGAGGGCCGCCGCGCTGCCCGCGGCGACCCGGAAGTACCTGGCCGGCCGGCCAATCTCAGCGCGGCCGGCCGGAAGTCCCGCCCCGCAGCCTGGGAGGCTGCTCGAGGGAGGCGGAGAAGAAGCATTGCAGCGGGTCGGCCGGGCTCCCGTGAGCTGAGGGAGCCCGGCGGCATCTGAGGAGGAGTGTGGTCGGCTTCTGGGGCTCCCGTGTGCAGAGGGAGCCCTGAGTGAGGAGAGGAGCGGCAGGCGGAGACTTGCGGCGGGTCGCGAGGCACATTGTCGGTGCCTGCCCCCACCGCGAGCGAAGGATAGCCCCGCCCGCTGAAGGTGAGTGACCCGGTCCCAGGGAGGGAGACCGGGCGAAGAGGAGCCCCCGCCGAGAACAGCCCGGTGAGTCAAGAGGGCTGGGGGGGCTCCGTGATGTTGCTGCTCCGTGAGGGAGCAGATGGATTCTTGTGGTGCCGGTCGAGGCACCAAGGAAGGGCGGCCCCGAATGGCAGTGGGTCGCCCCACCGTGGTTGTAGAGCCCGCGAGGGGGCTCTTGAGGGCCAGTGTTTATGTTGAGCCCTGCAAGGCTCCAACGAGGGGGCAGAAGAGCAAGGAGGGGCGCAGGGACACATTGTCGGTGTCCGCCCCTCCCCAGTAGCGCGAGCTCGCGCTTCTTGCAGTGTGAAGCCACGAGGGCTTCAAGGGCGGCCCCGGTTGGCAGTGGGTCGCCCCAACGCTTGGAGAGTCCAGGGAGGCTCCAGGGGGCATTGTCTGCAGAGCCTGAGGGCTCCAACGTTTGGCCACAGTGTTTGTTTTAGAGCCTGTGTGGCTCAGGTGGCGCAGAATTGTTCTAGGGGCTACTGAGAGCCCTGCCACAGCTTTCTGATCCCAGTTGCCCAGCACTTTGTGGGCAGCTGCCACGTTTAGGCTTTTTGTACTGGTGACTGGCGCTGCATGGCAGCGCGCCTTGACATTGGACTCAGGGCATCTTTGCCCCACAAGGCCAGTTGGCCTAGGGACTGCCACAGGTAGTGGCTTATGGAGGGTTGGCGCAATGTGATTTCTATGCTTTTTAATAGTTATTGCTAATGTGAGTTTTTGCGCTAATTGATTTATTATGCACCTCTGAATGTGTTATTGCATCATGTGAGTTTTCTTTCCCTTATTACTCCTCTGAATGTAGGTTTATTGCATCATGAGATAGTCACATGTTTGGGATTATTGTTTTTGATTTTTTTCCTCGAGTGTCATTTTCAAATGTGTTTCTGCGCTTTATGTTTAGTGGCAGATGAGAGAAAGTGACAGGGCGGGACGCCAGTAGAGGGGGAGGTTCCCATAGATTAGGAATTCCTTGCTGGGTCCCGTGTCCAATCCCAAATCCTGTCCCTGTGTGGGTAGATGGAAGAGAGGGAGTGTGAGGAGAAATGACTAGCTCAGGAGGGTGGTTGTTCCCTGAGTGTAGTGTGTGTGTCTGGATTCCCCAGTGTGGTAGGATCCAGTGGTGGCAGCTTTAATGTGTCCAGTGTGTTAATTCCCATTCCCCGCTCCCAGAGTTTGGTACCTGTGTCACGTGTGGTCAGGTTGAGTGATCAGGGGTGGTAGAAACTGCCTTACCAGTCCGAGGGGGGGGGAGTGTGCGAATGAGTGATGTGCTGAACTGGAGGAGTTGGTGTGAGTTTTCTTTTTGTTAAAAAGCTTGCATGAGAGGTGTACCTCTGGTGGTGTGCAGGAGGTCCTGCAGAGGCACTGGATAAGAAGGTGGATGTCTGGCGGTGTGCTAGATGTCTTGCAGAGGCATTAGGAGGTGATTCTAAAAGGAGTGGCTTGTGTATCTGATGATCCTGTGAAGGGGAAGAGGTTACTGTGTAACCCAGCTAGGTCCCAGTAGTATGGTAGGGGTGTAGGGGCTCACGCCCTGTCTCAGTGGAGGCGGAGTGAGTGTGGGACGGTGTGTCCCACGTTGGCCTGAAACCCTATCTCAGGGCCTGGAGGGTTCCCTAAGGGAGCGCCAGGTCAGGGGCCTAAGCTGTACATAGGTCATTTGAGGAGGATCTTCCTGTGTCTAGAGGACGGGGAGTGTCTGTAACCAGAACTCCGGCGGTCCTAGTGTTGGGCAGCACCACTCCTAGTGGAGGGTGCAGAAGTCCTGGCTCGCTGAGCATTTGACCGTCTAGAGTGCTTGACCATTTGTGGGGCCTCTGGAGGTCGTTCCCCGAGGATGGGGGAAAGCCGGGTTGGGGTTGTGGCCTGACCTGGGAGGAGTACTGGAGGAAAGTGTGTCACTGATACGCCGCTGGCGTGTGCTCTGTCTAGCCTGGGACATACTGAGAATCACCCTGTGATAGGGAGTACTGAAGGAGGGTGTGTCGCTGATACACCGCTGGCGTGTGCTCTGTCTAGCCTGAGACATACTGGAACTGGAAGGGGGTGCAGAGGGACGGTGTCCTTACTTCTGACCCCGGTGCAACCTGAGGGTTTGGATCTTAGGTTGGGAGACTAGGAAACCTCTAGGTCAAGAGGAATCTCTACCAAAGTGGATCAGCTGAAGAGACTGAGGGGGCTGCCCTTGCTGTGTGATCTGGGGCTCACCTGCAGTTTGTTGTTTCCACTAAGGTAGAGGAAAGGGGGCTTTGCTGTGTGCTGTGTCCCCCCACCTGCTTGAAGAGGAACTGTGCTATGTGCTTTGTACCTCAGAAGTGGAATAGTTTCCAGGTGGTAGACCAGTGATGGAGTGAGGACCTGATCTGGTAGGAGAATTGTGTTCTGGTGAAGTGCTTTTCTGTGAGGGTGCAGAAACCCAGAAGTAGAGGTAGGGTGGGGCATTCTTGCCCGTGACCTCTGGTCAGCCTGAGGGTATGGTCCCTAGGTTGTTGGATCAGTGGTAGTTGTAGCTACACTGAGAGAGAGAGTGGAGACTGGCTATTGTGTGCCAGGGGTTACTACCCCCCACTCTGTGGATTAGTTAGGACCTGTGATTTGGATGGCCTATGGCCTGGTCTTGGCTGTGGATGACTAGTGAGTACCAGTGTGGTATCCTAGTTGTGTCAGAGTTATTGTTTGGAGGTAACCAGGTGGGTTCAGAGTGGCGTAAAACCGGAAGGTGTCCCTGCCGTGCGGGTCCGTGTCCGTGGTTTTGTCGCCCAAAGCAAGGAAGCCCATCAGTGGAGTGATTGGTCTACCCTGCGTTTTGGCTGGAAGGGGGTTGTGTTGGACCCGGCCCGTTGGGCAGGTTCACCCCTAGACTTTTCGCTTTTTCCTAGCCTGTTTATGGAACCTGGTGTTGGTGATTTTAGGCCTCTGCGCACGTTTTCACTGCGGTACAGTGTAAAGTGCTTGAGCTCTCTGTATGTCCGGTGAGTGACCTGCCCTCCCATAGGAATGAATGGGGAATATGTATGCCCATGGTAGTTCCTGATGTGTGGGGAGTGCAGGGGCGATTTTGGTATGTATGAACTCGTGAGAGTGAATGCTGCAAAATGATGTATGCGGCATGACTGTGTCTAGTCTAGAAGTACTACTTTTGGAAGTTGGAATATTTGTGTAAGTTGGTGCTAGCGTGTGATTGGCTGGTGAGCCTGGCCCAGAGTGCCTGGGCCTGCTTGTGGATTGACTGTCTGGTTTGAGGATGACAGGGGCTAGAGAGCCCAGGAGGTTGTCTGAAGTCAGCCCATGGATGAAAGGCAGCATCTGCTGCCAGGGAAGTGGGAGGAGATGGCACCTGATAGTGAAGGGCTGTGCCTGCCTAACTACAAAGCTGGCTCCACCTCCCGCTGGGCGACTGACACCTCTGTCCCTGATACTGAAGGGGACTTCCCTCTAAACCAGTCTAGCTGGTTCTCACACTGCCTGCTTCAAAGGACTTCAAAGGCTTTTCAGTGTATAAGAAGGGGCTGTGTCCCCTTCCAAAATGTTCTTGTTTCTGACTTGAATCTACCAGGGGCGGGCGCTGCCCAGCCCCTGGATGCCTGGAGGACTTCTGGGGGGACCCCTCTGCCTTGCCTGGGCTGAGGGGGGACTTTGCTGGACTTTCTGCCCCCCTAAGCACCTGGAAGTGCTTTTTCTGTGCTGTAGCGCTTGGGAGCGCTGGATTTGTCCTTCATAGCGCTGAGAGCGCTTTATTTCCTGCCCATGGCGCTTTGGTTGCACTTCTAGTGCTGGAGTGCTTTGTGTGCCTCTACAGCGCTTGGAAGCGCGTTGCTGCTGGAGGCCGGCGGCGGATCGGCGCGGGAGCCCACTCCGCTTATTTTTCCGATTTTGCCCCCACCGCGAGCGAAGGATAGCTCCGCCCGCTGCCGGTGAGTGACCCGGTCCCAGGGAGGGAGACCGGGCGAAGAGGAGCCCCCGCCGAGAACAGCCCGGTGAGTCAAGAGGGCTGGGGGGGCTCCGTGATGTTGCTGCTCCGTGAGGGAGCAGATGGATTCTTGTGGTGCCGGTCGAGGCACCAAGGAAGGGCGGCCCGAATGGCAGTGGGTCGCCCCACCGTGGTTGTAGAGCCCGCGAGGGGGCTCTTGAGGGCAGTGTTTATGTTGAGCCCTGCAAGGCTCCAACGAGGGGGCAGAAGAGCAAGGAGGGGCGCCGGGACACATTGTCGGTGTCCGCCCCTCCCCAGTAGCGCGAGCTCGCGCTTCTTGCAGTGTGAAGCCACGAGGGCTTCAAGGGCGGCCCGGTTGGCAGTGGGTCGCCCCAACGCTTGGAGAGTCCAGGGAGGCTCCAGGGGGCATTGTCTGCAGAGCCTGAGGGCTCCAACGTTTGGCCACAGTGTTTGTTTTAGAGCCTGTGTGGCTCAGGTGGCGCAGAATTGTTCTAGGGGCTACTGAGAGCCCTGCCACAGCTTTCTGATCCCAGTTGCCCAGCACTTTGTGGGCAGCTGCCACGTTTAGGCTTTTTGTACTGGTGACTGGCGCTGCATGGCAGCGCGCCTTGACATTGGACTCAGGGCATCTTTGCCCCACAAGGCCAGTTGGCCTAGGGACTGCCACAGGTAGTGGCTTATGGAGGGTTGGCGCAATGTGATTTCTATGCTTTTTAATAGTTATTGCTCATGTGAGTTTTTGCGCTAATTGATTTATTATGCACCTCTGAATGTGTTATTGCATCATGTGTGTTTTCTTTCCCTTATTACTCCTCTGAATGTAGGTTTATTGCATCATGAGTAATGTATTCTTTCTTAGACCCCTAAATGCTGAGTGATACTTAGGTGGTTGTCTTTTCTACTCCTCTGAATGTAGGTTTATTGCATCATGAGTAATGTATTCTTTCTTAGACCCCTAAATGCTGAGTGATACTTAGGTGGTTGTCTTTTCTACTCCTCTGAATGTAGGTTTATTGCATCATGAGTAATGTATTCTTTCTTAGACCCCTAAATGCTGTGTGATACTTAGGTGGTTCTTCTTTCTTAGTACAGGTGGTCCTAGTAAGGTCCTGGTTCCTGTTACCAGTGGTTACTGGTTGTTATCTTTGATTATTATTTTATGTTACATTTATTCTTCATTCTAGAAGTGATTTTATATTCTACATTTTATCTAGAAGTACTATATCTGATTCTGACAGGCGCCCATGTGGCCCTGTCTGGTGTACATAATCCCTGTGAATATTGCCCGTGCCAGTTGGCACAATGTATATGTGTGATTTTATCTGATATGTTTTTACAATACAAAAGTTATTTTTATAATAACCTTGTGTGGAGTCTCTTTTGTGGTGTGCCTAGTATGTTGTTGCTGTTGTGCGCTGGCGCAAATGCTTTACACATTGCCTCCGAGTTTAGCCTTACTGCTTGAGCCAAGCTACCAAGGGGGTGAGCAGAGGTTATCTTGGCGTGTGACTTCCTTGCCCTGACTAGAATGGTGGGTTCTGCCTGGCTTTGGCGTCAGCCTTAGCCTACCAGAAATAGCCAGTTCTAACAATAATCTAATGGACATGCAGCACAATATCGCCTCTTGCGCTGAAAGGCTGACACTTGTTAGTGGGTTAAGTGCAAAGGAGGAAAACTCAAAATGACAATTCACCTGAATGGCTAGAGAAGTTTAAGTATGCAGTTTAGTGATTATATTTCCCCATGAATGCAAACACTGCAATTATTTTGGTGAACAAAAGCAAATTATTGTATTCTTCGGTGGCAGTTTTATGGCTTTATAGCATTTACTTAACTATGAGCGAACAACTTTACACACCCACCATAAGACTCAGATTTTTTTTCTGAATGGTCAATTTGCTTGTAGGTGTAGATCACCAGATATTTTTGGCAATGAATAGCAGCGTGTTAGACCTGTCTGGCTTTTTGCGTAGTCCCTCCAATTTATTATTCATTTTGTCCCCTTTTTGCCCCTCATACCCTTAATAATTTTTGTGTCCACTAACTTTTTCTAGGTGTTGGTCAAGGGGATAGGTGTTCTTTTTCCCCTCATAGTTTTTCACCTCAGGCCCAGAGGCCTGTTCTGACTGGAAAAGTTGGAACCACAAAATGGTGGCTACCAACTGCCCTAACTGCCAAACCCAGAACTTGCCCATAGACTAGTAAAGGGCGTTCCAGAACCTTCTGGTTCCTTCTGGACCACTGAGGGTCAGCCTATATAAGGCAGAATGCTGGGCAGCCATTTTGTCTACCTCAGAGACTGGGAAGCTGCCTTACTGATCCACCACACTACCCCCCCTTTGGGTTACTTGTCCTGACCCCTCTGTTGAGGGTTACTGGAGACCCTGGGCGCCTAGCTTGCCTCTTGTCTAAATCATACAGGGGGAGTCTACAGGAGGAGGAGACTGCAGCGCTGCGGAGCGCAGTCCTCTGCCCAGTAAAGGAACTTAAGGGAGGTGACCCCCAGGATATCATTACAGTGGCTGTAAGGATTGTGAGCTGGTGAGGAGTCTATCGCCACGTATCACAAGTTTATTCCCCCCTTTTCCCTGTACCTGGGGCTGCCCTTGCCCAAGTGAACTCCCAGTGACTGAAGCGGGGCTGGAAGAGTGCTCTCCTCGAGGTGCTTCGTGGAGCACTGGTTGTTTGATCGGGCCGCCTGTGAGCCTGTGACCTGTGGTGGCGGCGGACGCTGTGGTGGAAGATCGTTTCCCTGCGCTGTGTCCTGTCAGCGCTAACCCGGCCCAAGGAGCGAGTGAGCCGGTGTTTGTGGGCGGGGCCGGAGGAAACAGAACCGAGCAGTCTCCAGCTGAAGCCGCTGCTCGCTCGCGCATGCCCGGTCGCGCCGCTTCCCTTCAGGAAGGCGGAGGCGGGACCAGGCGGGGAGGCGCCGAGAGCCGAGCAGAGGCTGAGTTGTGTTGCATCGTCTTCCCCCGCTCAACCACCTTACGAAGGAGCTGGCGCGAGCGGGAAGGGAGAATTGTGTTCCCCGTTTTTCCTCCGCACCAGCCTAAAGTGAGCAGCTGACTGGGCGGAAGGAAGCAGATTGGGCAAACGAGTCCTCGGAGGAGCCTCCGGTTAACAGAGACACGTGGTGACTGGGAAAAGCCGTCTCCACAGTACAGTAAGGAGAGGGGTCCTTGAGGGCTCTGTCAAGAAAGGGGGAAGAGTGGAACCGGCCAAACAGTAACTTTTAAATTGCTCATGTCCCTTCAGAAGTGTACAGGAGGTGGGGAGTAGTTGGAGGACACAAGTTTTGGAACTAGTGCTGCTGGTGCCTGCTTTCCAGAAAGAGACATCAGTTCCTCATTGAAAGTGTGGGTGCTTATATAAAGTCCTGGGTTTCTAAATCCCCTCTAGGGCTGTCTACCTGTTGTGGGGAAAGTTAGATGCAGTGGGAGGAAGTTTAGAGCACTACATCGTAACCACGCCTAATTAATGTTGGAATCTGAGTAAATGCTCTAGTGATGTGAAATTGATGATTTTAGTTAGCCTTTCTGCAGGGACTATCAATTTCCTGACTATATTGTATTGAGCTATCATCTCTAAAAGGAAATCTGCGTAAGTTGTTGAGTTATTCACTGTGAAAGATTAAGGATATTTACAAGTTGAATGTATTGAGTTGTAATGTTATTTCCACAGACAGAAAAGCGTTACCATCTCTCCTGATCTATGTGTACATTTTTCACTTGTGAATACTACGAGCTAAAACAAAGAGAATCTTATTTTTATAAAACAGCTCATATTTTCATAACAAATTGGTGTAGTGTCCTTTTTAAGTGTTATTGCGTGGATTTACTGCTGGGTGGTTTGCAACCTTCACACTGTGCCTCTAGAATTGCATGTCTTACCCCTAGGCCAGGCTACCCTAGGTGACTTGACATCCCAGGTTCCAACAGATTGGTGCCTAGCGGTGGGATTCTGACTTGGTTGCAGCTACTCAATAGTAATTCAACGCAATACACTGGCCTACACCAGAAGTTTTCTCCTTGCGGCCCTCCTAATTTGAATTTTGTTTTTTCCAAATTTGTTTCTGGTGGTGGGTGGAGGTTAACCTGAGGTCACTTCTTGGTTTTCTCCTGTGTGCTTATTTTATTCCATAGGGAAAGATGGAATTAAATTTGGAAGAGCTAGAGTCTTACACCGTGACCCAACTCAAGGAATGGTGTCAGCAACAGGGGGTATTCTTTAAAAAAGGTGCCAGGAAAGGCGAGTTGCTGACAAGCATAAGGGCATGGGTGGAAGTTCATTCAGGGGAGGAACCGGATACCGAGGGGAGTGACAGGGACACTGGTCTTGAGACTGCAATGTTGTACCAAGCTGGAGGGGGGAATCTGCTGACAGGTCCCAGGACACCTTCGAGGGTGGGCAGCAGCGTCTCGGAGAGGGGTTTGACCGACGCCGAGCTGGAAGATTGGAGGGAGGAGAGGAGAATGAGGTTGGAATTAGCTAGAATGGATATGGAAAGGGAGGACAAGAGGTTAGCCCATGAGCGAACCATTAAAGAGATGGACCTACAAGCTTTAACCCTAAGGTCTTCCAATTCAGATAATGGTGGCAGCGAAACTAAGGTGAATACCAGGGAACCCAGACCCTATCTACCCAAGGATGTCATCGCCAGTTACACTACAGGCGATGACATTGCCAAATGGTTGGCCGCCTACGAAGTTTCTTTAAGGGCTCACAGGATCCTAGAAACTCACTGGGGGGGTGGGCTGTATAAATACATGCCACCTGCTGGCAGAGACACCTTGTTGGCTCTGGAGCAGGAGGAGCAAACTCACTACCCTTCAATGAAGGTGGCACTGGTGAAGAAGTTTGGACTTACCCCTGAAAGATACAGACAGAAATTCAGGGGAAGTCACAAACTGAGTACCCAGAATTGGGTAGATTTCTTAGACTATGCCAAGAAAGCTTTGGAGGGTTGGGTCCAGGGCAGCGAGGTGAAGGATTATGAGGGGCTGTACAATCTATTTTTGAAAGAACACCTCCTCGAGAAATGTTTTCCCGAGCTGCGCCAACACCTGGTGGACAGCAAGCTGACCAATCCCCGGAAGCTTGCAGAGGAGGCGGATACCTGGGCAAGTACCCGGGTGTCCTCAAAGGGGACTGGAGGAGATTCTCAAAAAGCCGGACAGGGCGCCCCCCAGAAGAAGGAGGGGGGAGATAAAAAGAAGGAGTTCTCCAAAGGTCCCCAAAATAATTTCCAAGGAAAAGGAGCAGGTTTCACCCCCAAGGCAAACCCGCCCAGAAACCCTAATCCTGGCCAAAGCCAGCAGCCAAGGGTTCTCCACTGTTTTGAATGTGGTGGTGTTGGACATTATAAGGGAGATGTCAGATGCCCAAAGAGACCACCCCCTCCCACCGGAGGAAAGTCACCGGGAGTAGCTAGTGTAGCGCTCGGGGAGGAGTTGCCCTTAGATAAGGGGGGTGAGTGGGCGGGTGTCACCTTAGTGTCCCTGGGAGAGCGGGAGATGGTTCCAAAGATCCAGGTGCCCCCAAATACTACAAAGTATGGGCAATGGGTCACCATCAATGGCCAGAGAGGGGAGGCTCTGAGAGATACAGGAGCCAGTATGACTATGGTGAGAAGTCAACTGGTGTCTCCAGAGCAGGTGGTTCCTAATGTACTCCACCCCGCCGCGATGGCTGACGGCAGAATGGGCCACTATCCAGTGGCTGAGGTTCCCTTTGAGTGGGAGGGGGTTGCAGGTTCACTTCGAGTTGCCGTAAGCCCTGCCGTGCCAGTCGATTGTGTGTTGGGGAATGACATGGAGCACAACACTTAGAGAGAGGTGGAATACCGGACGCATTCTGCGATGCTGGGTACACCTGACTGGGCCTGTGTGAGCACATGGTCTGCGACTGTCCGGAGAGGGAGTTCGCATGGGTTGGAGCCTGGAACAATGGCCCAACCCGCTGCTAAAAAGGGACAGACCCGGAGACAGGGAGAGCTTGCTCCGGCTTCTACACCCCATGTGACAGATCGGCCACCTGCGGTGGTGGACCAGGAGTCCGTGGAGGGGGAAGTAGACTCTCTGGAAGATTTACCTATCCCTGCTGAGTGGCATGTGGAGGGAGGTCCTACCAGAGAGGAATTCTGTAAGGGGCAGAGGGAGTGCCCCACCCTTGAGGGACTGAGGCGACAGGCTGAAGCCCAAGCAGCAGGTGATGTTACGGGACACTACCATATTTACTGGGAGGATGGACTCCTCTACAGTGAACCCAAGGTACCCTTACCTGGTTAGTCAAGGGCCTTGGTAGTCCCGCAACAATACCGAGCCTTTCTTTTGGAATTGGCTCATGCTATACCCCTGGCAGGACACTTAGGCCAGGACAAGACCTTTGCTCGGCTTGTCCTCCACTTTTACTGGCCTCAGATGAAAGTGGCGTCCAACACATACTGACGGACATGTGTATCCTGCCAGGCCAGTGGGAAAACAGGGGTGAAGCTGAAGGCTCCCCTGGAACCACTTCCAGTCGTTAGCACACCCTTTGAGAGGGTGGGCATCATGTAGGGCCTTTAGATCCACCAACCACAGCTGGTCACAGGTTCATCCTGGTCCTGGTGGATCATGCCACATGTAGGAGTAGGGTCTGCAATCCTATGATCACCCAGATTTTTTTGCTTTTGTTTCACTGGTTTACGACTTTCTCTGGCTGTGGGCCTGCCAATCAGACCCACAGCCTGGCTGTTCTCTTTCTAAATTACCTCATGTACCCTAGGTGCATCTACCAATTGGTACTGGGCCACCTTATCAGACCCTGTAACTCAGGGCATAGGTGTACCCAGGGCTGCCAGGGGCTGCAGCATGTATTATGCCACCCCTGGCTGACCTCCTAAATTTGACACAACTGGCTGCATGACAGCTGGGGCAAAGTTGTGTAATCACCCTTTGCTATAGGTGTAGTATACCTATACCTAACCCTAAAATGGACACACAGATTCCTATCAGTCACTCCTATGGCAGGCCTTGACAATCCTGAAGGCAGAGTGCTTGGAATCGTGTGAGATGGTGCTCTGGCATGAGCTGAGCCTGTCTGCAGCTTGCGGAATCAAGTCCTAATAGCTGTTCCATGATATCGCATACCATATACTCTTAAGTGCATTATAATCCTCGCGGTTAAATGCTATCTTTGGTATTGCTTTATCAAAACATGTCGAGTAAGGTGTCATACGAATTGGAATACTAACCCCTCGCCAATTCTGGCGACGGGGTTAGCATTCCACCCTTCTAGAGGGACACGACATGTATGTAACTGTGAACCCCGGTTAAAGTTAACTGAAGCCTCAGCTCCACAAAATGGATGCTGCCACCACAGACACGAGTCTGACCTCCTGCTGCTGGGAGTCCTTCCAGCGAGGGGCCTGGACAAAGGGTTTCCTGTCCGGGGCGGTGCTAGCACCGTCCCAGACATGGTTTTGTGTATCCTGGGTAGGCAGGGCTTTTCAGGAAGGTGACTGCTGAGTGGCACCCCGGTGCTCACTACGCATAGGCCAGTCAGAACCAGTTCCAGGGGCACACCAGCCCCTGGCCTGGGGAAGTCCGGCAGGGGAGAGGGGTGTAACCACCCCCCTCCTGGTCCCACCCATAGGCAGGACCTAGTCACCGGGTCAGCCCCCTTTTTTAGTATAAAGATAGGAGCGGGCCCCCTGTTCAAATTAGATCATCTTTGGAATCAAGATACCACTTTCTTCGAAAGGACTTCACGATTTCTTCTTCAAGATTCTCCCTTGTGGCTAAGGAGTAGTCACCCTGCATCAAGCGGGCACCATCCTAAAGAACACTGCGGTCTGCTGCAAGTCCTTCATCACGAATCCGACGACCCAGCTCGACGAGACCCGGCTTCCCTGGCACCTCTGACCTCTACTCACCTCTACAGCCAAGCTGAGAACCGTGAGTGCGACGAGACCTCGAGGGACCGACGATCGCCAAGACTGCACGACATCTTTACTGCAAGCCCACCGTGTCCTCCACTGGTGAGTGCTTTGGGGTCCGAGAAGCCCCGACCCTGCGCAGCTCCAGCACCCAAGGTCAGCCTCCCTGCATCTCCACGATCTGCGTGGGGCCCTTCTGCTGTTTGCTGTGCACCGCGTTGTTTGGCTACTAGCCGGCTGGCTTGTGGCCTTCTGAACGACGCCCAACGACTTCACGACTGCTGGTCTGGTTGCTCCAGACTGGCCCTTGCTTCCTTCTTGAAGAGAGGCACCCCGGACCCTCCTGGTCCACTCCAGACGCCATTTTAAGTCCACCGCGTGGGCTTGAATTTGCCAAGGCTTTGTTGCCCAATCCTGGGTCCAGCGACGCCGACAGCTTCTATCTTCATGGGACAGCTCGATCCTCCATCCTGGTCGCCGACAACGCCTCCTGGTCCGTGAGATCTTCGAGCTCAAGCGTCACCCACTCACCTTGTCGAGGTGGCTACCATCCGGTGCCCTCCTGGTGCCCACTGACTACTGGCTAGTAGTCTCGAACTTGGTCCCCTCTGCTTTCAGGTGTCATCTATCTTCGAGATCCAGGCTTGGATCCAACTGAACTTTCTTCACTGGTCACCGGCCAGCATCTTTTCTTCCGGCTCCTGGTCCGTCTACGAGGATTCCCGACGTCTTTTCAGACCTATGCAGCTGCAGCCCCAGGGCTAGGTAACTTCGGCATTTCGGTGCCCCAGCATAGCCTCACTATCCAAGGGTCAGAATCTACCTTCGTTTTCTCCCTACCAGGTCGGGTTCGCCCGAGAACACTAACTTTCTAATTCCTAGCTACCATAGACTTTTGTCCGCATCTCGCGTGAGAGTGCACACACTGCACCCGAGTCCCCTAGGCCTCCTAGAAGTAATCTAACGATTCCCTAGTCAAGTCCTAGCGATTCCAAAAGCTATTAGTACTGTACTTACCTGCTAGTAATTTCACATTCCACTTTCAGAGTATATGGTTTTCCGTGCCCCTCGGGCATTTGTATATACTGTGCTAACTTAAGTATTTTTGTAAGAGTTTTGGTTGTGCTTAGTACCCTGTCCTCATAAAGAGTACAGGGCTGTTGTGATCTTTAATAAATAACTGTTTATTTTCATAACACTTGTGTGGTGTCCTTTCACTGGGTGTTCAAGGGGTATATGTGTGGTAAACAGCTGGCTTAACACGCCCTCTCGAGTCTTTAGCCTTAGACTGCTCGTATCCATGCTACTAGGATAGCTGGTCTATAAGGTTGACTTACAACCAATCATCAATAAGGGTTGCTGGACTGATACATAGTGTTCACTAGAATAGTGAACACTGCATATCAGGCCACCTTCTCACATTGGTGAGCAGCGGTTGGGATTTGAGCTTGCTGTTGTTTTACCACACGTATCCTAAGAATATCTTGTTGAAAGATCACAAAGTACTGTTAGGTACATATAACTAAAGCTTAGAATACTCTGAGTTCTACTGAACCAGCTGTTGTAGCTCCTCAAGGCTTAGCACACCTTGGCTGCAACTCTAGCAAGGGATCAGTAGGTAACACATAGTGTAGGTAGGTGCATCACTTACACCACACTAGAAACAGTATGTCAGACAAAGGTGGAAATGCGGAGTCTCCCCTTGTGTCAGTTGACCCTCCACAGGTCATCCCTTCAAGATATACTGTGCTTAGCTTCCATGAGTTACGACAAGTATGTACCTCTAGGAAGATTAAGCAGGGGTCTAACCCCACAACTGCTTTTCTGATTGGTCTCTTAGAGACTTATGATGCAAGGAGGGCTGGTAACCCAGACCCTTCTACTTCAGAAGGCAACATGCCCTCCCTACAGGGACCCTTTGAGAGCCAGGACCATCCCCTTCAGGAAGCAGATGATGCTGATGATGAGGATGATGACTTGGGATCTGGGGGTGAGGCAGATCAGGGACAGGTAGAAGTCGTTAGACTAACCAGGACCAACTTAAGCAGACATGAGATGGATTCTAGGGGAGCCCTGGGGCCACTCTCAGATCAGCTTAACATTGGGAATGGACGAGCTAGGTCTCTATCCAGAGACTCTGGCAGATCCCTTCATACCAATGGCTCTCAACGTTCCTCTCAGAGGGGAATGACATCTCCCCAGAGGAGAATGTATGTAGCTAAGGAAAAGGCAGCCAATCTGAGGATTGAAAGGGAAGAACTTGCCCTGGCCAAAGAAAGGCTTGCCTTTGCTAGAGAGCAACAATTGAGTGGGGCAGTCCCCACTGGTGGCAGCATTGTACCTAGCAATAGGGAAAGGAGTTTTGATACAAAACACCTTGGTAAGATAGTGCCCCCCTTTAAACAAGGGGATGACATCCACAAATGGATTACTGCTTTGGAGAGGGCCTGCACTGTGCAAGGTGTTCCCCCAAGTCAGTGGGCAGCTATCTTGTGGCTCTCCTTTGAAGGTAAAGGAAGAGACAAGCTCCTCACCACAAGGGTAGAGGATGCTAATGATTACCAAGTCTTGGAAAAATGCACTGGTTGATGGGTTTGGCCTAACCACTGAGCAGTACAGGGTGCTGTTCAGGGATACCCAGAAAACTCAGTCTCAAGATTGGGCTGACTTTGTAGATTGTGCCACTAAGGCTTTTGAGGGCTGGTTGCTGGGCAGTAAGGTTACTGATTATAAAGGATTGTACAATTTGATGATGAGAGAACAAATTTTAAACAATTGTCAGAACCAGTTGTTGCATCAGCATCTTGTTGACTCAGATCTGACCTCTCCCCAAGAATTGGGAAAGAAGGCAGACAGATGGGTTAGAACAAGAGTTAAACAGAACCAGGGCCAGAATCAAGGTGGTCAGAAGAAAGCAGACCAGAAGGGTAAAGATTCTAAGGGGGAACAAAATGACCAGAAGTCTTCGACAGGTCCCCAACAACCCAAAGAGGGTGGGGGTCAGGCTCCCCAAAAGAAGAAAGAAGGCCAATCTAAAAGATGGTGCCAATGCTGTAAAAGTAAAACTCACTGGTTTAGTGAGTGCACCAAGAAAGGAGGAGGGCAGACTCCTGCCACTGCAGCCCCTAAGGCACCTGTGCCCCCTAGTACAGCCAGCAGTGGTAGTGCACCTCCCAAGGGTTTAGTAGGGTTAACCCTGGGTTCTGAGGGGAGTGACAACTTAGTTGGCAACCCTTACTCAGGCTGTCCTTGTCAGTACAGGGGATATGGATATGTCCCCTGACATCAGTCCCAATACTTTGGGCAAATACAGACAGACACCTTTCATTAATGGAAAAATGGCTCAGGCCTATAGGGACACTTGTGCCAGTGTCACAATGGTGACACCTAGCTTTGTGGACCCTGGACAGATCATGCCAGGTACAGAATTCCTGGTGACCAATGCAAGCAATGTCACTACCAATCACAGTATGGCAATTGTAGCTTTCTCCTGGGGAGGGGTAGCTGGCCAAAAGAAGGTTGTAGTTAGTTCAGACCTCCCAGTGGATTGTTTGTTGTGCAATGATTTGGAGTCATCACAATGGTCAGAAGTGGAGCAGAGGACTCATCTGGAAATGTTAGGCTTGCCAGCACATGTGTTTGCTGTGACCAGGTCACAGGCCAGAAAATGCCCCACTGAACAGGTGCTGGATCCTGGAACAATGGACCAGACACCTTCCAAGAAAAAGAGCAGTAGGGTTAAGGCTGTGCCTCCCCCTTGCCCCAGGTTGTGGATCAAGTCTCAGAGGAGGCTGACCTACAGGAATTGAGGGAAACTGAGCCTAGAGAGTTTGAACTTGATAAAGTTGAATTCTTGGGTTCAGGGGGACCCTCAAGGGAAGACCTGGGGAAGGACCAGTTAGACTGCCCTTCTCTTGAACCCCTCAGACAGCAGGCTGCTGCTGAGGCTGCTGGGAACGCCACAGGTACCCACAAGGTATACTGGGAAGATGGACTCCTGTACACTGAGTCAAGAGACCCCAAGCCTGGCATGACCAGGAGGCTGGTTGTACCCTTGTCTCAGAGAGGTTTCCTACTTACCTTGGCCCATGAGATTCCCTTAGCAGGTCACTTAGGCCAGACAAAGACTTGGGACAGGCTTGTCTCACACTTTCACTGGCCTCACATGAATGAGGATACCAAGGAGTTTTGTCGCTCCTGTGTCACTTGCCAAGCCAGTGGTAAGTCAGGTGGCACAACAAAGGCCCCCCTTATACCAATACCTGTGGTGGGGGTGCCCTTTGAAAGAGTGGGGATTGACATTGTTGGTCCAATGGAACCCCAGACAGCATCAGGGCACAAGTTTATACTGGTGGTAGTGGATCATGCCACCAGGTATCCTGAAGCTATTCCACTTAGGACCACCACAGCTCCTGTGGTGGCAAGGGCCCTAGTTGGAGTGTTCTCCAGAGTGGGCTTCCCTAAGGAGGTTGTCTCTGACAGAGGTGCAAACTTCATGTCAAGCTACTTAACTGCTATGTGGAAGGAGTGTGGTGTCAATTACAAACACACTACACCCTATCACCCACAATGCAATGGGCTTGTTGAAAGGTTCAACAGGACCCTAAAAGGGATGATTCATGGACTACCTGAAACCCTCAGGCGTAGATGGGATGTCCTGATGTCCTGCCTTCTGTTTGCTTACAGAGAGGTCCCACAAAAGGGGGTTGGCTACAGCCCTTTTGAACTTTTGTATGGGCATCCTGTGAGAGGCCTTTGTGTTTGGTGAAGGAAGGATGGGAGAGACCTCTCAAAAAGCCTGCAACCAACATAATGGACTATGTACTTGGTCTCCGCTCCAGGATGGCTGAGTATATGGAGAAGGCATCTGAAAACCTTAAGGCCAGTCAAGAACTTCAAAAAGCTTGGCATGACCAAAAGGCTGTCCTGACTGTTTACCAGCCTGGACAGAAGGTGTGGGTGTTGGAGCCAGTGGCCCCAGCAGCACTCAAAGACAAATGGTCTGGGCCCCACACAATTCTTGAGCAAAAGGGAGAGGTCACCTACCTGGTGGACCTTGGAACTCCCAGGAGTCCCCACAGGGTACTCCATGTCAACAGGCTCAAAGCATATGTCGACAGGAAGGACATGAGCTTGCTCATGGCCATAGATGAGGGACAGGAGGAAGAGAGTGACCCTCTCCCAGACCTGCTCACTCAGAATCCTGATGATGGGTCAGTAGATGGTGTTGTCTTTTGTGGCAGCCTCTCTGAACATCAGCAGAAAGACTGTAAACAGGTTCTTCAGTCTTTCAGACATATGTTCTCTCTGACACCCAGTCAGACCAATTGGTGCACCCATGAGGTTGACACTGGTGACAGTCTGCCAGTCAAGAGTAAAATCTACAGGCAGCCTGATCATGTTAGAGACTGCATAAAAACTGAAGTGCAGAAAATGTTGGAGTTGGGAGTCATTGAACCCTCAGATAGCCCCTGGGCTAGTCCAGTAGTTCTAGTGCCAAAGCCTCACACCCAAGATGGTAAGAGAGAGATGAGGTTTTGCGTAGACTACAGGGGTCTCAATGCAGTCACTAAGACTGATGCCCATCCAATACCAAGGGCAGATGAACTTATAGATAGATTGGCTTCTGCCAACTACTTAAGTACATTTGACTTAACAGCTGGGTATTGGCAAATCAGGTTAGCTGAGGATGCCAAGCCCAAGACAGCATTTTCAACCCCTGGTGGGCATTATCAATTTGTGGTAATGCCCTTTGGTCTGAAAAATGCACCTGCCACCTTCCAAAGGTTGGTGAATCAAGTCCTTACTGGGCTGGATGACTTCTGTGCAGCATATCTAGATGATATTGCTGTCTTTAGCTCCACCTGGGAGGATCACCTGGTCCACCTGAGGAAAGTGTTAGAGGCTCTGCAAGCAGCAGGCCTCACTATCAAGGCCACCAAGTGCCAGATAGGGCAGACACAGGTTGTATACCTGGGCCACCTTGTAGGTGGAGGCCAGGTTCAGCCACTGGAGAGCAAAATACAGTCAATCAGGGACTGGGCTCCTCCAACCACCCAGACTCAGGTTCGAGCTTTCTTGGGCCTGACTGGATACTACAGAAAGTTTGTCAGGAACTATGGTTCCATTGTGACACCATTAAATGAACTGACAAGTAAGAAAATGCCAAAAAAGATTCAGTGGACAGCAGGCTGTCAAAAAGCATTCGATGACCTAAAGCAGGCCATGTGCACAGCACCTATCCTTAAGAGTCCAGACTACTCCAAACCATTCATTGTCCAAACAGATGCTTCTGAGTTGGGTGTGGGAGCTGTTCTTTCTCAACTGAATTTTGATGGTCAGGATCAGCCCATTGCTTTTATAAGCAGAAGGCTGACCCCCAGAGAGAAGAATTGGTCAGCTATTGAGAGGGAGGCCTTTGCTGTGGTTTGGGCCCTGAAGAAGCTGAGGCCATACTTGTTTGGCACTCACTTCAAGATTCAGACCGACCATAAGCCCCTCTTGTGGCTAAATCAGATGAAGGGTGAAAACCCCAAACTGCTTAGGTGGTCCATTTCCCTACAGGGGATGGACTTTACAGTGGAACATAGACCTGGTACTGATCATGGCAATGCCGATGGGCTCTCCAGATATTTCCACTTAGAACAAGAAGACTCACCTGGTCAAGGTTAGCTTATTGTCCCAAAGTTTGGGGGGGGGGGTCATGTAGGAGAGTAGGGTCTGCAATCCTATGATCACCCAGATTTTTTTGCTTTTGTTTCACTGGTTTACGACTTTCTCTGGCTGTGGGCCTGCCAATCAGACCCACAGCCTGGCTGTTCTCTTTCTAAATTACCTCATGTACCCTAGGTGCATCTACCAATTGGTACTGGGCCACCTTATCAGACCCTGTAACTCAGGGCATAGGTGTACCCAGGGCTGCCAGGGGCTGCAGCATGTATTATGCCACCCCTGGCTGACCTCCTAAATTTGACACAACTGGCTGCATGACAGCTGGGGCAAAGTCGTGTAATCACCCTTTGCTATAGGTGTAGTATACCTATACCTAACCCTAAAATGGACACACAGATTCCTATCAGTCACTCCTATGGCAGGCCTTGACAATCCTGAAGGCAGAGTGCTTGGAATCGTGTGAGATGGTGCTCTGGCATGAGCTGAGCCTGTCTGCAGCTTGCGGAATCAAGTCCTAATAGCTGTTCCATGATATCGCATACCATATACTCTTAAGTGCATTATAATCCTCGCGGTTAAATGCTATCTTTGGTATTGCTTTATCAAAACATGTCGAGTAAGGTGTCATATGAATTGGAATACTAACCCCTCGCCAATTCTGGCGACGGGGTTAGCATTCCACCCTTCTAGAGGGACACGACATGTATGTAACTGTGAACCCCGGTTAAAGTTAACTGAAGCCTCAGCTCCACAAAATGGATGCTGCCACCACAGACACGAGTCTGACCTCCTGCTGCTGGGAGTCCTTCCAGCGAGGGAGGCCTGGACAAAGGGTTTCCTGTCCGGGGCGGTGCTAGCACCGTCCCAGACATGGTTTTGTGTATCCTGGGTAGGCAGGGCTTTTCAGGAAGGTGACTGCTGAGTGGCACCCCGGTGCTCACTACGCATAGGCCAGTCAGAACCAGTTCCAGGGGCACACCAGCCCCTGGCCTGGGGAAGTCCGGCAGGGGAGAGGGGTGTAACCACCCCCCTCCTGGTCCCACCCATAGGCAGGACCTAGTCACCGGGTCAGCCCCCTTTTTTAGTATAAAGATAGGAGCGGGCCCCCTGTTCAAATTAGATCATCTTTGGAATCAAGATACCACTTTCTTCGAAAGGACTTCACGATTTCTTCTTCAAGATTCTCCCTTGTGGCTAAGGAGTAGTCACCCTGCATCAAGCGGGCACCATCCTAAAGAACACTGCGGTCTGCTGCAAGTCCTTCATCACGAATCCGACGACCCAGCTCGACGAGACCCGGCTTCCCTGGCACCTCTGACCTCTACTCACCTCTACAGCCAAGCTGAGAACCGTGAGTGCGACGAGACCTCGAGGGACCGACGATCGCCAAGACTGCACGACATCTTTACTGCAAGCCCACCGTGTCCTCCACTGGTGAGTGCTTTGGGGTCCGAGAAGCCCCGACCCTGCGCAGCTCCAGCACCCAAGGTCAGCCTCCCTGCATCTCCACGATCTGCGTGGGGCCCTTCTGCTGTTTGCTGTGCACCGCGTTGTTTGGCTACTAGCCGGCTGGCTTGTGGCCTTCTGAACGACGCCCAACGACTTCACGACTGCTGGTCTGGTTGCTCCAGACTGGCCCTTGCTTCCTTCTTGAAGAGAGGCACCCCGGACCCTCCTGGTCCACTCCAGACGCCATTTTAAGTCCACCGCGTGGGCTTGAATTTGCCAAGGCTTTGTTGCCCAATCCTGGGTCCAGCGACGCCGACAGCTTCTATCTTCGTGGGACAGCTCGATCCTCCATCCTGGTCGCCGACAACGCCTCCTGGTCCGTGAGATCTTCGAGCTCAAGCGTCACCCGCTCACCTTGTCGAGGTGGCTACCATCCGGTGCCCTCCTGGTGCCCACTGACTACTGGCTAGTAGTCTCGAACTTGGTCCCCTCTGCTTTCAGGTGTCATCTATCTTCGAGATCCAGGCTTGGATCTAACTGAACTTTCTTCACTGGTCACCGGCCAGCATCTTTTCTTCCGGCTCCTGGTCCGTCTACGAGGATTCCCGACGTCTTTTCAGACCTATGCAGCTGCAGCCCCAGGGCTAGGTAACTTCGGCATTTCGGTGCCCCAGCATAGCCTCACTATCCAAGGGTCAGAATCTACCTTCGTTTTCTCCCTACCAGGTCGGGTTCGCCCGAGAACACTAACTTTCTAATTCCTAGCTACCATAGACTTTTGTCCGCATCTCGCGTGAGAGTGCACACACTGCACCCGAGTCCCCTAGGCCTCCTAGAAGTAATCTAACGATTCCCTAGTCAAGTCCTAGCGATTCCAAAAGCTATTAGTACTGTACTTACCTGCTAGTAATTTCACATTCCACTTTCAGAGTATATGGTTTTCCGTGCCCCTCGGGCATTTGTATATACTGTGCTAACTTAAGTATTTTTGTAAGAGTTTTGGTTGTGCTTAGTACCCTGTCCTCATAAAGAGTACAGGGCTGTTGTGATCTTTAATAAATAACTGTTTATTTTCATAACACTTGTGTGGTGTCCTTTCACTGGGTGTTCAAGGGGTATATGTGTGGTAAACAGCTGGCTTAACACGCCCTCTCGAGTCTTTAGCCTTAGACTGCTCGTATCCATGCTACTAGGATAGCTGGTCTATAAGGTTGACTTACAACCAATCATCAATAAGGGTTGCTGGACTGATACATAGTGTTCACTAGAATAGTGAACACTGCATATCAGGCCACCTTCTCACACCACACGGTACCCAGAGGCAATTCCTCTGAGGACAGTCACTGCACCTGTAGTGGCTAGAGCCCTAATGGGGATCCTTATCCGAGTGGGATTCCCCAAGGAAGTTGTGTCCGACAGGGGGACCAACTTCATGTCAGCTTACATGCGGGCAATGTGGAAGGAGTGTGGAGTGACCTACCGGTTCACCACTCCTTATCACCCCCAGTCAAATGGACTGGTTGAGAGGTTCAATAAAACCTTGAAGGGCATGATCAGAAGTCTGCCCGAAAGCCTGCGGAAAAAATGGGACCTCCTCCTACCCTGTTTGCTCTTTTCTTACAGGGAAGTGCCACAGAAGGGAGTGGGCTTCAGCCCCTTTGAGCTTCTGTATGGGCACCCTGTACGCGGTCCTCTCAGCCTGGTGAAGGATGGTTGGGAGAAGTCTCCCAGGAAACCCCCCCAGGATGTGGTGAGCTACATGCTGGCCTTCAGGAGCCAAATGGCGAAGTTGTGGAAGCAGGCATGCTTCTGACAACTTGGAGGCCAGCCAGGCAGTCATGAAGGAGTGGTATGACCACAATGCTCACCAGGTGGAATTGGAGCCTGGCCAGAAAGTGTGGGTGATGGAGCCTGGAGAGCTTAGTGCCCTCCAGGATCGCTGGACAGGCCTCTTTGAAGTGTTGGAGAAGAAGGGTAAGGCCACATACCTGGTGGACCTTAAGACCCCTCGACAGCCCCTACAGGTGCTGCTTGCCAACCATCTCAAACCCCACCATGAGAGGCCAAAAGTCATGTTGATGATGGTGACTGACGGGGAAGAGGAAGCGGAAAGCGAACCTCTCCCAGATCTATTCTCGTCTCAAGAGAAGGATGGGTCAGTGGAGGGAGTGATTCTCTCTCCCACTCTAACTCCTGAGCAACGGGAGGACTGCCGCCAGATCCTGGAGCAGTACTCTACGTTGTTCTCCCTTGTCCCGGGAAGGACTCACCTGTGTACCCATGATGTGGACACAGGGGACAGCCCACCAGTGAAGTCGAAGACCTACCGGCTGTCCGACAAGGTGAAGGCTAGCATCCATGGAGAGGTTGCCAAGATGCTAGAGCTGGGAGTTATTGAACCTTCCAACAGCCCTTGGTCCAGTCCGGTGGTGCTCGTGCCAAAAGCCGCGCCACCAGGCACCACACCTGAACTGAGGTTCTGTGTGGATTACCGAGGACTGAACTCAGTGACAAAGACTGATGCTCATCCGATCCCTAGGGCGGATGAATTAATTGACCGGCTAGGAGCTGCCCAATATCTGAGTACCTTTGACCTCACTTCAGGGTACTGGCAGATCTCCTTGACAGATGGAGCAAGGGAAAGGTCAGCCTTCTCCACGCCTGAGGGACACTTCCAGTTCTGTGTGATGCCCTTTGGGCTCAAGAACGCCCCTGCCACATTTCAGCGGCTGGTGAACCAGGTCCTCTCTGGAATGGAGAGTTTCTCTGCTGCTTACCTGGATGACATTGCTGTCTTCAGTAGCAGTTGGGAGGACCATTTGCAGCATTTGCAAGCAGTTCTCCAGGCCCTGAAACAAGCTGGATTGACAATCAAGGCCAGCAAATGCCAGATTGGGCAGGGGTCGGTTGTGTACCTTGGACACTTGGTGGGTAGGGGGACTGTGCAGCCCCTGCAGGCGAAGATTGAGGCAATCATGGCCTGGGAACCCCCCAAGACACAGACTGAGGTCCGAGCTTTCCTGGGCCTCACAGGCTACTACCTTCGCTTTGTGAAGGGGTATGGCACTATTTTAGCGCCCCTCATAGAGCTCACCTCAAAGAAACAACCTCGACGGGTAGTTTGGACGGGAGCTTGTCAGCAAGCTTTTGAGAAATTGAAGCAGGCGATGTGTGCGGCACCGGTCCTGAAGGCCCCAGACTTCTCCAAGGAGTTCATTGTCCAAACAGATGCATCAGAACATGGCATTGGGGCAGTGTTATCGCAACTAAATGAAGAGGGCCTGGATCATCCTGTAGTCTTCTTATCCAGGAGACTGCTTCCCTGGGAACAGAAGTGGAGTGCAATTGAGAGGGAAGCTTTTGCGGTGGTGTGGGCTCTGAAGAAGCTGCGGCCATACCTCTTTGGCTCGCACTTCCTGGTTCAGACTGACCACCGACCCCTTCGTTGGCTGATGCAAATGAAGGGGGAAAATCCCAAGCTGTTGAGGTGGTCCATCTCCCTACAGGGAATGGACTTCCGGGTGGAACATCGGCCTGGAGTGGACCACGCCAATGCAGACGGTCTCTCCAGGTATTTCCGCCTTAGTGATGAGGACTCCCAAGGGGTTGGGTAGTTCTCCCCACTTTCAGCTGGGGGGGGGACGCATGTTAGACCTGTCTGGCTTTTTGCGTAGTCCCTCCAATTTATTATTCATTTTGTCCCCTTTTTGCCCCTCATACCCTTAATAATTTTTGTGTCCACTAACTTTTTCTAGGTGTTGGTCAAGGGGATAGGTGTTCTTTTTCCCCTCATAGTTTTTCACCTCAGGCCCAGAGGCCTGTTCTGACAGGAAAAGTTGGAACCACAAAATGGTGGCTACCAACTGCCCTAACTGCCAAACCCAGAACTTGCCCATAGACTAGTAAAGGGCGTTCCAGAACCTTCTGGTCCCTTCTGGACCACTGAGGGTCAGCCTATATAAGGCGGAATGCTGGGCAGCCATTTTGTCTACCTGAGAGAGTCAGCTGGAGGACAGGCTGTAGCTAAGGGTGGGAAGAGGCTAGACATAGGGTTGACCTCCTGGACTGGGAAGCTGCCTTACTGATCCACCACACTACCCCCCCTTTGGGTTACTTGTCCTGACCCCGCTGTTGAGGGTTACTGGAGACCCTGGGCGCCTAGCTTGCCCCTTGTCTAAATCATACAGGGGGAGTCTACAGGAGAAGGAGACTGCAGCGCTGCGGAGCGCAGTACTCTGCCCAGTAAAGGAACTTAAGGGAGGTGACCCCCAGGATATCATTACAGTGGCTGTAAGGATTGTGAGCTGGTGAGGAGTCTATCGCCACGTATCACAAGTTTATTCCCCCCTTTTCCCTGTACCTGGGGCTGCCCTTGCCCAAGTGAACTCCCAGTGACTGAAGCGGGGCTGGGAGCGTGCTCTCCTCGAGGAGCTTCGTGGAGCACTGGTTGTTTGATCGGGCCGCCTGTGAGCCTGTGACCTGTGGTGGCGGCGGACGCTGTGGTGGAAGATCGTTTCCCTGCGCTGTGTCCTGTCAGCGCTAACCCGGCCCAAGGAGCGAGTGAGCCGGTGTTTGTGGGCGGGGCCGGAGGAAACAGAACCGAGCAGTCTCCAGCTGAAGCCGCTGCTCGCTCGCGCATGCCCGGTCGCGCCGCTTCCCTTCAGGAAGGCGGAGGCGGGACCAGGCGGGGAGGCGCCGAGAGCCGAGCCTGAGTTGTGTTGCATCGTCTTCCCCCGCTCGAGCGCCTTACGAAGGAGCTGGCGCGAGCGGGAAGGGAGAATTGTGTTCCCCGTTTTTCCTCCGCACCAGCCTAAAGTGAGCAGCTGACTGGGCCGAAGGAAGCAGATTAGGCAAACGAGTCCTCGGAGGAGCCTCCGGTTAACAGAGACGCGTGGTAACTGGGAAAAGCTGTCTCCACAGTACGGTAAGGAGAGGGGTCCTTGAGGGCTCTGTCAAGAAAGGGGGAAGAGTGGAACCGGCCAAACAGTAACTTTTAAATTGCTCATGTCCCTTCAGCCGTGTACAGGAGGTGGAGAGTAGTTGGAGGACACACGTTTTGGAACTAGTGCTGCTGGTGCCTGCTTTCCAGAAAGAGACATCAGTTCCTCATTGAAAGTGTGGGTGCTTATATAAAGTCCTGAGTTTCTAAATCCCCTCTAGGGCTGTCTACCTGTTGTGGGGAAAGTTAGATGCAGTGGGAGGAAGTTTAGAGAACTACATCGTAACCACGCCTAATTAATGTTGGAATCTGAGTAAATGCTCTAGTGATGTGAAATTGATGATTTTAGTTAGCCTTTCTGCAGGGACTGTATCAATTTCCTGACTATATTGTATTGAGCTATCATCTCTAAAAGGAAATCTGCGTAAGTTGTTGAGTTATTCACTGTGAAAGATTAAGGATATTTAAAAGTTGAATGTATTGAGTTGTAATGTTATTTCCACAGACAGAAAAGCGTTACCATCTCTCCTGATCTTTGTGTAAATATTTCACTTGTGAATACTACGAGCTAAAACAAAGAGAATCTTATTTTTATAAAACAGCTCATATTTTCATAACAAATTGGTGTAGTGTCCTTTTTAAGTGTTATTGCGTGGATTTACTGCTGGGTGGTTTGCAACCTTCACACTGTGCCTCCAGAATTGCATCTCTTACCCCTAGGCCAGGCTACCCTAGGTGACCTGACATCCCAGGTTCCAACACAGCGGTTTTGAGTCCTGTCGTGTAAAGTTAGGGGAAATGACCAACCAAAAGAACCAGCTCCAGAGAAAAATTAAGTACATCTAGTGCAGTGGGCGGCAGACATTTGGAGCAGGATAGACACTATCGGGCAGAGCAAAAAAGGGAGGAGGGCTGTGGCTATCTAACATACTGTTCAAATGAGGCTAGCCAAAGCAGTAACATGCTGCTCAATCAAGGTCAGGCTGACCCATCACAGCATGCAACGGCTGTGCCTGACCTAGAGTACATAGAATGCGGTTACGTCCCCACGCATGGTGAGAAGATGCAGTGGTCCTTTTCGGTTTAGCAGATAAATCGCGGACACAAAACATTCACTGGTCACAAAAGGTCAGCGTTAACTGAAATTGGAACAAAGAAAATATTCAAGTATTCTTTACTGGCCTAAAAGCTATCGGGATATAAGAAATGAAGAGCACTGTGCACAGGTTTGTAGAAATTGCAAACTGGTGTCAGTTATTTTGACAAAGTGGAAGATAAAGCTAAGAAGATACTGTAGGCCTAACCATGGCAACGTCGCAGAGTGTGCAACCGCCTACCGCAGTTTTCCAAAATCCAGGCAAGACAAACATTAAGTGAAAACAATGGCACAGAGTTTTCAATCCTCATTTGGTAGAAATTGATAGAAAGTCATTTGAAACACTGTTTTTATTTCATTGGGTGCTGAGGGCCAAACAAATGTGAACACTTACCAGAAACTGAGCCGGTCCCAGCTGAATTTGGCAGACGACACGAGTACACAAGTTGTGAATCGAAAGAAATGGCACTTTAAGGAGGATCACGTTTCGAAGTAGAAGCACATAACTTTTAGTAGAAACCAGGAAAGCAGGAAAATAATGACAAATATATGGCTGCACTAAGGATTCCGGGCTGCTACACAGTGAATTTGGAAACTGCACAGACCAAGATCTCAGAGACCAAATTGAGACGAATACTTATTTTAATAATCTTCATAAAAGATTACTCTGTAGACAAAAGTCCAGTCCCTGAGAGAATATGTATGAACAGCCAAGGGGTTTGAGAAGTTAATGTTAGCTGCTCTGGCCATTGCAAGAAAGAGCACAATTGATTGACCCTACTGTCAATGTTGTGAGTTAGAGAAAAGTCATATACAAAAGGAAGGGAGAGGGAGATATCTATTTAAGATGTGGTTCAAGGACACGAGGGAAGCAATTCTGCTGGTCCAGCAGTGGGAAAGAAGTGCTAAATATCAGGACACTTTTAAAAGTGTGTTTAAGGCACATAACTCAGTGAGAGTAAGTCACATAAAGGAGAAAATAAATTATGTGAGTGAAAGAATGTCAAAACTGGCGTTAACAGTAGATAAAGAGTTATGACTGATTTGGGTTTACTTGAAACTATTTATCAGAATACAGCTTTACAGAAGTTCTGGCAAATGTGCTCCTGAAGGCTTCATATATTAAAAGTGAAGTGTTTGGTGAGCACGTATCATTACTTACGGCTATATCAAGACTGCTTAGGAGATTAAGGACAGGGGTACTTACACAAAAGGTTACGTAGAGAGTGACAGTAGAGACCTAATTGGAGGGGTAATCGGGGTAGATTAGGGACCGCACCAGGTACAGATACCCCATCGATTCTGATGGGGCGGATGGATGAGTGTCATATTTTGAACTGTTTTGGAGAGGTTTTCTTTGTCAAAGTAGGTTGTAGCAAACGGTTTGAGCACACAATTTTACAGAAAGGCGCCATCCTGTCAAACATAAGAAGGGAAATGTGAAACTCAATCTTAGGGGTGAGTCGAGGCAGCTTTTAGGTGATTTATGTGTGCAAGAGATTATTAAGCCTGTTGATGTAGCACAGGTGATTTCCGCTGTCCTAGAGTGGGCAAAAGGAGGGGTGTCTAAGTAAGATTGTGTGCAGGTTGGCGCTCACTCACCAAGAATATAGTTACTGAACATCATTCGATTTCCAAAATACAGGAAATGGTAGGCATGCTGAGGGATGCCGGTTATTTTACAACAATACAACTTAATGCAGCACTTCATCAAATGATACTTGAAGCCAATTCTCAAAGCTGAACTACCTCTGTTACGCCATTTGGTGCTTATAAATATTTGCGTATACCATGCCGACCCACATTCGTGACTACTATTTTACAAAGCTAATGTACAGATTTAAAAATCTCCAGCCAGTACAAGCTTTCCAGGACGATAGTTTGATTCATGACAATAGTGTCGAGGAATACAACAGGATATTAACAGGAATTCACGGGGTGCTGAAAGATAGGGAGTATGACTGTGACAAAAGAGAACTGCAAGTTTTTGACATTATGTGGAGCATTCAATTTGGAGATTTGGTGAAAGCAGTAACTGAGGGACCTTGTACGATTTACAAAGATCAACTAAGATTGTTCATACGAATGAGTGAATATTATTTGGGACAAGTGCTCGAGTTAAATCCCACAATATATTTACTTGGCATGGAAAACCACAGGGGCCATTTGATAGCTTCTACATGTGATGAGTACAAAGAAAAACCTGCAGCAATTTTCGCTGCATGAAGTGTATCATCCTTTAAAAGCTCAATTTAGATCTAAATATTGCCCCATTTTTACAAGAACCACCATATCCGATCTATAAATATGCTCAACCTTAGTTGCAATCAGCAGGCAATAAACATATGTGGAATGGCAATCTGATTTCAGGAGTCAGATCCGTACGAGTTCTCCTCATACAGTCAGGTTCGGGATTGTCTCATCATTAATCAGACTGATTTTAAACTTTACACCACATGTGGAGGAGCGAAGCATACATCCAGAATGCAGCATCTGTATGACCATCTTAGGTCAGACAATGCATCTGTGCTTCTTAGAAGCACTACAGACAAATCGGTCTTTCAAATAGATAGCATGGCCCACAAAACACAGACCTCACAAGTTCACCCAATATCAAGAGTTAAGCTATAGCATGTACATAGGTCCCACAGCATACTAAGATCCAAGTCTTAGTAAGACAACGCAAGAAGGACATCAAGTTGCACAATAAAAGACATTTAAGCTACAAAGTCTAACTGACGCCTGCTTGAAAACGAATATGCTACTTACCAGTATGCATCTATTCTTGGCATGTAGGGCTGCTGACATTCATATCTGTGCATAGATCGCCGCCTAGTGTTGGGTCCGGATGATCGCACATTGTTGTCCTGGAAGAATCTTCGAAGTATCACGAGATAGGTGGCTCCTCCCCTGGACTACAGTGCGCATGGGCATCAACTCCATCCTCAGATTGTTTTTAGCCATTGTGGCAAAGATGGAGTGAAACTTTGTGAATGATGACCATGCTAGAAGTAATTGTGAGTGCTGCAGCCGCTACAGGCGCCGGGGAGGAGGGCGGGCGATATGAATGTCAGCAGCCCTACATGCCAAGAACAGATGTGTTAGACCTGACATCCTTGGCGTGGTTTTTCCCCCATCTTTTTGCCTCTGACTCATGTATTTTTGATGCTGTGCTGGATTTCGTTTTTGCTGATTTAGATGCTTTGGACCCTCTGCCACTGCTGAACAGTGTCAGAGGGTAAGTGCTCCCTCTGTAAATTGTCATATTGATTGAATATACCTGATTGGCATATTTGTATCACCATGAAGTCCCTAGTAAAGTGCACTGTGTGTGCCAGGGCTGGTGATGACAGATGCTACTAGTTGGCCTGCAGCGCAGATTGCGCCACCCACATGAGTAGCTCTAAAAGGGTGTCTCAGGCCTGCCAGCGCAGGGCCTGTGTGCAGTCAGTGGACTGCCATGTCCGCCTGGCCAGTGTCCCCACTGGCTGGGCTGAACCCTCCCCCATCTGTGCACATCAGCCACCCCTATGGAAGGCTCCAGGTACCCCCCTGGGCAGGGTGCAGTGTATGGATAGGGTAGAGCAGGAACTATTGCAGGTAACATGCTCTGGTAAGAGAGCAGCAGCCACTTTGTGGGCTCCCTGCAGTAGGGCTGTAAGGCTCCCTAGGTTAACATGGGGAGGCTGGTCCCATTGGATCCCAGCCTATCTTCCTATAGGAACAAGATGGAACATTCATGAAAGATATCCCTGAACTCAGAATTAAATGACACATCTTTTAGTGAAAGTTGTTTTTGGATCCTGGGGTTGAGAATAGCACTTTTAGAAAGTGGCTGTTCTTTTGTATAAACCTTTCTGTGTGCTTGGGCCTGTGTGTGTGGAATGCCTGCGTGACAGGAGCTGCAGGGCCCTGGAGGGGGTTGGAGGCAGCCCAGGGGTGAAAGGCGACATCTGTTGCCTGGGGAAGGGGAGAGAGAAGCGCCTGATAGTGCTGGGCTGTGCCTGCCTGACCACCGTGCTGGCTAACTCCCCTGCCGGCCACTGTCACCTCTGGCCCTGAGGCTGTCAAGAAGAAGAACACCAGAAACATTCCAGAGCCAAGGACTCCCTTGCACGAAGAACTTCAAAGGCGTTCAGGGGTATAAGGGAAGGACCCCTAACTACAGTAGATTAGATTCTGAAATTCTACAATCAAGAAGGACCCTCTGCTGGAAGGAGGACGGCGAGAGAACTAAAGGAAGATTGCCTTGCTGTGTGCTCTAAGGGCTGACCTGTTCTGCTGTATCACTGGAAGCTGAGGAGGAGAAAGGGACTTTGCTGTGGGCTGTGTCCCTGCCTGCTTGAAACTAAAGAGACTTTGCTGTATGCTGTGTCTACAACTTGAATCTCCAAGGGCCTGAGGAGCTGGCTCCCTGTCTGCAACCCAGGAACATAAAGGTTGCCCAAGGCTACAAGAATCTGCTGTGCCCCCCCCTGAAGCTGCTGTGTGGCGAGGAGAACGTGAAACCGTGTGGTTTGCCTGGTTAGCGCATTGGCTGCTCTCTACTGCTTGAGAGCGCCGCGCTGACCCAGCCTGCTGCATTGCCAAGGTCGACGTGTTCATCGACACGCGTGTGGGGCAGACCGGAGACCTGTGAGCCTCTGCAGCGCGAGGAGCGCTGAAAAACAATTGCTGGCCGTATCACCGCCGCTGCCCGGGGCCAGAGAACCTCTGTGTGAAGCGCCATCCCGATCGGAGCTCAAACGGCGAAGAACGAAGCCGCCGCGCTCCCATTGGTGGAGGGAGCCGAGCCCCCTCACTAACGCCGCGACGGGATTGGCCCGTGCGGCGCAGCGTCATCAGCAGTGGTGGGCCGTGATTGGCCGGAGTCGCGGAGCGTCATTGTTTACTTTCCCGGGAGCCGCGCTGCTATTGGCTGACTCCCGGGTGCTGTGGAGGCTCGCCTGAGGAGCCGCGAGGGGATTGGCTGCCTTCGCTGAGGCAGCCGAAGAAGCCGAGGAAACAGCGTGATCACCGCCGGGCCCGGGAAGAAGTGACCTGACCTCGCCGAGGGATTCTAACAGCGTCCCGCACCCCTGGCCTGCCGTCCCACACAAGGTGAGCCTCACCTCCTCCCCCGCCGCTCGTTGGATTGTCGAGAGCGGGCGGGAGAGGGCAGGGGACCGGCCGGGGCGGGGACGCGTGCGATCTGCACAGCCTGGGGCTCCTGAGTCCCAGGAAGGCGCGAGGCTGCACAAGGGGGGAGAAAAGAGTCCCCGAGCCTCGCGCAGAAGCGCATTGACAGCGCTTGGAGTCCTTAGGAAGCTTAAACACTGGCATTTGTTTCTTTGCTCATTTTAAGAGCGCCTACATTACCAAACGCTGGATTGTGTCTTGGCTCATTTTGAGAGCGTTGTGATCACACAATCATTGGCATATCTTTTTGCCAAGTAAAGAGATTAGAGACATTTGCTTCAAGAACTTCCTGAAACGTAGAAACACCAATTAAGATTAAGTAGATCATTTTTATAATGAAGTGAGTATCGTGCAACTGCTGATTTACCTTGCTGAAACTAGATAAAGTTATATATTTTTATAAAAATATACTTACCTGTGTGGTCTCAGTTTGTGGTGGATTGGGGATTATTGTTGTGTTGAGTGCAATTATTATACACATTGCCTTGGGGATAAGCCTGCCTGCTCGCGCCAAGCTACCTAGAGGAGAGCGGAGGTTATCTACTGTGTGTATTCCTTCACCCTGACTAGAAGCAAGGGTCCCTACTTGGTCTAAGGTACTTACCTCTGCCAACTAGAGACCCCCAGTTCTAACATTGTTGGACAGCGGTGCGGATTTTGAACTAATAATTGCACTTGACCGGCAGTGATTCCTTGTACATCACTAGTCTAGTTTAGCAAGCACAGGTTGCGCAAGATTTTTTCTTTTTGGTGAAACCTTTTTGGTGAAAAGGTTAGGAAGCATCATGACTGAGAATGCGCCAAGCGTGAGAGTAGAATTGGAAGTGGAATTCGAAATTCAGGAGTTGTACAGCTACAGAAAGGAGCTCCTGAAGCAATTCTGCAAAAAGCTTGGATGCCCAGTGAAGGGCAGCGCAAACAAGGTAGAGCTACAGAAAGCTCTGAGGGCCTGGTGGGAGGCCAAACATGTCTCAGAAGAAGCTACTGAAGTGGACGGCACACCGGAGAATGTTGTTTTGCTCAGTGATTTGCCAGTGCGGTCAGCATCTAAGGCTGGCAGCAACCACTCCAGTAGGAATATTTCTCCAGAGGAAGTGGAGGAGAATCAAAGAGCTAGGGCCCATGAGATTGAGATTTTGAAACTCAAAGCGGACGCCGATGAGAAGAAACTGCGCCTGGAAATTGAGAGAGAGGCGCAGGAGAGAGCGGCGCAGGAGAGAAGGGATGCTCTCGCTTTGGAGGAGAAGAAGCTCGACTTGGCTCATGAGAGGGGCATGAAGGAATTGGCCATCAAATATAAAGAGAGGGTGTCCAGTTCTAATGGTGGCAGCGCACAACCAGTACAGGCGGGTAAGGTATACATACCAAAGGATCTGGTACAGAATTATCAGAGGGGTGAGGATATTTATGCGTGGTTCAGAGCGTATGAACTTGCCTTAAAGATGAATGAAGTGCCTGAGAGGAATTGGGGAGCGGGATTGTGGAAGCATTTTGAGGCCTCTGGGAGGGATGTTTTGGCACCCTTAGACACAGAGGATGCTTTATCCTACTCCGCCATGAAGGAGGCTTTGTGCCTCAGGTATGGGCTCACTGCTGAACAGTACCGCCTGAAGTTTAGGAACTTCAAGAAGCTTGATTCAAGTACTTGGGTGGAGTGTGTGAGTATGTACACGCGTGCACTGGAAGGTTGGATGAAGGGCAGCAAGGTTACTGATTATGTGGGGTTGTGTCACTTGATTAGTAGGGAGCACTTAAGTAGTTTATGTGTCCCAGAGCTGCGCCAGCATCTTTTGGATAGCAAGTTAACTGATCCCAGTGAGCTTGCTAAAGAGGCGGACCGGTGGACTAGCACCAGGGTCCACAAGGGGGTGGTAAGTACCCCAGCCAAGGGTGGACAGGGTCCCCAGCAGAAGAGTGGGGGGGACACGGGTAATCAAAAGGAGTCTTCTAAAGGGCCCCAAACTGGTTCCCAGGAGAAGGTGTCTCAACCCCCCAAGTCTAAGAAGTCCTGGCCCCGTAAGGGCAAGCAGGACAACAGGCCCCCGCCTACCTGCTTTACATGTGGGGAGGTGGGGCACATCGCCCCCAAATGTCCAAAGAAACCTCCAGCACCCTCTGGTGCTCCAGCACCGGCGTTGGCCAGTGTAGCTTTGGGAGGGGATTTGATTTCTAGTGGGGAGGAGGGGTTAGCAGTGATGACCCTTGTCTCTTTAGGAGACCAAGAGATGGCCCAGGAAGCCTTGCTGCCCTTAAACACTAAGAAATATGGGCAGAAGGTGACCATCAATGGAAAGGAGATAGACGCTCTGAGAGACACCGGGGCCAGTGTGACATCTGTCAGGTGTCAATGGGTGTCTGAAGAGCAGATCATTCCCAATGTACTCCGTCCTGTGGTGGCAGCTGACAGTTCAGTGCGCTACTGCAAGTTGGCACGTGTTCCATTTGAGTGGGGAGGAGTCTCCGGTACATTGGAAGTTGTTGTAAGTGATGCCTTGCCTGTAGATTGTCTATTAGGTAATGACCTGGAGAGCTCTCCATGGAAAGATGTAGAGCACAGGACTCACTTGGAGATGTTGGGTTTGCCTGCGTGGATCTGTGTGTCCACCCGGGCCATGACAGCCAGAGAGGGCGGCCTAGCAGAGCTGGAGCCTGGAACAAAGGCCCAGGAACCTGCCAAGAGAAGAGGGGGTAGAGGGCGCGGGAAACCGGCCCCCACTGTTCCCACGGTTCAGGAGGAGGCAGACCCAGAGGGGGATGCCCTGGAACCTACAGGGGAGCAGGTGGCCGAACTAGGGGAATTGCCTGAGCTGTCCCAGTGGCAGCAGGAAGGTGGTCCCTCCAGGGAGGAATTCTGCCAGGCTCAGAAGGAGTGCCCTTCTCTCGTTGGTGTGCGGCAGCAGGCTGCCGACCAGGCCGCAGGCCTGGGGTCCAAGGAGCATTTGATCTACTGGGAGGATGACTTACTTTATAGTGAGCCTAAGTTCGCTGAGCCCGGTGCAGCCCGAGTGCTGGTAGTGCCCGAGCGCTTCAGGAACTTCCTACTGGGTCTGGCTCATGACGTGCCTCTCGGAGGACATCTGGGGCAAGACAAGACCTATCACAGGCTTGTCACCCATTTCTACTGGCCCCAGATGAAGAAGCACGTCGCTGCCTTTTGTAAGTCTTGTCAGACTTGTCAGGCCAGTGGCAAGAGCGGAGGGAAGTGCGTGGCACCCCTCCAACCCTTTCCCGTGGTGAGCACCCCTTTTGAGCGGGTGGGCATTGACATCGTGGGGCCCCTGGATCCCAAGACAGCCCTAGGCAACAGGTTTATCCTGGTCTTGGTGGACCATGCCACTCGGTACCCGGAAGCCATCCCGCTCAGGACGGTCACAGCCCCCGTGGTGGGCCGTGCCCTGATGGGGATCTTTTCCCGTGTGGGATTTCCAAGGGAGGTGGTCTCGGACAGGGGGACAAACTTCATTTCTAGGTATATGAAGTCCCTGTGGGCGGAGTGTGGGGTGACATACAAATTCACCACTCCTTACCACCCGCAAGGAAATGGTTTGGTTGAGAGGTTCAACTGCACCTTGAAGGGCATGATCATGGGCCTGGAAGAGCCCATGAGGCGGAAATGGGATGTCTTGTTGCCATGCCTGTTGTTTGCCTACAGGGAGGTGCCTCAGAAATCCTTAGGGTTCAGTCCCTTTGAGTTGCTGTATGGCCACCCTGTCAGAGGGCCTCTTACTCTGGTGAAGGAGGGGTGGGAGAAATCCCGTGGGAAAACCCCTCAGGATGTGTTCAGCTATGTGCTGGCCATTCGCAACCAGACCAAGCGCTTCAGGAAGCTCGCTCAAGAGAACCTGGAGGCTAGCCAGGAGGAAATGAAGAGGTGGTATGACCAGAACACCTCTCTTGTGGAGTTCCAACCTGGGCAGAAAGTGTGGGTGATGGCGCCGGTGGAGCCTTGTGCGCTCCGTGACAAGTGGTCTGGGCCATACGAGGTGGTGGAGCGCAAGAGCGAGGTTACCTATTTGGTTAACCTGAAGACTCCCAGGCAACCCCTGAGAGTGCTACATGTGAACCGCCTCAAACCTCACTTTGCGAGGACTGAAGTGACTATGCTCATGGCTACAGATGCTGGAGGGGAGGAGGATAGTGATCCTCTCCCTGACCTCCTGGCAGTCAAGGAGCAGGATGGGTCAGTGGATGGTGTGATACTCTCACCCACCCTGACCCCAGAGCAGCAGAAGGACTGTCGCCAAGTCTTGGGTCAGTTCGCCCCCCTGTTCTCCCTGACCCAGGTGTCACCAAGTGGTGCGTCCACGATGTGGACACCGGTGACAACCTGCCTGTGAAACAGAAGTTTTACAGAGTGGCTGACAAGGTCAGGGCTAGCATCAAAGAAGAGGTTTCTAAGATGTTAGCGCTAGGGGTAATTGAGCCCTCCAGCAGCCCCTGGGCTAGCCCAGTAGTCTTAGTGCCTAAGAAAGCTGCTACACCTGGTGGCCCCCCAGAACTCCGTTTCTGTGTGGACTACCGCGGGCTCAATGCGGTCACCAAGACTGACGCGCACCCCATCCCCAGAGCTGATGAATCGGTTGGGAGCTGCCCGGTACCTGAGCACTTTTGATTTGACTTCAGGTTACTGGCAGATTGCCTTAACTGAGGGGGCTAAGGAAAGATCAGCATTTTCAACACCCGAGGGGCACTTCCAGTTTCGTGTCATGCCCTTTGGGATGAAAAATGCCCCGGCCACATTCCAGAGACTGGTCAACCAGGTATTAGCAGGGCTGGAGGAATTCAGCGCAGCATACCTGGATGACATTGCTGTGTTCAGCTCCACTTGGGAGGAACACTTGCAACACCTCTGCGCAGTGTTGAAGGCCCTGCAGAAGGCAGGCCTCACTATCAAGGCCAGTAAGTGCCAGATAGGGCAGGGATCTGTGGTGTACTTGGGACACCAGGTGGGGAGCGGCCAGGTGGCGCCCCTACAGGCGAAGATTGAGACCATTCTGGCTTGGGAACCCCCCAAGACCCAGACTGAGGTGAGAGCCTTTTTAGGTCTCACCGGGTATTACAGACGGTTTGTAAAAGGTTATGGCACCATTGTGGCCCCTTTGACAGAGCTGACATCTAGAAATCAGCCCAGAAAAGTGAATTGGACTGAGGCCTGTCAAACTGCTTTTGACACCCTCAAAACTGCCATGTGCACAGCACCGGTGCTTAAGGCACCTGACTTTTCAAGTGAGTTCATTGTGCAAACTGACGCTTCAGAGCAAGGCGTGGGAGCAGTACTCTCACAGATCAATGAGGAGGGCGAAGACCAACCAGTGGCTTTCATTAGTAGGAGGCTACTCCCCAGGGAACAGAGATGGAGTGCAATCGAAAGGGAAGCTTTCGCTGTGGTCTGGGCTCTGAAGAAGCTGAGGCCCTACCTGTTTGGGACTCACTTCCGTGTTCAGACCGACCACAGGCCCCTCGGATGGTTAATGCATATGAGGGGCGAGAATCCAAAACTGTTAAGGTGGTCCATTTCCCTACAGGGGATGGACTTCACGGTGGAGCACCGCCCTGGTACAGAACACGCCAATGCTGACGGTCTGTCCAGATTCTTCCGCCTTAGTGATGAGGACTCCCAAGAGGTTGGGTAGTTCTCCCCACTTTCAGCTGGAGGGGACACGTGTTAGACCTGACATCCTTGGCGTGGTTTTTCCCCCATCTTTTTGCCTCTGACTCATGTATTTTTGATGCTGTGCTGGATTTCGTTTTTGCTGATTTAGATGCTTTGGACCCTCTGCCACTGCTGAACAGTGTCAGAGGGTAAGTGCTCCCTCTGTAAATTGTCATATTGATTGAATATACCTGATTGGCATATTTGTATCACCATGAAGTCCCTAGTAAAGTGCACTGTGTGTGCCAGGGCTGGTGTTGACAGATGCTACTAGTGGGCCTGCAGCGCAGATTGCGCCACCCACATGAGTAGCTCTAAAAGGGTGTCTCAGGCCTGCCAGCGCAGGGCCTGTGTGCAGTCAGTGGACTGCCATGTCCGCCTGGCCAGTGTCCCCACTGGCTGGGCTGAACCCTCCCCTGTCTGTGCACATCAGCCACCCCTATGGAAGGCTCCAGGTACCCCCCTGGGCAGGGTGCAGTGTATGGATAGGGTAGAGCAGGAACTATTGCAGGTAACATGCTCTGGTAAGAGAGCAGCAGCCACTTTGTGGGCTCCCTGCAGTAGGGCTGTAAGGCTCCCTAGGTTAACATGGGGAGGCTGGTCCCATTGGATCCCAGCCTATCTTCCTATAGGAACAAGATGGAACATCCATGAAAGATATCCCTGAACTCAGAATTAAATGACACATCTTTTAGTGAAAGTTGTTTTTGGATCCTGGGGTTGAGAATAGCACTTTTAGAAAGTGGCTGTTCTTTTGTATAAACCTTTCTGTGTGCTTGGGCCTGTGTGTGTGGAATGCCTGCGTGACAGGAGCTGCAGGGCCCTGGAGGGGGTTGGAGGCAGCCCAGGGGTGAAAGGCGACATCTGTTGCCTGGGGAAGGGGAGAGAGAAGCGCCTGATAGTGCTGGGCTGTGCCTGCCTGACCACCGTGCTGGCTAACTCCCCTGCCGGCCACTGTCACCTCTGGCCCTGAGGCTGTCAAGAAGAAGAACACCAGAAACATTCCAGAGCCAAGGACTCCCTTGCACGAAGAACTTCAAAGGCGTTCAGGGGTATAAGGGAAGGACCCCTAACTACAGTAGATTAGATTCTGAAATTCTACAATCAAGAAGGACCCTCTGCTGGAAGGGGGACGGCGAGAGAACTAAAGGAAGATTGCCTTGCTGTGTGCTCTAAGGGCTGACCTGTTCTGCTGTATCACTGGAAGCTGAGGAGGAGAAAGGGACTTTGCTGTGGGCTGTGTCCCTGCCTGCTTGAAACTAAAGAGACTTTGCTGTATGCTGTGTCTACAACTTGAATCTCCAAGGGCCTGAGAGGAGCTGGCTCCCTGTCTGCAACCCAGGAACATAAAGGTTGCCCAAGGCTACAAGAATCTGCTGTGCCCCCCCCTGAAGCTGCTGTGTGGCGAGGAGAACGTGAAACCGTGTGGTTTGCCTGGTTAGCGCATTGGCTGCTCTCTACTGCTTGAGAGCGCCGCGCTGACCCAGCCTGCTGCATTGCCAAGGTCGACGTGTTCATCGACACGCGTGTGGGGCAGACCAGAGACCTGTGAGCCTCTGCAGCGCGAGGAGCGCTGAAAAACAATTGCTGGCCGTATCACCGCCGCTGCCCGGGGCCAGAGAACCTCTGTGTGAAGCGCCATCCCGATCGGAGCTCAAACGGCGAAGAACGAAGCCGCCGCGCTCCCATTGGTGGAGGGAGCCGAGCCCCCTCACTAACGCCGCGACGGGATTGGCCCGTGCGGCGCAGCGTCATCAGCAGTGGTGGGCCGTGATTGGCCGGAGTCGCGGAGCGTCATTGTTTACTTTCCCGGGAGCCGCGCTGCCATTGGCTGACTCCCGGGTGCTGTGGAGGCTCGCCTGAGGAGCCGCGAGGGGATTGGCTGCCTTCGCTGAGGCAGCCGAAGAAGCAGAGGAATCAGCGCGATCACCGCCGGGCCCGGGAAGAAGTGACCTGACCTCGCCGAGGGATTCTAAAAGCGTCCCGCACCCCTGGCCTGCCGTCCCACACAAGGTGAGCCTCACCTCCTCCCCCGCCGCTCGTTGGATTGTCGAGAGCGGGCGGGAGAGGGCAGGGGACTGGCCGGGGCGGGGACGCGTGCGATCTGCACAGCCTGGGGCTCCTGAGTCCCAGGAAGGCGCGAGGCTGCACAAGGGGGGAGAAAAGAGTCCCCGAGCCTCGCGCAGAAGCGCATTGACAGCGCTTGGAGTCCTTAGGAAGCTTAAACACTGGCATTTGTTTCTTTGCTCATTTTAAGAGCGCCTACATTACCGAACACTGGCATTTGTTTCTTTGCTCATTTTAAGAGCGCCTACATTACCAAACGCTGGATTGTGTCTTGGCTCATTTTGAGAGCGTTGTGATCACACAATCATTGGCATATCTTTTTGCCAAGTAAAGAGACTAGAGACATTTGCTTCAAGAACTTCCTGAAACGTAGAAACACCAATTAAGATTAAGTAGATCATTTTTATAATGAAGTGATAAAGTTATATATTTTTATAAAAATATACTTACCTGTGTGGTCTCAGTTTGTGGTGGATTGGGGATTATTGTTGTGTTGAGTGCAATTATTATACACATTGCCTTGGGGATAAGCCTGCCTGCTCGCGCCAAGCTACCTAGAGGAGAGCGGAGGTTATCTACTGTGTGTATTCCTTCACCCTGACTAGAAGCAAGGGTCCCTACTTGGTCTAAGGTACTTACCTCTGCCAACTAGAGACCCCCAGTTCTAACAAGATGCATACTGGTAAGTAGCATATTCGGTTCGAGGCATGTGGGCTGCTGAATTCATATCTGTGCATAGAATACATAGCAGTCCCTCCATTAACGGCGGCTGCCTGTGCCAGCTGCAGCAGTTTGGAAAAGTGTTTTTAGAACAGCCTGCCCTACAGCTGCATGCTGTTTGGAGTGCACATCTACACAGTAGTGTTTTGTAAATGTGTGTGTGGTAGACCATGTGGCTGCTCTACATATGTCTTCCAAAGGAATATTTCCAAGGAAAGCCATGGAGGCCCCCAACTTCCGGGTGGAGTGGGCCCGCGGTGGAATGGTTAGAGTGCGCTTGGCTTTCTGATAGCAGATCTGAATACACTTAACGATCCACCTGGCTATACCAGCCTTCGAAATGGGGTTGCCTTTGTGTTGTGGCGAAAAGGCAACAAAAAGTTGTTTCGTCTTCCGAAAATCTTTGGTCCTATCAATGTAGTACATCAAGGCTCTTTTGACGTCAAGCATGTGGAGCATTCTCTCCGCAACTGACTCAGGATTTTGGAAGAACACAGGTAGTTCTATAGTCTGGTTGATATGGAACTGTGAAACCACCTTAGGAAGGAACTTGGGGTTAGTGCGAAGCACCACCCTGTTGGAATGAATCTGTATGAATGGCTCTTGGATAGTTAGTGCCTGGAGTTCACTAACTCGTCGTAGCGACGTAATCGCCATCAGGAAAGCCACTTTCCATGTCAAGAACTGAATCTCGCATGAATGCAGTGGCTCGAAAGGTGGACCCATCAGTCTCGTGAGGACCACTTTTAGGTTCTATTCAGGAGCTGGTGGGGTCCGTGGAGGAATGACTCGTTTGAGTCCTTCCAGAAAGGCTTTGATGGCAGGCACTCTGAAAAGGGAGAGATGCTGCCTGTTTTGGAGATAAGCCGCCATTGCGGATAAATGTATACGAATGGAAGCATAGGCCAGATTACATGTGTATAGATGTAAGAGATAACAAATGATGTTTTGAATAGATGCGTCTAGCGGGTTGATGTTGTCTGCACAATAAATGACAAACCGCTTCCATTTCGCCGCATAGCATGCTCTGGTGGTGGGCTTCCTTGCCTCCCTGATTATGTCCATACAGTCAGGAGGTAAGTTGAGGTAGCCAAACTCTAAGACCCCAGGAGACAGATTGCCAGCTTGAGCTGTTGCGGATCTGGATGCTGAATGTCGCCATGGCTCTGCGTCAAAAGCCTGGGTGTGAGGCGCAGCTTTGATGCGGTACCACGGATAGTTCCAGAAACGTGGTGTACCATGGTTGGCCCACGTCAGAGCAACCAGGATGAGAGTCATCGAGTGTTGCTTCAGCTTGCGTGCCACCAGCGGTATTAGAGGTGCTGGGGGAAAAGCGTACGTAAATTTGCCTGACCAGTTCATCCATATCGCATTGCCCTGCGACTGTGGGAACCTGCTTGCGAAGCTGTGTCATTTTGCATTTTCCCTTGTGGCGAACAGGTCTATCAGTGGATGACCCCAAGGCTGGAAGTACGGTTGGAGTACTGATGGATGTATCTCCCACTCGTGCATCTGGTGGCTGTGTCTGCTGAGCAGATCCGCCATCTGGTTGCCTTTGCCCGGGAGGTGTTCCGTCATGAGGAAGATGTTCCTCTGAATGGCCCACTTCCACATGCTCTGAGCCAGATGAGACAACTGTGGAGAGTGCGTTCCTCCCTGCTTCTGTATGTAGTACATGGCAGTCATGTTGTCCGTCCGGATCAACACGACCTTGTTGCACAAGTGTACCTTGAAAGCTTTCATCGCCATGAAGATTGCCATCAGTTCCAGAAGGTTGATGTGCATCTTCTTTTGCTGTGCTGTCCATAGTCCCTGCACTGTGTAGTGGAGTACATGAGCTCCCCATTCCTGGAGAGACGCGTCGGCCGTCAGTACAATTTGCGGAACAGGCTCTTGGAACGGTCGGCCCTTGCAAAGGTTTCGTGGGTTCCACCAATGCAGAGAGTTGAATGCCCGACCGCTCACCAACACCAGGTCCTTTAACTGTCCTTGAGCCTGATTCCACTGACGTGCTAAGCACTCCTGAAGCGGACGCAAATGTAGTCTCGCGTGCGGGACTATGAAAATGCAGGAGGCCATCATGCCTATCAACTGTATGAACACCTTTGCTGGAAGCGAGTGTTGAGGTCTGAATTTCTGTATCAGCAATTGCATGCTGTTTATTCTCACTGAATTTGGCTGTGCTTTGGCTGCCAGAGTGTCTATTGTCGCACCCAGGTACTGTCGCACGTGGGCGGGCTGAAGGTGTGACTTCGGGTAATTCAGTGAGAATCCCAGACTGTGAAGAAGATGAATGGTGTGGGACATGTGGCTGGCACACTACTGGGCCGGCTTTGCTTGAATAAGCCAGTCGTCCAGATAAGGGTAGACATGAATGTGCTGTCTCCTGAGGTGTGCTGCTACTGTTGCCAGGCACTTTGTGAACACCCTGGGTGCTGTCGTTACTCCGAAAGGGAGGACTTTGAACTGATAATGTTGATGTTGAATAGTGAACCTGAGATACTGTCTGTGTGATGGGTGTATGGGTATATGGAAATACGCATCTTTTAGATCCAGCGTTGCGAGGAAGTCTCCCTGACTGAGTAACGGCAGAACCTGTTGCAAGGTGAGCATATGAAAATGCTCTGACAGAATGTAACTGTTTAGAGGCCTGAGGTCCAGTATAGGTCTGAGCGACCCGTCCTCTTTGGGTATTAGAAAGTAGAGAGTACACCCCTGACCCATGGTCTTCTACAGGCACGAGCTCTATGGCCCCTTTTTGCAGCATGCTGATGACTTCCTGCTGCAATAAGTGTAAGTGCTCTGCGGACATAGGACGGTGTCTTGGTGGGATGTTGGGTGGAGTGGACGTTAATTCCAGACAATACCCGTACTGTACAATGTCTCTCACCCACCTGTCTGTGATGATGGATTTCCAGACCGGCAGGAACTGTTGTAGTCTCCCCCCGACAGGTGTTATATGGTCGGGGGGCAGTGACAGGGCGTCACTGTTTGGTATTGGCAGAGGATCTGGAACTGTTTCCTCTGCCTCTGCCCTTGATGTTGTTTCCCCGATATCCACCACGGTTGTTCTTATTGTAGGTGGATTGTGTACCTCCCTTATTGTCTTGTGTCTGTTGCGTTGACTGGCCTCTCGAGGGGCCTCTAGTACTGGAGCGACGAAAGGAGCCACCCCGAAACTGCTGTGACTGCAAAGCCCCCATAGACTTTGCAGTCTGTGTCCTTTTTAAGTTTCTCAAGGGTGGTGTCAACCTCAGGTCCGAATAAGAAGTCTGGGTTAGCTGGCTGATTGAGGATAGAAGTTTGAATTTCAGGTTTGAATCCTGAAATCCTCAACCAGGCGTGTCGTCTTAGCATAACACTAGTGTTGATGGCCCTGGCTGCAGTGTCAGCTGCGTCTAGAACGCACATGATAGAAGCATTGGTTATGAGTTTCCCCTCCTGGATGAGTAGCTCTGCCCCCTCCTTGTACTGATCAGGTAGGTGTTGTAATAGTGTCTCAAGGGTATCATAATGTGTCCTGTCATATCTGGCCAAGAGTGCCTGAGTGTTGGCAATGCACCAGATGTTAGCCACCTGCGCAGCTACTCTTTTTCCTGAAGTTTCCATAACCTTCGACTCTTTGTCAGGAGGTAGTCTGAGAGTTTGCTCTCTTACGTGCATTAGAAACAACCAATGAATCCAATGGCAACTGTCCCTTTATATAAGGAGGGTCCACAGGGGCCGGCCGATATTTCTTCTCAATCCTTGGGTTTAACACCTTGGCCCTAGTGGTATCTTTAAAAATGTCAGCAGCACGCTTGAGGACCCCTTTGAGCATGGGTAGGGTTTTGACTGCTCTGTCTGAAGTTGAAAAGTGTCGACCAGAAAGTCTTCGTCCACAGGGTCAGCATGTAGCTCGACGTCATGATTACTGGCTGCCCTTTCAATAAGGGCGTTAAAAGCAGTTGTGTCCTCAGTAGGAGACGTTTTCACACAGTACACATGAGTGTCCGGGCCAGTCTGTGGATCCCTTGAGTCAGCAGGGACCGTCCATTGTTGGTCTTGATCATCAGGATCAGTGTCCACATGATAGAGGTCATCCTCATTGTCAGAATCCCCTGTCTCTACATCTGAGTATGTTGGGGAACATTTTTGAGGTTCCTGTCCATAGTGATGGAGGGGTTCCACAAGAGCTGGAGAAGTTGTAGAAAGTCTCTTTTTCTTCAAGGGAATCTTATATGATTCCATGAGAGTCTCTGGCATTAACTTTAGTTTGTATATGGACAGTCTCCCAGTTTCCGAGTCGATGAATTGTCTCGGCTCTTGGTCTTCAGGCTCTTCCGTAGCCTCCATTTCCGTCGACACATGTGCAGTGGCGCCAATAGATTTTTTCGGCTCAAACATCTTCGGACGCACCGAGGGTGGTAACCCAAACTTGATAGGTGTCGACGCGGTCTGAACTTGTCCGACCAGCTTCGGCGTCGGGGCCTTCTTCGGTGCCACCGATGTAGCCTTATCCTTGATGCGTTGGAGCGACTCCGACACTTCTTTGGCTATGAACGGACTGGGTCTCGTCGACGCGACAGGGTCCTTGGAGCCAGTTTTCGACTTGTCCGTAAGCCACGACCGAGGATCAATCCCGTCTTTCGGTTCGGGCCTTTTGTGCGAATCGACACCCTTTGGAGTCGGCTTCAATGGGTCGACGGCCTTGACCTTGGTCTTCAGCGCCCCAACCATTGGCTCGACGACCTTCTTGAGTTTTCCGGCATCAACGGCCATTTTACTTTTCTTCGGCTCCGAGGGGTTTGAGGCCTTGGAGCCGACGAGAGGCACAAGCACTTTTGGTTAAGGTTTCTGCAAAGATGCTGTCTGTTTAGATTTCTTTGTATCGACCGATGGCGGTTTCGAAACCGCAGGCTCTTTAGAAATGTTCGAAGCCGGGCCTTTATACGGGGCTGTAGAACGAGATTGTGGATCTTGGGTAAGGCCTAGTGGCGATCCCTCGACCTGAGTCTTATCGAGTGCGTCATCTTCAGCCTCTGTGCGGCCGGGTTGGCCTAGCTCTTCGCCCGAGCTATCTTCTACGGCCCCAAGGGCCTCCACGTCGCCTCCTACCTTTTCGACGACGTTCTCGTCTTCGTCTTGTACCTCCTAGTCTTCGGCGTCATACTCGGGAGTCATGGCCCGAAGCCGGATCGGAGCAGTGTTCCTGATCTCCCAGATCAACAACCTCCTCGTCTTCGGTCCCGAAATTGTTCACGGGAACAGGCGCTGACTTCTTAGACTCCAATCGAGCCGTGCGTCGAATCTTGAGGGTTTTCTTCGACCTGAACCGGGCACAGGCCATACAGTTGGCTTTGTTATGGTCAGGGGACAGGCACTTGTTGCACACCGGGTGGACATCGATGTGCGGGTACCTAGCATTGCAAAGGGGACATCGCTTGAATGGACTTCTTTCCATTTCAGATCTAAGATCAGGTAGAGTGTGGAAAGAAAAAACATGTTGAGTCCTCGATGTCCTCTAAGCAAAGGCACCGATACCGAACGAAACGATACCGACGCTATCGAAAGCCTTTTGGCTTTGTAGAAAGTTTTCCTAACTTGAGCTAAGATAGTAACATCCGAACCCAATGGCGGAAAAAAACAATCTGGGGATGGAGAGGATGCCCATGCGCACGGTAGTCCAGGGGAGGAGCCACCTATCTTGTGATACTTCGATGACTCTTCCAGGACAACAATGTGCAATCATCCGGACCCAACACTAGGCGGCGATCTATGCACAGATATGAATTCAGCAGCCCACATGCCTCAAACATTCTGTATCAGCGATTGAATGCTGCTGACCCTCACTGAATTTGGCTGTGCCTTGGCTGCCAGAGTGTTTATAGTCGCACCCAGATACTCCCGTATGTGGGCGGGTTGCAGGTGGGACTTTGGATAATTCAGTGAGAATCCCAGATCGTGAAGAAGGTGAATGGTGTGGGACATGTGGGCGGCACACTGCTGGGCCGACTTTGCCTGGATTAGCCAGACGTCCAGATAAGGGTAGACGTGAATGGACTGTCTCCGTAGGTGTGCCGCCTCTGTCGCCAGGCACTTTGTAAACACCCTGGGTGCCGTGGTGACTACGAAAGGTAGTACCTTGAACCGGTAATGTTGATTTTGGATGCTGAACCTGAGGTATTTTTTGTGTGACGGGTGCAGCGGAATATGAAAATACGCATCCTTCAGATCTAATGTTGCGAGAAAATCTCCCTGACTGAGCAACGGTAGGACTTGCTGCAGTGTCAGCATGTGAAAGTGCTCAGACAGAATGTACTGATTGAGGGGTCTGAGGTCGAGTATTGGTCTGAGGGACCCGTCCTTTTTTGGTATCAAGAAGTACAGTGAGTAAACTCCTGTGCCTCTTTCTTCCACAGGCACAAGCTCGATTGCTCCTTTTTGCAGCATGACGAGTACCTCCTGCTGCAATAAGTGCAAACGCTCTGTGGACATAGGACGGTGTCTTGGGGGTATGTTGGGTGGAGTGGATGTTAACTCCAGACAATAACCGTACTGTATAAGCTGTGTGACCCACCTGTCTGTGGTGATGGACTTCCAGACTGGCAGGAACTGTTTAAGTCTCCCCCCCGACAGGTGTTGTATGGTCGGGGGGCAGTGACAAGGCGTCACTGTTTGTTAGTGGCGGAGGACCGGGAGTGGTTGTTTCCACGACCTCTGCCTTTGGCGCTGTTTCCACGATAACCACCTCTACTTTGTTTGGTGTATGTGGTTTGCGCGCCACCTTTATAGTACTGTGTGTTCTGGGACAGCTGGCCTCTGGAAACACCTATTGCTTGAGCGACGAAAAGAACCACCCCTGAACTGCTGCGACTGTAGAGCCCCCATAGACTTTGCAGTCTCAGTGTCTTTCTTGATTTTCTCCAAGGTGGTGTCCACCTCTGGGCCAAAGAGATGATCAGGGTTTACCGTCGGATTTAAAATGGTGGTCTGTATCTCTGGCTTGAACCCGGAGATTCTGAGCCAGGCATGTCGTCTCAACATGACACTAGTGTTAACAGCCCTGGCCGCGGTGTCTGCTGCGTCCAGTGCACATTTGATAGAAGCATTTGATATGAGCTTCCCTTCCTGGATGAGCATCTCAGCTGCCTCCTTATATTCATCTGGTAGGTGCTGTAACAGGGTCTCAAGTGTGTCGTAATGGGCCCTGTCATACCTGGCTAAGAGTGCGTGAGTGTTTGAAATGCGCCAGATATTGGCAGCTTGAGCTGCCACCATTTTCCCTGATGCCTCGAACACCTTAGATTCCTTATCTGGGGGAGGAGCATCACCCGTTGTTTGTGAATTAGCCCTCTTCCGGGCATTAGAAACAACAAGAGAGTCCAACGGCAACTGTCTCTTAATGTAAGTTGGGTCTCCAGGCGCAGGTTTGTACTTTTTTTCAATCCTGGGGTTTATCACCCTGGCTCTTGTAGGCTCCTTAAATATTTCCCCAGCATGCTTCAAGACACCCTTCAACATAGGCAGTCTCTTGACAGTCCTCTCTGAGGCGGAAAAGGTGTCGAAAAGAAAGTCTACTTCAATAGAGTCAGCATGGAGCTGGACGTCATGATTCTTGGCTGCCCTTTCAATGAGGGCATTAAACGCTGCCGAATCCTCAGTAGGCGACGTTTTCACAGCATACACATGTGTCTGGGGCAGTGTGTGTATCACCTGGGTCAGCAGCATCTGCCCAGGGTTCATTTGTATCATCTGGATCAGTGTCCACCGGATAGCTGTATTCGTCATTATCACCTTCCCCAGTGTCCACATCTGAATAAGTGGGCGAGACATCATGGCCACGTGGAGATACAGGTTCTACAAGAACAGGTGTTGTAGTAGAATCCTTCTTCTTTAGTGGTATCTTATAGGACTCCATTGGCTGTTCCGGGGCGATCTTTCGTTTATAAAGAGAAAGTCTGCCTGTCTCGGCATCGATAAACTGTTCCTGTTGCTCTTCCAACGAGGATTGTCGATGCTTTGCGGCCGGGACCACAGTTGTAGGCTTCGGCACCGTGGACACCTTCTTGGGCACGTCGACTGCCATTTTAGGGACGAAAGCCTTCGCCACCACTTTTGGTGGCAGCGTGAAGTGGATGGGCGCCGACGTCTTTTGAGGTTTATCGGCAGGCTTCAAAGGTGGAGGATCCTTAGGCCCGACAGCCCATGCCTTGTCCTTGATCCGCTTTAGGGAGTCTGTCACCTTCTTCGTGAAGGAGGCGGACGGCTGCGTCGACTCGACGGAATCTTTCGAGGCACCACCAGGCGTGGACTCGGGGGTTGTACGGCTTTTGGCCTTGTCCGACTGACGCGGAGGTTCGAGAACCTTCTGATCACCGAGTCCTTTGTCGGTGTCGACTGTCTTTGGCGCCGACTTGTTCGGGTCGACTACCTTGACCTTTGCCTTCGGCGTGCTAGACTTAGTCTCGACGCCCTTCAGCGGCCTCTTTGGGTCGATAACGCTCTTCTGCTTCGTCGGTGCCGACAGGTCAGAGGACTTCGAGCCGACCAAAGCAATACGTACTTTCGGTGTCGATGTAGTCACAAGTGATTTTGGTTGCGTCGATACCGGAGCTTTCACTTTCGGTTTCGCTGTTTGCGGCTCCATAGACATGTCCGAAGCCGAGCCCGAAGGCGGGGCCGTAGAACTTTTTGGTAGATCTTGGGTAAGGCCTTGTGGCGATTCTTCGACCTGAGCCTTATGAAGTGTCTTGGCCCCAGTATTAGTTTGTGGGCCTAGCTCCTCGCTTGAGCTATCTTTCATGGCCCCAAAGGCCCCATTGTCGTCTCCTACCTCGTCGACGACGTCTTCTGCATCGAGCATCTCAACATCAGCGTCGTAGCTGGAGTCGACCTCCGACGCGGGATCAGACAGGTTCTCTCGAACCTCCCGCTCTGATCCTTCATCATCCCCGGCATCGAAGATGTCCACTGGCTCCGGTGCAGTCTGCTGGGCTGCCTTGCGCGCAGCGCGTCGATGCAGAAGCGTCTTCTTGGATCGAAAACGGGAACAAGCCATGCAGCTGGCTTCATCATGATCCGGCGACAGACACTTGTTGCACACCGGGTGGACGTCGATGTGGGGATATTTGGAGTTGCACACGGGACATCTCTTGAACGGGCTCCGTTCCATGATGGGTCGTCAATGTAAATGTGTGTGTCTTGTAAAGCGCACTGCTACCCGGAGGCGTCCTGGCGCTATCGACCTCTGGGGAACCCGTCCTGGCTTTCCCTGTGCGATGTTCCCTCCTGGGTATTTCCAAGGTGAAACCAGGCATCCCCGGCGTTTGTGGGGGGCCGTTGTGGAGATGAGGCAAGCTAATGCCCAGAGTTGCCGAGTGTGATCCCTGGTTAGAGTAGGCACCAAGGCGAGAATTATCGAGTCCGCTGACCCTGGTTCACGACCCTGCCGCGTCAGGAATTGAACCCTGGTCCCGGGCCGTCCTCTGCTTCTGGGTCTGCCGCCTCTAACCAGTGAGCCACACCACTCCACTCGATAAGGCCTCTGGCGTCGACCAGGCCTTCAGCATCGAAAAGCACGCAGCTCTTTTGGATATCCGGCTCGGGAACTGAGCTGGAACAGAACTGGGCACCGATCGCAAGACAATACCGACGAAAAAACTAAAGGCCTTTTGGCCTTAAGAAACTTTTAAGGAACAATTGCGAGATGGATCGCCCAAACGATAGAGTTCTGCCACAAGCGGGCAGGACAGGAACTAGCAGAGGGGACATGTGCCCACTCTACCAGGTAAAAGGGAGCTACAATAGCTTTCCTAGCTAACACACCCATTCAGGACATATGCCTGGCGGCAACATGGGCTTCAGTGCACACGTTCACAAAGCACTACTGTGTGGATATACAGATGAACAAGGAAGCACAAGTCAGACCAAAGGTGCTTCAACACATATTCAATAACCAACGCTCATCATCCACCCAGCCGCCACAAACATGAGAAACCGCTACAAAGTCTATGCACAGCATAGTGAATCCTGTTGAGCAGTGCGTTGGAATTTGCCATGCGCCAGTGCATTGCGGCATTCCGTTCAATTTTCCTCCCCACCAGATCCATCCTTCTGCTTTCCTTTTCTGGGGGTGGCTCAGAAGTAGTTTGCACATTGGCCCTCTTCCTTGCCGTGGCTGCAATGATGGGGTCTGCTGAGACCGCGCCCTGCATGTAGGGTGGGTCCTTGGAGGAGTGTTTATACTTTTTCTCCGTCCTGGGTGGGACGGCTTTGCAGTTTGCAGGCTCCTTGAAAGCCTCTTTCCCCTGTGCCATGACACTTTCTAGCATGGGCAGATACTGGCTCCTGGTCTGTGTGGGGAGCAGTGTCTCTAGAAGGAAATCTGCCTTCTGCTTCTCTTCATCGAGTTTTACTTTGAAAACTGCAGCTGCATTCCTGTGTTGTAAACCCCAATGAGGGATATGTGTCTACTCCCTCTTCCGGGATCTCGGTGTCGACGTCTTGCCTATCTATTTCTTGAGTCTCCGAAGATGCAGACCCAAGGAGCGTCCTGCGGTCGTCGTCCCCTTCATAATCGTAGTAGGAGGCCTCTTCCTCGTCTGGTTCGTCGAACCTCTCGGTGCTTCCCGACTGTCCTTCGACGTCGTAGTCCACCTCCTCCGTTATCTCGACAACCTGTGGCTTGGGTTTCGTGGGGATCAAGTAGTCTTTCATCCTGGCGTCTAATTATTTCTTCCGCTGCAGGATGTTCTCCATCTCGGCCTCGAGCCGTCTTCTTTTTTTCCATTTCGGCAGGGTGGTCTGTGTCGAATGGTTTGGCCGGCCGTTTCGGCGGATAGGTCGGCGCCGAGCCGACCTTCGGCGTCGAAGGTTTCGGCGTCAAGCTGACTTTCGGGTCCTTAGTCGGCGCCAAAGTGTTCTTTGGGTCTTTTTCCCTCGGCGTCGAATGTTCCTTCTCGGTGACGTTTTTTGACGTCTTTTGCTGTTCTCCAGCTCTCGGCGCCGGGGAGTCAGTTTCAGAGGATCCGCTGGGCCTGGGTGTAGCGTGTCAGCGCTTTCGAGGGTTTCCCCTCGTTTTGAGAGTCAGGGTCTCTCGGGGTCTTAGGGGCCGTAGAGTCTCCTACCTTCTTAGGAGTCTTCGTGTTATCGGTCTCTACGACCATGTAGCAGTCTTCGTCGGCGACGTAGTCCTCTTCGTCTGAGAGCCCCAGGTCTCGAAGGGACGGTGACTGGCCCCTGTCGTTGGCTACCCTCTGCCTCGCTCGAACTCGAAGGGTCTTCGGCGTGAAGGCGGAGCAGGCGTTGCAGTCCTTGCTCTTGTGGTTGACTGGCAGGCAAAGGTTGCAAACCGGGTGCTGGTCTTTCTGCGCGTACTTGTGGTGGCAGTTACGGCAGAATTTGAAAGGAGGGTCGTCCATCTCTCGCATTCAGGGGGCCCCCTGATCGTGCATTCTCTGATGGACGTCGAAGTTCTTGAATGTTTCCTTCTCCTTAGTCGTCTTCTTCGATGATGTAGTCTCCTGTAGTCTTTCCAATATGTTTTCGTCCAAAAAGTGTATTTTTCCTTCTTCTTTCTCCAAAAATGTCTGGAGCCCTTTCGGGAACGATCCAGACCCAACAGCGGAAAAAAGAATCTGAAGATGGCACCCAAGAGTCTGTGCTTCCGCAGGAAGCGTGCCAACGTCACCAGAAATACACCAAAAGGTGGACGTCGACGCCACCTTGGCTCAAAAAAACACAAGCATTTGCAGTGCAATAGGTCTCGCATTATGAAAGTTTTAACTAGTCGTCTTGTAAATGACAATTTTTTTATTTATGTGTTGGTTTTGAAAATGGCTAATTAGCTTTGTCATTTACAATGCCAATAGCTATAACTTTCGCAAATGTGACACCTATAGCATTTGTAATGCAACATGTTTTGTATTTACGTGACTTAGATGTATTGATATTACAAATAACAATGGCTTTGAATTTTTTTAAATAATTAATACTTGTGAGAAGTTGGCCTGATATAGGATGCTCACTAGTTCTAGTGATCACCTTGTATCAGTCCAAACAACCCTTATGGTGATTGGTTGTAAGTCAACCTTATAGACCAGCTATCCTAATGGTAGCATGGACAAAGCAGTCTTGGGCTAAACTCTTTTGGCATGTGAAGCCAGCTGTTTTACCACATATAAACCCTTGAATACCAAGTGAAAGGACACCACACAGGTTGTTATAAAAACTAAACAGATATTTATTAATAACAAACACCTCTGAGCTCTTTATGAGTTCAGGGGGCTAAGCACATGACAAGACTCTTAAGACAAATACGTTAAGTTGCACGAGTTACAATGTTGCCCTAGGGGGGGGGCAACAAACCATATACTAAACAAGTGGTATAAGGAAGTCAAAGGAAGGAATGGAGCTGTCCAGAGGCTGTAGGATCGCTGGGACTACACTATCCTATCTTTAGGTAAGTAATCGGAGGCCCACTGAACGTGTGTGCAGAGTGTGAACTCACACGCGAGATGTGTATCAACGTCTATGGACAGTACAGTTCAGGAAAAAGGTGAGTATGGACAATCCTGACTAGTTAGGACTAAAACGACTGAATCTGGACACTAGGAGAGTCAATCTACCCTTGAGCACCGAAATGCTCTTGTTACCTAACTGACTGGGTTGCTGATGCACTCAATTCACAGTATATAGATTGTTAAGTAACAATACAACATCAATTATAGAACACAAAACGACAGAAGTCTTTAACAGATACTCCAGTGGAAGGGTAAATCGTGGAGTCTTTTAATGAAGTATACAGCCAGCCGACACGTGTTTCATCGCACTCGCGATTCCTCAGGGCTGAAACAAACAGATAGATGACAATAGAGCATGTGTCTTGTATGGATATGGTTACAACAAGACCTTAGTATGTGGTCTGTACATACTTAATTTTGCTTCCACTGCAGTGAATATACAGCAATTCACCTATTTACATCTAAGTGCCACCCCAACACATTCGTGTCGAAAGTGTGTCAAATGCCGTTATTTTAGTCGACGTGCTGGTGACTGGTGAATTTGTGATGACACGTTGAGGGAACCTAGATATCATTGTTTAAAACGAATGATATGTAAGATAAAAGATGTCATAGTGGAAAGGTGTTCTATCCGTGCACGACTCATTCATACTACATGCTTTGTGAGTTGTGAACAGTCATAGATAACTGTGACTAAATGCACAAAAGGGCACATACCTAGATGGCTGTGTCAAAGTCAGAAGGTCTGTATATTCAATGAAAAATGACCAAGAACAAAAAAGGAACCCACCATCTCTGAGAATGAACAAATCAGAATGGTGACTGATTTCAATTCACTTCATGATGTACTACGGAAAAGCCTTACCAAACACTGGGGGTTATTGAAATCAGAGAGGGCACTGACAAACTGCATTACAGATAGACCACAAATTTCTTTCAGAAGAGGCAACACACTAAGGACCAAATTGAGTCCTACTGTGCCTCGTGACACGACACACACAACTTGGATGACACAACACAGCCAAGGGTTTTACAAATGCGGCTTCTGCAGCATGTGCAAATGGGCCAAACATGGTACAACTCAATTCATTGGTCCAGATGGTGTTTCTTTCATCATCAAAGGTAACATTAACCGCACAACTAAATTTGTGATATACATTATAGAATGCGAGTGTGGGAAGTTTTACGTGGGAAGCACAATTAGACCACTCAAAGACAGAATTATGGAACATATAAGGGCGATATTGAAGTGTGACCCTAAGTATCCCGTAGCTTTACACGTAGCTTCTTGCCAAAATGACAAAACTAACAAAGTAGTAAGATTCTTTGGCATTGAGACAGTCCCTCTGGGCGTCAGAGGTGGTAACCGTGAACTAAAACTTAGACGTACTGAAGCGACCTGGATCATGCGTCTGAGGTCTGTGGAACAAGGACTCAATTATGACCAGGAGATGCAGTATTTCCTGGGAGATTGAGCACACAAATATATAAATCAATGTCAATAATGCAATACATCCAAACTGTGTGTGGATCCTTGTGTGGAACAAGGTTACACTACATATTATTGATTGATGTGCTATACATTGCTGATCCTTTATGTCTTGATAACTCTCCTGTACTCTGAACTGCTTCATAACATGATTTTTTGAAAGGCATATATACTTGAGAAAAACTCTTGTTAGTTATATGTGAATAGGTAACCGCGATCGCAACAATATGTGAAAGAATGGTATGTAAATTGCATTTTGATTCACGTATGACTGGGACCTGCACCGGGAGACCGACCATGTCTATTCACGGTGCTCACAATCCAGTTACTCTGGAGGTTCGCCAAGATCTTTTCTTATTTTCTCGTACTAACACTGAAGCTATGAGTTATTATTTTTATTCAAGGATTTTAATTTAGGGCGACATCGTAGCATGTTTTACTGACTATTTTTCATCTAAATTAGAACTATGAATATCGGCATAACAAAGTTTTGATACCAACCGCTTTAAATAACATTAATCACTTTTGCGCTTTATAAAGGGTAACAATTGGTTCAACTGGGGACCCAATATGGACACATCAGTAAATAAACAAACCGTTCTAGTCGCCGGGCACGTAGCGCGATGACGTGTATATATAACGTCCTGTGCAGCCCGGTCACGTGTCCAAACAGGAACACAGCCCGGAGGTTAGGACGCGCTACACGCCGCTCCAAAGTTTTACACAGGTAAGAGGGGAGAAGCTGCACACATCGAATATGACACTTCCGTATATGGAATTGGTCATATTACATTGAGTGATGAGTCTGACCACATCTAAATCTTGGAATTATTTCAGCCTGGGGTATCCCGCCGTTTTTTCGAGTCGCACCCGGCATGAAAACAAATTGGAACCATTAAATAGGTAAGCCCTCACAGAACATAACCCCAATCGCAATCTTATCATATTCAGTATAGATTGGATGAATTCTTAACGGGCCCCTAATCATTTCAGAACAGTACCCTGTTCGACGTTCTCTACAAATTTTGAATCAACAATATTGTGACCTCCGGGCTTCATAGAACCAGATACACAAAAGATAGGTAAGCCATTAACAACCGCTAAAACTGTCATTATGTTTTGTAACACTGCTCGTTACAGCCACCAATTTCGAAGCATAGAATTTTGAGTCACAACAATTTATGTGAGACATAACGATATCCAGGATCATGTTTTAACAGATGTGTCTCTACCTATGGGTAATTCTGCGTAATACTCAAGTGTTCACAAGTTGGTATCCACTCATCAGGAAACCTACCACGATGTTCCCATTAATTTCCACTTTCTTAACTAGTTTTGGAACCCAATTTATGGTCCAGATTAGCCATTGTTGCAGTCGTAAAGTTCTAGAAAATGGATGTTTTCTTGACTCATGTTCAGTGACCCATATTATTTGGTCCAATTACAGAACCAAGAACTTTACCCTGTATCTTTCATACTCATACCGAGAACCAACGGTCACGGGCCCGGCTGGGTCGGAATTATCACCAGCTGAGCGGTGAGCCTCCTTTCTTTCTATCTTTTAGCCTCACTATTTTTGTGTTTCTTGCCTCACTACGATGACTATGATATTTAGTGATGAGGTTTTTCCTTTTTTATTCTTGGTCATTTTTCATTGAATATACAGACCTTCTGACTTTGACACAGCCATCTAGGTATGTGCCCTTTTGTGCATTTACACAAACGGAGATAGGTCCTTAACGGGGTTGAGGGAGGGCTGGACCCTATATAAATGTAGCACCAAGAAAAAATGCCCCCTTTCTCAATAATTTTAAATGAAGACCAAATAAACTAATTAAATCTGGTCCGGTATATTTATTTATACCTTTTACTTTTTTCTTTGTACAAAACAATTTTCCAAAAAATGGCAGAAAAAGGATACACAGTACAAAAGACAATTAACAATCTTATTCAATAATACTTGACACAACAATACTTTACAAAAATATTCAAAAAGAAACTTCAACATTACATCCAACAAACAATCCACATCGCAATATAGAGCCAATTCATTACAAGAGCGAAAACACGCATATATCGATTTTATTCTAGAAACAACTGGATGTTGTGATTAGCTCGCCCCAGCCCCGTAGGGACGCGTCCGTCACAACTACGTGCTCCTGTTGGAGAAGGGAGAGGGATCTGCTGCTGATCCAATCGCGGTCCGTGAGCCACCAATGCAACTTTCCCGCAGTGCCCTCCGAGATCAGGACATGGTCGGACAGGTTGCCCTAATGCTGGGCCCACTGAAACTTCAGGTCCCACTGCAGAGCCCGCATCTGCCAACGAGCGTGATGCACCAGAAGGATACAGGAAGCCATCAGCCCCAGAAGCTGCAGCGTCTACCTGACAGAGACTCGGGATAAAGGCTGAAAGATCGGAATCAGAGCCTGTATATCCCGAACCCGCTGTTCGGGAGGATAAACCTGAAACTGCGCCGAGTCGAGAACCGCTCCGATGAAAAGGAGCTTCTGAGAGGGGCACAGGTGTGACTTCGGCACATTGATGGAGAACCCAAGCTGGTGCAGGACGTCTGCCGTCGTCTGGAGGTGGCTGACGACTGTCTGGGGCGAGCTCGCCTTTAACAACCAGTCGTCGAGGTAGGGGAAGACTGAAACCTCTAACCTGCGCAGATGAGCTGCGACCACCGCCATCACTTTTGTGAACACCCGTGAGGCGCTGGTAAGGCCGAAGGGGAGCACAGTAAACAAAGTGCTCGTGGCCTACCTGAACCGCAGGTAGCGCCGGTCGGCCGGCAGGACGGGGATGTGGAAATAAGCGTCCTGCAAGTCCAACGCTACCATCCAGTCTCCTGGGTCCAGGGCAGCTAAGACCTGAGCCAGTGTCAGCATTTTGAACTTCTCCTTCCGGAGGAAGCCGTTGACGTTCCGTAGGTCCAAGATAGAGCGTAGGCCCTCTTTGCCCTTCTTGGGTACCAGAAAGTAGTGGGAGTAGCAACCACACCCTACTTCTGGCCCAGGAACGCGTTTGATGGCCCCCTTGGGCAAGAGGGCCGTAACTTCCTCCTGCAGAAGCCGCATATGATCCCCCGATACGCGGTGGTATCGAGGTGGCATGGCTTGAGAGGTCGTCTCGAAGGGGAGGGTGTAGCCCCTTCGGACGATTTGCAGCACCCACCTGTCCGACGTGACAGTGCACCAGTGGGAGTGGTGATGGCGAACCCTGCCCCCCACTGGCGTCTCATGGGCCTGAAAGCACGGAATAGGAGTGTTTTGAGGCGGATGCTGCAGGGGAAGGTGTGGACTGGCCTCGCCGTTGTCCCCGACCGCCTCCACAGCGATTTCCACAGCCGCCACCACGTTGTAGGTTAGTCTGCGGTGCGTGGCTGGCAGCACGTGTGGGGGCGCCCCTTCCACGAAAGGAGCGAAAGGCACCCGTTTGCTGGCGCGGGGCCGAGAGGCCCACGGACTTGGCAGTAGCCCTGGAGTCCTTAAAGCGCTCAAGCGCATGGTCTGCCTTGTCGCCAAAGAGGAGATGGCCATCAAACGGCATGCCCATCAGTGTATTCTGGACATCCGCTGAAAAATTGGCGTACCTAAACCAGGCGTGGCGACGAATCGCCACCGTCGTTGCCATCGCTCTACCCAGTGAGTCGGTGGTATCCAGCCCACACCGGATAGAGAAACGTGCCGCATCTCGACCCTCCGCAAGGGCTTGGGCGAGTTTAGCCTTGACCTCCGCCGGGCATTGTGGCAGCACGTCCGCGACCATGTCCCACAGAGAGTGGGTGAAACTGCCCAAGAGGCATGCGTTGTTGGAAGACCGCAGACCCAAACTAAGGGAGGAGAATATTTTCTTTCCAGAATTCTCATACCTCTTGGATTTCCGATCAGGCGGAGCCGACGGGAATATGGTCTGGCGAATTAGAGGCCTGGATGACCAGGCCTCAGGGGTGGGGTGGGTGGACAGGAATCAATGGTCGCCCGGAGCCGGGCGGTGGTGTCTGGACACGTTTCTATCTACAGGCTGACCTGTAGCGGGCCTGGACCAAGTGCCCAAAAGAACGTCAGTCAAGGCCTCATTAAACGGCAGCAGAGGCTCGGTTGAGCTTGACTGCGGTTTAAGGACCTCAGTGAGAAGATTAGTCCTCACGGCCGCGACTGGAGCTCAAGGCCTTGGCTGCCCACGTCCACACCACACTGAAGGTTGCCCCCTCCTCCGTAGCCACCCCAGGAAGCGAGACAAAACCAGTGTCTGGCGAGGTGTCCAGATCACTGGCATCCCCAAGTCCACCTGTCCAGTCCTCCTGGGACTGACACTCACGTGTTAGAGGGTCCTCAGACCTCCCAATACTACTCATCACCCATCTCCTGGTACTCAGGGTTGACAAATGATGGGGCCGGTTCATTGAAGTAGAACTCCCCAAGCGGCGTCGAGAGCTGCGCCTCTCCGAAGCCGGAACCGGTCGAGGGAGGCATTGGGGACGGGGCCGCCCGAGGACGGCACCGGAGGCGACACCTGTGGAACCGGCGCCGCGAGGTAGTCAGGTCGACCGGCGACGATCCGGAAGCGGATCCAGTGGGGCCCTGCGGCACAAGCGGCGTTGGGGCCGAAGCACCCGCCGGCGTCTGGGCCGAAGCACCCGACCCACTAGGACCCCCAGACGGGTCTGCTGGGCCCAAAGGCGCAGCGGAACCTGCCGGAGGAGTCAGGGACCTCATGGCCATGAGGAAGCGCTCGATCTCCTCTGGAGTCGCTTGCTGCCCAGGGACCGAAGGGTATGGGGCAGGTCACCCGAACTCCCGGCCGCAGCGCGCGCGTCGGGGGGAGTCGGAAGAGCGATGACGTCTCTTCAACTTCTTGTGCTTACCTGACGACGACTTCGAACCTGAGGAGTGATGTCAACTCCCGGAGCTGTGATGGCTCCGCCCCCGCGACCTCCGTCCGTCCGGACCGGGACCGCTCACTGCGCGGTGCCGACTGCAGGAGCTCAAGCCGCTTGCGGGCCGCTCCCGTCTAGCTTTCAAGGTTAAGGCCCGACAGTCGGAGCAGGCCTTGTCGTCGTTATCGACGCCGAGACAGTGGAGGCACAGACGGTGAGGGTCGGTGACCGACATCAAACGGTCCCCACAAGGCTTGAAACCTGGCATCCCTATCGGCACCGATCGGAGTCTAAGACTGAGAATGATCAAAAAGATCTCAAAAAGTTTAGTCAAAAAGTGACTAAGGTACCACTTTTTCCGGATCTGCGCTGCTGGCGCGGAAAAAATAAGAACTGACGTCAGCAAGCGGAGGCGGCGTCTAAGTACTCAGACGACGTCATCAAGGCGCCCACGACGGACGCGGAGCCGCAGACGACGCCTACCGACGCGCAAGGGTACTTCTACGCAAACATTTCCGGATCCAGTCTGACGCCTGGGGATATTCTAAGGTAAGGAATCTATCACTAACGTGTCTCTTTCAGATTCACCATTCTGTAACTATGGACAACCTTGTGATCACTGTGGCTACAGAAATCAACATAAACGTTGTTTATATGTACTTTACCTCGCAGGGTAGTTATAGCACAGGCTCACAAAAAATACATAAATGTTTCGTTTGTAGAATGTATCTACGGACTATGTAAAATGGTCCATTACATTAGGACTGAGTTTGTGCTATATTCAATGGGCTAAAAATAATAATGCATCGCCAACAGCTCAAACTTTCAGTAATGCGAGACCTAGTGCATTGCAAATGCTTGTTCCTCTTGGACCTGAAGGGGAAAAATGTCATAAATAAGGTGGACTTTCATAAGCACATTGGCCAATGGGCCTGTGGCAGATGAGCCACTGATCGAAGATTTCTGACCGATGATTGGGATATGTGGAGCACATATTTGGCAGATGGGGCATCTGCTGCTTTTCAGCAGATGATGAACGTTCAGCAATCTCAACAGGACCCCCTTCAGTGTATGTCACTAACCACATGATTTTTTAGAAAGTTTTGAAAAAGACATTTAAATTCCGCTCTCCTGTTTGAAAGTCAGCAATTTAGCGGCTAACCCACAGGTTCTCATTAGCCATGCACCTTTAATAGACTATATAGACTATGTAGTTAGAGAGAAATCAAGCATTGGCATAGCCAATAGGTCTCGCCTTTGGGACCTTATAAGTGTTTAGCCATGCAACAGTTGATGTTGTTGTACCAAGAATATTGTGCTGCATAACTATATACTTATAAGGTGCTAAAAGCGAGACCCATTGGCTATGCCAATGCTTGTTTACTTAGTAGTGGTTTTAGGAATTGATGGAAGATATAATGATCACTATTCTCACATTCATAGGAAAGAGAACTCTATCCATGGACGATGGAATGCTTTACATGAGCACCAGTTACATTGCAAACCGCCAGATTAATTCTGTTTTTAGGCGCAGGGAGAGTTAAGTGATTTGTCCAGAATCACAGGGTAATGAACTGATAGCAGACTCAAGCGTGGTTACCCAATTGCAAAATTGGCAGCTCTAGCCATAACGCCACACCCTCTACCAACTATGCCTTCAAACCTATGCCCTATGTTTTGTGTTTGTCGCTGTGTGGCCAACATGTTCGCAATAATAAAATGTTTGTATTGTAAAGCATAACTGACATAAAAAAAGAAAATCTAAAAAGATAGAAATGCAGGTAGCTGCTTGGATACTGGATAAGTGTCCTTGTTCATAATTTCCAACCTCTCTTGTATGGATCACACAGACATAGCTGCACCTGAGCACGATTTGTTTCCTTAGATGTAAACGATGCATCCAAAAGCCTGTGCACCACATTTCAATATACCTGCATTTCTGAAAAAATTAGAAACGTTTCGCAAGATCAATAGCCGTGTTTGTAAACCCTATTACACAAGCGAGCAGTAATGCAGCCCCAGTACTATCGAAAACATAAAAGCCCTGTCTAGTGGAGAGCATCAGTGACTGCAGATCAGAAGAACGACCCACACGGGGCAAGTGAGGCTTCCATCTCACACGGATTTTGCACTCTTGGAAAGTGTGCAACCTTCTGTAAGATGAACCAGGCCTTCATAAATAGTGCCATAGTATCACTTACACAGTCTGGCATGGCCAGTGACTATGAAAAAACCATCTGGACAGCGGGATTTCTTTAGGAGTGTTTAAAATACTATAAACAGAGCATTAAAATGGATTTACAAACCATGAAAGTATTATGTTTAGCAAAAGCATGTCCTGTACGGAGGTCTCAGCATCTCTACAAAGGTGAGTTTAGAAATGTGTTTAATTAATGGTGCCAACTGAAGCTTGAGGTGATGAGGCTTTTTTTAAATTAGCTTAGTAAAATGCCCTGGCTTCACCAGATATGAATATGGGTGTTCTGCCGCTGACTAACTGCTCAAACAAACTATGTGTCCTCACGAGGGCGAAACCTTGACTCATTCTGTCATCCTCACGCCCACTCGTTGCCTCCCTCGATGAAGGGACATATTATAATAACCAATAGATTGAAAGCCTTGACCATGTGATATATATGTATGGGGCGAGGGAGGGGGTGCGCACGTGTGTATCTGTGACTGTTACGTCTGTGTGAGTGTTTAAGAGCTACAAAACACTCCCAAATTCCACAGCAAAACTTGTTTTTAGAATGAAAATATATTTCCAATGGTTGGAGTATCAAGGACTTAGGGGGAGGGGTGATTCAAAAATACAGAATATGCTACTTACCAGTATGCATCTGTTCTTGGCATGTAGGGCTGCTGACATTCATATCTGTGCATAGATCGCCACCTAGTGTTGGGTCCGGATGATTGCACATTGTTGTCCTGGAAGAGTCTTCGAAGTATCACGAGATAGGTGGCTCCTCCCCTGGACTACAGTGCGCATCGGCATCCTCTCCATCCTCTGATTGTTTTTCGCCATTGTGGCAGAGATGGAGTATGCTACAGTAAGTGATGTCCATGCTAGAAAGTAATAGTGAATGCTACAGCTGCGACAGGCACCGGGGAGGAGGATGGGCGATATGAATGTCAGTAGCCCTACATGCCAAGAACAGATGCATACTGGTAAGTAGCATATTCCATTCGAGGCATGTGGGCTGCTGAATTCATATCTGTGCATAGAATGTATAGCAGTCTCTCCCCTAGCGGTGGTTGCCCGTGCCAGCTGCAGCAGTCTGAAAAAGTTTTGAGAACAGCCTGTCCTACAGCTGCTTACTGCTTTGAGTTTGGTTCTTCCGGGCCGCGGTGTTGACGAACTTAGGTCCCGAGTGGGTAGTCGTCAGCGTAAACATACGCGACGTGAAGCTTTCCCTCCACCGCGTTTTGCCTATGAGGAGAGATTGTCTTCCTCTTAAAGTACAGACCCCAGCAACTGGTTGCCCGGGTCACAATCGGCTTTAAGCCGTCAATATTTTTGGAATAATTTTCCTAATATTTTAAACCTTTTTCACACAACATTCCTCACGGTTGGGTGCACCTTAGTGTGTGCATACCACCGGAAGACCACTGTCCTTTGGTCCTGACGAAAGCTGAGCGACTTGGGCTCACCCATAGCAGAAACATGTCGACCATTTTTTCACTCAGTGGACTAGGTGTCTTTAATTATTGAGACCTACCCTAAGTTTCCACTCAAAATTGTTTTTAACTAGTGCTGGTTGGACCATGAATATAATAGTTTACTGTCACAACTACGCACTTTTTAATCTGCACTCACTTAGCACTTTTTGGTTCTTCCCGTTGGCACCCTCAACACTCACAACAACCAGCTCCGCTGCAAAACAGGCGTCGTAGCACACTGGAAAGACGCTAGGTCTTTCCAGTGGGAACCCAGTGATGAAGCATGTCACCACTAGGTGGTGAGTGAGGGTTCTTACTTAACCTTTCTTTGGTTCTCCTTCACTTTGTCTGTTTTTTTCATCATTTCAAAAACATTTTTCCTTGTAAGTGTGGTTTGTTCTATCACTCTCCAGTTGTTTTTGTAGTACTGCTTTGAGTGTACATCTACGCAGTAGTGTTTGGTAAATGTATGTATGGTAGACCATGTGGCTGCTCTACATATCTCCTCTAGAGGAATGTTTCCTAGGAAAGCCATGGATGCCCACATTTTGCGTGTGGAATGCACTCTTGGGGGAACTGTTAAAGTGCGTTTAGCTTTAATGTAACATATTTGGATGCACTTAACTATCCATCTAGATAAACCATATTTGGAAATAGGGTTGCCTTTGTGCTGTGGTGAAAAGAAAACAAACAACTGTTTTGTCTTCCTGAAATCTTTTGTCCTGTCTATGTAATATAGGAGAGCCCTCTTAACATTAGAGTGTGTAGAGCCCTTTCAGGTACTGACTGTGGATTTGGGAAGAACACTGGCAGTTCTATTGTTTGATTGATGTGGAAGTGGGATACCACTTTTGGTATGAATTTAGGGTTTGTCCTAAGCACGCTTGCAGCTCGCTAACTCTTCTAAGAGAAGTAATCGCTACGAGAAAAACCACCTTCCATGTTAAAAATTGTATTTCACACGTGTGTAAAGGTTCAAAAGGCGGTCCCATTAGTCTGGTTAAAACGACGTTTAGGTTCCAGACATGTGAAGGTGGGTGTCTTGGGGGGGGGATCACTCGTTTGAGCCCCTCCATGAATGCTTTAATTGCAGGCACTCTGAATAGCGAAAGGTGCTGCCTGTTCTGAAGGTAAGCTGCTATGGCAGCTAAGTGTATCCTTATGGATGTATAGGCTAGATTGCAGTGGTGTAGGTGCAAAAGATAGCATATGATATTTTGAGTTGATGCGTCTAGTGGATTTATGTCATTGTTGTTACAATAAATGACAAAACGTTTCCACTTTGCCGCATAGCATGCTCTTGTTGTATGTCTCCTTGCCTCCTTGATAATGTTCCTGCAGTCAGGAGGTAAGTTTAGGTAGCCAAACTCTAAGACTTCAGGAGCCAGATTGCAAGGTCCAGCTGCTGCGGATCTGGGTGCTGAATGTCTCCATGGCTCTGCGTTAAGAGACTGGGTGTTAGTCTTAGTCTTTGATGAGGCACCACGGAAAGTTCTAGGAACGTGGTGTACCACGGTTGCCTCGCCCATGTTGGAGCAACCAGGATTAGCGTCATAGAATAATGTCGCAGATTGCGTGCCACTAGTGGTATCAACGGTGCTGGTGGAAAAGCGTAGGCCAATTTGCCTGACCAGTTCATCCATCTCTCATTGCCCTGAGACTGCGTGTGTGGGAACCTTGCGGCGAACTGGCATTTTGCATTTTCTTTTGTGGCGAACAGGTCTATTTCTGGTTGTCCCCACTGTTGGAAGTATGGTTGTAGCACTGTGGGATGAATCTCCCACTTGTGCACCTGTTGGCTATGTCTGCTGAGCAGGTCCGCTATTTGATTGTCCTTGCCTGGGAGGTGTTCCGCCATGAGAAAAATGTTTCTCCGAATGGACCACTTCCACAAACTCTGAGCTAGATGTGACAGCTGTGGAGAGTGTGTTCCTCCGTGTTTCTGTAGGTAGTACTTTGCAGTCATGTTGTCCGTCCGGATCAACACTGTCTTGTTGCACAGATGTACTTTGAACGCTTTCACTGCCATAAAAATTGCCATCAGCTCCAGTAGGTTGATGTGCATTTTCTTTTGCTGCGTGGTCCATAAGCCCTGCACTGTGTGGTGGAGGACATGGGCTCCCCACCCTATCAGGGATGCGTCTGTCGCCAACACTATTTGTGGTACAGGCTCTTGGAACAGTTGTCCCTTGCAAAGGTTTTGTGGATTCCACCAATGCAGAGAGTTGTATGCACGACTGGTCACCAACACTGGGCCGTTCAATTGTCCTTGAGCCTGGTTCCACTGACGTGCTAGGCACTCCTGCAGTGGACGCACGTGTAGTCTCGCATGAGGGACTATGAAAATGCATGAGGCCATCATGCCTATCAGTTGCATAAACACTCGGGCTGGGAGCGAGTGTTTGGGCCTGAACCTTTGGATCTGCGTCTGAATGCTGTTTATTCTGGCAGAATTTGGATGTGCTATTGTCGCTCCCAGGTACTGTTGTACGTGGGCAGGCTGAAGATGGGACTTTTGGTAGTTCAGCGAGAAACCTAAACTGTGCAGGAGGTGAATAGTGCGTGACATGTGGCTGGCACATTGCTGGGCTGACAGTGCTTGTATTAGCCAGTCGTACAGATATGGATAGACATGAATATGCTGTCTTCTTAGATGGGCAGCTACTGTCGCTAGGCACTTGGTGAACACCCTCGGGCTGTTGTCACCCCAAAAGGAAGGACTTTGAATTGGTAGTGCTGATTTTGTATTGTAAAACCTGAGATATTTCCTGTGTGCCGGGTGTATTGGTATATGGAAATATGCGTCTTTGAGGTCTAGTGTTGCGAGGAAGTCTACTTGACGCAACAGTGGTAATACCTGCTGTAGAGTGAGCATGTGGAATGCTCTGATAAGATGTATTGGTTTAGGGGCCCGAGGTCCAAAATTGGTCTGAGAGACCCGTCCTTCTTGGGGATTAGGAAGTATAGTGAGTATACCCCTGTACCCTGGTGTTCTAAGGGTACTAGTTCTATGGCCCCTTTTTGTAGCATGCTGATGACTTCTTGCTGCAATAAGTGTAGGTGTTCTGCGGACATAGGACGGTGTCTTGGAGGTATGTTGGGTGGTGTGGAGGTTAATTCTAGGCAATAGCCATGCTGGATAATTTGCCTCACCCACCTGTCTGTAGTTATGTTTTCCCAGACTGGCAGGAACGAATAGTTTACCGGTCGGTGTAGTTTTGCAGCTTGAAGATCTTTCTGGATTCACTATGCTGTGCATATTCCGCGGTCTTGTGGTTGGGTCCGGATTCGTAGTCTTTTCTTTTTTTTTTCTGTAGCCCTTGTGGGAGTCGGCGTCACACCTCCTCGGGTGCATTTCCGGTGACGTCGGCATGCTTCCTGCGGAAGCTCCCACTCTTGGGCGCCATCTTCGGATTCTTTTTTCTGTGTTTCCTTCTTTTCCGAAGCAATGGCAATGTTCTATTCAGGTGATAATTTCTTTACCACTTGTCCTTATATTGTGTTACTTCTTCTCCTCCCATCTCCCTTTTTTTTTTTTTTTTGACCACCTCTTCTCTCTCCAGCCTCATCTTTCTGGCGGAGGTGGGTGGGTTCGCTAGTGAATCCAGAAAGATCTTCAAGCTGCAAAACTACACCGACAGGTAAGAAACTATTCGTTTTGCAGCGTGAATCTTTCTGGATTCACTATGCTGTGCATAGATTTCGTAGCGGTTTCTCATTTCCGTGGTGGCTGGGTGGAAGATGAGCTCTGGTTTCTGAATATATGCTGGAGCACCCTTTGTCCGACTTGTGCTTCCTTGTTCATATGAACATCCACGCAATAGTGCTTCGTGAATGTGTGCACCGAAGCCCATGTTGCCGCCAGGCATATGTCTTGTATGGGTGTATTGGCCAGGAAGGCTATTGTAGCCCCCTTTTTCCTAGTGGAGTGGGCGCGTGCCCCCTCTGCCAGTTCTTCTCCTGCCCTTTTGTGGCAGAGTTGGATTGTTTGCGCGATCCATCGTGCAATAGTGGTCTTAGTGACTGCTTTGCCCATGTAACTGTTGGCGAACGACACAAAGAACTGCTTCGTTTTCCTGTGTCCTTTTGTCCTTTCGATGTAATGCATGACCGCCCTTCTGGCGTCCAGGGTATGCAGTGCTCGCTCTGCGCTAGTGGTTGGTTTTTGGAAAAAACTTGGTATCTGTATGGACTGGTTCATGTGGAACCTGGACACCACCTGCGGCATGAAGTGTGGGTCGGTCCTCATCACCACCCTGTCATTGTGTATTTGTAAGTAGGGCTCCTGTAGAGTTAGCGCTTGCAGCTCGCTCACTCTGCGTAAGGACGTAATTGCAACCAGGAAAGCAGTTTTCATAGTTAGCATCTTCAAAGAGGCCTTGTGAAGCGGCTCAAAGGGCTCCTTCATGAGTTCCGTCAGGACCACGTTTAAGTTCCATGCCGGTGGTGGCACCCGCTTGGGTGGTGCAATCCTTTTTACTCCTTCCAGGAACCTCTTTACAACTTGTGATGTGAAGAAGCTTCTGCCCATCTCACCCCTTGTGTATGCCACTATAGCCGCCAGGTGAACTCTCAAGGAGGACGAGCTGAGCTTTTTGTCCAGTAAGTGTGTCAGGTACTTCAGCACCGTGGAGTCTTTCTTCATTTTATTGTGAAGTCTCTCCCTCCTGCACCACATCGTGAACCTTTTCCACTTTGCGACATAGCACTTCTTTGTGCTTGGCCTTCGTGCCTCCCGAAGGACCCGGAGGGTGCTCTCTGGCAGTTTCAAATGTGCGAATTCGATGTCCCCAGGAGCCATGCTACTAGGCTCATGCTCTCTGGTTCTGGGTGCAGCACCTCTCCGTTCTGCATGGAGAGCAGGTCCTTTCTCCTGCTGAATCTGTGGGGCGCACACTGCGCCATCTCCATGATCTGCGAGTACCATGTCTGCCTCGCCCACTGCGGCGCGACCAGTATCAGGGTCATGGTGCTCGCCCTGCACTTGCTCAGTACTCTGTATCAGTGGTATCGGGGGAAAAGCGTATGCAAATTTCCCGGACCAATCTATCCATAGGGCATTCCCAAGGGACCCTTCTTCGTGTTGTCTGGATGCGAAGTTTCGGCATTTCGCATTCTGGCGTGTTGCAAACAAGTCCACTGATGGCGTTCCCCACCTGTTGAACAGCCACCTTGTCTCCTGAGCATTGAGCTCCCACTCGTGGGATGCCGATGTCTGTCTGCTCAGCCAGTCTGCCTGAATGTTCTCCTTCCCTGGTAGGTGTACGGCTAGCAGGTCTATCTGGAGAGGGATGGCCCATCTCCATATCTCCTGTGCCAGCGTTGAAAGTGTTGTTGACTGTGTTCCACCCTGTTTGTTGATGTAGAACATCGCCGTGGTGTTGTCTGTCTGCAGCAACACCCTCTGCCTGTACAGTCTTGTCTGGAAGGCTTTCAGTGCAAGGAAGATTGTCTTCAGTTCTAGGTAATTGATGTGCTTTGTCGCATCTGCTGGCGTCCAAAGACCCCTCACCTTAAGTTCCTCCATGTGAGCGCCCCATCCCTTCAGGGATGCGTCCGTGATGATGGTCACTGTCGGAGTTGGGAGTGTAAGAGGCTGTCCCCTTGTTAAGTTCTCCAGGGTCCACCATGCCATCCCCTTCTGCACTTCGTGCGTCACCACCACAAGATCCTCCCAACTGCCCGAAGCCTGTGACCATTGTTCCTGCAGCCATTCTTGCATGGGTCTCATGTGGAGCCGCACATTCGGCACTAGGTGGATGCATGATGCCATCATCCCCATGATCTTGCTCGCAGTCCTTACTGTCCGAGCTTGCCCCTTCCGGTATAGGCGAGTTTCCTTGACCACCAGTGCCCTTGCTCTCTTCTCGCTGGGGAACACTTTGCCCTGTAAGGTGTTGATCTCTGCCCCCAGGAAGATCTTCACGCGGAGAACCCCAAGTTTATGAGTGTGCTCGTCACTGTATGTGCATGCTGCTTGCACTTCTGGTACGAGTTTGCTTTCACCAGCCAGTCGTCGAGGTAAGGTTATACGTGTATCCCCTGTCTTCGTAAGTGCGCTGCGACTGCCGCGAGGCACTTCGTGAATACCCTCGGTGCTGATTTCAGTCCGAAGGCCAGCGTTGTGAACTGGTAGTGGCCTCCTCCGATTGCGAACCTGAGCATATGCTTGTGCTTCTCGTTCATCGGTTTGTGTAAGTAGGCGTCCTTGAGGTCTATCGTGACCATGAAGTCTCCGACCTGCAACTGCGGCAGCACCTCCTGCAAGGAGGTCATTTTTGAACTTTTGTGTTCTTATGAATTTGTTGAGGAACCTCAGGTCTAGGATGGGTCTCATTTTGTCGTCGACCTTTGGTACTAGGAAGTACGTTGAGTATATTCCCTTGTTCCTTTCCCTGAAGGGAACTCTTTCTATGGCCTTTTTTTGTAGAAGTTCTTGCACTTCTTCCTAAAGCCTCGCCAGCTGTTCTTTTGCTGGTGGCTTCCCCCTTGGTTTTCTGTTTGTTGGTTTTCTCTCCAACTCCAAGCAGTATCCGAATTGAATGATGTTTAGGATCCATCTGTCTGATGTTATTTCTCTCCATTCCTGGAGATAGAACTTTAATCTTCCTCCCACTGGTGTCATGTGGTCGTAGGTCATTAGATTGTCCTGACCCCTTCGTACGTGGTGCCCCCTGGGATCTTTTCTGTGGTCGGGCACCCGGGGGAGTGTGAAGTCACTTCGAGGTGGGCTGCTGCCCCCCTCTTCTATTCTGGCCACGTCCATTTCTCCCTCGAAAGGACTGACCCCTTGGTTGGTATTGCCAGGACTGCTTCTGGTGACCTTGCTGAGCCTGCGAGTCTGCCTGGTGCGTCTGCTGGAAGGCCTGGTGCGATGTACCTGGCTGGTTTCCACCTCTCCCGCCGGGGTGCCTCTTCTGTTGCCTCTGAACTGCAATGCCCCCATGGATCTTGCAGTCTCGTTATCTTTTTTGAGTTGGCATAGTTTGTCGTCAACCGTTGCTCCGAAAAGTGTTTCGCCGTTGAACGGTGTGTTCAGGATACTGTGTTGTACCTCGGGTTTGAACCCTGAGATCCTGAGCCAGGCGTGTCTCCTTTCCGTGACACCCATCATCATTAGCCTGCTGGCGGTGTCTGCTCCGTCCAGGGCTGTCTTAAGGCAAGAATTTGCCGCGTTCTTCCCTTCTTCGATCAATTTTTCGGCCTTCTGCCTGGCATCCTGGGGTAGGTCTTTCACCAAGTGCCCCAGCCCCTCCATGATCTGGTACATGTGCCTGTTTAACAGGGCGTTGGAATTAGCCATGCGCCAGTTGTTTGTGTTGGGAGCAATGTCTCTAGCAGGAAGTCTGCTTTCTGCTTTTCTTCGTCGAGCTTTAACTTGAATGCAGTCGCGGTAGATTGTATCGCCGAGTTGTATGCCCCGATGTCGTCCGGCGGCGAGTGTCTCGAGGGGTATGAGTCGACCGCCTCCTCCGGGCTCTCGGTGTCGACGTCTAGGTAATCCTCCTCACGTGGGTCAGAGGTGACCGACTCGGCGTCCACTCTACTGCCCTCTTCGTCCTCGTAGCTGTAATCCTCGTAGGGTGTTTTCTTCAGCTTCCCGGTCGTCGACCATCTCGTCGCTAGGCACATGGTCGTCGACATGTTCCTCTTCCTCCTCGACCAGATCTAGCACGGCGTGCTTGCTCTTGTGTGGAATCGTGAAGGCACTCATCTCGGCGGCGACCTCCTTTCTCCGCTGCAAGAGGCTTGCCATCTCGACTTCCAGCCGACATCTTTTCCTTTCCACCTCGACCGTCATGGTGCTCGCCCTGCACTTGCTCAGTACTCTGTATCAGTGGTATCGGGGGAAAAGCGTATGCAAATTTCCCGGACCAATCTATCCATAGGGCATTCCCAAGGGACCCTTCTTCGTGTTGTCTGGATGCGAAGTTTCGGCATTTCGCATTCTGGCGTGTTGCAAACAAGTCCACTGATGGCGTTCCCCACCTGTTGAACAGCCACCTTGTCTCCTGAGCATTGAGCTCCCACTCGTGGGATGCCGATGTCTGTCTGCTCAGCCAGTCTGCCTGAATGTTCTCCTTCCCTGGTAGGTGTACGGCTAGCAGGTCTATCTGGAGAGGGATGGCCCATCTCCATATCTCCTGTGCCAGCGTTGAAAGTGTTGTTGACTGTGTTCCACCCTGTTTGTTGATGTAGAACATCGCCGTGGTGTTGTCTGTCTGCAGCAACACCCTCTGCCTGTACAGTCTTGTCTGGAAGGCTTTCAGTGCAAGGAAGATTGTCTTCAGTTCTAGGTAATTGATGTGCTTTGTCGCATCTGCTGGCGTCCAAAGACCCCTCACCTTAAGTTCCTCCATGTGAGCGCCCCATCCCTTCAGGGATGCGTCCGTGATGATGGTCACTGTCGGAGTTGGGAGTGTAAGAGGCTGTCCCCTTGTTAAGTTCTCCAGGGTCCACCATGCCATCCCCTTCTGCACTTCGTGCGTCACCACCACAAGATCCTCCCAACTGCCCGAAGCCTGTGACCATTGTTCCTGCAGCCATTCTTGCATGGGTCTCATGTGGAGCCGCACATTCGGCACTAGGTGGATGCATGATGCCATCATCCCCATGATCTTGCTCGCAGTCCTTACTGTCCGAGCTTGCCCCTTCCGGTATAGGCGAGTTTCCTTGACCACCAGTGCCCTTGCTCTCTTCTCGCTGGGGAACACTTTGCCCTGTAAGGTGTTGATCTCTGCCCCCAGGAAGATCTTCACGCGGAGAACCCCAAGTTTATGAGTGTGCTCGTCACTGTATGTGCATGCTGCTTGCACTTCTGGTACGAGTTTGCTTTCACCAGCCAGTCGTCGAGGTAAGGTTATACGTGTATCCCCTGTCTTCGTAAGTGCGCTGCGACTGCCGCGAGGCACTTCGTGAATACCCTCGGTGCTGATTTCAGTCCGAAGGCCAGCGTTGTGAACTGGTAGTGGCCTCCTCCGATTGCGAACCTGAGCATATGCTTGTGCTTCTCGTTCATCGGTTTGTGTAAGTAGGCGTCCTTGAGGTCTATCGTGACCATGAAGTCTCCGACCTGCAACTGCGGCAGCACCTCCTGCAAGGAGGTCATTTTTGAACTTTTGTGTTCTTATGAATTTGTTGAGGAACCTCAGGTCTAGGATGGGTCTCATTTTGTCGTCGACCTTTGGTACTAGGAAGTACGTTGAGTATATTCCCTTGTTCCTTTCCCTGAAGGGAACTCTTTCTATGGCCTTTTTTTGTAGAAGTTCTTGCACTTCTTCCTAAAGCCTCGCCAGCTGTTCTTTTGCTGGTGGCTTCCCCCTTGGTTTTCTGTTTGTTGGTTTTCTCTCCAACTCCAAGCAGTATCCGAATTGAATGATGTTTAGGATCCATCTGTCTGATGTTATTTCTCTCCATTCCTGGAGATAGAACTTTAATCTTCCTCCCACTGGTGTCATGTGGTCGTAGGTCATTAGATTGTCCTGACCCCTTCGTACGTGGTGCCCCCTGGGATCTTTTCTGTGGTCGGGCACCCGGGGGAGTGTGAAGTCACTTCGAGGTGGGCTGCTGCCCCCCTCTTCTATTCTGGCCACGTCCATTTCTCCCTCGAAAGGACTGACCCCTTGGTTGGTATTGCCAGGACTGCTTCTGGTGACCTTGCTGAGCCTGCGAGTCTGCCTGGTGCGTCTGCTGGAAGGCCTGGTGCGATGTACCTGGCTGGTTTCCACCTCTCCCGCCGGGGTGCCTCTTCTGTTGCCTCTGAACTGCAATGCCCCCATGGATCTTGCAGTCTCGTTATCTTTTTTGAGTTGGCATAGTTTGTCGTCAACCGTTGCTCCGAAAAGTGTTTCGCCGTTGAACGGTGTGTTCAGGATACTGTGTTGTACCTCGGGTTTGAACCCTGAGATCCTGAGCCAGGCGTGTCTCCTTTCCGTGACACCCATCATCATTAGCCTGCTGGCGGTGTCTGCTCCGTCCAGGGCTGTCTTAAGGCAAGAATTTGCCGCGTTCTTCCCTTCTTCGATCAATTTTTCGGCCTTCTGCCTGGCATCCTGGGGTAGGTCTTTCACCAAGTGCCCCAGCCCCTCCATGATCTGGTACATGTGCCTGTTTAACAGGGCGTTGGAATTAGCCATGCGCCAGTTGTTTGTGTTGGGAGCAATGTCTCTAGCAGGAAGTCTGCTTTCTGCTTTTCTTCGTCGAGCTTTAACTTGAATGCAGTCGCGGTAGATTGTATCGCCGAGTTGTATGCCCCGATGTCGTCCGGCGGCGAGTGTCTCGAGGGGTATGAGTCGACCGCCTCCTCCGGGCTCTCGGTGTCGACGTCTAGGTAATCCTCCTCACGTGGGTCAGAGGTGACCGACTCGGCGTCCACTCTACTGCCCTCTTCGTCCTCGTAGCTGTAATCCTCGTAGGGTGTTTTCTTCAGCTTCCCGGTCGTCGACCATCTCGTCGCTAGGCACATGGTCGTCGACATGTTCCTCTTCCTCCTCGACCAGATCTAGCACGGCGTGCTTGCTCTTGTGTGGAATCGTGAAGGCACTCATCTCGGCGGCGACCTCCTTTCTCCGCTGCAAGAGGCTTGCCATCTCGACTTCCAGCCGACATCTTTTCCTTTCCACCTCGACCGCGTTTTCGGCTTCGGAACGTTCGTCTCCTCTCTTCGGCGCCTGGTTCAGCGTCGAGATTTTCGGCGTAGACTGCTTGGACGTCGAACTGGCTTTCGGGTCCTTGGACGTTGCCGAGGCTTTAGGGTCTTTCTCCCTCGACGTCGATCGGTCCCTTTCGGCGACTATCTTCAACGCTTTCTGCTGGTCAACAGCCTTCGGCGCCAGGGACTCCTTCTCCGAGGATCCGCTGGGCCTGCTCGTGGTCGCGGACGGCAGATGTCGCTGCGTCGGCGCCTTCGGGCTCTTGGCCTTGTGCTTTCGAGACCCAGAGTCTCTCGTGCTCTTGTGGGACGTCGAGTCTCCTACCTTATCAGGTGTCTTCTTGTAATCGGTCTCTACGACCGTGTAGCCGTCGTCTTCGGCGGCAGCGTTGTCCTCCTCCTCTGAGGACATCCCCAGCTCGTACAGCGATGGCGTCGGGGATTTTCCTCCGAGGGCGGCGTGTGCTACCCTCTGTCTCTTCCTCACACGGAGGGTCTTCTGGGCGAAGACGGCGCAGGCGTTGCAGTCCTCGCTTCTGTGTTCTACCGGTAGGCAGAGGTTGCAAACCGGGTGCTGGTCTTTGTGCGTACTTGTGTCTGCAGTTCGGGCAGAACTTGAACGGCGTGTTGTCCATCCTCGTGCGTTCAGGCCTCCCTGAGCGCGTGGACGTCGACGATCGTCGAAGTTCTCAAGGTTTTCACCTTCTTTCCTCTTCGTCAATGTTTTGTGAAGTCTTCTCTAGTCTTCTTCTTCCAATATCTCCTCCAACTTCCACTCTTTTCAGTACTTTCTCCAAAAATGTCTGGAGCCCAACGGGAACGATCCAGACCCGACCGCGGAAAAAAGAATCTGAAGATGGCGCCCAAGAGTGGGAGCTTCCGCAGGAAGCATGCCGACGTCACCGGAAATGCACCAGAGGAGGTGTGACACCGACGCCCACAAAGGGCTACAGAAAAAAAAATTTAAAAACAAAGAAAAGACTACGAATCCGGACCCAACCACAAGACCGCGGAATATGCACAGCATAGTGAATCCAGAAAGATTCATGCTGCAAAACTGCTGCAATCTTTCCCGACCGGTGTTACATGGTCTGGGGGTAGTGACAAGAAGTCACTGTTTGGTATTGGTAGAGGATCTGGTGGTGTTATTCCCTCGTCCTCTACCCTTGTTGTTATTGCCACGGTATCCACCTCTGTTTTTGTAGTAGGTGTTTTGCGTGTTCCCTTTGTTGTATGAGGTTTGCTGTGTTGAGCCTCCTCTTGCAGCTCCTTTGTTGCCGGAGTGACGAAAGGAGCCGCCTCTGTATTGTTGTGACGGCAAGGCTCCCATAGACTTGGCTGTCTCGGTATCCATCTTCATTTTGTCTAATATTGTGTCCACATCAGGCCAAATAAATAATCAAGGTTTACAGGTTGATTGAGTAAAGTGCTCTGAACCTCATTTTTAAACCCAGAGATGCGCAGCCACGCATGTCTTCTGAGCATGACACTGGTATTGATAGCCCTGGCTGCTGTGTCTGCCGCATCTAGCGCACATTTGACGTAGGCGTTAGATATTAGCTTTCCCTCTTGTATTAGGAACTCTGCCTGTTCCTTATAAAGGTCAGGTAGATGCTGAAGAATTTGCTCTAGTGTGTCATAGTGTGCCCTATCATACCTGGCTGACAGGGCTTGTGTGTTTGAAATTCTCCATATGTTAGCTGCTTGAGCAGCTACCCTTTTGCCTGAAGCCTCCAGAATCTTAGACGCTTTGTCCGGAGGTGGAGCCTCGCCAGTAGTCTGCGAATTAGCACGTTTACGTTCATTGGCTACTACCAAAGCGTCTAAAGGCAGATGTCCCTTACTGTATGTAGTGTCCACTGGCGCTGGCCTATATTTCCTCTCTATTCTGGGGTTAATGACCCGTGCCCTGATTGTTTCCTTAAATATGTCCCCTGCGTGTTTAAGCATCCCTTTTAACATTGGCAATGTTTTGACCGATCTTTCAGAAGTGTTGAAAGTGTCAAAGAGCAAGTCTTCCTCAAAGGGGTCTGCATGCATCTCCACGTGGTGATTGTATGCTGCTCTTTCTATCGCCATTGTCTAACCCAGGGTGGTGTGGAGTGCAGATCTTTTGACTGGGTTGAATGTGTGACATTGATCCACATTCGGTCCATCACCTGTTTTGTTTGCAACTGCCGCCATAAGTGTGCTGGGGATGCCCAGACGTGGGTCCCAGGCACTCCACACCACTGGAGTCAAGCTAGCCGGGCTGATGAGGTGTTACCTCGAAACCGGTCCGGTCCTCGGATGCTTGATTCCGTTCTGGGAAGGACATGGCTTTTGTAGTTCGGACTGGACCCATGGGGCACAGGGTCAGAGCTGATTTGCATATCGCCATTGTCTAACCCAGGGTGGTGTGGAGTGCAAAAAAACGATGGATTTGGGCCCAGATCTTTTGACTGGGTTGAATGTGTGACATTGATCCACATTCGGTCCATCACCTGTTTTGTTTGCAGCTCTTTCTATCAATGCATTGAAAGCAGCTGTGTCCTCTGTAGGCGAAGTCTTAACAGGGTATGCAGTATTGTCTGGAATGGGCTGAGAGTCTCCAGGATCTACAGGGTCAGACCATGGTCGATTCTGGTTGTCCTGGTCACTGTCCACAGTATAATCGTACTGTTCATTATCCTCATAGTCCATATCCTCATCTGTGCATGTGGGAGAATATGTATAAGTTTCTTGCACATGTGGTCTGATAGGCTCAAAGAGAATTGGAGATGTAGAAGTGTCTCTTTTCTTTTTGAGTGGTATCTTATAGGCCTCAGCACAAGTGTCTTGTCTGATTTTCCTTTTTAATAGGGTAACTTTGCCAGTATCGGGGTCAACATACAGTTTTGACTGTTCATCTGTTCAGAGCTCTTGCTCTTCAGGTGCTTTAGCTCTTTTCCCCGTTATCGCCTTTTTTGTATGTGTCGGTTCGATTCCGGTTGTTGGTTCGACCGCTCTTGGCTTTAAGTGTGTTGGAAGTCCGAATTTTATCGGTCCGAGGGACTTTTGTGTTTCAACAGTCTTTTTAGTCTGTATGAACTTCTTCGGAGCCGTAATTGTTATCGATCCGACTGTTCGCGTCTGTTCGATAACCACTTTTTGGCCTTGTGTCGTCTTCGGAGCTTGCTGCTTCGGAGCGATGTTTTGCTGCCTCGGCTCGACGGACCCCTTCGGTTCGATCCTTTCCTTCGGCTCGAGTGTCTTTATGTGCACTGGCCTTGGTTTGTCGACTTTGTTTCGGTTCGACAACCGTCTTTGAGTCCCTTGTTTGTGTTGCTTGGTGTCGACATAGATTTCGTCGGTTCGACGGCCTTTAGCTTAGGCATTGGCCCAGCCGGGTCGACAACCATTTTCTTTTTGGTCGGCTCCGATGGATTCACACCTTTCGTTCCGAAGACTGTAAAGTCTATCAGTTTCGGTTTCTGTTGTGTTTCCATCACTTTCGGTTTCGATATTACCAAGCTATGGTAATGTTGCACCGATGGCTCTTGTCTTATATTCTTAGCCGGGCTGAATTGCGGGGCTATAGAATCGATGTCATGATCTTGGCTAATGCCTTCCGGCGATGCCTCGACCTGAGCCTCTGGAAGCGTATCAGTAAATGTACTGGGCTCCGTACTCACGGTTGGCCCAGTGTCCTCGACGGCTCCGATGCCTGCATCGTCGTCCCCTACCTCGACGATGTCTTCTTCTTCGTCGACGTAGTAGTTGGTCATGTTTTGACCCCTGTTCCGACTGCAGATCTGAGTTTTCAGCTTCGATGACCTCTTCGTCGTCTTCAAAGATATTCTCCGGGTCAGGCACTGGCTTCTGCATGGTCTGCCTCGCTGCTCGTCGAATCCGAAGTGTTTTCTTCGATCATGCACAAGCTAAGCAGTCGGCTTCATTGTGTTCTGGAGATAAACACTTGTTACACACAGGGTGTTTATCTATGTGTGGATATTTGGAGTTACAGTTGGGCATCTTTTGAATGGACTTCGTTCCATTGACGGTCGGTCCGTTGGTGTTGAAAGGGCCAAGCGGCCCGATTCGACGTCCTGAGTATAAAGCAACAGGAATAAAGTTGTTGGCACCGATCGAATAACAATACAGATGCCCCCGAAGGCCTTTTGGCCTTTTAGAAAGTTTGTAATCGATTCCGAACTCCGAGTTACGAAATTACATCCGAACCCAATGGCGGAAAAAAACAATCTGAGGATGGAGAGGATGCCCATGCGCACTGTAGTCCAGGGGAGGAACCACCTATCTCGTGATACTTCGAAGTCTCTTCCAGGACATTAATGTGCAATCATCCGGACCCAACACTATGCGGCGATCTATGCACAGATATGAATTCAGCAGCCTACATGCCGCGAACACCATATTACTGAGAGTAGGTAAAGAACAGAACCCTAGGAAAAGGTACCCGTACGACTGTCGACAACACCACGAGGACGTACAAATGACAAAAACGGAAACAGACGTGACGTAATCGTAATATGAATGAGATTTAAAGAAAGCTGACGAAGTTATACGGAGCTTTACACAAACGCTTTATTTAACTAAAAAAATAAATAATTATTGCATCAGTATGTGGTGGCTTTTTATCCACGCAGTGGTCCTTTGGCACGTCGGGTTAAGAGGCCATGATTAAGGGACTGAATTAGCGAGCCCTGAATTGTCAACTCAAATGGCGATGCACAAATATACAAGTAAGCCTGGGAAGGGACAGGAACCGAACCAGTGGAGGCGCCCTGCCGAGATGCGAACGGGAACATTCTGGCGGTATTTATACAGTTCCCGAAAAAAACAGACTTCAGCTGCGCTTGGCACGCAGCCTCTGGAGTGCTTTTAAGAATGGACAAATGTCTGTGTCAATGGACAAATGTGAAGTACACAAGGTTGAAAGCACAGAGGCGGCTAACTGAGAACATCACTGCGAAAGTGAAAGTAATTAGGCCAGCAATGCGAGGATCCCTTTGAAGCTCTCGGAGGCAGGGTGAAATGGTACTAATAAGCCTGTGGGGGAAAAGCGCGTGCTTGTGTTCAAGTGAACTGTTTGAAATCCGCCTGAAGGTTTGAGAACTTATTTTGCCTCCTATTATTCTCCCCTATCCATTCCTTGCGGAATGGGATAGGCGAGACCGAAAAAACAAAGAAAAGACGACGATTCCGGACCCAGTGTCAAGAATTCCTGTCATGCGAGGGGAGGAAAACGGTAACCAGCGAAAACGGACTACATCTCCCAGGATGCTTAGCGGTTAAGAGGTTATGTAAACAGGAGAGCTGTTACATAACTCAAGGAAAACACGCCCTTATGTAAACAGGAGAGCTGTTACATAACTCAAGGAAAACACGCCCTTATGTAAACAGGAGAGCTGTTACATAACTCAAGGAAAACACGCCCTTATGTAAACAGGAGAGCTGTTACATAACTTCAAGGAAAACACGCCCTATAAAGGGAGGAACCGGGAGGTACAACGCTGTCGGATATTGTGTTTACACCGACGTACCTGCTTAGTGAAGAGCAGTGTTCCGGAGTGGTGCTCCAGTAAGGCAAGAACGGAGGTAGGTCGAGTCGTTACTCCCTGGGCCGTGTCTTGCCCCATCGTCACCTGTGAAGGACCCGGAAGCTCTACCGGTCAACCATTGAGCTTCGCTTTTTGACTCGGCTGAGTCAAAGCGCAGTGGCGCTTTTGCTGGTTGGAGTCGTAACTCCCAGCCCGACCAGAGATACAGGGACTGCCAGCTGTAACGCACACCAGGAGGTGTTTGCCGCGTTACAGACTCGGAAGTCCACAGGATCGATCGAGCGGCTGCTCTCAGTTCAGTCTTCTTGCTTTTGATTGGGGTATCGGTGACGCATCACCAGGAGGTGACTCCGCGTCCCGGTGCAGTCTGAGGAAGAGGTTGAGCGGCTGCTCCCTTCAGGTAGAGACCCCGGCTGGGTGTTTCCCTGACTCCTCGATTCTCCCCAACACTCTTCGTGCCCCTCACAGCCTACCGATTGGCATTGTCGGCCATTTCATTTCTGCCCTCTGTTGGCATACGCCGGGATCGGCGTATATGCAGAGGACGGTTAGGACCATCCGTGCTGTGGGCTGGTAACGTACTTAGCCTGGAGGATTCCAGTGACTATAACTTTTGTTTACTCTTTGTATTATTTTTGCCTTCATTAAAATAACTAACCCTTCACAATTGGTTGCGTCCTCATTATCGTGTCTGTTAAACGATCCTGAGACGTTCAGGGCGTTACACCCAGCCACAAGACCGCGGAATAATGCACAGCATAGTGAATCCAGAAAGATTCACGCTGCAAAACCAGAGTGCTTTTGAAGAATAAAAGTGAACAAGCATCAGAGTCTGGCTAACTGGAGACTCAACCATTGCAGTCCCAATCTGTGGTCTCATCGTGGTCGATCACAAACGGATCCTATACCATAGAAGCTTTCTGAAATTCTCTGTATGTAGCTCAGGTACACAGCTACCTAAGTAGGCCTACAAAGGTGTTCAATAACTGCATAATTCACTCGCAATTTACACTTCACAGCTTGCTGCCAACCAAGACATCAAAAGATGTAGTTATGACAGCATAATCTTTTTTATAACACGGACCAATCGGAGATCAGAGCCTTTCAACACAATGATGCACCCAAACAAATTCAAAGCAAACTTTTATTGAATACATCAGTGTAAATATCCAAAACAGTCACCAGATCAGGTCAATCAAATTCTTATTCCTTAAACTTCCTCTGGTAGTAAACACCAACTCCTCAGGTCTTGCCATCTCATCTAAGGTACCTGAAAGTAACACATTCTCAGTTAGCAGACAGGCAAATTGGCATGCACATACCTATTGACAGCCACCCTTGATCTTAAGTCATATAAAAGCACCTTCACCATGTTTTAATTATTCAGCTAGTATGAACCCTCTAGGATAAAGCCAAGTTTGTAGTTGTGGCTCTAAACATGCTTAGTGGCTAAGCAGCAGTAGCTTATTCAGGAGACTCACAAGTGAAACACCCAGACGGTATAGGCTCGCAAATTCCACTTAGTGTGCATCATGTTAGGTGGCGATTGAAGATAAAACAAGTTGCCACTGCACCATAATGAACAGATGCATAACAGAAGGTTAAAAAACAAAACATGGGGCGGGGGGGGGGGGGGGGGGGGGGGAGGGGGGAGGATTGTAAATCAAGCCCACCTATACAATCCCTACTAAAAGGTTTCATCACGCATTCAAGGTTCGGGATAGTTTCATCACTGAACAGACCATTACAGATAAGATTACAATTATACCTGGGACAAGACTTCTACACTGGTCCTTCAACCTACAATTTGAAGAAGAAAAAAAACAATCAAGTACTGTATCAAAAAAAGTTAAACTGACGAAAAATCTATACTTTACATGCAGCATACAAGTGTCGACAGTGAAAGAGTTAATCTGCAGTTTTGTTTTAAATCTAGGGAAGGCCAACAATCTGGGACTGTACAACAGCATAGGCCTCATAACTCAGTCCTTGCTTATTAATATTTCGGAACTTCTACTGAACCCACTTCAGAAATGTCAAATTTGCCTGAAGATGATTGCATAAGTTGCATTGTACATACATGTGAGGAAATGGGGTGTATTATATGGAGTGGTTGTGATACCTCACCGTGTAATACACTTACCAACCAATTTAGGACCAGTAGGTTTCATTTACTACACCCTCTAGCTCAACCCTGGCTAGCTGGGGCTCTGAGCAGCAAGGCTAACACAAAGGACCACATGTAAAGCATTTAAACAGCACCAAAACCATTTTAGAAGAAATTCACAAGACACTCAAGGAATCAGACACCAATTTCTAACAAGCATTTACAAAGCAACGGTGTCACCTTCGCTGAAGTCAGAGCTATTGGCATTGTAAATGTCAATTTTTTTATTTATGTGTTGGTTTTGAAAACAGACAAATAGATGGAATTGTCATTTACAATGCCAATAGTTTAATCTCTCGAAAATGCCACACAAAAACACACAGAGCCCCACACACACACACACACACCAGGCGAAACCTAAAAAGTATAACAAATGAAAATGCAGAAGGAATAGGCAATATACAAAATGTACAACCTCTTTTTACAAACTACTGTAGCAGAACCACAACAGTGCTAACCTGAACATTACAAAAAAGTGCAGTCTATTCTACGGACTGAAAATCACTTTAAATGCTTTCGACTGTCTCATGGAAAGAATATAAGAAGTGTGTACACAAAATCACAAATTTAACATAAAAGGTTTATCCACCCACTCCTTGACCACCGCTTCCCACAAAAATCCACTGGCCAGCAGTAGTAGAGCCTCGCTTTAATAATCCCTGCGCATAAAAGGGTGAGGCAACTCACAATCATAGCACCTTTACACGTGAATTGGAGGTTATACAGGACGCACCTAACTCGGAAGCACCAGAGGGTTTATGAGTAGAGCAAGCCTCAAGAATGAGTGCAAAAAAGTTGGTGGCAAGGTGGAGGGAGTTCAGTGAGAGGTTGCAGAAAGCAGCAACGTGACGAGAAATTCATGAGCCTACTCCATGTTTGAGGAAATAAGATTCTTAGTCCGTGTCTGATCAAACCTTTGAGTGGGTACTTGCACACTCAACGGCATGGGATACGTCTGCCGCGACAGGGGACGCAAGTTTCCAACAACGGGTGTAAGTGTCACGACACCGAGTTCTGCATTTAGCCCACACTAACACTGCTGCTACCAAAATGGCGTCACGGGCATCTTTAAACATTTTCCATCCAAAGTTATGCAAAGAAGTGAGCAGTTCTGGAGACATGTGGACTACATTAAAGTACACTCGCCAAAGCGACAGCAGCATGAAGAAGAAAAGGCCATGGCTGCTGCCGCAGATCTAAAAATATAATCAACCTCTTAAGAAGTTGTGTACGTGCACTGAAAGGAGACTACGCCTCCTGCAGGCATCACAGTGCATGTGCATATGGATTAGAAAATGTCAGAGCCATACAGTACTTCATAGCTCATTACCCGCTTATTCTGTGCAAAGGAAAAGTACAAGCTAGTTTTAGCCGTTTCAAAGTGTGATCTTATTCTGAGTGGTAGTAAAGTAATGAAGTATGAGATCACTCCACGCTGTGATTAGTGATAAAGTATCAACTTTTTATTAATAATATTATGATTCTTATATAGCGCCAGAATCGACCCCCGAAGGGGTATCCCCGCGCTTGCCTTGGGAACCCGTCCTGGCTTTTCCCTGTGAGATAGCCCCTACAGGGCATCCCCAAGGTGAAAGCCAGGCATCCCGCCGCGGGGGGGCCGTTGTGGAGATTAAGCAAGCTTAATGCCCAGAGTTGCAGAGTGTGAACCCATGATTAGGTCAGGCACCGAAGCGAGAATTATCGAGTCCATGGACATTTGAGCTCAAGACCCTGCCGCGTCGGGAATTGAACCCTGGTCCCGGGTCTGACCTCTGCTTCAGGGTCTGCCTGCTCTAACCAGTGAGCCACACTTCTCCACTAACATCTATTAAATGTGCGCACTCCGGTCCCAAACCATGTCTAATGAGTTCACTACTTTTAAGCTTATTTCTATTTGCGAACACAGTCCGACAAAAATTTTTAAAACATTGTTTTGTGTAACCAAATACCCAAGACAGTTTTCAATTACCATAATCTGATTAATGTTTCACAGGTGAACGAAAGCAAAGATAAGCCCCTTGCTAAATTTGTTCCAGAAAAGATAAAAATCCTTCCGTTTTGTTTACTATTTGCTTAGTTGGTGCCATGTTAAAGCAGAGAACGGTCTGACAGGGGTGCCCCTTCGAAGCTGCTTCTACTACTAGTATCGGCCGGGGGTTAGGATAACCCACAGTCTTAGTTGACAACCAAACATCCTCTCTGTTATTCTGGGGCTGGCAGCTAATACCCAACTAAATGATCAAGGACAGGTCTGTAAAGGGTCCAAATCAGGACTAAATACGACCTGAGACAAAGACTGTTCTCACAGACCTACAGGGGAACTGCGAGGAAATCAGGTCTACAGCCCAACACACAGTGCCGGTCCTAGGCCTTCTGAGGCCCCGGGCGAAAGGGAAGATGTGAGGCCCCTCCAAGTGACATTACAGAAAGTGACTTCCCATGATTTTTGATCTTAGTTATTAGGCATCAGTTGAGTGTGTCACACTGAGCGGGGGCTGGCCATAAAATCATGTCCAGGGCCGTCATTGGTAGCGCTTTCGCGCACTACCAGATTGACAGCCCTGGGACCCACTGTCACCTGCATGAGGAAGATTCAAGGCCGGCGACGCCGGCGTCACGTCACCACCAGGGCACGCACCACCACCAACCAAGCTAGGTGGTGGGGGGCGTGCAGGCGTCTTTACGTGCATGCGCAGTGTTGTTCCCTGTATTGTGCAGGAGGTGCTGACTAAAAAGTAGCAGCAGGCTCTGCTCAAAGATGGGACGCAGAGACCCTAGGTGAAGTAAGAGAAAGAGAGAGGGGGCCCGGGGGGCCCAGGGGGCAGTGATGCCTAATGAATAATGGCTGAATGAATACAGAGCTCTTAGAAGTCTCCTCTCGCACTTTCTTTGCAGCCAGCAGACACCCTTGAATTGAATATCACAGAAATGCCAATTGTTCGCACAAGCATCAGAGGCTGTAACAGATGTCCCCAACGTCAAGTCAGAGGCGAGGCAGGCAAGGACGGTCTGGAAGTAAGTGAGCAATGTATTCAGTCAGGCACTTCGACCTTGGGGCCACGTGCAACAGAGTGAGATGAGGCCTGGTAACTGTCTGCAAAATAAACACACAATATTATTGGACAGAAGATTGTATTCATGTAGAAATAAATCTGAACCTTTAATACCAGAGCTTAGCTGAAGCAACCGGCCCTCTCTACCTTCAGCTCCAGCCATCATTCATAATAAAGACTAGACTAGCCTGTCCTAGGGGCCTCGCATTCTATGCCCCTATCTTTAATACCAGAGCTGGACGTGCCTGTCCTAGCACCTCGGATCACTGTTCTCCTACTGCCTTCATAACCGGAACATTGACTTCTCCCAGGCCTCCTTCCCTGCCTTAGTTAGTTACTGCCTGCAGCCTGCGGCCCGCACCCTGCGCGAGTGCTGTGCTCACTGCGCAGCACTTTGCCCCATCATCATTTATTTATTCCCGCAACTGCGGGGCCGGCGGTGGGGCCGCCCTGGGTAGCTGCCCATACCGCCCATGGCTAGGACCGGCCCTGCCAACACAAGCAGACAGGAGCCCTTGCGACGCCAGAACCTCTCCGCCACACAGAGGCCGGAGGCCTAAAGGGCGTGCAGTCAACGGGCACCGCTGCGCTTTTATAACACCCTGGCTTGGGTTCAGCTTCCAAGAGGCTGGGTGAAGCCTGTAGAGGGTATCAGACCGGACTGTACGTGGCTAACACAGATTGCGGGGTGCGGCGGGGGGATGGGCGAATGATTACAAGCTCCGGAAATGGCAGTAGGGGTCCCTCATGAGGGTGGCAGAAAGCTCCATTCATGGCTGCAGAGGGCTCTGGCCAAGCGTCCAAGGGACATTGGTTATACCTATTGTGGGCATTGATTAAACGGGGGCTGTCAGACCTTTATGAAGTCTGATGTCAGGCCTGTGGTTGGTCTGTGAGGAATAGCATTCTTCTTAACTGCGCATGTCAGGCCTGTGGGCCAGCTGAAGTGCGTCAGACTGAAATTTAGAAGATGAAAAGTTTACTGAGTGATGACGTGGGGTGGACCGCTCCCCTGCATAGTAACACGGCATCTGATACTTGTCGAGTGCTCAAACGGCGAGGCAGCGGAGAGGCGTCAGGACATGTACGTAGTCGTATTGGGAATTCAACACCGTTAATCATGCATAGAAAGATACCCGATGCCTTGCGAGTACGAAACGAGAACCCTCTTACTCGACACATAGGATAAACAGAAGGAATGAATGCAAACACGCAACTTGACTCCCCCACCCCCCGATTCATCCTGAAATGGTATGCCACCCGTGACCCAGTTCAGCAGACCTCGGCACCTTCAGAAGGCACGAGACGTATGGGGGTGATGCAACGGAGCGGACGGAGGAGAGCTGAGCAGAGGGAGGGGTGGGCGAGAGCAGACAGCGGGAGGGGGGGGGGACGGGCTCACGGACAGCGGGAGGGGGGGACGGGCTCATGGACAGCGGGAGGGGGGGACGGGCTCACGGACATTGGGGGGGGGGGACGGGCTCACGGACAGCGGGGGGGGGGCGGGGGAGGAGGGGGAATGGGCTCACGGACAGCCGGAGGGGGAGACGGGCTCACAGGGGGGGGGGGGGGGGGGGGGGGGGGGGGCGCTTACGCTCACGGACAGCGGGAGGGGGGGAGGGGGGGGGGGGGGCGGGAACGGGATAAAAAAAAGTAGTAAAATATGATGCTTACCTGCTAGCAACTCTTGGAAAGTTAAATCGCGCAGCCCACCCCTGCAAAGCACACGTTGGAAATTAAACCAACATGCCGATACGAAAAAAAACCAAAAACAACCGCCCACCGCCACATGACGCACGAAAATGGGCGGGATAAGTAAAAATCACCGGAACGCCCACAAATCTGCTCGGGGAATGGGTGACGCATCTCTGTTCCAATGGCTAGCCTCCATTTATGGAGCTAGCCAATGGAACAGAGAGACAGGACAAAGCCCCAGACTGTTCTCAAAAGATTTCGCCTGCGCGAAAGCTGCTGCGCAGCGGATCGCGAGGCAAAACCTAAAAAGTGGGCCTTCAAATTAAAATCTGCAACTAAGTACATTACTGGAGCTCCTACATCAGTATCATTACTTTATTTTTGACCCCAGATATCAATACTTCATCAAGCAACACCATAGAGAAAAATTATTATTATAAAAAGAAGGGACTAAGAATACTACACATCCAAGGAACTTTCAGAAAATGTAAACATATTTATGCAAGTCTACTAATTAAAAGTACCACGAATCGTTTGAGGATTTTTGATTATATTTAAGAAACAATGGTAGTAAAAAAAATTAACACCATGCTCTTAGGGTATGGCAAACAGTTAGCTTAATGATAAAAGCTAATCCTAGGCATCACACTCCTACATTACCCAACAGAACAGGACAGTCTTCTGGCCTAATTAAATTTCACCTCCAATCAAGATTGTGCTGCCGCACTATGAGATTGGGTACTCCCAAAGCACATAGTTCAAGCGTTATTACTAATCCTTTCTAAAACGTACTCTAGACCTCAAAGGAATGTATTCGCAATTGCAAACTTGAAGCAAATCACAGTTCCTGGCGACTGTTTATAGGTCTGGGTTTTGGTGGAGAAGCTGTCCAGCATCGAATATGCTACTTACCAGTATGCATCTATTCTTGGCATGTAGGGCTGCTGACATTCATATATGTGCATAGATCGCCACCTAGTGTTGGGTCCGGATGATCGCACATTGTTGTCCTGGAAGAGTCTTCGAAGTATCACGAGATAGGTGGCTCCTCCCCTGGACTACAGTGCGCATGGGCATCGACTCCATCCTCAGATTGTTTTTAGCCATTGTGGCAAAGATGGAGTGAAACTCTGTGAATGATGACCATGCTAGAAGTATGTGTGAATGCTGCAGCCGCTACAGGCGCCGGGGAGGAGGGCAGGCGATATGAATGTCAGCAGCCCTACATGCCAAGAACAGATGCATACTGGTAAGTAGCATATTCGGTTCGAGGCATGTGGGCTGCTGAATTCACATCTGTGCATAGAATACATAGCAGTCCCTCCATTAACGGCAGTCGCCTGTGCCAGCTGCAGCAGTTTGGAAAAGTGTTTTTAGAACAGCCTGCCCTACAGCTGCCTGCTGTTTGAAGTGCACATCAACACAGTAGAGTTTTGTAAATGTGTGTGTGGTAGACCATGTGGCTGCTCTACATATGTCTTCCAAAGGAATATTTCCAAGAAAAGCCATGGAGGCCCCCAACTTTCGGGTGAAGTGGGCCCGCGGTGGAATGGTTAGAGTGCGCTTGGCTTTCTGATAGCAGATCTGAATACACTTAACGATCCACCTGGCTATACCAGCCTTCGAAATGGGGTTGCCTTTGTGTTGTGGCGAAAAGGCAACAAAAAGTTGTTTGGTCTTCCGAAAATCTTTGGTCCTATCAATGTAGTACATCAAGGCTCTTTTGACGTCAAGCGTGTGGAGCATTCTCTCCGCAACCGACTCTGGATTTTGGAAGAACACAGGCAGTTCTATAGTCTGGTTGATATGGAACTGAGAAACTACCGTAGGAAGGAACTTAGGGTTAGTGCGAAGCACCACCCTGTTGGAATGAATCTGAATAAATGGCTCTTGGATAGTTAGTGCCTGGAGTACACTAACTCGTCGCAGCCACGTAATCGCTATAAGGAAAGCCACTTTCCATGTTAACAACTGAATATCGCATAAATGCAGTGGCTAGAAAGGGGGACCCATCAGCCTGGTGAGGACCACATTTAGGTTCCATCCGGGAGCTGGTGGGGTCCGCGGAGAAATGACTCGTTTGAGTCCTTCCAGAAAGGCTTTAATGGCAGGCACTCAGAAAAGGGAGAGGTGCTGTCTGTTTTGGAGATTAGCAGCCATTGCGGATAGATGTATACAAATGGAAGCATAGGCCAGATTACATTTGTACAGATGTAAGAGATAACAAATGATGTTCTGAATAGATGCATCCAGCGGGTTAATGTTGTGGTCTGCACAATAAATGACAAACCGCTTCCATTTCGCCGCATAGCATGCTCTGATGGTGGGCTTCCTTGCCTCCTTGATTATGTCCATACAGTCAGGAGGTAAGTTGAGATAGCCAAACTCTAAGACCTCAGGAGCCAGATCGCCAGGTTGAGCTGTTGCGGATCTGGATGCTGAATGTCTCCATGGCTCTGCGTCAAAAGCCTGGGTGTGAGGTGCAGCTTTTGATGCGGTACCACGGACAGTTCCAGAAACGTGGTGTACCATGGTTAGCGTGACCACGTCGGAGCAACCAGGATGAGAATCATCGAGTGCTGCTTCAGCTTGCGTGCCACCAGCGGTATTAGAGGTGCTGGGGGAGAAGCGTACGCAAATTTGCCTGACCAGTTCATCCATATCGCATTGTCCTGCGACTGTGGGTGTGGAAACGTGGCGGCAAAGCTTCGGCATTTGGCGTTTTCCTTTGTGGCGAACAGGTCTATCTCTGGATGACCCCACCTTAGGAAGTACGGGTGGAGTACTGATGGATGTATCTCCCACTCGTGCATTTGGTGGCTGTACCTGCTGAGCAGTTCCGCCATTTGATTGTCCTTGCCCGGGAGGTGTTCCGCCATGAGGAAGATATTCCTTTGAATGGCCCACTTCCACATGCTCGGAGCCAGATGAGACAACTGTGGAGAGTGAGTACCTCCCTGCTTTTGGATGTAGTACATGGCCGTCATGTTGTCCGTCCGGATCAACACGACCTTGTTGCACAGATGTACCTTGAATGCTTTCATTGCCATGAAGATAGCCATCAGTTCTAGAACATTGATGTGCATCTTCCTTTGCTGTGGTGTCCATAGTCCCTGCACTGTGTAGTGGAGTACATGAGCTCCCCAACCCTGGAGAGAAGCGTCCGTCGTCAGAATGATCTGTGGCACAGGCTCCTGGAACGGTCGTCCCTTGCAAAGGTTTTGTGGATTCCACCAATGCAGAGAGTTGTATGCACGACCGGTTACCAACACTAGGTCTTTCAACTGTCTGTGAGCCTGAGTCCACTGACGTGCTAAGCACTCCTGAAGCAGACGCATATGTAGTCTCGCGTGCGGGACTATGGAGATGCAGGAGGCCATCATGCCTATCAACTGCATGAACACTCGTGCTGGAAGCGAATGTTGAGGTCTGAATTTCTGTATCAGCGATTGAATGCTGCTGACCCTCAGTGAATTTGGCTGTGCTGTGGCTGCCAGAGTGTTTATTGTCGCACCAAGATACTGCCGTATGTGGGCGGGTTGCAGGTGGGACTTTGGGTAATTCAGTGAGAATCCCAGATCGTGAAGGTGAATGGTGTGGGACATGTGGGCGGCGTACTGCTGGGCTGAATTTGCCTGGATTATCCAGTCGTCCAGATAAGGGTAGACGTGAATATTCTGTCTCCTTAGGTGTGCCATCACCGTCGCCAGGCACTTTGTAAACACCCTAGATGCCGTGGTGACTCCGAAAGGTAGAACCTTGAACTGGTAATGTTTGTTGTGGATGGTGAACCGGAGGTATTTTTTGTGTGACGGGTGCAGCGGAATATGAAAATACGCATCCTTTAGATCTAAAGTTGCGAGAAAATCCCCCTGACAGAGCAACGGTAGGACTTGCTGCAGTGTTAGCATGGGAAAGTGCTCCGACAGAATGTCCTGATTGAGGGGTCTGAGGTCCAGTATGGGTCTGAGGGACCCGTCCTTTTTCTGGTATCAAGAAGTACAGTGAGTAAACTCCTGTGCCTCTTTCTTCCACAGGCACGAGCTCGATTGCCCCTTTTTGCAGCATTAAGAGTACCTCCTGCTGCAATAAGTGCAAATGCTCGGTGGACATAGGACGTTGTCTTGGGGGTATGTTGGGTGGAGTGGATGTTCACTCCAGACAATAACCGTACTGGATAAGCTGTGTGACCCACTTGTCTGTGGTGATGGACTTCCAGACTGGCAGGAACTGTTGAAGTCTCCCCCCCGACAGGTGTTGTGTGGTCGGGGGGCAGTGACAAGGCGTCACTGTTTGTTAGTGGCTGAGGATATGGAGTGGTTGTTTCCACGACCTCTGCCTTTGGCGCTGTTTCCACGATATCCATCTCTACTTTGTTTGGTGTATGTGGTCTGCGTGCCACCCTTATAGTACTGTGTGTTTTGGGAAAGCTGGCCTCTGGAAACACCTCTATTGCTTGAGCGACGAAAATGGAATATTGGAGATGACTTATTGAACCTTAATAATAAAAAAAGGAAATGTTATTGGAATTCAGGGTCTATTAGAAGTTTGTCCAATATATTAGAACACACCGCAAAGAACATAATCCACTGGGAAGGTAGAGAACTACTCTGTTTTGCATCCCTTTTACATACTTTAAAATCTAAAGTTCAAAAGCCTCCACTTGGAAAGATAATTCCTAAAATCCCTTTTGATCTACGTCGTTTAAATACAGAAATAAATAAACTAGTTAGGGCCCAGTATCTTTCCTTTATACCTGAACGTAGTAGAAGAATATCCCTTTTGAAAAGAAGGAGAAAAAGGATAAAGGCGAGATTAAAACAGGAGAAAGAAGATGCCCTCTGGATCAAACTTCGCGAGGCATCTAAATGTGGGCAGGCCAAGACCTTTTGGTCATTAATTGGAGAAGGATGTGGGGTAAGATCTAGACCCTCTCCGATATCTATTAACGAGCAGACATGGGTTGATTTTATACAGCAACTATATAGCAGTAATGGTGAGAAGTTTGGCCCTGGTAAGCTGCAGGAGGATTCATTTCCATACGATCCTCCGTCTGAACTGGAAATAGTTGCTGCAATAAAAGCTTAACGCACTTCTGGAGCATTAGGCCCAGATGAAATTCCGATTTCAGTGTTAAAATCATACAGTATGCTGTGGGGGAAAATTTTATACCCAGTCTTCAAAACTTGCTTTATTAATGGCACTGTCCCGTATTCCTGGAAGGGGAGTTTATTAATCCCTCTCTATCAAAAGGGGGCTAGAAACTTACCCCAAAACTATAGACAAATAGCCCTCTTAGATGCCATAGGCAAAGTTTTTGCTAAATGTTTATTGAACTCTTTAAATGACTGGGTATCAGCGTCTGCAATACTTCCGCTAGAACAAACTGGCTTTAGGAAACAACATGGTACCCTGGACAATCTTACTGCCCTTCAAATCCTGGTGGAAAAATATGTTACAGTTCGTAGAGGGGGTGTATATGGGGCCTTTATTTACTTCTCTACGGCTTTTGATAAGGTAGATAGATCCTTGCTGTGGAGTAAGTTAACTAAACTAGAGATGCCCCCTAGTCTATTGAAGTTAGTAATTGCACTACACACAGACACTTGGTGTAGAGTTTTAATGAGTGGTGAGAGAGGACTGTCCCGGGTTATACCCACTAATAATGGACTAAAACAGGGCTGCCTATTGGCTCCCCTGTTGTTCTCCCTATATATTGCTGACCTCCCTAAGGCTATATTATCATCTAGTAACGGAATTGCACCTATTTTGGGGAGAACTCCAATAGCGTGCTTAATGTACGCTGATGACATTTTAATGCTGGACCTCACCCCAAAAGGTTTGAATGACCGTTTACAAGCTCTGTCCTCCTATGCTGAGGCTCACTTCTTGAATATAAATATTTCAAAGAGTAAAATTATGTGCTTCCATGGAAGGAGAAAACCCAAATATGAAAATTATTATTGGTCCATAGGGGGTGAAAGGTTAGAAGTAGTGAAATCATATCCCTTTCTTGGAAAGATTGTCATGAGCAATTTAAGCGAAAAAAACCACATTGAGAATAATAGCAGAAAAGCCCTTGTTCAAGGGAAGAGCCTTATTTCCTTTTACAAATCAACAGGTAGAAGGCATTTTTCCACACTGCTCGAGGTCTACCGAGCAAAAATCCCCGCATCCCTAATCTATGGACTAGAAATAGTGGATATGGTATGTTGGAAATTTTTGGATTCTACCGAAGGAAAAATATTACGTAACTTAGCTTCTGTAAGTACTGCAAATTCTACATCTTCGCTAAGACGAGAATTTGGTCTGCGCAGCTCTCGGGCCCAGGCAGCTGCTAGTGTGGTACGTTGGGTTTTCAATATTGCTGGAGGAACGCCTGGTACCTTGAGATATTTAATAAGAAGTGAGCTGTTGGGTTCCTTTAATGCTTATTCCTCTATTGTAAGGAATTTCCGACAGGCTGTTACCTTACTACAGCTAGATGAACAAAACCTATTTTTACAAACTGCTGCCCAACTAAGGTTATCCTTAAAATCTGCCTCTTGGGAGTTGAGCTTTAGAGTTGATAGTGGGTCAAGTAAAACTGCGAGCAGAATGTTCCCCATTGGTAAATTCTGTGAAATAAAAACCCCCCAACCATACATATGTTGGAACCTCCCCCATGGAGTTAGGCGATTTATCCTTTTGTTAAGGTACAACTTACTTCCTCTGAACTGTCTTCTGTCCAAATGGCATGGTGGTTCAGATATTTGTAATTTCTGTAATTGTAATTCCCAGGATCTGTACCATGTTGTCTTTGTTTGTCCGGCTCTTATGGCATTTAGACGCAAATGGTTGAGACCTATGTGCCTCCAATTGGGTATTTCCACTGCTTATGATTTTATTGAAGCAATGCTTAATCCTCCAAACGAAATGTTTTGTTTTAAATTGTTTAACTTTTTTAAATGTTTTTTAACATTATATTGATAACTGAATATTCTGTAAAACTTCTTTCTTGTATTCTCATGAAATTTGTTGTTTATTCTTTATTGAATTTTTATGTGGACCTCAATTGAGTTCCGTTATCATAAATAAACAAATTTGAATTTGAAAATTTGAATTTGAGCGACGAAAAGAACCCACCCTGAACTGCTGCGACTGTAGAGCCCCCATGGACTTTGCAGTCTCAATGTCTTTCTTGATTTTCTCCAAGGTGGTGTCCACCTCTGATCCAAATAGATGGTCAGGGTTTACTGTTTGATTTAATATGGTGGTCTGTATCTCTGGCTTGAACCCGGAGATTCTGAGCCAGGCATGTCGTCTCAGCATGACACTAGTGTTAACAGCTCTGGCCGCGGTGTCTGCTGCGTCCAGTGCACATTTAATAGAAGCATTTGATATGAGCTTCCCTTCTTGGATGAGCATCTCAGCTGCCTTTTTGTATTCATCTGGCAGGTGCTGTAACAGGGTCTCAAGTGTGTCGTAATGGGCCCTGTCATACCTGGCTAGAAGCGCCTGAGTGTTTGAAATGCGCCAGATATTGGCCGCTTGAGCTGCCACCCTTTTCCCTGATGCCTCAAACACCTTAGATTCCTTATCTGGGGGAGGAGCATCACCCGTTGTTTGTGAATTAGCCCTCTTCCGGGCATTAGAAACAACCAGAGAGTCCAATGGCAACTGTCCCTTAATGTAAGTAGGGTCTCCAGGCACCGGTTTGTACTTCTTTTTAATTCTGGGGTTTATCACCCTGGCTCTTGTAGGCTCCTTAAAGATTTCCCCAGCATGCTTCAAGACACCCTTCACCATAGGCAGAGTCTTGACAGTCCTCTCTGAGGCGGAAAAGGTGTCAAAAAGAAAGTCTACTTCAATGGGGTCAGCATGGAGCTGGACCTCATGATTCTTAGCAGCCCTTTAAATGAGGGCATTAAACGCTGCCGAATACTCGTTAGGTGACGTTTTTACAGCATACACTTGAATGTCTGGGGTAGAGTGAGGATCACCTGGGTCAGCAGCATCTGCCCAGGGTTCATTTGTATCATCTGGATCAGTGTCCACAGGATAGCTGTATTCATCATTATCACCTTCCCCAGTGTCCACATCTGAATAAGTGGGTGAGACATCATGGCCACGCGGAGATATAGGTTCCACAAGCACAGGTGTTGGAAGTAGAATCTTTTTTGTTCTTCAGTGGAATTTTATAGGACTCCATTGGGTGTTCCGGGGCGATTTTCCGCTTATAAAGAGAAAGTCTGCCAGTCTCGGCATCGATAAACTGTTCCTGTTGCTCTTCCAACGAGGATTGTAGATGCTTTATGGCCGGGACCACAGTTGTCGACTTCGGCACCGAGGACACCTTCTTGGGCACGTCGGTGGCCATTTTAGGGCCGAAAGCCTTCGGCACCACTTTCGGCGGCAGCGTGAAGAGGATGGGCATCGAGGTCTTCTGAGGTTTATCGGCAGGCTTCGAAGGTGGAGGATCTTTAGGCCCAACACTTGAGGCTTTGTCCTTGATGCGCTTCAGGGAGTCTGCCACCTGCTTCGAGAAGGAGGCGGACGGCTGCGTCGACTCGACGGTATCACTCGAGGCACCACCAGGCGTGGACTCGTGGGTCCTTCTGCTCTTGGCCTTGTCTTGTCGACACGGAGGCTCGAGATCCTTCGGATCACCGAGTCCATTGTCGGTATCGACTGTCTTCGGCGCCGATTTGTTCGGGTCGACTGCCTTGACCGTAGCCTTCTGCGTGCTAGACTTCGTCTCAACGCCCTTGAGTGGTTCTTCGGGTCGATAACGCTCTTCTGCTTCGTCGGTGCCGACAGGTCCGAGGACTTCGAGCCGACCAAAGCAATACGCATTTTCGGTTTTGATGTAGTCACCAGTGCTTTTGCTTGCGTCGAGACCGGAGCTTTCACTTTTCGTTTCGCAGTTTGCGGCTCCTTAGATATGTCCGAAGGCGGGCCGTAGAACTTATTGGAAGATCTTGGGTAAGGCCTAGTGGCGATCCCTCGACCTGAGCCTTATGAAGCGTTTCGGCCTTAATGTGCTTAGCTCTTCGCTCGAGCTATCTTCCATGGCCCCAAAGGCCCCGTGGTCGTCCCCTACCTTGTTGACGACTTCTTCCGCTTCGAGCATTTAAACATCCGCGTCGTAGTTGGAGTCGACCTCCGACGCGGGATTAGACAGGTTCTCTCGAACCTCCCGGTCTGCTCCTTCATCCCGGCATCGAAGATGTCCACAGGCTCCAGTGCAGTCTGCTGGGCTTCCTTGCGCACAGCACCTCGATGCAGAAGTGTCTTCTTGGATTGAAAACGGGAACAAGCCATGCAGCTGGCTTCATCATGATTCGGCGACAGACACTTGTTGCACACCGGGTGGACGTCAATGTGGGGATACTTGGAGTTGCACACGGGACATCTCTTGAACGGGCTCCGTTCCATGATGGTTCGTCGATAAGGCCTCAGGCGTCGACCGGGACTTCAGCGTCGAGAAGCACGCGGCTCTCCTGGAATCCGGCTCGGAACTGAGCTGGAAAGAACTAGGCACCGAACGTAAGACTATACCGACGAAAAACTAAAGGCCTTTTGGCCTTAGAAAAACTTTATATAGATTCCGACTTGAGTGAACCAATATACATCCGAACCCAATGGCGGAAAAAAACAATCTGAGGATTGGGGAGGAGTCCACTGGAAAAGTCCAGGGGAGGAGCCACCTATCTCGTGATACTTCGAAGACTCTTCCAGGACAACAATGTGCAATCATCCGGACCCAACACTAGGTGGCGATCTATGCACAGATATGAATTCAGCAGCCCACATGCCTCGAACATAAAGAGTTATGACTGATTTGGGTTTACTTGTAACTATTGTATCGGAATACAGCTTTATAGAAGTTCTGGCAAATGAGCTCCTGAAGGCTTCATATATTAAAAATGAAGTGTTTGGTGAGCACGTATCATTACTTACGGCTATATGAAGACTGCTTAGGAGATTAAGGACAGTGGTACTTACACAAAAGGTTACGTAGCGAGTGACAGTAGAGACCTAATTGGATGGTTTAATCAGGGTAGATTAGGGACCGCACCAGGTACAGATAGCCCATCGATTCTGATGGGGCGGATGGATGAGTCATATTTTGAACAGTTTTGGAGAGGTTTTCTTTGTCAAAGTAGGTTGTAGCAAACGGTTTGAGCACACAATTTTGCAGAAAGGCGTCATCCTGTCAAACATAAGAAGGGAAATGTGAAACTCAATCTTAGGGGTGAGTCGAGGCAGCTTTTAGGTGATTTATGTGTGCAAGAGATTATTAAGCCTGTTGATGTAGCACAGTTGATTTCCGCTGTCCTAAAGTGGGCAAAAGGAGGGGTGTCTAAATAAGATTGTGTGCAGGTTGGCGCTCACTCACCAAGAATATAGTTACTGAACATCATTCGATTTCCAAAATACAGGAAATGATAGGCATGCTGAGGGATGCCGGGTATTTTACAACAATATAACTTAATGCAGCACTTCATCAAATGATACTTGAAGCCAATTCTCAATTCTTAACTACCTCTGTTACGCCATTTGGTGCTTATAAATATTTGGGTATACCATGCCTACCCACATTCGTGACTACTATTTTACAAAGCTAATGTACAGATTTCAAAATCTCCAGCCAGTACAAGCTTTCCTGGACGATGGTTTGATTCATGCCAATAGTGTCGAGGAATACAACAGGATATTAACAGGAATTCATGGGGTGCTGAAAGACAGGGAGTATGACTGTGACAAAAGAGAACTGCAAGTTTTTGACATTCTGTGGAGCATTCAATTTGGAGGTTTGGTGGAAGCAGTAACTGAGGGACCCTGTACGATTTACAAAGATCAACTAAGATTGTTCATACAAATGAGTGCATATTATTTGGGACAAGTGCTCGAGTTAAATCCCACAATATATTTACTTGGCATGGAAAACCACAGGGGCCATTTGATAGCTTCTACATGTGATGAGTATAAAGAAAAACATGCAGCAATTTTCGCTGCATGAAGTGTATAATCCTTTAAAAGCTCAATTTAGATCTAAATATTGTCCCATTTTTACAAGAACCACCATATCCGATCTATAAATATGCTCAACCTTAGTTGCAATCAGCAAGCAATAATCATATGTGGAATGGCAATCTGATTTCAGGAGTCAGATCCGTACGAGTTCTCTTCATAAAGTCAGGTTCGGGATTGTCTCATCATTAATCAGACTGATTTGAAACCTTACACCACATGTGGAGGAGCGAAGCATACTTTTAGAATGCAGCATCTGTATGACCATCTTAGGTCAGACAATGCATCTGTGCTTCTTAGAAGCACTACAGACAAATCGGTCTGTTCAAATAGATAGCATGGCCCACAAAACACCGACATCACAAGTTCACCCAATATCAAGAGGTAAGCTATAGCATGTACATAGGTCCCATAGCATGTACATAGGTCCCACAGCATACAAAGATCCAAGTCTTAGTAAGACAACGCAAGAAGGACATCAAGTTGCACAATAAAAGACATTTAAGCTACAAAGTCTAACTGACGCCTGCTTGAAAATAGTTCCTCACCTTTTTGGAGGGTAGCCGAGATAACAGCAGCATTCTTCGGGCCATCATTCCTAAAAGCGAAGGCACAGTATGTTAAGCACTATTTAGTAAGATAACCTGAAAGAAACAGTGCATCATTCTTCACCCACTCGAGTCTCTACCTCACCGGAGCTGAAAAGTATAGCAAATCTTAACAGCCTGCAAGAGGAGAAGAGTTCCACGGTCCCTCCTTTAGCCCCACTTACGAAGCTCTCTTGCAAAAACACTAAGTCACTTTTAGCTGCCTGCAATATGATGCATGGGCGTCTGTCCAGCTCAGATTTATGAGTACATGATAGGTTTCTCATTATTGAACACTCGTTCTCAGTGAGGGCAAGTGTATCATCATCGCCAGAGGAGCCTGTAGAGGCAGCAGTCAGTGGTGACAAGGAACGAGGACCACAACATTTCACCAAAAAGCAGGAATGAGCACTGGTTAAGACATTGGCACTACAATCCATCAAGCCACACAGGAACAACTGAAAGGTACTCTCAACCTGCAATTCGAAGTAAGATGAATTATGGGGAGCACTGACAAACAGGTCAGTCACACTACTCAGTTGGACGAGGGCACAAAGGCTGGGGGAAAGGAATAGCAGAGTATCAAATGAAGGGGAGCTGAATGCTTACCAGATAAAAGAGCAGCACCTACAGGAGGAACCTCTGAAAAATGTAGCCTACAAGCTAAACATGAAAACTCAAGCTCAATTACTTTGCACACGCTGTGAACTAACTGGACCCTAATAGCCTAATCGTGAAGGATGGAAAAGAGTATCTGGTGGTTTGACATGCCAAAAACCAGACAGGTCATAAAGCTCACCAGTCAATAAGCAACTACAGAGGTTCACAAAGGCAAGAGAAGCCCCATGCCCGTGCTAACAGCCAATCAACACTCGCTTTCAAAATTGCGTTCTCGGTTTTAACTGCACTGCGACACAAATCAGGCAATGTCTGGGTGTGCCATTTTCCCCTTTGGCCTTCTCCCTCTTCTGAAGGCTTGGGGTCTGGTTGCACCAAGAGGCAGATTACAGACAGGTCATGGAGTACAGGGGTTACATGGGAGCACCATGGTGGGTCTTGTAGCCTCCATGCTTCAGGAAGGCCTGGTGCAGGGGTGGAAGTAAGGGTGCAATCCTTACATTCTTCTCTCTATTATTCCCACCCAGTCTTGGATCTGGTCCCATGGTACGGACTTTGGGGCAGCATAATCTAATGGACATGCAGCACAATATCGCCTCTTGCGCTGAAAGGCTGACACTTGTTAGTGGGTTAACTGCAAAGGAGGAAAACTCAAAATGACAATTCATCCGAGTGGCTAGAGAAGTTTAAGTATGCAGTTTAGTGATTATATTTCCCCTTGGATGCAAACACTGCAATTATTTTGGTGAACAAAAGCAAATTATTGTATTCTTCTGTGGCAGTTTTATGGCTTTATAGCATTTACTTAACTATGAGCGAACAACTTTACAAACCCACCACAAGACTCAGATTTTTTATTCTGAAGGGTCAATTTGCTTGTAAGTGTAGATCACCAGATATTTTTGGCAATGAATAGCAGCGGTTTTCAGTCCTGTCGTGTAAAGTTAGGGGAAGTGACCAACCAAAAGAACCAGCTTCAGAGAAAAATTAAGTACATCTACTGCAGTGGGCGGCAGACATTTGGAGCAGGATAGACACTACCGGGCAGAGCAAAAAAGGGAGGAGGGCTGTGGCTATCTAACATACTGTTCAAATGAGGCTAGCCAAAGCAGTAACATGCTGGTCAATCAAGGTCAGGCTGACCCATCACAGCATGCAACGGCTGTGCCTGACCTAGAGTACATAGAATGCGGTTACGTCCCCACGCATGGTGAGAAGATGCAGTGGTCCTTTTCGGTTTAGCAGATAAATCGCGGACACAAAACATTCACTGGTCACAAAAGGCCAGCGTTAACTGAAATTGGAACCAAGAAAATATTCAAGTATTCTTTACTGGCCTAAAAGCTATCGGGATATAAGAAATGAACAGCACTGTGCACAGTTTTGTAGAAATTGCAAACTGGTGTCAGTTGTTTTAACAAAGTGGAAAATAAAGCTAAGGAGATACTGTAGGCCTAACCATGGCAACGTCGCAGAGTGTGCAACCGCCTACCGCAGTTTTCCAAAATCCAGGCAAGAAAAACATTAAGTGAAAACAATGGCACAGAGTTTTCAATCCTCATTAGGTAGAAATTGATAGAAAGTCATTTGAAACACTGTTTTATTTCATTGGGTGATGAGGGCCAAACAAATGTGAACACTTACCAGAAACTGAGCCGATCCCAGCTGAATTTGGCAGAGGACCAAGTACACTGAAGCTGTGAATCGAAAGAAATGGCACTTTAAGGAGGATCACGTTTCGAAGTAGAAGCGCATAACTTTTAGTAGAAACAAGAAAGCAGGAAAATAATGACAAATATATCCCCTTAAGTGCTGCCTCGGTGCATTGGCCGACGGCAGCACTACCTCCCCAGTGCTGCGCACGACCATTGAACGTCCATACAGCACTAGTTCTAATGGACAGCGCAGCACTGGGGAGGAATGTTTGATAGCAGCTATGAGGATATGGCTGCACTAAGGATTCCGGGCTGCTACACAGTGAATTTGGAAACTGCACAGACCAAGATCTCAGAGACCAAATTGAGATGAATACTTATTTTAATAATCTTCATAAAAGATTACTCTGTAGACAAAAGTCCAGCCCCTGAGAGAATATGTATTAACAGCCAAGGGGTTTGAGAAGTTAATGTTACCTGCTCTGGCCATTGCAAGAAAGAGCACAATTGATTCACCCTACTGTCAATGTTGTGAGTTAGAGAAAAGTCATATACAAAAGGAAGGGAGAGGGAGATATCTATTCAAGATGTGGTTCAAGGACACGAGGGAAGCAATTCCGCTGGTCCAGCAGTGGGAAAGAAGTGCAAAATATCAGGACACTTTTAAAAGTGTGTTTAAGGCACATAACTCAGTGAGAGTAAGTCACATAAAGGAGAAAATAAATTATGCGAGTGAAAGAATGTCAAAAATGGCGTTAACAGTAGATAAAGAGTTATGACTGATTTGGGTTTACTTGTAACTATTTTATAGGAATACAGTTTTACTGAAGTTCTGGCAAATGAGCTCCTGAAGGCTTTATATATTAAAAATGAAGTGTTTGGTGAGCACGTATCATTACTTACGGCTATATGAAGACTGCTTAGGAGATTAAGGACAGTGGTACTTACACAAAAGGTTACGTAGCGAGTGACAGTAGAGACCTAATTGGATGGGTTAATCAGGGTAGATTAGGGACCGCACCAGGTACAGATAGCCCATCGATTCTGATGGGGCGGATGGATGAGTCATATTTTGAACTGTTTTGGAGAGGTTTTCTTTGTCAAAGTAGGTTGTAGCAAACGGTTTGAGCACACAATTTTGCAGAAAGGCGTCATCCTGTCAAACATAAGAAGGGAAATGTGAAACTCAATCTTAGGGGTGAGTCGAGGCAGCTTTTAGGTGATTTATGTGTGCAAGAGATTATTAAGCCTGTTGATGTAGCACAGTTGATTTCCGCTGTCCTAAAGTGGGCAAAAGGAGGGGTGTCTAAATAAGATTGTGTGCAGGTTGGCGCTCACTCACCAAGAATATAGTTACTGAACATCATTCGATTTCCAAAATACAGGAAATGGTAGGCATGCTGAGGGATGCCGGGTATTTTACAACAATAGAACTTAATGCAGCACTTCATCAAATGATACTTGAAGCCAATTCTCAATTCTTAACTACCTCTGTTACGCCATTTGGTGCTTATAAATATTTGCGTATACCATGCCTACCCACATTCGTGACTACTATTTTACAAAGCTAATGTACAGATTTCAAAATCTCCAGCCAGTACAAGCTTTCCTGGACGATGGTTTGATTCATGCCAATAGTGTAGAGGAATACAACAGGATATTAACAGGAATTCACGGGGTGCTGAAAGATAGGGAGTATGACTGTGACAAAAGAACTGCAAGTTTTTGACATTCTGTGGAGCATTCAATTTGGAGGTTTGGTGGAAGCAGTAACTGAGGGACCTGTACGATTTATAAAGATCAACTAAGATTGTTCATACAAATGAGTGCATATTATTTGGGACAAGTGCTCGAGTTAAATCCCACAATATATTTACTTGGCATGGAAAACCACAGGGGCCATTTGATAGCTTCTACACGTGATGAGTACAAAGAAAAACATGCAGCAATTTTCGCTGCATGAAGTGTATAATCCTTTAAAAGCTCAATTTAGTTCTAAATATTGCCCCATTTTTACAAGAACCACCATATCCGATCTATAAATATGCTCAACCTTAGTTGCAATCAGCAAGCAATAATCATATGTGGAATGGCAATCTGATTTCAGGAGTCAGATCCGTACGAGTTCTCTTCATAAAGTCAGGTTCGGGATTGTCTCATCATTAATCAGACTGATTTTAAACCTTACACCACATGTGGAGGAGCGAAGCATACTTTTAGAATGCAGCATCTGTATGACCATCTTAGGTCAGACAATGCATCTGTGCTTCTTAGAAGCACTACAGACAAATCGGTCTTTTCAAATAGATAGCATGGCCCACAAAACACCGACATCACAAGTTCACCCAATATCAAGAGGTAAGCTATAGCATGTACATAATAGCATGTACATAGGTCCCATAGCATGTACATAGGTCCCACAGCATACAAAGATCCAAGTCTTAGTAAGACAACGCAAGGAGGACATCAAGTTGCACAATAAAAGACATTTAAGCTACAAAGTCTAACTGACGCCTGCTTGAAAATAGTTCCTCACCTTTTTGGAGGGTAGCCGAGATAACAGCAGCATTCTTCGGGCCATCATTCCTAAAAGCGAAGGCACAGTATGTTAAGCACTATTTAGTAAGATAACCTGAAAGAAACAGTACATCATTCTTCACCCACTCGAGTCTCTACCTCACCGGAGCTGAAAAGTATAGCAAATCTTAACAGCCTGCAAGAGGAGAAGAGTTCCACGGTCCCTTCTTTAGCCCCACTTACGAAGCTCTCTTGCAAAAACACCAAGTCACTTTTAGCTGCCTGCAATATGATGCATGGGCGTCTGTCCAGCTCAGATTTATGAGTACATGATAGGTTTCTCATTATTGAACACTCGTTCTCAGTGAGGGCAAGTGTATCATCATCGCCAGAGGAGCCTGTAGAGGCAGCAGTCAGTGGTGACAAGGAACGAGGACCACAACATTTCACCAAAAAGCAGGAATGAGCACTGGTTAAGACATTGGCACTACAATCCATCAAGCCACACAGGAACAACTGAAAGGTACTCTCAACCTGCAATTCGAAGTAAGATGAATTATGGGGAGCACTGACAAACAGGTCAGTCACACTACTCAGTTGGACGAGGGCACAAAGGCTCGGGGAAAGGAATAGCAGAGTATCAAATGAAGGGGAGCTGAATGCTTACCAGATAAAAGAGCAGCACCTACAGGAGGAACCTCTGAAAAATGTAGCCTACAAGCTAAACATGAAAACTCAAGCTCAATTACTTTGCACACGCTGTGAACTAACTGGACCCTAATAGCCTAATCGTGAAGGATGGAAAAGAGTATCTGGTGGTTTGACATGCCAAAAACCAGACAGGTCATAAAGCTCACCAGTCAATAAGCAACTACAGAGGTTCACAAAGGCAAGAGAAGCCCCATGCCCGTGCTAACAGCCAATCAACACTCGCTTTCAAAATTGCGTTCTCGGTTTTAACTGCACTGCGACACAAATCAGGCAATGTCTGGGTGTGCCATTTTCCCCTTTGGCCTTCTCCCTCTTCTGAAGGCTTGGGGTCTGGTTGCACCAAGAGGCAGATTACAGACAGGTCATGGAGTACAGGGGTTACATGGGAGCACCATGGTGGGTCTTGTAGCCTCCATGCTTCAGGAAGGCCTGGTGCAGGGGTGGAAGTAAGGGTGCAATCCTTACATTCTTCTCTCTATTATTCCCACCCAGTCTTGGATCTGGTCCCATGGTACGGACTTTGGGGCAGCATAATCTAATGGACATGCAGCACAATATCGCCTCTTGCGCTGAAAGGCTGACACTTGTTAGTGGGTTAACTGCAAAGGAGGAAAACTCAAAATGACAATTCATCCGAGTGGCTAGAGAAGTTTAAGTATGCAGTTTAGTGATTATATTTCCCCTTGGATGCAAACACTGCAATTATTTTGGTGAACAAAAGCAAATTATTGTATTCTTCTGTGGCAGTTTTATGGCTTTAGAGCATTTACTTAACTATGAGCGAACAACTTTACAAACCCACCACAAGACTCAGATTTTTTATTCTGAAGGGTCAATTTGCTTGTAAGTGTAGATCACCAGATATTTTTGGCAATGAATAGCAGCGGTTTTCAGTCCTGTCGTGTAAAGTTAGGGGAAGTGACCAACCAAAAGAACCAGCTTCAGAGAAAAATTAAGTACATCTAGTGCAGTGGGCGGCAGACATTTGGAGCAGGATAGACACTACCGGGTAGAGCAAAAAAGGGAGGAGGGCTGTGGCTATCTAACATACTGTTCAAATGAGGCTAGCCAAAGCAGTAACATGCTGGTCAATCAAGGTCAGGCTGACCCATCACAGCATGCAACGGCTGTGCCTGACCTAGAGTACATAGAATGCGGTTACGTCCCCACGCATGGTGAGAAGATGCAGTGGTCCTTTTCGGTTTAGCAGATAAATAGCGGACACAAAACATTCACTGGTCACAAAAGGCCAGCGTTAACTGAAATTGGAACCAAGAAAATATTCAAGTATTCTTTACTGGCCTAAAAGCTATCGGGATATAAGAAATGAACAGCACTGTGCACAGTTTTGTAGAAATTGCAAACTGGTGTCAGTTGTTTTAACAAAGTGGAAGATAAAGCTAAGGCGATACTGTAGGCCTAACCATGGCAACGTCGCAGAGTGTGCAACCGCCTACCACAGTTTTCCAAAATCCAGGCAAGAAAAACATTAAGTGAAAACAATGGCACAGAGTTTTCAATCCTCATTAGGTAGAAATTGATAGAAAGTCATTTGAAACACTGTTTTATCTCATTGGGTGATGAGGGCCAAACAAATGTGAACACTTACCAGAAACTGAGCCGATCCCAGCTGAATTTGGCAGGGGACCAAGTACACTGAAGCTGTGAATCGAAAGAAATGGCACTTTAAGGAGGATCACGTTTCGAAGTAGAAGCGCATAACTTTTAGTAGAAACAAGAAAGCAGGAAAATAATGACAAATATATGGCTGCAATAAGGATTCCGGGCTGCTACACAGTGAATTTGGAAACTGCACAGACCAAGATCTCAGAGACCAAATTGAGATGAATACTTATTTTAATAATCTTCATAAAAGATTACTCTGTAGACAAAAGTCCAGCCCCTGAGAGAATATGTATAAACAGCCAAGGGGTTTGAGAAGTTAATGTTACCTGCTCTGGCCATTGCAAGAAAGAGCACAATTGATTCACCCTACTGTCAATGTTGTGAGTTAGAGAAAAGTCATATACAAAAGGAAGGGAGAGGGAGATATCTATTCAAGATGTGGTTCAAGGACACGAGGGAAGCAATTCCGCTGGTCCAGCAGTGGGAAAGAAGTGCAAAATATCAGGACACTTAGTTGGGCGTATCTGTTCACCTTGTTGGCCCGCCTCAACCTCGGGCCTGTTTTCTTGTCCTATATCCGTCTCCTATATACCAATGTCACGGCGTCGGTCCGTGTGGCCGGTGCGGTCTCAGGGCGCTTCCAAATCGGCCGTGGTACTCGGCAGGGCTGCCCGCTGTCCCCCTATCTGTTTGCCCTGGCCATGGAGCCCCTGGCGTCGCGGATACGACTGGATGCCCATCTGCGTGGCTTTGTCTGGAACGATACCCTTACGGATAGAATTGCACTTTACGCAGACGACGTCCTCCTGTTCCTTACCGACCTGCGGCGCTCGGGCCCTCGAGTTTTGGAGATCATGCGGGGGTTTGGCGAAGTCTCAGGGCTCCGCCTTAACCTGTCTAAGTCGACCCTGTGGGTTTTACGTGGCGGAGTGGTTGCCGACCCTTGGGCCGCCGACCTGCGCGTGGCGACGGACGGCCTGAAATATTTGGGTGTTTTCCTCTCGACTTCGCGAGCCGTGGCCTGGACACGCAGTGTCTTGCCGGTGTGGGAACGGGTCCAGGCTGATGTTAAAACATGGTCCAGAATGCCACTTACAATCTTTGGGAGGTCGGCCATCTTTAAGATGGTGGCGCTGCCGAGACTGTTGTACCAACTTCAACATTTCCCGCACCCTATTGGCATGGAGTGGTTCCGCCAGGTGAACTCAGTGCTGAGCCGCTTCCTGTGGGATGGCGGAGCAGCCAGGGTGGCCCTGAGGACGTGCTTTCTGTCCACCTACTGTGGTGGTTTGGCCACATCCGACCTCCTCTCCTACTACCAGGCGTCACATCTCCTTGTCCTTAATGAATGGTGGTACGGGGACAGGAGTGACCCGGCTTATGCCCTGGAAAGACATCTCATGGGTGACCGTACGCTCCACACCGTTCTTTACTCGGCCCGTATACGCCGTGGGTTACCGTCGGTGACAAACGTGGTCTTTGCAGTGTGGCGGCAGTCTTTGCGCCGCATGGGTTGGTGGGGCAAATTAACGGCTGAAACGCCGCTGTGGCACAACGGTTTGCTCCCAGAACTGGCGGCCTTGGCCGGGTTCGAGGGTTGGGAGGCTATCGGAATTACACAACTGGGCCAGGTCATGTCGGGCGCAACCCTCAAGTCCTTTGAGGAACTCCGAGTGGAGTTCCAGATGCCTCAGTCCCAGTTCTTCCGTTACCTACAGCTGAGACATGCCCTCGCCCCAAGCATTGCCGGCCTCGACTCCCTGCCGGAGTTCAGCCCGATTGAGGCGAAAGTGTTTATGGGAGACCTGGGAGACAAGAAGGTCTCTAGGATTTATCAGTCCCTTGTTACTCACTGCTCATCTACTCTCAGCTCCCTTCGGGAAGCCTGGGAGGTAGACGTGGGCGCCTTGGACGAGGACGACTGGAGGGAGGCACTGGAGTCCCCGCGCGGCACCGCTGTCGCGGTTCGGCTCCGCCTGATACAATTCAAATACCTGCATCGTGCCTATTACACACGTGAACGACTGTGGAAGGCTGGCTTGATTGCGTCATCGGAGTGCCTGCGCTGTGGGGAAGTGCCTGGCTCCCTGTTGCATACGGTGTGGTCGTGTGGTCGCCTGGCTGGCTTCTGGAGGGGCGTATGGAATTGCCTGGCTGAGGTCCTGGGCTGGGATCTTCCTCGAACCCACCGGCTAGGCCTGCTGCACATCATGGAAGGGGTTGGGGGCAACATATATAAACGTCATCTGTTGCTCCTGGGCCTGGTGGTCGCTAAGCGTGACTTGGCTCGGGCCTGTAAAATCTGTGAGGGCCCCCCCCCCTGTCTGCGTGGAAGGCTGGGCTGGACTACTTTATGGGTCTTGAGAAACCGGTCTTTGAGGCGCGGGGCTGCCCACGCAAACACTTCAAGATCTGGAAGCGGTGGGCCGACTACCGTGGCCTGTCCTTGGAACCCCCGGCGGAGCAGGAGGAGGACATTTGATCGCAGGGACTTTTCTGGCCCCAATGGCAAAACCCAGGTTGCACTATACCTGCTTCCTCTATGTGAATCGTCTTTGTGTTGCTTCTGTACATGTGTGGCGGGGGGGGGGGGGGGGGGAGATGGGTTGTTAGGGCATTTTAAAGCCGAGCTTCATTGATGTATGCTTCGCGAATGCTATGTATGTCATCATTGCATTGATACTGATGTGGTGATCTTGGTGTGTGAAGATGCCACATTCTTGATACTCTTTTGCTCAATAAAATTGGTTGTGAGAAAAAAAAAAATATCAGGACACTTTTAAAAGTGTGTTTAAGGCACATAACTCAGTGAGAGTAAGTCACATAAAGGAGAAAATAAATTATGCGAGTGAAAGAATGTCAAAAATGGCGTTAACAGTAGATAAAGAGTTATGACTGATTTGGGTTTACTTGTAACTATTTTATAGGAATACAGTTTTACTGAAGTTCTGGCAAATGAGCTCCTGAAGGCTTCATATATTAAAAATGAAGTGTTTGGTGAGCACGTATCATTACTTACGGCTATATGAAGACTGCTTAGGAGATTAAGGACAGTGGTACTTACACAAAAGGTTACGTAGCGAGTGACAGTAGAGACCTAATTGGATGGGTTAATCAGGGTAGATTAGGGACCGCACCAGGTACAGATAGCCCATCGATTCTGATGGGGCGGATGGATGAGTCATATTTTGAACTGTTTTGGAGAGGTTTTCTTTGTCAAAGTAGGTTGTAGCAAACGGTTTGAGCACACAATTTTGCAGAAAGGCGTCATCCTGTCAAACATAAGAAGGGAAATGTGAAACTCAATCTTAGGGGTGAGTCGAGGCAGCTTTTAGGTGATTTATGTGTGCAAGAGATTATTAAGCCTGTTGATGTAGCACAGTTGATTTCCGCTGTCCTAAAGTGGGCAAAAGGAAGGGTGTCTACATAAGATTGTGTGCAGGTTGGCGCTCACTCACCAAGAATATAGTTACTGAACATCATTCGATTTCCAAAATACAGGAAATGGTAGGCATGCTGAGGGATGCCGGGTATTTTACAACAATAGAACTTAATGCAGCACTTCATCAAATGATACTTGAAGCCAATTCTCAATTCTTAACTACCTCTGTTACGCCATTTGGTGCTTATAAATATTTGCGTATACCATGCCTACCCACATTCGTGACTACTATTTTACAAAGCTAATGTACAGATTTCAAAATCTCCAGCCAGTACAAGCTTTCCTGGACGATGGTTTGATTCATGCCAATAGTGTCGAGGAATACAACAGGATATTAACAGGAATTCACGGGGTGCTGAAAGATAGGGAGTATGACTGTGACAAAAGAACTGCAAGTTTTTGACATTCTGTGGAGCATTCAATTTGGAGGTTTGGTGGAAGCAGTAACTGAGGGACCTGTACGATTTACAAAGATCAACTAAGATTGTTCATACAAATGAGTGCATATTATTTGGGACAAGTGCTCGAGTTAAATCCCACAATATATTTACTTGGCATGGAAAACCACAGGGGCCATTTGATAGCTTCTACACGTGATGAGTACAAAGAAAAACATGCAGCAATTTTCGCTGCATGAAGTGTATAATCCTTTAAAAGCTCAATTTAGATCTAAATATTGCCCCATTTTTACAAGAACCACCATATCCGATCTATAAATATGCTCAACCTTAGTTGCAATCAGCAAGCAATAATCATATGTGGAATGGCAATCTGATTTCAGGAGTCAGATCCGTACGAGTTCTCTTCATAAAGTCAGGTTCGGGATTGTCTCATCATTAATCAGACTGATTTTAAACCTTACACCACATGTGGAGGAGCGAAGCATACTTTTAGAATGCAGCATCTGTATGACCATCTTAGGTCAGACAATGCATCTGTGCTTCTTAGAAGCACTACAGACAAATCGGTCTTTTCAAATAGATAGCATGGCCCACAAAACACCGACATCACAAGTTCACCCAATATCAAGAGGTAAGCTATAGCATGTACATAGGTCCCATAGCATGTACATAGGTCCCACAGCATACAAAGATCCAAGTCTTAGTAAGACAACGCAAGAAGGACATCAAGTTGCACAATAAAAGACATTTAAGCTACAAAGTCTAACTGACGCCTGCTTGAAAATAGTTCCTCACCTTTTTGGAGGGTAGCCGAGATAACAGCAGCATTCTTCGGGCCATCATTCCTAAAAGCGAAGGCACAGTATGTTAAGCACTATTTAGTAAGATAACCTGAAAGAAACAGTACATCATTCTTCACCCACTCGAGTCTCTACCTCACCGGAGCTGAAAAGTATAGCAAATCTTAACAGCCTGCAAGAGGAGAAGAGTTCCACGGTCCCTCCTTTAGCCCCACTTACGAAGCTCTCTTGCAAAAACACCAAGTCACTTTTAGCTGCCTGCAATATGATGCATGGGCGTCTGTCCAGCTCAGATTTATGAGTACATGATAGGTTTCTCATTATTGAACACTCGTTCTCAGTGAGGGCAAGTGTATCATCATCGCCAGAGGAGCCTGTAGAGGCAGCAGTCAGTGGTGACAAGGAACGAGGACCACAACATTTCACCAAAAAGCAGGAATGAGCACTGGTTAAGACATTGGCACTACAATCCATCAAGCCACACAGGAACAACTGAAAGGTACTCTCAACCTGCAATTCGAAGTAAGATGAATTATGGGGAGCACTGACAAACAGGTCAGTCACACTACTCAGTTGGAAGAGGGCACAAAGGCTGGGGGAAAGGAATAGCAGAGTATCAAATGAAGGGGAGCTGAATGCTTACCAGATAAAAGAGCAGCACCTACAGGAGGAACCTCTGAAAAATGTAGCCTACAAGCTAAACATGAAAACTCAAGCTCAATTACTTTGCACACGCTGTGAACTAACTGGACCCTAATAGCCTAATCGTGAAGGATGGAAAAGAGTATCTGGTGGTTTGACATGCCAAAAACCAGACAGGTCATAAAGCTCACCAGTCAATAAGCAACTACAGAGGTTCACAAAGGCAAGAGAAGCCCCATGCCCGTGCTAACAGCCAATCAACACTCGCTTTCAAAATTACGTTCTCGGTTTGAACTGCACTGCGACACAAATCAGGCAATGTCTGGGTGTGCCATTTTCCCCTTTGGCCTTCTCCCTCTTCTGAAGGCTTGGGGTCTGGTTGCACCAAGAGGCAGATTACAGACAGGTCATGGAGTACAGGGGTTACATGGGAGCACCATGGTGGGTCTTGTAGCCTCCATGCTTCAGGAAGGCCTGGTGCAGGGGTGGAAGTAAGGGTGCAATCCTTACATTCTTCTCTCTATTATTCCCACCCAGTCTTGGATCTGGTCCCATGGTACGGACTTTGGGGCAGCATAATCTAATGGACATGCAGCACAATATCGCCTCTTGCGCTGAAAGGCTGACACTTGTTAGTGGGTTAACTGCAAAGGAGGAAAACTCAAAATGACAATTCATCCGAGTGGCTAGAGAAGTTTAAGTATGCAGTTTAGTGATTATATTTCCCCTTGGATGCAAACACTGCAATTATTTTGGTGAACAAAAGCAAATTATTGTATTCTTCTGTGGCAGTTTTATGGCTTTAGAGCATTTACTTAACTATGAGCGAACAACTTTACAAACCCACCACAAGACTCAGATTTTTTATTCTGAAGGGTCAATTTGCTTGTAAGTGTAGATCACCAGATATTTTTGGCAATGAATAGCAGCGGTTTTCAGTCCTGTCGTGTAAAGTTAGGGGAAGTGACCAACCAAAAGAAGCAGCTTCAGAGAAAAATTAAGTACATCTAGTGCAGTGGGCGGCAGACATTTGGAGCAGGATAGACACTACCGGGTAGAGCAAAAAAGGGAGGAGGGCTGTGGCTATCTAACATACTGTTCAAATGAGGCTAGCCAAAGCAGTAACATGCTGGTCAATCAAGGTCAGGCTGACCCATCACAGCATGCAACGGCTGTGCCTGACCTAGAGTACATAGAATGCGGTTACGTCCCCACGCATGGTGAGAAGATGCAGTGGTCCTTTTCGGTTTAGCAGATAAATAGCGGACACAAAACATTCACTGGTCACAAAAGGCCAGCGTTAACTGAAATTGGAACCAAGAAAATATTCAAGTATTCTTTACTGGCCTAAAAGCTATCGGGATATAAGAAATGAACAGCACTGTGCACAGTTTTGTAGAAATTGCAAACTGGTGTCAGTTGTTTTAACAAAGTGGAAGATAAAGCTAAGGAGATACTGTAGGCCTAACCATGGCAACGTCGCAGAGTGTGCAACCGCCTACCACAGTTTTCCAAAATCCAGGCAAGAAAAACATTAAGTGAAAACAATGGCACAGAGTTTTCAATCCTCATTAGGTAGAAATTGATAGAAAGTCATTTGAAACACTGTTTTATTTCATTGGGTGATGAGGGCCAAACAAATGTGAACACTTACCAGAAACTGAGCCGATCCCAGCTGAATTTGGCAGGGGACCAAGTACACTGAAGCTGTGAATCGAAAGAAATGGCACTTTAAGGAGGATCACGTTTCGAAGTAGAAGCGCATAACTTTTAGTAGAAACAAGAAAGCAGGAAAATAATGACAAATATATGGCTGCAATAAGGATTCCGGGCTGCTACACAGTGAATTTGGAAACTGCACAGACCAAGATCTCAGAGACCAAATTGAGATGAATACTTATTTTAATAATCTTCATAAAAGATTACTCTGTAGACAAAAGTCCAGCCCCTGAGAGAATATGTATAAACAGCCAAGGGGTTTGAGAAGTTAATGTTACCTGCTCTGGCCATTGCAAGAAAGAGCACAATTGATTCACCCTACTGTCAATGTTGTGAGTTAGAGAAAAGTCATATACAAAAGGAAGGGAGAGGGAGATATCTATTCAAGATGTGGTTCAAGGACACGAGGGAAGCAATTCCGCTGGTCCAGCAGTGGGAAAGAAGTGCAAAATATCAGGACACATTTAAAAGTGTGTTTAAGGCACATAACTCAGTGAGAGTAAGTCACATAAAGGAGAAAATAAATTATGCGAGTGAAAGAATGTCAAAAATGGCGTTAACAGTAGATAAAGAGTTATGACTGATTTGGGTTTACTTGTAACTATTTTATAGGAATACAGTTTTACTGAAGTTCTGGCAAATGAGCTCCTGAAGGCTTCATATATTAAAAATGAAGTGTTTGGTGAGCACGTATCATTACTTACGGCTATATGAAGACTGCTTAGGAGATTAAGGACAGTGGTACTTACACAAAAGGTTACGTAGCGAGTGACAGTAGAGACCTAATTGGATGGGTTAATCAGGGTAGATTAGGGACCGCACCAGGTACAGATAGCCCATCGATTCTGATGGGGCGGATGGATGAGTCATATTTTGAACTGTTTTGGAGAGGTTTTCTTTGTCAAAGTAGGTTGTAGCAAACGGTTTGAGCACACAATTTTGCAGAAAGGCGTCATCCTGTCAAACATAAGAAGGGAAATGTGAAACTCAATCTTAGGGGTGAGTCGAGGCAGCTTTTAGGTGATTTATGTGTGCAAGAGATTATTAAGCCTGTTGATGTAGCACAGTTGATTTCCGCTGTCCTAAAGTGGGCAAAAGGAGGGGTGTCTAAATAAGATTGTGTGCAGGTTGGCGCTCACTCACCAAGAATATAGTTACTGAACATCATTTGATTTCCAAAATACAGGAAATGGTAGGCATGCTGAGGGATGCCGGGTATTTTACAACAATAGAACTTAATGCAGCACTTCATCAAATGATACTTGAAGCCAATTCTCAATTCTTAACTACCTCTGTTACGCCATTTGGTGCTTATAAATATTTGCGTATACCATGCCTACCCACATTCGTGACTACTATTTTACAAAGCTAATGTACAGATTTCAAAATCTCCAGCCAGTACAAGCTTTCCTGGACGATGGTTTGATTCATGCCAATAGTGTCGAGGAATACAACAGGATATTAACAGGAATTCACGGGGTGCTGAAAGATAGGGAGTATGACTGTGACAAAAGAACTGCAAGTTTTTGACATTCTGTGGAGCATTCAATTTGGAGGTTTGGTGGAAGCAGTAACTGAGGGACCCTGTACGATTTACAAAGATCAACTAAGATTGTTCATACAAATGAGTGCATATTATTTGGGACAAGTGCTCGAGTTAAATCCCACAATATATTTACTTGGCATGGAAAACCACAGGGGCCATTTGATAGCTTCTACACGTGATGAGTACAAAGAAAAACATGCAGCAATTTTCGCTGCATGAAGTGTATAATCCTTTAAAAGCTCAATTTAGATCTAAATATTGCCCCATTTTTACAAGAACCACCATATCCGATCTATAAATATGCTCAACCTTAGTTGCAATCAGCAAGCAATAATCATATGTGGAATGGCAATCTGATTTCAGGAGTCAGATCCGTACGAGTTCTCTTCATAAAGTCAGGTTCGGGATTGTCTCATCATTAATCAGACTGATTTTAAACCTTACACCACATGTGGAGGAGCGAAGCATACTTTTAGAATGCAGCATCTGTATGACCATCTTAGGTCAGACAATGCATCTGTGCTTCTTAGAAGCACTACAGACAAATCGGTCTTTTCAAATAGATAGCATGGCCCACAAAACACCGACATCACAAGTTCACCCAATATCAAGAGGTAAGCTATAGCATGTACATAGGTCCCATAGCATGTACATAGGTCCCACAGCATACAAAGATCCAAGTCTTAGTAAGACAACGTAAGAAGGACATCAAGTTGCACAATAAAAGACATTTAAGCTACAAAGTCTAACTGACGCCTGCTTGAAAATAGTTCCTCACCTTTTTGGAGGGTAGCCGAGATAACAGCAGCATTCTTCGGGCCATCATTCCTAAAAGCGAAGGCACAGTATGGTAAGCACTATTTAGTAAGATAACCTGAAAGAAACAGTACATCATTCTTCACCCACTCGAGTCTCTACCTCACCGGAGCTGAAAAGTATAGCAAATCTTAACAGCCTGCAAGAGGAGAAGAGTTCCACGGTCCCTCCTTTAGCCCCACTTACGAAGCTCTCTTGCAAAAACACCAAGTCACTTTTAGCTGCCTGCAATATGATGCATGGGCGTCTGTCCAGCTCAGATTTATGAGTACATGATAGGTTTCTCATTATTGAACACTCGTTCTCAGTGAGGGCAAGTGTATCATCATCGCCAGAGGAGCCTGTAGAGGCAGCAGTCAGTGGTGACAAGGAACGAGGACCACAACATTTCACCAAAAAGCAGGAATGAGCACTGGTTAAGACATTGGCACTACAATCCATCAAGCCACACAGGAACAACTGAAAGGTACTCTCAACCTGCAATTCGAAGTAAGATGAATTATGGGGAGCACTGACAAACAGGTCAGTCACACTACTCAGTTGGACGAGGGCACAAAGGCTGGGGGAAAGGAATAGCAGAGTATCAAATGAAGGGGAGCTGAATGCTTACCAGATAAAAGAGCAGCACCTACAGGAGGAACCTCTGAAAAATGTAGCCTACAAGCTAAACATGAAAACTCAAGCTCAATTACTTTGCACACGCTGTGAACTAACTGGACCCTAATAGCCTAATCGTGAAGGATGGAAAAGAGTATCTGGTGGTTTGACATGCCAAAAACCAGACAGGTCATAAAGCTCACTAGTCAATAAGCAACTACAGAGGTTCACAAAGGCAAGAGAAGCCCCATGCCCGTGCTAACAGCCAATCAACACTCGCTTTCAAAATTACGTTCTCGGTTTTAATTGCACTGCGACACAAATCAGGCAATGTCTGGGTGTGCCATTTTCCCCTTTGGCCTTCTCCCTCTTCTGAAGGCTTGTGGTCTGGTTGCACCAAGAGGCAGATTACAGACAGGTCATGGAGTACAGGGGTTACATGGGAGCACCATGGTGGGTCTTGTAGCCTCCATGCTTCAGGAAGGCCTGGTGCAGGGGTGGAAGTAAGGGTGCAATCCTTACATTCTTCTCTCTATTATTCCCACCCAGTCTTGGATCTGGTCCCATGGTACGGACTTTGGGGCAGCATAATCTAATGGACATGCAGCACAATATCGCCTCTTGCGCTGAAAGGCTGACACTTGTTAGTGGGTTAACTGCAAAGGAGGAAAACTCAAAATGACAATTCATCCGAGTGGCTAGAGAAGTTTAAGTATGCAGTTTAGTGATTATATTTCCCCTTGGATGCAAACACTGCAATTATTTTGGTGAACAAAAGCAAATTATTGTATTCTTCTGTGGCAGTTTTATGGCTTTAGAGCATTTACTTAACTATGAGCGAACAACTTTACAAACCCACCACAAGACTCAGATTTTTTATTCTGAAGGGTCAATTTGCTTGTAAGTGTAGATCACCAGATATTTTTGGCAATGAATAGCAGCGGTTTTCAGTCCTGTCGTGTAAAGTTAGGGGAAGTGACCAACCAAAAGAAGCAGCTTCAGAGAAAAATTAAGTACATCTAGTGCAGTGGGCGGCAGACATTTGGAGCAGGATAGACACTACCGGGTAGAGCAAAAAAGGGAGGAGGGCTGTGGCTATCTAACATACTGTTCAAATGAGGCTAGCCAAAGCAGTAACATGCTGGTCAATCAAGGTCAGGCTGACCCATCACAGCATGCAACGGCTGTGCCTGACCTAGAGTACATAGAATGCGGTTACGTCCCCACGCATGGTGAGAAGATGCAGTGGTCCTTTTCGGTTTAGCAGATAAATAGCGGACACAAAACATTCACTGGTCACAAAAGGCCAGCGTTAACTGAAATTGGAACCAAGAAAATATTCAAGTATTCTTTACTGGCCTAAAAGCTATCGGGATATAAGAAATGAACAGCACTGTGCACAGTTTTGTAGAAATTGCAAACTGGTGTCAGTTGTTTTAACAAAGTGGAAGATAAAGCTAAGGAGATACTGTACGCCTAACCATGGCAACGTCGCAGAGTGTGCAACCGCCTACCACAGTTTTCCAAAATCCAGGCAAGAAAAACATTAAGTGAAAACAATGGCACAGAGTTTTCAATCCTCATTAGGTAGAAATTGATAGAAAGTCATTTGAAACACTGTTTTATTTCATTGGGTGATGAGGGCCAAACAAATGTGAACACTTACCAGAAACTGAGCCGATCCCAGCTGAATTTGGCAGGGGACCAAGTACACTGAAGCTGTGAATCGAAAGAAATGGCACTTTAAGGAGGATCACGTTTCGAAGTAGAAGCGCATAACTTTTAGTAGAAACAAGAAAGCAGGAAAATAATGACAAATATATGGCTGCAATAAGGATTCCGGGCTGCTACACAGTGAATTTGGAAACTGCACAGACCAAGATCTCAGAGACCAAATTGAGATGAATACTTATTTTAATAATCTTCATAAAAGATTACTCTGTAGACAAAAGTCCAGCCCCTGAGAGAATATGTATAAACAGCCAAGGGGTTTGAGAAGTTAATGTTACCTGCTCTGGCCATTGCAAGAAAGAGCACAATTGATTCACCCTACTGTCAATGTTGTGAGTTAGAGAAAAGTCATATACAAAAGGAAGGGAGAGGGAGATATCTATTCAAGATGTGGTTCAAGGACACGAGGGAAGCAATTCCGCTGGTCCAGCAGTGGGAAAGAAGTGCAAAATATCAGGACACATTTAAAAGTGTGTTTAAGGCACATAACTCAGTGAGAGTAAGTCACATAAAGGAGAAAATAAATTATGCGAGTGAAAGAATGTCAAAAATGGCGTTAACAGTAGATAAAGAGTTATGACTGATTTGGGTTTACTTGTAACTATTTTATAGGAATACAGTTTTACTGAAGTTCTGGCAAATGAGCTCCTGAAGGCTTCATATATTAAAAATGAAGTGTTTGGTGAGCACGTATCATTACTTACGGCTATATGAAGACTGCTTAGGAGATTAAGGACAGTGGTACTTACACAAAAGGTTACGTAGCGAGTGACAGTAGAGACCTAATTGGATGGGTTAATCAGGGTAGATTAGGGACCGCACCAGGTACAGATAGCCCATCGATTCTGATGGGGCGGATGGATGAGTCATATTTTGAACTGTTTTGGAGAGGTTTTCTTTGTCAAAGTAGGTTGTAGCAAACGGTTTGAGCACACAATTTTGCAGAAAGGCGTCATCCTGTCAAACATAAGAAGGGAAATGTGAAACTCAATCTTAGGGGTGAGTCGAGGCAGCTTTTAGGTGATTTATGTGTGCAAGAGATTATTAAGCCTGTTGATGTAGCACAGTTGATTTCCGCTGTCCTAAAGTGGGCAAAAGGAGGGGTGTCTAAATAAGATTGTGTGCAGGTTGGCGCTCACTCACCAAGAATATAGTTACTGAACATCATTTGATTTCCAAAATACAGGAAATGGTAGGCATGCTGAGGGATGCCGGGTATTTTACAACAATAGAACTTAATGCAGCACTTCATCAAATGATACTTGAAGCCAATTCTCAATTCTTAACTACCTCTGTTACGCCATTTGGTGCTTATAAATATTTGCGTATACCATGCCTACCCACATTCGTGACTACTATTTTACAAAGCTAATGTACAGATTTCAAAATCTCCAGCCAGTACAAGCTTTCCTGGACGATGGTTTGATTCATGCCAATAGTGTCGAGGAATACAACAGGATATTAACAGGAATTCACGGGGTGCTGAAAGATAGGGAGTATGACTGTGACAAAAGAACTGCAAGTTTTTGACATTCTGTGGAGCATTCAATTTGGAGGTTTGGTGGAAGCAGTAACTGAGGGACCCTGTACGATTTACAAAGATCAACTAAGATTGTTCATACAAATGAGTGCATATTATTTGGGACAAGTGCTCGAGTTAAATCCCACAATATATTTACTTGGCATGGAAAACTACAGGGGCCATTTGATAGCTTCTACACGTGATGAGTACAAAGAAAAACATGCAGCAATTTTCGCTGCATGAAGTGTATAATCCTTTAAAAGCTCAATTTAGATCTAAATATTGCCCCATTTTTACAAGAACCACCATATCCGATCTATAAATATGCTCAACCTTAGTTGCAATCAGCAAGCAATAATCATATGTGGAATGGCAATCTGATTTCAGGAGTCAGATCCGTACGAGTTCTCTTCATAAAGTCAGGTTCGGGATGGTCTCATCATTAATCAGACTGATTTTAAACCTTACACCACATGTGGAGGAGCGAAGCATACTTTTAGAATGCAGCATCTGTATGACCATCTTAGGTCAGACAATGCATCTGTGCTTCTTAGAAGCACTACAGACAAATCGGTCTTTTCAAATAGATAGCATGGCCCACAAAACACCGACATCACAAGTTCACCCAATATCAAGAGGTAAGCTATAGCATGTACATAGGTCCCATAGCATGTACATAGGTCCCACAGCATACAAAGATCCAAGTCTTAGTAAGACAACGTAAGAAGGACATCAAGTTGCACAATAAAAGACATTTAAGCTACAAAGTCTAACTGACGCCTGCTTGAAAATAGTTCCTCACCTTTTTGGAGGGTAGCCGAGATAACAGCAGCATTCTTCGGGCCATCATTCCTAAAAGCGAAGGCACAGTATGGTAAGCACTATTTAGTAAGATAACCTGAAAGAAACAGTACATCATTCTTCACCCACTCGAGTCTCTACCTCACCGGAGCTGAAAAGTATAGCAAATCTTAACAGCCTGCAAGAGGAGAAGAGTTCCACGGTCCCTCCTTTAGCCCCACTTACGAAGCTCTCTTGCAAAAACACCAAGTCACTTTTAGCTGCCTGCAATATGATGCATGGGCGTCTGTCCAGCTCAGATTTATGAGTACATGATAGGTTTCTCATTATTGAACACTCGTTCTCAGTGAGGGCAAGTGTATCATCATCGCCAGAGGAGCCTGTAGAGGCAGCAGTCAGTGGTGACAAGGAACGAGGACCACAACATTTCACCAAAAAGCAGGAATGAGCACTGGTTAAGACATTGGCACTACAATCCATCAAGCCACACAGGAACAACTGAAAGGTACTCTCAACCTGCAATTCGAAGTAAGATGAATTATGGGGAGCACTGACAAACAGGTCAGTCACACTACTCAGTTGGACGAGGGCACAAAGGCTGGGGGAAAGGAATAGCAGAGTATCAAATGAAGGGGAGCTGAATGCTTACCAGATAAAAGAGCAGCACCTACAGGAGGAACCTCTGAAAAATGTAGCCTACAAGCTAAACATGAAAACTCAAGCTCAATTACTTTGCACACGCTGTGAACTAACTGGACCCTAATAGCCTAATCGTGAAGGATGGAAAAGAGTATCTGGTGGTTTGACATGCCAAAAACCAGACAGGTCATAAAGCTCACCAGTCAATAAGCAACTACAGAGGTTCACAAAGGCAAGAGAAGCCCCATGCCCGTGCTAACAGCCAATCAACACTCGCTTTCAAAATTACGTTCTCGGTTTTAACTGCACTGCGACACAAATCAGGCAATGTCTGGGTGTGCCATTTTCCCCTTTGGCCTTCTCCCTCTTCTGAAGGCTTGGGGTCTGGTTGCACCAAGAGGCAGATTACAGACAGGTCATGGAGTACAGGGGTTACATGGGAGCACCATGGTGGGTCTTGTAGCCTCCATGCTTCAGGAAGGCCTGGTGCAGGGGTGGAAGTAAGGGTGCAATCCTTACATTCTTCTCTCTATTATTCCCACCCAGTCTTGGATCTGGTCCCATGGTACGGACTTTGGGGCAGCATAATCTAATGGACATGCAGCACAATATCGCCTCTTGCGCTGAAAGGCTGACACTTGTTAGTGGGTTAACTGCAAAGGAGGAAAACTCAAAATGACAATTCATCCGAGTGGCTAGAGAAGTTTAAGTATGCAGTTTAGTGATTATATTTCCCCTTGGATGCAAACACTGCAATTATTTTGGTGAACAAAAGCAAATTATTGTATTCTTCTGTGGCAGTTTTATGGCTTTAGAGCATTTACTTAACTATGAGCGAACAACTTTACAAACCCACCACAAGACTCAGATTTTTTATTCTGAAGGGTCAATTTGCTTGTAAGTGTAGATCACCAGATATTTTTGGCAATGAATAGCAGCGGTTTTCAGTCCTGTCGTGTAAAGTTAGGGGAAGTGACCAACCAAAAGAAGCAGCTTCAGAGAAAAATTAAGTACATCTAGTGCAGTGGGCGGCAGACATTTGGAGCAGGATAGACACTACCGGGTAGAGCAAAAAAGGGAGGAGGGCTGTGGCTATCTAACATACTGTTCAAATGAGGCTAGCCAAAGCAGTAACATGCTGGTCAATCAAGGTCAGGCTGACCCATCACAGCATGCAACGGCTGTGCCTGACCTAGAGTACATAGAATGCGGTTACGTCCCCACGCATGGTGAGAAGATGCAGTGGTCCTTTTCGGTTTAGCAGATAAATAGCGGACACAAAACATTCACTGGTCACAAAAGGCCAGCGTTAACTGAAATTGGAACCAAGAAAATATTCAAGTATTCTTTACTGGCCTAAAAGCTATCGGGATATAAGAAATGAACAGCACTGTGCACAGTTTTGTAGAAATTGCAAACTGGTGTCAGTTGTTTTAACAAAGTGGAAGATAAAGCTAAGGAGATACTGTAGGCCTAACCATGGCAACGTCGCAGAGTGTGCAACCGCCTACCACAGTTTTCCAAAATCCAGGCAAGAAAAACATTAAGTGAAAACAATGGCACAGAGTTTTCAATCCTCATTAGGTAGAAATTGATAGAAAGTCATTTGAAACACTGTTTTATTTCATTGGGTGATGAGGGCCAAACAAATGTGAACACTTACCAGAAACTGAGCCGATCCCAGCTGAATTTGGCAGGGGACCAAGTACACTGAAGCTGTGAATCGAAAGAAATGGCACTTTAAGGAGGATCACGTTTCGAAGTAGAAGCGCATAACTTTTAGTAGAAACAAGAAAGCAGGAAAATAATGACAAATATATGGCTGCAATAAGGATTCCGGGCTGCTACACAGTGAATTTGGAAACTGCACAGACCAAGATCTCAGAGACCAAATTGAGATGAATACTTATTTTAATAATCTTCATAAAAGATTACTCTGTAGACAAAAGTCCAGCCCCTGAGAGAATATGTATAAACAGCCAAGGGGTTTGAGAAGTTAATGTTACCTGCTCTGGCCATTGCAAGAAAGAGCACAATTGATTCACCCTACTGTCAATGTTGTGAGTTAGAGAAAAGTCATATACAAAAGGAAGGGAGAGGGAGATATCTATTCAAGATGTGGTTCAAGGACACGAGGGAAGCAATTCCGCTGGTCCAGCAGTGGGAAAGAAGTGCAAAATATCAGGACACATTTAAAAGTGTGTTTAAGGCACATAACTCAGTGAGAGTAAGTCACATAAAGGAGAAAATAAATTATGCGAGTGAAAGAATGTCAAAAATGGCGTTAACAGTAGATAAAGAGTTATGACTGATTTGGGTTTACTTGTAACTATTTTATAGGAATACAGTTTTACTGAAGTTCTGGCAAATGAGCTCCTGAAGGCTTCATATATTAAAAATGAAGTGTTTGGTGAGCACGTATCATTACTTACGGCTATATGAAGACTGCTTAGGAGATTAAGGACAGTGGTACTTACACAAAAGGTTACGTAGCGAGTGACAGTAGAGACCTAATTGGATGGGTTAATCAGGGTAGATTAGGGACCGCACCAGGTACAGATAGCCCATCGATTCTGATGGGGCGGATGGATGAGTCATATTTTGAACTGTTTTGGAGAGGTTTTCTTTGTCAAAGTAGGTTGTAGCAAACGGTTTGAGCACACAATTTTGCAGAAAGGCGTCATCCTGTCAAACATAAGAAGGGAAATGTGAAACTCAATCTTAGGGGTGAGTCGAGGCAGCTTTTAGGTGATTTATGTGTGCAAGAGATTATTAAGCCTGTTGATGTAGCACAGTTGATTTCCGCTGTCCTAAAGTGGGCAAAAGGAGGGGTGTCTAAATAAGATTGTGTGCAGGTTGGCGCTCACTCACCAAGAATATAGTTACTGAACATCATTCGATTTCCAAAATACAGGAAATGGTAGGCATGCTGAGGGATGCCGGGTATTTTACAACAATAGAACTTAATGCAGCACTTCATCAAATGATACTTGAAGCCAATTCTCAATTCTTAACTACCTCTGTTACGCCATTTGGTGCTTATAAATATTTGCGTATACCATGCCTACCCACATTCGTGACTACTATTTTACAAAGCTAATGTACAGATTTCAAAATCTCCAGCCAGTACAAGCTTTCCTGGACGATGGTTTGATTCATGCCAATAGTGTCGAGGAATACAACAGGATATTAACAGGAATTCACGGGGTGCTGAAAGATAGGGAGTATGACTGTGACAAAAGAACTGCAAGTTTTTGACATTCTGTGGAGCATTCAATTTGGAGGTTTGGTGGAAGCAGTAACTGAGGGACCCTGTACGATTTACAAAGATCAACTAAGATTGTTCATACAAATGAGTGCATATTATTTGGGACAAGTGCTCGAGTTAAATCCCACAATATATTTACTTGGCATGGAAAACCACAGGGGCCATTTGATAGCTTCTACACGTGATGAGTACAAAGAAAAACATGCAGCAATTTTCGCTGCATGAAGTGTATAATCCTTTAAAAGCTCAATTTAGATCTAAATATTGCCCCATTTTTACAAGAACCACCATATCCGATCTATAAATATGCTCAACCTTAGTTGCAATCAGCAAGCAATAATCATATGTGGAATGGCAATCTGATTTCAGGAGTCAGATCCGTACGAGTTCTCTTCATAAAGTCAGGTTCGGGATTGTCTCATCATTAATCAGACTGATTTTAAACCTTACACCACATGTGGAGGAGCGAAGCATACTTTTAGAATGCAGCATCTGTATGACCATCTTAGGTCAGACAATGCATCTGTGCTTCTTAGAAGCACTACAGACAAATCGGTCTTTTCAAATAGATAGCATGGCCCACAAAACACCGACATCACAAGTTCACCCAATATCAAGAGGTAAGCTATAGCATGTACATAGGTCCCACAGCATACAAAGATCCAAGTCTTAGTAAGACAACGCAAGAAGGACATCAAGTTGCACAATAAAAGACATTTAAGCTACAAAGTCTAACTGACGCCTGCTTGAAAATAGTTCCTCACCTTTTTGGAGGGTAGCCGAGATAACAGCAGCATTCTTCGGGCCATCATTCCTAAAAGCGAAGGCACAGTATGTTAAGCACTATTTAGTAAGATAACCTGAAAGAAACAGTACATCATTCTTCACCCACTCGAGTCTCTACCTCACCGGAGCTGAAAAGTATAGCAAATCTTAACAGCCTGCAAGAGGAGAAGAGTTCCACGGTCCCTCCTTTAGCCCCACTTACGAAGCTCTCTTGCAAAAACACCAAGTCACTTTTAGCTGCCTGCAATATGATGCATGGGCGTCTGTCCAGCTCAGATTTATGAGTACATGATAGGTTTCTCATTATTGAACACTCGTTCTCAGTGAGGGCAAGTGTATCATCATCGCCAGAGGAGCCTGTAGAGGCAGCAGTCAGTGGTGACAAGGAACGAGGACCACAACATTTCACCAAAAAGCAGGAATGAGCACTGGTTAAGACATTGGCACTACAATCCATCAAGCCACACAGGAACAACTGAAAGGTACTCTCAACCTGCAATTCGAAGTAAGATGAATTATGGGGAGCACTGACAAACAGGTCAGTCACACTACTCAGTTGGACGAGGGCACAAAGGCTGGGGGAAAGGAATAGCAGAGTATCAAATGAAGGGGAGCTGAATGCTTACCAGATAAAAGAGCAGCACCTACAGGAGGAACCTCTGAAAAATGTAGCCTACAAGCTAAACATGAAAACTCAAGCTCAATTACTTTGCACACGCTGTGAACTAACTGGACCCTAATAGCCTAATCGTGAAGGATGGAAAAGAGTATCTGGTGGTTTGACATGCCAAAAACCAGACAGGTCATAAAGCTCACCAGTCAATAAGCAACTACAGAGGTTCACAAAGGCAAGAGAAGCCCCATGCCCGTGCTAACAGCCAATCAACACTCGCTTTCAAAATTACGTTCTCGGTTTTAACTGCACTGCAACACAAATCAGGCAATGTCTGGGTGTGCCATTTTCCCCTTTGGCCTTCTCCCTCTTCTGAAGGCTTGGGGTCTGGTTGCACCAAGAGGCAGATTACAGACAGGTCATGGAGTACAGGGGTTACATGGGAGCACCATGGTGGGTCTTGTAGCCTCCATGCTTCAGGAAGGCCTGGTGCAGGGGTGGAAGTAAGGGTGCAATCCTTACATTCTTCTCTCTATTATTCCCACCCAGTCTTGGATCTGGTCCCATGGTACGGACTTTGGGGCAGCATAATCTAATGGACATGCAGCACAATATCGCCTCTTGCGCTGAAAGGCTGACACTTGTTAGTGGGTTAACTGCAAAGGAGGAAAACTCAAAATGACAATTCATCCGAGTGGCTAGAGAAGTTTAAGTATGCAGTTTAGTGATTATATTTCCCCTTGGATGCAAACACTGCAATTACTTTGGTGAACAAAAGCAAATTATTGTATTCTTCTGTGGCAGTTTTATGGCTTTAGAGCATTTACTTAACTATGAGCGAACAACTTTACAAACCCACCACAAGACTCAGATTTTTTATTCTGAAGGGTCAATTTGCTTGTAAGTGTAGATCACCAGATATTTTTGGCAATGAATAGCAGCGGTTTTCAGTCCTGTCGTGTAAAGTTAGGGGAAGTGACCAACCAAAAGAACCAGCTTCAGAGAAAAATTAAGTACATCTAGTGCAGTGGGCGGCAGACATTTGGAGCAGGATAGACACTACCGGGTAGAGCAAAAAAGGGAGGAGGGCTGTGGCTATCTAACATACTGTTCAAATGAGGCTAGCCAAAGCAGTAAAATGCTGGTCAATCAAGGTCAGGCTGACCCATCACAGCATGCAACGGCTGTGCCTGACCTAGAGTACATAGAATGCGGTTACGTCCCCACGCATGGTGAGAAGATGCAGTGGTCCTTTTCGGTTTAGCAGATAAATAGCGGACACAAAACATTCACTGGTCACAAAAGGCCAGCGTTAACTGAAATTGGAACCAAGAAAATATTCAAGTATTCTTTACTGGCCTAAAAGCTATCGGGATATAAGAAATGAACAGCACTGTGCACAGTTTTGTAGAAATTGCAAACTGGTGTCAGTTGTTTTAACAAAGTGGAAGATAAAGCTAAGGAGATACTGTAGGCCTAACCATGGCAACGTCGCAGAGTGTGCAACCGCCTACCACAGTTTTCCAAAATCCAGGCAAGAAAAACATTAAGTGAAAACAATGGCACAGAGTTTTCAATCCTCATTAGGTAGAAATTGATAGAAAGTCATTTGAAACACTGTTTTATTTCATTGGGTGATGAGGGCCAAACAAATGTGAACACTTACCAGAAACTGAGCCGATCCCAGCTGAATTTGGCAGGGGACCAAGTACACTGAAGCTGTGAATCGAAAGAAATGGCACTTTAAGGAGGATCACGTTTCGAAGTAGAAGCGCATAACTTTTAGTAGAAACAAGAAAGCAGGAAAATAATGACAAATATATCCCCTTAAGTGCTGCCTCGGTGCATTGGCCGACGGCAGCACTACCTCCCCAGTGCTGCGCACGACCTTTGAACGTCCATACAGCACTAGTTCTAATGGACAGCGCAGCACTGGGGAGGAATGTTTAATAGCAGCTATGAGGATATGGCTGCACTAAGGATTCCGGGCTGCTACACAGTGAATTTGGAAACTGCACAGACCAAGATCTCAGAGACCAAATTGAGATGAATACTTATTTTAATAATCTTCATAAAAGATTACTCAGTAGACAAAAGTCCAGCCCCTGAGAGAATATGTATAAACAGCCAAGGGGTTTGAGAAGTTAATGTTACCTGCTCTGGCCATTGCAAGAAAGAGCACAATTGATTCACCCTACTGTCAATGTTGTGAGTTAGAGAAAAGTCATATACAAAAGGAAGGGAGAGGGAGATATCTATTCAAGATGTGGTTCAAGGACACAAGGGAAGCAATTCCGCTGGTCCAGCAGTGGGAAAGAAGTGCAAAATATCAGGACACATTTAAAAGTGTGTTTAAGGCACATAACTCAGTGAGAGTAAGTCACATAAAGGAGAAAATAAATTATGCGAGTGAAAGAATGTCAAAAATGGCGTTAACAGTAGATAAAGAGTTATGACTGATTTGGGTTTACTTGTAACTATTTTATAGGAATACAGTTTTACTGAAGTTCTGGCAAATGAGCTCCTGAAGGCTTCATATATTAAAAATGAAGTGTTTGGTGAGCACGTATCATTACTTACGGCTATATGAAGACTGCTTAGGAGATTAAGGACAGTGGTACTTACACAAAAGGTTACGTAGCGAGTGACAGTAGAGACCTAATTGGATGGGTTAATCAGGGTAGATTAGGGACCGCACCAGGTACAGATAGCCCATCGATTCTGATGGGGCGGATGGATGAGTCATATTTTGAACTGTTTTGGAGAGGTTTTCTTTGTCAAAGTAGGTTGTAGCAAACGGTTTGAGCACACAATTTTGCAGAAAGGCGTCATCCTGTCAAACATAAGAAGGGAAATGTGAAACTCAATCTTAGGGGTGAGTCGAGGCAGCTTTTAGGTGATTTATGTGTGCAAGAGATTATTAAGCCTGTTGATGTAGCACAGTTGATTTCCGCTGTCCTAAAGTGGGCAAAAGGAGGGGTGTCTAAATAAGATTGTGTGCAGGTTGGCGCTCACTCACCAAGAATATAGTTACTGAACATCATTCGATTTCCAAAATACAGGAAATGGTAGGCATGCTGAGGGATGCCGGGTATTTTACAACAATAGAACTTAATGCAGCACTTCATCAAATGATACTTGAAGCCAATTCTCAATTCTTAACTACCTCTGTTACGCCATTTGGTGCTTATAAATATTTGCGTATACCATGCCTACCCACATTCGTGACTACTATTTAACAAAGCTAATGTACAGATTTCAAAATCTCCAGCCAGTACAAGCTTTCCTGGACGATGGTTTGATTCATGCCAATAGTGTCGAGGAATACAACAGGATATTAACAGGAATTCACGGGGTGCTGAAAGATAGGGAGTATGACTGTGACAAAAGAACTGCAAGTTTTTGACATTCTGTGGAGCATTCAATTTGGAGGTTTGGTGGAAGCAGTAACTGAGGGACCCTGTACGATTTACAAAGATCAACTAAGATTGTTCATACAAATGAGTGCATATTATTTGGGACAAGTGCTCGAGTTAAATCCCACAATATATTTACTTGGCATGGAAAACCACAGGGGCCATTTGATAGCTTCTACACGTGATGAGTACAAAGAAAAACATGCAGCAATTTTCGCTGCATGAAGTGTATAATCCTTTAAAAGCTCAATTTAGATCTAAATATTGCCCCATTTTTACAAGAACCACCATATCCGATCTATAAATATGCTCAACCTTAGTTGCAATCAGCAAGCAATAATCATATGTGGAATGGCAATCTGATTTCAGGAGTCAGATCCGTACGAGTTCTCTTCATAAAGTCAGGTTCGGGATTGTCTCATCATTAATCAGACTGATTTTAAACCTTACACCACATGTGGAGGAGCGAAGCATACTTTTAGAATGCAGCATCTGTATGACCATCTTAGGTCAGACAATGCATCTGTGCTTCTTAGAAGCACTACAGACAAATCGGTCTTTTCAAATAGATAGCATGGCCCACAAAACACCGACATCACAAGTTCACCCAATATCAAGAGGTAAGCTATAGCATGTACATAGGACCCATAGCATGTACATAGGTCCCACAGCATACAAAGATCCAAGTCTTAGTAAGACAACGCAAGAAGGACATCAAGTTGCACAATAAAAGACATTTAAGCTACAAAGTCTAACTGACGCCTGCTTGAAAATAGTTCCTCACCTTTTTGGAGGGTAGCCGAGATAACAGCAGCATTCTTCGGGCCATCATTCCTAAAAGCGAAGGCACAGTATGTTAAGCACTATTTAGTAAGATAACCTGAAAGAAACAGTACATCATTCTTCACCCACTCGAGTCTCTACCTCACCGGAGCTGAAAAGTATAGCAAATCTTAACAGCCTGCAAGAGGAGAAGAGTTCCACGGTCCCTCCTTTAGCCCCACTTACGAAGCTCTCTTGCAAAAACACCAAGTCACTTTTAGCTGCCTGCAATATGATGCATGGGCGTCTGTCCAGCTCAGATTTATGAGTACATGATAGGTTTCTCATTATTGAACACTCGTTCTCAGTGAGGGCAAGTGTATCATCATCGCCAGAGGAGCCTGTAGAGGCAGCAGTCAGTGGTGACAAGGAACGAGGACCACAACATTTCACCAAAAAGCAGGAATGAGCACTGGTTAAGACATTGGCACTACAATCCATCAAGCCACACAGGAACAACTGAAAGGTACTCTCAACCTGCAATTCGAAGTAAGATGAATTATGGGGAGCACTGACAAACAGGTCAGTCACACTACTCAGTTGGACGAGGGCACAAAGGCTGGGGGAAAGGAATAGCAGAGTATCAAATGAAGGGGAGCTGAATGCTTACCAGATAAAAGAGCAGCACCTACAGGAGGAACCTCTGAAAAATGTAGCCTACAAGCTAAACATGAAAACTCAAGCTCAATTACTTTGCACACGCTGTGAACTAACTGGACCCTAATAGCCTAATCGTGAAGGATGGAAAAGAGTATCTGGTGGTTTGACATGCCAAAAACCAGACAGGTCATAAAGCTCACCAGTCAATAAGCAACTACAGAGGTTCACAAAGGCAAGAGAAGCCCCATGCCCGTGCTAACAGCCAATCAACACTCGCTTTCAAAATTACGTTCTCGGTTTTAACTGCACTGCGACACAAATCAGGCAATGTCTGGGTGTGCCATTTTCCCCTTTGGCCTTCTCCCTCTTCTGAAGGCTTGGGGTCTGGTTGCACCAAGAGGCAGATTACAGACAGGTCATGGAGTACAGGGGTTACATGGGAGCACCATGGTGGGTCTTGTAGCCTCCATGCTTCAGGAAGGCCTGGTGCAGGGGTGGAAGTAAGGGTGCAATCCTTACATTCTTCTCTCTATTATTCCCACCCAGTCTTGGATCTGGTCCCATGGTACGGACTTTGGGGCAGCATAATCTAATGGACATGCAGCACAATATCGCCTCTTGCGCTGAAAGGCTGACACTTGTTAGTGGGTTAACTGCAAAGGAGGAAAACTCAAAATGACAATTCATCCGAGTGGCTAGAGAAGTTTAAGTATGCAGTTTAGTGATTATATTTCCCCTTGGATGCAAACACTGCAATTATTTTGGTGAACAAAAGCAAATTATTGTATTCTTCTGTGGCAGTTTTATGGCTTTAGAGCATTTACTTAACTATGAGCGAACAACTTTACAAACCCACCACAAGACTCAGATTTTTTATTCTGACGGGTCAATTTGCTTGTAAGTGTAGATCACCAGATATTTTTGGCAATGAATAGCAGCGGTTTTCAGTCCTGTCGTGTAAAGTTAGGGGAAGTGACCAACCAAAAGAACCAGCTTCAGAGAAAAATTAAGTACATCTAGTGCAGTGGGCGGCAGACATTTGGAGCAGGATAGACACTACCGGGTAGAGCAAAAAAGGGAGGAGGGCTGTGGCTATCTAACATACTGTTCAAATGAGGCTAGCCAAAGCAGTAACATGCTGGTCAATCAAGGTCAGGCTGACCCATCACAGCATGCAACGGCTGTGCCTGACCTAGAGTACATAGAATGCGGTTACGTCCCCACGCATGGTGAGAAGATGCAGTGGTCCTTTTCGGTTTAGCAGATAAATAGCGGACACAAAACATTCACTGGTCACAAAAGGCCAGCGTTAACTGAAATTGGAACCAAGAAAATATTCAAGTATTCTTTACTGGCCTAAAAGCTATCGGGATATAAGAAATGAACAGCACTGTGCACAGTTTTGTAGAAATTGCAAACTGGTGTCAGTTGTTTTAACAAAGTGGAAGATAAAGCTAAGGAGATACTGTAGGCCTAACCATGGCAACGTCGCAGAGTGTGCAACCGCCTACCACAGTTTTCCAAAATCCAGGCAAGAAAAACATTAAGTGAAAACAATGGCACAGAGTTTTCAATCCTCATTAGGTAGAAATTGATAGAAAGTCATTTGAAACACTGTTTTATTTCATTGGGTGATGAGGGCCAAACAAATGTGAACACTTACCAGAAACTGAGCCGATCCCAGCTGAATTTGGCAGGGGACCAAGTACACTGAAGCTGTGAATCGAAAGAAATGGCACTTTAAGGAGGATCACGTTTCGAAGTAGAAGCGCATAACTTTTAGTAGAAACAAGAAAGCAGGAAAATAATGACAAATATATGGCTGCAATAAGGATTCCGGGCTGCTACACAGTGAATTTGGAAACTGCACAGACCAAGATCTCAGAGACCAAATTGAGATGAATACTTATTTTAATAATCTTCATAAAAGATTACTCTGTAGACAAAAGTCCAGCCCCTGAGAGAATATGTATAAACAGCCAAGGGGTTTGAGAAGTTAATGTTACCTGCTCTGGCCATTGCAAGAAAGAGCACAATTGATTCACCCTACTGTCAATGTTGTGAGTTAGAGAAAAGTCATATACAAAAGGAAGGGAGAGGGAGATATCTATTCAAGATGTGGTTCAAGGACACGAGGGAAGCAATTCCGCTGGTCCAGCAGTGGGAAAGAAGTGCAAAATATCAGGACACTTAGTTGGGCGTATCTGTTCACCTTGTTGGCCCGCCTCAACCTCGGGCCTGTTTTCTTGTCCTATATCCGTCTCCTATATACCAATGTCACGGCGTCGGTCCGTGTGGCCGGTGCGGTCTCAGGGCGCTTCCAAATCGGCCGTGGTACTCGGCAGGGCTGCCCGCTGTCCCCCTATCTGTTTGCCCTGGCCATGGAGCCCCTGGCGTCGCGGATACGACTGGATGCCCATCTGCGTGGCTTTGTCTGGAACGATACCCTTACGGATAGAATTGCACTTTACGCAGACGACGTCCTCCTGTTCCTTACCGACCTGCGGCGCTCGGGCCCTCGAGTTTTGGAGATCATGCGGGGGTTTGGCGAAGTCTCAGGGCTCCGCCTTAACCTGTATAAGTCGACCCTGTGGGTTTTACGTGGCGGAGTGGTTGCCGACCCTTGGGCCGCCGACCTGCGCGTGGCGACGGACGGCCTGAAATATTTGGGTGTTTTCCTCTCGACTTCGCGAGCCGTGGCCTGGACACGCAGTGTCTTGCCGGTGTGGGAACGGGTCCAGGCTGATGTTAAAACATGGTCCAGAATGCCACTTACAATCTTTGGGAGGTCGGCCATCTTTAAGATGGTGGCGCTGCCGAGACTGTTGTACCAACTTCAACATTTCCCGCACCCTATTGGCATGGAGTGGTTCCGCCAGGTGAACTCAGTGCTGAGCCGCTTCCTGTGGGATGGCGGAGCAGCCAGGGTGGCCCTGAGGACGTGCTTTCTGTCCACCTACTGTGGTGGTTTGGCCACATCCGACCTCCTCTCCTACTACCAGGCGTCACATCTCCTTGTCCTTAATGAATGGTGGTACGGGGACAGGAGTGACCCGGCTTATGCCCTGGAAAGACATCTCATGGGTGACCGTACGCTCCACACCGTTCTTTACTCGGCCCGTATACGCCGTGGGTTACCGTCGGTGACAAACGTGGTCTTTGCAGTGTGGCGGCAGTCTTTGCGCCGCATGGGTTGGTGGGGCAAATTAACGGCTGAAACGCCGCTGTGGCACAACGGTTTGCTCCCAGAACTGGCGGCCTTGGCCGGGTTCGAGGGTTGGGAGGCTATCGGAATTACACAACTGGGCCAGGTCATGTCGGGCGCAACCCTCAAGTCCTTTGAGGAACTCCGAGTGGAGTTCCAGATGCCTCAGTCCCAGTTCTTCCGTTACCTACAGCTGAGACATGCCCTCGCCCCAAGCATTGCCGGCCTCGACTCCCTGCCGGAGTTCAGCCCGATTGAGGCGAAAGTGTTTATGGGAGACCTGGGAGACAAGAAGGTCTCTAGGATTTATCAGTCCCTTGTTACTCACTGCTCATCTACTCTCAGCTCCCTTCGGGAAGCCTGGGAGGTAGACGTGGGCGCCTTGGACGAGGACGACTGGAGGGAGGCACTGGAGTCCCCGCGCTGCACCGCTGTCGCGGTTCGGCTCCGCCTGATACAATTCAAATACCTGCATCGTGCCTATTACACACGTGAACGACTGTGGAAGGCTGGCTTGATTGCGTCATCGGAGTGCCTGCGCTGTGGGGAAGTGCCTGGCTCCCTGTTGCATACGGTGTGGTCGTGTGGTCGCCTGGCTGGCTTCTGGAGGGGCGTATGGAATTGCCTGGCTGAGGTCCTGGGCTGGGATCTTCCTCGAACCCACCGGCTAGGCCTGCTGCACATCATGGAAGGGGTTGGGGGCAACATATATAAACGTCATCTGTTGCTCCTGGGCCTGGTGGTCGCTAAGCGTGACTTGGCTCGGGCCTGTAAAATCTGTGAGGGCCCCCCCCCCCCGTCTGCGTGGAAGGCTGGGCTGGACTACTTTATGGGTCTTGAGAAACCGGTCTTTGAGGCGCGGGGCTGCCCACGCAAACACTTCAAGATCTGGAAGCGGTGGGCCGACTACCGTGGCCTGTCCTTGGAACCCCCGGCGGAGCAGGAGGAGGACATTTGATCGCAGGGACTTTTCTGGCCCCAATGGCAAAACCCAGGTTGCACTATACCTGCTTCCTCTATGTGAATCGTCTTTGTGTTGCTTCTGTACATGTGTGGCGGGGGGGGGGGACGGTGGGTACGGGTGGGGGTGTAGTTGGGGTTGGGATGGGTTGTTAGGGCATTTTAAAGCCGAGCTTCATTGATGTATGCTTCGCGAATGCTATGTATGTCATCATTGCATTGATACTGATGTGGTGATCTTGGTGTGTGAAGATGCCACATTCTTGATACTCTTTTGCTCAATAAAATTGGTTGTGAGAAAAAAAAAAAATATCAGGACACTTTTAAAAGTGTGTTTAAGGCACATAACTCAGTGAGAGTAAGTCACATAAAGGAGAAAATAAATTATGCGAGTGAAAGAATGTCAAAAATGGCGTTAACAGTAGATAAAGAGTTATGACTGATTTGGGTTTACTTGTAACTATTTTATAGGAATACAGTTTTACTGAAGTTCTGGCAAATGAGCTCCTGAAGGCTTCATATATTAAAAATGAAGTGTTTGGTGAGCACGTATCATTACTTACGGCTATATGAAGACTGCTTAGGAGATTAAGGACAGTGGTACTTACACAAAAGGTTAAGTAGCGAGTGACAGTAGAGACCTAATTGGATGGGTTAATCAGGGTAGATTAGGGACCGCACCAGGTACAGATAGCCCATCGATTCTGATGGGGCGGATGGATGAGTCATATTTTGAACTGTTTTGGAGAGGTTTTCTTTGTCAAAGTAGGTTGTAGCAAACGGTTTGAGCACACAATTTTGCAGAAAGGCGTCATCCTGTCAAACATAAGAAGGGAAATGTGAAACTCAATCTTAGGGGTGAGTCGAGGCAGCTTTTAGGTGATTTATGTGTGCAAGAGATTATTAAGCCTGTTGATGTAGCACAGTTGATTTCCGCTGTCCTAAAGTGGGCAAAAGGAGGGGTGTCTAAATAAGATTGTGTGCAGGTTGGCGCTCACTCACCAAGAATATAGTTACTGAACATCATTCGATTTCCAAAATACAGGAAATGGTAGGCATGCTGAGGGATGCCGGGTATTTTACAACAATAGAACTTAATGCAGCACTTCATCAAATGATACTTGAAGCCAATTCTCAATTCTTAACTACCTCTGTTACGCCATTTGGTGCTTATAAATATTTGCGTATACCATGCCTACCCACATTCGTGACTACTATTTTACAAAGCTAATGTACAGATTTCAAAATCTCCAGCCAGTACAAGCTTTCCTGGACGATGGTTTGATTCATGCCAATAGTGTCGAGGAATACAACAGGAATTCACGGGGTGCTGAAAGATAGGGAGTATGACTGTGACAAAAGAACTGCAAGTTTTTGACATTCTGTGGAGCATTCAATTTGGAGGTTTGGTGGAAGCAGTAACTGAGGGACCTGTACGATTTACAAAGATCAACTAAGATTGTTCATACAAATGAGTGCATATTATTTGGGACAAGTGCTCGAGTTAAATCCCACAATATATTTACTTGGCATGGAAAACCACAGGGGCCATTTGATAGCTTCTACACGTGATGAGTACAAAGAAAAACATGCAGCAATTTTCGCTGCATGAAGTGTATAATCCTTTAAAAGCTCAATTTAGATCTAAATATTGCCCCATTTTTACAAGAACCACCATATCCGATCTATAAATATGCTCAACCTTAGTTGCAATCAGCAAGCAATAATCATATGTGGAATGGCAATCTGATTTCAGGAGTCAGATCCGTACGAGTTCTCTTCATAAAGTCAGGTTCGGGATTGTCTCATCATTAATCAGACTGATTTTAAACCTTACACCACATGTGGAGGAGCGAAGCATACTTTTAGAATGCAGCATCTGTATGACCATCTTAGGTCAGACAATGCATCTGTGCTTCTTAGAAGCACTACAGACAAATCGGTCTTTTCAAATAGATAGCATGGCCCACAAAACACCGACATCACAAGTTCACCCAATATCAAGAGGTAAGCTATAGCATGTACATAGGTCCCATAGCATGTACATAGGTCCCACAGCATACAAAGATCCAAGTCTTAGTAAGACAACGCAAGAAGGACATCAAGTTGCACAATAAAAGACATTTAAGCTACAAAGTCTAACTGACGCCTGCTTGAAAATAGTTCCTCACCTTTTTGGAGGGTAGCCGAGATAACAGCAGCATTCTTCGGGCCATCATTCCTAAAAGCGAAGGCACAGTATGTTAAGCACTATTTAGTAAGATAACCTGAAAGAAACAGTACATCATTCTTCACCCACTCGAGTCTCTACCTCACCGGAGCTGAAAAGTATAGCAAATCTTAACAGCCTGCAAGAGGAGAAGAGTTCCACGGTCCCTCCTTTAGCCCCACTTACGAAGCTCTCTTGCAAAAACACCAAGTCACTTTTAGCTGCCTGCAATATGATGCATGGGCGTCTGTCCAGCTCAGATTTATGAGTACATGATAGGTTTCTCATTATTGAACACTCGTTCTCAGTGAGGGCAAGTGTATCATCATCGCCAGAGGAGCCTGTAGAGGCAGCAGTCAGTGGTGACAAGGAACGAGGACCACAACATTTCACCAAAAAGCAGGAATGAGCACTGGTTAAGACATTGGCACTACAATCCATCAAGCCACACAGGAACAACTGAAAGGTACTCTCAACCTGCAATTCGAAGTAAGATGAATTATGGGGAGCACTGACAAACAGGTCAGTCACACTACTCAGTTGGACGAGGGCACAAAGGCTGGGGGAAAGGAATAGCAGAGTATCAAATGAAGGGGAGCTGAATGCTTACCAGATAAAAGAGCAGCACCTACAGGAGGAACCTCTGAAAAATGTAGCCTACAAGCTAAACATGAAAACTCAAGCTCAATTACTTTGCACACGCTGTGAACTAACTGGACCCTAATAGCCTAATCGTGAAGGATGGAAAAGAGTATCTGGTGGTTTGACATGCCAAAAACCAGACAGGTCATAAAGCTCACCAGTCAATAAGCAACTACAGAGGTTCACAAAGGCAAGAGAAGCCCCATGCCCGTGCTAACAGCCAATCAACACTCGCTTTCAAAATTACGTTCTCGGTTTTAACTGCACTGCGACACAAATCAGGCAATGTCTGGGTGTGCCATTTTCCCCTTTGGCCTTCTCCCTCTTCTGAAGGCTTGGGGTCTGGTTGCACCAAGAGGCAGATTACAGACAGGTCATGGAGTACAGGGGTTACATGGGAGCACCATGGTGGGTCTTGTAGCCTCCATGCTTCAGGAAGGCCTGGTGCAGGGGTGGAAGTAAGGGTGCAATCCTTACATTCTTCTCTCTATTATTCCCACCCAGTCTTGGATCTGGTCCCATGGTACGGACTTTGGGGCAGCATAATCTAATGGACATGCAGCACAATATCGCCTCTTGCGCTGAAAGGCTGACACTTGTTAGTGGGTTAACTGCAAAGGAGGAAAACTCAAAATGACAATTCATCCGAGTGGCTAGAGAAGTTTAAGTATGCAGTTTAGTGATTATATTTCCCCTTGGATGCAAACACTGCAATTATTTTGGTGAACAAAAGCAAATTATTGTATTCTTCTGTGGCAGTTTTATGGCTTTAGAGCATTTACTTAACTATGAGCGAACAACTTTACAAACCCACCACAAGACTCAGATTTTTTATTCTGACGGGTCAATTTGCTTGTAAGTGTAGATCACCAGATATTTTTGGCAATGAATAGCAGCGGTTTTCAGTCCTGTCGTGTAAAGTTAGGGGAAGTGACCAACCAAAAGAACCAGCTTCAGAGAAAAATTAAGTACATCTAGTGCAGTGGGCGGCAGACATTTGGAGCAGGATAGACACTACCGGGTAGAGCAAAAAAGGGAGGAGGGCTGTGGCTATCTAACATACTGTTCAAATGAGGCTAGCCAAAGCAGTAACATGCTGGTCAATCAAGGTCAGGCTGACCCATCACAGCATGCAACGGCTGTGCCTGACCTAGAGTACATAGAATGCGGTTACGTCCCCACGCATGGTGAGAAGATGCAGTGGTCCTTTTCGGTTTAGCAGATAAATAGCGGACACAAAACATTCACTGGTCACAAAAGGCCAGCGTTAACTGAAATTGGAACCAAGAAAATATTCAAGTATTCTTTACTGGCCTAAAAGCTATCGGGATATAAGAAATGAACAGCACTGTGCACAGTTTTGTAGAAATTGCAAACTGGTGTCAGTTGTTTTAACAAAGTGGAAGATAAAGCTAAGGAGATACTGTAGGCCTAACCATGGCAACGTCGCAGAGTGTGCAACCGCCTACCACAGTTTTCCAAAATCCAGGCAAGAAAAACATTAAGTGAAAACAATGGCACAGAGTTTTCAATCCTCATTAGGTAGAAATTGATAGAAAGTCATTTGAAACACTGTTTTATTTCATTGGGTGATGAGGGCCAAACAAATGTGAACACTTACCAGAAACTGAGCCGATCCCAGCTGAATTTGGCAGGGGACCAAGTACACTGAAGCTGTGAATCGAAAGAAATGGCACTTTAAGGAGGATCACGTTTCGAAGTAGAAGCGCATAACTTTTAGTAGAAACAAGAAAGCAGGAAAATAATGACAAATATATGGCTGCAATAAGGATTCCGGGCTGCTACACAGTGAATTTGGAAACTGCACAGACCAAGATCTCAGAGACCAAATTGAGATGAATACTTATTTTAATAATCTTCATAAAAGATTACTCTGTAGACAAAAGTCCAGCCCCTGAGAGAATATGTATAAACAGCCAAGGGGTTTGAGAAGTTAATGTTACCTGCTCTGGCCATTGCAAGAAAGAGCACAATTGATTCACCCTACTGTCAATGTTGTGAGTTAGAGAAAAGTCATATACAAAAGGAAGGGAGAGGGAGATATCTATTCAAGATGTGGTTCAAGGACACGAGGGAAGCAATTCCGCTGGTCCAGCAGTGGGAAAGAAGTGCAAAATATCAGGACACTTAGTTGGGCGTATCTGTTCACCTTGTTGGCCCGCCTCAACCTCGGGCCTGTTTTCTTGTCCTATATCCGTCTCCTATATACCAATGTCACGGCGTCGGTCCGTGTGGCCGGTGCGGTCTCAGGGCGCTTCCAAATCGGCCGTGGTACTCGGCAGGGCTGCCCGCTGTCCCCCTATCTGTTTGCCCTGGCCATGGAGCCCCTGGCGTCGCGGATACGACTGGATGCCCATCTGCGTGGCTTTGTCTGGAACGATACCCTTACGGATAGAATTGCACTTTACGCAGACGACGTCCTCCTGTTCCTTACCGACCTGCGGCGCTCGGGCCCTCGAGTTTTGGAGATCATGCGGGGGTTTGGCGAAGTCTCAGGGCTCCGCCTTAACCTGTATAAGTCGACCCTGTGGGTTTTACGTGGCGGAGTGGTTGCCGACCCTTGGGCCGCCGACCTGCGCGTGGCGACGGACGGCCTGAAATATTTGGGTGTTTTCCTCTCGACTTCGCGAGCCGTGGCCTGGACACGCAGTGTCTTGCCGGTGTGGGAACGGGTCCAGGCTGATGTTAAAACATGGTCCAGAATGCCACTTACAATCTTTGGGAGGTCGGCCATCTTTAAGATGGTGGCGCTGCCGAGACTGTTGTACCAACTTCAACATTTCCCGCACCCTATTGGCATGGAGTGGTTCCGCCAGGTGAACTCAGTGCTGAGCCGCTTCCTGTGGGATGGCGGAGCAGCCAGGGTGGCCCTGAGGACGTGCTTTCTGTCCACCTACTGTGGTGGTTTGGCCACATCCGACCTCCTCTCCTACTACCAGGCGTCACATCTCCTTGTCCTTAATGAATGGTGGTACGGGGACAGGAGTGACCCGGCTTATGCCCTGGAAAGACATCTCATGGGTGACCGTACGCTCCACACCGTTCTTTACTCGGCCCGTATACGCCGTGGGTTACCGTCGGTGACAAACGTGGTCTTTGCAGTGTGGCGGCAGTCTTTGCGCCGCATGGGTTGGTGGGGCAAATTAACGGCTGAAACGCCGCTGTGGCACAACGGTTTGCTCCCAGAACTGGCGGCCTTGGCCGGGTTCGAGGGTTGGGAGGCTATCGGAATTACACAACTGGGCCAGGTCATGTCGGGCGCAACCCTCAAGTCCTTTGAGGAACTCCGAGTGGAGTTCCAGATGCCTCAGTCCCAGTTCTTCCGTTACCTACAGCTGAGACATGCCCTCGCCCCAAGCATTGCCGGCCTCGACTCCCTGCCGGAGTTCAGCCCGATTGAGGCGAAAGTGTTTATGGGAGACCTGGGAGACAAGAAGGTCTCTAGGATTTATCAGTCCCTTGTTACTCACTGCTCATCTACTCTCAGCTCCCTTCGGGAAGCCTGGGAGGTAGACGTGGGCGCCTTGGACGAGGACGACTGGAGGGAGGCACTGGAGTCCCCGCGCTGCACCGCTGTCGCGGTTCGGCTCCGCCTGATACAATTCAAATACCTGCATCGTGCCTATTACACACGTGAACGACTGTGGAAGGCTGGCTTGATTGCGTCATCGGAGTGCCTGCGCTGTGGGGAAGTGCCTGGCTCCCTGTTGCATACGGTGTGGTCGTGTGGTCGCCTGGCTGGCTTCTGGAGGGGCGTATGGAATTGCCTGGCTGAGGTCCTGGGCTGGGATCTTCCTCGAACCCACCGGCTAGGCCTGCTGCACATCATGGAAGGGGTTGGGGGCAACATATATAAACGTCATCTGTTGCTCCTGGGCCTGGTGGTCGCTAAGCGTGACTTGGCTCGGGCCTGTAAAATCTGTGAGGGCCCCCCCCCCCCGTCTGCGTGGAAGGCTGGGCTGGACTACTTTATGGGTCTTGAGAAACCGGTCTTTGAGGCGCGGGGCTGCCCACGCAAACACTTCAAGATCTGGAAGCGGTGGGCCGACTACCGTGGCCTGTCCTTGGAACCCCCGGCGGAGCAGGAGGAGGACATTTGATCGCAGGGACTTTTCTGGCCCCAATGGCAAAACCCAGGTTGCACTATACCTGCTTCCTCTATGTGAATCGTCTTTGTGTTGCTTCTGTACATGTGTGGCGGGGGGGGGGGACGGTGGGTACGGGTGGGGGTGTAGTTGGGGTTGGGATGGGTTGTTAGGGCATTTTAAAGCCGAGCTTCATTGATGTATGCTTCGCGAATGCTATGTATGTCATCATTGCATTGATACTGATGTGGTGATCTTGGTGTGTGAAGATGCCACATTCTTGATACTCTTTTGCTCAATAAAATTGGTTGTGAGAAAAAAAAAAAATATCAGGACACTTTTAAAAGTGTGTTTAAGGCACATAACTCAGTGAGAGTAAGTCACATAAAGGAGAAAATAAATTATGCGAGTGAAAGAATGTCAAAAATGGCGTTAACAGTAGATAAAGAGTTATGACTGATTTGGGTTTACTTGTAACTATTTTATAGGAATACAGTTTTACTGAAGTTCTGGCAAATGAGCTCCTGAAGGCTTCATATATTAAAAATGAAGTGTTTGGTGAGCACGTATCATTACTTACGGCTATATGAAGACTGCTTAGGAGATTAAGGACAGTGGTACTTACACAAAAGGTTAAGTAGCGAGTGACAGTAGAGACCTAATTGGATGGGTTAATCAGGGTAGATTAGGGACCGCACCAGGTACAGATAGCCCATCGATTCTGATGGGGCGGATGGATGAGTCATATTTTGAACTGTTTTGGAGAGGTTTTCTTTGTCAAAGTAGGTTGTAGCAAACGGTTTGAGCACACAATTTTGCAGAAAGGCGTCATCCTGTCAAACATAAGAAGGGAAATGTGAAACTCAATCTTAGGGGTGAGTCGAGGCAGCTTTTAGGTGATTTATGTGTGCAAGAGATTATTAAGCCTGTTGATGTAGCACAGTTGATTTCCGCTGTCCTAAAGTGGGCAAAAGGAGGGGTGTCTAAATAAGATTGTGTGCAGGTTGGCGCTCACTCACCAAGAATATAGTTACTGAACATCATTCGATTTCCAAAATACAGGAAATGGTAGGCATGCTGAGGGATGCCGGGTATTTTACAACAATAGAACTTAATGCAGCACTTCATCAAATGATACTTGAAGCCAATTCTCAATTCTTAACTACCTCTGTTACGCCATTTGGTGCTTATAAATATTTGCGTATACCATGCCTACCCACATTCGTGACTACTATTTTACAAAGCTAATGTACAGATTTCAAAATCTCCAGCCAGTACAAGCTTTCCTGGACGATGGTTTGATTCATGCCAATAGTGTCGAGGAATACAACAGGAATTCACGGGGTGCTGAAAGATAGGGAGTATGACTGTGACAAAAGAACTGCAAGTTTTTGACATTCTGTGGAGCATTCAATTTGGAGGTTTGGTGGAAGCAGTAACTGAGGGACCTGTACGATTTACAAAGATCAACTAAGATTGTTCATACAAATGAGTGCATATTATTTGGGACAAGTGCTCGAGTTAAATCCCACAATATATTTACTTGGCATGGAAAACCACAGGGGCCATTTGATAGCTTCTACACGTGATGAGTACAAAGAAAAACATGCAGCAATTTTCGCTGCATGAAGTGTATAATCCTTTAAAAGCTCAATTTAGATCTAAATATTGCCCCATTTTTACAAGAACCACCATATCCGATCTATAAATATGCTCAACCTTAGTTGCAATCAGCAAGCAATAATCATATGTGGAATGGCAATCTGATTTCAGGAGTCAGATCCGTACGAGTTCTCTTCATAAAGTCAGGTTCGGGATTGTCTCATCATTAATCAGACTGATTTTAAACCTTACACCACATGTGGAGGAGCGAAGCATACTTTTAGAATGCAGCATCTGTATGACCATCTTAGGTCAGACAATGCATCTGTGCTTCTTAGAAGCACTACAGACAAATCGGTCTTTTCAAATAGATAGCATGGCCCACAAAACACCGACATCACAAGTTCACCCAATATCAAGAGGTAAGCTATAGCATGTACATAGGTCCCATAGCATGTACATAGGTCCCACAGCATACAAAGATCCAAGTCTTAGTAAGACAACGCAAGAAGGACATCAAGTTGCACAATAAAAGACATTTAAGCTACAAAGTCTAACTGACGCCTGCTTGAAAATAGTTCCTCACCTTTTTGGAGGGTAGCCGAGATAACAGCAGCATTCTTCGGGCCATCATTCCTAAAAGCGAAGGCACAGTATGTTAAGCACTATTTAGTAAGATAACCTGAAAGAAACAGTACATCATTCTTCACCCACTCGAGTCTCTACCTCACCGGAGCTGAAAAGTATAGCAAATCTTAACAGCCTGCAAGAGGAGAAGAGTTCCACGGTCCCTCCTTTAGCCCCACTTACGAAGCTCTCTTGCAAAAACACCAAGTCACTTTTAGCTGCCTGCAATATGATGCATGGGCGTCTGTCCAGCTCAGATTTATGAGTACATGATAGGTTTCTCATTATTGAACACTCGTTCTCAGTGAGGGCAAGTGTATCATCATCGCCAGAGGAGCCTGTAGAGGCAGCAGTCAGTGGTGACAAGGAACGAGGACCACAACATTTCACCAAAAAGCAGGAATGAGCACTGGTTAAGACATTGGCACTACAATCCATCAAGCCACACAGGAACAACTGAAAGGTACTCTCAACCTGCAATTCGAAGTAAGATGAATTATGGGGAGCACTGACAAACAGGTCAGTCACACTACTCAGTTGGACGAGGGCACAAAGGCTGGGGGAAAGGAATAGCAGAGTATCAAATGAAGGGGAGCTGAATGCTTACCAGATAAAAGAGCAGCACCTACAGGAGGAACCTCTGAAAAATGTAGCCTACAAGCTAAACATGAAAACTCAAGCTCAATTACTTTGCACACGCTGTGAACTAACTGGACCCTAATAGCCTAATCGTGAAGGATGGAAAAGAGTATCTGGTGGTTTGACATGCCAAAAACCAGACAGGTCATAAAGCTCACCAGTCAATAAGCAACTACAGAGGTTCACAAAGGCAAGAGAAGCCCCATGCCCGTGCTAACAGCCAATCAACACTCGCTTTCAAAATTACGTTCTCGGTTTTAACTGCACTGCAACACAAATCAGGCAATGTCTGGGTGTGCCATTTTCCCCTTTGGCCTTCTCCCTCTTCTGAAGGCTTGGGGTCTGGTTGCACCAAGAGGCAGATTACAGACAGGTCATGGAGTACAGGGGTTACATGGGAGCACCATGGTGGGTCTTGTAGCCTCCATGCTTCAGGAAGGCCTGGTGCAGGGGTGGAAGTAAGGGTGCAATCCTTACATTCTTCTCTCTATTATTCCCACCCAGTCTTGGATCTGGTCCCATGGTACGGACTTTGGGGCAGCATAATCTAATGGACATGCAGCACAATATCGCCTCTTGCGCTGAAAGGCTGACACTTGTTAGTGGGTTAACTGCAAAGGAGGAAAACTCAAAATGACAATTCATCCGAGTGGCTAGAGAAGTTTAAGTATGCAGTTTAGTGATTATATTTCCCCTTGGATGCAAACACTGCAATTACTTTGGTGAACAAAAGCAAATTATTGTATTCTTCTGTGGCAGTTTTATGGCTTTAGAGCATTTACTTAACTATGAGCGAACAACTTTACAAACCCACCACAAGACTCAGATTTTTTATTCTGAAGGGTCAATTTGCTTGTAAGTGTAGATCACCAGATATTTTTGGCAATGAATAGCAGCGGTTTTCAGTCCTGTCGTGTAAAGTTAGGGGAAGTGACCAACCAAAAGAACCAGCTTCAGAGAAAAATTAAGTACATCTAGTTCAGTGGGCGGCAGACATTTGGAGCAGGATAGACACTACCGGGTAGAGCAAAAAAGGGAGGAGGGCTGTGGCTATCTAACATACTGTTCAAATGAGGCTAGCCAAAGCAGTAAAATGCTGGTCAATCAAGGTCAGGCTGACCCATCACAGCATGCAACGGCTGTGCCTGACCTAGAGTACATAGAATGCGGTTACGTCCCCACGCATGGTGAGAAGATGCAGTGGTCCTTTTCGGTTTAGCAGATAAATAGCGGACACAAAACATTCACTGGTCACAAAAGGCCAGCGTTAACTGAAATTGGAACCAAGAAAATATTCAAGTATTCTTTACTGGCCTAAAAGCTATCGGGATATAAGAAATGAACAGCACTGTGCACAGTTTTGTAGAAATTGCAAACTGGTGTCAGTTGTTTTAACAAAGTGGAAGATAAAGCTAAGGAGATACTGTAGGCCTAACCATGGCAACGTCGCAGAGTGTGCAACCGCCTACCACAGTTTTCCAAAATCCAGGCAAGAAAAACATTAAGTGAAAACAATGGCACAGAGTTTTCAATCCTCATTAGGTAGAAATTGATAGAAAGTCATTTGAAACACTGTTTTATTTCATTGGGTGATGAGGGCCAAACAAATGTGAACACTTACCAGAAACTGAGCCGATCCCAGCTGAATTTGGCAGGGGACCAAGTACACTGAAGCTGTGAATCGAAAGAAATGGCACTTTAAGGAGGATCACGTTTCGAAGTAGAAGCGCATAACTTTTAGTAGAAACAAGAAAGCAGGAAAATAATGACAAATATATCCCCTTAAGTGCTGCCTCGGTGCATTGGCCGACGGCAGCACTACCTCCCCAGTGCTGCGCACGACCTTTGAACGTCCATACAGCACTAGTTCTAATGGACAGCGCAGCACTGGGGAGGAATGTTTAATAGCAGCTATGAGGATATGGCTGCACTAAGGATTCCGGGCTGCTACACAGTGAATTTGGAAACTGCACAGACCAAGATCTCAGAGACCAAATTGAGATGAATACTTATTTTAATAATCTTCATAAAAGATTACTCTGTAGACAAAAGTCCAGCCCCTGAGAGAATATGTATAAACAGCCAAGGGGTTTGAGAAGTTAATGTTACCTGCTCTGGCCATTGCAAGAAAGAGCACAATTGATTCACCCTACTGTCAATGTTGTGAGTTAGAGAAAAGTCATATACAAAAGGAAGGGAGAGGGAGATATCTATTCAAGATGTGGTTCAAGGACACGAGGGAAGCAATTCCGCTGGTCCAGCAGTGGGAAAGAAGTGCAAAATATCAGGACACATTTAAAAGTGTGTTTAAGGCACATAACTCAGTGAGAGTAAGTCACATAAAGGAGAAAATAAATTATGCGAGTGAAAGAATGTCAAAAATGGCGTTAACAGTAGATAAAGAGTTATGACTGATTTGGGTTTACTTGTAACTATTTTATAGGAATACAGTTTTACTGAAGTTCTGGCAAATGAGCTCCTGAAGGCTTCATATATTAAAAATGAAGTGTTTGGTGAGCACGTATCATTACTTACGGCTATATGAAGACTGCTTAGGAGATTAAGGACAGTGGTACTTACACAAAAGGTTACGTAGCGAGTGACAGTAGAGACCTAATTGGATGGGTTAATCAGGGTAGATTAGGGACCGCACCAGGTACAGATAGCCCATCGATTCTGATGGGGCGGATGGATGAGTCATATTTTGAACTGTTTTGGAGAGGTTTTCTTTGTCAAAGTAGGTTGTAGCAAACGGTTTGAGCACACAATTTTGCAGAAAGGCGTCATCCTGTCAAACATAAGAAGGGAAATGTGAAACTCAATCTTAGGGGTGAGTCGAGGCAGCTTTTAGGTGATTTATGTGTGCAAGAGATTATTAAGCCTGTTGATGTAGCACAGTTGATTTCCGCTGTCCTAAAGTGGGCAAAAGGAGGGGTGTCTAAATAAGATTGTGTGCAGGTTGGCGCTCACTCACCAAGAATATAGTTACTGAACATCATTCGATTTCCAAAATACAGGAAATGGTAGGCATGCTGAGGGATGCCGGGTATTTTACAACAATAGAACTTAATGCAGCACTTCATCAAATGATACTTGAAGCCAATTCTCAACTACCTCTGTTACGCCATTTGGTGCTTATCAATATTTGCGTATACCATGCCTACCCACATTCGTGACTACTATTTTACAAAGCTAATGTACAGATTTCAAAATCTCCAGCCAGTACAAGCTTTCCTGGACGATGGTTTGATTCATGCCAATAGTGTCGAGGAATACAACAGGATATTAACAGGAATTCACGGGGTGCTGAAAGATAGGGAGTATGACTGTGACAAAAGAACTGCAAGTTTTTGACATTCTGTGGAGCATTCAATTTGGAGGTTTGGTGGAAGCAGTAACTGAGGGACCCTGTACGATTTACAAAGATCAACTAAGATTGTTCATACAAATGAGTGCATATTATTTGGGACAAGTGCTCGAGTTAAATCCCACAATATATTTACTTGGCATGGAAAACCACAGGGGCCATTTGATAGCTTCTACACGTGATGAGTACAAAGAAAAACATGCAGCAATTTTCGCTGCATGAAGTGTATAATCCTTTAAAAGCTCAATTTAGATCTAAATATTGCCCCATTTTTACAAGAACCACCATATCCGATCTATAAATATGCTCAACCTTAGTTGCAATCAGCAAGCAATAATCATATGTGGAATGGCAATCTGATTTCAGGAGTCAGATCCGTACGAGTTCTCTTCATAAAGTCAGGTTCGGGATCGTCTCATCATTAATCAGACTGATTTTAAACCTTACACCACATGTGGAGGAGCGAAGCATACTTTTAGAATGCAGCATCTGTATGACCATCTTAGGTCAGACAATGCATCTGTGCTTCTTAGAAGCACTACAGACAAATCGGTCTTTTCAAATAGATAGCATGGCCCACAAAACACCGACATCACAAGTTCACCCAATATCAAGAGGTAAGCTATAGCATGTACATAGGTCCCATAGCATGTACATAGGTCCCACAGCATACAAAGATCCAAGTCTTAGTAAGACAACGTAAGAAGGACATCAAGTTGCACAATAAAAGACATTTAAGCTACAAAGTCTAACTGACGCCTGCTTGAAAATAGTTCCTCACCTTTTTGGAGGGTAGCCGAGATAACAGCAGCATTCTTCGGGCCATCATTCCTAAAAGCGAAGGCACAGTATGGTAAGCACTATTTAGTAAGATAACCTGAAAGAAACAGTACATCATTCTTCACCCACTCGAGTCTCTACCTCACCGGAGCTGAAAAGTATAGCAAATCTTAACAGCCTGCAAGAGGAGAAGAGTTCCACGGTCCCTCCTTTAGCCCCACTTACGAAGCTCTCTTGCAAAAACACCAAGTCACTTTTAGCTGCCTGCAATATGATGCATGGGCGTCTGTCCAGCTCAGATTTATGAGTACATGATAGGTTTCTCATTATTGAACACTCGTTCTCAGTGAGGGCAAGTGTATCATCATCGCCAGAGGAGCCTGTAGAGGCAGCAGTCAGTGGTGACAAGGAACGAGGACCACAACATTTCACCAAAAAGCAGGAATGAGCACTGGTTAAGACATTGGCACTACAATCCATCAAGCCACACAGGAACAACTGAAAGGTACTCTCAACCTGCAATTCGAAGTAAGATGAATTATGGGGAGCACTGACAAACAGGTCAGTCACACTACTCAGTTGGACGAGGGCACAAAGGCTGGGGGAAAGGAATAGCAGAGTATCAAATGAAGGGGAGCTGAATGCTTACCAGATAAAAGAGCAGCACCTACAGGAGGAACCTCTGAAAAATGTAGCCTACAAGCTAAACATGAAAACTCAAGCTCAATTACTTTGCACACGCTGTGAACTAACTGGACCCTAATAGCCTAATCGTGAAGGATGGAAAAGAGTATCTGGTGGTTTGACATGCCAAAAACCAGACAGGTCATAAAGCTCACCAGTCAATAAGCAACTACAGAGGTTCACAAAGGCAAGAGAAGCCCCATGCCCGTGCTAACAGCCAATCAACACTCGCTTTCAAAATTACGTTCTCGGTTTTAACTGCACTGCGACACAAATCAGGCAATGTCTGGGTGTGCCATTTTCCCCTTTGGCCTTCTCCCTCTTCTGAAGGCTTGGGGTCTGGTTGCACCAAGAGGCAGATTACAGACAGGTCATGGAGTACAGGGGTTACATGGGAGCACCATGGTGGGTCTTGTAGCCTCCATGCTTCAGGAAGGCCTGGTGCAGGGGTGGAAGTAAGGGTGCAATCCTTACATTCTTCTCTCTATTATTCCCACCCAGTCTTGGATCTGGTCCCATGGTACGGACTTTGGGGCAGCATAATCTAATGGACATGCAGCACAATATCGCCTCTTGCGCTGAAAGGCTGACACTTGTTAGTGGGTTAACTGCAAAGGAGGAAAACTCAAAATGACAATTCATCCGAGTGGCTAGAGAAGTTTAAGTATGCAGTTTAGTGATTATATTTCCCCTTGGATGCAAACACTGCAATTATTTTGGTGAACAAAAGCAAATTATTGTATTCTTCTGTGGCAGTTTTATGGCTTTAGAGCATTTACTTAACTATGAGCGAACAACTTTACAAACCCACCACAAGACTCAGATTTTTTATTCTGAAGGGTCAATTTGCTTGTAAGTGTAGATCACCAGATATTTTTGGCAATGAATAGCAGCGGTTTTCAGTCCTGTCGTGTAAAGTTAGGGGAAGTGACCAACCAAAAGAACCAGCTTCAGAGAAAAATTAAGTACATCTAGTGCAGTGGGCGGCAGACATTTGGAGCAGGATAGACACTACCGGGTAGAGCAAAAAAGGGAGGAGGGCTGTGGCTATCTAACATACTGTTCAAATGAGGCTAGCCAAAGCAGTAACATGCTGGTCAATCAAGGTCAGGCTGACCCATCACAGCATGCAACGGCTGTGCCTGACCTAGAGTACATAGAATGCGGTTACGTCCCCACGCATGGTGAGAAGATGCAGTGGTCCTTTTCGGTTTAGCAGATAAATAGCGGACACAAAACATTCACTGGTCACAAAAGGCCAGCGTTAACTGAAATTGGAACCAAGAAAATATTCAAGTATTCTTTACTGGCCTAAAAGCTATCGGGATATAAGAAATGAACAGCACTGTGCACAGTTTTGTAGAAATTGCAAACTGGTGTCAGTTGTTTTAACAAAGTGGAAGATAAAGCTAAGGAGATACTGTAGGCCTAACCATGGCAACGTCGCAGAGTGTGCAACCGCCTACCACAGTTTTCCAAAATCCAGGCAAGAAAAACATTAAGTGAAAACAATGGCACAGAGTTTTCAATCCTCATTAGGTAGAAATTGATAGAAAGTCATTTGAAACACTGTTTTATTTCATTGGGTGATGAGGGCCAAACAAATGTGAACACTTACCAGAAACTGAGCCGATCCCAGCTGAATTTGGCAGGGGACCAAGTACACTGAAGCTGTGAATCGAAAGAAATGGCACTTTAAGGAGGATCACGTTTCGAAGTAGAAGCGCATAACTTTTAGTAGAAACAAGAAAGCAGGAAAATAATGACAAATATATGGCTGCAATAAGGATTCCGGGCTGCTACACAGTGAATTTGGAAACTGCACAGACCAAGATCTCAGAGACCAAATTGAGATGAATACTTATTTTAATAATCTTCATAAAAGATTACTCTGTAGACAAAAGTCCAGCCCCTGAGAGAATATGTATAAACAGCCAAGGGGTTTGAGAAGTTAATGTTACCTGCTCTGGCCATTGCAAGAAAGAGCACAATTGATTCACCCTACTGTCAATGTTGTGAGTTAGAGAAAAGTCATATACAAAAGGAAGGGAGAGGGAGATATCTATTCAAGATGTGGTTCAAGGACACGAGGGAAGCAATTCCGCTGGTCCAGCAGTGGGAAAGAAGTGCAAAATATCAGGACACTTTTAAAAGTGTGTTTAAGGCACATAACTCAGTGAGAGTAAGTCACATAAAGGAGAAAATAAATTATGCGAGTGAAAGAATGTCAAAAATGGCGTTAACAGTAGATAAAGAGTTATGACTGATTTGGGTTTACTTGTAACTATTTTATAGGAATACAGTTTTACTGAAGTTCTGGCAAATGAGCTCCTGAAGGCTTCATATATTAAAAATGAAGTGTTTGGTGAGCACGTACCATTACTTACGGCTATATGAAGACTGCTTAGGAGATTAAGGACAGTGGTACTTACACAAAAGGTTTCGTAGCGAGTGACAGTAGAGACCTAATTGGATGGGTTAATCAGGGTAGATTAGGGACCGCACCAGGTACAGATAGCCCATCGATTCTGATGGGGCGGATGGATGAGTGTCATATTTTGAACTGTTTTGGAGAGGTTTTCTTTGTCAAAGTAGGTTGTAGCCAACGGTTTGAGCACACAATTTTGCAGAAAGGCGTCATCCTGTCAAACATAAGAAGGGAAATGTGAAACTCAATCTTAGGGGTGAGTCGAGGCAGCTTTTAGGTGATTTATGTGTGCAAGAGATTATTAAGCCTGTTGATGTAGCAAAGTTGATTTCCGCTGTCCTAAAGTGGGCAAAAGGAGGGGTGTCTAAATAAGATTGTGTGCAGGTTGGCGCTCACTCACCAAGAATATAGTTACTGAACATCATTCGATTTCCAAAATACAGGAAATGATAGGCATGCTGAGGGATGCCGGGTATTTTACAACAATAGAACTTAATGCAGCACTTCATCAAATGATACTTGAAGCCAATTCTCAATTCTTAACTACCTCTGTTACGCCATTTGGTGCTTATAAATATTTGCGTATACCATGCCTACCCACATTCGTGACTACTATTTTACAAAGCTAATGTACAGATTTCAAAATCTCCAGCCAGTACAAGCTTTCCTGGACGATGGTTTGTTTCATGCCAATAGTGTCGAGGAATACAACAGGATATTAACAGGAATTCACGGGGTGCTGAAAGATAGGGAGTATGACTGTGACAAAAGAGAACTGCAAGTTTTTGACATTCTGTGGAGCATTCAATTTGGAGGTTTGGTGGAAGCAGTAACTGAGGGACTCTGTACGATTTACAAAGATCAACTAAGATTGTTCATACAAATGAGTGCATATTATTTGGGACAAGTGCTCGAGTTAAATCCCACAATATATTTACTTGGCATGGAAAACCACAGGGGCCATTTGATAGCTTCTACACGTGATGAGTACAAAGAAAAACATGCAGCAATTTTCGCTGCATGAAGTGTATAATCCTTTAAAAGCTCAATTTAGATCTAAATATTGCCCCATTTTTACAAGAACCAACATATCCGATCTATAAATATGTTATGTTATGTTACAAAAATTTTAATACCGCGCTCATACACCAATTGGTTTCTTGGCGCTCGAAGACAGTGGGAATATGGCACGGGGGATGTGAACAGCTAACCGTGAGCAAGACGGAACAAATGAGTTTTTAAAGATTTGCGAAAAGTGGGGTAGTCAGGAGTGAGCCGAATAGGGAGGGGAAGGGAGTTCCAAGTGAATGGGGCAAGGAAGGAGAAGCCAGCACCACCGTGCTTCTTACGTCGAAACCTTGGAATGACCAGCAGATTGTGGGCAGAGGATCTGAGGTGTCGGGAAGGAGTATAAGAGTGTAGACAGGAAGAAATAAAAGCAGGAGCAGAAAAGAAAAGAGATTTGAAAACGGTGCAACCAAGTTTGAAAATGCATCGTTGCGCAACCGGGAGCCAGTGCAAGGTTTTTAACAGTGGAGTGACATGTTGATGTTTTGGTTGCTGGAAGATTAATCTAGCAGCCTGGTTTTGCACCAGTTGAAGGCGTTGAAGGTGGTAGGCTGGAATCCCCACGTATAGACAGTTGGCATAGTCTAAACGTGAGGTAACCAGGGCCAAGATGACAAGAATGAGAGCCTCTGGAGACAGGTACCTTCGGATCTTCCCGATCCTGCGGAGATGAAAGAAGCAGGCCGAGGTGACAGCATTAATGTGCGGCCGCATCGAGAGATCACTGGAGATGACAACACCTAAGCTCTTCACGGAGTCAACTGGGCAAGGGGAAGGGCCGAGGGCAGGCGGCCAGAAGTTGGAAGTCCAAGGATGAGGGGGCCCACCGATCAGGACCAGCTCTGTCTTACTAGGATTGAGCTTCAGCTGACTGAAGTTCATCCACTCATAGATGGAAAGCATGGTGGATTGGAAGTTAGAGCGGGAGAGAGGGGAAGAGTCAATAGGAAAGATAAGTTGCAGATCATCTGCATAATTAAAAGTGGTAACAGAAGAGTGACGGAGGGAGACCAGAAGAGGCTGCATATAAAGATTGAACAGAAGGGGAGATAAGGCAGAACCCTGGGGGACACCACAAGAAAGTGAAGTGGAAGGGGCAGAAAAGGAGGATAGGTGAACAGATTGGGTCCGGAGTTGGAGAAAGGACACAATCCAAGACAGGGCCAGGCCCGAGATCCCAGCATTTCTGACACGGTCGACCAAAATGTCGTGGTCGACCGTGTCGAAAGCGGCCGAGAGATCAAGTAGTACCAGGGCCTGGGCCAAGTTCTTATCCGCCCCCTGTCTCAGCGTGTCCATGACCGCTGTCACCACTGCCTCCGTAGAGTGGGAGGGTCTGAAACCTGCCTGTTGGTCATCGAGGAAATGAGTCTCCTCGATGAAAGAGCTAAGGCAACGGGTGACATAGGTTTCCAAGACCTTCCCGAGATATGGGAGAAGGGAAATAGGTCGGTAATTGCCCAGTACCGCGGGATCGGAACCGGGTTTTTTCAAAATAGGTACCACCACAGCGCTTTTGAAAGCATTGGGGACAGAGCCTATGGAAAGTGAGCGGTTTAGGAGGTCCAGAGGAGGGTCAGGACATGCCATAAAGGCATCTCTAAGGATTTGGGGGGGACAGCAATCCTTGGGAGAGCCTGAGCCCACAGCCGAGAGTAGAGAGCGGAAAGTGTCTAAAGAAATCGGGGGAAAAACATTCAGGGAGTGAGGATTCGAAGGAGGAAGGGCGCTGGTGTGAGACGTAGTGGTAGGGGGAATATTGTTTTTAATTGTAGCAATTTTATCAATAAAAAAAGAATTGAGGGAGTCGCACAAAGCTTGTGATGGCTGAGGCTGAGGTGTAACGCGGTCGGGTAAGGAAAGTTCAGCGACAATTGAGAAAATTTCTTTAGTTTTGGAAGCAGAGTTAATTACTTTTTGAGAAAAATAAGCAGATTTAGCCAGGATGATGGATGTTTTGTATGATTTAAGTAAGTCAGTGTAGACAGACTTCAGTGAAGGATCATAGTTACGCCTCCAGCGGCGCTCAGCCTGGCGAAGAAGGAGTTTGCTGGTCAACCTTAGTTGCAATCAGCAAGCAATAATCATATGTGGAATGGCAATCTGATTTCAGGAGTCAGATCCGTACGAGTTCTCTTCATAAAGTCAGGTTCGGGATTGTCTCATCATTAATCAGACTGATTTTAAACCTTACACCACATGTGGAGGAGCGAAGCATACTTTTAGAATGCAGCATCTGTATGACCATCTTAGGTCAGACAATGCATCTGTGCTTCTTAGAAGCACTACAGACAAATCGGTCTTTTCAAATAGATAGCATGGCCCACAAAACACCGACATCACAAGTTCACCCAATATCAAGAGGTAAGCTATAGCATGTACATAGGTCCCATAGCATGTACATAGGTCCCACAGCATACAAAGATCCAAGTCTTAGTAAGACAACGCAAGAAGGACATCAAGTTGCACAATAAAAGACATTTAAGCTACAAAGTCTAACTGACGCCTGCTTGAAAATAGTTCCTCACCTTTTTGGAGGGTAGCCGAGATAACAGCAGCATTCTTCGGGCCATCATTCCTAAAAGCGAAGGCACAGTATGTTAAGCACTATTTAGTAAGATAACCTGAAAGAAACAGTACATCATTCTTCACCCACTCGAGTCTCTACCTCACCGGAGCTGAAAAGTATAGCAAATCTTAACAGCCTGCAAGAGGAGAAGAGTTCCACGGTCCCTCCTTTAGCCCCACTTACGAAGCTCTCTTGCAAAAACACCAAGTCACTTTTAGCTGCCTGCAATATGATGCATGGGCGTCTGTCCAGCTCAGATTTATGAGTACATGATAGGTTTCTCATTATTGAACACTCGTTCTCAGTGAGGGCAAGTGTATCATCATCGCCAGAGGAGCCTGTAGAGGCAGCAGTCAGTGGTGACAAGGAACGAGGACCAAACATTTCACCAAAAAGCAGGAATGAGCACTGGTTAAGACATTGGCACTACAATCCATCAAGCCACACAGGAACAACTGAAAGGTACTCTCAACCTGCAATTCGAAGTAAGATGAATTATGGGGAGCACTGACAAACAGGTCAGTCACACTACTCAGTTGGACGAGGGCACAAAGGCTCGGGGAAAGGAATAGCAGAGTATCAAATGAAGGGGAGCTGAATGCTTACCAGATAAAAGAGCAGCACCTACAGGAGGAACCTCTGAAAAATGTAGCCTACAAGCTAAACATGAAAACTCAAGCTCAATTACTTTGCACACGCTGTGAACTAACTGGACCCTAATAGCCTAATCGTGAAGGATGGAAAAGAGTATCTGGTGGTTTGACATGCCAAAAACCAGACAGGTCATAAAGCTCACCAGTCAATAAGCAACTACAGAGGTTCACAAAGGCAAGAGAAGCCCCATGCCCGTGCTAACAGCCAATCAACACTCGCTTTCAAAATTGCGTTCTCGGTTTTAACTGCACTGCGACACAAATCAGGCAATGTCTGGGTGTGCCATTTTCCCCTTTGGCCTTCTCCCTCTTCTGAAGGCTTGGGGTCTGGTTGCACCAAGAGGCAGATTACAGACAGGTCATGGAGTACAGGGGTTACATGGGAGCACCATGGTGGGTCTTGTAGCCTCCATGCTTCAGGAAGGCCTGGTGCAGGGGTGGAAGTAAGGGTGCAATCCTTACATTCTTCTCTCTATTATTCCCACCCAGTCTTGGATCTGGTCCCATGGTACGGACTTTGGGGCAGCATAATCTAATGGACATGCAGCACAATATCGCCTCTTGCGCTGAAAGGCTGACACTTGTTAGTGGGTTAACTGCAAAGGAGGAAAACTCAAAATGACAATTCATCCGAGTGGCTAGAGAAGTTTAAGTATGCAGTTTAGTGATTATATTTCCCCTTGGATGCAAACACTGCAATTATTTTGGTGAACAAAAGCAAATTATTGTATTCTTCTGTGGCAGTTTTATGGCTTTAGAGCATTTACTTAACTATGAGCGAACAACTTTACAAACCCACCACAAGACTCAGATTTTTTATTCTGAAGGGTCAATTTGCTTGTAAGTGTAGATCACCAGATATTTTTGGCAATGAATAGCAGCGGTTTTCAGTCCTGTCGTGTAAAGTTAGGGGAAGTGACCAACCAAAAGAACCAGCTTCAGAGAAAAATTAAGTACATCTAGTGCAGTGGGCGGCAGACATTTGGAGCAGGATAGACACTACCGGGTAGAGCAAAAAAGGGAGGAGGGCTGTGGCTATCTAACATACTGTTCAAATGAGGCTAGCCAAAGCAGTAACATGCTGGTCAATCAAGGTCAGGCTGACCCATCACAGCATGCAACGGCTGTGCCTGACCTAGAGTACATAGAATGCGGTTACGTCCCCACGCATGGTGAGAAGATGCAGTGGTCCTTTTCGGTTTAGCAGATAAATAGCGGACACAAAACATTCACTGGTCACAAAAGGCCAGCGTTAACTGAAATTGGAACCAAGAAAATATTCAAGTATTCTTTACTGGCCTAAAAGCTATCGGGATATAAGAAATGAACAGCACTGTGCACAGTTTTGTAGAAATTGCAAACTGGTGTCAGTTGTTTTAACAAAGTGGAAGATAAAGCTAAGGAGATACTGTAGGCCTAACCATGGCAACGTCGCAGAGTGTGCAACCGCCTACCACAGTTTTCCAAAATCCAGGCAAGAAAAACATTAAGTGAAAACAATGGCACAGAGTTTTCAATCCTCATTAGGTAGAAATTGATAGAAAGTCATTTGAAACACTGTTTTATTTCATTGGGTGATGAGGGCCAAACAAATGTGAACACTTACCAGAAACTGAGCCGATCCCAGCTGAATTTGGCAGGGGACCAAGTACACTGAAGCTGTGAATCGAAAGAAATGGCACTTTAAGGAGGATCACGTTTCGAAGTAGAAGCGCATAACTTTTAGTAGAAACAAGAAAGCAGGAACATAATGACAATTATATGGCTGCAATAAGGATTCCGGGCTGCTACACAGTGAATTTGGAAACTGCACAGACCAAGATCTCAGAGACCAAATTGAGATGAATACTTATTTTAATAATCTTCATAAAAGATTACTCTGTAGACAAAAGTCCAGCCCCTGAGAGAATATGTATAAACAGCCAAGGGGTTTGAGAAGTTAATGTTACCTGCTCTGGCCATTGCAAGAAAGAGCACAATTGATTCACCCTACTGTCAATGTTGTGAGTTAGAGAAAAGTCATATACAAAAGGAAGGGAGAGGGAGATATCTATTCAAGATGTGGTTCAAGGACACGAGGGAAGCAATTCCGCTGGTCCAGCAGTGGGAAAGAAGTGCAAAATATCAGGACACTTAGTTGGGCGTATCTGTTCACCTTGTTGGCCCGCCTCAACCTCGGGCCTGTTTTCTTGTCCTATATCCGTCTCCTATATACCAATGTCACGGCGTCGGTCCGTGTGGCCGGTGCGGTCTCAGGGCGCTTCCAAATCGGCCGTGGTACTCGGCAGGGCTGCCCGCTGTCCCCCTATCTGTTTGCCCTGGCCATGGAGCCCCTGGCGTCGCGGATACGACTGGATGCCCATCTGCGTGGCTTTGTCTGGAACGATACCCTTACGGATAGAATTGCACTTTACGCAGACGACGTCCTCCTGTTCCTTACCGACCTGCGGCGCTCGGGCCCTCGAGTTTTGGAGATCATGCGGGGGTTTGGCGAAGTCTCAGGGCTCCGCCTTAACCTGTCTAAGTCGACCCTGTGGGTTTTACGTGGCGGAGTGGTTGCTGACCCTTGGGCCGCCGACCTGCGCGTGGCGACGGACGGCCTGAAATATTTGGGTGTTTTCCTCTCGACTTCGCGAGCCGTGGCCTGGACACGCAGTGTCTTGCCGGTGTGGGAACGGGTCCAGGCTGATGTTAAAACATGGTCCAGAATGCCACTTACAATCTTTGGGAGGTCGGCCATCTTTAAGATGGTGGCGCTGCCGAGACTGTTGTACCAACTTCAACATTTCCCGCACCCTATTGGCATGGAGTGGTTCCGCCAGGTGAACTCAGTGCTGAGCCGCTTCCTGTGGGATGGCGGAGCAGCCAGGGTGGCCCTGAGGACGTGCTTTCTGTCCACCTACTGTGGTGGTTTGGCCACATCCGACCTCCTCTCCTACTACCAGGCGTCACATCTCCTTGTCCTTAATGAATGGTGGTACGGGGACAGGAGTGACACGGCTTATGCCCTGGAAAGACATCTCATGGGTGACCGTACGCTCCACACCGTTCTTTACTCGGCCCGTATACGCCGTGGGTTACCGTCGGTGACAAACGTGGTCTTTGCAGTGTGGCGGCAGTCTTTGCGCCGCATGGGTTGGTGGGGCAAATTAACGGCTGAAACGCCGCTGTGGCACAACGGTTTGCTCCCAGAACTGGCGGCCTTGGCCGGGTTCGAGGGTTGGGAGGCTATCGGAATTACACAACTGGGCCAGGTCATGTCGGGCGCAACCCTCAAGTCCTTTGAGGAACTCCGAGTGGAGTTCCAGATGCCTCAGTCCCAGTTCTTCCGTTACCTACAGCTGAGACATGCCCTCGCCCCAAGCATTGCCGGCCTCGACTCCCTGCCGGAGTTCAGCCCGATTGAGGCGAAAGTGTTTATGGGAGACCTGGGAGACAAGAAGGTCTCTAGGATTTATCAGTCCCTTGTTACTCACTGCTCATCTACTCTCAGCTCCCTTCGGGAAGCCTGGGAGGTAGACGTGGGCGCCTTGGACGAGGACGACTGGAGGGAGGCACTGGAGTCCCCGCGCGGCACCGCTGTCGCGGTTCGGCTCCGCCTGATACAATTCAAATACCTGCATCGTGCCTATTACACACGTGAACGACTGTGGAAGGCTGGCTTGATTGCGTCATCGGAGTGCCTGCGCTGTGGGGAAGTGCCTGGCTCCCTGTTGCATACGGTGTGGTCGTGTGGTCGCCTGGCTGGCTTCTGGAGGGGCGTATGGAATTGCCTGGCTGAGGTCCTGGGCTGGGATCTTCCTCGAACCCACCGGCTAGGCCTGCTGCACATCATGGAAGGGGTTGGGGGCAACATATATAAACGTCATCTGTTGCTCCTGGGCCTGGTGGTCGCTAAGCGTGACTTGGCTCGGGCCTGTAAAATCTGTGAGGGCCCCCCCCCCCTGTCTGCGTGGAAGGCTGGGCTGGACTACTTTATGGGTCTTGAGAAACCGGTCTTTGAGGCGCGGGGCTGCCCACGCAAACACTTCAAGATCTGGAAGCGGTGGGCCGACTACCGTGGCCTGTCCTTGGAACCCCCGGCGGAGCAGGAGGAGGACATTTGATCGCAGGGACTTTTCTGGCCCCAATGGCAAAACCCAGGTTGCACTATACCTGCTTCCTCTATGTGAATCGTCTTTGTGTTGCTTCTGTACATGTGTGGCGGGGGGGGGGGGGGGGGGGGGGGGGTACGGGTGGGGGTGTAGTTGGGGTTGGGATGGGTTGTTAGGGCATTTTAAAGCCGAGCTTCATTGATGTATGCTTCGCGAATGCTATGTATGTCATCATTGCATTGATACTGATGTGGTGATCTTGGTGTGTGAAGATGCCACATTCTTGATACTCTTTTGCTCAATAAAATTGGTTGTGAGAAAAAAAAAAAATATCAGGACACATTTAAAAGTGTGTTTAAGGCACATAACTCAGTGAGAGTAAGTCACATAAAGGAGAAAATAAATTATGCGAGTGAAAGAATGTCAAAAATGGCGTTAACAGTAGATAAAGAGTTATGACTGATTTGGGTTTACTTGTAACTATTTTATAGGAATACAGTTTTACTGAAGTTCTGGCAAATGAGCTCCTGAAGGCTTCATATATTAAAAATGAAGTGTTTGGTGAGCACGTATCATTACTTACGGCTATATGAAGACTGCTTAGGAGATTAAGGACAGTGGTACTTACACAAAAGGTTACGTAGCGAGTGACAGTAGAGACCTAATTGGATGGGTTAATCAGGGTAGATTAGGGACCGCACCAGGTACAGATAGCCCATCGATTCTGATGGGGCGGATGGATGAGTCATATTTTGAACTGTTTTGGAGAGGTTTTCTTTGTCAAAGTAGGTTGTAGCAAACGGTTTGAGCACACAATTTTGCAGAAAGGCGTCATCCTGTCAAACATAAGAAGGGAAATGTGAAACTCAATCTTAGGGGTGAGTCGAGGCAGCTTTTAGGTGATTTATGTGTGCAAGAGATTATTAAGCCTGTTGATGTAGCACAGTTGATTTCCGCTGTCCTAAAGTGGGCAAAAGGAGGGGTGTCTAAATAAGATTGTGTGCAGGTTGGCGCTCACTCACCAAGAATATAGTTACTGAACATCATTCGATTTCCAAAATACAGGAAATGGTAGGCATGCTGAGGGATGCCGGGTATTTTACAACAATAGAACTTAATGCAGCACTTCATCAAATGATACTTGAAGCCAATTCTCAATTCTTAACTACCTCTGTTACGCCATTTGGTGCTTATAAATATTTGCGTATACCATGCCTACCCACATTCGTGACTACTATTTTACAAAGCTAATGTACAGATTTCAAAATCTCCAGCCAGTACAAGCTTTCCTGGACGATGGTTTGATTCATGCCAATAGTGTCGAGGAATACAACAGGATATTAACAGGAATTCACGGGGTGCTGAAAGATAGGGAGTATGACTGTGACAAAAGAACTGCAAGTTTTTGACATTCTGTGGAGCATTCAATTTGGAGGTTTGGTGGAAGCAGTAACTGAGGGACCCTGTACGATTTACAAAGATCAACTAAGATTGTTCATACAAATGAGTGCATATTATTTGGGACAAGTGCTCGAGTTAAATCCCACAATATATTTACTTGGCATGGAAAACCACAGGGGCCATTTGATAGCTTCTACACGTGATGAGTACAAAGAAAAACATGCAGCAATTTTCGCTGCATGAAGTGTATAATCCTTTAAAAGCTCAATTTAGATCTAAATATTGCCCCATTTTTACAAGAACCACCATATCCGATCTATAAATATGCTCAACCTTAGTTGCAATCAGCAAGCAATAATCATATGTGGAATGGCAATCTGATTTCAGGAGTCAGATCCGTACGAGTTCCCTTCATAAAGTCAGGTTCGGGATTGTCTCATCATTAATCAGACTGATTTTAAACCTTACACCACATGTGGAGGAGCGAAGCATACTTTTAGAATGCAGCATCTGTATGACCATCTTAGGTCAGACAATGCATCTGTGCTTCTTAGAAGCACTACAGACAAATCGGTCTTTTCAAATAGATAGCATGGCCCACAAAACACCGACATCACAAGTTCACCCAATATCAAGAGGTAAGCTATAGCATGTACATAATAGCATGTACATAGGTCCCATAGCATGTACATAGGTCCCACAGCATACAAAGATCCAAGTCTTAGTAAGACAACGTAAGAAGGACATCAAGTTGCACAATAAAAGACATTTAAGCTACAAAGTCTAACTGACGCCTGCTTGAAAATAGTTCCTCACCTTTTTGGAGGGTAGCCGAGATAACAGCAGCATTCTTCGGGCCATCATTCCTAAAAGCGAAGGCACAGTATGTTAAGCACTATTTAGTAAGATAACCTGAAAGAAACAGTACATCATTCTTCACCCACTCGAGTCTCTACCTCACCGGAGCTGAAAAGTATAGCAAATCTTAACAGCCTGCAAGAGGAGAAGAGTTCCACGGTCCCTCCTTTAGCCCCACTTACGAAGCTCTCTTGCAAAAACACCAAGTCACTTTTAGCTGCCTGCAATATGATGCATGGGCGTCTGTCCAGCTCAGATTTATGAGTACATGATAGGTTTCTCATTATTGAACACTCGTTCTCAGTGAGGGCAAGTGTATCATCATCGCCAGAGGAGCCTGTAGAGGCAGCAGTCAGTGGTGACAAGGAACGAGGACCACAACATTTCACCAAAAAGCAGGAATGAGCACTGGTTAAGACATTGGCACTACAATCCATCAAGCCACACAGGAACAACTGAAAGGTACTCTCAACCTGCAATTCGAAGTAAGATGAATTATGGGGAGCACTGACAAACAGGTCAGTCACACTACTCAGTTGGACGAGGGCACAAAGGCTGGGGGAAAGGAATAGCAGAGTATCAAATGAAGGGGAGCTGAATGCTTACCAGATAAAAGAGCAGCACCTACAGGAGGAACCTCTGAAAAATGTAGCCTACAAGCTAAACATGAAAACTCAAGCTCAATTACTTTGCACACGCTGTGAACTAACTGGACCCTAATAGCCTAATCGTGAAGGATGGAAAAGAGTATCTGGTGGTTTGACATGCCAAAAACCAGACAGGTCATAAAGCTCACCAGTCAATAAGCAACTACAGAGGTTCACAAAGGCAAGAGAAGCCCCATGCCCGTGCTAACAGCCAATCAACACTCGCTTTCAAAATTACGTTCTCGGTTTGAACTGCACTGCGACACAAATCAGGCAATGTCTGGGTGTGCCATTTTCCCCTTTGGCCTTCTCCCTCTTCTGAAGGCTTGGGGTCTGGTTGCACCAAGAGGCAGATTACAGACAGGTCATGGAGTACAGGGGTTACATGGGAGCACCATGGTGGGTCTTGTAGCCTCCATGCTTCAGGAAGGCCTGGTGCAGGGGTGGAAGTAAGGGTGCAATCCTTACATTCTTCTCTCTATTATTCCCACCCAGTCTTGGATCTGGTCCCATGGTACGGACTTTGGGGCAGCATAATCTAATGGACATGCAGCACAATATCGCCTCTTGCGCTGAAAGGCTGACACTTGTTAGTGGGTTAACTGCAAAGGAGGAAAACTCAAAATGACAATTCATCCGAGTGGCTAGAGAAGTTTAAGTATGCAGTTTAGTGATTATATTTCCCCTTGGATGCAAACACTGCAATTATTTTGGTGAACAAAAGCAAATTATTGTATTCTTCTGTGGCAGTTTTATGGCTTTAGAGCATTTACTTAACTATGAGCGAACAACTTTACAAACCCACCACAAGACTCAGATTTTTTATTCTGAAGGGTCAATTTGCTTGTAAGTGTAGATCACCAGATATTTTTGGCAATGAATAGCAGCGGTTTTCAGTCCTGTCGTGTAAAGTTAGGGGAAGTGACCAACCAAAAGAACCAGCTTCAGAGAAAAATTAAGTACATCTAGTGCAGTGGGCGGCAGACATTTGGAGCAGGATAGACACTACCGGGTAGAGCAAAAAAGGGAGGAGGGCTGTGGCTATCTAACATACTGTTCAAATGAGGCTAGCCAAAGCAGTAACATGCTGGTCAATCAAGGTCAGGCTGACCCATCACAGCATGCAACGGCTGTGCCTGACCTAGAGTACATAGAATGCGGTTACGTCCCCACGCATGGTGAGAAGATGCAGTGGTCCTTTTCGGTTTAGCAGATAAATAGCGGACACAAAACATTCACTGGTCACAAAAGGCCAGCGTTAACTGAAATTGGAACCAAGAAAATATTCAAGTATTCTTTACTGGCCTAAAAGCTATCGGGATATAAGAAATGAACAGCACTGTGCACAGTTTTGTAGAAATTGCAAACTGGTGTCAGTTGTTTTAACAAAGTGGAAGATAAAGCTAAGGCGATACTGTAGGCCTAACCATGGCAACGTCGCAGAGTGTGCAACCGCCTACCACAGTTTTCCAAAATCCAGGCAAGAAAAACATTAAGTGAAAACAATGGCACAGAGTTTTCAATCCTCATTAGGTAGAAATTGATAGAAAGTCATTTGAAACACTGTTTTATCTCATTGGGTGATGAGGGCCAAACAAATGTGAACACTTACCAGAAACTGAGCCGATCCCAGCTGAATTTGGCAGGGGACCAAGTACACTGAAGCTGTGAATCGAAAGAAATGGCACTTTAAGGAGGATCACGTTTCGAAGTAGAAGCGCATAACTTTTAGTAGAAACAAGAAAGCAGGAAAATAATGACAAATATATGGCTGCAATAAGGATTCCGGGCTGCTACACAGTGAATTTGGAAACTGCACAGACCAAGATCTCAGAGACCAAATTGAGATGAATACTTATTTTAATAATCTTCATAAAAGATTACTCTGTAGACAAAAGTCCAGCCCCTGAGAGAATATGTATAAACAGCCAAGGGGTTTGAGAAGTTAATGTTACCTGCTCTGGCCATTGCAAGAAAGAGCACAATTGATTCACCCTACTGTCAATGTTGTGAGTTAGAGAAAAGTCATATACAAAAGGAAGGGAGAGGGAGATATCTATTCAAGATGTGGTTCAAGGACACGAGGGAAGCAATTCCGCTGGTCCAGCAGTGGGAAAGAAGTGCAAAATATCAGGACACTTAGTTGGGCGTATCTGTTCACCTTGTTGGCCCGCCTCAACCTCGGGCCTGTTTTCTTGTCCTATATCCGTCTCCTATATACCAATGTCACGGCGTCGGTCCGTGTGGCCGGTGCGGTCTCAGGGCGCTTCCAAATCGGCCGTGGTACTCGGCAGGGCTGCCCGCTGTCCCCCTATCTGTTTGCCCTGGCCATGGAGCCCCTGGCGTCGCGGATACGACTGGATGCCCATCTGCGTGGCTTTGTCTGGAACGATACCCTTACGGATAGAATTGCACTTTACGCAGACGACGTCCTCCTGTTCCTTACCGACCTGCGGCGCTCGGGCCCTCGAGTTTTGGAGATCATGCGGGGGTTTGGCGAAGTCTCAGGGCTCCGCCTTAACCTGTCTAAGTCGACCCTGTGGGTTTTACGTGGCGGAGTGGTTGCCGACCCTTGGGCCGCCGACCTGCGCGTGGCGACGGACGGCCTGAAATATTTGGGTGTTTTCCTCTCGACTTCGCGAGCCGTGGCCTGGACACGCAGTGTCTTGCCGGTGTGGGAACGGGTCCAGGCTGATGTTAAAACATGGTCCAGAATGCCACTTACAATCTTTGGGAGGTCGGCCATCTTTAAGATGGTGGCGCTGCCGAGACTGTTGTACCAACTTCAACATTTCCCGCACCCTATTGGCATGGAGTGGTTCCGCCAGGTGAACTCAGTGCTGAGCCGCTTCCTGTGGGATGGCGGAGCAGCCAGGGTGGCCCTGAGGACGTGCTTTCTGTCCACCTACTGTGGTGGTTTGGCCACATCCGACCTCCTCTCCTACTACCAGGCGTCACATCTCCTTGTCCTTAATGAATGGTGGTACGGGGACAGGAGTGACCCGGCTTATGCCCTGGAAAGACATCTCATGGGTGACCGTACGCTCCACACCGTTCTTTACTCGGCCCGTATACGCCGTGGGTTACCGTCGGTGACAAACGTGGTCTTTGCAGTGTGGCGGCAGTCTTTGCGCCGCATGGGTTGGTGGGGCAAATTAACGGCTGAAACGCCGCTGTGGCACAACGGTTTGCTCCCAGAACTGGCGGCCTTGGCCGGGTTCGAGGGTTGGGAGGCTATCGGAATTACACAACTGGGCCAGGTCATGTCGGGCGCAACCCTCAAGTCCTTTGAGGAACTCCGAGTGGAGTTCCAGATGCCTCAGTCCCAGTTCTTCCGTTACCTACAGCTGAGACATGCCCTCGCCCCAAGCATTGCCGGCCTCGACTCCCTGCCGGAGTTCAGCCCGATTGAGGCGAAAGTGTTTATGGGAGACCTGGGAGACAAGAAGGTCTCTAGGATTTATCAGTCCCTTGTTACTCACTGCTCATCTACTCTCAGCTCCCTTCGGGAAGCCTGGGAGGTAGACGTGGGCGCCTTGGACGAGGACGACTGGAGGGAGGCACTGGAGTCCCCGCGCGGCACCGCTGTCGCGGTTCGGCTCCGCCTGATACAATTCAAATACCTGCATCGTGCCTATTACACACGTGAACGACTGTGGAAGGCTGGCTTGATTGCGTCATCGGAGTGCCTGCGCTGTGGGGAAGTGCCTGGCTCCCTGTTGCATACGGTGTGGTCGTGTGGTCGCCTGGCTGGCTTCTGGAGGGGCGTATGGAATTGCCTGGCTGAGGTCCTGGGCTGGGATCTTCCTCGAACCCACCGGCTAGGCCTGCTGCACATCATGGAAGGGGTTGGGGGCAACATATATAAACGTCATCTGTTGCTCCTGGGCCTGGTGGTCGCTAAGCGTGACTTGGCTCGGGCCTGTAAAATCTGTGAGGGCCCCCCCCCCTGTCTGCGTGGAAGGCTGGGCTGGACTACTTTATGGGTCTTGAGAAACCGGTCTTTGAGGCGCGGGGCTGCCCACGCAAACACTTCAAGATCTGGAAGCGGTGGGCCGACTACCGTGGCCTGTCCTTGGAACCCCCGGCGGAGCAGGAGGAGGACATTTGATCGCAGGGACTTTTCTGGCCCCAATGGCAAAACCCAGGTTGCACTATACCTGCTTCCTCTATGTGAATCGTCTTTGTGTTGCTTCTGTACATGTGTGGCGGGGGGGGGGGGGGGGGGGAGATGGGTTGTTAGGGCATTTTAAAGCCGAGCTTCATTGATGTATGCTTCGCGAATGCTATGTATGTCATCATTGCATTGATACTGATGTGGTGATCTTGGTGTGTGAAGATGCCACATTCTTGATACTCTTTTGCTCAATAAAATTGGTTGTGAGAAAAAAAAAAATATCAGGACACTTTTAAAAGTGTGTTTAAGGCACATAACTCAGTGAGAGTAAGTCACATAAAGGAGAAAATAAATTATGCGAGTGAAAGAATGTCAAAAATGGCGTTAACAGTAGATAAAGAGTTATGACTGATTTGGGTTTACTTGTAACTATTTTATAGGAATACAGTTTTACTGAAGTTCTGGCAAATGAGCTCCTGAAGGCTTCATATATTAAAAATGAAGTGTTTGGTGAGCACGTATCATTACTTACGGCTATATGAAGACTGCTTAGGAGATTAAGGACAGTGGTACTTACACAAAAGGTTACGTAGCGAGTGACAGTAGAGACCTAATTGGATGGGTTAATCAGGGTAGATTAGGGACCGCACCAGGTACAGATAGCCCATCGATTCTGATGGGGCGGATGGATGAGTCATATTTTGAACTGTTTTGGAGAGGTTTTCTTTGTCAAAGTAGGTTGTAGCAAACGGTTTGAGCACACAATTTTGCAGAAAGGCGTCATCCTGTCAAACATAAGAAGGGAAATGTGAAACTCAATCTTAGGGGTGAGTCGAGGCAGCTTTTAGGTGATTTATGTGTGCAAGAGATTATTAAGCCTGTTGATGTAGCACAGTTGATTTCCGCTGTCCTAAAGTGGGCAAAAGGAAGGGTGTCTACATAAGATTGTGTGCAGGTTGGCGCTCACTCACCAAGAATATAGTTACTGAACATCATTCGATTTCCAAAATACAGGAAATGGTAGGCATGCTGAGGGATGCCGGGTATTTTACAACAATAGAACTTAATGCAGCACTTCATCAAATGATACTTGAAGCCAATTCTCAATTCTTAACTACCTCTGTTACGCCATTTGGTGCTTATAAATATTTGCGTATACCATGCCTACCCACATTCGTGACTACTATTTTACAAAGCTAATGTACAGATTTCAAAATCTCCAGCCAGTACAAGCTTTCCTGGACGATGGTTTGATTCATGCCAATAGTGTCGAGGAATACAACAGGATATTAACAGGAATTCACGGGGTGCTGAAAGATAGGGAGTATGACTGTGACAAAAGAACTGCAAGTTTTTGACATTCTGTGGAGCATTCAATTTGGAGGTTTGGTGGAAGCAGTAACTGAGGGACCTGTACGATTTACAAAGATCAACTAAGATTGTTCATACAAATGAGTGCATATTATTTGGGACAAGTGCTCGAGTTAAATCCCACAATATATTTACTTGGCATGGAAAACCACAGGGGCCATTTGATAGCTTCTACACGTGATGAGTACAAAGAAAAACATGCAGCAATTTTCGCTGCATGAAGTGTATAATCCTTTAAAAGCTCAATTTAGATCTAAATATTGCCCCATTTTTACAAGAACCACCATATCCGATCTATAAATATGCTCAACCTTAGTTGCAATCAGCAAGCAATAATCATATGTGGAATGGCAATCTGATTTCAGGAGTCAGATCCGTACGAGTTCTCTTCATAAAGTCAGGTTCGGGATTGTCTCATCATTAATCAGACTGATTTTAAACCTTACACCACATGTGGAGGAGCGAAGCATACTTTTAGAATGCAGCATCTGTATGACCATCTTAGGTCAGACAATGCATCTGTGCTTCTTAGAAGCACTACAGACAAATCGGTCTTTTCAAATAGATAGCATGGCCCACAAAACACCGACATCACAAGTTCACCCAATATCAAGAGGTAAGCTATAGCATGTACATAGGTCCCATAGCATGTACATAGGTCCCACAGCATACAAAGATCCAAGTCTTAGTAAGACAACGCAAGAAGGACATCAAGTTGCACAATAAAAGACATTTAAGCTACAAAGTCTAACTGACGCCTGCTTGAAAATAGTTCCTCACCTTTTTGGAGGGTAGCCGAGATAACAGCAGCATTCTTCGGGCCATCATTCCTAAAAGCGAAGGCACAGTATGTTAAGCACTATTTAGTAAGATAACCTGAAAGAAACAGTACATCATTCTTCACCCACTCGAGTCTCTACCTCACCGGAGCTGAAAAGTATAGCAAATCTTAACAGCCTGCAAGAGGAGAAGAGTTCCACGGTCCCTCCTTTAGCCCCACTTACGAAGCTCTCTTGCAAAAACACCAAGTCACTTTTAGCTGCCTGCAATATGATGCATGGGCGTCTGTCCAGCTCAGATTTATGAGTACATGATAGGTTTCTCATTATTGAACACTCGTTCTCAGTGAGGGCAAGTGTATCATCATCGCCAGAGGAGCCTGTAGAGGCAGCAGTCAGTGGTGACAAGGAACGAGGACCACAACATTTCACCAAAAAGCAGGAATGAGCACTGGTTAAGACATTGGCACTACAATCCATCAAGCCACACAGGAACAACTGAAAGGTACTCTCAACCTGCAATTCGAAGTAAGATGAATTATGGGGAGCACTGACAAACAGGTCAGTCACACTACTCAGTTGGAAGAGGGCACAAAGGCTGGGGGAAAGGAATAGCAGAGTATCAAATGAAGGGGAGCTGAATGCTTACCAGATAAAAGAGCAGCACCTACAGGAGGAACCTCTGAAAAATGTAGCCTACAAGCTAAACATGAAAACTCAAGCTCAATTACTTTGCACACGCTGTGAACTAACTGGACCCTAATAGCCTAATCGTGAAGGATGGAAAAGAGTATCTGGTGGTTTGACATGCCAAAAACCAGACAGGTCATAAAGCTCACCAGTCAATAAGCAACTACAGAGGTTCACAAAGGCAAGAGAAGCCCCATGCCCGTGCTAACAGCCAATCAACACTCGCTTTCAAAATTACGTTCTCGGTTTGAACTGCACTGCGACACAAATCAGGCAATGTCTGGGTGTGCCATTTTCCCCTTTGGCCTTCTCCCTCTTCTGAAGGCTTGGGGTCTGGTTGCACCAAGAGGCAGATTACAGACAGGTCATGGAGTACAGGGGTTACATGGGAGCACCATGGTGGGTCTTGTAGCCTCCATGCTTCAGGAAGGCCTGGTGCAGGGGTGGAAGTAAGGGTGCAATCCTTACATTCTTCTCTCTATTATTCCCACCCAGTCTTGGATCTGGTCCCATGGTACGGACTTTGGGGCAGCATAATCTAATGGACATGCAGCACAATATCGCCTCTTGCGCTGAAAGGCTGACACTTGTTAGTGGGTTAACTGCAAAGGAGGAAAACTCAAAATGACAATTCATCCGAGTGGCTAGAGAAGTTTAAGTATGCAGTTTAGTGATTATATTTCCCCTTGGATGCAAACACTGCAATTATTTTGGTGAACAAAAGCAAATTATTGTATTCTTCTGTGGCAGTTTTATGGCTTTAGAGCATTTACTTAACTATGAGCGAACAACTTTACAAACCCACCACAAGACTCAGATTTTTTATTCTGAAGGGTCAATTTGCTTGTAAGTGTAGATCACCAGATATTTTTGGCAATGAATAGCAGCGGTTTTCAGTCCTGTCGTGTAAAGTTAGGGGAAGTGACCAACCAAAAGAAGCAGCTTCAGAGAAAAATTAAGTACATCTAGTGCAGTGGGCGGCAGACATTTGGAGCAGGATAGACACTACCGGGTAGAGCAAAAAAGGGAGGAGGGCTGTGGCTATCTAACATACTGTTCAAATGAGGCTAGCCAAAGCAGTAACATGCTGGTCAATCAAGGTCAGGCTGACCCATCACAGCATGCAACGGCTGTGCCTGACCTAGAGTACATAGAATGCGGTTACGTCCCCACGCATGGTGAGAAGATGCAGTGGTCCTTTTCGGTTTAGCAGATAAATAGCGGACACAAAACATTCACTGGTCACAAAAGGCCAGCGTTAACTGAAATTGGAACCAAGAAAATATTCAAGTATTCTTTACTGGCCTAAAAGCTATCGGGATATAAGAAATGAACAGCACTGTGCACAGTTTTGTAGAAATTGCAAACTGGTGTCAGTTGTTTTAACAAAGTGGAAGATAAAGCTAAGGAGATACTGTAGGCCTAACCATGGCAACGTCGCAGAGTGTGCAACCGCCTACCACAGTTTTCCAAAATCCAGGCAAGAAAAACATTAAGTGAAAACAATGGCACAGAGTTTTCAATCCTCATTAGGTAGAAATTGATAGAAAGTCATTTGAAACACTGTTTTATTTCATTGGGTGATGAGGGCCAAACAAATGTGAACACTTACCAGAAACTGAGCCGATCCCAGCTGAATTTGGCAGGGGACCAAGTACACTGAAGCTGTGAATCGAAAGAAATGGCACTTTAAGGAGGATCACGTTTCGAAGTAGAAGCGCATAACTTTTAGTAGAAACAAGAAAGCAGGAAAATAATGACAAATATATGGCTGCAATAAGGATTCCGGGCTGCTACACAGTGAATTTGGAAACTGCACAGACCAAGATCTCAGAGACCAAATTGAGATGAATACTTATTTTAATAATCTTCATAAAAGATTACTCTGTAGACAAAAGTCCAGCCCCTGAGAGAATATGTATAAACAGCCAAGGGGTTTGAGAAGTTAATGTTACCTGCTCTGGCCATTGCAAGAAAGAGCACAATTGATTCACCCTACTGTCAATGTTGTGAGTTAGAGAAAAGTCATATACAAAAGGAAGGGAGAGGGAGATATCTATTCAAGATGTGGTTCAAGGACACGAGGGAAGCAATTCCGCTGGTCCAGCAGTGGGAAAGAAGTGCAAAATATCAGGACACATTTAAAAGTGTGTTTAAGGCACATAACTCAGTGAGAGTAAGTCACATAAAGGAGAAAATAAATTATGCGAGTGAAAGAATGTCAAAAATGGCGTTAACAGTAGATAAAGAGTTATGACTGATTTGGGTTTACTTGTAACTATTTTATAGGAATACAGTTTTACTGAAGTTCTGGCAAATGAGCTCCTGAAGGCTTCATATATTAAAAATGAAGTGTTTGGTGAGCACGTATCATTACTTACGGCTATATGAAGACTGCTTAGGAGATTAAGGACAGTGGTACTTACACAAAAGGTTACGTAGCGAGTGACAGTAGAGACCTAATTGGATGGGTTAATCAGGGTAGATTAGGGACCGCACCAGGTACAGATAGCCCATCGATTCTGATGGGGCGGATGGATGAGTCATATTTTGAACTGTTTTGGAGAGGTTTTCTTTGTCAAAGTAGGTTGTAGCAAACGGTTTGAGCACACAATTTTGCAGAAAGGCGTCATCCTGTCAAACATAAGAAGGGAAATGTGAAACTCAATCTTAGGGGTGAGTCGAGGCAGCTTTTAGGTGATTTATGTGTGCAAGAGATTATTAAGCCTGTTGATGTAGCACAGTTGATTTCCGCTGTCCTAAAGTGGGCAAAAGGAGGGGTGTCTAAATAAGATTGTGTGCAGGTTGGCGCTCACTCACCAAGAATATAGTTACTGAACATCATTTGATTTCCAAAATACAGGAAATGGTAGGCATGCTGAGGGATGCCGGGTATTTTACAACAATAGAACTTAATGCAGCACTTCATCAAATGATACTTGAAGCCAATTCTCAATTCTTAACTACCTCTGTTACGCCATTTGGTGCTTATAAATATTTGCGTATACCATGCCTACCCACATTCGTGACTACTATTTTACAAAGCTAATGTACAGATTTCAAAATCTCCAGCCAGTACAAGCTTTCCTGGACGATGGTTTGATTCATGCCAATAGTGTCGAGGAATACAACAGGATATTAACAGGAATTCACGGGGTGCTGAAAGATAGGGAGTATGACTGTGACAAAAGAACTGCAAGTTTTTGACATTCTGTGGAGCATTCAATTTGGAGGTTTGGTGGAAGCAGTAACTGAGGGACCCTGTACGATTTACAAAGATCAACTAAGATTGTTCATACAAATGAGTGCATATTATTTGGGACAAGTGCTCGAGTTAAATCCCACAATATATTTACTTGGCATGGAAAACCACAGGGGCCATTTGATAGCTTCTACACGTGATGAGTACAAAGAAAAACATGCAGCAATTTTCGCTGCATGAAGTGTATAATCCTTTAAAAGCTCAATTTAGATCTAAATATTGCCCCATTTTTACAAGAACCACCATATCCGATCTATAAATATGCTCAACCTTAGTTGCAATCAGCAAGCAATAATCATATGTGGAATGGCAATCTGATTTCAGGAGTCAGATCCGTACGAGTTCTCTTCATAAAGTCAGGTTCGGGATTGTCTCATCATTAATCAGACTGATTTTAAACCTTACACCACATGTGGAGGAGCGAAGCATACTTTTAGAATGCAGCATCTGTATGACCATCTTAGGTCAGACAATGCATCTGTGCTTCTTAGAAGCACTACAGACAAATCGGTCTTTTCAAATAGATAGCATGGCCCACAAAACACCGACATCACAAGTTCACCCAATATCAAGAGGTAAGCTATAGCATGTACATAGGTCCCATAGCATGTACATAGGTCCCACAGCATACAAAGATCCAAGTCTTAGTAAGACAACGTAAGAAGGACATCAAGTTGCACAATAAAAGACATTTAAGCTACAAAGTCTAACTGACGCCTGCTTGAAAATAGTTCCTCACCTTTTTGGAGGGTAGCCGAGATAACAGCAGCATTCTTCGGGCCATCATTCCTAAAAGCGAAGGCACAGTATGGTAAGCACTATTTAGTAAGATAACCTGAAAGAAACAGTACATCATTCTTCACCCACTCGAGTCTCTACCTCACCGGAGCTGAAAAGTATAGCAAATCTTAACAGCCTGCAAGAGGAGAAGAGTTCCACGGTCCCTCCTTTAGCCCCACTTACGAAGCTCTCTTGCAAAAACACCAAGTCACTTTTAGCTGCCTGCAATATGATGCATGGGCGTCTGTCCAGCTCAGATTTATGAGTACATGATAGGTTTCTCATTATTGAACACTCGTTCTCAGTGAGGGCAAGTGTATCATCATCGCCAGAGGAGCCTGTAGAGGCAGCAGTCAGTGGTGACAAGGAACGAGGACCACAACATTTCACCAAAAAGCAGGAATGAGCACTGGTTAAGACATTGGCACTACAATCCATCAAGCCACACAGGAACAACTGAAAGGTACTCTCAACCTGCAATTCGAAGTAAGATGAATTATGGGGAGCACTGACAAACAGGTCAGTCACACTACTCAGTTGGACGAGGGCACAAAGGCTGGGGGAAAGGAATAGCAGAGTATCAAATGAAGGGGAGCTGAATGCTTACCAGATAAAAGAGCAGCACCTACAGGAGGAACCTCTGAAAAATGTAGCCTACAAGCTAAACATGAAAACTCAAGCTCAATTACTTTGCACACGCTGTGAACTAACTGGACCCTAATAGCCTAATCGTGAAGGATGGAAAAGAGTATCTGGTGGTTTGACATGCCAAAAACCAGACAGGTCATAAAGCTCACCAGTCAATAAGCAACTACAGAGGTTCACAAAGGCAAGAGAAGCCCCATGCCCGTGCTAACAGCCAATCAACACTCGCTTTCAAAATTACGTTCTCGGTTTTAATTGCACTGCGACACAAATCAGGCAATGTCTGGGTGTGCCATTTTCCCCTTTGGCCTTCTCCCTCTTCTGAAGGCTTGTGGTCTGGTTGCACCAAGAGGCAGATTACAGACAGGTCATGGAGTACAGGGGTTACATGGGAGCACCATGGTGGGTCTTGTAGCCTCCATGCTTCAGGAAGGCCTGGTGCAGGGGTGGAAGTAAGGGTGCAATCCTTACATTCTTCTCTCTATTATTCCCACCCAGTCTTGGATCTGGTCCCATGGTACGGACTTTGGGGCAGCATAATCTAATGGACATGCAGCACAATATCGCCTCTTGCGCTGAAAGGCTGACACTTGTTAGTGGGTTAACTGCAAAGGAGGAAAACTCAAAATGACAATTCATCCGAGTGGCTAGAGAAGTTTAAGTATGCAGTTTAGTGATTATATTTCCCCTTGGATGCAAACACTGCAATTATTTTGGTGAACAAAAGCAAATTATTGTATTCTTCTGTGGCAGTTTTATGGCTTTAGAGCATTTACTTAACTATGAGCGAACAACTTTACAAACCCACCACAAGACTCAGACTTTTTATTCTGAAGGGTCAATTTGCTTGTAAGTGTAGATCACCAGATATTTTTGGCAATGAATAGCAGCGGTTTTCAGTCCTGTCGTGTAAAGTTAGGGGAAGTGACCAACCAAAAGAAGCAGCTTCAGAGAAAAATTAAGTACATCTAGTGCAGTGGGCGGCAGACATTTGGAGCAGGATAGACACTACCGGGTAGAGCAAAAAAGGGAGGAGGGCTGTGGCTATCTAACATACTGTTCAAATGAGGCTAGCCAAAGCAGTAACATGCTGGTCAATCAAGGTCAGGCTGACCCATCACAGCATGCAACGGCTGTGCCTGACCTAGAGTACATAGAATGCGGTTACGTCCCCACGCATGGTGAGAAGATGCAGTGGTCCTTTTCGGTTTAGCAGATAAATAGCGGACACAAAACATTCACTGGTCACAAAAGGCCAGCGTTAACTGAAATTGGAACCAAGAAAATATTCAAGTATTCTTTACTGGCCTAAAAGCTATCGGGATATAAGAAATGAACAGCACTGTGCACAGTTTTGTAGAAATTGCAAACTGGTGTCAGTTGTTTTAACAAAGTGGAAGATAAAGCTAAGGAGATACTGTACGCCTAACCATGGCAACGTCGCAGAGTGTGCAACCGCCTACCACAGTTTTCCAAAATCCAGGCAAGAAAAACATTAAGTGAAAACAATGGCACAGAGTTTTCAATCCTCATTAGGTAGAAATTGATAGAAAGTCATTTGAAACACTGTTTTATTTCATTGGGTGATGAGGGCCAAACAAATGTGAACACTTACCAGAAACTGAGCCGATCCCAGCTGAATTTGGCAGGGGACCAAGTACACTGAAGCTGTGAATCGAAAGAAATGGCACTTTAAGGAGGATCACGTTTCGAAGTAGAAGCGCATAACTTTTAGTAGAAACAAGAAAGCAGGAAAATAATGACAAATATATGGCTGCAATAAGGATTCCGGGCTGCTACACAGTGAATTTGGAAACTGCACAGACCAAGATCTCAGAGACCAAATTGAGATGAATACTTATTTTAATAATCTTCATAAAAGATTACTCTGTAGACAAAAGTCCAGCCCCTGAGAGAATATGTATAAACAGCCAAGGGGTTTGAGAAGTTAATGTTACCTGCTCTGGCCATTGCAAGAAAGAGCACAATTGATTCACCCTACTGTCAATGTTGTGAGTTAGAGAAAAGTCATATACAAAAGGAAGGGAGAGGGAGATATCTATTCAAGATGTGGTTCAAGGACACGAGGGAAGCAATTCCGCTGGTCCAGCAGTGGGAAAGAAGTGCAAAATATCAGGACACATTTAAAAGTGTGTTTAAGGCACATAACTCAGTGAGAGTAAGTCACATAAAGGAGAAAATAAATTATGCGAGTGAAAGAATGTCAAAAATGGCGTTAACAGTAGATAAAGAGTTATGACTGATTTGGGTTTACTTGTAACTATTTTATAGGAATACAGTTTTACTGAAGTTCTGGCAAATGAGCTCCTGAAGGCTTCATATATTAAAAATGAAGTGTTTGGTGAGCACGTATCATTACTTACGGCTATATGAAGACTGCTTAGGAGATTAAGGACAGTGGTACTTACACAAAAGGTTACGTAGCGAGTGACAGTAGAGACCTAATTGGATGGGTTAATCAGGGTAGATTAGGGACCGCACCAGGTACAGATAGCCCATCGATTCTGATGGGGCGGATGGATGAGTCATATTTTGAACTGTTTTGGAGAGGTTTTCTTTGTCAAAGTAGGTTGTAGCAAACGGTTTGAGCACACAATTTTGCAGAAAGGCGTCATCCTGTCAAACATAAGAAGGGAAATGTGAAACTCAATCTTAGGGGTGAGTCGAGGCAGCTTTTAGGTGATTTATGTGTGCAAGAGATTATTAAGCCTGTTGATGTAGCACAGTTGATTTCCGCTGTCCTAAAGTGGGCAAAAGGAGGGGTGTCTAAATAAGATTGTGTGCAGGTTGGCGCTCACTCACCAAGAATATAGTTACTGAACATCATTTGATTTCCAAAATACAGGAAATGGTAGGCATGCTGAGGGATGCCGGGTATTTTACAACAATAGAACTTAATGCAGCACTTCATCAAATGATACTTGAAGCCAATTCTCAATTCTTAACTACCTCTGTTACGCCATTTGGTGCTTATAAATATTTGCGTATACCATGCCTACCCACATTCGTGACTACTATTTTACAAAGCTAATGTACAGATTTCAAAATCTCCAGCCAGTACAAGCTTTCCTGGACGATGGTTTGATTCATGCCAATAGTGTCGAGGAATACAACAGGATATTAACAGGAATTCACGGGGTGCTGAAAGATAGGGAGTATGACTGTGACAAAAGAACTGCAAGTTTTTGACATTCTGTGGAGCATTCAATTTGGAGGTTTGGTGGAAGCAGTAACTGAGGGACCCTGTACGATTTACAAAGATCAACTAAGATTGTTCATACAAATGAGTGCATATTATTTGGGACAAGTGCTCGAGTTAAATCCCACAATATATTTACTTGGCATGGAAAACTACAGGGGCCATTTGATAGCTTCTACACGTGATGAGTACAAAGAAAAACATGCAGCAATTTTCGCTGCATGAAGTGTATAATCCTTTAAAAGCTCAATTTAGATCTAAATATTGCCCCATTTTTACAAGAACCACCATATCCGATCTATAAATATGCTCAACCTTAGTTGCAATCAGCAAGCAATAATCATATGTGGAATGGCAATCTGATTTCAGGAGTCAGATCCGTACGAGTTCTCTTCATAAAGTCAGGTTCGGGATGGTCTCATCATTAATCAGACTGATTTTAAACCTTACACCACATGTGGAGGAGCGAAGCATACTTTTAGAATGCAGCATCTGTATGACCATCTTAGGTCAGACAATGCATCTGTGCTTCTTAGAAGCACTACAGACAAATCGGTCTTTTCAAATAGATAGCATGGCCCACAAAACACCGACATCACAAGTTCACCCAATATCAAGAGGTAAGCTATAGCATGTACATAGGTCCCATAGCATGTACATAGGTCCCACAGCATACAAAGATCCAAGTCTTAGTAAGACAACGTAAGAAGGACATCAAGTTGCACAATAAAAGACATTTAAGCTACAAAGTCTAACTGACGCCTGCTTGAAAATAGTTCCTCACCTTTTTGGAGGGTAGCCGAGATAACAGCAGCATTCTTCGGGCCATCATTCCTAAAAGCGAAGGCACAGTATGGTAAGCACTATTTAGTAAGATAACCTGAAAGAAACAGTACATCATTCTTCACCCACTCGAGTCTCTACCTCACCGGAGCTGAAAAGTATAGCAAATCTTAACAGCCTGCAAGAGGAGAAGAGTTCCACGGTCCCTCCTTTAGCCCCACTTACGAAGCTCTCTTGCAAAAACACCAAGTCACTTTTAGCTGCCTGCAATATGATGCATGGGCGTCTGTCCAGCTCAGATTTATGAGTACATGATAGGTTTCTCATTATTGAACACTCGTTCTCAGTGAGGGCAAGTGTATCATCATCGCCAGAGGAGCCTGTAGAGGCAGCAGTCAGTGGTGACAAGGAACGAGGACCACAACATTTCACCAAAAAGCAGGAATGAGCACTGGTTAAGACATTGGCACTACAATCCATCAAGCCACACAGGAACAACTGAAAGGTACTCTCAACCTGCAATTCGAAGTAAGATGAATTATGGGGAGCACTGACAAACAGGTCAGTCACACTACTCAGTTGGACGAGGGCACAAAGGCTGGGGGAAAGGAATAGCAGAGTATCAAATGAAGGGGAGCTGAATGCTTACCAGATAAAAGAGCAGCACCTACAGGAGGAACCTCTGAAAAATGTAGCCTACAAGCTAAACATGAAAACTCAAGCTCAATTACTTTGCACACGCTGTGAACTAACTGGACCCTAATAGCCTAATCGTGAAGGATGGAAAAGAGTATCTGGTGGTTTGACATGCCAAAAACCAGACAGGTCATAAAGCTCACCAGTCAATAAGCAACTACAGAGGTTCACAAAGGCAAGAGAAGCCCCATGCCCGTGCTAACAGCCAATCAACACTCGCTTTCAAAATTACGTTCTCGGTTTTAACTGCACTGCGACACAAATCAGGCAATGTCTGGGTGTGCCATTTTCCCCTTTGGCCTTCTCCCTCTTCTGAAGGCTTGGGGTCTGGTTGCACCAAGAGGCAGATTACAGACAGGTCATGGAGTACAGGGGTTACATGGGAGCACCATGGTGGGTCTTGTAGCCTCCATGCTTCAGGAAGGCCTGGTGCAGGGGTGGAAGTAAGGGTGCAATCCTTACATTCTTCTCTCTATTATTCCCACCCAGTCTTGGATCTGGTCCCATGGTACGGACTTTGGGGCAGCATAATCTAATGGACATGCAGCACAATATCGCCTCTTGCGCTGAAAGGCTGACACTTGTTAGTGGGTTAACTGCAAAGGAGGAAAACTCAAAATGACAATTCATCCGAGTGGCTAGAGAAGTTTAAGTATGCAGTTTAGTGATTATATTTCCCCTTGGATGCAAACACTGCAATTATTTTGGTGAACAAAAGCAAATTATTGTATTCTTCTGTGGCAGTTTTATGGCTTTAGAGCATTTACTTAACTATGAGCGAACAACTTTACAAACCCACCACAAGACTCAGATTTTTTATTCTGAAGGGTCAATTTGCTTGTAAGTGTAGATCACCAGATATTTTTGGCAATGAATAGCAGCGGTTTTCAGTCCTGTCGTGTAAAGTTAGGGGAAGTGACCAACCAAAAGAAGCAGCTTCAGAGAAAAATTAAGTACATCTAGTGCAGTGGGCGGCAGACATTTGGAGCAGGATAGACACTACCGGGTAGAGCAAAAAAGGGAGGAGGGCTGTGGCTATCTAACATACTGTTCAAATGAGGCTAGCCAAAGCAGTAACATGCTGGTCAATCAAGGTCAGGCTGACCCATCACAGCATGCAACGGCTGTGCCTGACCTAGAGTACATAGAATGCGGTTACGTCCCCACGCATGGTGAGAAGATGCAGTGGTCCTTTTCGGTTTAGCAGATAAATAGCGGACACAAAACATTCACTGGTCACAAAAGGCCAGCGTTAACTGAAATTGGAACCAAGAAAATATTCAAGTATTCTTTACTGGCCTAAAAGCTATCGGGATATAAGAAATGAACAGCACTGTGCACAGTTTTGTAGAAATTGCAAACTGGTGTCAGTTGTTTTAACAAAGTGGAAGATAAAGCTAAGGAGATACTGTAGGCCTAACCATGGCAACGTCGCAGAGTGTGCAACCGCCTACCACAGTTTTCCAAAATCCAGGCAAGAAAAACATTAAGTGAAAACAATGGCACAGAGTTTTCAATCCTCATTAGGTAGAAATTGATAGAAAGTCATTTGAAACACTGTTTTATTTCATTGGGTGATGAGGGCCAAACAAATGTGAACACTTACCAGAAACTGAGCCGATCCCAGCTGAATTTGGCAGGGGACCAAGTACACTGAAGCTGTGAATCGAAAGAAATGGCACTTTAAGGAGGATCACGTTTCGAAGTAGAAGCGCATAACTTTTAGTAGAAACAAGAAAGCAGGAAAATAATGACAAATATATGGCTGCAATAAGGATTCCGGGCTGCTACACAGTGAATTTGGAAACTGCACAGACCAAGATCTCAGAGACCAAATTGAGATGAATACTTATTTTAATAATCTTCATAAAAGATTACTCTGTAGACAAAAGTCCAGCCCCTGAGAGAATATGTATAAACAGCCAAGGGGTTTGAGAAGTTAATGTTACCTGCTCTGGCCATTGCAAGAAAGAGCACAATTGATTCACCCTACTGTCAATGTTGTGAGTTAGAGAAAAGTCATATACAAAAGGAAGGGAGAGGGAGATATCTATTCAAGATGTGGTTCAAGGACACGAGGGAAGCAATTCCGCTGGTCCAGCAGTGGGAAAGAAGTGCAAAATATCAGGACACATTTAAAAGTGTGTTTAAGGCACATAACTCAGTGAGAGTAAGTCACATAAAGGAGAAAATAAATTATGCGAGTGAAAGAATGTCAAAAATGGCGTTAACAGTAGATAAAGAGTTATGACTGATTTGGGTTTACTTGTAACTATTTTATAGGAATACAGTTTTACTGAAGTTCTGGCAAATGAGCTCCTGAAGGCTTCATATATTAAAAATGAAGTGTTTGGTGAGCACGTATCATTACTTACGGCTATATGAAGACTGCTTAGGAGATTAAGGACAGTGGTACTTACACAAAAGGTTACGTAGCGAGTGACAGTAGAGACCTAATTGGATGGGTTAATCAGGGTAGATTAGGGACCGCACCAGGTACAGATAGCCCATCGATTCTGATGGGGCGGATGGATGAGTCATATTTTGAACTGTTTTGGAGAGGTTTTCTTTGTCAAAGTAGGTTGTAGCAAACGGTTTGAGCACACAATTTTGCAGAAAGGCGTCATCCTGTCAAACATAAGAAGGGAAATGTGAAACTCAATCTTAGGGGTGAGTCGAGGCAGCTTTTAGGTGATTTATGTGTGCAAGAGATTATTAAGCCTGTTGATGTAGCACAGTTGATTTCCGCTGTCCTAAAGTGGGCAAAAGGAGGGGTGTCTAAATAAGATTGTGTGCAGGTTGGCGCTCACTCACCAAGAATATAGTTACTGAACATCATTCGATTTCCAAAATACAGGAAATGGTAGGCATGCTGAGGGATGCCGGGTATTTTACAACAATAGAACTTAATGCAGCACTTCATCAAATGATACTTGAAGCCAATTCTCAATTCTTAACTACCTCTGTTACGCCATTTGGTGCTTATAAATATTTGCGTATACCATGCCTACCCACATTCGTGACTACTATTTTACAAAGCTAATGTACAGATTTCAAAATCTCCAGCCAGTACAAGCTTTCCTGGACGATGGTTTGATTCATGCCAATAGTGTCGAGGAATACAACAGGATATTAACAGGAATTCACGGGGTGCTGAAAGATAGGGAGTATGACTGTGACAAAAGAACTGCAAGTTTTTGACATTCTGTGGAGCATTCAATTTGGAGGTTTGGTGGAAGCAGTAACTGAGGGACCCTGTACGATTTACAAAGATCAACTAAGATTGTTCATACAAATGAGTGCATATTATTTGGGACAAGTGCTCGAGTTAAATCCCACAATATATTTACTTGGCATGGAAAACCACAGGGGCCATTTGATAGCTTCTACACGTGATGAGTACAAAGAAAAACATGCAGCAATTTTCGCTGCATGAAGTGTATAATCCTTTAAAAGCTCAATTTAGATCTAAATATTGCCCCATTTTTACAAGAACCACCATATCCGATCTATAAATATGCTCAACCTTAGTTGCAATCAGCAAGCAATAATCATATGTGGAATGGCAATCTGATTTCAGGAGTCAGATCCGTACGAGTTCTCTTCATAAAGTCAGGTTCGGGATTGTCTCATCATTAATCAGACTGATTTTAAACCTTACACCACATGTGGAGGAGCGAAGCATACTTTTAGAATGCAGCATCTGTATGACCATCTTAGGTCAGACAATGCATCTGTGCTTCTTAGAAGCACTACAGACAAATCGGTCTTTTCAAATAGATAGCATGGCCCACAAAACACCGACATCACAAGTTCACCCAATATCAAGAGGTAAGCTATAGCATGTACATAGGTCCCACAGCATACAAAGATCCAAGTCTTAGTAAGACAACGCAAGAAGGACATCAAGTTGCACAATAAAAGACATTTAAGCTACAAAGTCTAACTGACGCCTGCTTGAAAATAGTTCCTCACCTTTTTGGAGGGTAGCCGAGATAACAGCAGCATTCTTCGGGCCATCATTCCTAAAAGCGAAGGCACAGTATGTTAAGCACTATTTAGTAAGATAACCTGAAAGAAACAGTACATCATTCTTCACCCACTCGAGTCTCTACCTCACCGGAGCTGAAAAGTATAGCAAATCTTAACAGCCTGCAAGAGGAGAAGAGTTCCACGGTCCCTCCTTTAGCCCCACTTACGAAGCTCTCTTGCAAAAACACCAAGTCACTTTTAGCTGCCTGCAATATGATGCATGGGCGTCTGTCCAGCTCAGATTTATGAGTACATGATAGGTTTCTCATTATTGAACACTCGTTCTCAGTGAGGGCAAGTGTATCATCATCGCCAGAGGAGCCTGTAGAGGCAGCAGTCAGTGGTGACAAGGAACGAGGACCACAACATTTCACCAAAAAGCAGGAATGAGCACTGGTTAAGACATTGGCACTACAATCCATCAAGCCACACAGGAACAACTGAAAGGTACTCTCAACCTGCAATTCGAAGTAAGATGAATTATGGGGAGCACTGACAAACAGGTCAGTCACACTACTCAGTTGGACGAGGGCACAAAGGCTGGGGGAAAGGAATAGCAGAGTATCAAATGAAGGGGAGCTGAATGCTTACCAGATAAAAGAGCAGCACCTACAGGAGGAACCTCTGAAAAATGTAGCCTACAAGCTAAACATGAAAACTCAAGCTCAATTACTTTGCACACGCTGTGAACTAACTGGACCCTAATAGCCTAATCGTGAAGGATGGAAAAGAGTATCTGGTGGTTTGACATGCCAAAAACCAGACAGGTCATAAAGCTCACCAGTCAATAAGCAACTACAGAGGTTCACAAAGGCAAGAGAAGCCCCATGCCCGTGCTAACAGCCAATCAACACTCGCTTTCAAAATTACGTTCTCGGTTTTAACTGCACTGCAACACAAATCAGGCAATGTCTGGGTGTGCCATTTTCCCCTTTGGCCTTCTCCCTCTTCTGAAGGCTTGGGGTCTGGTTGCACCAAGAGGCAGATTACAGACAGGTCATGGAGTACAGGGGTTACATGGGAGCACCATGGTGGGTCTTGTAGCCTCCATGCTTCAGGAAGGCCTGGTGCAGGGGTGGAAGTAAGGGTGCAATCCTTACATTCTTCTCTCTATTATTCCCACCCAGTCTTGGATCTGGTCCCATGGTACGGACTTTGGGGCAGCATAATCTAATGGACATGCAGCACAATATCGCCTCTTGCGCTGAAAGGCTGACACTTGTTAGTGGGTTAACTGCAAAGGAGGAAAACTCAAAATGACAATTCATCCGAGTGGCTAGAGAAGTTTAAGTATGCAGTTTAGTGATTATATTTCCCCTTGGATGCAAACACTGCAATTACTTTGGTGAACAAAAGCAAATTATTGTATTCTTCTGTGGCAGTTTTATGGCTTTAGAGCATTTACTTAACTATGAGCGAACAACTTTACAAACCCACCACAAGACTCAGATTTTTTATTCTGAAGGGTCAATTTGCTTGTAAGTGTAGATCACCAGATATTTTTGGCAATGAATAGCAGCGGTTTTCAGTCCTGTCGTGTAAAGTTAGGGGAAGTGACCAACCAAAAGAACCAGCTTCAGAGAAAAATTAAGTACATCTAGTGCAGTGGGCGGCAGACATTTGGAGCAGGATAGACACTACCGGGTAGAGCAAAAAAGGGAGGAGGGCTGTGGCTATCTAACATACTGTTCAAATGAGGCTAGCCAAAGCAGTAAAATGCTGGTCAATCAAGGTCAGGCTGACCCATCACAGCATGCAACGGCTGTGCCTGACCTAGAGTACATAGAATGCGGTTACGTCCCCACGCATGGTGAGAAGATGCAGTGGTCCTTTTCGGTTTAGCAGATAAATAGCGGACACAAAACATTCACTGGTCACAAAAGGCCAGCGTTAACTGAAATTGGAACCAAGAAAATATTCAAGTATTCTTTACTGGCCTAAAAGCTATCGGGATATAAGAAATGAACAGCACTGTGCACAGTTTTGTAGAAATTGCAAACTGGTGTCAGTTGTTTTAACAAAGTGGAAGATAAAGCTAAGGAGATACTGTAGGCCTAACCATGGCAACGTCGCAGAGTGTGCAACCGCCTACCACAGTTTTCCAAAATCCAGGCAAGAAAAACATTAAGTGAAAACAATGGCACAGAGTTTTCAATCCTCATTAGGTAGAAATTGATAGAAAGTCATTTGAAACACTGTTTTATTTCATTGGGTGATGAGGGCCAAACAAATGTGAACACTTACCAGAAACTGAGCCGATCCCAGCTGAATTTGGCAGGGGACCAAGTACACTGAAGCTGTGAATCGAAAGAAATGGCACTTTAAGGAGGATCACGTTTCGAAGTAGAAGCGCATAACTTTTAGTAGAAACAAGAAAGCAGGAAAATAATGACAAATATATCCCCTTAAGTGCTGCCTCGGTGCATTGGCCGACGGCAGCACTACCTCCCCAGTGCTGCGCACGACCTTTGAACGTCCATACAGCACTAGTTCTAATGGACAGCGCAGCACTGGGGAGGAATGTTTAATAGCAGCTATGAGGATATGGCTGCACTAAGGATTCCGGGCTGCTACACAGTGAATTTGGAAACTGCACAGACCAAGATCTCAGAGACCAAATTGAGATGAATACTTATTTTAATAATCTTCATAAAAGATTACTCAGTAGACAAAAGTCCAGCCCCTGAGAGAATATGTATAAACAGCCAAGGGGTTTGAGAAGTTAATGTTACCTGCTCTGGCCATTGCAAGAAAGAGCACAATTGATTCACCCTACTGTCAATGTTGTGAGTTAGAGAAAAGTCATATACAAAAGGAAGGGAGAGGGAGATATCTATTCAAGATGTGGTTCAAGGACACAAGGGAAGCAATTCCGCTGGTCCAGCAGTGGGAAAGAAGTGCAAAATATCAGGACACATTTAAAAGTGTGTTTAAGGCACATAACTCAGTGAGAGTAAGTCACATAAAGGAGAAAATAAATTATGCGAGTGAAAGAATGTCAAAAATGGCGTTAACAGTAGATAAAGAGTTATGACTGATTTGGGTTTACTTGTAACTATTTTATAGGAATACAGTTTTACTGAAGTTCTGGCAAATGAGCTCCTGAAGGCTTCATATATTAAAAATGAAGTGTTTGGTGAGCACGTATCATTACTTACGGCTATATGAAGACTGCTTAGGAGATTAAGGACAGTGGTACTTACACAAAAGGTTACGTAGCGAGTGACAGTAGAGACCTAATTGGATGGGTTAATCAGGGTAGATTAGGGACCGCACCAGGTACAGATAGCCCATCGATTCTGATGGGGCGGATGGATGAGTCATATTTTGAACTGTTTTGGAGAGGTTTTCTTTGTCAAAGTAGGTTGTAGCAAACGGTTTGAGCACACAATTTTGCAGAAAGGCGTCATCCTGTCAAACATAAGAAGGGAAATGTGAAACTCAATCTTAAGGGTGAGTCGAGGCAGCTTTTAGGTGATTTATGTGTGCAAGAGATTATTAAGCCTGTTGATGTAGCACAGTTGATTTCCGCTGTCCTAAAGTGGGCAAAAGGAGGGGTGTCTAAATAAGATTGTGTGCAGGTTGGCGCTCACTCACCAAGAATATAGTTACTGAACATCATTCGATTTCCAAAATACAGGAAATGGTAGGCATGCTGAGGGATGCCGGGTATTTTACAACAATAGAACTTAATGCAGCACTTCATCAAATGATACTTGAAGCCAATTCTCAATTCTTAACTACCTCTGTTACGCCATTTGGTGCTTATAAATATTTGCGTATACCATGCCTACCCACATTCGTGACTACTATTTAACAAAGCTAATGTACAGATTTCAAAATCTCCAGCCAGTACAAGCTTTCCTGGACGATGGTTTGATTCATGCCAATAGTGTCGAGGAATACAACAGGATATTAACAGGAATTCACGGGGTGCTGAAAGATAGGGAGTATGACTGTGACAAAAGAACTGCAAGTTTTTGACATTCTGTGGAGCATTCAATTTGGAGGTTTGGTGGAAGCAGTAACTGAGGGACCCTGTACGATTTACAAAGATCAACTAAGATTGTTCATACAAATGAGTGCATATTATTTGGGACAAGTGCTCGAGTTAAATCCCACAATATATTTACTTGGCATGGAAAACCACAGGGGCCATTTGATAGCTTCTACACGTGATGAGTACAAAGAAAAACATGCAGCAATTTTCGCTGCATGAAGTGTATAATCCTTTAAAAGCTCAATTTAGATCTAAATATTGCCCCATTTTTACAAGAACCACCATATCCGATCTATAAATATGCTCAACCTTAGTTGCAATCAGCAAGCAATAATCATATGTGGAATGGCAATCTGATTTCAGGAGTCAGATCCGTACGAGTTCTCTTCATAAAGTCAGGTTCGGGATTGTCTCATCATTAATCAGACTGATTTTAAACCTTACACCACATGTGGAGGAGCGAAGCATACTTTTAGAATGCAGCATCTGTATGACCATCTTAGGTCAGACAATGCATCTGTGCTTCTTAGAAGCACTACAGACAAATCGGTCTTTTCAAATAGATAGCATGGCCCACAAAACACCGACATCACAAGTTCACCCAATATCAAGAGGTAAGCTATAGCATGTACATAGGACCCATAGCATGTACATAGGTCCCACAGCATACAAAGATCCAAGTCTTAGTAAGACAACGCAAGAAGGACATCAAGTTGCACAATAAAAGACATTTAAGCTACAAAGTCTAACTGACGCCTGCTTGAAAATAGTTCCTCACCTTTTTGGAGGGTAGCCGAGATAACAGCAGCATTCTTCGGGCCATCATTCCTAAAAGCGAAGGCACAGTATGTTAAGCACTATTTAGTAAGATAACCTGAAAGAAACAGTACATCATTCTTCACCCACTCGAGTCTCTACCTCACCGGAGCTGAAAAGTATAGCAAATCTTAACAGCCTGCAAGAGGAGAAGAGTTCCACGGTCCCTCCTTTAGCCCCACTTACGAAGCTCTCTTGCAAAAACACCAAGTCACTTTTAGCTGCCTGCAATATGATGCATGGGCGTCTGTCCAGCTCAGATTTATGAGTACATGATAGGTTTCTCATTATTGAACACTCGTTCTCAGTGAGGGCAAGTGTATCATCATCGCCAGAGGAGCCTGTAGAGGCAGCAGTCAGTGGTGACAAGGAACGAGGACCACAACATTTCACCAAAAAGCAGGAATGAGCACTGGTTAAGACATTGGCACTACAATCCATCAAGCCACACAGGAACAACTGAAAGGTACTCTCAACCTGCAATTCGAAGTAAGATGAATTATGGGGAGCACTGACAAACAGGTCAGTCACACTACTCAGTTGGACGAGGGCACAAAGGCTGGGGGAAAGGAATAGCAGAGTATCAAATGAAGGGGAGCTGAATGCTTACCAGATAAAAGAGCAGCACCTACAGGAGGAACCTCTGAAAAATGTAGCCTACAAGCTAAACATGAAAACTCAAGCTCAATTACTTTGCACACGCTGTGAACTAACTGGACCCTAATAGCCTAATCGTGAAGGATGGAAAAGAGTATCTGGTGGTTTGACATGCCAAAAACCAGACAGGTCATAAAGCTCACCAGTCAATAAGCAACTACAGAGGTTCACAAAGGCAAGAGAAGCCCCATGCCCGTGCTAACAGCCAATCAACACTCGCTTTCAAAATTACGTTCTCGGTTTTAACTGCACTGCGACACAAATCAGGCAATGTCTGGGTGTGCCATTTTCCCCTTTGGCCTTCTCCCTCTTCTGAAGGCTTGGGGTCTGGTTGCACCAAGAGGCAGATTACAGACAGGTCATGGAGTACAGGGGTTACATGGGAGCACCATGGTGGGTCTTGTAGCCTCCATGCTTCAGGAAGGCCTGGTGCAGGGGTGGAAGTAAGGGTGCAATCCTTACATTCTTCTCTCTATTATTCCCACCCAGTCTTGGATCTGGTCCCATGGTACGGACTTTGGGGCAGCATAATCTAATGGACATGCAGCACAATATCGCCTCTTGCGCTGAAAGGCTGACACTTGTTAGTGGGTTAACTGCAAAGGAGGAAAACTCAAAATGACAATTCATCCGAGTGGCTAGAGAAGTTTAAGTATGCAGTTTAGTGATTATATTTCCCCTTGGATGCAAACACTGCAATTATTTTGGTGAACAAAAGCAAATTATTGTATTCTTCTGTGGCAGTTTTATGGCTTTAGAGCATTTACTTAACTATGAGCGAACAACTTTACAAACCCACCACAAGACTCAGATTTTTTATTCTGACGGGTCAATTTGCTTGTAAGTGTAGATCACCAGATATTTTTGGCAATGAATAGCAGCGGTTTTCAGTCCTGTCGTGTAAAGTTAGGGGAAGTGACCAACCAAAAGAACCAGCTTCAGAGAAAAATTAAGTACATCTAGTGCAGTGGGCGGCAGACATTTGGAGCAGGATAGACACTACCGGGTAGAGCAAAAAAGGGAGGAGGGCTGTGGCTATCTAACATACTGTTCAAATGAGGCTAGCCAAAGCAGTAACATGCTGGTCAATCAAGGTCAGGCTGACCCATCACAGCATGCAACGGCTGTGCCTGACCTAGAGTACATAGAATGCGGTTACGTCCCCACGCATGGTGAGAAGATGCAGTGGTCCTTTTCGGTTTAGCAGATAAATAGCGGACACAAAACATTCACTGGTCACAAAAGGCCAGCGTTAACTGAAATTGGAACCAAGAAAATATTCAAGTATTCTTTACTGGCCTAAAAGCTATCGGGATATAAGAAATGAACAGCACTGTGCACAGTTTTGTAGAAATTGCAAACTGGTGTCAGTTGTTTTAACAAAGTGGAAGATAAAGCTAAGGAGATACTGTAGGCCTAACCATGGCAACGTCGCAGAGTGTGCAACCGCCTACCACAGTTTTCCAAAATCCAGGCAAGAAAAACATTAAGTGAAAACAATGGCACAGAGTTTTCAATCCTCATTAGGTAGAAATTGATAGAAAGTCATTTGAAACACTGTTTTATTTCATTGGGTGATGAGGGCCAAACAAATGTGAACACTTACCAGAAACTGAGCCGATCCCAGCTGAATTTGGCAGGGGACCAAGTACACTGAAGCTGTGAATCGAAAGAAATGGCACTTTAAGGAGGATCACGTTTCGAAGTAGAAGCGCATAACTTTTAGTAGAAACAAGAAAGCAGGAAAATAATGACAAATATATGGCTGCAATAAGGATTCCGGGCTGCTACACAGTGAATTTGGAAACTGCACAGACCAAGATCTCAGAGACCAAATTGAGATGAATACTTATTTTAATAATCTTCATAAAAGATTACTCTGTAGACAAAAGTCCAGCCCCTGAGAGAATATGTATAAACAGCCAAGGGGTTTGAGAAGTTAATGTTACCTGCTCTGGCCATTGCAAGAAAGAGCACAATTGATTCACCCTACTGTCAATGTTGTGAGTTAGAGAAAAGTCATATACAAAAGGAAGGGAGAGGGAGATATCTATTCAAGATGTGGTTCAAGGACACGAGGGAAGCAATTCCGCTGGTCCAGCAGTGGGAAAGAAGTGCAAAATATCAGGACACTTAGTTGGGCGTATCTGTTCACCTTGTTGGCCCGCCTCAACCTCGGGCCTGTTTTCTTGTCCTATATCCGTCTCCTATATACCAATGTCACGGCGTCGGTCCGTGTGGCCGGTGCGGTCTCAGGGCGCTTCCAAATCGGCCGTGGTACTCGGCAGGGCTGCCCGCTGTCCCCCTATCTGTTTGCCCTGGCCATGGAGCCCCTGGCGTCGCGGATACGACTGGATGCCCATCTGCGTGGCTTTGTCTGGAACGATACCCTTACGGATAGAATTGCACTTTACGCAGACGACGTCCTCCTGTTCCTTACCGACCTGCGGCGCTCGGGCCCTCGAGTTTTGGAGATCATGCGGGGGTTTGGCGAAGTCTCAGGGCTCCGCCTTAACCTGTATAAGTCGACCCTGTGGGTTTTACGTGGCGGAGTGGTTGCCGACCCTTGGGCCGCCGACCTGCGCGTGGCGACGGACGGCCTGAAATATTTGGGTGTTTTCCTCTCGACTTCGCGAGCCGTGGCCTGGACACGCAGTGTCTTGCCGGTGTGGGAACGGGTCCAGGCTGATGTTAAAACATGGTCCAGAATGCCACTTACAATCTTTGGGAGGTCGGCCATCTTTAAGATGGTGGCGCTGCCGAGACTGTTGTACCAACTTCAACATTTCCCGCACCCTATTGGCATGGAGTGGTTCCGCCAGGTGAACTCAGTGCTGAGCCGCTTCCTGTGGGATGGCGGAGCAGCCAGGGTGGCCCTGAGGACGTGCTTTCTGTCCACCTACTGTGGTGGTTTGGCCACATCCGACCTCCTCTCCTACTACCAGGCGTCACATCTCCTTGTCCTTAATGAATGGTGGTACGGGGACAGGAGTGACCCGGCTTATGCCCTGGAAAGACATCTCATGGGTGACCGTACGCTCCACACCGTTCTTTACTCGGCCCGTATACGCCGTGGGTTACCGTCGGTGACAAACGTGGTCTTTGCAGTGTGGCGGCAGTCTTTGCGCCGCATGGGTTGGTGGGGCAAATTAACGGCTGAAACGCCGCTGTGGCACAACGGTTTGCTCCCAGAACTGGCGGCCTTGGCCGGGTTCGAGGGTTGGGAGGCTATCGGAATTACACAACTGGGCCAGGTCATGTCGGGCGCAACCCTCAAGTCCTTTGAGGAACTCCGAGTGGAGTTCCAGATGCCTCAGTCCCAGTTCTTCCGTTACCTACAGCTGAGACATGCCCTCGCCCCAAGCATTGCCGGCCTCGACTCCCTGCCGGAGTTCAGCCCGATTGAGGCGAAAGTGTTTATGGGAGACCTGGGAGACAAGAAGGTCTCTAGGATTTATCAGTCCCTTGTTACTCACTGCTCATCTACTCTCAGCTCCCTTCGGGAAGCCTGGGAGGTAGACGTGGGCGCCTTGGACGAGGACGACTGGAGGGAGGCACTGGAGTCCCCGCGCTGCACCGCTGTCGCGGTTCGGCTCCGCCTGATACAATTCAAATACCTGCATCGTGCCTATTACACACGTGAACGACTGTGGAAGGCTGGCTTGATTGCGTCATCGGAGTGCCTGCGCTGTGGGGAAGTGCCTGGCTCCCTGTTGCATACGGTGTGGTCGTGTGGTCGCCTGGCTGGCTTCTGGAGGGGCGTATGGAATTGCCTGGCTGAGGTCCTGGGCTGGGATCTTCCTCGAACCCACCGGCTAGGCCTGCTGCACATCATGGAAGGGGTTGGGGGCAACATATATAAACGTCATCTGTTGCTCCTGGGCCTGGTGGTCGCTAAGCGTGACTTGGCTCGGGCCTGTAAAATCTGTGAGGGCCCCCCCCCCCGTCTGCGTGGAAGGCTGGGCTGGACTACTTTATGGGTCTTGAGAAACCGGTCTTTGAGGCGCGGGGCTGCCCACGCAAACACTTCAAGATCTGGAAGCGGTGGGCCGACTACCGTGGCCTGTCCTTGGAACCCCCGGCGGAGCAGGAGGAGGACATTTGATCGCAGGGACTTTTCTGGCCCCAATGGCAAAACCCAGGTTGCACTATACCTGCTTCCTCTATGTGAATCGTCTTTGTGTTGCTTCTGTACATGTGTGGCGGGGGGGGGGACGGTGGGTACGGGTGGGGGTGTAGTTGGGTTTGGGATGGGTTGTTAGGGCATTTTAAAGCCGAGCTTCATTGATGTATGCTTCGCGAATGCTATGTATGTCATCATTGCATTGATACTGATGTGGTGATCTTGGTGTGTGAAGATGCCACATTCTTGATACTCTTTTGCTCAATAAAATTGGTTGTGAGAAAAAAAAAAAATATCAGGACACTTTTAAAAGTGTGTTTAAGGCACATAACTCAGTGAGAGTAAGTCACATAAAGGAGAAAATAAATTATGCGAGTGAAAGAATGTCAAAAATGGCGTTAACAGTAGATAAAGAGTTATGACTGATTTGGGTTTACTTGTAACTATTTTATAGGAATACAGTTTTACTGAAGTTCTGGCAAATGAGCTCCTGAAGGCTTCATATATTAAAAATGAAGTGTTTGGTGAGCACGTATCATTACTTACGGCTATATGAAGACTGCTTAGGAGATTAAGGACAGTGGTACTTACACAAAAGGTTAAGTAGCGAGTGACAGTAGAGACCTAATTGGATGGGTTAATCAGGGTAGATTAGGGACCGCACCAGGTACAGATAGCCCATCGATTCTGATGGGGCGGATGGATGAGTCATATTTTGAACTGTTTTGGAGAGGTTTTCTTTGTCAAAGTAGGTTGTAGCAAACGGTTTGAGCACACAATTTTGCAGAAAGGCGTCATCCTGTCAAACATAAGAAGGGAAATGTGAAACTCAATCTTAGGGGTGAGTCGAGGCAGCTTTTAGGTGATTTATGTGTGCAAGAGATTATTAAGCCTGTTGATGTAGCACAGTTGATTTCCGCTGTCCTAAAGTGGGCAAAAGGAGGGGTGTCTAAATAAGATTGTGTGCAGGTTGGCGCTCACTCACCAAGAATATAGTTACTGAACATCATTCGATTTCCAAAATACAGGAAATGGTAGGCATGCTGAGGGATGCCGGGTATTTTACAACAATAGAACTTAATGCAGCACTTCATCAAATGATACTTGAAGCCAATTCTCAATTCTTAACTACCTCTGTTACGCCATTTGGTGCTTATAAATATTTGCGTATACCATGCCTACCCACATTCGTGACTACTATTTTACAAAGCTAATGTACAGATTTCAAAATCTCCAGCCAGTACAAGCTTTCCTGGACGATGGTTTGATTCATGCCAATAGTGTCGAGGAATACAACAGGAATTCACGGGGTGCTGAAAGATAGGGAGTATGACTGTGACAAAAGAACTGCAAGTTTTTGACATTCTGTGGAGCATTCAATTTGGAGGTTTGGTGGAAGCAGTAACTGAGGGACCTGTACGATTTACAAAGATCAACTAAGATTGTTCATACAAATGAGTGCATATTATTTGGGACAAGTGCTCGAGTTAAATCCCACAATATATTTACTTGGCATGGAAAACCACAGGGGCCATTTGATAGCTTCTACACGTGATGAGTACAAAGAAAAACATGCAGCAATTTTCGCTGCATGAAGTGTATAATCCTTTAAAAGCTCAATTTAGATCTAAATATTGCCCCATTTTTACAAGAACCACCATATCCGATCTATAAATATGCTCAACCTTAGTTGCAATCAGCAAGCAATAATCATATGTGGAATGGCAATCTGATTTCAGGAGTCAGATCCGTACGAGTTCTCTTCATAAAGTCAGGTTCGGGATTGTCTCATCATTAATCAGACTGATTTTAAACCTTACACCACATGTGGAGGAGCGAAGCATACTTTTAGAATGCAGCATCTGTATGACCATCTTAGGTCAGACAATGCATCTGTGCTTCTTAGAAGCACTACAGACAAATCGGTCTTTTCAAATAGATAGCATGGCCCACAAAACACCGACATCACAAGTTCACCCAATATCAAGAGGTAAGCTATAGCATGTACATAGGTCCCATAGCATGTACATAGGTCCCACAGCATACAAAGATCCAAGTCTTAGTAAGACAACGCAAGAAGGACATCAAGTTGCACAATAAAAGACATTTAAGCTACAAAGTCTAACTGACGCCTGCTTGAAAATAGTTCCTCACCTTTTTGGAGGGTAGCCGAGATAACAGCAGCATTCTTCGGGCCATCATTCCTAAAAGCGAAGGCACAGTATGTTAAGCACTATTTAGTAAGATAACCTGAAAGAAACAGTACATCATTCTTCACCCACTCGAGTCTCTACCTCACCGGAGCTGAAAAGTATAGCAAATCTTAACAGCCTGCAAGAGGAGAAGAGTTCCACGGTCCCTCCTTTAGCCCCACTTACGAAGCTCTCTTGCAAAAACACCAAGTCACTTTTAGCTGCCTGCAATATGATGCATGGGCGTCTGTCCAGCTCAGATTTATGAGTACATGATAGGTTTCTCATTATTGAACACTCGTTCTCAGTGAGGGCAAGTGTATCATCATCGCCAGAGGAGCCTGTAGAGGCAGCAGTCAGTGGTGACAAGGAACGAGGACCACAACATTTCACCAAAAAGCAGGAATGAGCACTGGTTAAGACATTGGCACTACAATCCATCAAGCCACACAGGAACAACTGAAAGGTACTCTCAACCTGCAATTCGAAGTAAGATGAATTATGGGGAGCACTGACAAACAGGTCAGTCACACTACTCAGTTGGACGAGGGCACAAAGGCTGGGGGAAAGGAATAGCAGAGTATCAAATGAAGGGGAGCTGAATGCTTACCAGATAAAAGAGCAGCACCTACAGGAGGAACCTCTGAAAAATGTAGCCTACAAGCTAAACATGAAAACTCAAGCTCAATTACTTTGCACACGCTGTGAACTAACTGGACCCTAATAGCCTAATCGTGAAGGATGGAAAAGAGTATCTGGTGGTTTGACATGCCAAAAACCAGACAGGTCATAAAGCTCACCAGTCAATAAGCAACTACAGAGGTTCACAAAGGCAAGAGAAGCCCCATGCCCGTGCTAACAGCCAATCAACACTCGCTTTCAAAATTACGTTCTCGGTTTTAACTGCACTGCAACACAAATCAGGCAATGTCTGGGTGTGCCATTTTCCCCTTTGGCCTTCTCCCTCTTCTGAAGGCTTGGGGTCTGGTTGCACCAAGAGGCAGATTACAGACAGGTCATGGAGTACAGGGGTTACATGGGAGCACCATGGTGGGTCTTGTAGCCTCCATGCTTCAGGAAGGCCTGGTGCAGGGGTGGAAGTAAGGGTGCAATCCTTACATTCTTCTCTCTATTATTCCCACCCAGTCTTGGATCTGGTCCCATGGTACGGACTTTGGGGCAGCATAATCTAATGGACATGCAGCACAATATCGCCTCTTGCGCTGAAAGGCTGACACTTGTTAGTGGGTTAACTGCAAAGGAGGAAAACTCAAAATGACAATTCATCCGAGTGGCTAGAGAAGTTTAAGTATGCAGTTTAGTGATTATATTTCCCCTTGGATGCAAACACTGCAATTACTTTGGTGAACAAAAGCAAATTATTGTATTCTTCTGTGGCAGTTTTATGGCTTTAGAGCATTTACTTAACTATGAGCGAACAACTTTACAAACCCACCACAAGACTCAGATTTTTTATTCTGAAGGGTCAATTTGCTTGTAAGTGTAGATCACCAGATATTTTTGGCAATGAATAGCAGCGGTTTTCAGTCCTGTCGTGTAAAGTTAGGGGAAGTGACCAACCAAAAGAACCAGCTTCAGAGAAAAATTAAGTACATCTAGTTCAGTGGGCGGCAGACATTTGGAGCAGGATAGACACTACCGGGTAGAGCAAAAAAGGGAGGAGGGCTGTGGCTATCTAACATACTGTTCAAATGAGGCTAGCCAAAGCAGTAAAATGCTGGTCAATCAAGGTCAGGCTGACCCATCACAGCATGCAACGGCTGTGCCTGACCTAGAGTACATAGAATGCGGTTACGTCCCCACGCATGGTGAGAAGATGCAGTGGTCCTTTTCGGTTTAGCAGATAAATAGCGGACACAAAACATTCACTGGTCACAAAAGGCCAGCGTTAACTGAAATTGGAACCAAGAAAATATTCAAGTATTCTTTACTGGCCTAAAAGCTATCGGGATATAAGAAATGAACAGCACTGTGCACAGTTTTGTAGAAATTGCAAACTGGTGTCAGTTGTTTTAACAAAGTGGAAGATAAAGCTAAGGAGATACTGTAGGCCTAACCATGGCAACGTCGCAGAGTGTGCAACCGCCTACCACAGTTTTCCAAAATCCAGGCAAGAAAAACATTAAGTGAAAACAATGGCACAGAGTTTTCAATCCTCATTAGGTAGAAATTGATAGAAAGTCATTTGAAACACTGTTTTATTTCATTGGGTGATGAGGGCCAAACAAATGTGAACACTTACCAGAAACTGAGCCGATCCCAGCTGAATTTGGCAGGGGACCAAGTACACTGAAGCTGTGAATCGAAAGAAATGGCACTTTAAGGAGGATCACGTTTCGAAGTAGAAGCGCATAACTTTTAGTAGAAACAAGAAAGCAGGAAAATAATGACAAATATATCCCCTTAAGTGCTGCCTCGGTGCATTGGCCGACGGCAGCACTACCTCCCCAGTGCTGCGCACGACCTTTGAACGTCCATACAGCACTAGTTCTAATGGACAGCGCAGCACTGGGGAGGAATGTTTAATAGCAGCTATGAGGATATGGCTGCACTAAGGATTCCGGGCTGCTACACAGTGAATTTGGAAACTGCACAGACCAAGATCTCAGAGACCAAATTGAGATGAATACTTATTTTAATAATCTTCATAAAAGATTACTCTGTAGACAAAAGTCCAGCCCCTGAGAGAATATGTATAAACAGCCAAGGGGTTTGAGAAGTTAATGTTACCTGCTCTGGCCATTGCAAGAAAGAGCACAATTGATTCACCCTACTGTCAATGTTGTGAGTTAGAGAAAAGTCATATACAAAAGGAAGGGAGAGGGAGATATCTATTCAAGATGTGGTTCAAGGACACGAGGGAAGCAATTCCGCTGGTCCAGCAGTGGGAAAGAAGTGCAAAATATCAGGACACATTTAAAAGTGTGTTTAAGGCACATAACTCAGTGAGAGTAAGTCACATAAAGGAGAAAATAAATTATGCGAGTGAAAGAATGTCAAAAATGGCGTTAACAGTAGATAAAGAGTTATGACTGATTTGGGTTTACTTGTAACTATTTTATAGGAATACAGTTTTACTGAAGTTCTGGCAAATGAGCTCCTGAAGGCTTCATATATTAAAAATGAAGTGTTTGGTGAGCACGTATCATTACTTACGGCTATATGAAGACTGCTTAGGAGATTAAGGACAGTGGTACTTACACAAAAGGTTACGTAGCGAGTGACAGTAGAGACCTAATTGGATGGGTTAATCAGGGTAGATTAGGGACCGCACCAGGTACAGATAGCCCATCGATTCTGATGGGGCGGATGGATGAGTCATATTTTGAACTGTTTTGGAGAGGTTTTCTTTGTCAAAGTAGGTTGTAGCAAACGGTTTGAGCACACAATTTTGCAGAAAGGCGTCATCCTGTCAAACATAAGAAGGGAAATGTGAAACTCAATCTTAGGGGTGAGTCGAGGCAGCTTTTAGGTGATTTATGTGTGCAAGAGATTATTAAGCCTGTTGATGTAGCACAGTTGATTTCCGCTGTCCTAAAGTGGGCAAAAGGAGGGGTGTCTAAATAAGATTGTGTGCAGGTTGGCGCTCACTCACCAAGAATATAGTTACTGAACATCATTCGATTTCCAAAATACAGGAAATGGTAGGCATGCTGAGGGATGCCGGGTATTTTACAACAATAGAACTTAATGCAGCACTTCATCAAATGATACTTGAAGCCAATTCTCAACTACCTCTGTTACGCCATTTGGTGCTTATAAATATTTGCGTATACCATGCCTACCCACATTCGTGACTACTATTTTACAAAGCTAATGTACAGATTTCAAAATCTCCAGCCAGTACAAGCTTTCCTGGACGATGGTTTGATTCATGCCAATAGTGTCGAGGAATACAACAGGATATTAACAGGAATTCACGGGGTGCTGAAAGATAGGGAGTATGACTGTGACAAAAGAACTGCAAGTTTTTGACATTCTGTGGAGCATTCAATTTGGAGGTTTGGTGGAAGCAGTAACTGAGGGACCCTGTACGATTTACAAAGATCAACTAAGATTGTTCATACAAATGAGTGCATATTATTTGGGACAAGTGCTCGAGTTAAATCCCACAATATATTTACTTGGCATGGAAAACCACAGGGGCCATTTGATAGCTTCTACACGTGATGAGTACAAAGAAAAACATGCAGCAATTTTCGCTGCATGAAGTGTATAATCCTTTAAAAGCTCAATTTAGATCTAAATATTGCCCCATTTTTACAAGAACCACCATATCCGATCTATAAATATGCTCAACCTTAGTTGCAATCAGCAAGCAATAATCATATGTGGAATGGCAATCTGATTTCAGGAGTCAGATCCGTACGAGTTCTCTTCATAAAGTCAGGTTCGGGATCGTCTCATCATTAATCAGACTGATTTTAAACCTTACACCACATGTGGAGGAGCGAAGCATACTTTTAGAATGCAGCATCTGTATGACCATCTTAGGTCAGACAATGCATCTGTGCTTCTTAGAAGCACTACAGACAAATCGGTCTTTTCAAATAGATAGCATGGCCCACAAAACACCGACATCACAAGTTCACCCAATATCAAGAGGTAAGCTATAGCATGTACATAGGTCCCATAGCATGTACATAGGTCCCACAGCATACAAAGATCCAAGTCTTAGTAAGACAACGTAAGAAGGACATCAAGTTGCACAATAAAAGACATTTAAGCTACAAAGTCTAACTGACGCCTGCTTGAAAATAGTTCCTCACCTTTTTGGAGGGTAGCCGAGATAACAGCAGCATTCTTCGGGCCATCATTCCTAAAAGCGAAGGCACAGTATGGTAAGCACTATTTAGTAAGATAACCTGAAAGAAACAGTACATCATTCTTCACCCACTCGAGTCTCTACCTCACCGGAGCTGAAAAGTATAGCAAATCTTAACAGCCTGCAAGAGGAGAAGAGTTCCACGGTCCCTCCTTTAGCCCCACTTACGAAGCTCTCTTGCAAAAACACCAAGTCACTTTTAGCTGCCTGCAATATGATGCATGGGCGTCTGTCCAGCTCAGATTTATGAGTACATGATAGGTTTCTCATTATTGAACACTCGTTCTCAGTGAGGGCAAGTGTATCATCATCGCCAGAGGAGCCTGTAGAGGCAGCAGTCAGTGGTGACAAGGAACGAGGACCACAACATTTCACCAAAAAGCAGGAATGAGCACTGGTTAAGACATTGGCACTACAATCCATCAAGCCACACAGGAACAACTGAAAGGTACTCTCAACCTGCAATTCGAAGTAAGATGAATTATGGGGAGCACTGACAAACAGGTCAGTCACACTACTCAGTTGGACGAGGGCACAAAGGCTGGGGGAAAGGAATAGCAGAGTATCAAATGAAGGGGAGCTGAATGCTTACCAGATAAAAGAGCAGCACCTACAGGAGGAACCTCTGAAAAATGTAGCCTACAAGCTAAACATGAAAACTCAAGCTCAATTACTTTGCACACGCTGTGAACTAACTGGACCCTAATAGCCTAATCGTGAAGGATGGAAAAGAGTATCTGGTGGTTTGACATGCCAAAAACCAGACAGGTCATAAAGCTCACCAGTCAATAAGCAACTACAGAGGTTCACAAAGGCAAGAGAAGCCCCATGCCCGTGCTAACAGCCAATCAACACTCGCTTTCAAAATTACGTTCTCGGTTTTAACTGCACTGCGACACAAATCAGGCAATGTCTGGGTGTGCCATTTTCCCCTTTGGCCTTCTCCCTCTTCTGAAGGCTTGGGGTCTGGTTGCACCAAGAGGCAGATTACAGACAGGTCATGGAGTACAGGGGTTACATGGGAGCACCATGGTGGGTCTTGTAGCCTCCATGCTTCAGGAAGGCCTGGTGCAGGGGTGGAAGTAAGGGTGCAATCCTTACATTCTTCTCTCTATTATTCCCACCCAGTCTTGGATCTGGTCCCATGGTACGGACTTTGGGGCAGCATAATCTAATGGACATGCAGCACAATATCGCCTCTTGCGCTGAAAGGCTGACACTTGTTAGTGGGTTAACTGCAAAGGAGGAAAACTCAAAATGACAATTCATCCGAGTGGCTAGAGAAGTTTAAGTATGCAGTTTAGTGATTATATTTCCCCTTGGATGCAAACACTGCAATTATTTTGGTGAACAAAAGCAAATTATTGTATTCTTCTGTGGCAGTTTTATGGCTTTAGAGCATTTACTTAACTATGAGCGAACAACTTTACAAACCCACCACAAGACTCAGATTTTTTATTCTGAAGGGTCAATTTGCTTGTAAGTGTAGATCACCAGATATTTTTGGCAATGAATAGCAGCGGTTTTCAGTCCTGTCGTGTAAAGTTAGGGGAAGTGACCAACCAAAAGAACCAGCTTCAGAGAAAAATTAAGTACATCTAGTGCAGTGGGCGGCAGACATTTGGAGCAGGATAGACACTACCGGGTAGAGCAAAAAAGGGAGGAGGGCTGTGGCTATCTAACATACTGTTCAAATGAGGCTAGCCAAAGCAGTAACATGCTGGTCAATCAAGGTCAGGCTGACCCATCACAGCATGCAACGGCTGTGCCTGACCTAGAGTACATAGAATGCGGTTACGTCCCCACGCATGGTGAGAAGATGCAGTGGTCCTTTTCGGTTTAGCAGATAAATAGCGGACACAAAACATTCACTGGTCACAAAAGGCCAGCGTTAACTGAAATTGGAACCAAGAAAATATTCAAGTATTCTTTACTGGCCTAAAAGCTATCGGGATATAAGAAATGAACAGCACTGTGCACAGTTTTGTAGAAATTGCAAACTGGTGTCAGTTGTTTTAACAAAGTGGAAGATAAAGCTAAGGAGATACTGTAGGCCTAACCATGGCAACGTCGCAGAGTGTGCAACCGCCTACCACAGTTTTCCAAAATCCAGGCAAGAAAAACATTAAGTGAAAACAATGGCACAGAGTTTTCAATCCTCATTAGGTAGAAATTGATAGAAAGTCATTTGAAACACTGTTTTATTTCATTGGGTGATGAGGGCCAAACAAATGTGAACACTTACCAGAAACTGAGCCGATCCCAGCTGAATTTGGCAGGGGACCAAGTACACTGAAGCTGTGAATCGAAAGAAATGGCACTTTAAGGAGGATCACGTTTCGAAGTAGAAGCGCATAACTTTTAGTAGAAACAAGAAAGCAGGAAAATAATGACAAATATATGGCTGCAATAAGGATTCCGGGCTGCTACACAGTGAATTTGGAAACTGCACAGACCAAGATCTCAGAGACCAAATTGAGATGAATACTTATTTTAATAATCTTCATAAAAGATTACTCTGTAGACAAAAGTCCAGCCCCTGAGAGAATATGTATAAACAGCCAAGGGGTTTGAGAAGTTAATGTTACCTGCTCTGGCCATTGCAAGAAAGAGCACAATTGATTCACCCTACTGTCAATGTTGTGAGTTAGAGAAAAGTCATATACAAAAGGAAGGGAGAGGGAGATATCTATTCAAGATGTGGTTCAAGGACACGAGGGAAGCAATTCCGCTGGTCCAGCAGTGGGAAAGAAGTGCAAAATATCAGGACACTTTTAAAAGTGTGTTTAAGGCACATAACTCAGTGAGAGTAAGTCACATAAAGGAGAAAATAAATTATGCGAGTGAAAGAATGTCAAAAATGGCGTTAACAGTAGATAAAGAGTTATGACTGATTTGGGTTTACTTGTAACTATTTTATAGGAATACAGTTTTACTGAAGTTCTGGCAAATGAGCTCCTGAAGGCTTCATATATTAAAAATGAAGTGTTTGGTGAGCACGTACCATTACTTACGGCTATATGAAGACTGCTTAGGAGATTAAGGACAGTGGTACTTACACAAAAGGTTTCGTAGCGAGTGACAGTAGAGACCTAATTGGATGGGTTAATCAGGGTAGATTAGGGACCGCACCAGGTACAGATAGCCCATCGATTCTGATGGGGCGGATGGATGAGTGTCATATTTTGAACTGTTTTGGAGAGGTTTTCTTTGTCAAAGTAGGTTGTAGCCAACGGTTTGAGCACACAATTTTGCAGAAAGGCGTCATCCTGTCAAACATAAGAAGGGAAATGTGAAACTCAATCTTAGGGGTGAGTCGAGGCAGCTTTTAGGTGATTTATGTGTGCAAGAGATTATTAAGCCTGTTGATGTAGCAAAGTTGATTTCCGCTGTCCTAAAGTGGGCAAAAGGAGGGGTGTCTAAATAAGATTGTGTGCAGGTTGGCGCTCACTCACCAAGAATATAGTTACTGAACATCATTCGATTTCCAAAATACAGGAAATGATAGGCATGCTGAGGGATGCCGGGTATTTTACAACAATAGAACTTAATGCAGCACTTCATCAAATGATACTTGAAGCCAATTCTCAATTCTTAACTACCTCTGTTACGCCATTTGGTGCTTATAAATATTTGCGTATACCATGCCTACCCACATTCGTGACTACTATTTTACAAAGCTAATGTACAGATTTCAAAATCTCCAGCCAGTACAAGCTTTCCTGGACGATGGTTTGTTTCATGCCAATAGTGTCGAGGAATACAACAGGATATTAACAGGAATTCACGGGGTGCTGAAAGATAGGGAGTATGACTGTGACAAAAGAGAACTGCAAGTTTTTGACATTCTGTGGAGCATTCAATTTGGAGGTTTGGTGGAAGCAGTAACTGAGGGACTCTGTACGATTTACAAAGATCAACTAAGATTGTTCATACAAATGAGTGCATATTATTTGGGACAAGTGCTCGAGTTAAATCCCACAATATATTTACTTGGCATGGAAAACCACAGGGGCCATTTGATAGCTTCTACACGTGATGAGTACAAAGAAAAACATGCAGCAATTTTCGCTGCATGAAGTGTATAATCCTTTAAAAGCTCAATTTAGATCTAAATATTGCCCCATTTTTACAAGAACCAACATATCCGATCTATAAATATGTTATGTTATGTTACAAAAATTTTAATACCGCGCTCATACACCAATTGGTTTCTTGGCGCTCGAAGACAGTGGGAATATGGCACGGGGGATGTGAACAGCTAACCGTGAGCAAGACGGAACAAATGAGTTTTTAAAGATTTGCGAAAAGTGGGGTAGTCAGGAGTGAGCCGAATAGGGAGGGGAAGGGAGTTCCAAGTGAATGGGGCAAGGAAGGAGAAGCCAGCACCACCGTGCTTCTTACGTCGAAACCTTGGAATGACCAGCAGATTGTGGGCAGAGGATCTGAGGTGTCGGGAAGGAGTATAAGAGTGTAGACAGGAAGAAATAAAAGCAGGAGCAGAAAAGAAAAGAGATTTGAAAACGGTGCAACCAAGTTTGAAAATGCATCGTTGCGCAACCGGGAGCCAGTGCAAGGTTTTTAACAGTGGAGTGACATGTTGATGTTTTGGTTGCTGGAAGATTAATCTAGCAGCCTGGTTTTGCACCAGTTGAAGGCGTTGAAGGTGGTAGGCTGGAATCCCCACGTATAGACAGTTGGCATAGTCTAAACGTGAGGTAACCAGGGCCAAGATGACAAGAATGAGAGCCTCTGGAGACAGGTACCTTCGGATCTTCCCGATCCTGCGGAGATGAAAGAAGCAGGCCGAGGTGACAGCATTAATGTGCGGCCGCATCGAGAGATCACTGGAGATGACAACACCTAAGCTCTTCACGGAGTCAACTGGGCAAGGGGAAGGGCCGAGGGCAGGCGGCCAGAAGTTGGAAGTCCAAGGATGAGGGGGCCCACCGATCAGGACCAGCTCTGTCTTACTAGGATTGAGCTTCAGCTGACTGAAGTTCATCCACTCATAGATGGAAAGCATGGTGGATTGGAAGTTAGAGCGGGAGAGAGGGGAAGAGTCAATAGGAAAGATAAGTTGCAGATCATCTGCATAATTAAAAGTGGTAACAGAAGAGTGACGGAGGGAGACCAGAAGAGGCTGCATATAAAGATTGAACAGAAGGGGAGATAAGGCAGAACCCTGGGGGACACCACAAGAAAGTGAAGTGGAAGGGGCAGAAAAGGAGGATAGGTGAACAGATTGGGTCCGGAGTTGGAGAAAGGACACAATCCAAGACAGGGCCAGGCCCGAGATCCCAGCATTTCTGACACGGTCGACCAAAATGTCGTGGTCGACCGTGTCGAAAGCGGCCGAGAGATCAAGTAGTACCAGGGCCTGGGCCAAGTTCTTATCCGCCCCCTGTCTCAGCGTGTCCATGACCGCTGTCACCACTGCCTCCGTAGAGTGGGAGGGTCTGAAACCTGCCTGTTGGTCATCGAGGAAATGAGTCTCCTCGATGAAAGAGCTAAGGCAACGGGTGACATAGGTTTCCAAGACCTTCCCGAGATATGGGAGAAGGGAAATAGGTCGGTAATTGCCCAGTACCGCGGGATCGGAACCGGGTTTTTTCAAAATAGGTACCACCACACCGCTTTTGAAAGCATTGGGGACAGAGCCTATGGAAAGTGAGCGGTTTAGGAGGTCCAGAGGAGGGTCAGGACATGCCATAAAGGCATCTCTAAGGATTTGGGGGGGACAGCAATCCTTGGGAGAGCCTGAGCCCACAGCCGAGAGTAGAGAGCGGAAAGTGTCTAAAGAAATCGGGGGAAAAACATTCAGGGAGTGAGGATTCGAAGGAGGAAGGGCGCTGGTGTGAGACGTAGTGGTAGGGGGAATATTGTTTTTAATTGTAGCAATTTTATCAATAAAAAAAGAATTGAGGGAGTCGCACAAAGCTTGTGATGGCTGAGGCTGAGGTGTAACGCGGTCGGGTAAGGAAAGTTCAGCGACAATTGAGAAAATTTCTTTAGTTTTGGAAGCAGAGTTAATTACTTTTTGAGAAAAATAAGCAGATTTAGCCAGGATGATGGATGTTTTGTATGATTTAAGTAAGTCAGTGTAGACAGACTTCAGTGAAGGATCATAGTTACGCCTCCAGCGGCGCTCAGCCTGGCGAAGAAGGAGTTTGCTGGTCAACCTTAGTTGCAATCAGCAAGCAATAATCATATGTGGAATGGCAATCTGATTTCAGGAGTCAGATCCGTACGAGTTCTCTTCATAAAGTCAGGTTCGGGATTGTCTCATCATTAATCAGACTGATTTTAAACCTTACACCACATGTGGAGGAGCGAAGCATACTTTTAGAATGCAGCATCTGTATGACCATCTTAGGTCAGACAATGCATCTGTGCTTCTTAGAAGCACTACAGACAAATCGGTCTTTTCAAATAGATAGCATGGCCCACAAAACACCGACATCACAAGTTCACCCAATATCAAGAGGTAAGCTATAGCATGTACATAGGTCCCATAGCATGTACATAGGTCCCACAGCATACAAAGATCCAAGTCTTAGTAAGACAACGCAAGAAGGACATCAAGTTGCACAATAAAAGACATTTAAGCTACAAAGTCTAACTGACGCCTGCTTGAAAATAGTTCCTCACCTTTTTGGAGGGTAGCCGAGATAACAGCAGCATTCTTCGGGCCATCATTCCTAAAAGCGAAGGCACAGTATGTTAAGCACTATTTAGTAAGATAACCTGAAAGAAACAGTACATCATTCTTCACCCACTCGAGTCTCTACCTCACCGGAGCTGAAAAGTATAGCAAATCTTAACAGCCTGCAAGAGGAGAAGAGTTCCACGGTCCCTCCTTTAGCCCCACTTACGAAGCTCTCTTGCAAAAACACCAAGTCACTTTTAGCTGCCTGCAATATGATGCATGGGCGTCTGTCCAGCTCAGATTTATGAGTACATGATAGGTTTCTCATTATTGAACACTCGTTCTCAGTGAGGGCAAGTGTATCATCATCGCCAGAGGAGCCTGTAGAGGCAGCAGTCAGTGGTGACAAGGAACGAGGACCAAACATTTCACCAAAAAGCAGGAATGAGCACTGGTTAAGACATTGGCACTACAATCCATCAAGCCACATAGGAACAACTGAAAGGTACTCTCAACCTGCAATTCGAAGTAAGATGAATTATGGGGAGCACTGACAAACAGGTCAGTCACACTACTCAGTTGGACGAGGGCACAAAGGCTGGGGGAAAGGAATAGCAGAGTATCAAATGAAGGGGAGCTGAATGCTTACCAGATAAAAGAGCAGCACCTACAGGAGGAACCTCTGAAAAATGTAGCCTACAAGCTAAACATGAAAACTCAAGCTCAATTACTTTGCACACGCTGTGAACTAACTGGACCCTAATAGCCTAATCGTGAAGGATGGAAAAGAGTATCTGGTGGTTTGACATGCCAAAAACCAGACAGGTCATAAAGCTCACCAGTCAATAAGCAACTACAGAGGTTCACAAAGGCAAGAGAAGCCCCATGCCCGTGCTAACAGCCAATCAACACTCGCTTTCAAAATTACGTTCTCGGTTTTAACTGCACTGCGACACAAATCAGGCAATGTCTGGGTGTGCCATTTTCCCCCTTGGCCTTCTCCCTCTTCTGAAGGCCTGGGGTCTGGTTGCACCAAGAGGCAGATTACAGACAGGTCATGGAGTACAGGGGTTACATGGGAGCACCATGGTGGGTCTTGTAGCCTCCATGCTTCAGGAAGGCCTGGTGCAGGGGTGGAAGTAAGGGTGCAATCCTTACATTCTTCTCTCTATTATTCCCACCCAGTCTTGGATCTGGTCCCATGGTACGGACTTTGGGGCAGCATAATCTAATGGACATGCAGCACAATATCGCCTCTTGCGCTGAAAGGCTGACACTTGTTAGTGGGTTAACTGCAAAGGAGGAAAACTCAAAATGACAATTCATCCGAGTGGCTAGAGAAGTTTAAGTATGCAGTTTAGTGATTATATTTCCCCTTGGATGCAAACACTGCAATTATTTTGGTGAACAAAAGCAAATTATTGTATTCTTCTGTGGCAGTTTTATGGCTTTAGAGCATTTACTTAACTATGAGCGAACAACTTTACAAACCCACCACAAGACTCAGATTTTTTATTCTGAAGGGTCAATTTGCTTGTAAGTGTAGATCACCAGATATTTTTGGCAATGAATAGCAGCGGTTTTCAGTCCTGTCGTGTAAAGTTAGGGGAAGTGACCAACCAAAAGAACCAGCTTCAGAGAAAAATTAAGTACATCTAGTGCAGTGGGCGGCAGACATTTGGAGCAGGATAGACACTACCGGGTAGAGCAAAAAAGGGAGGAGGGCTGTGGCTATCTAACATACTGTTCAAATGAGGCTAGCCAAAGCAGTAACATGCTGGTCAATCAAGGTCAGGCTGACCCATCACAGCATGCAACGGCTGTGCCTGACCTAGAGTACATAGAATGCGGTTACGTCCCCACGCATGGTGAGAAGATGCAGTGGTCCTTTTCGGTTTAGCAGATAAATCGCGGACACAAAACATTCACTGGTCACAAAAGGCCAGCGTTAACTGAAATTGGAACCAAGAAAATATTCAAGTATTCTTTACTGGCCTAAAAGCTATCGGGATATAAGAAATGAACAGCACTGTGCACAGTTTTGTAGAAATTGCAAACTGGTGTCAGTTGTTTTAACAAAGTGGAAGATAAAGCTAAGGAGATACTGTAGGCCTAACCATGGCAACGTCGCAGAGTGTGCAACCGCCTACCGCAGTTTTCCAAAATCCAGGCAAGAAAAACATTAAGTGAAAACAATGGCACAGAGTTTTCAATCCTCATTAGGTAGAAATTGATAGAAAATCATTTGAAACACTGTTTTATTTCATTGGGTGATGAGGGCCAAACAAATGTGAACACTTACCAGAAACTGAGCCGATCCCAGCTGAATTTGGCAGAGGACCAAGTACACTGAAGCTGTGAATCGAAAGAAATGGCACTTTAAGGAGGATCACGTTTCGAAGTAGAAGCGCATAACTTTTAGTAGAAACAAGAAAGCAGGAAAATAATGACAAATATATCCCCTTAAGTGCTGCCTCGGTGCATTGGCCGACGGCAGCACTACCTCCCTAGTGCTGCGCACGACCATTGAACGTCCATACAGCACTAGTTCTAATGGACAGCGCAGCACTGGGGAGGAATGTTTAATAGCAGCTATGAGGATATGGCTGCACTAAGGATTCCGGGCTGCTACACAGTGAATTTGGAAACTGCACAGACCAAGATCTCAGAGACCAAATTGAGATGAATACTTATTTTAATAATCTTCATAAAAGATTACTCTGTAGACAAAAGTCCAGCCCCTGAGAGAATATGTATAAACAGCCAAGGGGTTTGAGAAGTTAATGTTACCTGCTCTGGCCATTGCAAGAAAGAGCACAATTGATTCACCCTACTGTCAATGTTGTGAGTTAGAGAAAAGTCATATACAAAAGGAAGGGAGAGGGAGATATCTATTCAAGATGTGGTTCAAGGACACGAGGGAAGCAATTCCGCTGGTCCAGCAGTGGGAAAGAAGTGCAAAATATCAGGACACATTTAAAAGTGTGTTTAAGGCACATAACTCAGTGAGAGTAAGTCACATAAAGGAGAAAATAAATTATGCGAGTGAAAGAATGTCAAAAATGGCGTTAACAGTAGATAAAGAGTTATGACTGATTTGGGTTTACTTGTAACTATATTATAGGAATACAGTTTTACTGAAGTTCTGGCAAATGAGCTCCTGAAGGCTTCATATATTAAAAATGAAGTGTTTGGTGAGCACGTATCATTACTTACGGCTATATGAAGACTGCTTAGGAGATTAAGGACAGTGGTACTTACACAAAAGGTTACGTAGCGAGTGACAGTAGAGACCTAATTGGATGGGTTAATCAGGGTAGATTAGGGACCGCACCAGGTACAGATAGCCCATCGATTCTGATGGGGCGGATGGATGAGTCATATTTTGAACTGTTTTGGAGAGGTTTTCTTTGTCAAAGTAGGTTGTAGCAAACGGTTTGAGCACACAATTTTGCAGAAAGGCGTCATCCTGTCAAACATAAGAAGGGAAATGTGAAACTCAATCTTAGGGGTGAGTAGAGGCAGCTTTTAGGTGATTTATGTGTGCAAGAGATTATTAAGCCTGTTGATGTAGCACAGTTGATTTCCGCTGTCCTAAAGTGGGCAAAAGGAGGGGTGTCTAAATAAGATTGTGTGCAGGTTGGCGCTCACTCACCAAGAATATAGTTACTGAACATCATTCGATTTCCAAAATACAGGAAATGGTAGGCATGCAGAGGGATGCCGGGTATTTTACAACAATAGAACTTAATGCAGCACTTCATCAAATGATACTTGAAGCCAATTCTCAATTCTTAACTACCTCTGTTACGCCATTTGGTGCTTATAAATATTTGCGTATACCATGCTTACCCACATTCGTGACTACTATTTTACAAAGCTAATGTACAGATTTCAAAATCTCCAGCCAGTACAAGCTTTCCTGGACGATGGTTTGATTCATGCCAATAGTGTCGAGGAATACAACAGGATATTAACAGGAATTCACGGGGTGCTGAAAGATAGGGAGTATGACTGTGACAAAAGAACTGCAAGTTTTTGACATTCTGTGGAGCATTCAATTTGGAGGTTTGGTGGAAGCAGTAACTGAGGGACCCTGTACGATTTACAAAGATCAACTAAGATTGTTCATACAAATGAGTGCATATTATTTGGGACAAGTGCTCGAGTTAAATCCCACAATATATTTACTTGGCATGGAAAACCACAGGGGCCATTTGATAGCTTCTACACGTGATGAGTACAAAGAAAAACATGCAGCAATTTTCGCTGCATGAAGTGTATAATCCTTTAAAAGCTCAATTTAGATCTAAATATTGCCCCATTTTTACAAGAACCACCATATCCGATCTATAAATATGCTCAACCTTAGTTGCAATCAGCAAGCAATAATCATATGTGGAATGGCAATCTGATTTCAGGAGTCAGATCCGTACGAGTTCTCTTCATAAAGTCAGGTTCGGGATTGTCTCATCATTAATCAGACTGATTTTAAACCTTACACCACATGTGGAGGAGCGAAGCATACTTTTAGAATGCAGCATCTGTATGACCATCTTAGGTCAGACAATGCATCTGTGCTTCTTAGAAGCACTACAGACAAATCGGTCTTTTCAAATAGATAGCATGGCCCACAAAACACCGACATCACAAGTTCACCCAATATCAAGAGGTAAGCTATAGCATGTACATAGGTCCCATAGCATGTACATAGGTCCCACAGCATACAAAGATCCAAGTCTTAGTAAGACAACGTAAGAAGGACATCAAGTTGCACAATAAAAGACATTTAAGCTACAAAGTCTAACTGACGCCTGCTTGAAAATAGTTCCTCACCTTTTTGGAGGGTAGCCGAGATAACAGCAGCATTCTTCGGGCCATCATTCCTAAAAGCGAAGGCACAGTATGGTAAGCACTATTTAGTAAGATAACCTGAAAGAAACAGTACATCATTCTTCACCCACTCGAGTCTCTACCTCACCGGAGCTGAAAAGTATAGCAAATCTTAACAGCCTGCAAGAGGAGAAGAGTTCCACGGTCCCTCCTTTAGCCCCACTTACGAAGCTCTCTTGCAAAAACACCAAGTCACTTTTAGCTGCCTGCAATATGATGCATGGGCGTCTGTCCAGCTCAGATTTATGAGTACATGATAGATTTCTCATTATTGAACACTCGTTCTCAGTGAGGGCAAGTGTATCATCATCGCCAGAGGAGCCTGTAGAGGCAGCAGTCAGTGGTGACAAGGAACGAGGACCACAACATTTCACCAAAAAGCAGGAATGAGCACTGGTTAAGACATTGGCACTACAATCCATCAAGCCACACAGGAACAACTGAAAGGTACTCTCAACCTGCAATTCGAAGTAAGATGAATTATGGGGAGCACTGACAAACAGGTCAGTCACACTACTCAGTTGGACGAGGGCACAAAGGCTGGGGGAAAGGAATAGCAGAGTATCAAATGAAGGGGAGATGAATGCTTACCAGATAAAAGAGCAGCACCTACAGGAGGAACCTCTGAAAAATGTAGCCTACAAGCTAAACATGAAAACTCAAGCTCAATTACTTTGCACACGCTGTGAACTAACTGGACCCTAATAGCCTAATCGTGAAGGATGGAAAAGAGTATCTGGTGGTTTGACATGCCAAAAACCAGACAGGTCATAAAGCTCACCAGTCAATAAGCAACTACAGAGGTTCACAAAGGCAAGAGAAGCCCCATGCCCGTGCTAACAGCCAATCAACACTCGCTTTCAAAATTACGTTCTCGGTTTTAATTGCACTGCGACACAAATCAGGCAATGTCTGGGTGTGCCATTTTCCCCTTTGGCCTTCTCCCTCTTCTGAAGGCTTGTGGTCTGGTTGCACCAAGAGGCAGATTACAGACAGGTCATGGAGTACAGGGGTTACATGGGAGCACCATGGTGGGTCTTGTAGCCTCCATGCTTCAGGAAGGCCTGGTGCAGGGGTGGAAGTAAGGGTGCAATCCTTACATTCTTCTCTCTATTATTCCCACCCAGTCTTGGATCTGGTCCCATGGTACGGACTTTGGGGCAGCATAATCTAATGGACATGCAGCACAATATCGCCTCTTGCGCTGAAAGGCTGACACTTGTTAGTGGGTTAACTGCAAAGGAGGAAAACTCAAAATGACAATTCATCCGAGTGGCTAGAGAAGTTTAAGTATGCAGTTTAGTGATTATATTTCCCCTTGGATGCAAACACTGCAATTATTTTGGTGAACAAAAGCAAATTATTGTATTCTTCTGTGGCAGTTTTATGGCTTTAGAGCATTTACTTAACTATGAGCGAACAACTTTACAAACCCACCACAAGACTCAGATTTTTTATTCTGAAGGGTCAATTTGCTTGTAAGTGTAGATCACCAGATATTTTTGGCAATGAATAGCAGCGGTTTTCAGTCCTGTCGTGTAAAGTTAGGGGAAGTGACCAACCAAAAGAAGCAGCTTCAGAGAAAAATTAAGTACATCTAGTGCAGTGGGCGGCAGACATTTGGAGCAGGATAGACACTACCGGGTAGAGCAAAAAAGGGAGGAGGGCTGTGGCTATCTAACATACTGTTCAAATGAGGCTAGCCAAAGCAGTAACATGCTGGTCAATCAAGGTCAGGCTGACCCATCACAGCATGCAACGGCTGTGCCTGACCTAGAGTACATAGAATGCGGTTACGTCCCCACGCATGGTGAGAAGATGCAGTGGTCCTTTTCGGTTTAGCAGATAAATAGCGGACACAAAACATTCACTGGTCACAAAAGGCCAGCGTTAACTGAAATTGGAACCAAGAAAATATTCAAGTATTCTTTACTGGCCTAAAAGCTATCGGGATATAAGAAATGAACAGCACTGTGCACAGTTTTGTAGAAATTGCAAACTGGTGTCAGTTGTTTTAACAAAGTGGAAGATAAAGCTAAGGAGATACTGTAGGCCTAACCATGGCAACGTCGCAGAGTGTGCAACCGCCTACCACAGTTTTCCAAAATCCAGGCAAGAAAAACATTAAGTGAAAACAATGGCACAGAGTTTTCAATCCTCATTAGGTAGAAATTGATAGAAAGTCATTTGAAACACTGTTTTATTTCATTGGGTGATGAGGGCCAAACAAATGTGAACACTTACCAGAAACTGAGCCGATCCCAGCTGAATTTGGCAGGGGACCAAGTACACTGAAGCTGTGAATCGAAAGAAATGGCACTTTAAGGAGGATCACGTTTCGAAGTAGAAGCGCATAACTTTTAGTAGAAACAAGAAAGCAGGAAAATAATGACAAATATATGGCTGCAATAAGGATTCCGGGCTGCTACACAGTGAATTTGGAAACTGCACAGACCAAGATCTCAGAGACCAAATTGAGATGAATACTTATTTTAATAATCTTCATAAAACATTACTCTGTAGACAAAAGTCCAGCCCCTGAGAGAATATGTATAAACAGCCAAGGGGTTTGAGAAGTTAATGTTACCTGCTCTGGCCATTGCAAGAAAGAGCACAATTGATTCACCCTACTGTCAATGTTGTGAGTTAGAGAAAAGTCATATACAAAAGGAAGGGAGAGGGAGATATCTATTCAAGATGTGGTTCAAGGACACGAGGGAAGCAATTCCGCTGGTCCAGCAGTGGGAAAGAAGTGCAAAATATCAGGACACATTTAAAAGTGTGTTTAAGGCACATAACTCAGTGAGAGTAAGTCACATAAAGGAGAAAATAAATTATGCGAGTGAAAGAATGTCAAAAATGGCGTTAACAGTAGATAAAGAGTTATGACTGATTTGGGTTTACTTGTAACTATTTTATAGGAATACAGTTTTACTGAAGTTCTGGCAAATGAGCTCCTGAAGGCTTCATATATTAAAAATGAAGTGTTTGGTGAGCACGTATCATTACTTACGGCTATATGAAGACTGCTTAGGAGATTAAGGACAGTGGTACTTACACAAAAGGTTACGTAGCGAGTGACAGTAGAGACCTAATTGGATGGGTTAATCAGGGTAGATTAGGGACCGCACCAGGTACAGATAGCCCATCGATTCTGATGGGGCGGATGGATGAGTCATATTTTGAACTGTTTTGGAGAGGTTTTCTTTGTCAAAGTAGGTTGTAGCAAACGGTTTGAGCACACAATTTTGCAGAAAGGCGTCATCCTGTCAAACATAAGAAGGGAAATGTGAAACTCAATCTTAGGGGTGAGTCGAGGCAGCTTTTAGGTGATTTATGTGTGCAAGAGATTATTAAGCCTGTTGATGTAGCACAGTTGATTTCCGCTGTCCTAAAGTGGGCAAAAGGAGGGGTGTCTAAATAAGATTGTGTGCAGGTTGGCGCTCACTCACCAAGAATATAGTTACTGAACATCATTCGATTTCCAAAATACAGGAAATGGTAGGCATGCTGAGGGATGCCGGGTATTTTACAACAATAGAACTTAATGCAGCACTTCATCAAATGATACTTGAAGCCAATTCTCAATTCTTAACTACCTCTGTTACGCCATTTGGTGCTTATAAATATTTGCGTATACCATGCCTACCCACATTCGTGACTACTATTTTACAAAGCTAATGTACAGATTTCAAAATCTCCAGCCAGTACAAGCTTTCCTGGACGATGGTTTGATTCATGCCAATAGTGTCGAGGAATACAACAGGATATTAACAGGAATTCACGGGGTGCTGAAAGATAGGGAGTATGACTGTGACAAAAGAACTGCAAGTTTTTGACATTCTGTGGAGCATTCAATTTGGAGGTTTGGTGGAAGCAGTAACTGAGGGACCCTGTACGATTTACAAAGATCAACTAAGATTGTTCATACAAATGAGTGCATATTATTTGGGACAAGTGCTCGAGTTAAATCCCACAATATATTTACTTGGCATGGAAAACCACAGGGGCCATTTGATAGCTTCTACACGTGATGAGTACAAAGAAAAACATGCAGCAATTTTCGCTGCATGAAGTGTATAATCCTTTAAAAGCTCAATTTAGATCTAAATATTGCCCCATTTTTACAAGAACCACCATATCCGATCTATAAATATGCTCAACCTTAGTTGCAATCAGCAAGCAATAATCATATGTGGAATGGCAATCTGATTTCAGGAGTCAGATCCGTACGAGTTCTCTTCATAAAGTCAGGTTCGGGATTGTCTCATCATTAATCAGACTGATTTTAAACCTTACACCACATGTGGAGGAGCGAAGCATACTTTTAGAATGCAGCATCTGTATGACCATCTTAGGTCAGACAATGCATCTGTGCTTCTTAGAAGCACTACAGACAAATCGGTCTTTTCAAATAGATAGCATGGCCCACAAAACACCGACATCACAAGTTCACCCAATATCAAGAGGTAAGCTATAGCATGTACATAGGTCCCATAGCATGTACATAGGTCCCACAGCATACAAAGATCCAAGTCTTAGTAAGACAACGTAAGAAGGACATCAAGTTGCACAATAAAAGACATTTAAGCTACAAAGTCTAACTGACGCCTGCTTGAAAATAGTTCCTCACCTTTTTGGAGGGTAGCCGAGATAACAGCAGCATTCTTCGGGCCATCATTCCTAAAAGCGAAGGCACAGTATGGTAAGCACTATTTAGTAAGATAACCTGAAAGAAACAGTACATCATTCTTCACCCACTCGAGTCTCTACCTCACCGGAGCTGAAAAGTATAGCAAATCTTAACAGCCTGCAAGAGGAGAAGAGTTCCACGGTCCCTCCTTTAGCCCCACTTACGAAGCTCTCTTGCAAAAACACCAAGTCACTTTTAGCTGCCTGCAATATGATGCATGGGCGTCTGTCCAGCTCAGATTTATGAGTACATGATAGGTTTCTCATTATTGAACACTCGTTCTCAGTGAGGGCAAGTGTATCATCATCGCCAGAGGAGCCTGTAGAGGCAGCAGTCAGTGGTGACAAGGAACGAGGACCACAACATTTCACCAAAAAGCAGGAATGAGCACTGGTTAAGACATTGGCACTACAATCCATCAAGCCACACAGGAACAACTGAAAGGTACTCTCAACCTGCAATTCGAAGTAAGATGAATTATGGGGAGCACTGACAAACAGGTCAGTCACACTACTCAGTTGGACGAGGGCACAAAGGCTGGGGGAAAGGAATAGCAGAGTATCAAATGAAGGGGAGCTGAATGCTTACCAGATAAAAGAGCAGCACCTACAGGAGGAACCTCTGAAAAATGTAGCCTACAAGCTAAACATGAAAACTCAAGCTCAATTACTTTGCACACGCTGTGAACTAACTGGACCCTAATAGCCTAATCGTGAAGGATGGAAAAGAGTATCTGGTGGTTTGACATGCCAAAAACCAGACAGGTCATAAAGCTCACCAGTCAATAAGCAACTACAGAGGTTCACAAAGGCAAGAGAAGCCCCATGCCCGTGCTAACAGCCAATCAACACTCGCTTTCAAAATTACGTTCTCGGTTTTAACTGCACTGCGACACAAATCAGGCAATGTCTGGGTGTGCCATTTTCCCCTTTGGCCTTCTCCCTCTTCTGAAGGCTTGGGGTCTGGTTGCACCAAGAGGCAGATTACAGACAGGTCATGGAGTACAGGGGTTACATGGGAGCACCATGGTGGGTCTTGTAGCCTCCATGCTTCAGGAAGGCCTGGTGCAGGGGTGGAAGTAAGGGTGCAATCCTTACATTCTTCTCTCTATTATTCCCACCCAGTCTTGGATCTGGTCCCATGGTACGGACTTTGGGGCAGCATAATCTAATGGACATGCAGCACAATATCGCCTCTTGCGCTGAAAGGCTGACACTTGTTAGTGGGTTAACTGCAAAGGAGGAAAACTCAAAATGACAATTCATCCGAGTGGCTAGAGAAGTTTAAGTATGCAGTTTAGTGATTATATTTCCCCTTGGATGCAAACACTGCAATTATTTTGGTGAACAAAAGCAAATTATTGTATTCTTCTGTGGCAGTTTTATGGCTTTAGAGCATTTACTTAACTATGAGCGAACAACTTTACAAACCCACCACAAGACTCAGATTTTTTATTCTGAAGGGTCAATTTGCTTGTAAGTGTAGATCACCAGATATTTTTGGCAATGAATAGCAGCGGTTTTCAGTCCTGTCGTGTAAAGTTAGGGGAAGTGACCAACCAAAAGAACCAGCTTCAGAGAAAAATTAAGTACATCTAGTGCAGTGGGCGGCAGACATTTGGAGCAGGATAGACACTACCGGGTAGAGCAAAAAAGGGAGGAGGGCTGTGGCTATCTAACATACTGTTCAAATGAGGCTAGCCAAAGCAGTAACATGCTGGTCAATCAAGGTCAGGCTGACCCATCACAGCATGCAACGGCTGTGCCTGACCTAGAGTACATAGAATGCGGTTACGTCCCCACGCATGGTGAGAAGATGCAGTGGTCCTTTTCGGTTTAGCAGATAAATAGCGGACACAAAACATTCACTGGTCACAAAAGGCCAGCGTTAACTGAAATTGGAACCAAGAAAATATTCAAGTATTCTTTACTGGCCTAAAAGCTATCGGGATATAAGAAATGAACAGCACTGTGCACAGTTTTGTAGAAATTGCAAACTGGTGTCAGTTGTTTTAACAAAGTGGAAGATAAAGCTAAGGAGATACTGTAGGCCTAACCATGGCAACGTCGCAGAGTGTGCAACCGCCTACCACAGTTTTCCAAAATCCAGGCAAGAAAAACATTAAGTGAAAACAATGGCACAGAGTTTTCAATCCTCATTAGGTAGAAATTGATAGAAAGTCATTTGAAACACTGTTTTATTTCATTGGGTGATGAGGGCCAAACAAATGTGAACACTTACCAGAAACTGAGCCGATCCCAGCTGAATTTGGCAGGGGACCAAGTACACTGAAGCTGTGAATCGAAAGAAATGGCACTTTAAGGAGGATCACGTTTCGAAGTAGAAGCGCATAACTTTTAGTAGAAACAAGAAAGCAGGAAAATAATGACAAATATATGGCTGCAATAAGGATTCCGGGCTGCTACACAGTGAATTTGGAAACTGAACAGACCAAGATCTCAGAGACCAAATTGAGATGAATACTTATTTTAATAATCTTCATAAAAGATTACTCTGTAGACAAAAGTCCAGCCCCTGAGAGAATATGTATAAACAGCCAAGGGGTTTGAGAAGTTAATGTTACCTGCTCTGGCCATTGCAAGAAAGAGCACAATTGATTCACCCTACTGTCAATGTTGTGAGTTAGAGAAAAGTCATATACAAAAGGAAGGGAGAGGGAGATATCTATTCAAGATGTGGTTCAAGGACACGAGGGAAGCAATTCCGCTGGTCCAGCAGTGGGAAAGAAGTGCAAAATATCAGGACACATTTAAAAGTGTGTTTAAGGCACATAACTCAGTGAGAGTAAGTCACATAAAGGAGAAAATAAATTATGCGAGTGAAAGAATGTCAAAAATGGCGTTAACAGTAGATAAAGAGTTATGACTGATTTGCGTTTACTTGTAACTATTTTATAGGAATACAGTTTTACTGAAGTTCTGGCAAATGAGCTCCTGAAGGCTTCATATATTAAAAATGAAGTGTTTGGTGAGCACGTATCATTACTTACGGCTATATGAAGACTGCTTAGGAGATTAAGGACAGTGGTACTTACACAAAAGGTTACGTAGCGAGTGACAGTAGAGACCTAATTGGATGGGTTAATCAGGGTAGATTAGGGACCGCACCAGGTACAGATAGCCCATCGATTCTGATGGGGCGGATGGATGAGTCATATTTTGAACTGTTTTGGAGAGGTTTTCTTTGTCAAAGTAGGTTGTAGCAAACGGTTTGAGCACACAATTTTGCAGAAAGGCGTCATCCTGTCAAACATAAGAAGGGAAATGTGAAACTCAATCTTAGGGGTGAGTCGAGGCAGCTTTTAGGTGATTTATGTGTGCAAGAGATTATTAAGCCTGTTGATGTAGCACAGTTGATTTCCGCTGTCCTAAAGTGGGCAAAAGGAGGGGTGTCTAAATAAGATTGTGTGCAGGTTGGCGCTCACTCACCAAGAATATAGTTACTGAACATCATTCGATTTCCAAAATACAGGAAATGGTAGGCATGCTGAGGGATGCCGGGTATTTTACAACAATAGAACTTAATGCAGCACTTCATCAAATGATACTTGAAGCCAATTCTCAATTCTTAACTACCTCTGTTACGCCATTTGGTGCTTATAAATATTTGCGTATACCATGCCTACCCACATTCGTGACTACTATTTTACAAAGCTAATGTACAGATTTCAAAATCTCCAGCCAGTACAAGCTTTCCTGGACGATGGTTTGATTCATGCCAATAGTGTCGAGGAATACAACAGGATATTAACAGGAATTCACGGGGTGCTGAAAGATAGGGAGTATGACTGTGACAAAAGAACTGCAAGTTTTTGACATTCTGTGGAGCATTCAATTTGGAGGTTTGGTGGAAGCAGTAACTGAGGGACCCTGTACGATTTACAAAGATCAACTAAGATTGTTCATACAAATGAGTGCATATTATTTGGGACAAGTGCTCGAGTTAAATCCCACAATATATTTACTTGGCATGGAAAACCACAGGGGCCATTTGATAGCTTCTACACGTGATGAGTACAAAGAAAAACATGCAGCAATTTTCGCTGCATGAAGTGTATAATCCTTTAAAAGCTCAATTTAGATCTAAATATTGCCCCATTTTTACAAGAACCACCATATACGATCTATAAATATGCTCAACCTTAGTTGCAATCAGCAAGCAATAATCATATGTGGAATGGCAATCTGATTTCAGGAGTCAGATCCGTACGAGTTCTCTTCATAAAGTCAGGTTCGGGATTGTCTCATCATTAATCAGACTGATTTTAAACCTTACACCACATGTGGAGGAGCGAAGCATACTTTTAGAATGCAGCATCTGTATGACCATCTTAGGTCAGACAATGCATCTGTGCTTCTTAGAAGCACTACAGACAAATCGGTCTTTTCAAATAGATAGCATGGCCCACAAAACACCGACATCACAAGTTCACCCAATATCAAGAGGTAAGCTATAGCATGTACATAGGTCCCATAGCATGTACATAGGTCCCACAGCATACAAAGATCCAAGTCTTAGTAAGACAACGCAAGAAGGACATCAAGTTGCACAATAAAAGACATTTAAGCTACAAAGTCTAACTGACGCCTGCTTGAAAATAGTTCCTCACCTTTTTGGAGGGTAGCCGAGATAACAGCAGCATTCTTCGGGCCATCATTCCTAAAAGCGAAGGCACAGTATGTTAAGCACTATTTAGTAAGATAACCTGAAAGAAACAGTACATCATTCTTCACCCACTCGAGTCTCTACCTCACCGGAGCTGAAAAGTATAGCAAATCTTAACAGCCTGCAAGAGGAGAAGAGTTCCACGGTCCCTCCTTTAGCCCCACTTACGAAGCTCTCTTGCAAAAACACCAAGTCACTTTTAGCTGCCTGCAATATGATGCATGGGCGTCTGTCCAGCTCAGATTTATGAGTACATGATAGGTTTCTCATTATTGAACACTCGTTCTCAGTGAGGGCAAGTGTATCATCATCGCCAGAGGAGCCTGTAGAGGCAGCAGTCAGTGGTGACAAGGAACGAGGACCACAACATTTCACCAAAAAGCAGGAATGAGCACTGGTTAAGACATTGGCACTACAATCCATCAAGCCACACAGGAACAACTGAAAGGTACTCTCAACCTGCAATTCGAAGTAAGATGAATTATGGGGAGCACTGACAAACAGGTCAGTCACACTACTCAGTTGGACGAGGGCACAAAGGCTGGGGGAAAGGAATAGCAGAGTATCAAATGAAGGGGAGCTGAATGCTTACCAGATAAAAGAGCAGCACCTACAGGAGGAACCTCTGAAAAATGTAGCCTACAAGCTAAACATGAAAACTCAAGCTCAATTACTTTGCACACGCTGTGAACTAACTGGACCCTAATAGCCTAATCGTGAAGGATGGAAAAGAGTATCTGGTGGTTTGACATGCCAAAAACCAGACAGGTCATAAAGCTCACCAGTCAATAAGCAACTACAGAGGTTCACAAAGGCAAGAGAAGCCCCATGCCCGTGCTAACAGCCAATCAACACTCGCTTTCAAAATTACGTTCTCGGTTTTAACTGCACTGCGACACAAATCAGGCAATGTCTGGGTGTGCCATTTTCCCCTTTGGCCTTCTCCCTCTTCTGAAGGCTTGGGGTCTGGTTGCACCAAGAGGCAGATTACAGACAGGTCATGGAGTACAGGGGTTACATGGGAGCACCATGGTGGGTCTTGTAGCCTCCATGCTTCAGGAAGGCCTGGTGCAGGGGTGGAAGTAAGGGTGCAATCCTTACATTCTTCTCTCTATTATTCCCACCCAGTCTTGGATCTGGTCCCATGGTACGGACTTTGGGGCAGCATAATCTAATGGACATGCAGCACAATATCGCCTCTTGCGCTGAAAGGCTGACACTTGTTAGTGGGTTAACTGCAAAGGAGGAAAACTCAAAATGACAATTCATCCGAGTGGCTAGAGAAGTTTAAGTATGCAGTTTAGTGATTATATTTCCCCTTGGATGCAAACACTGCAATTATTTTGGTGAACAAAAGCAAATTATTGTATTCTTCTGTGGCAGTTTTATGGCTTTAGAGCATTTACTTAACTATGAGCGAACAACTTTACAAACCCACCACAAGACTCAGATTTTTTATTCTGAAGGGTCAATTTGCTTGTAAGTGTAGATCACCAGATATTTTTGGCAATGAATAGCAGCGGTTTTCAGTCCTGTCGTGTAAAGTTAGGGGAAGTGACCAACCAAAAGAACCAGCTTCAGAGAAAAATTAAGTACATCTAGTGCAGTGGGCGGCAGACATTTGGAGCAGGATAGACACTACCGGGTAGAGCAAAAAAGGGAGGAGGGCTGTGGCTATCTAACATACTGTTCAAATGAGGCTAGCCAAAGCAGTAACATGCTGGTCAATCAAGGTCAGGCTGACCCATCACAGCATGCAACGGCTGTGCCTGACCTAGAGTACATAGAATGCGGTTACGTCCCCACGCATGGTGAGAAGATGCAGTGGTCCTTTTCGGTTTAGCAGATAAATAGCGGACACAAAACATTCACTGGTCACAAAAGGCCAGCGTTAACTGAAATTGGAACCAAGAAAATATTCAAGTATTCTTTACTGGCCTAAAAGCTATCGGGATATAAGAAATGAACAGCACTGTGCACAGTTTTGTAGAAATTGCAAACTGGTGTCAGTTGTTTTAACAAAGTGGAAGATAAAGCTAAGGAGATACTGTAGGCCTAACCATGGCAACGTCGCAGAGTGTGCAACCGCCTACCACAGTTTTCCAAAATCCAGGCAAGAAAAACATTAAGTGAAAACAATGGCACAGAGTTTTCAATCCTCATTAGGTAGAAATTGATAGAAAGTCATTTGAAACACTGTTTTATTTCATTGGGTGATGAGGGCCAAACAAATGTGAACACTTACCAGAAACTGAGCCGATCCCAGCTGAATTTGGCAGGGGACCAAGTACACTGAAGCTGTGAATCGAAAGAAATGGCACTTTAAGGAGGATCACGTTTCGAAGTAGAAGCGCATAACTTTTAGTAGAAACAAGAAAGCAGGAAAATAATGACAAATATATGGCTGCAATAAGGATTCCGGGCTGCTACACAGTGAATTTGGAAACTGCACAGACCAAGATCTCAGAGACCAAATTGAGATGAATACTTATTTTAATAATCTTCATAAAAGATTACTCTGTAGACAAAAGTCCAGCCCCTGAGAGAATATGTATAAACAGCCAAGGGGTTTGAGAAGTTAATGTTACCTGCTCTGGCCATTGCAAGAAAGAGCACAATTGATTCACCCTACTGTCAATGTTGTGAGTTAGAGAAAAGTCATATACAAAAGGAAGGGAGAGGGAGATATCTATTCAAGATGTGGTTCAAGGACACGAGGGAAGCAATTCCGCTGGTCCAGCAGTGGGAAAGAAGTGCAAAATATCAGGACACTTTTAAAAGTGTGTTTAAGGCACATAACTCAGTGAGAGTAAGTCACATAAAGGAGAAAATAAATTATGCGAGTGAAAGAATGTCAAAAATGGCGTTAACAGTAGATAAAGAGTTATGACTGATTTGGGTTTACTTGTAACTATTTTATAGGAATACAGTTTTACTGAAGTTCTGGCAAATGAGCTCCTGAAGGCTTCATATATTAAAAATGAAGTGTTTGGTGAGCACGTACCATTACTTACGGCTATATGAAGACTGCTTAGGAGATTAAGGACAGTGGTACTTACACAAAAGGTTTCGTAGCGAGTGACAGTAGAGACCTAATTGGATGGGTTAATCAGGGTAGATTAGGGACCGCACCAGGTACAGATAGCCCATCGATTCTGATGGGGCGGATGGATGAGTGTCATATTTTGAACTGTTTTGGAGAGGTTTTCTTTGTCAAAGTAGGTTGTAGCCAACGGTTTGAGCACACAATTTTGCAGAAAGGCGTCATCCTGTCAAACATAAGAAGGGAAATGTGAAACTCAATCTTAGGGGTGAGTCGAGGCAGCTTTTAGGTGATTTATGTGTGCAAGAGATTATTAAGCCTGTTGATGTAGCAAAGTTGATTTCCGCTGTCCTAAAGTGGGCAAAAGGAGGGGTGTCTAAATAAGATTGTGTGCAGGTTGGCGCTCACTCACCAAGAATATAGTTACTGAACATCATTCGATTTCCAAAATACAGGAAATGATAGGCATGCTGAGGGATGCCGGGTATTTTACAACAATAGAACTTAATGCAGCACTTCATCAAATGATACTTGAAGCCAATTCTCAATTCTTAACTACCTCTGTTACGCCATTTGGTGCTTATAAATATTTGCGTATACCATGCCTACCCACATTCGTGACTACTATTTTACAAAGCTAATGTACAGATTTCAAAATCTCCAGCCAGTACAAGCTTTCCTGGACGATGGTTTGTTTCATGCCAATAGTGTCGAGGAATACAACAGGATATTAACAGGAATTCACGGGGTGCTGAAAGATAGGGAGTATGACTGTGACAAAAGAGAACTGCAAGTTTTTGACATTCTGTGGAGCATTCAATTTGGAGGTTTGGTGGAAGCAGTAACTGAGGGACTCTGTACGATTTACAAAGATCAACTAAGATTGTTCATACAAATGAGTGCATATTATTTGGGACAAGTGCTCGAGTTAAATCCCACAATATATTTACTTGGCATGGAAAACCACAGGGGCCATTTGATAGCTTCTACACGTGATGAGTACAAAGAAAAACATGCAGCAATTTTCGCTGCATGAAGTGTATAATCCTTTAAAAGCTCAATTTAGATCTAAATATTGCCCCATTTTTACAAGAACCAACATATCCGATCTATAAATATGTTATGTTATGTTATGTTACAAAAATTTTAATACCGCGCTCATACACCAATTGGTTTCTTGGCGCTCGAAGACAGTGGGAATATGGCACGGGGGATGTGAACAGCTAACCGTGAGCAAGACGGAACAAATGAGTTTTTAAAGATTTGCGAAAAGTGGGGTAGTCAGGAGTGAGCCGAATAGGGAGGGGAAGGGAGTTCCAAGTGAATGGGGCAAGGAAGGAGAAGCCAGCACCACCGTGCTTCTTACGTCGAAACCTTGGAATGACCAGCAGATTGTGGGCAGAGGATCTGAGGTGTCGGGAAGGAGTATAAGAGTGTAGACAGGAAGAAATAAAAGCAGGAGCAGAAAAGAAAAGAGATTTGAAAACGGTGCAACCAAGTTTGAAAATGCATCGTTGCGCAACCGGGAGCCAGTGCAAGGTTTTTAACAGTGGAGTGACATGTTGATGTTTTGGTTGCTGGAAGATTAATCTAGCAGCCTGGTTTTGCACCAGTTGAAGGCGTTGAAGGTGGTAGGCTGGAATCCCCACGTATAGACAGTTGGCATAGTCTAAACGTGAGGTAACCAGGGCCAAGATGACAAGAATGAGAGCCTCTGGAGACAGGTACCTTCGGATCTTCCCGATCCTGCGGAGATGAAAGAAGCAGGCCGAGGTGACAGCATTAATGTGCGGCCGCATCGAGAGATCACTGGAGATGACAACACCTAAGCTCTTCACGGAGTCAACTGGGCAAGGGGAAGGGCCGAGGGCAGGCGGCCAGAAGTTGGAAGTCCAAGGATGAGGGGGCCCACCGATCAGGACCAGCTCTGTCTTACTAGGATTGAGCTTCAGCTGACTGAAGTTCATCCACTCATAGATGGAAAGCATGGTGGATTGGAAGTTAGAGCGGGAGAGAGGGGAAGAGTCAATAGGAAAGATAAGTTGCAGATCATCTGCATAATTAAAAGTGGTAACAGAAGAGTGACGGAGGGAGACCAGAAGAGGCTGCATATAAAGATTGAACAGAAGGGGAGATAAGGCAGAACCCTGGGGGACACCACAAGAAAGTGAAGTGGAAGGGGCAGAAAAGGAGGATAGGTGAACAGATTGGGTCCGGAGTTGGAGAAAGGACACAATCCAAGACAGGGCCAGGCCCGAGATCCCAGCATTTCTGACACGGTCGACCAAAATGTCGTGGTCGACCGTGTCGAAAGCGGCCGAGAGATCAAGTAGTACCAGGGCCTGGGCCAAGTTCTTATCCGCCCCCTGTCTCAGCGTGTCCATGACCGCTGTCACCACTGCCTCCGTAGAGTGGGAGGGTCTGAAACCTGCCTGTTGGTCATCGAGGAAATGAGTCTCCTCGATGAAAGAGCTAAGGCAACGGGTGACATAGGTTTCCAAGACCTTCCCGAGATATGGGAGAAGGGAAATAGGTCGGTAATTGCCCAGTACCGCGGGATCGGAACCGGGTTTTTTCAAAATAGGTACCACCACAGCGCTTTTGAAAGCATTGGGGACAGAGCCTATGGAAAGTGAGCGGTTTAGGAGGTCCAGAGGAGGGTCAGGACATGCCATAAAGGCATCTCTAAGGATTTGGGGGGGACAGCAATCCTTGGGAGAGCCTGAGCCCACAGCCGAGAGTAGAGAGCGGAAAGTGTCTAAAGAAATCGGGGGAAAAACATTCAGGGAGTGAGGATTCGAAGGAGGAAGGGCGCTGGTGTGAGACGTAGTGGTAGGGGGAATATTGTTTTTAATTGTAGCAATTTTATCAATAAAAAAAGAATTGAGGGAGTCGCACAAAGCTTGTGATGGCTGAGACTGAGGTGTAACGCGGTCGGGTAAGGAAAGTTCAGCGACAATTGAGAAAATTTCTTTAGTTTTGGAAGCAGAGTTAATTACTTTTTGAGAAAAATAAGCAGATTTAGCCAGGATGATGGATGTTTTGTATGATTTAAGTAAGTCAGTGTAGACAGACTTCAGTGAAGGATCATAGTTACGCCTCCAGCGGCGCTCAGCCTGGCGAAGAAGGAGTTTGCTGGTCAACCTTAGTTGCAATCAGCAAGCAATAATCATATGTGGAATGGCAATCTGATTTCAGGAGTCAGATCCGTACGAGTTCTCTTCATAAAGTCAGGTTCGGGATTGTCTCATCATTAATCAGACTGATTTTAAACCTTACACCACATGTGGAGGAGCGAAGCATACTTTTAGAATGCAGCATCTGTATGACCATCTTAGGTCAGACAATGCATCTGTGCTTCTTAGAAGCACTACAGACAAATCGGTCTTTTCAAATAGATAGCATGGCCCACAAAACACCGACATCACAAGTTCACCCAATATCAAGAGGTAAGCTATAGCATGTACATAGGTCCCATAGCATGTACATAGGTCCCACAGCATACAAAGATCCAAGTCTTAGTAAGACAACGCAAGAAGGACATCAAGTTGCACAATAAAAGACATTTAAGCTACAAAGTCTAACTGACGCCTGCTTGAAAATAGTTCCTCACCTTTTTGGAGGGTAGCCGAGATAACAGCAGCATTCTTCGGGCCATCATTCCTAAAAGCGAAGGCACAGTATGTTAAGCACTATTTAGTAAGATAACCTGAAAGAAACAGTACATCATTCTTCACCCACTCGAGTCTCTACCTCACCGGAGCTGAAAAGTATAGCAAATCTTAACAGCCTGCAAGAGGAGAAGAGTTCCACGGTCCCTCCTTTAGCCCCACTTACGAAGCTCTCTTGCAAAAACACCAAGTCACTTTTAGCTGCCTGCAATATGATGCATGGGCGTCTGTCCAGCTCAGATTTATGAGTACATGATAGGTTTCTCATTATTGAACACTCGTTCTCAGTGAGGGCAAGTGTATCATCATCGCCAGAGGAGCCTGTAGAGGCAGCAGTCAGTGGTGACAAGGAACGAGGACCAAACATTTCACCAAAAAGCCGGAATGAGCACTGGTTAAGACATTGGCACTACAATCCATCAAGCCACATAGGAACAACTGAAAGGTACTCTCAACCTGCAATTCGAAGTAAGATGAATTATGGGGAGCACTGACAAACAGGTCAGTCACACTACTCAGTTGGACGAGGGCACAAAGGCTGGGGGAAAGGAATAGCAGAGTATCAAATGAAGGGGAGCTGAATGCTTACCAGATAAAAGAGCAGCACCTACAGGAGGAACCTCTAAAAAATGTAGCCTACAAGCTAAACATGAAAACTCAAGCTCAATTACTTTGCACACGCTGTGAACTAACTGGACCCTAATAGCCTAATCGTGAAGGATGGAAAAGAGTATCTGGTGGTTTGACATGCCAAAAACCAGACAGGTCATAAAGCTCACCCGTCAATAAGCAACTACAGAGGTTCACAAAGGCAAGAGAAGCCCCATGCCCGTGCTAACAGCCAATCAACACTCGCTTTCAAAATTACGTTCTCGGTTTTAACTGCACTGCGACACAAATCAGGCAATGTCTGGGTGTGCCATTTTCCCCTTTGGCCTTCTCCCTCTTCTGAAGGCTTGGGGTCTGGTTGCACCAAGAGGCAGATTACAGACAGGTCATGGAGTACAGGGGTTACATGGGAGCACCATGGTGGGTCTTGTAGCCTCCATGCTTCAGGAAGGCCTGGTGCAGGGGTGGAAGTAAGGGTGCAATCCTTACATTCTTCTCTCTATTATTCCCACCCAGTCTTGGATCTGGTCCCATGGTACGGACTTTGGGGCAGCATAATCTAATGGACATGCAGCACAATATCGCCTCTTGCGCTGAAAGGCTGACACTTGTTAGTGGGTTAACTGCAAAGGAGGAAAACTCAAAATGACAATTCATCCGAGTGGCTAGAGAAGTTTAAGTATGCAGTTTAGTGATTATATTTCCCCTTGGATGCAAACACTGCAATTATTTTGGTGAACAAAAGCAAATTATTGTATTCTTCTGTGGCAGTTTTATGGCTTTAGAGCATTTACTTAACTATGAGCGAACAACTTTACAAACCCACCACAAGACTCAGATTTTTTATTCTGAAGGGTCAATTTGCTTGTAAGTGTAGATCACCAGATATTTTTGGCAATGAATAGCAGCGGTTTTCAGTCCTGTCGTGTAAAGTTAGGGGAAGTGACCAACCAAAAGAACCAGCTTCAGAGAAAAATTAAGTACATCTAGTGCAGTGGGCGGCAGACATTTAGAGCAGGATAGACACTACCGGGTAGAGCAAAAAAGGGAGGAGGGCTGTGGCTATCTAACATACTGTTCAAATGAGGCTAGCCAAAGCAGTAACATGCTGGTCAATCAAGGTCAGGCTGACCCATCACAGCATGCAACGGCTGTGCCTGACCTAGAGTACATAGAATGCGGTTACGTCCCCACGCATGGTGAGAAGATGCAGTGGTCCTTTTCGGTTTAGCAGATAAATCGCGGACACAAAACATTCACTGGTCACAAAAGGCCAGCGTTAACTGAAATTGGAACCAAGAAAATATTCAAGTATTCTTTACTGGCCTAAAAGCTATCGGGATATAAGAAATGAACAGCACTGTGCACAGTTTTGTAGAAATTGCAAACTGGTGTCAGTTGTTTTAACAAAGTGGAAGATAAAGCTAAGGAGATACTGTAGGCCTAACCATGGCAACGTCGCAGAGTGTGCAACCGCCTACCGCAGTTTTCCAAAATCCAGGCAAGAAAAACATTAAGTGAAAACAATGGCACAGAGTTTTCAATCCTCATTAGGTAGAAATTGATAGAAAATCATTTGAAACACTGTTTTATTTCATTGGGTGATGAGGGCCAAACAAATGTGAACACTTACCAGAAACTGAGCCGATCCCAGCTGAATTTGGCAGAGGACCAAGTACACTGAAGCTGTGAATCGAAAGAAATGGCACTTTAAGGAGGATCACGTTTCGAAGTAGAAGCGCATAACTTTTAGTAGAAACAAGAAAGCAGGAAAATAATGACAAATATATCCCCTTAAGTGCTGCCTCGGTGCATTGGCCGACGGCAGCACTACCTCCCTAGTGCTGCGCACGACCATTGAACGTCCATACAGCACTAGTTCTAATGGACAGCGCAGCACTGGGGAGGAATGTTTAATAGCAGCTATGAGGATATGGCTGCACTAAGGATTCCGGGCTGCTACACAGTGAATTTGGAAACTGCACAGACCAAGATCTCAGAGACCAAATTGAGATGAATACTTATTTTAATAATCTTCATAAAAGATTACTCTGTAGACAAAAGTCCAGCCCCTGAGAGAATATGTATAAACAGCCAAGGGGTTTGAGAAGTTAATGTTACCTGCTCTGGCCATTGCAAGAAAGAGCACAATTGAGTCACCCTACTGTCAATGTTGTGAGTTAGAGAAAAGTCATATACAAAAGGAAGGGAGAGGGAGATATCTATTCAAGATGTGGTTCAAGGACACGAGGGAAGCAATTCCGCTGGTCCAGCAGTGGGAAAGAAGTGCAAAATATCAGGACACATTTAAAAGTGTGTTTAAGGCACATAACTCAGTGAGAGTAAGTCACATAAAGGAGAAAATAAATTATGCGAGTGAAAGAATGTCAAAAATGGCGTTAACAGTAGATAAAGAGTTATGACTGATTTGGGTTTACTTGTAACTATATTATAGGAATACAGTTTTACTGAAGTTCTGGCAAATGAGCTCCTGAAGGCTTCATATATTAAAAATGAAGTGTTTGGTGAGCACGTATCATTACTTACGGCTATATGAAGACTGCTTAGGAGATTAAGGACAGTGGTACTTACACAAAAGGTTACGTAGCGAGTGACAGTAGAGACCTAATTGGATGGGTTAATCAGGGTAGATTAGGGACCGCACCAGGTACAGATAGCCCATCGATTCTGATGGGGCGGATGGATGAGTCATATTTTGAACTGTTTTGGAGAGGTTTTCTTTGTCAAAGTAGGTTGTAGCAAACGGTTTGAGCACACAATTTTGCAGAAAGGCGTCATCCTGTCAAACATAAGAAGGGAAATGTGAAACTCAATCTTAGGGGTGAGTAGAGGCAGCTTTTAGGTGATTTATGTGTGCAAGAGATTATTAAGCCTGTTGATGTAGCACAGTTGATTTCCGCTGTCCTAAAGTGGGCAAAAGGAGGGGTGTCTAAATAAGATTGTGTGCAGGTTGGCGCTCACTCACCAAGAATATAGTTACTGAACATCATTCGATTTCCAAAATACAGGAAATGGTAGGCATGCAGAGGGATGCCGGGTATTTTACAACAATAGAACTTAATGCAGCACTTCATCAAATGATACTTGAAGCCAATTCTCAATTCTTAACTACCTCTGTTACGCCATTTGGTGCTTATAAATATTTGCGTATACCATGCTTACCCACATTCGTGACTACTATTTTACAAAGCTAATGTACAGATTTCAAAATCTCCAGCCAGTACAAGCTTTCCTGGACGATGGTTTGATTCATGCCAATAGTGTCGAGGAATACAACAGGATATTAACAGGAATTCACGGGGTGCTGAAAGATAGGGAGTATGACTGTGACAAAAGAACTGCAAGTTTTTGACATTCTGTGGAGCATTCAATTTGGAGGTTTGGTGGAAGCAGTAACTGAGGGACCCTGTACGATTTACAAAGATCAACTAAGATTGTTCATACAAATGAGTGCATATTATTTGGGACAAGTGCTCGAGTTAAATCCCACAATATATTTACTTGGCATGGAAAACCACAGGGGCCATTTGATAGCTTCTACACGTGATGAGTACAAAGAAAAACATGCAGCAATTTTCGCTGCATGAAGTGTATAATCCTTTAAAAGCTCAATTTAGATCTAAATATTGCCCCATTTTTACAAGAACCACCATATCCGATCTATAAATATGCTCAACCTTAGTTGCAATCAGCAAGCAATAATCATATGTGGAATGGCAATCTGATTTCAGGAGTCAGATCCGTACGAGTTCTCTTCATAAAGTCAGGTTCGGGATTGTCTCATCATTAATCAGACTGATTTTAAACCTTACACCACATGTGGAGGAGCGAAGCATACTTTTAGAATGCAGCATCTGTATGACCATCTTAGGTCAGACAATGCATCTGTGCTTCTTAGAAGCACTACAGACAAATCGGTCTTTTCAAATAGATAGCATGGCCCACAAAACACCGACATCACAAGTTCACCCAATATCAAGAGGTAAGCTATTGCATGTACATAGGTCCCATAGCATGTACATAGGTCCCACAGCATACAAAGATCCAAGTCTTAGTAAGACAACGCAAGAAGGACATCAAGTTGCACAATAAAAGACATTTAAGCTACAAAGTCTAACTGACGCCTGCTTGAAAATAGTTCCTCACCTTTTTGGAGGGTAGCCGAGATAACAGCAGCATTCTTCGGGCCATCATTCCTAAAAGCGAAGGCACAGTATGGTAAGCACTATTTAGTAAGATAACCTGAAAGAAACAGTACATCATTCTTCACCCACTCGAGTCTCTACCTCACCGGAGCTGAAAAGTATAGCAAATCTTAACAGCCTGCAAGAGGAGAAGAGTTCCACGGTCCCTCCTTTAGCCCCACTTACGAAGCTCTCTTGCAAAAACACCAAGTCACTTTTAGCTGCCTGCAATATGATGCATGGGCGTCTGTCCAGCTCAGATTTATGAGTACATGATAGGTTTCTCATTATTGAACACTCGTTCTCAGTGAGGGCAAGTGTATCATCATCGCCAGAGGAGCCTGTAGAGGCAGCAGTCAGTGGTGACAAGGAACGAGGACCACAACATTTCACCAAAAAGCAGGAATGAGCACTGGTTAAGACATTGGCACTACAATCCATCAAGCCACACAGGAACAACTGAAAGGTACTCTCAACCTGCAATTCGAAGTAAGATGAATTATGGGGAGCACTGACAAACAGGTCAGTCACACTACTCAGTTGGACGAGGGCACAAAGGCTGGGGGAAAGGAATAGCAGAGTATCAAATGAAGGGGAGCTGAATGCTTACCAGATAAAAGAGCAGCACCTACAGGAGGAACCTCTGAAAAATGTAGCCTACAAGCTAAACATGAAAACTCAAGCTCAATTACTTAGCACACGCTGTGAACTAACTGGACCCTAATAGCCTAATCGTGAAGGATGGAAAAGAGTATCTGGTGGTTTGACATGCCAAAAACCAGACAGGTCATAAAGCTCACCAGTCAATAAGCAACTACAGAGGTTCACAAAGGCAAGAGAAGCCCCATGCCCGTGCTAACAGCCAATCAACACTCGCTTTCAAAATTACGTTCTCGGTTTTAACTGCACTGCGACACAAATCAGGCAATGTCTGGGTGTGCCATTTTCCCCTTTGGCCTTCTCCCTCTTCTGAAGGCTTGGGGTCTGGTTGCACCAAGAGGCAGATTACAGACCGGTCATGGAGTACAGGGGTTACATGGGAGCACCATGGTGGGTCTTGTAGCCTCCATGCTTCAGGAAGGCCTGGTGCAGGGGTGGAAGTAAGGGTGCAATCCTTACATTCTTCTTTCTATTATTCCCACCCAGTCTTGGATCTGGTCCCATGGTACGGACTTTGGGGCAGCATAATCTAATGGACATGCAGCACAATATCGCCTCTTGCGCTGAAAGGCTGACACTTGTTAGTGGGTTAACTGCAAAGGAGGAAAACTCAAAATGACAATTCATCCGAGTGGCTAGAGAAGTTTAAGTATGCAGTTTAGTGATTATATTTCCCCTTGGATGCAAACACTGCAATTATTTTGGTGAACAAAAGCAAATTATTGTATTCTTCTGTGGCAGTTTTATGGCTTTAGAGCATTTACTTAACTATGAGCGAACAACTTTACAAACCCACCACAAGACTCAGATTTTTTATTCTGAAGGGTCAATTTGCTTGTAAGTGTAGATCACCAGATATTTTTGGCAATGAATAGCAGCGGTTTTCAGTCCTGTCGTGTAAAGTTAGGGGAAGTGACCAACCAAAAGAACCAGCTTCAGAGAAAAATTAAGTACATCTAGTGCAGTGGGCGGCAGACATTTGGAGCAGGATAGACACTACCGGGTAGAGCAAAAAAGGGAGGAGGGCTGTGGCTATCTAACATACTGTTCAAATGAGGCTAGCCAAAGCAGTAACATGCTGGTCAATCAAGGTCAGGCTGACCCATCACAGCATGCAACGGCTGTGCCTGACCTAGAGTACATAGAATGCGGTTACGTCCCCACGCATGGTGAGAAGATGCAGTGGTCCTTTTCGGTTTAGCAGATAAATAGCGGACACAAACCATTCACTGGTCACAAAAGGCCAGCGTTAACTGAAATTGGAACCAAGAAAATATTCAAGTATTCTTTACTGGCCTAAAAGCTATCGGGATATAAGAAATGAACAGCACTGTGCACAGTTTTGTAGAAATTGCAAACTGGTGTCAGTTGTTTTAACAAAGTGGAAGATAAAGCTAAGGAGATACTGTAGGCCTAACCATGGCAACGTCGCAGAGTGTGCAACCGCCTACCACAGTTTTCCAAAATCCAGGCAAGAAAAACATTAAGTGAAAACAATGGCACAGAGTTTTCAATCCTCATTAGGTAGAAATTGATAGAAAGTCATTTGAAACACTGTTTTATTTCATTGGGTGATGAGGGCCAAACAAATGTGAACACTTACCAGAAACTGAGCCGATCCCAGCTGAATTTGGCAGGGGACCAAGTACACTGAAGCTGTGAATCGAAAGAAATGGCACTTTAAGGAGGATCACGTTTCGAAGTAGAAGCGCATAACTTTTAGTAGAAACAAGAAAGCAGGAAAATAATGACAAATATATGGCTGCAATAAGGATTCCGGGCTGCTACACAGTGAATTTGGAAACTGCACAGACCAAGATCTCAGAGACCAAATTGAGATGAATACTTATTTTAATAATCTTCATAAAAGATTACTCTGTAGATAAAAGTCCAGCCCCTGAGAGAATATGTATAAACAGCCAAGGGGTTTGAGAAGTTAATGTTACCTGCTCTGGCCATTGCAAGAAAGAGCACAATTGATTCACCCTACTGTCAATGTTGCGAGTTAGAGAAAAGTCATATACAAAAGGAAGGGAGAGGGAGATATCTATTCAAGATGTGGTTCAAGGACACGAGGGAAGCAATTCCGCTGGTCCAGCAGTGGGAAAGAAGTGCAAAATATCAGGACACATTTAAAAGTGTGTTTAAGGCACATAACTCAGTGAGAGTAAGTCACATAAAGGAGAAAATAAATTATGCGAGTGAAAGAATGTCAAAAATGGCGTTAACAGTAGATAAAGAGTTATGACTGATTTGGGTTTACTGGTAACTATTTTATAGGAATACAGTTTTACTGAAGTTCTGGCAAATGAGCTCCTGAAGGCTTCATATATTAAAAATGAAGTGTTTGGTGAGCACGTATCATTACTTACGGCTATATGAAGACTGCTTAGGAGATTAAGGACAGTGGTACTTACACAAAAGGTTACGTAGCGAGTGACAGTAGAGACCTAATTGGATGGGTTAATCAGGGTAGATTAGGGACCGCACCAGGTACAGATAGCCCATCGATTCTGATGGGGCGGATGGATGAGTCATATTTTGAACTGTTTTGGAGAGGTTTTCTTTGTCAAAGTAGGTTGTAGCAAACGGTTTGAGCACACAATTTTGCAGAAAGGCGTCATCCTGTCAAACATAAGAAGGGAAATGTGAAACTCAATCTTAGGGGTGAGTCGAGGCAGCTTTTAGGTGATTTATGTGTGCAAGAGATTATTAAGCCTGTTGATGTAGCACAGTTGATTTCCGCTGTCCTAAAGTGGGCAAAAGGAAGGGTGTCTAAATAAGATTGTGTGCAGGTTGGCGCTCACTCACCAAGAATATAGTTACTGAACATCATTCGATTTCCAAAATACAGGAAATGGTAGGCATGCTGAGGGATGCCGGGTATTTTACAACAATAGAACTTAATGCAGCACTTCATCAAATGATACTTGAAGCCAATTCTCAATTCTTAACTACCTCTGTTACGCCATTTGGTGCTTATAAATATTTGCGTATACCATGCCTACCCACATTCGTGACTACTATTTTACAAAGCTAATGTACAGATTTCAAAATCTCCAGCCAGTACAAGCTTTCCTGGACGATGGCTTGATTCATGCCAATAGTGTCGAGGAATACAACAGGATATTAACAGGAATTCACGGGGTGCTGAAAGATAGGGAGTATGACTGTGACAAAAGAACTGCAAGTTTTTGACATTCTGTGGAGCATTCAATTTGGAGGTTTGGTGGAAGCAGTAACTGAGGGACCCTGTACGATTTACAAAGATCAACTAAGATTGTTCATACAAATGAGTGCATATTATTTGGGACAAGTGCTCGAGTTAAATCCCACAATATATTTACTTGGCATGGAAAACCACAGGGGCCATTTGATAGCTTCTACACGTGATGAGTACAAAGAAAAACATGCAGCAATTTTCGCTGCATGAAGTGTATAATCCTTTAAAAGCTCAATTTAGATCTAAATATTGCCCCATTTTTACAAGAACCACCATATCCGATCTATAAATATGCTCAACCTTAGTTGCAATCAGCAAGCAATAATCATATGTGGAATGGCAATCTGATTTCAGGAGTCAGATCCGTACGAGTTCTCTTCATAAAGTCAGGTTCGGGATTGTCTCATCATTAATCAGACTGATTTTAAACCTTACACCACATGTGGAGGAGCGAAGCATACTTTTAGAATGCAGCATCTGTATGACCATCTTAGGTCAGACAATGCATCTGTGCTTCTTAGAAGCACTACAGACAAATCGGTCTTTTCAAATAGATAGCATGGCCCACAAAACACCGACATCACAAGTTCACCCAATATCAAGAGGTAAGCTATAGCATGTACATAGGTCCCATAGCATGTACATAGGTCCCACAGCATACAAAGATCCAAGTCTTAGTAAGACAACGCAAGAAGGACATCAAGTTGCACAATAAAAGACATTTAAGCTACAAAGTCTAACTGACGCCTGCTTGAAAATAGTTCCTCACCTTTTTGGAGGGTAGCCGAGATAACAGCAGCATTCTTCGGGCCATCATTCCTAAAAGCGAAGGCACAGTATGTTAAGCACTATTTAGTAAGATAACCTGAAAGAAACAGTACATCATTCTTCACCCACTCGAGTCTCTACCTCACCGGAGCTGAAAAGTATAGCAAATCTTAACAGCCTGCAAGAGGAGAAGAGTTCCACGGTCCCTCCTTTAGCCCCACTTACGAAGCTCTCTTGCAAAAACACCAAGTCACTTTTAGCTGCCTGCAATATGATGCATGGGCGTCTGTCCAGCTCAGATTTATGAGTACATGATAGGTTTCTCATTATTGAACACTCGTTCTCAGTGAGGGCAAGTGTATCATCATCGCCAGAGGAGCCTGTAGAGGCAGCAGTCAGTGGTGACAAGGAACGAGGACCACAACATTTCACCAAAAAGCAGGAATGAGCACTGGTTAAGACATTGGCACTACAATCCATCAAGCCACACAGGAACAACTGAAAGGTACTCTCAACCTGCAATTCGAAGTAAGATGAATTATGGGGAGCACTGACAAACAGGTCAGTCACACTACTCAGTTGGACGAGGGCACAAAGGCTGGGGGAAAGGAATAGCAGAGTATCAAATGAAGGGGAGCTGAATGCTTACCAGATAAAAGAGCAGCACCTACAGGAGGAACCTCTGAAAAATGTAGCCTACAAGCTAAACATGAAAACTCAAGCTCAATTACTTTGCACACGCTGTGAACTAACTGGACCCTAATAGCCTAATCGTGAAGGATGGAAAAGAGTATCTGGTGGTTTGACATGCCAAAAACCAGACAGGTCATAAAGCTCACCAGTCAATAAGCAACTACAGAGGTTCACAAAGGCAAGAGAAGCCCCATGCCCGTGCTAACAGCCAATCAACACTCGCTTTCAAAATTACGTTCTCGGTTTTAACTGCACTGCGACACAAATCAGGCAATGTCTGGGTGTGCCATTTTCCCCTTTGGCCTTCTCCCTCTTCTGAAGGCTTGGGGTCTGGTTGCACCAAGAGGCAGATTACAGACAGGTCATGGAGTACAGGGGTTACATGGGAGCACCATGGTGGGTCTTGTAGCCTCCATGCTTCAGGAAGGCCTGGTGCAGGGGTGGAAGTAAGGGTGCAATCCTTACATTCTTCTCTCTATTATTCCCACCTAGTCTTGGATCTGGTCCCATGGTACGGACTTTGGGGCAGCATAATCTAATGGACATGCAGCACAATATCGCCTCTTGCGCTGAAAGGCACACACTTGTTAGTGGGTTAACTGCAAAGGAGGAAAACTCAAAATGACAATTCATCCGAGTGGCTAGAGAAGTTTAAGTATGCAGTTTAGTGATTATATTTCCCCTTGGATGCAAACACTGCAATTATTTTGGTGAACAAAAGCAAATTATTGTATTCTTCTGTGGCAGTTTTATGGCTTTAGAGCATTTACTTAACTATGAGCGAACAACTTTACAAACCCACCACAAGACTCAGATTTTTTATTCTGAAGGGTCAATTTGCTTGTAAGTGTAGATCACCAGATATTTTTGGCAATGAATAGCAGCGGTTTTCAGTCCTGTCGTGTAAAGTTAGGGGAAGTGACCAACCAAAAGAACCAGCTTCAGAGAAAAATTAAGTACATCTAGTGCAGTGGGCGGCAGACATTTGGAGCAGGATAGACACTACCGGGTAGAGCAAAAAAGGGAGGAGGGCTGTGGCTATCTAACATACTGTTCAAATGAGGCTAGCCAAAGCAGTAACATGCTGGTCAATCAAGGTCAGGCTGACCCATCACAGCATGCAACGGCTGTGCCTGACCTAGAGTACATAGAATGCGGTTACGTCCCCACGCATGGTGAGAAGATGCAGTGGTCCTTTTCGGTTTAGCAGATAAATAGCTGACACAAAACATTCACTGGTCACAAAAGGCCAGCGTTAACTGAAATTGGAACCAAGAAAATATTCAAGTATTCTTTACTGGCCTAAAAGCTATCGGGATATAAGAAATGAACAGCACTGTGCACAGTTTTGTAGAAATTGCAAACTGGTGTCAGTTGTTTTAACAAAGTGGAAGATAAAGCTAAGGAGATACTGTAGGCCTAACCATGGCAACGTCGCAGAGTGTGCAACCGCCTACCACAGTTTTCCAAAATCCAGGCAAGAAAAACATTAAGTGAAAACAATGGCACAGAGTTTTCAATCCTCATTAGGTAGAAATTGATAGAAAGTCATTTGAAACACTGTTTTATTTCATTGGGTGATGAGGGCCAAACAAATGTGAACACTTACCAGAAACTGAGCCGATCCCAGCTGAATTTGGCAGGGGACCAAGTACACTGAAGCTGTGAATCGAAAGAAATGGCACTTTAAGGAGGATCACGTTTCGAAGTAGAAGCGCATAACTTTTAGTAGAAACAAGAAAGCAGGAAAATAATGACAAATATATGGCTGCAATAAGGATTCCGGGCTGCTACACAGTGAATTTGGAAACTGCACAGACCAAGATCTCAGAGACCAAATTGAGATGAATACTTATTTTAATAATCTTCATAAAAGATTACTCTGTAGACAAAAGTCCAGCCCCTGAGAGAATATGTATAAACAGCCAAGGGGTTTGAGAAGTTAATGTTACCTGCTCTGGCCATTGCAAGAAAGAGCACAATTGATTCACCCTACTGTCAATGTTGTGAGTTAGAGAAAAGTCATATACAAAAGGAAGGGAGAGGGAGATATCTATTCAAGATGTGGTTCAAGGACACGAGGGAAGCAATTCCGCTGGTCCAGCAGTGGGAAAGAAGTGCAAAATATCAGGACACATTTAAAAGTGTGTTTAAGGCACATAACTCAGTGAGAGTAAGTCACATAAAGGAGAAAATAAATTATGCGAGTGAAAGAATGTCAAAAATGGCGTTAACAGTAGATAAAGAGTTATGACTGATTTGGGTTTACTGGTAACTATTTTATAGGAATACAGTTTTACTGAAGTTCTGGCAAATGAGCTCCTGAAGGCTTCATATATTAAAAATGAAGTGTTTGGTGAGCACGTATCATTACTTACGGCTATATGAAGACTGCTTAGGAGATTAAGGACAGTGGTACTTACACAAAAGGTTACGTAGCGAGTGACAGTAGAGACCTAATTGGATGGGTTAATCAGGGTAGATTAGGGACCGCACCAGGTACAGATAGCCCTTCGATTCTGATGGGGCGGATGGATGAGTCATATTTTGAACTGTTTTGGAGAGGTTTTCTTTGTCAAAGTAGGTTGTAGCAAACGGTTTGAGCACACAATTTTGCAGAAAGGCGTCATCCTGTCAAACATAAGAAGGGAAATGTGAAACTCAATCTTAGGGGTGAGTCGAGGCAGCTTTTAGGTGATTTATGTGTGCAAGAGATTATTAAGCCTGTTGATGTAGCACAGTTGATTTCCGCTGTCCTAAAGTGGGCAAAAGGAAGGGTGTCTACATAAGATTGTGTGCAGGTTGGCGCTCACTCACCAAGAATATAGTTACTGAACATCATTCGATTTCCAAAATACAGGAAATGGTAGGCATGCTGAGGGATGCCGGGTATTTTACAACAATAGAACTTAATGCAGCACTTCATCAAATGATACTTGAAGCCAATTCTCAATTCTTAACTACCTCTGTTACGCCATTTGGTGCTTATAAATATTTGCGTATACCATGCCTACCCACATTCGTGACTACTATTTTACAAAGCTAATGTACAGATTTCAAAATCTCCAGCCAGTACAAGCTTTCCTGGACGATGGTTTGATTCATGCCAATAGTGTCGAGGAATACAACAGGATATTAACAGGAATTCACGGGGTGCTGAAAGATAGGGAGTATGACTGTGACAAAAGAACTGCAAGTTTTTGACATTCTGTGGAGCATTCAATTTGGAGGAAGCAGTAACTGAGGGACCCTGTACGATTTACAAAGATCAACTAAGATTGTTCATACAAATGAGTGCATATTATTTGGGACAAGTGCTCGAGTTAAATCCCACAATATATTTACTTGGCATGGAAAACCACAGGGGCCATTTGATAGCTTCTACACGTGATGAGTACAAAGAAAAACATGCAGCAATTTTCGCTGCATGAAGTGTATAATCCTTTAAAAGCTCAATTTAGATCTAAATATTGCCCCATTTTTACAAGAACCACCATATCCGATCTATAAATATGCTCAACCTTAGTTGCAATCAGCAAGCAATAATCATATGTGGAATGGCAATCTGATTTCAGGAGTCAGATCCGTACGAGTTCTCTTCATAAAGTCAGGTTCGGGATTGTCTCATCATTAATCAGACTGATTTTAAACCTTACACCACATGTGGAGGAGCGAAGCATACTTTTAGAATGCAGCATCTGTATGACCATCTTAGGTCAGACAATGCATCTGTGCTTCTTAGAAGCACTACAGACAAATCGGTCTTTTCAAATAGATAGCATGGCCCACAAAACACCGACATCACAAGTTCACCCAATATCAAGAGGTAAGCTATAGCATGTACATAGGTCCCATAGCATGTACATAGGTCCCACAGCATACAAAGATCCAAGTCTTAGTAAGACAACGCAAGAAGGACATCAAGTTGCACAATAAAAGACATTTAAGCTACAAAGTCTAACTGACGCCTGCTTGAAAATAGTTCCTCACCTTTTTGGAGGGTAGCCGAGATAACAGCAGCATTCTTCGGGCCATCATTCCTAAAAGCGAAGGCACAGTATGTTAAGCACTATTTAGTAAGATAACCTGAAAGAAACAGTACATCATTCTTCACCCACTCGAGTCTCTACCTCACCGGAGCTGAAAAGTATAGCAAATCTTAACAGCCTGCAAGAGGAGAAGAGTTCCACGGTCCCTCCTTTAGCCCCACTTACGAAGCTCTCTTGCAAAAACACCAAGTCACTTTTAGCTGCCTGCAATATGATGCATGGGCGTCTGTCCAGCTCAGATTTATGAGTACATGATAGGTTTCTCATTATTGAACACTCGTTCTCAGTGAGGGCAAGTGTATCATCATCGCCAGAGGAGCCTGTAGAGGCAGCAGTCAGTGGTGACAAGGAACGAGGACCACAACATTTCACCAAAAAGCAGGAATGAGCACTGGTTAAGACATTGGCACTACAATCCATCAAGCCACACAGGAACAACTGAAAGGTACTCTCAACCTGCAATTCGAAGTAAGATGAATTATGGGGAGCACTGACAAACAGGTCAGTCACACTACTCAGTTGGACGAGGGCACAAAGGCTGGGGGAAAGGAATAGCAGAGTATCAAATGAAGGGGAGCTGAATGCTTACCAGATAAAAGAGCAGCACCTACAGGAGGAACCTCTGAAAAATGTAGCCTACAAGCTAAACATGAAAACTCAAGCTCAATTACTTTGCACACGCTGTGAACTAACTGGACCCTAATAGCCTAATCGTGAAGGATGGAAAAGAGTATCTGGTGGTTTGACATGCCAAAAACCAGACAGGTCATAAAGCTCACCAGTCAATAAGCAACTACAGAGGTTCACAAAGGCAAGAGAAGCCCCATGCCCGTGCTAACAGCCAATCAACACTCGCTTTCAAAATTACGTTCTCGGTTTTAACTGCACTGCGACACAAATCAGGCAATGTCTGGGTGTGCCATTTTCCCCTTTGGCCTTCTCCCTCTTCTGAAGGCTTGGGGTCTGGTTGCACCAAGAGGCAGATTACAGACAGGTCATGGAGTACAGGGGTTACATGGGAGCACCATGGTGGGTCTTGTAGCCTCCATGCTTCAGGAAGGCCTGGTGCAGGGGTGGAAGTAAGGGTGCAATCCTTACATTCTTCTCTCTATTATTCCCACCTAGTCTTGGATCTGGTCCCATGGTACGGACTTTGGGGCAGCATAATCTAATGGACATGCAGCACAATATCGCCTCTTGCGCTGAAAGGCACACACTTGTTAGTGGGTTAACTGCAAAGGAGGAAAACTCAAAATGACAATTCATCCGAGTGGCTAGAGAAGTTTAAGTATGCAGTTTAGTGATTATATTTCCCCTTGGATGCAAACACTGCAATTATTTTGGTGAACAAAAGCAAATTATTGTATTCTTCTGTGGCAGTTTTATGGCTTTAGAGCATTTACTTAACTATGAGCGAACAACTTTACAAACCCACCACAAGACTCAGATTTTTTATTCTGAAGGGTCAATTTGCTTGTAAGTGTAGATCACCAGATATTTTTGGCAATGAATAGCAGCGGTTTTCAGTCCTGTCGTGTAAAGTTAGGGGAAGTGACCAACCAAAAGAACCAGCTTCAGAGAAAAATTAAGTACATCTAGTGCAGTGGGCGGCAGACATTTGGAGCAGGATAGACACTACCGGGTAGAGCAAAAAAGGGAGGAGGGCTGTGGCTATCTAACATACTGTTCAAATGAGGCTAGCCAAAGCAGTAACATGCTGGTCAATCAAGGTCAGGCTGACCCATCACAGCATGCAACGGCTGTGCCTGACCTAGAGTACATAGAATGCGGTTACGTCCCCACGCATGGTGAGAAGATGCAGTGGTCCTTTTCGGTTTAGCAGATAAATAGCTGACACAAAACATTCACTGGTCACAAAAGGCCAGCGTTAACTGAAATTGGAACCAAGAAAATATTCAAGTATTCTTTACTGGCCTAAAAGCTATCGGGATATAAGAAATGAACAGCACTGTGCACAGTTTTGTAGAAATTGCAAACTGGTGTCAGTTGTTTTAACAAAGTGGAAGATAAAGCTAAGGAGATACTGTAGGCCTAACCATGGCAACGTCGCAGAGTGTGCAACCGCCTACCACAGTTTTCCAAAATCCAGGCAAGAAAAACATTAAGTGAAAACAATGGCACAGAGTTTTCAATCCTCATTAGGTAGAAATTGATAGAAAGTCATTTGAAACACTGTTTTATTTCATTGGGTGATGAGGGCCAAACAAATGTGAACACTTACCAGAAACTGAGCCGATCCCAGCTGAATTTGGCAGGGGACCAAGTACACTGAAGCTGTGAATCGAAAGAAATGGCACTTTAAGGAGGATCACGTTTCGAAGTAGAAGCGCATAACTTTTAGTAGAAACAAGAAAGCAGGAAAATAATGACAAATATATGGCTGCAATAAGGATTCCGGGCTGCTACACAGTGAATTTGGAAACTGCACAGACCAAGATCTCAGAGACCAAATTGAGATGAATACTTATTTTAATAATCTTCATAAAAGATTACTCTGTAGACAAAAGTCCAGCCCCTGAGAGAATATGTATAAACAGCCAAGGGGTTTGAGAAGTTAATGTTACCTGCTCTGGCCATTGCAAGAAAGAGCACAATTGATTCACCCTACTGTCAATGTTGTGAGTTAGAGAAAAGTCATATACAAAAGGAAGGGAGAGGGAGATATCTATTCAAGATGTGGTTCAAGGACACGAGGGAAGCAATTCCGCTGGTCCAGCAGTGGGAAAGAAGTGCAAAATATCAGGACACATTTAAAAGTGTGTTTAAGGCACATAACTCAGTGAGAGTAAGTCACATAAAGGAGAAAATAAATTATGCGAGTGAAAGAATGTCAAAAATGGCGTTAACAGTAGATAAAGAGTTATGACTGATTTGGGTTTACTGGTAACTATTTTATAGGAATACAGTTTTACTGAAGTTCTGGCAAATGAGCTCCTGAAGGCTTCATATATTAAAAATGAAGTGTTTGGTGAGCACGTATCATTACTTACGGCTATATGAAGACTGCTTAGGAGATTAAGGACAGTGGTACTTACACAAAAGGTTACGTAGCGAGTGACAGTAGAGACCTAATTGGATGGGTTAATCAGGGTAGATTAGGGACCGCACCAGGTACAGATAGCCCTTCGATTCTGATGGGGCGGATGGATGAGTCATATTTTGAACTGTTTTGGAGAGGTTTTCTTTGTCAAAGTAGGTTGTAGCAAACGGTTTGAGCACACAATTTTGCAGAAAGGCGTCATCCTGTCAAACATAAGAAGGGAAATGTGAAACTCAATCTTAGGGGTGAGTCGAGGCAGCTTTTAGGTGATTTATGTGTGCAAGAGATTATTAAGCCTGTTGATGTAGCACAGTTGATTTCCGCTGTCCTAAAGTGGGCAAAAGGAAGGGTGTCTACATAAGATTGTGTGCAGGTTGGCGCTCACTCACCAAGAATATAGTTACTGAACATCATTCGATTTCCAAAATACAGGAAATGGTAGGCATGCTGAGGGATGCCGGGTATTTTAGAACAATAGAACTTAATGCAGCACTTCATCAAATGATACTTGAAGCCAATTCTCAATTCTTAACTACCTCTGTTACGCCATTTGGTGCTTATAAATATTTGCGTATACCATGCCTACCCACATTCGTGACTACTATTTTACAAAGCTAATGTACAGATTTCAAAATCTCCAGCCAGTACAAGCTTTCCTGGACGATGGTTTGATTCATGCCAATAGTGTCGAGGAATACAACAGGATATTAACAGGAATTCACGGGGTGCTGAAAGATAGGGAGTATGACTGTGACAAAAGAACTGCAAGTTTTTGACATTCTGTGGAGCATTCAATTTGGAGGAAGCAGTAACTGAGGGACCCTGTACGATTTACAATGATCAACTAAGATTGTTCATACAAATGAGTGCATATTATTTGGGACAAGTGCTCGAGTTAAATCCCACAATATATTTACTTGGCATGGAAAACCACAGGGGCCATTTGATAGCTTCTACACGTGATGAGTACAAAGAAAAACATGCAGCAATTTTCGCTGCATGAAGTGTATAATCCTTTAAAAGCTCAATTTAGATCTAAATATTGCCCCATTTTTACAAGAACCACCATATCCGATCTATAAATATGCTCAACCTTAGTTGCAATCAGCAAGCAATAATCATATGTGGAATGGCAATCTGATTTCAGGAGTCAGATCCGTACGAGTTCTCTTCATAAAGTCAGGTTCGGGATTGTCTCATCATTAATCAGACTGATTTTAAACCTTACACCACATGTGGAGGAGCGAAGCATACTTTTAGAATGCAGCATCTGTATGACCATCTTAGGTCAGACAATGCATCTGTGCTTCTTAGAAGCACTACAGACAAATCGGTCTTTTCAAATAGATAGCATGGCCCACAAAACACCGACATCACAAGTTCACCCAATATCAAGAGGTAAGCTATAGCATGTACATAGGTCCCATAGCATGTACATAGGTCCCACAGCATACAAAGATCCAAGTCTTAGTAAGACAACGCAAGAAGGACATCAAGTTGCACAATAAAAGACATTTAAGCTACAAAGTCTAACTGACGCCTGCTTGAAAATAGTTCCTCACCTTTTTGGAGGGTAGCCGAGATAACAGCAGCATTCTTCGGGCCATCATTCCTAAAAGCGAAGGCACAGTATGTTAAGCACTATTTAGTAAGATAACCTGAAAGAAACAGTACATCATTCTTCACCCACTCGAGTCTCTACCTCACCGGAGCTGAAAAGTATAGCAAATCTTAACAGCCTGCAAGAGGAGAAGAGTTCCACGGTCCCTCCTTTAGCCCCACTTACGAAGCTCTCTTGCAAAAACACCAAGTCACTTTTAGCTGCCTGCAATATGATGCATGGGCGTCTGTCCAGCTCAGATTTATGAGTACATGATAGGTTTCTCATTATTGAACACTCGTTCTCAGTGAGGGCAAGTGTATCATCATCGCCAGAGGAGCCTGTAGAGGCAGCAGTCAGTGGTGACAAGGAACGAGGACCAAACATTTCACCAAAAAGCAGGAATGAGCACTGGTTAAGACATTGGCACTACAATCCATCAAGCCACACAGGAACAACTGAAAGGTACTCTCAACCTGCAATTCGAAGTAAGATGAATTATGGGGAGCACTGACAAACAGGTCAGTCACACTACTCAGTTGGACGAGGGCACAAAGGCTGGGGGAAAGGAATAGCAGAGTATCAAATGAAGGGGAGCTGAATGCTTACCAGATAAAAGAGCAGCACCTACAGGAGGAACCTCTGAAAAATGTAGCCTACAAGCTAAACATGAAAACTCAAGCTCAATTACTTTGCACACGCTGTGAACTAACTGGACCCTAATAGCCTAATCGTGAAGGATGGAAAAGAGTATCTGGTGGTTTGACATGCCAAAAACCAGACAGGTCATAAAGCTCACCAGTCAATAAGCAACTACAGAGGTTCACAAAGGCAAGAGAAGCCCCATGCCCGTGCTAACAGCCAATCAACACTCGCTTTCAAAATTACGTTCTCGGTTTTAACTGCACTGCGACACAAATCAGGCAATGTCTGGGTGTGCCATTTTCCCCTTTGGCCTTCTCCCTCTTCTGAAGGCTTGGGGTCTGGTTGCACCAAGAGGCAGATTACAGACAGGTCATGGAGTACAGGGGTTACATGGGAGCACCATGGTGGGTCTTGTAGCCTCCATGCTTCAGGAAGGCCTGGTGCAGGGGTGGAAGTAAGGGTGCAATCCTTACATTCTTCTCTCTATTATTCCCACCTAGTCTTGGATCTGGTCCCATGGTACGGACTTTGGGGCAGCATAATCTAATGGACATGCAGCACAATATCGCCTCTTGCGCTGAAAGGCTGACACTTGTTAGTGGGTTAACTGCAAAGGAGGAAAACTCAAAATGACAATTCATCCGAGTGGCTAGAGAAGTTTAAGTATGCAGTTTAGTGATTATATTTCCCCTTGGATGCAAACACTGCAATTATTTTGGTGAACAAAAGCAAATTATTGTATTCTTCTGTGGCAGTTTTATGGCTTTAGAGCATTTACTTAACTATGAGCGAACAACTTTACAAACCCACCACAAGACTCAGATTTTTTATTCTGAAGGGTCAATTTGCTTGTAAGTGTAGATCACCAGATATTTTTGGCAATGAATAGCAGCGGTTTTCAGTCCTGTCGTGTAAAGTTAGGGGAAGTGACCAACCAAAAGAACCAGCTTCAGAGAAAAATTAAGTACATCTAGTGCAGTGGGCGGCAGACATTTGGAGCAGGATAGACACTACCGGGTAGAGCAAAAAAGGGAGGAGGGCTGTGGCTATCTAACATACTGTTCAAATGAGGCTAGCCAAAGCAGTAACATGCTGGTCAATCAAGGTCAGGCTGACCCATCACAGCATGCAACGGCTGTGCCTGACCTAGAGTACATAGAATGCGGTTACGTCCCCACGCATGGTGAGAAGATGCAGTGGTCCTTTTCGGTTTAGCAGATAAATAGCTGACACAAAACATTCACTGGTCACAAAAGGCCAGCGTTAACTGAAATTGGAACCAAGAAAATATTCAAGTATTCTTTACTGGCCTAAAAGCTATCGGGATATAAGAAATGAACAGCACTGTGCACAGTTTTGTAGAAATTGCAAACTGGTGTCAGTTGTTTTAACAAAGTGGAAGATAAAGCTAAGGAGATACTGTAGGCCTAACCATGGCAACGTCGCAGAGTGTGCAACCGCCTACCACAGTTTTCCAAAATCCAGGCAAGAAAAACATTAAGTGAAAACAATGGCACAGAGTTTTCAATCCTCATTAGGTAGAAATTGATAGAAAGTCATTTGAAACACTGTTTTATTTCATTGGGTGATGAGGGCCAAACAAATGTGAACACTTACCAGAAACTGAGCCGATCCCAGCTGAATTTGGCAGGGGACCAAGTACACTGAAGCTGTGAATCGAAAGAAATGGCACTTTAAGGAGGATCACGTTTCGAAGTAGAAGCGCATAACTTTTAGTAGAAACAAGAAAGCAGGAAAATAATGACAAATATATGGCTGCAATAAGGATTCCGGGCTGCTACACAGTGAATTTGGAAACTGCACAGACCAAGATCTCAGAGACCAAATTGAGATGAATACTTATTTTAATAATCTTCATAAAAGATTACTCTGTAGACAAAAGTCCAGCCCCTGAGAGAATATGTATAAACAGCCAAGGGGTTTGAGAAGTTAATGTTACCTGCTCTGGCCATTGCAAGAAAGAGCACAATTGATTCACCCTACTGTCAATGTTGTGAGTTAGAGAAAAGTCATATACAAAAGGAAGGGAGAGGGAGATATCTATTCAAGATGTGGTTCAAGGACACGAGGGAAGCAATTCCGCTGGTCCAGCAGTGGGAAAGAAGTGCAAAATATCAGGACACATTTAAAAGTGTGTTTAAGGCACATAACTCAGTGAGAGTAAGTCACATAAAGGAGAAAATAAATTATGCGAGTGAAAGAATGTCAAAAATGGCGTTAACAGTAGATAAAGAGTTATGACTGATTTGGGTTTACTGGTAACTATTTTATAGGAATACAGTTTTACTGAAGTTCTGGCAAATGAGCTCCTGAAGGCTTCATATATTAAAAATGAAGTGTTTGGTGAGCACGTATCATTACTTACGGCTATATGAAGACTGCTTAGGAGATTAAGGACAGTGGTACTTACACAAAAGGTTACGTAGCGAGTGACAGTAGAGACCTAATTGGATGGGTTAATCAGGGTAGATTAGGGACCGCACCAGGTACAGATAGCCCATCGATTCTGATGGGGCGGATGGATGAGTGTCAAATTTTGAACTGTTTTGGAGAGGTTTTCTTTGTCAAAGTAGGTTGTAGCAAACGGTTTGAGCACACAATTTTGCAGAAAGGCGTCATCCTGTCAAACATAAGAAGGGAAATGTGAAACTCAATCTTAGGGGTGAGTCGAGGCAGCTTTTAGGTGATTTATGTGTGCAAGAGATTATTAAGCCTGTTGATGTAGCACAGTTGATTTCCGCTGTCCTAAAGTGGGCAAAAGGAGGGGTGTCTAAATAAGATTGTGTGCAGGTTGGCGCTCACTCACCAAGAATATAGTTACTGAACATCATTCGATTTCCAAAATACAGGAAATGATAGGCATGCTGAGGGATGCCGGGTATTTTACAACAATAGAACTTAATGCAGCACTTCATCAAATGATACTTGAAGCCAATTCTCAAATCTTAACTACCTCTGTTACGCCATTTGGTGCTTATAAATATTTGCGTATACCATGCCGACCCACATTTGTGACTACTATTTTACAAAGCTACGGTAAAGATTTCAAAATCTCCAGCCAGTACAAGCTTTCCTGTACGATGGTTTGATTCATGCCAATAGTGTTGAGGAATACAGCAGGATATTAACAGGAATTACCGGGGTATTGAAAGATAGGGAGTATGACTGTGACAAAAGAGAACTGCAAGTTTTTGACATTCTGTGGAGCATTCAATTTGGAGGTTTGGTGAAAGCAGTAACTGAGGGACCTTGTACGATTTACAAAGATCAACTAAGATTGTTCATACAAATAAGTGCATATTATTTGGGACAAGTGCTCGAGTTAAATCCCACAATATATTTACTTGGCATGGAAAACCACAGGGGCCATTTGATAGCTTCTACATGTGATGAGTACAAAGAAAAACTTGCAGCAATTTTCGCTGCATGAAGTGTATCATCCTTTAAAAGCTCAATTTAGATCTAAATATTGCCCCATTTTTACAAGAACCACCATATCCGATCTATAAATATGCTCAACCTTAGTTGCAATCAGCAAGCAATAATCATATGTGGAATGGCAATCTGATTTCAGGAGTCAGATCCATACGAGTTCTCCTCAAAGTCAGGTTCGGGATTGTCTCATCATTAATCAGACTGATTTTAAACTTTACACCGGAGCTTGCTTGAATCAAGTGGCAAAGTGAGCAAGGGATTCACGTCTGAGCATACCCTGCCACTGGATTCAAGCAAGCCGGGCTGAAGACGGCTGGAATGCCAGAAACCGGTCCTCGGAAGCTTGTTTCCGGTCCAGGGAAGACATGGCTTGGCAGTTCGGGCTGGACTGTTCCCATGAGGGTCAGACTGATTTGCATATAGCCATGTCTGAACTGGGGTGGCAGAGTGGGCTAAAGAAGAAATCAGAGCAGTCCCTATCATTAACTAGAAAAAAGGGAATACTATTATCCCAACTATACCACCATAGCTCAAGAGATCTTTGCATTTATATCCACTCAGAACAGTTGTACATAATAGGCAAACAATAAAAGTCAAAGTTATACACAATTTATTTTAAAATATACAAATACAGGTATCAAATACAATGCCACAGTGCAAAATATTTAAAAAAAAATGTATGGTTTTTGTCAGCACCCTACCGATAGTTCAATGGTGCACACATGGTTAATACACGAAATCACAATTAAAAAAAGCAAATAGCTATTAAAAACAAGTTGTCGACGCAGCGTTTCGGTTTCTATGATGACACCTTCATCAGGACAGGGTTTTTAACAAAACGTACTCTTATGAATTTAGAGACGTCTTCCTCTTTAATCAATTCGATGTAGCAGTCCTTAGTTCATCACAGGACATCGTATACACAAATGGTAGTGGACGATCAAAATATCTTTTAGTGTCTTCACTATATACTGGATTTTCTTTTCTAATGAGGAAAAAGGAGCCACCGATATGAGGGACCTTTATTTGGAGTTCCCTGGGATACAGGGGGTCAGTCCGAAGTGTAACACGTGACTGGATGCCTTCTGGTTCTTTTTATATATAAAACCAAGTTGCAGATTCGTTTGTTGACTCCACTCGGGTTTTTTTTTTATTAATTACCACCTTCTATCTGGTATTCGGCCTCCCTGCTCCTTTTTCACTCCTGTTCGTCCGTTTTGTGGGCTAAAGAACAGTGATGGATTAAACCCAGATCTTTTGACTGGGTGTGAGTGTTTGATTCAGATGCTCCGTCCATCACCACCCCCTTTTGTACCGCATTTATAATGCAGCGCGCCGTGGCGCACATATGGGCAGATGCGTGTCGCAGCCCCGGTGGAAAGGAGGCGCATTGTTGGAGTAGCATCGCAAGTGCGACGTGGCTCCGGCAAGGCTCGGGGCTGCCCTATGCCTAACACGCTGCATCAATCCATACGCCTGCTTCAAGCAGGCGCAGGGTATTGACGCAGCATGGCCGTAAAAGTGACTCTGTGAAATCTTGCGTCACTTTTACGAGGCGTACCTGCGAGGGGGCGCCCACCCTGCGTGGGACGCCTACATGAAACTGAACGCAGGTTTCATGTGGCGCAGGGGTTTACAACGTGACGCATCTCCCTAGATGCGTCACGTTGTAAATACGGCGCAACTGCGGTGTAAATGTGGCGCAAGGGGCTTGTAAATCTACCCCGTAGTGCTTACAGACTAAATAACACGTATGGTGCAACAACAGAAGTAAAAGGACAAGTAGCCTTGGAAGGTTACAAATTAAGAGAAGTGTGGCTCACCGGTTAGAGGAGGCAGACCCAGAAGCAGAGGTCGGCCCGGGACCAGGGTTCAATTCCCGACGCGGCAGGGTTTGGAGCCCAAATGTCCACGGACCTGATAATTCTCGCTTCTGTGCCTACTTGAATCAGGGGTTCACGCTCTGCAACTCTGGGCAATAGCTTGCTCAATCTCCACTACGGCCCCGCGGCGGGATGCCTGGCTTTCACCTTGGGGGTGCCCAGCTGTGCTATCCCACAGGGAAAAACCAGGACGGGTTCCCAAAGCAAGCGCCGAGATACCCTTTGTGGTGATACGTGCGCTATATAAGAAACTACATTAAGAAACTACATTACAAGACAAGGCGGTACTAAGGAGGGTTTAACAAGCCTATTTATAAATCAGAAGCCAGCATTTACAAAGGGCTGTCTCAGTGCATGCGCGCTACTCTAGGCTCAACCTAACAAGTCTTGCAGAGTAACGCATGCACGATTTGAGGCTCCACCTAAAACTGCCTGCATCGATCGCAGGAGAAACTCTTCAGTTACCCACCGACTAAGCGGTGGTTTTAAATAATACACAGTAAATAAGGTAACCGTACCAAAGGAAAAGCTTCAGCCCAGGGACACATACACCGAACTAGTGCCCACCTGCTCTCTCCTTGGCAACTGAAACAATTTTTTTCAGTCTTGGTCTCTAGCTTTTCATAAATCACTGCCACGGTTTAACGAAACTGATTCTATAAAATAAATACAGCACGCCTAACGAACAGACTTGTTAAATTAAATGCTGGGGATGTCAACGATACAAAAGAGACATTTGGTCATTCGAATTGCAAATCAATGTGTTTGTGAAATACTGAAGCTCGAGAGACAGCAGGACATAAATAATCCCAACTACAGTGGAGGTAGGGGGACCAGAATGAGAAGGAAAAAACAGACGGACCAGACATAAAAGTAGGTCTAAAGCATTTAGCCTGGAGTTTTTTGCCTGTTCGGTCCGATTTAGCATAGCCTTGTAAACGTGTAAAAACACACATTTATGTATGTATGTATAGCAGCGGATACCATCGGAAAGAACTTTCCCTGTCCGCTTTCTACTTTTACAACGTACAGCCAATGAAAACCCTCTGCAGGACTTTTAAGTCAAACCCCGCGAAAAAATGTCATCTCTGCACTCTGCACACACCAAGAACGGTGATGGATTAAACCCAGATCTTTTGACTGGGTGTGAGTGTTTGATTGATTCAGATGCTCCGTCCATCACCCCACCTTTTGTACCGCTTTTGGCCGCCATAAGTGTGGCAGGGTATGCTCAGACGTGAGTCCCTTGCTCACTTTGCCACTGGATTCAAGCAAGCCGAGCTGAAGACGGCTGGAATGCCAGAAACCGGTCCCGGAAAGCTTGTTACCGAACCAGGGAAGACATGGCTTGGCAGTTCGGGCTGGACTGTTCCCATGAGGCACAGGGTCAGACTGACTTGCATATAGCCATGTCTGAACTGGGGTGGCAGAGTGGGCTAAACAACGGTGATGGATTAAACCCAGATCTTTTGACTGGGTGTGAGTGTTTGATTGATTGATTCAGATGCTCCGTCCATCACCACCCCTTTTTGTACCACATCTCTGCACACACAGCAGATACCAGGCATTGATAAAGGCACACGCCGAAACGCGTCTGCCAGGAGCTGATAGTGTGAATATCGCATAATTTGATAAGTGCATTTTGGTGGCAATAAATCTGTGTTGACATCCCCAGCATGTGTCAGACCTGTTTTTAAACGAAGCAGGATTGGAGGAATGTTTGCAAGCGGAGGCTGGCTCCGCTTTCCTGGCACGCCCCTCGGTCAGGAGCTCCGCGTCTACCGGCAAAATTTGTGGATTGTGGTGCTTGGAAGGCACAACGCGCCCCCACCCCCCCAACCTGGACTTTGGCGAAGGTATTGGGGAGAGGGAGCAGATTATCTTCTAAAGGACATGTCCGGCAACGATGGAAAACCCACCAAGCAGTTCCAGCAAAATAAAAGAAGCAGACAAGTCAAAAGGCATTATGTGCAAAGACGGGTCACTGTACCTTCATCTGGATTGAACTGTTCTGTTTCTAATTGCAGTACTTTGTGCACTGCAGTCGAGGACTGTTGGTTAGGAAATCGGCGGATACCATCGGAAAGAACTTTCCCTGACCGCTTTCTACTTTTACAACATGCAGCCAATGAAAACCCCCTCGGCAGGACTTTTAAGTCAAACCCCGCGAAAAAATGTCATCTCAGCACACACAGCAGATACCAGGCACTGATAAAGGCACACGCTGAAACGCGTCTGCCAGGAGCTGATAGTGTGAATACAAGAAATTTGCTAAGTGCATTTTGGTGGCAATAAATCTGTGTTTGACATCCCCAGAATGTCAGACCTGTTCTTAAACGAAGCAGAATTGGAGGAATATATATATATATATATATATATATAAAGGGGCAGATCTTCAAGAAAGTGCTGCAGCGTGGCACCACTGGTGCACAAACAGCTGCCAAGCGCCACGCAGGTACCCTTGCACTATGGTGCAAGGATGCCTGCGCCAAGGGGAGATGGTTTTTGTGCAGGAAGGGGCACCTTTCTGCACAAAAACAACCACTAAAGGCTTTTTCCTCTTTCAATGCGTGCTGTAGACTACAGCACGCATTCAAAGAGGAAAAAAATTAGGAGAAATGAAAACATTTCTCCTCGTTGTGTCTCCCTACGCCAGAGGTGGCGTAGCGTTCAGACGCATCTCCAGATTTACGATTTCTCATAAATCTGGAGATGTGTCTTGTTCCATGGGTGTTGTGTGTGAACACCCACAGCAACACCCATGGAACGCCCCTTCTGCCCAAACTGATGCGTGTGAAGGACCGTATTTGCAAGGAGAGGAAAAGTCACGCAGGGTGGCTTTTCCTGTCTTTGTAAATATGGTGGCGCATGGGGGTTGTAAATCTGCCGCTAAGTGTGCGTATAAATATATGCCACACATTTACAAGCTACGCATACATATCATTCATTAGCTATGCCCCCAAGGTCTCATCTGCTGCAGCATGCATGCAGCCGACCTCCCCTGTGCTGCCCGAAAGAAAAATTACTCCAGATGCCTTTCAATTCTTTTTTTTTGTATGCAGATTTATATAGCGCGAACTCAACCGGAAGGTATTGGAGGTCTTTACATGAGCACCGGTTACGTTACACCAGGACACATTCAGGCACGGGGAGATGAAGTGATTTGCCCAGAATGACAAGATGTGGACGCGACTGAAACCTTGCTTTCCAGCACCAAATTCGGCAGTCTAGCCGTCAGACCACATCCACTCCCCAAGCCTGACGTGACCTTTGCCCCAAAATGCTCCAAATTAAAGAAAGCGCCGGACAGTCATTTGAAAGTCGGGACTGTCCGGGAAATCAGGGACGTCTGGTCAGCCTAAGCCAGGCCCGGTTCTAGCGGGTGGGCCGGGTAGGCCAGGCCCACCCAAACATGAACCTGGCCCACCCAAACAGGATCCTTGGCCCTCACAGTGAGGGTTTGAAGACAGGCGGGCAACGCCTTTTGGATCAAAGTGCTTCAACCCTCCCCCTTCTTGTGTGTCAGCCGGGCCGAGACAGCTTCTCCGGGCGCAAGCACAGACAGTTTTACAGATTATCACACTCGCCCCGAGTACTTCACAGGTCGTTACAAGACCATTTACATGTTAAGGAGGCTTTGCTTATTTTTTCACCCCTTTATCTCTGCATGGCGAAAGGCGACAAATCTTTTCTTTCACAAGGATAACCTTTGGTAACCTTTGCCTACTGTCATGCTACATTGATATTTCTTTTTCTATATAGCGCAGGAGAAAAGAAGTTTGTTTATTTATTTATTTCCGTATTTTAGGTTACTTTATTAGCAGAACATTTATATAAAAATATATAATATGTATATTTAAGATTGCTCATTTGCACAAGAAAGAAAAATAAATCAAAAAGTGCGATTCATTGTGTGTTAAGCAACTCCATGGGCACTGAATAAGCCAATCTGCAAATGATGTGCAACAGCTGCATTTCTCCGTTGATCCTCCTTTGCACACACACCCCTGGCCACATTTATCACATCCAGGAGGACAACAGGAACAGCAGCTTTTTTTCGAGGATGTACATTTGCAGTTCTCACACTTGCACGACCCAGTACATGAACAAGAGCCACCGGTGGCACAACCGCAGTCTTTAGGGTCCATGTTTTGAAGCAGATGTTAGCTACGGATTATCAGCCCAGTATTCAAAGGTCTCTGTAAAATTTGTTTATTTCTATTCACCTTTCCTGACCCCTGCCGTGGCTTATCACATAAGGTTGTGACACAAAGTTTGACTAATGGAGTAAGTAAGAGAATGCGTTGCTACATTTTTTTTCTTTTTAAAACCTGCACAGGCCCAGCAGGACACATACTTCGTGTGTGCTTCATTTAAACAGTTTTTATCATTATCATGGCTGATGCAGGACACCAATAATACAAAATGCCCAGATAACGCTGGTGATTAATGATCCTGCCGGAGAGCAATCATTTGACTGTTAGAAGTTTTTAAATGCAGATGAAATGTATTTTATGTGGATAAATTCAGGGCTTTAAGTGGGATGAAAAAACCGGGGGTCTCTCAAAGGGGCGTGGCCAATGTAATTGAGGACGTGGCTTAAAAACAGTACATTAAAAATCTGTGTTTAGCAGTGTGCGGCCCGACTTGTATTTTGCTGTTTCTGTCATTGTATCCAGGTATATGATACAACAAGTAACATCATACCTACAAGCTAGGACTATTGGCTTTGTCAAAGGTTGTTAGTTGCATAAAATAAATAACAGCAACTATGCTTTGTATATAATATTGCAAAAGCTTCCACTTAAAGCACTGGTGACATCACAACAATGTTGCTGCTCCTGAGTTTCAAAAAGAGAAGGAAAATCCAGAGAGAAAATGACTCTCTTTAAAGGATTTCCCTTTCCCTTCTCCCTACAACGCTCACCTGGCATGACGTTATGCGGTAACTTTCCACTTGTGAGTAGTGTGAGCAGCATACACCGATGTGCCTGCTGTCTCGAAACGGGTCTCTATCGGGCTCTGTTTTGTGCCCTGGCACTTTTTTCCGGACTGCAGTGACAGCAGACTGCAGACTGCTGTCACTGCAGTTCGGAAAAAAACGGACTACCTGTGACCAGCGCACAAAACAGAGCCCGATAGAGACCCGTTCCGAGGCCCCTTTAAAAAAACTGCCTGTGCTCAGACTCAGTGAGACCCGGCCCACTTAAAGCCCTGGATAGCTCAGTGGGTTACTGCATTTGTCACAGAGATCCTTGTTACTTGCAGTTCAGAAGTTGCAATCCTTACATAGGACAGTGACCAATGAACTGTCATCAAAGAGCTGCATACAAACATGAATGGTATAGTTAGAACTTCACTTTTTTGGTTTTGTGATATAGTTAGACCTTCCCCAGTCTTTCGTTATTCTAATGTTGCTAAAACGAGTATGTTTGGACAGATATACATTTTTATCAGTAAAGCTGACCCCCATGGAATACTCTTTAAATCCTAAGGTTCTGTTTCCCCAGACCAAACCCTCTTAAAATATCCTGCCCACCAGTATGGATGACATGTGATTCATACGCCTTGTAATCCTCATTGGCTTATGTGACATTCCCTGTAGACTGATTTACATACTTGTACGATTCATTGTCTCTGTATAATGTGTGCGATGTGTAAAGTACTGACACACACTACACTGATATGAGTAGCGCTATACAACAAATGAAATGCATATGAGAGAGGGGCTACGTAAAGATAACGGGCACTGATGGAGGGTGGCAGTGAGGGAATCTGAGGACGAGGTAGTGGGAGGGGCTCCGGAGAGATGAGGGGCACTGGTGGAGGGTGGTAGTAAGGGAATCTGAGGAAGAGGTCATGGGGTGGAGGGGATAGTTAGGGAGAGATGAGGGGCACTGGTGGAGGGTGGCAGTGATGGAATCCGAGGAGGAGGTCAATAGGGGGAGGGGCTATGGGGAGATGAGGGGCACTTGTGGCGTGTGGCTGTGAGGGAATACGAGGCGGAGGTCAATAGAGGGGGCATTGAGAGATGAGGGGCACTGTTGGAAGGTGGGAGTAAAGGTTTTTATGGAGAAAGAGGTTATTGGTGCGGCGCCAAAAAAGACTTTCGCAGCAGCGCCTAATCCAGCGTTTTTGTTTATTTAATTAGCTGTTGGGTTATAAGGGCTACTGTGGAACATACTTTAAAGTGCATGCTAATTATATTTACTACTATATTCAATGTTTTAAGTTTGAAGGTGATTTTACTAATGTTTTTACCGGGAAAAATGAAAGTGGAGCCCGATGGTGCCTGATATGGGGCAGGAGCCCAAGATCATCTGTGAGATGAGATGCACTGGAGAGGAGTAGTGGATAATCAAGCCTGTATGGGAGTGCGTTGCAGATTCTGGGGTCAGGTGGAGGTAGTAACGAAGAGGGATTCTCCCTGAAGGCTCCCACAGAGAGAGCCCGTGAAGTGTCACTTGCCTGATACTCCCACCTCAGAAACCTCCTCTTCCCATCAAAAGGAGCATTACATGGAAAAAACACTTTTTGTGAGTGATAATATTTGTAAAGAGATTTGGAAAAGAGTGCGTTTTACTGGGCCTTGTTAGACTAAGAATAGATAAAGGAGGGCCCTGAAGCAGGCCTGCCTAGACATATATGCGACAAATCGAGCCCGCAGTGGCCCACCCAAATGCACCCTTGGCCCACCTAAATAAAAATTCCTGGAGCCGGGCCTGGCCTAAGCAGAGGCGCTATCGACCTTTAGGACCCCGTAAAGGTAAAGTAACAAAAGCCACGTGGGGCGAATAGTGCAACTAACCGGCAGGACAGTGGCCGTCCCCCTTCTGGTGTCACGGGCAAAGTGTTAGCCGATAGCCACCGGAAAGCCTCCAGGCCCGCAATGGAAGAAGAAGTTCCCTCCAACACATGGCACGGCGCACGTGCGAGGACTGAAGCCGTCTACTGGGTGTAGCGACCTACTGGCCCGCGTGCCGATCAAACCACAATACCAGCATGGCCGCACAAGCATAACGATTTCTCTTGCCAGGCTCACGCAATACAGCAGGGATAAGCCGGTGGTCTGCACACAAAAAGCCCTGCATAGCGGGCGGCTAAAGTCCGCGGTATATAAAATAAATAAAAACCATCGAACAGAGTCGTGAGGATAGAAGTGGCGTGGCCTCAGAGGGAGGAGGTGCACCCAGTTATACCCACCTACGACTTCCTTTCCTCGCGTCCGGTGGCAGTAACACTGCCTCCACTGTATTCCTCCAACGGCGTTCGTAAGCTCACAAGTGGCGGTCGTGACTCGTGAGCCAGTTCTGAAGCGCTGTGCCCCAGCAGAGGCAATCTTCCACTGCGCATGCTCTGTGGTTTCAAGTTCGGAGAAGTGACGAGCGAACATAGAACTGGGGTTTCCTGTGCATCCAAGAAGGGGCTAGTGCTGTTCTAAATGATTGCCTTGCCGAATCTTACAGAAGTAGAAGCTTGCGTTCTCTCGAGTGCTCCTCTCCCATTGACGTCTGTTGTGGCATGCATCTGGTGTATTCAGACATCGGATTTGCTAATTTAGCGGCACAAAAATGAAAAAATTGCGGCATTTTTATTTATTTATTTAAAAAGTTTTATATAGCGCTAGCTTGACCCGTAGGTACCAGAACGCTTACATACAACGCGACACTTTAATTTACTTGTAATCAATCCTTTTCAGCCCTAAATCAAGTTTAAATCAAGTTTAGTTTAAAGTTTCTGCAGGTTACAGAGAAGAACAGCTCCAATCAACTAACCTCACGGGTGGGGGCCGTATTTCTCCCTGGGGTGCAGGGCACAAGTCCTAAATAAAGAAGTGGGGGGACGCTCACAGACAGGAAGTGACGTCACGACCGGAAGTGACGTCACGAAAGGCAAAAACCTAGAGGTGGGGGGACGCTCAAATATGTGAAGTGACGGTGTTGTGTCTGTGTCTCGAGCCCTGTTCACCTTACGTCTGGGCTCGAGCACAGCGTTTCAGTATATGTCCGGGCTCGAGCTCTGCTGTGTTCTTGTGCTCGTGCGTACTGTGTTCTTGTCATGTTTTGAACTGAGGTGGCGTTGAAGGAGTGCGGGCGGTCTATGCAGGTTGGCGGCTGTGTCCGCATCACTTCTATGTATTGGGGTTATGCCAACAATAAAAGCAGTTCTACTAAATTACTGCCTACGCTTTATTCATCATAACAATGGCGACAATGGTGCATAACCCCAAAGAGAACCCACGAAAATGAAAAGTACTTGGATGCCGCATGGACAATTTGAAGAACGGCTACCACCTGAATACATCCGATGTAAGTTTTAATTTTACGTTTGAAAATAAAATCAACGTAACTGTAAAAGACTTGGAGTGAATAAATTATGTAAAGGATTGGATGCCGCTGTGTCAAAGGAAAAAGTGAAGTGAGATAAAGTGAATACAACTTAGCAAACTTACGTTAAGGATTGTAGACTTAAAGTAAAAACTGTGTGATTACTAAGGAACTGATACCTTAACCGGAAAAGGATTTAAACAAAGGAAAAGTCATTGCTGACTGCGTATTGAATTGAATTAAAACCGATGCCACATTTCGGATTGAATTTTGCAAGGAAGTGTGATCGGAAAAACTTTAAATATATTGGAAGATAAGTTATCCATTGTGCAAGAGTTTATTGGAAACGTCATTAAGTGAAACAAGTAACAGTACCTGTCGTTGGAATGTGCATTTAATGAAAGCTGGAACGTGCCGCCGAGAAGTGTTTAGTGGACGCTGTTCACAGCATCACACAGAACGTTCTACAAAGGAGTGTTCAGCATCGCGCAAAACGGCGTAAGGGTCACGCTTCAGGGCAAAATACGTGACTCCATTTTGTCGGGTTGTTGGTGCGTTACTAAGCAACCGTGGCAGCGCGAAGTCACGCATCGAGTAAGTGAACTAATAACAACCAAGGACACTTTGGAGCTTAAATAAGCAAACAAAAGACACATCGGAGCTCAAAGCCGATCTACCGGAGCGTGATTAGAGACTGTAAGAAGTTATTCAACTGTATTACTGATACACTGTGTATCATTTTAAGAATTCACTCATCTGTGATACGCACATCATTAGTCACGCTGTGCATCATATTTTACTGACTTATTCATTGTGCTAAGTGAAGTTGGATTTATTATTTTATGTGAATTTTCGTTTGTCTTGTATTTATATTAAGTGAGAACTCACTCTAGATACAAGTATGGCAACTGCCACGATGAATTTACCAGCATAGCCCTCACATCTTCACATTACCAGCTCCGCAGTAAATCTGGCGTTGTAGCACACTGGGGTGACATTCGGTCACACCCAGTGGGGCCCGATGATGGAGCATGTCACCGACCAGGTCGGTGAGTGAGGGCTTTCTAAACAAACCTAATGGGCTTTGTTGGTTTCTTGTGCTCCCTTACTTTTGTATGTAAAAACCAAGGAACACTCTTTTGTTGTTTTTCCAGTTACAGTGGGGACTAATAGTGTTCTCTACTCTCCCTACCTCTCTCTTTGTTGATTTGTAATTAGCAGCGCACAGCTGTGAGAGTTCCTCTAAATTTAGGCTTCAGGACTTTCTCCTGACTTGCCTTTTCCATCCAACTCAGAGGTGTTATTCTTAAACGGATTATACACCTTCCTGCATCCTGCATAATGGCGAACTTGGGACTTATCTATTCAGAAGCGGAAATTGATGCAATTATGGCAGACTCCAACCTCTTCGCAGACCCGGCAATCTCACAGGCCATAGCACATACTTCGGATTGGGAGAAGTTAACAGAACAAAAACGGGATCGAATCAGAACTATACTACATGGGACTATCATGAAACAGTATCTATCATCTAATTCTGCACCAAGAGGCCTCTTGGTGACCAATGCCCCACGCATCTTTCTCAATGATGCGACGTTTCGAAAAGAATGGGCCATGATCGCATGGCATTGCACGCGAGATTGGCTCGTCCTCATAATCAAAACTGCCTTACGTCTCTCAGACGCCCTACTAATAGAAATTCAGGAGACCGAATCACAATTTAAAACTACTGTGACCGGATATAAGAAGAAACTGGATGAGATCAACCGTGAACTAAACGAGTATAAAGAGAATCTATTACAGGCGAAATTAACAAAATTCCAGAAGGACTTAAAAAAGTTCGAATTTAACAAAATGTACCCTTATGCTGATCCTAACTATACGGTGACAGCAAAGAGTAATAATGACTCAGACCTGTCAGATGACAACTCCTCCAATAGTAGCGGATCCAGCACGGGTTCATACAAACAAGGACGGAGACGAGGAAACAGGGGTAACAGAGGAAACCAGAGATACCAGAACCATAACCATGCACCCAATTGGCCAATGGCACCACATGCTGGATATGGACCCCCCCCCTTCCCTTTCCCACACCCACAATTCCCTATGATGGGCTGGAATCCAGGGTGGCACCAACCACATCTCCAGAACCAATATCAACAGCCTTTTTTAGAGAGGGGCCGGAGAGGAAGAGGCAAAAGCAGAAGAACTCCCAACCAAGTTTCCTGGCAGACAGACAATCCAGTAGGAAACCACACCAGGAGCAAAACACCACAACCGGGGACAAGCAACCAACAAGTCTAATCACTAACTTGTCGGATCTACAATTGACAAGCACTGAACAACGAGTCCTAGAGAAAGGACTAGGCTTCGAACCTACAGCACGCCCAGACAAATTCAGGTTACACTGTGAATTAACTGACTTCTTTCGGAAATTAAAACTGAAGGCATTTTTTGAAGGCAAGGAAGACCTCAATGCAGACTCACGCAAAGGTGACACTGGCCTGAGACTAAAATCTACTTTCGTACCTCCTCCCCACACAGTACCAGCTGCCATTACAGCATTTGAACAAGCAGTGTTCCTGGATCTGGAAACAAGCCCAGAACCAGAGATATATGGGAATTTCAGTACAGAAGAGTACCGTGCATTGGATACACTAAAAAACAACAACGCCATTACTATAAAACCTGCCGATAAGGGCGGAGGGATCGTAATTCAGAACACTACCGACTACGAAAGAGTATGTGAAGAGTTGCTGAACGACACCAACAACTACACTCCACTCACTATCGACCCCTCTGTCGATCTCCAAAGTCGCATTACCAACATGGTCAAGGAAGCTGAAATAAGGGGTCATTTGTCGAAAAATGAGGCGGATTTCCTGTCCACCAGTAAAAATATTGTCCCCTATTTTTACACACTGCCAAAGACCCACAAAAACAAACTACGGCCCCCTGGTCGTCCAATAGTGTCAGGTATTGGGTCCCTACTAGAACCCTTGTCCACATTTTGCGACCAATTCCTAAAACCTATTGTCCAGAACACACCCACATACTTAAAGGATACCAAGAGTCTACTCCACCAACTACAGACCATTTCCTTTGAGGCAAACTCAATTATACTTGCTAATCTAGACATTGAGAGCCTGTATACGAGTATCCCTCAAGATGAGACGATTAAAGTCCTAAGTACAGCTCTGAACTCAGTCCCCTGGGACTACAACACACCAAGAGAATTCATAATAGATTGTGCCACCATCGCACTCAAAGAGAATTTCTTTGCGTACAAAGGGCAACTGTTCCTCCAATGCTCCGGGACCTCGATGGGCAGTACGTTTGCCCCTAGTGTGGCGGGGCTGTACGTATCCGATTTTGAGGCCAAAAATATCCAATCCATAAACAACCCCTTTGCCAGAAATATTTCCTTTTGGAGACGGTACATAGATGATGTGCTGCTTATCTGGAAAGGAAGTATGGAACGTCTGATGGAATTCCTCGGATGGATTAATACCATCAACAGATATCTGAGATTCACCCACACAGTAAGCACCACGGAGGTGGTGTTTCTTGATGTGGTGATAACTAATAGTGGTACGACTTTAACCACCAGAACCCACTACAAGGCCACGGCAAAAATAATCTGCTGCAGTTTTCCAGCTTTCACCCACACCCTTTAAGGGAAAATCTACCTTACGGGCAATATCTGAGAATCCGGCGAAACTGTAGTAGCACAGAAGATTTCAAACAGCAATCAACTGATCTAACTGAGAAGTTACAACAAAGAGGCTATCCCAATCACATTCTAAACAAGGGATTCAAACGGGCACGCAACCAGCCACGTGAAGTCCTACTGGAACCTGTCATAAGAACCACGATGGAACCCCCTCTCACATGTGTTACTACCTACAGTGCTTTATCCAACTTAATGAAAAAATCAGTTAATAAAAATTGGAAAATTATCTCTAGCACTAAGAAGGATTGGCAGAAACCCCTGTTTTCATTTAAGAAAGGACGGAGCCTAAAAGATTCACTGGTTCACACTAGACCTAAAGAACTAACAGCTACACCAACACGTAGTGTCACCGATGCATGGAATCTACCCAAAGTGACTGGCCACTTTCCATGTGCAAACTGCTCCGTATGTCACCTGACGACGGCCACCAAATCATTGGCTTTGGAACCTGGCAAAACATGGTGGCAAAAAGCACACACCAACTGCAACTCTACCAATGTTGTCTACCTTATCACATGCCCCTGTCTACTCCGTTACGTGGGTATGACGACCAGGAAAGTTAAACAGAGGATATGTGAGCATAGGAGCAATAATAGGTGTAAAAAATCCACTACAAAAATGAGTGACCACTTCTTACAAACAAACCATACCACTAATGACTTGAGATGGACTGTCATCGAACAAATCACTGGGGGCCCCAACATTTCTGACAGACTCTTCGAGAAGGAACAACGCTGGGTGTATCGTCTTGGCACCCACGTGAAAGGCCTGAATGACGATATCCCTTGGGGTTCTGTTCTCAAGTAACCTGTTCCATGGCAAATTATCACATGTTATGTTGCTTAGCCCAACTGCTAGTTACAACTGCTGTGTGCTCTGACTTTCGGAGTAAACAGTACCCAGACCCGCAATACAAATAATTTTGATTCTTTCTCCTACCCACTAATTCGGCACTTCATGTCGGTATTACGTAATTATTTGAGGCTACAACATTCCAGCCCTTCTGTTATGAGACCGCTAGACGCTCTCCGCTGTGAGATTGTCTTTCCGGGTTTGTTTACTTCAGGCCTCCAATCCCATTGGCCATTTTTCACGCATGCGCACAATATGCCACGCCTACCCCGGAAGAGCACGCGTTGCGTAGTCAGCCCGGGTATTTAAACCGGCTTGTCATCCCAAGCAAGGATCGGCGAGACCCGGTTCTGAGGGCTGACCAGGTGTACATTCGGGTGCCTGGCGTCGTGGGAGTGAGTAATGTTCCGGCCGCACTCTACCATATGAGCTAAGTACATTTGAAGCTTCTGTAGCGAGTTTGTCCCTTGTTTGTTTTTTTCCAACCCTTGCAGGATGTGCCAAATACGCCGTCACCCCCCTCCCGCGGTCTATGGGGTGAAAGTTCATCCCTTTTGATGTGAGAACTTGTTTATCTCACTATCTTTGGATGGTATTAGTGGCCTTTGGCCCATTGATCGCCTAGTTGTTAAGTTGTGAGCGAGTGTCAACCGTACCGCCATTCCCCATTTTCTCACGTATCTTCCTCGTAGCGCACGCGCACTGAGGGTCATTGTACTTGTGTCCAGGTACTACACGTGAGACTGACTTGACACTGTATAAAGCTATTAAATAAATAATTAAGATCCAGTCACAGGCAGAGCCACGCACCTCTGCTACTAGGTATGAGTTGTGCACTCGCTGGCACACTGAGCACAAGTCACCGGTTCTAAGCTGTTGGCTTATTGACAAAAGATCTAACTATGTGTTTGTCTTTCTATGTTTGTCTGTACCATTTTTTTATCTCCACAGGTGCACTCAATTTTTTGTCTCTGACTTAGAAACTAAGAGGGTGTGTGCGTCCGGCTTTTTTGTTCGGTGAAGCCCCCCCCCCCCTTTTTTGTTGCACTTCACAGACACCTTTTCACTTTCAAGTCCTTTGGTAGGGTGGGCCTTAGCGTGCCCATACCGCCGGGGTTTACTCACTCTAGGTCCTGACGAATGCCAGGTTAACTATACCAACATCGGCTGAAACATGTTGACCAATCACTTCTTCACTTAATGTTATTGGAAGCAGACCATCCAATTTAGTTGGCCTTGCTTACCAACACATTTTTAACCATGCCCTTGATGATCATACATTAAATCAATTTTTGATACATACAAGGCATTTTTAATTCACCACCTCACTCTGTTCACTTAATTCACCACATAGCCCTCACATCTTCACATTACCAGCTCCACAGTAAATCTGGCGTTGTAGCACACTGGGGTGACATTCGGTCACACCCAGTGGGGCCTGATGATGAAGCATGTCACCGACCAGGTCGGTGAGTGAGGGCTTTCTAAACAAACCTAATGGGCTTTGTTGGTTTCTTGTGCTCCCTTACTTTTGTATGTAAAAACCAAGGAACACTCTTTTGTTGTTTTTCGAATTTACCAGCCCCACAGTCATTTGTAATTAGAGATGGGGAAGTATCGAGTCAGAGATGGGAGGAATGGAGGGATTATCTTGTAAATTATTTAGAAACGTTTGAAAGCAAGGAGTTGACCGCTGAAAGGAAGAAGAAGATACTTTTACATTGTCTGGGACCAGGGGGATTAAGGGTTTATAATAGAATAGAGAAAAAAAATGCTAGTGGGGGGGATGTTTTTACACTAGCAACAGACAATCTAAATGCTTACTTTGCTCCCACGGTATGTAAGGCTGTACACAGATTAAATTTTTTTCATCGGAAACAAGAGGCAAACGAAAAGATAGAAGATTATATTGCTTCTTTGAGAAGGCTAGCGTTATCTTGCAATTTTGGCACTATTGAAGAGGATTTGATTTGCGATCAAATTGTGATGCACTGTAATAACGGTGGATTGCAAGATAAGCTGTGGGTGAATGAGGATGCTAGCCTAAGGGAAATATCAGCAATTGTCTGCTGTGTTCTTGTGCTTGTGCGTACTGTGTTCTTGTCATGTTTTGAACTGAGGTGGCGTTGGAGCAGTGCGGGCGGTCTATGCAGGTTGGCGGCTGTGTCCGCATCACTTCTATGTATTGGGGTTATGCCAACAATAAAAGCAGTTCTACTAAATTACTGCCTGCGCTTTATTCATCATTAACAGACGGCACGACCGGAAGTGACATCACAAAAAGGAAAAAAACCTAGAAGTGGGGGGACGCTCAAATACGCAATAGCGCTCACATACTCCATTAACGCAGCAGCGCCGATAAGATCATAGAGTTATTAGGACAGGGGGCTGGGGTGCTTGTCTGGCAGCCCTGGCTCCTTCTTATTCATTGTATTAAACAGCGCGTCTAACGGAGGCAAGAGCAGGGCTCGAGTCGGGAATAACGCTATAATTTAAAGCCCAGCTTTTGCGCAGGGGGGGATGGCGTCAACCCGGTAAGACCCCTTAAAATAAGTGGGGGGACGCCGTCCACCCGCGTGGTACCCCGACTCGAGCCCTGCTGGGGTGTTCTAGCGCCCATGAATGCACCTCTGCTGGGGCACCACTTTCACCACTCCCTGGTTTCAGTCACACAGCTCCCTTCACTCTCTGGTTTAAGTCACACAGCTCCCTTCACTCTCTGCTTTCAGTCACGCAGCGCCCTTGACTCTGGTTTCAGTTACACAGCCCCCCTTCGCTTCCTGGGTGCAGTCACACAGTACCCCCGTCTTCGCTACCTGGGTGCAGTCACACAGCCCCCATTGCTCCCTGACCATTAATGAAATGGGGTAACCCAAACGATCTAGGAACTGGGTAAGTAACAATATTATAAGACAATGGTCCAAAGATTATTATTTAACAGTGTCACAGTTAGTCAACAATTTGCCAATTCCTTTCTTTTCTTATCACAAAACTTTATCACATCTTTCTATTTTTGCACGCTCCTCTTGGGGCAACCAATGTGACCCAGATGTATTGTAATAATCATTTACATCATTCAAGAGTGGTAGAAAAATGAATAAATCACCACTGAATATTCGTTTTGCTGTTGCGTTGTGAGATTGTCCAATCTATGGATCAAGAGTAGATTATTATACTCTACCAATGAATTTTGAAATTGTTGACTAACTGTGACACTGTTAAATAATAATCTTTGGCCCATTGCTCCCTGGGCACAGTCACACAGCTCCCCTTTGCTCTCTAGGTGCAGACATACTGCCTCTTGTGTGCATGCACTGACTCCCTTTTTAGGTCTCGGACTATCGTCGCACTAGCAGTGGGCAGAGTCCGAGATTTTTTGTTTGCAGTATGGGGGTTTGAACCAGCCCCTCTTCTCCATTGGCTGGCTTCCTAAACGGAGGCCAGCCATTGGAGGAGAGGGGCATCACTCAGTTCAAGCCCTGTCTTTTTGCGATTCGGGTGTGTGTTTTTTGCAGTTTTTAAACCGTGACGTCATCCGTCACTCAACTGCTAAATACACGCCACCGAATTGCAAAATGGCGGCGCTTTTGTTCTGCCATTTCCCCCCGACCGCCGCCGCAAGAAGTCACAGAGTCCTCCGCCCCAGAGCAGGACCCGTGTGGCTTTCTGTTTACATACATGCCTTCGTTTTCTCAATTAATTTATGTTCACTTTTCTTCCATTACGATTCTGCTTGTTACTTTCCCGATAATAAATGTGACCAGCGGGTTACAAAGAACGCATCCCCCGGCATTGGTCATTACCTCAAAATAGGGATTTGCTTGTTTGAACATAGTTTTACGGGCAAGTCACGATTATAAATCTACAGCAGTGATTGTTTCAGCGGAGCCGAGTGGGGGTGGGAACCTTGCTGCACGCTTGTTCTGATTGCTCAGCTTGTTTCTTTGAACTGTGAACACTTCCTGTAACGAACTTCCGGCGTCAGCGATCAACACCAGAGAGGCCCTACCCGAAGAGCAGCCCTCCTAGGCGCTGCAGGTGAGTGGGTGCAAACGGCGGGGCACAGGTGTCAATAACACGACCCGAATCCGATTGTCTGTGCTCTGTGGGAGGACCCGTACGTGCAGGAGGCTCGGGAGCACAGGAGTCCCGGGAATCTCACTGCCGGCAGCGATGTGGCTCTGTCCCGGGGGGGGGGCAGCGGCGGCTGCGGGGAGTACCGTGGCCCGGCCTGCACCTCTGGGTGTTGGCGGTGCTGCTGTGCGGGGCACGTGGTAGCACCTGCCCGGCTTCGTGCCTCTGCTTCGGGGACCTGGTGGACTGTAGTCGGAGGAGGTTAGCCCAAGTACCCGACGGACTGCCTGGGTGGACCGTGCAGCTGTGAGTATCTTGTGGGCTGCAGGGTGGCTGTCATTGCGAAGCTGCACTGTCTTCCAGTATTTCTAGAATGACCCGGGACTGCTGTACCCAGTGGTGAGGGTAGCTGGGAGTACAACAGCAACAGTAAGCAACTGATGGGGTAGCTGGCAGCTGTGAGTATGTCGGGGCCATTGGCGTGAGGTGTGTGGCTTATGGGGTGAGGGTGGCTGTCTTCAAGGTCCGGGATGTTAGTTTTGAGTATCGAAGGTATGTGGACTGGACAGGTACCACTTATCGATGGCAGTTGCATGAAAGAGTCAGCTTACGGCATTGTGAGTATCCAAGGTGAGACTTAGGCTGTTGGAAGTATGTGACAACCAGATGCGAGTGTCTTCTTGAGAGGGTACGTCTGGGGGTAGTTGAGGGAGCTGCGAGGCAGATTATTTTGGGAAAGTCCAGGGGTTCGGACGCGCCTTAGGGAAGGCCTTGTTGGAGTCTTGAGTATGCCTGTGGGTTTATGTGTCGAACATGGGCTGAAAAGTGAGGGGGTACCACCCACCTGTATCTTATGTATGGGTGGCATAACCAGAGTGTCAGACGTGTGTTGAATACTTTAACTGCCCTCTCTGGTCAGTTGACACACATCTCCATGTGTTAACGCCATAACCCCCTTGTCATTTGTGTGTGTACAAGTGACATGGTACTGCGGCTCATACCATTCTCCAAGTAGCCATTCACGGGGTGGTGGAGGGGCGCATTAGAGTTTGGAGCTGAAAGTGGCTGAGCATACATTTTTTCTATTTTAGTTTATTTCTGACCTTGTTTGACACTATTGTGATTATTTGCACCTTTTATTGCTTGCAGTTACATCTTGTTAAGTGGCTTGGTTGGAAGGAACTCTGCAGTTGCTATTATGGAGTATGTGTGTGGGGCTCTGTGTGTGTGGGGGGGCTCTGTGTGTGTGGGGCTCTGTGTATGTGGGGCTGTGTGTGTGTGGGGCTGTGTGTGGGGCTCTGTGTGTGTGTGTGCGGGGCTCTGTGTGTGTGTGTGTGGCTCTGTATGTGTGTGGCTCTGTGTGTGTGTGGCTCTGTGTGTGTGTGGCTCTGTGTGTGTGGCTCTGTGTCCGCTAATACTCTCTACTACTCTCTAATGTTCACTTATTGCCATTGTAAATGACAATACCATTTATTTATGTTTTAAAAAAAACAAAAAATGCCATTTGCAATGCCAATAGCTCTAACTTTAATAAAGCCGAGACCATTGCATTGTAAATGCTTGTTAGGTAGTGCTGACAGGGCAGACATCTCACAATAATCGTCCTACAGAACCAGGTTCCTCAGTTCCAAATTGGGAAGCTCTGACTATGGTGCTCTCCCCTACTAAACGCCATACTGACCCACTGAGAGAAACTTGCATTGCCTTCAACTACAACCCAATTGTGCCCCGCTATAAACACCTGGATGTGGCTGACTTTAAATTACACATTAGACGAGCAATTTGCTGCCTACAAAAAAAAAGCAACAACATCCTGGAACAAGCATTTGCAATGCAATAGGTCTCGCATTAGGAACGTTTGAGCTATTGGTATAGTAAATGACAAATTTTTTATTTATGTTTTTTATTTTTTATTTATATAGTTATTTATTTATTTAAGCCAATGTGATATGTGTGTGTAATGGAGAAACACAACATTTAGTACATGTCCTATTTGTCTGTCCAAATGGCAGTTTGGTTGATGCATGCTCTCAATTTTTTAAAACCTATTTGTATAAAATATAATATTTTTAGAATTATGTATCTGTTTACGATTATAAGAACCCTTCCTGTTGAATTTGTATGTTACAAAGTTTTTAACTCTTTAAAAGTGTTATTCCCGCTATTTTAGAGGTATGTAAGCTAAGAATAATAATCAATTTTGCTTATAAAGAATTTTATGATATATTGTAATACTATGGTATTGGAAATTTGTATATACTATTTTAACATATTGTGGATCTCGGATGAGGGCTATATCAATCAGTAACATGTCATTTTATTTCTAATCCATGTGTTGCAGTACCTTCAGTATTGGTGTACTAGTTCCCCGCCGAGGAAAAACAATGCCATTCAAAGGAAGACAAGAAAACAAAAGTAGCGCTTCACTGGCAAACTCTTTAGAGTGGCGCGAATGTGTTTGGGTGTGAATAAAATCAATCTGTAGTCATTTTACTACGTATGACCCTTATAATCTGACTCACAGGTATCCAAAGATTTTGGATTAGATGCCTCACTCACTTAGGGCCTGATTCTGATGCGGGTTGAAAAGCTTCCAGACCGAATCGGTTTGGAAATGGTTTCCAAACCACTCGGATCGGCAGAGTCCGACCAACGGAGTACAATGCATCTGGATGCTTCCAGATACGATTTGGTTGGACTCCCATTGACTTCAATGGGAGCATATGTTTCTAACTGCATCATAATTGGGCCCTGGGTCAGGAAGACACGTTCCCGATCAGATTTGGAAGGAGCAAATGCCATTAGGAGGCCTTCCTAACCGCATCAGAATCAGGCCCTAAATAGTGACATGCTTCATCATCATCGCCTATCCGCACCCTGGTAAGTTGGTACCACCAGGGCGGACTCAACCAAGATGTGATGGGAGTTCTTATATGAATCAAAACTGGATAAGCAGGCCAAAAAAATGGGCAGTCACATGGGTTGGTGGTTATGGGAGATTATAATTGCCACTTGTGCCCGGTACTGGTCCAAATAAGCACAGATTGGTCCCGATGCCCTATGGAGAAGGGACCGCATTTCTCTCATACGCCGTTGGGCTCAGCTTTCAGAATGTTACGGTTTAAATATGACCTTGAACACACCATTAATATGGTAGGGATGCAGGAGGATGGCACACTCCCCCCCACATTTAAGGGTAGAGGATGCTCTTCCTTCATAGATTACATTCTGGTCTCAAGGTCCTTAATTAATAAGACAACTAGTGTAGGGATCGAATGGAGTGGCTTTAGTGACCATAACCCTCTTGTCTTGGAGCTGCTGTATATGGTGGGTCTAAGTATTAGAGTTCAACGCACCTTCACTGAGAGAGCAACAGACCAGGGCAGGAGACTAAAATGGGCTAAAATAGACGGGGAAAAGTTCTACAAGGGCCTGGTGGACGCAGGCAAACTTGCTATTAATGATTGCTTGGACACAGAAGTCCGCGGACCGAGGATAATGGAAGCTTTCGACCAGATCGCTAATCTGGTCGATGGTTTGCTAAAGACTAGTGTCCCATTTAAGAACCACTGGAATCCCCGATGGTTCGACAAAGACTGCTCCAAAGCTTTGAGGGAGCTGAAAAGCTGCCTTAAAACTAAACCAAGGGTCCCCCACAAAGTTAAGGTGTGCAGAGAAATTTATAAAAAGGAAATTAAGAGGAGGAAACTCGCCTTGCAGGCGGAAGCGTGGGCAGATTTACGAGAAGCGGGGGAAAGAAAGGACCTAGCAGGTTTCTGGAAAATAATTAATAACCCAACTTTCCAGGAAAAAGATACCCCGGATATAGGGGCCAATATTCTCCCAGAGCAGTGGGTCAACCACTATAGGGGCCTGTACAATCATGAGCCTGGTTCTACTGTAGACCTACCGGCCATTCCAACTGAGGCTCCACTGGTAGAATTCTCCATTAAGGAGATCATTGCAGGGATTGAGGGCCTGACCAAAAATAAAGCTACGGGGCCTGATGGAATCCCCCCTGATCTGTTTTTGAGTAACATCGAACTCTGGGCTCCCCTAATGACAAGGGTTATTAATACTGCTATCATCTGTGGCCTGCCCCCGTCTTGGTCCACGGCAGTAATTGTGCCGATTTTCAAAAAGGGCAACAGGGATGACCCAAAGTGCTACCGCCCGATCTCCCTGATTGATGTGTCAGCAAAACTTTTGGGGAGGGCAATTCTTAATAGACTGTCCGAGTGGACCGAGGAAAAAAACATCTTCTCGGACACTCAATACGGATTTAGGGCAGGGAGGTCCACTAGTGACCAGTGCCTGAACCTTTATATGCTGACTGCCAAGTATACCATGGCTAGTGATGAATCCATCTACATGGGTTTCATGGATCTGGCAGCAGCATTCGATCACGTCAATAGGGAAAAATTGTGGGGCATGATGCTTAGTATGGGGATAGAGAGTGGTCTAATTAATATATTGAGGGAACTGCACAGTGACACCACCGCCAAAGTCCGCTTTAATAGTGAGGGGGGGCTGACTAGTTCTTTTCCCTGTAAGAGTGGAGTCCGACAAGGCTGCATTCTTGCTCCCTTTTTGTTTTCCCTTTATATTAATAATCTGGAGCAGTTTCTGTTAGGTCTGAAGGCAGATTGCCCAAGGGTTGGGTCGCGTCATATTCCTGTTCTGCTTTATGCAGATGACGCGGTACTGATCGCACGGACACCAAGGAGCCTACAAATCCTGATTGATGGTTTTGTTAGGTTCATGAGTGCCTTGGACCTTTCTGTAAATCTGAGTAAATCCTATGTGCTCCTGGCGGGGAAAAAAACCACCTCTAAATTTACATACAAAATAGGGAGCCACATTGTGGAAGAGGTCAAAACGTTTCCATACCTTGGCGTAACATTTGATGGTGCCCTGCGGTTTGATACCCTGGTGGAGGAACGTTGTGGTAAAATGATTGCATCTAATGGGGCAATTACTAGCTATGGCAGGAGGCTAGGAAGATGGTCCCCGGAACAGGTGATAAATCTGTACAGCTCAGTATCATGCTCCAAGGTAATTTACGGGGCAGAAGTATGGGGCTTTGTCAATACCACTAGTATCCAGCGTGAAGAAAATAAATATCTGAAATCACTCTTGAGGGTACCACAAAGTACTGCTGGTTTGATTGCCCATAGGGAGCTAGGGAGACCATATATAGAAGATCTGATAAAACTGAGGCCTATTATCGCTTGGTTAAAAATCTGGTACAATCCTGATGCGACACTTAGTAGAGAAATCTTATCGGACTGCCTAAAAAGGGACAAGTGTATGCGCATCCCCTGGCTCCTTTATGTGAAGAATACCCTGGAGGAGCTAGGTTTTGGGAACCTCTTTACTCATCCTGTAACTATTGTAGCCCAGAATAAACTGCATGTAGGGAGAATTTTTCTAGAGCGGAAAAACCTACGCAGAGATGAGGCTGAAGGGTGCAAAAAGACAGTGAGGGCCCATCACCTAGTGAAGAGCGTGGAAGGTTTGGAGCCATACTTGTTCCTCATGTACAATGCACAGGATAGGTTCCTGATGTGCCGTTTCAGATTGAACCTTCTCCCATTTATGTTGGCATCACCAGCGGGGTTTGCTACATCAATAGAACAGAAGGGGCCCTGCGGCTGCGACAACAGGTCTCCGCAGGACTCCCTTCATTTTGTTTTACTCTGCCCCTTTTACTCAATGCCCAGACGCAGATACCTTGTAAATATTTTGAAAAATGCTAATTTGGTCCACGCTAGGGAGGCACTTGTATTCTTACAGAAAGCTGAGGAACCCCTAACACTGTGTAGCATTATGAACTTTATCAAGGTAGCACTTCGTTTAAGGCTTACTAGAGGAGAAGACTGAAATGTTTTTACTTTAACTTTTAAGTGTTAAATATGGCTATATTGTTGTATTTATGTTTTGTTAATTCACTGTACAAAGAACCCTGAAATGTTTAATGACTTTTTAACATGTAAATATGAGTGTGCTTTTATGGTGTTTTTTAATCACCGAATAAAGATTCTTTGACTTGACTTGACTTGACTGGAGTGCCTATGTGAGTGCACAGTGAGCATTATGAGAGTAGGGTGAGAGTAGTGACAGTAAAGTTTGGGTGTGGGTTAAAGTGCAGAGTGGAAGGAATGAATGCATAGTGAGTGATGTGCCTGTTTGAGTGAGATTGCAGAGTGAGCAGTGAGAGTGACCGATGAGGTTAGTGTCACATGAGTACAGGGTAAAAAGTGTGAGTACATGGAGAGTGGTGTGAGTTCAGTGTGATCACTGTGAGTGCAGGGTGAGCGGTGTACCCTTTGACCGCAGAATAAGTGGAGGGAGAATACCATGAGTTCATGGCAAGGGGCAGAAGTACAGTGTGGTCGCTGTGAGTGCAGGGTAAAAGGAGGATGAACTGTTAGTGTAGGGTAACAGAGTGAAAGCAGTGTGATCACTTTGAGCGTAGGGTGAGCGGTGAAAGTGACAAGTGAGTGGTGTGTCATGTGTGTGCAGGGTGAGCGGTGTGCTCATGTGAGTGCAGGGTAGGGAGAAGGTGTAGGAAGCTGGGTTTCCGTTGCAGTAGCCCCCCCCCATTTTTTGCCAGACTATTGATGCACTTCACCTTGATGTGCCCTGGGTCTCTGCCAATCAGGTTCCCAGGGCCTATATTCTTTCCCAAAACTGTACCTTCTACCCCCATTTGGCACCTTTCTGGCCACATGGCAGTCAGTTGCAAAATGTACCATAGATACCAAGGGCACTGTGGCCAGGGAAGGACACTAATGGCTGCAGCACATATTGTACCACCCTTTGTTACCCTGTACCTTTACACACACGCTGCGAGTGCAGGCTGAGTGTTTTGGTGCAGCACAAAGTGAAGAGTCGACATGGCATGCATTACTGTGTCCCATGCCTACAACCCACTGCCCTGGCATAGGTCAGCCACGCCTCTAGCTGGGTGCACTAAACCAGTGGTGAGAGTACAGGTGCATGAACCCTGTACCCCTAGAGTGTTAGACCAATTCTTAGACATTGTAAGTGCAGTAATGTCATTAAGAGTATATGGTTCTGGGAGTTTGTCATTACGAACTCCACAGCACCATAATGGCTTTACTGAAAACTGGGAAGTTTGGTATCAAACTTCTCAGCACATTAAACCCACAGTGATGCCAGTGTGGGATTTAAAGAAAAATGCACTCAGAGGGCATTGTAGAGATGCCCCCTGAAAATTACCAGCCTCTGGTGTGTTCCCTGACTGGTACACACCAGCCTGCCACCACAAGATATTTTTCTGGACTCCTGGGGTGGCAGCCTTCACTCTCTTATCCCAGAAACAAAGCCTTTCCTGGGCATTGGTGGTCACACCTCCCCCAGGCCAGGAAGAGCCATCTGTGGTAGGGGAGCTTCAAAGGCCTTGCCACCTTTGTAAGGCGACCCCCAGCCTCTCCTGCTCTCGGGAGCAGACCCCCTACTGCCTCCACTCCTTTTCAACGGGAAGACAGGCGGGAAAATTAGCCCAGGCCAGAAGGTGTGCCCACCTCTGCCAACCCTAATAGGTCGAGTCGAGGTGAAGCCCACTCTTCAGTGCCTGCATCTTGCAGATGGCGGGCACTCTCCAATCAGGATTAGGAATTGTGCCCACTCCCCCACGTGGGGTGAGAACACCAAGGGTGTAGTCACCTAAGGTCAGTAGCCCATTAGCTACTGACCTCAAGACCCCTAAAACGACCCCTGAATACAGTATTTAAGGGCAGCCCTGATCCAAGAAGACAGATTCCGGCAACCTAAGAAGAAGGATGAAAGAAGACACCCAGCAGAGGAGACTGCAGAGAAAAACTGACTAGTCCCCAGCCCTACCGGCCCCTCTGCAGTTTCCAGAGATCCTGCGCCAAAAGTCACCTTGTCCTGCAGTCAGCGATCTCCAGAACCCCTGGGAGGACTGACTGCCTTCAACAAAGACAGGCTTTCCTGGGAACAGCAGCTCTGTCCAAAAGACACAGCCAAGAAAAACTCTCAGCCTGCTGAGGACAAAGAGACCTGACGCCTGGAACCACCACTGCACCTGACGCCTACGGCCCGACCTCGAGTGGCCCACTGGTTCCAACGAGGTCACCTAGCGCTCTAGAGTCCGAGTCCACTGTGGCTTGACCCCTCCAGGACTCCCAACGTTACCTGCAGCCTCTGCACGGACCCCCCAAACCGTAAGTGGCCCGGTAAGGAGAAATCTGACCTCAAAAGAAACACCTGCATCCAGCCCTTCCTGTGCCCTGGAGAAGAGAACCCGAAGTGCGCCTACGTCCCAAAGCCCTCCAACTTACTTGCCAAGCTTTCTGTTTCTCCCGTAAGTCTTCTTGGACTGATCCTGCAGGCAAAATCCAAAACATGCAACTCCCATTGAAAACAACAGGGCACCCGACGCCAAAACAGTACCCAGTCGCCCAGGCGCCGCTGCGGGTGCCCTTTGTGTGCTAACTTGGATTTCCCTTTGGCCTGAGCATAACACCGGGAGCTTTGCTCCCACAACTTTGTGTTCTGCTCGTGAGCAGCCACCAACCGGAGACCCCTATCCCCCTTTGGATAACATTGGGCCTCAGCACTCTGTACCCAGCTGTCCTAGTACCACTGAGGGTGTTCGCGAGTGCATCCTCGACCCTCGGGGAACTCTGGTTCTAACCCCAGAATACCAACCCCCACAAATAAGTACTTACCTGCAAACCGTTAACTTAATTTCCTTCCATAGGATGGCATTTATTTCTTTCCTTGAAAATTCTTCTAAGTGTGGGGTTGGTTTAGATGAAACATTGAAAAACTGAAAATGCACTAAAAGTTAATGACTTACCTTTTGTCTAAAAATGCCTCAGTGTGATATCTAGGCATATCACACTGATTAGCAAAAGTAACTAAAAAAGTAATCTAAAAAGTAATGAGCACAATAATCTGTAAAGCAACTGAAAAGTAATTTTGAACTGTTGACTTACCTGTAATTCAAACAACTGCATTTGAACCTGCATTCAACTGTAAATCACTGCATACGATTTTGCAAAGTATTATTTCATTTACCTGCACTAGGCCTGGCTTGGTTCTAGAAATAAAAAAACAAAATAATATTTTTATACAAACAAATTGGTCTGAGTGTGTGACAACAAATGCCTAACACTACCCTTTGATAAAGCCTTACTGTTTGCCGGCACTACCACAAATAGAGAGTAAAGTGCTATCTACTTTTACCTCTGCTTACTCTTGGGGTTCCACTGGACTCTGTGCACACTATACCTCATTTTGGTATAGTATATACAGAGCCAGCTTCCTACGGGAGGTAAATGGTGTCAGTGCATAGTGAGCAGTGTTAGTTCAGTGTGATCGCTGTGAGTGCAGGGTGAACACGAAGGTGAAGGGTGATTTGTGAGAATGAGGAGGAAGTTGTGTGAATGCAGGATATATTCCCAGACACCTGGAGTAACTCAGCATTGTATTGACGGCCGGCGTAGGGTTTCAGATATAAGTTAAACTACTGCTATTATGGCATCAATCAGGGATGGAGAGTGGAGGAAATAAATAATGTGCTGACCCTGCAACAAAGTTTCAGTCTCCTGATTAGGGTTGCCAGCTGATCGGATATATACTGGCACCACGGGTATTTTGATGTCCCAGCCAGTACCGAAATGAGCAAAATCATCCAAAGCAGGTATTTTTAGCACTTATTTATGCATACTTCAATCAACAAACATAAATAGCACTTTTAAATGTGTTCTAGGGCTGCATTAAGGATCCATACCTCATAATTAAAGGAAACAAAGACAAAAAAAAAAGATTACAAATGAATACTTACCATTTTATTTACGGCACACAGCCTTAACAGCAAGGTTTTTACTTCGTTGTGCCTTTACCATGCATTTTGTAGCACACATATTTTTACCACATGCATGCCTCTACAACACATGCCTTCACCACACATTTAAGGTAAGTTGGAGACTGTGGGGGGTCTCCTCCACAAATACAATGTTTTATATATAAAAACAATGCATGGTAATGGCATGCATTGTAAAAGCATATTTGCAGTAAAAACATGTGTGGTAAAAAGTGTGGTAAAGGCATACAATGTAGTTACCTGCGTTGTACCGTTGTCCAACCTTTACTTACAGCCCCAATTCAGCTGTTTGTATCAGGGTAATCAGACTTAAAACAAATTAGACAAACCGCTTGCCGGGAAACTAGTGCCCATGATGAAATTGCAAGCCACAAAGAGAGTGGAGAATCTCCCATAACAAGAGACCATATTTGTTTTACCCTAGCTGAAACTTATCGAGCAGTAATATTAACAAAAAAGGAAAAAGCCCAGGGATGGATGGCATACCAGGAGATCTTTTCCTGTCTCAACCAGACATCTGGACCCCGTACTTGAAAGCTGTATCCAATAGTATCTTTAAAGGTAATCCAATTCCTCCAACATGGAATGGAGCAATCAGTGTGCCAATATACAACAAGCATTGGCATAGCCAATAGGTCTCGCTTTTGGGACCTTATAAGTGTTTAGCCACGCAACTGTTGATGTTGTTGCACCAAGGATATTGTGCTGCATAACTAAATACTTATAAGGTCCCAAAAGCGAGACCTATTGGCTATGCCAATGCTTGTTTATCCCGGAGGTGAGGGTGACATCCTAGAGACGGCTGCGCCTTGGCACTCATTACCTAGTGGGTGTCAATCATATGGATCTGTCTCGAAGATGAGTGTGACATCCTAGACAACTACAGCTTAGCACTAATCTATTGGATGTCAATCAAAACCTCATGGTGAAAACATCCATTATTCACCGTGATCCATCTTTAATTCTAAGTATCATGTGTTTTCCCCTTTGCGATGTGGACACTGTCAAGCCAAACATTCACCCCTGTACCATAATCACGAGCTGTATCCAATAAAGAACAGCTTTCAACTCGAGTCTCGGTTAAACCATGGGGGAAGGGACTGAGGGTCCGCTGCTGTGATAGGGTGTAATGCTTACACTGTTCGAGTGCCTCTGCTTTCTCAGATTTGGAGCTAATCAGTGCTCTACCATCTCAGTGTGACAAATACTTGTGAACAGCCTGCCAATGGTGCAGGCAGAGTTCACGGAGTTACGAAGTGGGGCGGGCTTCGTGATGAGATACAGTGATATTGGATAGAGTGACAAATGACAGGTCAGTGACAAATGCTTCTGTAGCGCAGTATGGGGGGGCGTCTACCTGCTGCCAGTGTCACTGCGCCCAGCACTGCTGCAGTAGTGTTTAGTGAAACAATTTGTTGTATTGGAGCAGGCGCAGCACAACTGGGAGAAACGAAGGTGCTATGTGATGTGCAGTGGTACAAACACGTGGTTAGAGACTCAGTGGCAAGGCGAGCAGTAAGTATATAAGTAAGCAGTAAGTGAGGACCGAGAGAGATGTGCAGTGATGAGGGAAGTGGATTGTGGAGGTGAGGGGTAGTCACAATGAGGTGGCATGGAGCAGAGTAATAAACAGAGACTGTCAGTGGAACAGGAAGAGGAACAGTGTGATGGTTGATATGTGTAGAGGCACTGGGGCGGTAAAGTGGAAAGATGAGCGGTAGTGTGAGCGACGAGCGGTCCAGTGTGAAAGGGAAGGGTATAGGTTGAACTTCAACAGTGCAGAGTTAAAGCGAGGCTTACTGTGATAAGGGAAAGTGACCAAGGTTTGAGCTGGGCAAGGTGCAATAAAGGTGGTACAACATTAGATTTTCATAGCTCTAGTAGACGACAGAGGATGTGATAGAAAGAGCTATGTAAAAACATGTTATTCTTATACAGTTTTATAAATAAAATAAAAAACTCCATTACAACCTTCCCCAGGACCTTTCTGTGACTATTCTCAGACTTGTCCACATTCACTAATGTTCAAGCATCTGACGGACAGCCGTGACAATATTCCGACAGCCATCAAGATTATCCTGACATTACCAGGGCAGTTGTCGTCCCACTTTCGTGATTCCACAAAGCTCTTTACTGTAGATTTGATATCAGTAGCCAATTAAGGAAAGGGACTTCTGGTGTCAAAGTTATTAAAATGATTAGTGCTCAGCAAAATGTCAAAGGAAGGATGGATATCAGCAAGTCCCCCAATGCCAAGCCTTGGAACAAGGGTAACAAAAATAAGGAAAGGTTTCTTAAAAACACAAGCAAGAAAATCCAGTCTCAACTTTGACTCTGCAGGGCACAGCTAGGCTGCACTCGGTCTTCAAGGGGATCTCTCGAGGGTGCCCTGTCTTGAACAACATCTGAGGATAGGATGATGGCTGGGAGGGGGAAGCACAATTCCGCAGAGCTGAAGTCAGGAAGCATATCCTTGTCATTTGCTAAAAATAAGCCTGTGGAGGTAGTCGGAGCCTCATTCAGTGCCCTCACATCCTTCCTGCAGACCATCAAACCGGGACACGCTTCCAACAAGACGAACAATGCTTATTGCCATGAAAAGCCAAAGAGAAAGAGATCAGCTGCAGTTTTCATCAGAAAGCTTAGCTTTCATGTCTGATGCCCTGAAAAAGGGATCGCAGCTTTTAGAAGCTTTTTTATGACAAAGTATTCACTTTCTTCAAAGTGTAGGAGATGACAGAGAGGCAGAAGCTGCAGGAGAGCTTGCAAGACCGTGCAGTACCACAGACAAAGGGAACAAGCATTGGCTGCGCGGCCGCAAAAGTAACGCTGCGCGGACATGAAAGCGAAAGTGATTGCGTTGACGCGCTCTGTGCTAAGCACGCTAGGGATGTGCGCACAGCATTGGAGAGGCGGAGCGAGGCGCGTACGCTTCTGCCTGTGACAGCATGCTGATGGCCGGAAAAAGCCTGTGGGTAGCACTTAAAAAAGCCGCTTACTAAGTGTCTCGCCAGAGCAGCGCATGCGCTGCCGCAGGCGAGACCTAGAAAGGGAGAGAGAACTAACCACTCAAATTACAGACCTATAAGCCTGCTAGATAATACACAGACAATCTTTTGCAGGCAGGTGCTGTTTAAACTAAACAAATGGATAGACCAAAATATTATTCTGGAAGAGGTGCAAGCAGGTGTTGGAACCAAGATTTGTACCTTGGACCAGGTCCTCCACTTCAAGGTGATAACCTGGAAATATGTTACCCTGAAGTGTGACCATCTGTACGTTGCTTTCCTTGACCTGAGAGCGGCTTTCAACCTGGTCCCCAGTGAAACCATTTGCGAAGTCTTGGATTGGTACGGCATCCCTCCAGGCCTACTTAGACTATTGAGAATCCCACATGCAAGCACATATGCAAGGGTCAGATGGAACACCGCAGTGGATTTGACAGACAGGATTCAGATCAAGCAAGGGGTCAGACAAGGGTGTGTTCTTGCACCTGCGCTTTTTAGTTTATATATTAATTGCGCAGTAAAGAAATTGATGGAGTGTCAACACGACGCTCCCAAAATAGCGGGGTTGCCTACACCCATCTTGACGTTCTTGGCCGACACCTTTTTAATCTCGCAAACACCAATGAGGTTGCAGGCAGAATTAAATGCCTCTGTCACCTTCTGTGAGGGAAGAGGCTTAGAACTTAACCCTACTAAATCCAAAGTTATTACCATAAATCCCCATAAAACGTAAGAGGGAATGTGACCAAAGAGGGAGTTCCCCTTGAAAAAGTCCCACATTTCGCTTACCTGGGAGTTGGGTTGAGTGATAATCAGACATGGGACCCTCAGCTAGAAAAAAGTAAAGCAACTCTCCAACTGAAATCTTCGGCGATTGTAAGAAAATGTAGAGCTGCCTCAGGAGGAGTTCTGTCCCTGGTCATCATCGGAGCGTACCCTGCGCACAGCTCTCAATCCTCGAGCCGGGGGGATACGGAAGATGGTAACCGCACTGGTGGTCCTACTCACTTGCAGGTGATTCAACTCGGGTTGGTAGCGTTGATAGTCCAGCCTGACTAGAGTGTTCCTTGAGCCGCGATGACGTCAGCAGGGCTCGCTCTGGAGGAAGTTCTGGGGGAGCCGCGACCACGTCAGCAGGGCTCAGCAGGTTCGGTAGAGGTCTTCAAGATTCAAGCTCGAGCCGCGACAAGGTTAGCAGGGCTCCGATGGTTCAGTTCGAAGAACGAGCCGCGACAGTGTCAGCAGGGTTTAAAGAGTTCACGAGGTTCAGTTCAGCCGCGATCAGATCAGCAGGGCTTCCTTGTCCAAGATACAACTGCCACTAGTTCAGGGGCGGGCCTTGATATAGTCCAGTGGCCCTTTGATGTCTGGACCCTTGCAGGCGGGGGTCCGAGGCTGTGGGGGGCGGTCCGTGGGTGAGGTCCGGCGGTTGGTTCTTTGATCCTTTTGAGGATGCGTCCGGGAATTCCCAGACGCCCAGCAGGTCTGGAGCCAGCACTCGGGGAGGCCAGAGGTGACATCGAAACTGGCCCTCAGGGGGGCGACCAGAGGTGTGATCGAAACCAGTCTCTCCAGGGAGGCCGGAGGTGCCATCAAAACTTCTCGCCTTCTCTCACTAGGGCAGCCCTCACCCCCCCAACGGGGGCTGGCGCGTCTGGAGCCTACGCTGCGCTGGGGCTGGGGTCATGCTAGGCCCACGGCATCAGGGATCTAGGGAAGGGAAAATGGCTGCCGATGGGCCTATGGGGCCTTGCGGGTTTGGGGCGTGCGGGCTGGAAGGGTGGCTGGGGACAGGCCGATGTGGGCAATGGGCGTTTGGTCAGACATGGGTAGGGCAGCTAGGGATCTCTAGGTACGGAGCTGGGCTAACCGGGAGCTGAGTCGCGGGGGGGGGGACCACGCCACGAGGCCGGGTCCAACACGCGTCCCCCCCGCAGCTGAAAGGCGGAGAGAACTACCCATCCCCTTGGGGGTTCTCTTCACTGAGGCGCAAGAAACGGGACAGGCCGTCAGCGTTGGCGTGGTCAACACCTGGCCGGTGCTCAACAGTGAAGTCCATCCCTTGGAGGGAGATGGACCATCGCAGCAATTTTGGATTCTCCCCTCTCATTTGCATTAGCCACCGGAGGGGTCGGTGGTCGGTTTGGACTCGGAAGTGAGTACCGAACAGGTAGGGCCTCAGCTTCTTCAGAGCCCAAACCACCGCGAAGGCCTCCCGCTCAATGGTGCTCCACCTTTGCTCTTGAGGGAGTAACCTCCGGCTAATGAAGGCCACTGGCTGATCCAGGCCTTTCTCGTTCAATTGGGACAGGACGGCCCGATGCCATGTTCGGATGCGTCCGTCTGGACGACGAACTCTTTGGAGTAGTCGGGGGCCTGCAACACAGGGGCAGTGCACATGGCGTGCTTCAGGGCTTCAAACGCCTCTTGGCAGGCGGGGGTCCAGCTAACTTTCTTCGGCTGGTTTTTGGAGGTCAATTCTGTGAGGGGCACTACGATGCTACCATATCCCTTAATGAACCTGTGGTAGTACCCCGTGAGCCCGAGGAACGCCAGCACCTCCGTTTGGGTGGAGGGGGCCTCCCAGACCACGATCGCATCGATCTTGGGTTGGAGAGGTGCCACAAGGCCGCTGCCGACCTGGTGCCCCAGGTGGACCACGGACCCCTGTCCGATTTGACACTTACTGGCCTTAATGGTGAGACCGGCCCTCTGTAGGGCTAACAAGACCTCCCGGAGGTGTAGGAGAGGTTCAGGCCAGTGGGAGCTGAACACCGCAATATCGTCCAGATATGCGGTGCTGAATTCTTCCAATCCTGCCAGTACCTTGTTCACCAGTCTCTGGAAGGTGGCGTTGCCATTTTTCATGCCGAAGGGCATCACCCAGAAATGGTAGTGGCCATCCGGGGTGGAAAAGGCGGACCTCTCTCGGGCCCCTTCGGTCAGGGCGATCTGCCAGTAGCCACTGGTCGGATCGAAGGTGCGGAGGTATCGAGCAGACCCTAGGCGGTCAATGAGCTCGTCTGTTCGGGGAATGGGGTGAGCATCGGTTCGGGTGACGGCGTTGGGCCCGCGGTAGTCTACGCAGAACCTCAGCTCGGGAACCGCGCCGGGGGCGGCCGCCTTCGGAACCAGGACCACAGGACTGGTCCATGGGCTGTCAGAGGCCTCGACCACTCCCAGGGCTAACATCTTGGAGACTTCAGCCTTGATGCAGGCTCGGACTCTGTCGGGAACGCGGTAGGCCCTGTGCCTTACCGGAGGGCTGTCTCCGGTGTCCACATCGTGGATGCACCAACTGGTGACTCCGGGGATGAGAGAGAATAGGTCAGAGAACTGTCCCAACAATTGGCAACAGTCTTCGCGCTGCTCGGGCGTGAGGGAGGGGGCGAGCCTCACTCCCTCTACGGAGCCATCTTTTTCCTTCGCGCACAAGAGATCGGAGAGAGGATCCGTCTCTTCTTCGGCTCCGTCGTCGGTGGCGAGGAGTAAACTCAACTCGGACCGCACGAAGTGGGGTTTCAGGCGGTTCACATGGAGAACCCGCAAGGGGTTCCTCGGGGACTGTACATCAACGAGGTAGGTAACCTGACTCTTCCGCTCCACCACTTTGAAGGGACCCGTCCACTTGTCCTGCAGGGCACAGGGTTCCACAGGGGCCATCACCCAGACCTGCTGTCCAGGTTGAAACTCTACCAGAGTGGCATTCTGGTCATACCACCTTTTCATTTCTTCTTGACTGGCTTCGAGGTTTGCCTCGGCCAGCTCTCGGAACTTCCGAGTCTGATTCCGAAGAGCCAGAATGTATCGAAACACATCCGGTGGGGGCTCCAAGGTCGTTGTCTCCCACCCTTCCTTGACCAGGCTGAGGGGTCCTCGGACGGGGTGCCCGTAGAGCAGCTCGAAAGGGCTGAACCCCAGGGACTTCGCGGTATGCGAACAGGAGGCAAGGGAGGAGGACGTCCCACTTGCGTCTCAGGGTTTCCTCAAGGCCCATGATCATCCCCTTGAGGGTGCGGTTGAACCGCTTGACCAGGCCATTCCCCTGGGGATGGTACAGCGTGGTGAACTTGTATGTCACCCGCACTGTTGCCAGAGAGACTTCATGTACTTGGAGATGAAGTTCGTCCCTCTGTCACTCACTACTTCTCGCGGGAACCCCACCCGGGAGAAGATCCCCATGAGGGCCCGCCCCACCACTGGGGCTGTCACCGTTCGGAGGGGGATGGCTTCGGGGTATCGGGTGGGGTGATCCACCAGGACCAGAATGAACCCATGTCCTAAGGACGTTCAGGGGTCAAGGGGCCCCACGATATCGATTCCCACACGTTCAAAGGGGGTACTGACCACGGGGAAGGGTTGGAGAGGAGCCTTGCGTCGCCTTCCGCTCTTTCCGCTGGCCTGACACGTGGGGCAGGACCTGCAGTGGGCCTCCACATCGGAGCGCATGTGTGGCCAGTAGAAATGGGTGACCAGACGGTGGTATGTTTTGTCTTGACCCAAGTGTCCCGCCAGCGGTACATCGTGGGCCAGGTTCAGTAGGAATACGCGGAAACGTAGGGGTACCACCAGCACTCGGGCTGACCCTAGTTTGGCGGATTTCTGTTCGCTATACAGTAGGCCATTTTCCCAATAAATGTTGTGGGAGCCGGACTGATCACCGGCGACCTGGGCGGCGGCCTGCTGCCGCTGCCCCACTAGAGAGGGACACGAAGTCTGCTCCAGGCAGAACTCCTCTCGGGAGGGCCCCCCTCTTGGCGCCACTGGGCCACCTCAGGGAGATCGTCCGTGCTCGGGGCTGGCTCACCAGCTTGGTCCAAATGACCGGTGTCAAGGTCGTTGCTTTCACCGGGAAAGAGGTCAAGGCCTTCCGTCTGCCCGCCACCCTCTGGTTCGGCGGGAACGGGGGAAGGTAATTCGGTAGTCAACTCCTCGGGGGCGGCCACCCGTGCCGCCATGGACAGGGTGGTCACGCAGGCCCACTCGGGTAGGCCCACCATCTCGAGGTGAGTCTTGCGCTCTACTTGCTTCCAGGGGGAGCTCTCTAGATCGTTACCGAGGAGACAGTCCACGGGCATGTCGGTGCGGACTGCAACTCGTAACTCTCCAGAGACACCCTCCCACTCGAATGGGACCTGAGCTATCTTACAGGTGCGGACGGAATTGTCCAAGGAGATCCTTGGGGATGTGTACTTTGAGTTCGACTGGGGGAACAGGGTCTCTGTTCCCCGGGGGTCGGGTCTCTTCGTTCCGGGCTTTTATCTCGAGCTCTTTCAAGCTGCGCTCGTGTTCGAGCTGGAGCTTCTTCCCCTCGTGCTCTCGCTGGACCTTCTTTTCTTCTAGCTCCCGCTGGAGCTTCTTTTCTTCTAGCTCTCGCTGGAGCTTCTTGTCTTCCAATTCTCCTTGCAGCCGTAACTGCTCGATGGCTAGTTTCTGTTCTGCCAGCTTGAGTTCACCTTCGATTTTAAGTCGGGCCAGTTCCAACTCGTGGTTTCGGTTACGCTCTCGGTCTGCCATTTCTTCTATTGACAGACCTCTCTCCGTGCTGGCATTTCGGGCCGGGGGCTCGTCTCCCTCTTCCCTCGGGCCGTCAGTTTCGGTCGGCGGCTCTTCCTCTCCACTGTTTCCTTCAGTCGTGGGGAGAGGGGCCCCGTCTTCTACCCAGGCCGTCAGGGCCTTCTGGAAGTCGTCTTTGGTGCTCAACCCAGTGGTAGCGATGCGTAAATCTTTACAGAATTGTTTTAATTCCTTGTGGGTGTAATCTTCCAGCTTTTCTTTCTGAAATGCGTTTTTTTCGTTGGTTCCGATGAGACTCATGGTTGGTCTTGTTCGGGTGGTGTGTCAGTCGCTTTACTGTACGATTCTAGGCGTAGGCTCTTATCCCGTCGCTTGCCACCAATGTTAGAAGGGGCCATCCCAGAGGTCGGGTTAAGTCTACCCAGCTCCTCCGTGACCCACCTCTCCCACCATATAATGCCGAGCCTTATGAGAGATCTCCACCGGGGAAGACCTCAAGTAGTGAATCGTACACACAAGGACCACACCACACTTATGAACAGACACAACACCGAAAGAGTAGTTATGAACTTCTTTATAATCACGAAGAAAAGTAATATCACACTTATGTACAACGATCGGGAGATTGCAGAAAGTCTCAAGTCTTTAGGGAGGGGGTAGCGGGACAGTCTTAGGTTCGTGGCCCAGTGCGTAGCGTACCTGTTGGACCCGGCCTCTTGGCGTGGTCATCTCTGATCCCTGCAACCCAAAAACTACTGGTGGACCTGACCCCAGCCCGCCCAGAACTGTACACGACCCCTCTACACCGGACCTGAGCCGATCTCCAGACCGCGTGCCTGCACCCGTACACGTGACCATCAGACTCCATGTTTGGCCACACCGGCCAGCCGGCCGCCTTCTTCCCTTTCGGCAGCTCTTGGCCGACCCTGGCTGCAGACAGGCGTGCGCGTCAGGTGTGCACAGACCCGCCCGGGGGGTGAAAGACCCACCAAGTACCCGAAACCAAGACTTCAATCACACCTCCGGCCTCCTCCCGGGAAACTGGTTCCCCTCACACCTCTGAACTATCCCTGGGGGCTGGTTTCGATCACACCTTTGGACTCCTAGCGAGTTGGCTCCAAACCTTGATGGGCGTCTGGGAATCCCTGGATGCACGGTCCAAAGCATCAAAGAACCAGCCGCCCAGACAATCGGCCGCCTGGCCCTCGGACCACCGGCCCCCTGCCTATGAGGGTCCGGACATCAAGGGGCCCCTGAACTATAAGACAGCCTGCCTCACATCCAGCCGGCAGTTGTATCCTGGACAAGACAGCCCTGCTGATCTGATCGCAGCTGACCTTGAGGAAAACAGACTCTGACCCACCGAGCCCTGCTGACGCTGTCGCGGCTCGTCCTCGAAGCTACGAAACTGAACCACCGAGCCCTGCTGACGCTGTCGCGGCTCTTCCTCGAAGAGAAAGACTTGAACCATTGGAGCCCTGCTGACCTCGTCGCGGCCCACTCTTGAGAACAAGAGACTTTTGCTACCATCCTGAGCCCTGCTGACGCTGTCGCGGCTCCTCCTGAACTACGAGCACTACGGTGCCCTCCGGATCGAGCCCTGCTGACCTCGTCGCGGCTTGAGGAGCCCTCTGGTCCGGCTGGACCATCGACGCTACCATCATAACTACCTCGAACTGAAGCGAGTAGGACAGCAAGTACCATCACCAGCCTCCGTACCCCCCAGTTCGAGGATTGCGAACTGTGCTTAGGGTACGCTACGTACTGGCCGGCCCTTGAGACTGTCCCGCTTCCGCGTTCCCTTGTGTTACGAGACTTTCACGATCCCTCGATTACTGTATATTGCCACCTTTTTACCTTTGATAAAGTTCATACTTGATAAAGATCCACGGTGTGGTGTCCGTTCGTAAGTGTGGTGTGTCGACAGTGTGTACGATCAGTCCTCCCCGGTGAGGGACCCTCCCTCGATAAGACTCGGCAGGAATTGTGGGAGAGGAGGGTCTCGGGTGGCTAGGAGAGCAATCCTGACCCCTGAGGTCGCCCCCTTCCAACATTGGTGGCAGCGACGCGATACGAACCTACGTCTGGAGATCGTACCACTGACGCACTCCCTGAACCCACACACAGCGGCGAACTAGAAAGAAAGAGCAACGATGTTGTCCGCAGAATCCAGTGAGAAGACGCCATTCGATAAAGACCTGTTGGGAGACTACACCCATAGAGAGCTCAAGCAGTTCTGCAAAGAACTGAGTATCGCTAGTACCGGACAAAATACCAAGGAGGATTTTCAAAAAGCTCTAACAGCTTGGGTGGAGTCCGGGTCATCCCTTCCCCCGCCCGGAGACAATGGGGAAGGTAGACCACAGACCGAATCCAAGACACCGACCGGTGAGAGGAACCAGCAACAAACCCAGAGGCCAGCAACCGGGAGGGATCGGTCGTCGAAAGAGATGGCAGACCGAGAACATGACCAAAGCCATGAACTAGAACTAGCACGCCTCAAGATGGAGGGAGAACTCAAGCTTGCAGAGAAGAAGTTGGCAGTCGAGCAGTTACGGCTCCAAGGGGAGCTGGAAGAGAAGAAGCTCCAGAGGGAGCATGAGGGCCAGAAACTCCAGCTCGAGCACGAGCGCGGCCTCAAAGAACTAGAGTTAAAAGCCAGAACAGATGCAACCAGACAACCGGGACTTGGGGAACCGGTGATCCCTCTGGAAACAAAGGTCCACATCCCCAAAGACGTTGTGAAGGAGTTTTACAAAGGAGACGACATCCAGCAGTGGTTCAAGGCCTACAAGGTCGCCATGTCCGCCCACCGAGTCCCCGAGAAGGACTGGGGGGCCGGCCTGTGGAGCCGCTTCCTCAGCGAGGGAAGAGACACCCTGCTGGACCTGCCGACCGAGCACATGAGCTCCTACACCCACATGAAAGACGCCCTCCTATTCCGCTACGGGCTCACGCCCGAGATGTATCGCCAGCGGTTTAGGAAGTGCAAGAAGATCCCTGGCACCACATGGGTGGACTATGTAAACTACTACACCCGGGCCCTAGATGGGTGGATCAAGGGCAGCAATGTGACCACCTTCGAAGGCCTGGTTGACCTCAACGCTTACGAGCACCTGTCCGCGAATTGCTTTGTGGAGCTGAGGCAGCATCTCCTGGACAGCAAGCTCGCCAATCCACGTAAACTGGCTTTCGAAGCCGATCACTGGATGGCCACCCGAGTCCAGAAGGGGCCTGGGGGAGACTACCCATGGAACAACCAAGGATCTTCCCGCCAGAGGGGTGGGGGAGGTCAAGGTAAACAGCCAGGATCTCAGTCAGGGCCCCAGCGTAGCCCCCCCAGAAACCAGATACCCCGTTCTCCTCCCTCGACGAGTACGGCCCCGGTCGTGAGTACACCGGGGCCCCACCCCAGCACAGCGTGTTTTAAGTGTCAGCAGCCAGGGCACTATGCCAGTGATCCCCGGTGCCCCATGTTCCAAAAATCCACTCCCACTGGCTCCTCCACCAGGCAGATAGCCTCAGTAGCCCTAGAAGAGGAAGAGGTAGAAGAGCAGGGGGAGTGGGAGCCCGCAGCCATGGTCTTAGCCTCCCTGGGGAATAGCGAGATGGTTCCGGGAGACTACCGGCCCGACAACACAGAAAAGTATCGCCAGACAGTTGAGGTTAACGGGCGCAGCATAGGAGCCCTTAGAGACACAGGAGCCAGCATCACGTCAGTCAGATACACGCTAGTCCCTGATCATCCCCCACGCCTCCTGCAGAGTGATAGCAGCCGACAACTCCGTCCGCACATGCAAAATAGCCCAGGTTCCGTTTGAGTGGGAGGGAGTCTCGGGCGACCTACGGGTAGCGGTCCGCACGGACATGCTCGTGGACTGCCTCCTGGGGAATGACCTAGAGAGCTCGAAGTGGAAAGATGTAGAAAGGAGGACCCATCTAGAGATGTTGGGTCTGCCCCACTGGGCCTGTGTGAGCACCCGAGCCATGACAGCCAGAATGACCAACCCCGGGGACGAAGAGTCGGAGGTCCCCAGTACAGCCCCTGATGCCCCGGAGGAAGGCAAGCGACCCGCGGTCCCTGACCGGCCCTCCAGCGAAGAAAGCGAGTCCGACGACGGTCCCCACGGACCCTCCGTCGATCCGATCTCAACCCTGACCGATCTCCCCGAGCTGGCCCAGTGGCGCCAGGGGGGGGACCATCCCAAGAAGAGTTCTGCCAGGAGCAGACCTCCTGCCCTGCCCTTGAGGGGCCCCGGCAACAGGCCGCGGCCCAGGCCGTCGGAGACCAGTCCGGCTCCCACTACCTTTACTGGGAAAACGGCCTACTCTACAGCGAACAGAAGACCGCCGAACTAGGGTCAGCACGAGTGCTGGTGGTACCCCTATGTTTCCGCGGCCTCCTCCTCAACCTGGCCCATGATGTGCCCCTGGCGGGACACTTGGGCCAGGATAAAACCAACCAACGACTAGTGACCCATTTCTACTGGGCCCCTTATGCGGGCCGATGTGGAAACCCACTGTAAGTCCTGCCCCACGTGCCAGGCTAGCGGCAAAAGCGGAGGAAAGTGCAAGGCTCCCCTCCAACCCTTCCCAGTTGTCAGTACCCCCTTTGAGAGAGTGGGAATCGACATTGTCGGACCCCTGGACCCCCGGACCTCCTTAGGTCACCGGTTCATTCTTGTCTTGATCACGCCACCCGATACCCCAAAGCCATTCCCCTCCGGACAGTGACGGCCCCTGTCGTGGGCCGGGCCCTCATGGGGATCTTCTCCCGGGTGGGATTCCCGCGGGAAGTGGTGAGCGACGAGGCACAAACTTTATTTCCCGGTATATGAAGTCCCTTTGGCAACAGTGTGGGGTGACGTACAAGTTCACCACCCCATACCACCCTCAAGGTAACGGCCTGGTTGAGCGGTTCAACCGCACCCTGAAAGGAATGATCATGGGTCTCGAGGAGCCCCTGCGACGCAAGTGGGACGTCCTCCTGCCCTGCCTCCTGTTCGCATACCGAGAAGTTCCCCAGAAGTCCTTGGGGTTCAGCCCCTTCGAACTGCTCTACGGGCACCCCGTCCGGGGTCCCCTCAGCCTGGTCAAGGAAGGCTGGGAGACAGCCCCCCCGAGCACACCCCCCAATGTGTTCTCCTACATCCTGGCCCTCCGGAACCAGATTCGACGGTTTTGCGAGCTGGCCGAGGCCAACCTGGAGGCCAGCCAAGAAGAGATGAAACGCTGGTATGACCAGAATGCCACTCTGGTCGAGTTTCAGCCCGGCCAACAGGTTTGGGTCATGTCCCCGGTGGAACCTTGTGCCCTTCAGGACAAGTGGACCGGACCCTTTAAAGTGATAGAGCGCAAGAGCCAGGTCAATACCTCGTCGATACGCAATTGGCCAGTAATGCCTTGAAGGTTCTCCACGTGAACCGGCTCAAACCCCACTTTGTGCGTACGAAGTTGGGATTACTCCTTGCCACTGACGACGGAGAGGAAGAGGAAACGGACCCTCTACCGGATCTCCTGTGAGCGAAGGACCAAGATCGCTCCGTAGAGGGAGTGAGTCTCTCCTCCTCCCTCACCCCCGTGTAGCGTGAAGACTATCACCGGTTGTTGGGACAGTTCTCGGACCTCTTCTCCCTCACCCCCGGCGTCACCAATTGGTGCATCCACGACGTGGACACCGGGGACAGCCCTCCGGTACGGCACAGAGCCTACCGGGTCCCTGACCGAGTTCGAGCCTGCATCAAGGCCGAAGTTGACAAGATGTTGGCCCTAGGAGTGGTAGAAGCCTCCAACAGCCCATGGGCTAGCCCCGTGGTCCTGGTTCCGAAGGCCGCCGCCTCGGCACTGTTCCTGAGCTGAGGTTCTGCGTAGACTACCGCGAACTCAACACAGTCACCCGAACCGACGCACACCCCATCCCCCGAGCCGACGAACTCATTGACCGCCTAGGGTCAGCTCAGTACCTCAGTACCTTCGATCTCACCAGTGCCTACTGGCAGATCGGCCTCAGGGAGAGGGCCCAAGAAAGATCCGCTTTCTCCACTCCGGATGGCCATTTCCACTTCAGAGTAATGCCCTTCGGCATGAAAAACGCCCCCGCCACCTTCCAGAGACTGGTCAACCAGGTCCTGGCAGGGTTGGAAAGTTTCAGCGCGGCATACCTCGACGACATTGCCGTGTTCAGTGCCCACTGGCCCGAGCACCTGCAACACCTCTGGGAGGTATTGGAAGCCCTGCGCCGCGCAGGCCTCACCATTAAAGCTAGCAAATGCCAGATAGGACAGAGGTCCATGGTATACCTCGGGCACCAGGTCGGAAGCGGCCTCGTAGCCCCCCTCCAACCCAAAATGGACGCTATAAATGCCTGGGAAACCCCCACGACCAAAACCGAGGTTCGGGCTTTCCTAGGACTCACAGGGTACGATTGTAGATTCATCAAGGGCTACGGGAGTATTGTAGGCCCCCTCACAGAATTGACAGCCAAGGCAAACCCCAAGAAGGTTAGTTGGACCCCCGCCTGCCAGAAGGCGTTTGAGGAACTGAAAAATGCCATGTGCACCACCCCAGTACTGCAGGCCCCTGATTACTCCTGAGAGTTCGTGGTCCAGACAGACGCCTCCGAACATGGCATTCGAGCCGTGCTCTCCCAGGTGGACGACAAGGGGATTGATCGCCCAGTAGCCTTTATCAGCCGGAGGCTACTACCCCGAGAGGCCTTCGCAGTAGTTTGGGCCTTGAAGAAGCTGAGGCCCTACCTGTTCGGTACCCACTTCCTGGTTCAGACCAACCACCGTCCTCTCCGGTGGCTCATGCATATGAGAGGAGAGAACCCCAAACTGCTACACTGGTCTATCTCCCTCCAGGGGATGGATTTTACTGTTGAACACAGGCCTGGTGCCGACCACGCCAACGCCGACGGCCTGTCCCGCTTCTTCCGCCTCAGCGAAGAGAACCCCCAAGAGGATGGGTAGTACTCCTCGTCTTTCGGCTGGAGGGGACGCATGTTGGACCCTGCCTCGTGGCGTGGTCCTCTCTGATCCCCGCAACCCAAGAACTACTGGTGGACCTGACCCCAGCCCGCCCAGAACTGTACACGACCCCTCTACACCGGACCTGAGCCGATCTCCAGACCGCGTGCCTGCACCCGTGCATGTGACCATCCGACTCCATGTTTGGCCACACCGGCCGGCCGGCCGCCCTCTTCCCTTTTGGCAGCTCTTGGCCGACCCTGGCTGCAGACAGGCGTGCGTGTCCGGCGCGCCCGGACCCGCCCGGGGGGTGAAAGACCCACCAAGTACCCGAAACCAAAACTTCAATCACACCTCCGGCCTCCTCCCGAGAAACTGGTTCCCCTCACACCTCTGAACTATCCCTGGGGGCTCGTTTTGATCACACCTTTGGCCTCCTAGCGAGCTGGCTCCAAACCTTGATGGGCGTCTGGGAATCCCTGGACGCACGGTCCAAAACATCAAAGAACCAGCCGCCCAGACAATCGGCCGCCTGGCCCTCGGACAACCGGCCCCCTGCCTATGAGGGTCCGGACATCAAGGGGCCCCTGAACCATAAGACAGCCTACCTCACATCCAGCCGGCAGTTGTATCCTGGACAAGACAGCCCTGCTGCTCTGATCGCGGCTGACCTTGAGGAAAACAGACTCTGACCCACCGAGCCCTGCTGACGCTGTCGCGGCTCGTCCTCGAAGCTACGGAACTGAACCACCGAGCCCTGCTGACGCTGTCGCGGCTCTTCCTCGAAGAGAAAGACTTGAACCATCGGAGCCCTGCTGACCTCGTCGCGGCCCACTCTTGAGAACAAGAGACTTTTTCTACCATCCTGAGCCCTGCTGACGCTGTCGCGGCTCCTCCTGAACTACGAGCACTACGGTGTCCTCCGGATCGAGCCCTGCTGACCTCGTCGCGGCTTGAGGAGCCCTCTGGTCCGGCTGGACCATCAACACTACCATCACGACTACCTCGAACTGAAGAGAGTAGGACAGCAAGTACCATCGCCAGCCTCCGTACCCCCAGTTCGAGGATTGCGAACTGTGCGCAGGGTACGCTACGTACTGGCCGGCCCTTGAGACTGTCCTGCTTCCCCGTTCCCTTGTGTTACGAGACTTTTACGATCCCTCGATCGCTGTATATTGCCACCTTTTTACCTTTGATAAAGTTCTTACTTGATAAAGATCCACGGTGTGGTGTCCGTTCGTAAGTGTGGTGTTTCGACAGTGTGTACGATCAGTCCCCTCCCTCGATAAGACTCGGCAGGAATTGTGGGAGAGGAGGGTCTCGGGTGGTTAGGAGAGCAATCCTGACCCCTGAGGTCGCCCCCTTCCAACAGTACACTGCGCACAGCTCTCAATCCTCGAGTCGGGGGGATACAGGAGGTGGTGATCGCACTGGGAATCCTACTTACTTGAGGATAGTTTCTTCGGGATGGTAACTTCGATTGCCCAGCCGGACTAAAAGGTTCCTCGAGCCGCGACAGCGTCAGCAGGGCTCGCTCTGGAGGTAGTTCAGGGGGAGCCGCGACCACGTCAGCAGGGCTCAGAGGGTTCCGTAGATGTCTTCAGGATTCAAGCTCGAGCCGCGACGAGGTCAGCAGGGCTCAAGAGTTCACAAGGTTCAGTCAGCCACGATCAGATCAGCAGGGCTTCCTTGTCCAAGATACAACTGCCGCTAGTTCAGGGGCGGGCCTTGATATAGTCCAGAGGCTCTTTGATGTCCGGACCCTTGCAGGGGGGGATCCGAGGCTGTGGGGGGCGGTCCGTGGGTGAGTTCCGGCGGTTGGTTCTTTGATCCTTTTGAGGATGCGTCCGGGAATTCCCAGATGCCCAGCAGGTCTGGAGCCAGCACTCGGGGAGGCCAGAGGTGACATCGAAACTGGCCCTCAGGGGGGCGACCAGAGGTGTGATCGAAGCCAGTCTCTCCTGGGAGGCCGGAGGTGCCATCAAAACTCCTCGCCTTCTCTCACTAGGGCAGCCCTCAACCTCCCAACGGGGGCTGGTGCGTCTAGAGCCTACGCTGCGCTGGGGCTGGGGTCATGCTAGGCCCAGGGCATCAGGGATCTCGGGAAGGGAAAATGGCTGCCGATGGGCCTATGGGGCCTTGCGGGTTTGGGGCGTGTGGGCTCGAAGTGTGGCCGGGGACAGGCGGATGCGGGCAATGGGCATTTGGTCGGACATGTGTAGGGCAGCTAGGGATCTCTAGGTACGGAGCTGGGCTAATGGGGAGCTGAGACGCGGGGGGAACCACGCCACGAGGCCGGGTCCAACAGTGGTTGTGTGTGTGTGGTTGTGTGTGTGTGGTTGAGAGTGTGTGTGGTTGTGGTTGTGTGGGCGGTTGTGTGTGTGGGTGTATGTGTGTGGTTGTGGGTGTGTTGTGTGTGTGGTTGTGTGTGTGTAAATGTGTGTCTGGTTATGTGTATGGTTGCGTGCGTGGTTGTGTGTGTGTGGTTGTGTGTGTGTTGTGTGTGTGATTGTGTGTGTGGTTGTGGTTATGTGTGTGTGGTTGTGTGTGGTTGTGTGTGGTTGTGTGTGTTGTTGTGTACGTAGTTGTGTGTGTGGTTGTGTGTGTGGGTGTGTGTGTTGTGGTTGCGTTTGGTGTGTGTGGTTGTGTGTGTGTGTGGTTGCGTGTTTGTGGTTGTGTGTGTGGTTGTGTGAGTGTGTTTGTGGTTGTGCGTGGTTGTGTGTGTGGTTGTGGTTGTGTGTGTGTGTGTGTGGTTGTGTGTATTGTTGTGGGTGTGGTTGTGTGTGTGGTTGTGTGTGTGTGGTGTGTATGTGTGGGGTTGTGGGTGTGGTTGTGGGTATGGTTGTGGATGTGGGTGTGGTTGTGGGTTTGGTGGTGTGTGTGTGGTTGGGCATGGTTGTGTGTGGTTGTGGTTGTGTGTGGGTGTGTATGTGGTTGTGTATGTGTGTGTGGCTGTGGTTGTGTGTGTGGTTATGTGTGTGTGTGGTTGTGTGAGTGTGTGGTTGTGGGTGTGGGTGTGGTTGTGTGTGTTTGTGGGGTGTGTGTGTGGTTGTGTGTGTGGTTGTGTGTGTTTAAGTGTGTGGTTGTGTGGCTGTGTGTGTGGTTGTATGGTTATGGGTGTGGTTGTGTGTGTGGGTGTGGTTGTGTGTGGTTGTGTGTGGTTGTGGTTGTGTGTGTGGTTATGGGTGTGGTTGTGGGTGTGGTTGTGTGTGTGTGGTTGTGTGTGTGGTTCTGGGTGTGGTTGTGTGTGGTTTGGTTGGTTTTGGGTGGTTGTGTGTGTGTGGTTGTGAGGTTGTTTGTGTGGTTGTGTGTGTGCATGGGTGTGGGTGTGGTTGAGTGTGTGGTTGTGTGTGGTTGTGGTTGTGTATGAGTGGTTGTGTGTGTGGTTGTGGGTGTGGTTGTGGTTATGTGTGGTTGTGGGTGGTTGTGTGTATGTGGTTGTGTGTGTGGTTGTGTTTGTAGTATGCGTGAGTGTGGTTGTGTGTGTGAGTGTGGTTGTGTGTGTGAGTGTGTATGTAGTTGTGTGTGTGTGTGGTTCTGTGTGTGGTTGTGGGTGTGGTTGTGTGTGTGTGTGGTTGTGTGTGTGTATTGTTATGCTTGTGTGTGGTTGTGGTTGTGTAAGGTTGTGAGTGTGGTTGTGGTTGTGTGTGTGTGTGGTTGTGTAAGTGGTTGTGTGTGTGCTAGTGGTTGTGTCTATGGTTGTGGGTGTGGTTGTGTGTGTTTGGATGTGTGTGTGTGTGGTTGTGTGTGTGGTTGTAGTGTTGTGTGTTGTGGTTGTGTGTGTGGTTGTGTGTGTGGCTGTGTTTGGTTGTGTTAGTGGTTGTGTGTGTGGTTGTGTGTGGTTGTGTCTGTGTGTGTTTGTGTGTGTGTGGTGTTGTGGTTGTGTGTGGTTGTGGCTGTGTGTGTGGTTGTGTGTGTGGTTGTGTGTATGTGGTTGGTTGTGTGGTTGTGTTTGTTTGTGGTTGTGTGTGTGGTTGTGTGAGTGGTTGTGTGGTTTTGGGTGTGGTTGTATGTGTGGTTGTGTGGTTGTAGATGTGTGTGGGTGTGGTTTTGTGTGTGTGTCATTGTGTGTCTGTGGTTGTGTATGGTTGTGGTTGTTTGTGTGTGTTTGTGGTTGTGTGTGTGGGTGTGGGTATGGTTGTGTGTGTGGTTGTGTGTGTGGTTTGTGTGTGTTGTGTGTGTGCTTGTGTGTGTGCTTGTGTGTGTGTGTGGGGTTGTGGGTGTGATTGTGGGTATGGCTGTGGATGTGGTTGTGGGTTTGGTGGTATGTATGTGGTTGGGCATCGTTGTGTGTGGTTGTGGTTGTGTGTGTGGGTGTGTATGTGTGTGTGGTTGTGTGTGTGGTTTTGTGTGTGTGGGTGGTTGTGTGTGTGTGTGTTTGTGGTTGTGTTTGGGTATGGTTGTGTGTGTGGCTGTGTGTGGTTTTGTGTGTGGTTGTGGTTGCGTGTGTGTGGTTGTAGTTGTGTGTGTGGTTGTGTGTGTGGTTGTGTGTGTGGGTGTGTGTGATTGTGTGTGTGGCGGTACGGTTGTGTGTGTATGGTTGTGTGTGGTTGTGTGGTTGTGTGTGTGTGGTGTTGTGGTTGTGTGTGTGGCTGTGGTTGTGTGTGGTTGTGAGTGTGTGGTTGTGTGGTTGTGTGTGTGTGGTTGTGTGTGTGCATGTGGTTGTACGTGGTTGTTTGTGTGTGTGGTTGTGTGTGTGGGTGGTTGTGTGTGTGTGGGGGTGTGGGTATGGTTGTGTGTGTGGTTTTGTGTGTTTGGTTGTGGTTGTGTGGTTGTGTGTGGTTGTGTGTGTGGTTGTGGGCGTGGTTGTGTGTGTGGTTGTGTGTGTAATTGTGTGTGTGGCGGTATGGTTGTGTGTGTGTGGTTGTGTGTGTGAGTGTGTGGTTGTGTGTGGCTGTGTGTGGTTGGTTGTGGTTGTGTGTGTGGTTGTGTGTGTGGTTGTGTGTGCGTGGGTGTGTGGTTGTGTGTGTGGTTGTGGGTATGGTTGCGTGGTTTGTGTGTGGTTGTGTGTGTGGTTGTGGTTTTGTGTGTGGGTGTGGTTGTGTGATTGTGTGTGTGGTTGTGTGTGTGGTTTTGTGTGTCGGGTTGTGGTGGTGTTGTTATGTGTGTGTGGTTGTGATTGTGAGTGTGGATGTGCATATGGTTGTGTGTGTGTGGTTGTGTGAGAAGTTGTGTTTGGTTGTGTGTGTGTGGTTGTGGTTGTGTGTGTAGCTGTGGTTGTGAGTGGTTGTGGTTGTATGTGGTTGTTTGTGTGTGTGGTTTTGTGTGTGTTTGTTTGTGTGTGTGGTTGTGTGTGTGTTTGTGTGTGATTGTGTGTGTGCCATTGTGTGTGTGTGGGTGTGGTTGGGTGCCGTTGTGTATGGTTGTGGTTGTGTTGGACCTGGCCTTGTGGCGTGGTTCCCCCCGCTACTCAACTCCCCGTTAGCCCAGCTCCGTACCCAGAAACCCCTAGCTGCCCTGCCCATGTCCGACCAAACGCCCACGGCCTGCATCGGCCTGTCCCCGGCCACCTTCCCAGCCCGCGCGCCCCAAACCCGCAAGGCCCCATAGGCCCACCGGCAGCCATTTTCCCTTCCCGAGATCCCTGACTCCGTGGGCCTAGCATGACCCCAGCGCAGCGTAGGCTCCAGACGCGCCAGCCCCCGTTGGGAGGGTGAGGGCTACCCTAGTGAGAGAAGACAAGGAGTTTCGATGGCACCTCCGGCCTCCCCTGAGAGACGGGTTTCTGTCACACCTCTGGTCTTCCCCCTGGGGGCCAGTTTCGATTGCACTTCTGGCCTCCCCGAGTGCTGGCTCCAGACCTGCTGGGCGTCTGGGAATTCCCGGACGCATCCTCAAAGGGATCAAAGAACCAACCGCCGGACCTCACCCACGGGCCGCCCCAGAGCCTCGGACCTCCGCCTGTGAGGGTCCGGACATCAGAGGGCCACTGGACTATATCAAGGCCCGCCCCTGAACTAGCGGGCAGTTGTATCTTGGACAAGGAAGCCCTGCCGATCTGATTGCGGCTGAACTGAACCTCATAACTCTTTGAGCCCTGCTGACGCTGTCGCGGCTCGTTCTTGGAACTGACACATCGGAGCCCTGCTGACGTCATCGCGGCTCAAGGAACATTCTAGTCCGGCTGGACTATCGACTCTACCAACACGAGTTGATTCATCCTCAAGTGAGTAGTACCATCTTCCGTATCCCCCCGGCTCGAGGATTGAGAGCTGTGCGCAGGGTACGCTACGTACTGGCCTATAAGACTAAGACTGTCCCGCTACTCCCTCCCTAAAGACTTGAGACTTTCTACGATCCCTCGATCATTGTATATAAGAGTGATAATACTTTTTACGTGATTATAAAGAAGTTGATAACGAAACCCACAGTGTGGTGTCTGTTCACAAGTGTGGTGTGGTCCTCGTGTGCACGATTCGCTACTTGAGGTCTTCCTCGTGGAGATCTCTCATAAGGCTCGGCATTATTGGTGGGAGAGGCGGGTCACGGAGGAGTCAGGTAGACATAACCTGGCCTCTGGGATCGCCCCTTCTAACATTGGTGGCAAGCGACGGGATAAGAGCCTACGTCTAGAATCGTACAGTAAAGCAACAGACACACCACCCGAACAAGGGCAACCATGAGTCTCACCCGAACCAGCGAAAAAAACGCATTTCAGAAAGAAAACCTGGAAGATTATACACACAAAGAATTAAAACAATTCTGTAAAGATTTCCGCATCGCTACCACTGGGTTGAGCACCAAAGACGACTTCCAGAAAGCCCTGACGGCCTGGGTAGAAGCCGGGGCACCCCTCCCCACGACAGAAAGAAATGGTGAAGAGGAGGAGCCGCCGACCGAAACTGACGGCCTGAGGGAAGAGGAATCTGAATCCCTGCCACGGAATGCCAGCACGGAGAGAGGTCTGTCGATGGAAGAAATGGCAGACCGAGAGCCCAACCGAAACCACGAGCTAGAACTGGCCCGACTTAAAATCGAAGGAGAAATAAAGCTGGCGGAAAAGAAACTAGCCGTAGAGCAGTTACGGCTGCAAGGAGAACTGGAAGAAAAGAAGCTCCAGCGGGAGCTGGAAGAAAAGAAGCTCCAGCGGGAGCACAAAGGAAAGAAACTAACGAAGAGACCCGACCCCCGGGGAACAGAGACCCTGGACCCCCGGTCGAGCCGAAAGTACACATCCCCAAGGATGTAGTGAAGGAATATTATAAAAATGACGATATCCAGCAGTGGTTGTCAGGAATGGTTCCCCTGTAGGTCGTTCTCTGTTGGTGTCCTCCACAAATAAGTCTTCTTTTGGTGTTAAGACCCCGAGCCTTTTCATTAACTGGTCCTTGCTTGTGGCTAGATATCGTTTGGGACTGAGCAGGCGTTTCCCTGTTGCCACTGACAGCGCAATCTGTTAGCGCTCTAGTGTTTGCATAGAACGTTGGCTCAGCTTACTTGGAGCGCGAGCGTTTCTCTAACGTCACACTTCAACTGTAGTTTTCCCTGAGAGGCGAATGTTCTATTCGCGCGCTTTTCTCGTAGCAGTATTCCCAGTGTTAGTAACTGTTAGCTATTCTGGCCATTTGTTATATTCATCCCGTATACATTATTGGAGTATTTACGGGGTTTCGGCGGCAGCTTCTTCGCCGCTTTAGTCACACTCCGTGACTCTTCTCAGCCTCTCCAGTGTTCCCGGCAGCGGCTCCACGTCAGGGTTTCCTTTTGGAGTTCAGCAGGAGTCCGGCAGCCGGCAGCCGGCAGCGGCTTCCCTTCAGCGCAAACCCTGAGTTCAGCTAAAGCGAAGCAGCGGACTTTCCTCAGTCAGCCAACATCTCCGGAGGACATTGCAGCAGGGTCCTTGGTGAGATCGTTCCTCGTTTCCTTTTGGATATTCAGAATTTAAGAGTATTGTAGCACCAGCGCTTTCCCAATACAGAACTCTCTGACAAGTATTGATCTGCATATGTACTAGGTTCCTGTTTAGACAGTCATTTAAGAGTACAACTGCAGTGCAGAAATTCGTGGAGTCTTGGGCATCTCTAATATAATCAGAAGCGCTCCTTGCTCTAGATAATGGAACTGAACTGTTCGTCTGTTTTCTATGGATAGTTGGAGTACAGGTCTCTGAGGACACTTCTTCAAGCGGCAGAGTCATCAAGTAGATAACAATATATATATATATTCTTGTGTACCACCTTATACTGCAACTCCACTGTCTTCATATCCTCAACTATTGACTTATACTCTATCCTGCAGTCCCTAAAGAGACTTTCTAGAGAGAAGCTAAAGCCCACACTAAACCAGGTAATTAGGAGAGAGTTCAGGAGAGTAATTAGAAGGAAAATTAATGTATGATTATTAGAGCAAGAACTTAGTAATGTTGTGGTTTAATCTTACAGAAAGAATATTCATCTCATCCGAAGTAGAGGTGAAGATTCCAGTGTGAACAGTCTCTCTGTTTGTCTCTTCCACTTCCCCTTTCCCTGGCGTCACTGTGGCAAGAGAAATCTGGCGCAGTGGTGTAAGGGAATTGGGAGCTAGCATCTTCTTCGGCCTAGTATTCCCGCGGAACTCTGGAAACTTCAGGTACCTAATCTGACAGTGGTTCAAAGCGTACGAGGTCGCCATGACCGCCCACCGAGTACCTGAGAAGGATTGGGGGGCCGGATTATGGGGCCGCTTCCTCAGCGAGGGAAGAGACACCCTGCTGGATCTGCCCTCCCCCGTCATGAACTCCTACACCCATATGAAGGACGCCCTCATGGCTCGCTATGGGCTCACCCCGGAGATGTACCGGCAGAGATTTCGAGACTGCAAAAAGATCCCCGGCACCACATGGGTAGAATATGTGCATTTCTACAGCCGGGCTTTGGAAGGGTGGATCAAGGGCAGCAAAGTGACCACCTTCGAAGGACTTGTAGACCTCATCGCCTATGAACACCTATCCAACAATTGCTTTGTAGAACTGAGACAGCACCTTCTGGATAGCAAGTTGGCCGACCCCCGGAAGTTGGCTGTCGAGGCTGATCGATGGGTGAACACCAGAGTCCCCTGAGGGCCCGTGGGGGACTATACTGGAAACGAACAAGGATCTCCCCGTCAGAGAGGCGCAGGGAATCAGAATAGACAGAGGGGTTCCCAGGCAGGGCCACCCCACAGTCCCCCTAGGATCAGCCAGGGAACCCCCCACCGGATGCAAAGGCCGGATTCCCTCCCGTTAGACCAGGACCCAGAATGACATCAGCCTGCTACCGATGTAATCAAACAGGGCACTATGCCAATGACCCCAACTGCCCCCTGCTCAAGAAGACCCCTGCTGCAGGTCCCCCTGCACGCCACCTCGCCAACGTAGCCCTAGAAGAAGAAGAGGAGATGGAGGACTCCGAGGGGTGGGAACCAGCAGCCATGACCTTGGTTTCCCTGGGGGATATAGAAATGGTCCCCGGAACCTTCCTGCCAGATAACACAGAGAAATACCGACAGCAGGTGACTGTCAACGGGTTCCGCATAGGAGCTCTCCGAGATACCGGGGCCAGTATCACTGCTGTGAAAGAGCACCTAGTCACCCCAGACCAGATAGTACCCCGTGCCTCCTGCAGAGTGATCTCCGCTGACAACTCTGTCCGCACCTGTAGAATAGCTCAGGTCCCATTCGAGTGGGAGGGCGTCTCCGGAGAGTTACGAGTTGCAGTCCGCACTGACATGCCCGTTGACTGTCTCCTCAGTAACGATCTAGAGAGCTCCCCCTGGAAGCAAGAAGAGCGAAAGACTCACCTCGAGATGGTGGGCCTACCCGAGTGGGCCTGCGTGACAACCCGATCCATGACGGCCCGGATGGCCGCCCCGAGGAGGTGACTACCGAAAACCCTTGCCCCGTCTCCGCCGAGCCGGAGGGTAGCGGGCAGACAGAAGGCCTTGACCTCTTTCCCGGCGAAAGCAGCGACCCCGACCCCGGTCCCTTGGACCAAGCTGGTGAGCCAGCCCTGAGCACGGACGATCTCCCTGAGTTGGCCCAGTGGCGCCAAGAGGGGGGTCCTCCCGAGAGGAGTTCTGCCTGGAGCTGACTTCTTGTCCCTCTCTAGTGGGGCCGCGGCAGCAGGCCGCCGCCCAGGCCGCCGGTGACCAGTCCGGCTCCCACGTCTATTGGGAAAATGGCCTCCTATATAGCGAACAAAAGTCCGCCGAACTAGGGTCAGCCGGAGTGCTGGTGGTACCCCTAAGTTTCTGCGGATTTCTACTGAACCTGGCCCACGATGTGCCCTTGGCGGGACACTTGGGTCAAGACAAAACGTACCACCGGTTGGTCACCCATTTCTACTGGCCACACATGCGCTCTGATGTGGAGGCCCACTGCAGATCCTGTCCCACGTGTCAGGCCAGCGGGAAGAGCAGAGGGTGACGCAAGGCTCCTCTCCAAACCTTCCCCGTGGTCAGTACACCCTTTGAACGGGTAGGAATCGATATCGTGGGGCCCCTTGACCCCCGAACGTCCTTAAGACACCGGTTCATTCTGGTCCTGGTGGACCACGCCACCCGATATCCCGAGGCCATCCCCCTCCGAACGGTGACAGCCCCCGTAGTGGGGCGGGCCCTCATGGGGATCCTCTCTCGGTGGGGTTCCCGCGAGAAGTAGTGAGCGACAGAGGAACGAACTTCATCTCCAAGTACATGAAGTCTCTCTGGAAACAGTGCGGGGTGACGTACAAGTTCACCACCCCGCACCACCCCCAAGGTAACGGCCTGGTCGAGTGGTTCAACCGCACCCTCAAGGAGATGATCATGGGCCTCGAGGAATCCCTGAGACGCAAGTGGGATGTCCTCCTCCCCTGCCTCCTGTTCGCGTACCACGAAGTCCCCCAGAAGTCACTGGGGTTCAGCCCCTTCGAGCTGGTCTACGGGCACCCCGTCCGAGGACCCCTCAGCCTGGTCAAGGAAGGGTGGGAGACGACGTCCTTGTAGCCCCCACCAGATGTGTTTCGGTACATTCTGGCTCTTCGCAACCAAACTCGGAAGTTCTGAGAGCTGGCCGAGGCAAACCTAGAGGCCAGTCAAGAAGAAATGAAAAGGTGGTATGACCAGAATGCCACTCTGGTCGAGTGTTAGCCCGGACAACAGCTCTGGGAGATGGCCCCTGTGGAACTCTGTGCCCTGCAGGACAAGTGGTCAGGTCCCTTCAAAGTGGTGGAACGAAAGGGCCAGATTACCTACCTCGTTGATGTACAGTCCCCGAGGAACCCCTTGCGGGTTCTTCATGTGAACCGCCTGAAACTCCACTTCGTGTGGTCCTAGTTGAGTTTACTCCTTGCCACCGACGACGGGGCAGAAGAAGAGACGGATCCTCTCCCCGATCTCTTGTGTGCGAAGGAGAAAGATGGCTCCGTAGAGGGAGTGAGTCTCGCCCCCTCCCTCACCCCCGAGCAGTGCGAGGACTGTTGCCAGTTATTGGGACAGTTCTCTGACCTTTTCTCCCTCGTCCCCGGAGTCACCAGTTGGTGCGTCCACGATGTGGACACCGGGGACAGCCCTCTGGTACGGCACAGGGCCTACCGCGTTCCCGACCGAGTGCGAGCCTGCATCAAGGCCGAAGTCTCCAACATGCTAGCCCTGGGAGTGGTCAAAGCCTCCGACAGCCCATGGGCCAGCCCCATGGTGCTGGTTCCCAAGGCCGCGGCCCCTGGCGCTGTCCCTGAGCTGAGATTCTGTGTGGACTACCGGGGGCTCAACGCCGTCACCAGAACCGACGCTCACCCCATTCCCCGAGCAGACAAGCTCATTGACCACCTAGGGTCTGCTCGATACCTCAGCACCTTCGACCTGACCAGTGGATACTGGCAGATCGCCCTGACCGAAGGGGCCCGAGAGAGATCCGCCTTTTCCACCCCGGATGGTCACTACCATTTCCGGGTGATGCCCTTCGGCATGAAAAATGCCCCCGCCACCTTCCAGAGACTGGTGAACCAGGTACTGGCTGGGTTGGAAGAATTCAGCGCCGCATATCTGGACGATATTGCGGTATTCAGCTCCCACTGGTCCGAACATCTCCTCCACCTCCGGGAGGTCTTGTTAGCCCTTCAGAGGGCGGGTCTCACCATCAAGGCCAGCAAATGTCAAATCGTACAGGGGTCTGTGGTCTACCTGGGGCACCAGGTCGGCAGCGGCCTCGTAGCACCTCTCCAACCGAAGATCGATGCGATCGTGGCCTAGGAGGCCCCCTCCTCCCAAACAGAGGTGCAGGTGTTCCTAGGGCTCACGGGGTACTACCGAAGATTCATAAAGGGGTATGGCAGCATCTTAGTGCCCCTCACGGAATTGACCTCCAAAAACCAGCCGAAGAAAGTTAGCTGGACCCCCGCCTGCCAAGAGGCGTTTGAAGCCCTGAAGCACGCCATGTGCACTGCCCCTGTGTTGCAGGCCCCCGACTACTCCAAAGAGTTCGTCGTCCAGACGGACGCATCCGAACATGGCATCGGGCCGTCCTGTCCCAATTGAACGAGAAAGGCCTGGATCAGCCAGTGGCCTTCATTAGCCGGAGGTTACTCCCTCAAGAGCAAAGGTGGAGCACCATTGAGCGGGAGGCCTTCGCGGTGGTTTGGGCTCTGAAGAAGCTGAGGCCCTACCTGTTCGGTACTCAATTCCGAGTCCAAACCGACCACCGACCCCTCCGGTGGCTAATGCAAATGAGAGGGGAGAACCCCAAATTGTTGCGATGGTCCATCTCCCTCCAGGGGATGGATTTCACTGTTGAGCACCGGCCGGGTGTTGACCACGCCAACGCCGACGGCCTGTCCCGATTCATCCGCTTCAGTGAAGAGAACCCCCAAGGGGATGGGTAGTTCTCTCCGCCTTTCAGCTGGGGGGACATGTGTTGGACTTGGACTCGTGGCGTGGTTCCCCCCGCTACTCAGCTCCCCGTTAGCCCAGCTCCGTACCCAGAAACCCCAGCTGCCCTGCCCATGTCCGACCAAACGCTCACGGCCCGCATCGGCCTGTCCCCGGCCACCTTCCCAGCCCACGCGCCCCAAACCCGCAAGGCCCCATAGGCCCACCGGCAGCCATTTTCCCTTCCCGATATCCCTGACTCCGTGGGCCTAGCATGACCCCAGCCGCAGCGTAGGCTCCAGACGCGCCAGCCCTCGTTGGGAGGGTGATGGCTACCCTAGTGAGAGAAGACAAGGAGTTTCGATGGCACCTCCGGCCTCCCGTGAGAGACGGGTTTCTGTCACACCTCTGGTCTTCCCCCTGGGGGCCAGTTTCGATTGCACCTCTGGCCTCCCCGAGTGCTGGCTCCAGACCTGCTGGGCATCTGGGAATTCCCGGTCGCATCCTCAAAGGGATCAAAGGACCAACCGCCGGACCTCACCCACGGGCTGCCCCCAGAGCCTCGGACCTCCGCCTGTGAGTGTCCGGACATCAGAGGGCCACTGGACTATATCAAGGCCCTCCCCTGAACTAGCGGGCAGTTGTATCTTGGACAAGGAAGCCCTGTCGATCTGATCGCGGCTGAACTGAACCTCATAACTCTTTGAGCCCTGCTGACGCTGTCGCGGCTCGTTCTTGGAACTGACACATCGGAGCCCTGCTGACGTCATCGCGGCTCGAGGAACATTCTAGTCCGGCTGGACTATCGACTCTACCAACACAAGATGATTCATCCTCAAGTGAGTAGTACCATCTTCCGTATCCCCCCGGCTCGAGGATTGAGAGCTGTGCGCAGGGTACGCTACGTACTGGCCTATAAGACTAAGACTGTCCCGCTACCCCCTCCCTAAAGACTTGAGACTTTCTGCGATCCCTCGATCATTGTATATAAGAGTGATAATACTTTTTATGTGATTATAAAGAAGTTGATAACGAAACCCACAGTGTGGTGTCTGGTCATAAGTGTGGTGTGGTCCTCGTGTGCACGATTCGCTACTTGAGGTCTTCCTCGGTGGAGATCTCTCATAAGGCTCGGCATTATTGGTGGGAGAGGCGGGTCACGGAGGAGTCGGGTAGACATAACCTGGCCTCTGGGATCGCCCCTTCTAACATTGGTGGCAAGCGACGGGATAAGAGCCTACGTCTAGAGTCGTACAGTAAAGCAACAGACACACCACCCGAACAAGGGCAACCATGAGTCTCACCCGAACCAGCGAAAAAACCGCATTTCAGAAAGAAAACCTGGAAGATTATACACACAAAGAATTAAAACAATTCTGTAAAGATTTCCGCATCGCTACCACTGGGTTGAGCACCAAAGACGACTTCCAGAAAGCCCTGACGGCCTGGGTAGAAGCCGGGGCCCCCCTCCCCACGACAGAAAGAAATGGTGAAGAGGAGGAGCCGCCGACCGAAACTGACGGCCTGAGGGAAGAGGAATCTGAATCCCTGCCACGGAATGCCAGCACGGAGAGAGGTCTGTCGATAGAAGAAATGGCAGACCGAGAGCCCAACCGAAACCACGAGCTAGAACTGGCCCGACTTAAAATCGAAGGAGAAATAAAGCTGGCGGAAAAGAAACTAGCCGTAGAGCAGTTACGGCTGCAAGGAGAACTGGAAGAAAAGAAGCTCCAGCGGGAGCTGGAAGAAAAGAAGCTCCAGCGGGAGCACGAAGGAAAGAAACTCCAACTCGAACACGAGCGCAGCTTGAAAGAGCTCGAAATTAAAGCCCGTAATGAAGAGACCCGACCCCCGGGGAACAGAGACCCTGGACCCCCGGTCGAGCCGAAAGTACACATCCCCAAGGATGTAGTGAAGGAATATTATAAAAATGACGATATCCAGCAGTGGTTGTCAGGAATGGTTCCCCTGTAGGTCGTTCTCTGTTGGTGTCCTCCACAAATAAGTCTTCTTTTGGTGTTAAGACCCCGAGCCTTTTCATTAACTGGTCCTTGCTTGTGGCTAGATATCGTTTGGGACTGAGCAGGCGTTTCCCTGTTGCCACTGACAGCGCAATCTGTTAGCGCTCTAGTGTTTGCATAGAACGTTGGCTCAGCTTACTTGGAGCGCGAGCGTTTCTCTAACGTCACACTTCAACTGTAGTTTTCCCTGAGAGGCGAATGTTCTATTCTCGCTCTTTTCTCGTAGCAGTATTTCCAGTGTTAGTAACTGTTAGCTATTCTGGCCATTTGTTATATTCATCCCATATACATTATTGGAGTATTTACGGGGTTTCGGCGGCAGCTTCTTCGCCGCTTTAGTCACACTCCGTGACTCTTCTCAGCCTCTCCAGTGTTCCCGGCAGCGGCTCCACATCAGGGTTTCCTTTTGGAGTTCAGCAGGAGCCCGGCAGCCGGCAGCGGCTTCCCTTCAGCGCAAACCCTGAGTTCAGCTAAAGCGAGGCAGCGGACTTTCCTCAGTCAGCCAACATCTCCGGAGGACATTGCAGCAGGGTCCTTGGTGAGATCGTTCCTCGTTTCCTTTTGGATATTCAGAATTTAAGAGTATTGTAGCACCAGCGCTTTCCCAATACAGAACTCTCTGACAAGTATTGATCTGCATATGTACTAGGTTCCTGTTTAGACAGTCATTTAAGAGCACAACTGCAGTGCAGAAATTCGTGGAGTCTTGGGCATCTCTAATATAATCAGAAGCGCTCCTTGCTCTAGATAATGGAACTGAACTGTTCGTCTGTTTCCTATGGATAGTTGGATTACAGGTCTCTGAGGACACTTCTTCAAGTGGCAGAGTCATCAAGTAGATAACTATATATATATATATATATTCTTGTGTACCACCTTATACTGCAACTCCACTGTCTTCATATCCTCAACTATTGACTTATACTCTATCCTGCAGTTCCTATAGATACTTTCTAGAGAGAAGCTAAAGCCCACACTAAACCAGGTAATTAGGAGAGAGTTCAGGAGAGTAATTAGAAGGAAAATTAATGTATGATTATTAGAGCAAGAACTTAGTAATGTTGTTGTTTAATCTTACAGAAAGAATATTCATCTCATCCGAAGTAGAGGTGAAGATTCCAGTGTGAGCAGTCTCTCTGTTTGTCTCTTCCACTTCCCCTTTCCCTGGCGTCACTGTGGCAAGAGAAATCTGGCGCAGTGGTGTAAGGGAATTGGGAGCTAGCATCTTCTTCGGCCTGGTATTCCAGCGGAACTCTTGAAACTTCAGGTACCTAATCTGACAGATTGAAGTGCCCGCAGTTGCTTTCCGCTTGGGTATCATGGCTGAAGGACTTGATTTAAAGGCCCTGGGATCAATCTTGGAAGATTTACAAAAGCAGTTGATTGAGACCAGAGAAGAAGTTAGAAAATCAAATCAAGAGACTAGTTTCCTTCGTCAGAAGTTTAATGAACTCACAGTTGGTCCAAGTCCTGATTTTGGGGGTCAGAAGTCTCAAACCTTTAATCCTTCTCCATCCTCCAGTGAGTTTACCACTCAGGTAGTGCATGCCATGTCCCCAACCATTCCACTTGCCCCACCTGAAAGGTTTCTGGGTGATCCAAATAAGGCACAGGTATTTGTCACGCAGTGTTCGTTGCATTTTCTTTGTAAACCTATAATTTTCAAGGAGGATCAATCCAAGGTGGCGTTCATGCTGTCGTACCTGAGTGGAGATGCCGCGGCTTGGTCTTTACCTCTAGTGTCTACTAATGATCCAGTGCTATACAACTTTCAAGAGTTTAAGACTGAATTCTTACGAATATTTGATCGGAGAGCAATCTCTCAAACTACAGACAACGAGCTTCTTGATTTAAAACAAGGGAATCAAGAGTTAGTGGCGTATTTAGCCCAGTTCAACTAGCTTATTGTGGAAACGAATTGGCCATCTGAAAAAAGAGCAGCGATCTTCTACAGAGGTCTGGGAGATGAATTAAAAGATGGTCTCTCTCAGATTCCAAAAAGACCCACTGATGTTTCCGAACTTATCGACCTGGTTCTTCAAATTGATCAGAGACAATCTGAGAGGCGTTTGGAGCGGCGAAAGGAAAATCGTCCAATTCCCCCGAGATATGATCGGTTTCGTTCAGAAGTAGTAAAATCCAAAGAAGAAGTCACCGTAGAAGAACCTATGCAGATAGGTACGGTCCGTGGTCCGCTTAGTAAGGAGGAACGGGAAAAGAGAAGAGTTGGCAAACTGTGTATGTACTGTGGAGGTTCGGGCCATTTTGTCAAGGAGTGTCCAAGTAGACCAAAGACTGCGTCATGGGTAAAAGACAAGCTCCACCAGTAGACGGAGTTGCTCTGGTGGACGCCAAATCTAAGTCAACTCCTTTTATACAGTCTTTGTCTAACACCATGCAGTTTTCCACCCCACACCTCATACTTTCTTGTCAAATTCATTTTGGAAAAGATCAATGTGCAAATGTAGCAATAATGATAGACTCTGGAGCCACAGGAAATTTTTGCGATATTCTGTTTGCAAAAAGTTTGGGTATAAACTTTGTAAGAAAGGACAAACCCGAACCTGTATGAGCTGTCGATGGAACCCCACTATCATCCGGTCCGATTGCTTTCGATACCGAGGTTATCTCGGTGTTAGGTCCTGGAAGACATTGCAGTTTCATTTGTTTCAGTTTAATTGACGCTCCTCAATTCCAGCTTATTTTGGGCCTGCCTTGGTTAAATGAACATAACCCGAAGATTGATTGGGCCAAGAGAACAGTAGATTTGAATTCTGAATATTGTTTGGAACATTGTTTTCATCCTCATTCCCAGAAGAAAGAATCTAGTGAAACTTACTGTTTGGCTAATCAACCTCAAATGATTTGTTTGGTGGAACTTCCAGATGTACCTGCGCAGTATCAAGATTTGAAATCAGTTTTTGATGAACAAGAAGCACAAAAACACCCGCCCCATCGGGAATATGATTGCACAATTGAATTGGAACCTGGAGCCTCTTTGCCTTGCAGCCGTATATATGCTCTCTCGGAATCAGAAAATTTGCATTAAAGGAATATCTTGACAAGAACTTGGCAAACGGATTCATAAGACCTTCTCAGTCTCCGGTTTCCTCCCCTCTTTTTTTTATTTCTAAGAAGGACAAGAGCTTGAGGACTTGCATTGACTATAGGGCTTTGAATTTGGTGACCAGAAAGAACCGATACCCATTGCCGCTCATCTCTGAACTTTTGGATCAGGTGAAGGAGGCCCAGGTCTACACTAAATTAGATCTAAGGGGTGCTTACGACCTGGTCCGGATGGCAGAAGGGGATGAGTGGAAAACAGCGTTTCGAACACGTTTTGGGCTTTTTGAGTACCAAATGATGCCCTTCGGGTTGTGCAATGCTCCTGCGGCTTTCCAGCACTTTGTAAATGACATCCTTCGGGAGTTTTTGGATCGATTCGCAGTAGTTTATATTGATGATATTCTTATTTTTTCCAAAAATATTGAGGAGCATGTTCAGCATGGAATGTCTTTTGAAGAATCAACTCTACGTAAAATTGGAGAAATGTGTGTTTCATGCAACTAAAGTTGAGTTTTTGGGGTTCATTCTTTCCCCTGAAGCAGTTTCAATGGATGATTCTAAGCTTAAGGCAATTCGTGATTGGCCCGCTCCTTGCTCAGTGAAAGAAATCCAAAGTTTTTTAGGATTCGCCAATTTCTATCGGCGATTCATTCAGAATTTTTCGGAGAAGGTGAGTCCCATTACCCGTTTGCTCCGGAAGAATGAAAAGTTTGTATGGGGACCTGAGACAGAGAGAGCTTTTCGATTTCTCAAAGAATCCTTCATCACTGCTCCAATTTTGCAACACCCTGATCCCTTGGAACCATTTTTTGTGGAGGCAGACGCTTCCAATTTAGCTATTGGGGGAGTTTTGTCTCAACGCCATAAGAAGACAGGACAACTTCATCCAGTTGCTTATTATTCTCGAAAACTGTCCTCAGCAGAGCTTAACTATGCCATTGCTGACAAGGAGTTGTTGACAGTCAAGGTAGCATTTCTCAAATGGCGACATTATTTGCTGGGAGCCAGACATGTGGTTACAGTGTTTACTGATCATAGGAACTTGCAATTCCTTAAGTCGGCGCGACCTTTGACTCCGCGACAACTTCGGTGGTCTTTATTCTTTGCCGACTATGGTTTTGTACTTACTTATAAGCCAGGAGTTACTAATGGGAAAGCTGACGCCCTTTCTCGTCTGAATGTGGGAGAAAATCCAAAGGCAAGGTCAGAAGAATTCCTCATCCCCACGGAAAAGATTGTGGCAGTCTCAGTAGTGGATGAGTTGGAAGAAAAGATTACCCTGGAATAAAAAAAAAAAGATTACTCGAATTGGGAGCTTGAAGGTCCTAATCGTTCTGTGAAAAATGGGAAACCATATTTTCAAGAAAAGATGTTCGTCCCTGGGGAGAAGCTTCAAGAGGAAACCATTCGAATGTTCCATGATCAGCCATTGGCCGGACACAAGGGAGTCGTAAAGACCCTGGAGTTGGTGAAGCGAAATTTTCATTGGCCCGGTATGGAAGCTCAGGTTCAACAGTATGTAGCCACTTGTGAACAATGTTTGAAAGGGAAAAGCCTCAGACAGTCTCCACAGGGTCTCTTAATGCCTTTACCTGTACCTCCTTATCCTTGGCACACTGTGTCGATGGATTTTATTGTTGAGTTACCTTCTTGTCAAGGGAATTCAGTCATCTGGGTGGTGGTAGACCAATTTTCTAAAATGAGTCACTTTGTCCTCTCAAAAGTCTTCCTAACGCTACAGAGTTAGCCTCTTTGTTTGTGCAACATGTAGTCAAATTGCATGGAATTCCAAAGGTAGTGATTTCTGACAGAGGCCTCCAATTTGTGTCCCGATTCTGGAGATCCTTTCTAAAAGGTCTGGGGGTTGACTCTCGTTTGTCCACCGGGTACCATCCAGAAACCGATGGACAGACAGAGAGAGTAAATCAGGATTTAGAGCAGTACCTACGTTTGTATCTTATGGAACAGGAGGGAGATTGGCCTTCGTTGTTAGGCCCAGCAGAATTTGCCTACAATAACGCAGTACGTTCAGCCACAGGATTTTCCCTTTTCTTCTTGAATTCTGGTAGGCATCCCAACATGTTGGTGGGCAGAGTAGTTGTGGACGTTCCAGCAGCTGTGGAAGTCATTCAGAAGTTACAATTAGCTTATCAGGTCGCCTCTGCTAATTTGGTAAAGGCAAAGGCTGCTTTCAAGAAACAAGCTGATAAGGGTCACAAGGAGAGTCCTGTTTTTAAACCTGGGGATCAAGTTTGGGTCTCCACGCGCCATATGCGCTTGCGTGGGAATCGAAAGTTTCAACCCAGGTTTGTGGGTCCTTATCCAGTGGACAGAATGATAAATCCAGTGAGTGTGAGACTACGATTACCTAAAACCTGAAGAATCCACCCAACCTTCCATGTTTCTTTAATTAGGAAAAATCCACCTAATCTTCGAGAGGTTCTTCCGCCAGCTCCTGTGCAGGTGGATTCCGCTGAGGAATTTGAAGTAAAGAGAATTCTGGACTCCAAGATCAGGAAGGGTCAACTTTTCTATTTGGTGGACTGGAAGGGTTTTGGTCCTGAAGAACGATCTTGGGACCCAGTTCTAATGTCCACGCTTCTAGATTGGTGAGGGAGTTTCACAAGACTTATCCACAAAAACCTAGGGAGGGGGTTTTGGTGGGGGGTACTGTCAGGAATGGTTCCCCTGTAGGTGGTTCTCTGTTGGTGTCCTCCACAAATAAGTCTTCTTTTGGTGTTAAGACCCCGAGCCTTTTCATTAACTGGTCCTTGCTTGTGGCTAGATATCGTTTGGGACTTAGCAGGCGTTTCCCTGTTGCCACTGACAGCGCAATCTGTTAGCGCTCTAGTGTTTGCATAGAACGTTGGCTCAGCTTACTTGGAGCGCGAGCGTTTCTCTAACGTCGCACTTCAACTGTAGTTTTCCCTGAGAGGCGAATGTTCTATTCACGCGCTTTTCTCGTAGCAGTATTTCCAGTGTTAGTAACTGTTAGCTATTCTGGCCATTTGTTATATTCATCCCGTATACATTATTGGAGTATTTACGGGGTTTCGGCGGCAGCTTCTTCGCCGCTTTAGTCACACTCCGTGACTCTTCTCAGCCTCTCCAGTGTTCCCGGCAGCGGCTCCACGTCAGGGTTTCCTTTCGGAGTTCAGCAGGAGCCCGGCAGCCGGCAGCGGCTTCCCTTCAGCGCAAACCCTGAGTTCAGCTAAAGCGAGGCAGCTGACTTTCCTCAGTCAGCCAACATCTCCGGAGGACATTGCAGCAGGGTCCTTGGTGAGATCGTTCCTCGTTTCCTTTTGGATATTCAGAATTTAAGAGTATTGTAGCACCAGCGCTTTCCCAATACAGAACTCTCTGACAAGTATTGATCTGCATATGTACTAGGTTCCTGTTTAGACAGTCATTTAAGAGTACAACTGCAGTGCAGAAATTCGTGGAGTCTTGGGCATCTCTAATATAATCAGAAGCGCTCCCTGCTCTAGACATTGGGCGCTACCTAGTTAATGGAACTGAACTGTTCGTCTGTTTCCTATGGATAGTTGGAGTACAGGTCTCTGAGGACACTTCTTCAAGCGGCAGAGTCATCAAGTAGATAACAATATATATATATATTCTTGTGTACCACCTTATACTGCAACTCCACTGTCTTCATATCCTCAACTATTGACTTATACTCTATCCTGCAGTCCCTAAAGAGACTTTCTAGAGAGAAGCTAAAGCCCACACTAAACCAGGTAATTAGGAGAGAGTTCAGGAGAGTAATTAGAAGGAAAATTAATGTATGATTATTAGAGCAAGAACTTAGTAATGTTGTGGTTTAATCTTACAGAAAGAATATTCATCTCATCCGAAGTAGAGGTGAAGATTCCAGTGTGAGCAGTCTCTCTGTTTGTCTCTTCCACTTCCCCTTTCCCTGGCGTCACTGTGGCAAGAGAAATCTGGCGCAGTGGTGTAAGGGAATTGGGAGCTAGCATCTTCTTCGGCCTAGTATTCCCGCGGAACTCTGGAAACTTCAGGTACCTAATCTGACAGTGGTTCAAAGCGTACGAGGTTGCCATGACCGCCCACCGAGTACCTGAGAAGGATTGGGGGGCCGGATTATGGGGCCGCTTCCTCAGCGAGGGAAGAGACACCCTGCTGGATCTGCCCTCCCCCGTCATGAACTCCTACACCCATATGAAGGACGCCCTCATGGCTCGCTATGGGCTCACCCCGGAGATGTACCGGCAGAGATTTCGAGACTGCAAAAAGATCCCCGGCACCACATGGGTAGAATATGTGCATTTCTACAGCCGGGCTTTGGAAGGGTGGATCAAGGGCAGCAAAGTGACCACCTTCGAAGGACTTGTAGACCTCATCGCCTATGAACACCTATCCAACAATTGCTTTGTAGAACTGAGACAGCACCTTCTGGATAGCAAGTTGGCCGACCCCCGGAAGTTGGCTGTCGAGGCTGATCGATGGGTGAACACCAGAGTCCCCCGAGGGCCCGTGGGGGACTATACCCGAAACGAACAAGGATCTCCCCGTCAGAGAGGCGCAGGGAATCAGAATAGACAGAGGGGTTCCCAGGCAGGGCCACCCCACAGTCCCCCTAGGATCAGCCAGGGAACCCCCCACCGGATGCAAAGGCCGGATTCCCTCCCGTTAGACCAGGACCCAGAATAACATCAGCCTGCTACCAATGTAATCAAACAGGGCACTATGCCAATGACCCCAACTGCCCCCTGCTCAAGAAGACCCCTGCTGTAGGTCCCCCTGCACGCCACCTCGCCAACGTAGCCCTAGAAGAAGAAGAGGAGATGGAGGACTCCGAGGGGTGGGAACCAGCAGCCATGACCTTGGTTTCCCTGGGGGATATAGAAGTGGTCCCCGGAACCTTCCTGCCAGATAACACAGAGAAATACCGACAGCAGGTGACTGTCAACGGGTTCCGCATAGGAGCTCTCCGAGGTACCGGGGCCAGTATCACTGCTGTGAAAGAGCACCTAGTCACCCCAGACCAGATAGTACCCCGTGCCTCCTGCAGAGTGATCTCCGCTGACAACTCTGTCCGCACCTGTAGAATAGCTCAGGTCCCATTCGAGTGGGAGGGCATCTCCGGAGAGTTACGAGTTGCAGCCCGCACCGACATGCCCGTTGACTGTCTCCTCAGTAACGATCTAGAGAGCTTCCCCTGGAAGCAAGTAGAGCGAAAGACTCACCTCGAGATGGTGGGCCTACCCGAGTGGGCCTGCGTGACCACCCGATCCATGACGGCCCGGATGGCCGCCCCGAGGAGGTGACTACCGAAAACCCTTGCCCCGTCTCCGCCGAGCCGGAGGGTAGCGGGCAGACAGAAGGCCTTGACCTCTTTCCCGGCGAAAGCAGCGACCCCGACCCCGGTCCCTTGGACCAAGCTGGTGAGCCAGCCCTGAGCACGGACGATCTCCCTGAGTTGGCCCAGTGGCGCCAAGAGGGGGGCCCTCCCGAGAGGAGTTCTGCCTGGAGCAGACTTCTTGTACCTTTCTAGTGGGGACGTGGCAGCAGGCCGCCGCCCAGGCCGCCGGTGACCAGTCCAGCTCCCGCGTCTATTGGGAAAATGGCCTCCTATATAGCGAACAAAAGTCCGCCGAACTAGGGTCAGCCGGAGTGCTGGTGGTACCCCTAAGTTTCCGCGGATTTCTACTGAACCTGGCCCACGATGTGCCCTTGGCGGGACACTTGGGTCAAGACAAAACGTACCACCGGTTGGTCACCCATTTCTACTGGCCACACATGCGCTCTGATGTGGAGGCCCACTGCAGATCCTGTCCCACGTGTCAGGCCAGCGGGAAGAGCGGAGGGTGACGCAAGGCTCCTCTCCAAACCTTCCCTGTGGTCAGTACACCCTTTGAACGGGTAGGAATCGATATCGTGGGGCCCCTTGACCCCCGAATGTCCTTAAGACACCGATTCATTCTGGTCCTGGTGGACCACGCCACCCGATATCTCGAGGCCATCCCCCTCCGAACGGTGACAGCCCCCGTAGTGGGGCGGGCCCTCATGGGGATCCTCTCTCGGTGGGGTTCCCGCGAGAAGTAGTGAGCGACAGAGGAACGAACTTCATCTCCAAGTACATGAAGTCTCTCTGGCAACAGTGCTGGGTGACGTACAAGTTCACCACCCCGCACCACCCCCAAGGTAACGGCCTGGTCGAGTGGTTCAACCGAACCCTCAAGGGGATGATCATGGGCCTCGAGGAATCCCTGAGACGCAAGTGGGATGTCCTCCTCCCCTGCCTCCTGTTCGCGTACCACAAAGTCCCCCAGAAGTCCCTGGGGTTCAGCCCCTTCGAGCTGGTCTACGGGCACCCCGTCCAAGGACCCCTCAGCCTGGTCAAGGAAGAGTGGGAGACGACGTCCTTGTAGCCCCCACCAGATGTGTTTCGGTACATTCTGGCTCTTCGCAACCAAACTCGGAAGTTCTGAGAGCTGGCCGAGGCAAACCTAGAGGCCAGTCAAGAAGAAATGAAAAGGTGGTATGACCAGAATGCCACTCTGGTCGAGTGTTAGCCCGGACAACAGCTCTGGGAGATGGCCCCTGTGGAACTCTGTGCCCTGCAGGACAAGTGGTCAGGTCCCTTCAAAGTGGTGGAACGAAAGGGCCAGATTACCTACCTCGTTGATGTACAGTCCCCGAGGAACCCCTTGCGGGTTCTTCATGTGAAACGCCTGAAACTCCACTTCGTGTGGTCCTAGTTGAGTTTACTCCTTGCCACCGACGACGGGGCAGAAAAAGAGACGGATCCTCTCCCCGATCTCTTGTGTGCGAAGGAGAAAGATGGCTCCGTAGAGGGAGTGAGTCTCGCCCCCTCCCTCACCCCCGAGCAGTGCGAGGACTGTTGGCAGTTATTGGGACAGTTCTCTGACCTTTTCTCCCTCGTCCCGGAGTCACCAGTTGGTGCGTCCACGATGTGGACACCGGGGACAGCCCTCTGGTATGGCACAGGGCCTACCGCGTTCCCGACCGAGTGCGAGCCTGCATCAAGGCCGAAGTCTCCAACATGCTAGCCCTGGGAGTGGTCAAAGCCTCCGACAGCCCATGGGCCAGCCCCATGGTGCTGGTTCCCAAGGCCGCGGCCCCTGGAGCTGTCCCTGAGCTGAGATTCTGTGTGGACTACCGGGGGCTCAACGCCGTCACCAGAACCGACGCTCACCCCATTCCCCGAGCAGACAAGCTCATTGACCACCTAGGGTCTGCTCGATACCTCAGCACCTTCGACCTGACCAGTGGATACTGGCAGATCGCCCTGACCGAAGGGGCCCGAGAGAGATCCGCCTTTTCCACCCCGGATGGTCACTACCATTTCCGGGTGATGCCCTTCGGCATGAAAAATGCCCCCGCCACCTTCCAGAGACTGGTGAACCAGGTACTGGCTGGGTTGGAAGAATTCAGCGCCGCATATCTGGACGATATTGCGGTATTCAGCTCCCACTGGTCCGAACATCTCCTCCACCTCCGGGAGGTCTTGTTAGCCCTTCAGAGGGCGGGTCTCACCATCAAGGCCAGCAAATGTCAAATCGTACAGGGGTCTGTGGTCTACCTGGGGCACCAGGTCGGCAGCGGCCTCGTAGCACCTCTCCAACCGAAGATCGATGCGATCGTGGCCTGGGAGTCCCCCTCCTCCCAAACGGAGGTGCAGGTGTTCCTAGGGCTCACGGGGTACTACCGAAGATTCATAAAGGGGTATGGCAGCATCTTAGTGCCCCTCACGGAATTGACCTCCAAAAACCAGCAGAAGAAAGTTAGCTGGACCCCCGCCTGCCAAGAGGCGTTTGAAGCCCTGAAGCACGCCATGTGCACTGCCTCTGTGTTGCAGGCCCCCGACTACTCCAAAGAGTTTGTCGTCCAGACGGACGCATCCGAACATGGCATCGGGCCGTCCTGTCCCAATTGAACGAGAAAGGCCTGGATCAGCCAGTGGCCTTCATTAGCCGGAGGTTACTCCCTCGAGAACAAAGGTGGAGCACCATCGAGCGGGAGGCCTTCGTGGTGGTTTGGGCCCTGAAGAAGCTGAGGCCCTACCTGTTCGGTACTCACTTCCGGGTCCAAACCGACCACCGACCCCTCCGGTGGCTAATGCAAATGAGAGGGGAGAACCCCAAATTGTTGCGATGGTCCATCTCCCTCCAGGGGATGGATTTCACTGTTGAGCACCGGCCGGGTGTTGACCACGCCAACGCCGACGGCCTGTCCCGATTCTTCCGCCTCAGTGAAGAGAACCCCCAAGGGGATGGGTAGTTCTCTCCGCCTTTCAGCTGGGGGGACGTGTGTTGGACTTGGACTCGTGGCGTGGTTCCCCCCGCTACTCAGCTCCCCGTTAGCCCAGCTCCGTACCCAGAAACCCCTAGCTGCCCTGCCCATGTCCGACCAAACGCTCAGGGCCCGCATCGGCCTGTCCCCGGCCACCTTCCCAGCCCGCACGCCCCAAACCCGCAAGGCCCCATAGGCCCACCGGCAGCCATTTTCCCTTCCTGAGATCCCTGACTCCGTGGGCCTAGCATGACCCCAGCCGCAGCGTAGGCTCCAGACGCGCCAGCCCTCGTTGGGAGGGTGATGGCTACCCTAGTGAGAGAAGACAAGGAGTTTCGATGGCACCTCCGGCCTCCCGTGAGATACGGGTTTCTGTCACACCTCTGGTCTTCCCCCTGGGGGCCAGTTTCGATTGCACCTCTGGCCTCCCCGAGTGCTGGCTCCAGACCTGCTGGGCATCTGGGAATTCCCGGTCGCATCCTCAAAGGGATCAAAGGACCAACCGCCGGACCTCACCCACGGGCTGCCTCCAGAGCCTTGGACCTCCACCTGTGAGGGTCCGGACATCAGAGGGCCACTGGACTATATAAAGGCCCTCCCCTGAACTAGCGGGCAGTTGTATCTTGGACAAGGAAGCCCTGCTGATCTGAACGCGGCTGAACTGAACCTTGTAACTCTTTGAGCCCTGCTGACGCTGTTGCGGCTCGTTCTTGGAACTGAAACATCGGAGCCCTGCTGACCTCGTCGCGGCTCGAGCTTGAATCTTGAAGACCTCTACCGAACCTTCTGAGCCCTGCTTACGTGGTCTCGGCTTCCCCAGAACTTCCTCCAGAGCGAGCCCTGCTGACGTCGTCGCAGCTCGAGAAATATTCTAGTCCGGCTGGACTATCGACGCTACCAACACGAGTTGATATTTTGGAAAAAAGTGGGGACCCCTACTAGCTGATGCATTCACTACCGGTAGGGAGTAAACAAAGACAATATTTTAGAAGAACATATGGTAGTGAGCTAATTAATTAAGCCAAAAAAACCCAAGGAGACTAAGAAGCTAATTAGCTATTGGAAGTGACATGTACACCAAAAAGCAGAAAAACCAAATGATTACATTCAAAATTAGTGTGTAGTTTATTTAAATATTTTCTTCAATTTTTTGATAAGAATCTTGTTTATAAAAGATACATATAAGTATTTAAAACATCACTGACATACATGTTATGATTTCAAGAAATTGTTTACATATATTCAAAAGCATATGAAAAAACAATAAGAATTTGAACACACAAAAAAACCAAACACAGTACAAATGACTAAGATGGTAGAAAGGGCTAGTGGAGTAAGCAAAGCGGTGGGTGGAGACTCTACGCGCGTTTCGGCATTTGCCTTCTTCAGGAGTCCGTCATTTGCTTTAGGACAGAAACATAACACTTACTACTTTTCTTAGTATTTTTGTAGTTATTTTAGAGATGAAAGTTCCATTTATAGAGGTATTAGAGGATTGACCGTAGATATACACCACTTATAAGTTATAATTGTTGCCTTCGTGAATGACTGAATATAGAAAGCGATGATATTCCAGGGGTGAAGTAGTTCTGATCGCCGAGCTTGTGTATAGGACGAGTATTGGGCGGTAGCTGGCTGATAAATGTTGACCACTTAAACAATATAGTGGCTGTTCGATATTATATAGTTTCCTCTGATTGCCATTTTTTTACCCAAATAGAAAACGGGCGTTTAGATGCATCAGAATACTGGACACGCCTCGAGCCAATGAATTATCTGAAAGAGGCCAAGCGTCTGGTTACACCGGGGGTTCTGGATATCCTATGTCATCGCGTCGAGGAAACACGAGTTGAGTCATCCTCAAGTGAGGTTGTGTGTGGTTGTGGTTGTGTATGCGTGGATGTGTGTGTGATTGTGGGTGTGGTTGTGGTTATGTGTGGTTTTGAGTGGTTTTGTGTGTTGGGTTGTGTGTGTGGTTGTGTGTGTGAGTGTGGTTGTGTGTGTTTGAGTGTGGTTATGTGTGTGAGTTTGATTGTTTGTGTAGGTGTGTGTGTGCGGGTGTGGTTGTGGTTGTGTGTATGGTTGTGTGTTTGGGTGTGGGTGTGTGAGTGGATGTGTGTGTGGTTGTGTGTGTATGGTTGTGGTTGTATGTGTGTGTGGTTGTGTGTGTGTGCTTGTGTGTGTGATTGTGTTTGTGGTTGTGCGTGTGTGGTTGTGTGTGTGTGTGTGTGTGTGTGGTTTTGGGTGTGTGTGTGGATGTGTGTGTGTGGTTGTGTGTGTGTGTGGTTGTGTGTGTGTGTTTGGTTGTTTGGTTATGGGTGTGGTTGTGTGTGTGGGTGTGGTTGTGTGTGTGTGTGTGGTTGTGTGTGGTTGTGTGTGTGTGGTTGTGTATGTGGTTGTGTGTGTGAGTGTGTGGTTGTGTGTGTGTTGTTGTGTGTATGTGTCATTGTGTGTGTGGTTGTGATTGTGGTTGTGTGTGGGTGTGGTTGTGTGAGGTTGTGGTTGTGTGTGTTTGTGTGGTTGTGGTTGTGTGTGATTGTGCGTGAGTGTGGTTGTGGTTTGTGTGTGGTTGTGTGTAGTTGTGTGTGTGTGTGTGGTTGTGTGTGTGTGTGGTTGTGTGTGTGTGGTTGTGGTTGTGGTTATGTGAGTGGTTGTGTGTGATAGTGTGTGTGGTTGTATGTGGGTGTGGTTGTGTGTGTGGTTATGGTTGTGTGTGTTGTCGTTGTATGTGTGTGGTTTTGGTTGTGTGTGATTGTGTGTGTGGTTGTGGTTTTGTGTGTGGTTGTGGTCATGTGTGGTTGTGTGTGTGGTTGTGTGTGGTTGTGTGTGTGGTTGTGTGTGAGGTTGTCTGTCAATGGTTGTCTGTGTGTGGCTGTGTGAGTGGTTGTGTGTATTTGTGGTTGTGTGTGTGGTTTTGGGTGTGGTTGTATCTGTGGTTGTGTGGTTGTAGATGTGTGTAGTTGTGTGTGTGTCATTGTGTGTGTGTATGGTTGGGTGTGGTTGTGTATGGTTGTGGTTGTTTGTGTGTGTTTTTGGTTGTGTTTGTGGGTGTGGGTTTTGGGTGTGGTTGTGTGTGTGGTTGTGTGTGTGGGGTTGTGGGTGTGGTTGTGGGTATGGTTGTGGATGTGGGTGTGGTTGTGTGTGTGTGGTTGGGCATGGTTGTGTCTGGTTGTGTGTAGTTGTGGTTGTGTGTGGTTGTGTGTGTGGGTGTGTATGTTGTTGTGTGTTTGTGATTGTGGTTGAGTGTGTTTGCGTGTGTGGATGTGTGTGGTTGTGTGTGCGTGTGGGTGTTTGTGTGTGGGTGTCTGTATATGGTTGTGTGTGTGGTTGGTTGTGTGTTTGTGTGAGTTTGTGGTTGTGTGAGTGGTTGTGTGATTTTGTGTGTGGTTGTATGTGTGGTTGTAGTTGTGCGTGGGTGTGGTTGTGTGTGTGGGTGTCATTGTGTGTGTGGTTGTGGTTGTGTGTGGTTGTGTATGGTTGTGTGTGTGTGTTTGTGTGTGTGGGTGTGGTTGTGTGTGTGGTTGTGGGTGTGGTTGTGTGTGTGTCATTGTGTGTGGTTGTGTGTGGTTGTGTATGTGGTTGTGTGTGTGGTTGTATTTGTGTGGGGTTGTGGGTGGGGTTGTGGGTGTGGTATTGGGTGTGGTAGTGTGTGTGGAGGTAGGCATGGCTGTGTGTGGTTGTGTTTGTGTGTGTTTGTGTGTAGTTGTGTGTGGTTGTGGTTGTATGTGGTTGTGTGAGTGTGTGGTTGTGGGTGTGTTTGGGTGTGGTTGTGTGTGTGTTTGTGGTTATGTGTGTGTTTGTGCTTGTGTGTGTGGTTGTGTGTATGTGGTTGTGTGTGTGTGGTTGTGTGTGTGGCTGTGTGTGTGGTTGTATGGTTATGGGTGTGGTTGTGTGTTTTGGTGTGGTTGTGTGTTTTGGTGTGGTTGTGTGTGGTTGTGTGTGTGGTTGTGGGTGTGGCTGTGTGTATGTGGTCATGGGTGTGGTTGTGGGTGTGGTATGGATGTGGTTGTGTGTGGTTGAGGTTGTGTGTGGTTGTGGGTGGTTGTGTGTGTGTGGTTGTGCGGTTGTTTGTGTGGTTGTGTGTGCACATGGGTGTGGTTGCGTGTGTGGTTGTGGTTGTAGTTGTGTATGTGTGGATGTGTGTGTGATTGTGGGTGTGGTTGTGTGTGGTTGTGGTTATGTGTGGTTTTGGGTGGTTGTGTGTGTTGGGTTGTGTGTGTTTGGTTGTGTGTGTGGTTGTGTGTGTGAGTGTGGTTGTGTGTGTGTGTGAGTGTGGTTGTGTGTGTGAATGTGGTTGTTTGTGTAGTTGTGTGTGTGTGTGGGTGTGGTTGTGGTTGTGTGTATGGTTGTGTGTTTGGGTGTGTGTGAGTGGATGTGTGTGTGGTTGTGTGTGTATGTGTGTGGTTGTGTGGTTGTGTGGTTGTGGTTGTATGTGTGTGTGGTTGTGTGTGTGTGGTTGCTTGTGTGATTGTGTTTGTGGTTGTGTGTGTGTGGTTGTGTGTGTGGTTTTGGGTGTGTGTGTGGATGTGTGTGTGTGGTTGTGTGGTTATGGGTGTGGTTGTGTGTGTGGGTGTGGTTGTGTGTGTGTGTGTGGTTGTGGTTGTGTGTGTGGTTGTGGTTGTCGTTGTGTGTGTGGTTGTGTGTGTTTGGTTGTGTGTGTGTGTGTGGTTTTATGTGTGGATGTGGTTGTGTGTGGTTGTGTGTGTGTGGCGTATGTGGTTGTGTGTGTGAGTGTGGGTGTGTGTGGTTGTGGTTGTGTGGTTGTTTGTGTGGTTGTGTGTGTGCGTGGGTGTGGTTGTGTGTGTGGTTGTGGTTGTGTGTGGTTGTGGTTGTGTATGTGTGGTTGTGTGTGTGTGTGTGTGGGTGTGCTTGTGTGTGGTTGTGGTTGTGTGTGTGGTTGTGTGTGTGGTTGTTTGTGTGTGTGGTTGTAGGTGTGGGTGTGGTTGTGTGTGGTTGTGTGTGAGTGTGGGTGTGTGTGGTTGTGGTTGTGTGGTGGTTTGTGTGGTTGTGTGTGTGCGTGGGTGTGGGTGTGGTTGTGTGTGTGGTTGTGGTTGTGTATGTGTGGATGTGTGTGCGTGGTTGTGTGTGTGGTTGTCGTTATGTGTGGTTGTGGGTGGTTGTGTGTGTAGTTATGGGTGGTTGTGTGTGTGGTTGTGAGTGTGGTTGTGTGTGTAGTGTGGTTGTGTGTGTAGTTGTGTGTGTGTGGTTGTGTGTGGTTGTGCTTGTGTGTGGTTGTGGTTGTATAAGGTTGTGTGTGTGGCTGTGTGCGGTTGTGGGTGTATGTGGTTGTGGCTGTGTGTGTATGGTTGTGTGTGTGGTTGTGTGTGTGTGGTTGTGTGTTTATGTATTGGTTGCTAGGCAGGGAATTGGGTTGCTACAGGGAAGGAGGGCTACGTGGGAGGGGATAGTGAGGGCTGCTGCGTGGGAGGTGGGTGGAGGAGCATGCTGTAAGGCTTACTGAGCCATGAAAGAAAGGAACAAGCAACTTAGTGTGGTTGTGTGTGTGTGGTTGTGTGTGTGTGTGGTTGTGTGTGCTTGTGGTTGTGTAAGGTTGTGGGTGTGGTTGTGGGTGTGTGTGGTTGTGGGTGTTTGTGGCTGTGGGTGTGTGTGGTTGTGGTTGTGTGTGTGTGGTTGTGTGTGTGGTTATGTGTGTGTGGTTATGTGGTTGTGTGTGGTTGGGGTTGTGTGTGGTTGTGGGTGGTTGTGTGTGTGTGGTTGTGGTTGGGTGGTTGTTTGTGTGGTTGTGTCTGCGCATTGGTGTGGTTGTGTGTGGTTGTGGTTGTGTATGCGTGGATGTGTGTGTGATTGTGGGTGTGGTTGTGTGTGGTTGTGGTTATGTGTGGTTTTGGGTGGTTGTGTGTGTTGGGTTGTGTGTGTGGTTGTGTGTGTGAGTGTGGTTGTGTGTGTGTGAGTGTGGTTGTGTGTGTGAGTTTGATTGTTTGTGTAGTTGTGTGTGTGTGCGGGTGTGGTTGTGGTTGTGTGTATGGTTGTGTGTTTGGGTGTGGGAGTGGATGTGTGTGTGGTTGTGTGTGTATGTGTGTGGTTGTGGTTGTATGTGTGTGTGGTTGTGTGTGTGTGATTGTGTTTGTGGTTGTGTGTGTGTGGTTGTGTGTGTGTGTGTGTGTGTGGTTTTGGGTGTGTGTGTGGATGTGTGTGTGTGGTTGTGTGTGTGTGTGGTTGTGTGTGTGTGTGCGGTTGTTTGATTATGGGTGTGGTTGTGTGTGTGGGTGTGGTTGTGTGTGTGTGTGTGTGGTTGTGTGTGTGTGGTTGTGTGTGTGTGGTTGTGTGTGTGGTTGTGTGTGTGAGTGTGTGGTTGTGTGTGTGTGTGGTTGTGTGTATGTGTCATTGTGTGTGTGGTTGTGGTTGTGATTGTGGTTGTGTGTGGGTGTGGTTGTGTGAGGTTGTGGTTGTGTGTGTGGTTGTGGTTGTGTGTGATTATGCGTGAGTGTGTGTGTGGTTGTGTGTGGTAGTGTGTGTGGTTGTGGTTTGTGTGTGGTTGTGTGTGGTTGTGTGTGTGGTTGTGTGTGTGTGGTTGTGTGTGTGTGGTTGTGGTTGTGGTTATGTGAGTGGTTGTGTGTGGTTGTGTGTGTGGTTGTGTGTGGGTGTGGTTGTGTGTGTGGTTATGGTTGTGTGTGTTGTTGTTGTTGTATGTGTGTGGTTTTGGTTGTGTGTGATTGTGTTTGTGGTTGTGGTTTTGTGTGTGGTTGTGGTCATGTGTGGTTGTGTGTGTGGTTGTGTGTGTGGTTGTGTGTGAGGTTGTGTGTCAATGGTTGTCTGTGCGTGGCTGTGTTAGTGGCTGTGTGTATTTGTGGTTGTGTGTGTGGTTTTCAGTGTGGTTGTATCTGTGGTTGTGTGGTTGTAGATGTGTGTGGTTGTGTGTGTGTCATTGTGTGTGTGTGTGGTTGGGTGTGGTTATGTATGGTTGTGGTTGTTTGTGTGTGTTTTTGGTTGTGTGTGTGGGTGTGGGTTTTGGGTGTGGTTGTGTGTGTGGTTGTGTGTGGTTGTGTGTGTGTGGGGTTGTGGGTGTGGTTGTGGGTATGGTTGTGGATGTGGGTGTGGTTGTGTGTGTGTGGTTGGGCATGGTTGTTTCTGGTTGTGTGTAGTTGTGGTTGTGTGTGTGTTAGACGGGGACCTGGAGGGTCGGCCGGCCGAGGACAAGGGGAGAGGCCTCCGGTGAGGGCCGTCTCCAGCGATCGTACAGACAAGTAACTCCCCCCCCCCCACAGATGGACACCACACAAGGATAAGGTTAATGTTCTTTATATGCAATTCTTGAAGTACGGTGGTACGGTACAATGAGATCAGGACACGAGGTAGTCTCTGAAAGGGAAAGGGGTAGCGGGACAGTCTTTGTTACCAATCTGGTATTGAGATGAGGCGATGGTAGCTCACAATCCTCGAGCTCGGCGTTCGAGAAGGATGGGCCGCGGCAGCGCCAGCAGGTCCCGAGGTGGTCGTAGATAGAAACGGGCCGCGGCAGCGCCAGCAGGTCCCGACGAGGACGAAGGTTGCAAGAAGGCCGCGGCAGCGCCAGCAGGTCCAACGAGGCTGAAGGTTGCAGAAGGCCGCGGCAGCTCCAGCAGGCAGGACGACAGTTCACGAGGCAGGGCTGTGGCAGCGCCAGCAGTCCGTCAAGGATGAGTTCTTCACGGTGTCTCTCGACTCCAGGATACAACTGTCTTCCTGCTCTGGAGCTGCCCCAGTTATAGGTCTGGCGCCCTTTGATGTCCGGACCCTCGCACTTGGAGGTCGGGAGGTCCGGGATGAGGGAGTCCAGACACCCAGCAGGGGGGTGGAGCCAGCGCCCGGGGAGGCTGGGGGCGATCGGCACCTGGCGGGGGAGAGCCATCGACACTTCTTTCTCCCATTGACCTGCCAAGTGGTCCGTTCACCTCCTGGGTGGATGGTGGTGCCGGGATGTCGGGGCCTGGCCCGGCTCAGGGTCGGGGTCGGGCTGAGGCCACGCGGCCTCGTGGTGCAGTGTCCAAGATGGCGGCCGGGCCGGGCAATGGTGCTGACGGTGGCCCGGGCCAGTAATACAGAGATGTCCGGGAGCAGGAGTCCCGTAGGGGACGGTTTGCGGGTTGCTTCTGTGGGTAGCACCTGGAGAGCCGGTGTCCGGGCCCTGTCATGCGGGGAGGGAGCGAGCCCTTCATGTGGCCTGTCCAACATGCATCCCCCCCAGCTGAAGGCGGGGAGAGTCACCCATCCTCTTGGGGACTTTCCTCGTCGAGGCGGAAAAAGCGTGACAGGCCATCCGCGTTGGCGTGATCCTGGCCAGGTCGGTGCTCCACAGTGAAGTCCATCCCCTGCAGGGAGATGGACCATCGCAATAGTTTGGGATTTTCCCCCCGCATCTGCATTAACCATTGCAGGGGGCGATGATCTGTTTGCACCCGAAAGTGGGTACCGAAGAGGTAGGGCCGGAGCTTCTTGAGGGCCCACACTACTGCGAAGGCCTCCCTCTCGATGGTGCTCCAGCGCTGTTCTCGGGCCAGTAGGCGTCTGCTGATGAAGGCCACTGGTTGGTCAACTCCCTCGGGGTTCAGCTGGGAGAGGACGGCCCCAATGCCATGGTCGGAGGCATCAGTCTGGACGATGAACTCTCGGCTGTAGTCGGGAGCCTGGAGCACAGGGGCGGTGCACATGGCGGCCTTCAGCTTCTCGAAGGCCGCTTGACAGTCTGGAGTCCAGTTGACTATTTTGGGTGCTTCTTGGATGTGAGTTCTGTGAGGGGCCCCACAATGCTGCCATAGTCCTTCACAAACCGCCGGTAGTATCCAGTGAGCCCCAAGAAGGCTCGGACCTCGGTTTGCGTTACGGGGGCTGCCAGGACTGGATGGCAGCGATCTTGAGTTGGAGGGGGGCCACCAGACCGCTTCCCACTTGGTGTCCGAGGTAGGTCACTGACCCCTGGCCAATTTGGCATTTGCTGGCCTTGATTGTGAGGCCGGCCTGTTGGAGGGCCTGCAGGACCTCTCGGAGGTGGCGGAGGTGGTCTGACCAGTGGCGGCTGTATACCGCAATATCGTCCAGGTAGGCGGCGCTGAACTCTTCAAGACCCGCCAATACCTGGTTCACAAGTCGTTGAAAAGTGGCTGGAGCGTTTTTCATGCCGAATGGCATCACTTTGAAATGGTAGTGTTCATCCGGGGTGGAGAAAGCGGATCGTTCTTGGGCCCTGGGGGTGAGGCCGATCTGCCAGTAGCCCGCTGTCAGGTCGAAGATGCTGAGGTAGCGGGCAGCCCCCATGCGGTCGACCAGTTCATCTGCTCGGGGAATGGGGTGAGCGTCGGTCCGGGTGACAGCATTCAGCCCCCGATAGTCGACGCAGAATCGGAGCCCAGGGGTGGTGCCTGGGGCAGCAGCTTTGGGGACCAGCAGGACTGTGCTGGCCCAGGGGCTGTCCGAGGGTTCGATGACTCCGAGTGTGAGCATTTTGGATACTTCTTCCTGGATGCAGGCGCGCACCTGATCTGGTACGCGGTACGCCCGGTGTCGGATAGGGGGACTGTCCCCAGTGTCCACGTCGTGCAGGCACCAGGGGGTGAGGGAAAATAGGGTCGCAAATTGCAGCAGGAGGGCCCGACAGTCTTGGCGCTGCTCCGGGGTCAGGGCATCGGAGAGTCGGACCCCGTCCACTGAACCATCTTTCTCACGGGGCCTCAGTAGGTCAGGGAGGGGCTCGGAGTCTTCTTCCGCTCCACTGTCTGTAGCCATCAGCAGGCTGAGCTCCGAGCGCACAAAGTGGGGCCTGAGTCTGTTGGCGTGGAGGACCCGGAGGGGGTTCCGGGGGGATTCCATGTTGATGAGATAGGTGACGGGGCTCTTGCGCTCGACCACCTTGAAGGGCCCCGTCCATTTGTCCTGCCAGGCACAGGGTTCGATGGGGGACATCACCCATACTTGCTGGCCAGGCTCGAACTCGATGGAGGAGGCATTTTGATCGTACCATTTCTTCATGTCCTCCTGACTGGCCTCAAGATTGGCTTTGGCGATCTCTCTGAATCGTCTGGTCTGATTGCGAAGGGTCAGGAGGTACTTGTAGACGTCTGGAGGGGTCTTCAGGGGGGCCATTTCCCAACCTTCTTTGACTAGGCTGAGGGGCCCTCGAACGGGGTGTCCGTACAGGAGCTCGAAGGGGCTGAAGCCGAGGGACTTCTGGGGGACTTCTCGGTAGGCGAAGAGGAGGCACGGGAGTAGCACATCCCACTGGCGGCGTAGGGGCTCTTCCAACCCCATGATCATTCCCTTAAATGTGCGGTTGAACCGCTCAACCAGTCCGTTTCCTTGCGGGTGATAGGGGGTTGTGAATCGGTAGGTGACCCCACACTGCTGCCAGAGGGATTTCATATATTTTGAAATGAAGTTCGTGCCCCTGTCGCTGACGACTTCCCGGGGGAAGCCCACTCGAGAGAAGATCCCCATTAAGGCTCGGCCGACCACTGGTGCTGTTACAGTTCGAAGGGGAACGGCCTCGGGATAGCGGGTGGCGTGGTCCACCAGGACCAGGATGAATCGATGCTCTTGTGCTGTTCGGGGGTCCAGGGGCCCCACAATGTCTATTCCCACCTTTTCGAACGGGGTGGTAACAACGGGGAATGGTTGCAGGGGAGCCTTGAGTTTGCGGCCGCTCTTCCCGCTGGCCTGGCAAGTGGGGCAGGACCGGCAGTGGTTGAGGACGTCATTTCTCATTTTTGGCCAGTAAAAGTGGGTCACCAGGCGGTTGTAAGTTTTGTCCTGTCCCAAGTGTCCAGCCAGGGGGACATCATGTGCCAAATTCAACAGGAAGTCTCTGAAGCGGAGGGGCACCACCAACACTCGACCGGCTCCCAACTCCGCGATTCTTTGTTCGCTGTACAATAGGTCATTGTCCCAATAGACCCAGTGGGCCCCGGCGGTATCTCCCGCGCTCTGGGCGAGGGCTTGCTGTCGCAGTCCCTTGAGGGAGGGACAGGTCTTTTGCTCTTGCCGGAATTGTTCCTGGGTGGGTCCCCCTTCTTGACGCCACTGAGCCAGATCTGGAAGGTCTTGGGGCTGGGCGAGCCCTTCTTGGGTTTGTTCCGGGGGGTCGGTATGGTCGGTGTCTCCCGCTGGAGCGATCGGGGGAGGAGGTGCTGGCCATTCGGGTTCTTCAGGTCTGGGGATGGTGCGGGCGGCCATGGACCGGGTTGTTACGCATGCCCAGTCCGGGAGGCCCAACATCCCCAGGTGCTCTCTTCTTTCCACGGCCGCCCACGGGGAACTCTCGAGATCGTTCCCCAGGAGGCAGTCCACGGGGGCATCATCGCGGACAGTCACTTTCAACATGCCGGATACTCCTCCCCATTCGAAGGGGACGCAGGCCATCCGACACAGGCTCTCAGAATTGTCGGCTGAACGGACGGGGCAGAGGAGGTTCGGCAGGATTTGTTCCGGGGTCACCAGGTGACAGCGGACGGCCGTCACACTGGCCCCCGTGTCACGCAGGGCTTCGGCCTTGCGCCCATTTATGTTCACCCACTGGCTGTATTTTCTGGTGTTGGCGGGTAGGGGAGCCCGCGGGATCATGTCTCTTCCCCCTAGGCACGCCAGGACCATGGCGGCCGGTTCCCACTCTGGTTGCTCCTGTTCGTATTCTTCATGTTCTTCGGAGACTTGCTCTTCTCCTAGGGCGGCGGCAGCTACCTGGCGGGGCCCGGGAGTCTGGTTCTTTGGGCAGTTCGGGTCACTGGCGTAGTGGCCGACTCGCTGGCATCGGTGACAAGTAACATTGGCTCAGAACCCTGGGCGCATCGGGGGGTGGCCCCGGCCGGCCGGGGGCGGGGTGTTGGTAGCGGGAGCGGCCGGGACGGCGTCTCTGCCCCGGCCCTGGCCTCCTCCTCCTCCTCGGGGACGGTGATGACCTTGGTTGTTTCTGTTCTGTTCGTTTGGCCCACTCCGGCCCACTCGAGTGCTTTCCCATCGGTCAGCCTCGGCGGCGAGCTGCCGTGGATCAGTCAATTTACTGTCGAGGAGGTGCTGCCTGAGCTCGACGAAGCAGTTGTTGGAGAGGTGCTCCCATACAATGAGGTTGAAGAGCTGCTCATAGGTCGTTACGTGGCTACCCTTGATCCATCCCTCGAAGGCTCGGCTGAAATAGTTCACATATTCCACCCAAGTTGTACCCGGGATCCGGGTGCAGTCGCGGAACCTCTGGCGGTACATTTCGGGTGTGAGCCCATATCGAGTGAGGAGGGAGGGCGGCCTTCATGTGGTCATAGGACGTCATTTGATGATCCGGGAGCTGTAGCAGGGCATCGCGGCCTTCATTGACGAACCTCCCCCATAGACCGGCTCCCCAGTCACTTCGATCGATCCGGTGGGAGGTCATGGCGATCTCGTAGGCTTTGAACCACTGTTGTATGTCGTCGTTTCGGTAATATTCTCGGACGACATCTTTGGGAATGTGGACCTTTGGTTCTGTAGCTCCTGGGGTGCGCGGTTGCTCGGGCACCCCCAGGTCTTTGTTCTGCTTCCGTAGTTCTATCTCTGCTAGCTTGCGCTCGTGTTCGTATGCCAGTCTTTTTTCTTCGAGCTCTCTTTGTCTTTGCTTTTCTTCCCGCTCTTCTCGGAGCCGTAAGTGTTCTAGGTTCATTTTTTGTTCTGCTAGTTTCAGTTCTCCGTCCAACTTGAGCCGTGCCAACTCTAATTCGTGCAGTCTGCTTTTTTCTCGTTCTTGGATCGCTTCCCGGGAGAGGCCCGCTCTCCTTTCTTCGGTCGGAGCGGTGCTCGTCTCTGGTGCTTCGATGTTTTGGTCCCGGGGTCCGGCGGCATTTGCTTCTGCCCACGATTCTAGGGCGTGTTTAAAGTCATCTTTTGTGCTCAGACCAGTGGTAGCAATGCCCAGTTCCATACAAAATTGTTTTAGTTCTCGATGGCTGTATTCCTCTAGTTTTTCCATTTGGAATTTCTCTGTAGATCCGCTCTCTTTGGTCGACATTGTGGTTTAGTCGTGGGGTGAGTTACTCTCTGTACGATTACGCGTTGGTTCGGATCGCGCCGCTGGCCACCAATGTTAGACGGGGACCAGGAGGGTCGGCCGAGGACAAGGGGAGAGGCCTCCGGTGAGGGCCGTCTCCAGCGATCGTACAGACAAGTAACTTCCCCCCCCCCACAGATGGACACCACACAAGGATAAGGTTAACGTTCTTTATATGCAATTCTTGAAGTACGGTGGTACGGTACAATGAGATCAGGACACGAGGATCCTCTCAATTCTAGTCTCTGAAAGGGAAAGGGGTAGCGGGACAGTCTTTGTTACCAATCTGGTATTGAGATGAGGCGATGGTAGCTCACAATCCTCGAGCTCGGCGTTCGAGAAGGACGGGCCGCGGCAGCGCCAGCAGGTCCCGAGGTGGTCGTAGATAGAAACGGGCCGCGGCAGCGCCAGCAGGTCCCGACGAGGACGAAGGTTGCAAGAAGGCCGCGGCAGCGCCAGCAGGTCCAACGAGGCTGAAGGTTGCAGAAGGCCGCGGCAGCGCCAGCAGGCAGGACGACAGTTCACGAGGCAGGGCTGTGGCAGCGCCAGCAGTCCGTCAAGGATGAGTTCTTCACGGTGTCTCTCGACTCCAGGATACAACTGTCTTCCTGCTCTGGAGCTGCCCCAGTTATAGGTCTGGCGCCCTTTGATGTCCGGCCCCTCGCACTTGGAGGTCGGGAGGTCCGGGATGAGGGAGTCCAGACACCCAGCAGGGGGGTGGAGCCAGTGCCCGGGGAGGCTGGGGGCGATCGGCACCTGGCGGGGGAGAGCCATCGACACTTCTTTCTCCCATTGACCTGCCAAGTGGTCCGTTCACCTCCTGGGTGGATGGTGGTGCCGGGATGTCGGGGCCTGGCCCGGCCCAGGGTCGGGGTCGGGCTGAGGCCACGCGGCCTCGTGGTGCAGTGTCCAAGATGGCGGCCGGGCCGGGCAATGGTGCTGACGGTGGCCCGGGCCAGTAATACAGAGATGTCCGGGAGCAGGAGTCCCGTAGGGGACGGTTTGCGGGTTGCTTCTGTGGGTAGCACCTGGAGAGCCGGTGTCCGGGCCCTGTCATGCGGGGAGGGAGCGAGCCCTTCATGTGGCCTGTCCAACAGTGTGGTTGTGTGTGTGGGTGTGTATGTGGTTGTGTGTTTGTGATTGTGGTTGTGTGTGTTTGCGTGTTTGGATGTGTGTGGTTGTGTGTGCGTGTGGGTGTTTTTGTGTGGGTGTCTGTATATGGTTGTGTGTGTGTGGTTAGTTGTGTGTTTGTGTGGTTGTGTGAGTTTGTGGTTGTGTGAGTGGTTGTGTGATTTTGTGTGTGGTTGTATGTGTGGTTGTGTGGTTGTAGTTGTGCGTGGGTGTGGTTGTGTGTGTGGGTGTCATTGTGTGTGTGGTTGTGGTTGTGTGTGGTTGTGTATGGTTGTGTGTGTGTGTTCGTGTGTGTGGGTGTGGTTGTGTGTGTGATTGTGGGTGTGGTTGTGTGTGTGTGGGGTTGTGGGTGTGGTTGTGGGTATAGTTGTGGGTGTGGTTTTGGGTGTGGTAGTGTGTGTGGAGGTAGGCATGGCTGTGTGTGGTTGTGTTTGTGTGTGTTTGTGTGTGTAGTTGTGTGTGGTTGTGGTTGTGTGTGGTTGTGTGAGTGTGTGGTTGTGGGTGTGTTTGGGTGTGGTTGTGTGTGTGTTTGTGGTTATGTGTGTGTTTGTGCATGTGGTTGTGTGTATGTGGTTGTGTGTGTGTGGTTGTGTGTGTGTGGCTGTGTGTGTGGTTGTATGGTTATGGGTATGGTTGTGTGTTTTGGTGTGGTTGTGTGTGGTTGTGGTTGTGTGTGTGGTTGTGTGTATGTGGTCGTGGGTGTGGTTGTGGGTGTGGTATGGATGTGGTTGTGTGTGGTTGGGGTTGTGTGTGGTTGTGGGTGGTTGTGTGTGTGTGGTTGTGTGGTTGTTTGTGTGGTTGTGTGTGCACATGGGTGTGGTTGCATGTGTGGTTGTGGTTGTGTATGTGTGGATGTGTGTGTGATTGTGGGTGTGGTTGTGGTTATGTGTGGTTTTGGGTGGTTGTGTGTGTTGGGTTGTGTGTGTTTGGTTGTGTGTGTGAGTGTGGTTGTGTGTGTGAGTGTGGTTGTGTGTGTGAATGTGGTTGTTTGTGTAGTTGTGTGTGTGTGGGTGTGGTTGTGGTTGTGTGTATGGTTGTGTGTTTGGGTGTGTGTGAGTGGATGTGTGTGTGGTTGTGTGTGTATGTGTGTGGTTGTGTGGTTGTGGTTGTATGTGTGTGTGGTTGTGTGTGTGTTGTTGCCTGTGTGATTGTGTTTGTGATTGTGTGTGTGTGGTTGTGTGTGTGTGTGGGTGTGGTTTTGGGTGTGTGTGGATATGTGTGTGTGTGTGGCTGTGTGTGTGTGTGGTTGTGTGTGTGTGTGTGGTTGTTTGGTTATGGGTGTGGTTGTGTGTGTGGGTGTGGTTGTGTGTGTGTGCGGTTGTGTGTGGTTGTGTGTGTGGTTGTGGTTGTCGTTGTGTGTGTGTGGTTGTGTGTGTGTGTGTGGTTGTGGTTGTATGGTGGTTTGTGTGGTTGTGTGTGTGCGTGGGTGTGGGTGTGGGTGTGTGTGTGGTTGTGGTTGTGTATGTGTGGATGTGTGTGCGTGGTTGTGTGTGTGGGTGTGGTTGTGTGTGGTTGTCGTTATGTGTGGTTGTGGGTGGTTGTGTGTGTAGTTATGGGTGGTTGTGTGTGTGGTTGTGTGTGTGTGTGGTTGTGTGTGTGTGTGGTTGTGTGTGTGTGAGTGTGGTTGTGTGTGTAGTGTGGTTGTGTGTTTAGTTGTGTGTGTGTGTGGTTGTGGTTGTGTGTGGTTGTGCTTGTGTGTGGTTGTGGTTGTATAAGGTTGTGTGTGTGGCTGTGTGCGGTTGTGGGTGTATGTGGTTGTGGCTGTGTGTGTATGGTTGTGTGTGTGGTTGTGTGTGTGTGGTTGTGTGTGTTTTGTGTTTATGTATTGGTTGTGAGGAAAGGCTAGGCAGGGAATTGGGTTGCTACAGGGAAGGAGGGCTACGTGGGAGGGGATAGTGAGGGCTGCTGCGTGGGAGGTGGGTGGAGGACCATGCTGTAAGGCTTACTGAGCCATGAAAGAAAGGAACAAGCAACTTAGTGTGGTTGTGTGTGTGTGGTTGTGTGTGTGTGTGGTTGTGTGTGCTTGTGGTTGTGTAAGGTTGTGGGTGTGGTTGTGGGTGTGTGTGCTTGTGGGTGTTTGTGGCTGTGGGTGTGTGTGGTTGTGGTTGTGTGTGTGTGGTTGTGTGTGTGGTTGTGTGTGTGTGGTTATGTGTGTGGTGTGTGCCTATGCGTTGGTCATGACGAAAGGCTAGTCTGGGAAGGGGGTTGCTACAGAGGAGGAGGGCTGCGTGGGAGGGGGTAGTGAGATCTGTGTGGGAGGGGGTGGAGTAGCATGCTGTAAGCCTTACTGAGCCATGAAAGAAAGGAACGTGGGAGAGGTTAGTGAGGGCTTTGTGGGATGGGGTGGAGGAGCATACTGTAAGGCTTATTGCGCCATGAAAGAAAGGAACAAGCAACTGAATGACCAGTGACTGAGGAGACAGATGGCGGCTGTGCGCGTGCACACTCGCATGGTCGCAAGGCTGCAGGCAGCCTGTAGCAATTTGAAAACTCACCTACTAAATGTCTCTCCGAGCAGCGCATGCGCTGGCTCAGCCAGACCTAAAAATCATGGGAGTAAGACATTGTGCAGAAGCAGCAAGGCTCCTTAAGAGTGATACTAGGGAGATACGAGCCTTTGGTATATCGCACTACTTACTCTGTGCCTGGAACTGGAGGAGGAAGGCCCTAGATAATTGTCAACCCAGACACTAACTCTAAACCTGCAAGGAAAAGATTGAGTAGGCCTACACAGTGTTTTGTCTATTACTTTTGTTTTAACATTTTAATATCTCAAAAAAGTTATTGGTGCTTAGCAACTGCTTCCATGAGAGGAGAAATGCTGACTGTGCACTCCCATGTTTACGGTGACCATTGTGTTATAAAGCCCCGGAAAATGCAGGCTCTAATGCAGCATAGCCGACTTGTGCCGTCAAATGAGGAGGTTAAAGAACACCAGTATGCTGCACCATGCTGTCGTGGAATGCAGTTAGCTCACATTGCCAGCCTCGAACTGCTCTCCCCGTGGTTTGAATTTAGATGTGCTTGCTCGCAACATTAGCAATGCATTGTGGGAACAGTAGTCATGCAATGAGATGTTTGACTTGACATTTTGTTTTGAATTAATAAAGTGGTTCACTGCGTACCCAGCGGCTACACCATTCAACATCTACTCAGGCTGTTTTATTTGATGAGCAAACGCAAGGAACAGCATTAAACTGTGATGCGGATGCAAGGAAGGTACTCAACCCCATCTATGCTGAACATTCCATCAAGAAACAGAATTTGACCCTAGACCTACAACTGGTTTAGTGGGGTCTTACCCGGGCTGAATATGAGTGATTTAGTGCCAGCATGTCACCTCTATGTTATTCACTGCAGTGCGATGCATAGGCAATACGCAGTGTAACTATGTGACCAGCGCGATAATTTAAACACATGGCCTCGGTTTTCGGATATTGTATAGCAACATGAACGTGTTTTATTTTCTTTATGCTGGTGTTTATTCACATTGAATCTGCTGTACTCGAGTGGTGTGGGTAACACTAAGTGTACATTGACAATTGTTGATGCATCACGATATGCTTCATCATTATGATGTAAATAGCCACAATGTACAGATTTGATATGGAATGTATTTTTACGTAATTGTTCACCAAATTTTAAATTTAAGTCTAATTTAATTCCAGTTAATAAAGTAAGTCTTCTATGTTTACAAGCATGTTAGAGTATAAAGGCTACCATTAAAATGGCGCTCATCTGATTTAGAAAGGCTGCTGTGACAGGCGAAACGCGTCTCTCTGTGCTGGGGAGGAGGAGGATTAATTAAATAAAGAAGCCTTTACCTGAATGGTCCTTGTGTGCATGCTCTTTTTCCTGATGTGGAGTGGACATTTCTTTGATACAGCGTTTGCGGTTGACGCTGCTCATGCAACACCAGTCGTCTTGGGCCACCAGATCCAGCCGCAATCTGGAGCAAGCAAGTATGGTCATGCTAAACTGATGGTCCCCATGGTGTTCACTGGGATGAGAAGTTGTGGATGACAGCAGTATGGGAGGCAGTACCTCTGCTATGAGGAAGCCACAAGGCATTCAGTGCAGATGGAATCCTGTCCTGTCTAGAAATGCCCGACTTAAAAGACCAACGGAACTCATGGTGACTGGGCACTGTGTCATGCCGGGAGGACCTTAGGGCTAATTATTTTTTATATATTTGGCTTCCCCCCACCTTGCATTAATGTTTGGCTGCATAGAACATTTGCTGCTATGAGAAGAGACTTGCTGACTTTACACTCCCATGTTTACGGTGACCGATGTGTTATAAAGCCCCTGGAAACGCAGGCTCCAATGCAGCATTGCCGGGCTTGTGCCGCCAAATGAGGAGGTTAATGAACACCAGTATGCCGCACCATGCTGTCTTGGAATGCAGTTTGCTCACATTGCCAGCCTCAAATTGCTCTCCCCCGTTTGAACAGGGCCGGACTGGCAGTAGAAGGTTTCAGGCATTTACCCGGGAGGCTGGAAGAGTGGGGGTCGATTTTTCAGTGGTGGGGACCGTTCCTGGATGCTTGTTTCCAGTCCAGGGAAGACATGGCTTGGCAGTTCGGGCTGGACTGATCCCATGAGGTACAGGGTCAAGAGTGATTTGCAGATAGTTGTGTCTGAACTGGGGTGGCAAAGTGAGCTAAAGAATGATGATGGATTCAAACCAGATCTGTGATTGGGGGGGAGTGTTTGAAAAGTTTCAGCGCTCCGTCCATCATCTCCTTGTGTTTGCTTTGCTCGCCCTAAGTTGGCAGGGTATGACCAAAGTGAAAATTAAATAAATCGTCAATTTTTCCTCGTGATCGTCTCTCGAATTCCCCCCTGCCGGCCCCACCACTCTTACCTGCATTAGCCGCAGCTGATTTAAAGGCTCTGGGTACATGTAGTAGTAGGTACATACAAGTACATTAAAGGTAATAATTTTTGCATTTATTTAGTGCTTACTAACCCTGACAAGGCGTCAAAGTGCTTTTTCAGCGAGTAGTACCCTACTCCGGAACCCAAAAATGATTAGTGGTGAATTAGTATGGTGAAATATGAAATTAATTTGAGTGGTGTACATGTTAATCTGTTATTTGGATTGAAAAGGATAGTGGTAGACAGAAGAGGGAAGGGTTTGCATTTATACAGCGCTTGCTGTCCCTGATGAGGTGTTGAAGTGCTTTTCGGCAAGTAGCACGCTACTCTGGAAACCAAAAACGATTAGTATAGTGAAGGGATAGAAGAGGGAAGGGTTTGCATTTATATACCGTTTGCTATCCCTCATGAGATGTTGAAGCGTTTTTTGGTGGGTAGCACACAACTCCGGAACCCAAACAGGATTAGAGTGGAAATAGCATAGGGAAATGTGAAATTAATTTGAGCGGTGGACATGTTAGTCTGTTATTTGGGTTGAAAAGTAATAGTGGAGGGATAGAAGAGGGAAGGGTCTAGAAAGTTTTTTTTTTCCCATAACAGTAGGAGGATGTTTGGGATGAGTATAGGGAAGGTGGAGGGGGTAGAGTTAGAGGGGAGAGTTTAGAAAGGCTTGTTTGGGAGATCTGAATAGTAAAAGAGGTATGAGATGATGCAAGGAGGGGTAGAGGAAAGAGTAGTAGAATGAGGTTTGAGATGAGTTAGAGAGTTTAGTTGGAGGACATTTTGAAAGAGGTATAGGGTGAGTAATAGGCAAGTGCATTAGAGAGAGTAGTAGTATGAGGTTTGAGATGAGTCAGAGTGGATGTAGAAGATATGTTGCTATAGGGATAGGGTAGCGCATTGGAGATGCTGACTTAGAAGCAAGAAATAAATATAAAGATACATAAGTACATGGATGGTAAATCTGTAAAAGGAAGGTAATATATGTAGATTTTAGTTGTATTTAATAAACAGGAAGGTAACATATGTAGATTTTAGTTGTATTTAATAAACTCAGACTTTCAAGTGCTGCTCTAAAGTTAATTTATTTGTTTTTAATATTATTATTATTATTATTATTATTGTAATTCAATATTGAAGGAATTGTAGATAAAAATGTATGATAAAAAAGTTACTTATTTATGCAGTGACCTATATACATGGTAAACATAGGATATAATTATATGTAATGTGTACATTTGTTAAGCATATCTATATGCTAAACAATATAATTATTATACACATTTATACAAAGCAATACACATATGCAGGTACACATCTATAATCCAAATAAACACTTATAAAACAGAGCGAAATGCTGTATATTTATGTTTTAGGATGGTGGTTATGAGGGGAAAAGCCAACTCTTGACTAGTCTTCTGAAGATAAGATAGTTATCAATGGATCTTATGTGTGGGGGTAAAGAGTTCCATAGTTTGGCTGCTTGAACAGAGAAGGATGGGCCACCTACCTTTTTTTCTTGTATGGTGGAATTTTGAGCGAGGTGCCAATTGAGAATGGAGGTTCCTTTGTTGAATGTATCTGTTGATTTTATTCCTGATGAAGAGTGGTCCTGTTCCATGTATCACTTTGTGTGTGATACAAAGCAGCTTGAAAGCTGATCTTCTGGCAACCAGTTACCAATGCGAGGCTTTCAAGGCAGGGGAGATGTGGGCTTGTGACTTTATAAGTAAGAGTAGTCTGGCAGCAGAGCTCTGAATCCTTTGTAGTCTTTTCATAGTTGTTTAAGGGGATCTTTGGTAAAGACTATTGGCCTAATTGAGTTTAGACAGAACAAGAGAGATGGTAGCCTGGAGCATGTGTGTAAATCCCAGTTGGGCGAAGTTTTTATAGCAACGATGCTTGATCTTGCTAGTTTGTCCACTTGGGCATTTATTGATAGCATGAAGCCCATAGTAATTCCAAAGTTTCTTACTTCCTTTGATACTTTAGGCGGTGTTCCCAGATCATCAGGCCAGGTGGCTAATGGGTCAAAATTTAAGGCTCCCTGTTTTCCATTTTAATGGATCTGTACAGATAAATACAGATAGAAAACAATGTGTTTTCTGTCTGCATTTATTTTTAAAAGTGGATAAATACAGAAAATGCTGCTGCTTTTAAGTGACTCTCAAAGCTGTCTTTCATGAATTATAGCCCAACAGCTGAGCAGATGGAGAACAGCATGGGAAATTAAAAAACAGGATGTAATTTCTTTAAATAACAACATATGTCAATATACATTTGGGGGATAATGCAAGTATTTACCAGTGGATATATTGCTATGTAATATTTGGCAGCTTAAATAGCTAAAACGGGGGGTGGCCTGGCATCAGCCAAGATGTCGGCATAGTTTGCCTGCTCCGACTGGGCCCTTGATAAAGCCCGAAATATCCGTCACTGCTCTGACAGCTGGAGGTCCGAAACTGCTGGCATTGCTACCCTGGCAGTGTCCTAGGGCTGGGGATGTGTTTTTGCCCCCGATGGTTCAGCGTCCCATGTGTGGCAAGGAAGGGTCTTTTCCGAGATCGTCGACATGAGCCGAGGTGCAAGGGGGTGGAGTCGCGTACTTCCACGGCCCTCATCTGGATCGCACGGCTCGGGATCTCCTGTGCTCGAGATCCGCTGCATTGTGCCGGCGGTCAGTGCTGGACTCTGTGTTGCTGCTCCCAGGGGCCGTGGAGATCTAGTGTCATCGGCGAAGAGCTCCCTGCAGCCAGCCATCTGCTGAGGTGAGCCCGTTTGCAATTGTAGAGCTACAACAGTGCAGCCTGGGGAAGAGAGGCCGAGAGTGAAGTGACCAGCGGGAGGGCCCTCTTTGGCCGGTCTGGAGGAGTGTGCAGGAGCACCTACAGTATGTTATTCCAACTGTGTGCACCCGGGGCCAGTGATTTGAGCAGGTCTGCGCCATCGGCAGAGAGGGGAAGAGTGGCTCCAGTGGGGATTCAACCATCCTGGTAGGCGGAAGGGGCGCAGTACTTGTGCTGTGAGGTACCCCTAGGCGCGACAATCGGCGATTTCCCCTGCACGACCCTCTGTTGAAGAACATCTGGGAAGTGTATTGGCCTGCTGTCTAGGTGGGTTGAGAGTGTGCAGGGCCAGTGGGCTCTATTGATGACTGCCCTGAGACCTCATTAAAGTGACTCCTTCCATGTGGTGCCCACATGAACTGAAGGCAGGGCGCTCTGGCACTCCTTGAGGCACGAGAAGGGTAGCCATATCAACCGAAGTGCGCTCCTACCTTGAGGTCATCAGCAGGCCAGGGTGGTGGTACGAAGTGGGCCAGCCCTGCTGCACACTGTGGGTCGGAGGTGCATTGGTCTATTCTGGGAGTGCCCCTACTAACAGGTGAATAGCCAGTGATGTCCTCTGCGGTAACTTGGAGGAAGGGAACTGGCTGGTGTTGACGTGCATTTGTAAATTCAAACACCGTGAACCTAATCATGACCAAACCACCAAGGGCCCCTGCTTCTGTGCAATCTAATAAACTGGACAAATATGCGGTTCCGCGCCAACTGGTATCCGAGGATGGGGCGCCTGGCGACAAAACGGCCGGAGAGGAGCCATCCCTAGGTTCGATTATGCTGGGTATGCAATCCATGGGTACGGCCCTGGAGACAAAGATTGACAAGGTCACAATTGAAACTAACTTGATGAGAGTGAACATGCACAAGACTGCAGAGCGGGTCACATCGGCTGAGGAGAAAATAGGGGAGCTCCAATCTGTGACTTGAAAACTAGAAGAACGGGTGCAAAGGTTGGTGCACCAACATAAGCTGATGGCCTTGAGGTTGGATGTTCAGGGAGGGAGGACCTGCTGCAATAACATCAGGGTGGTGGAAGTGCCAGAGGGTCCCAGAATGGACCTCTTCATTGAAGACCTCATACCGAACCATCTTAAGCCAAAGAGACTGTCCACCTTGTTTACAGTTGAGAGAGCACATAGGGCTCCGATCCTTAAGCTGAAGCTGGGGGCCCCCCCTCGGACGATCATAGTTTGAATCCTGAACTTCAGAGATCGCGATGCCATTTTGCAGGCAGCTAGAGTACGAGATGATCTCCCATATGAGAACTCGATTGTCCGTTTTTTCCCGAATTTCACTTTAAGGGTGCAGCAGGAGAGGCGCACATTCGGTGAGGTGAAACACGCTCTTAGAGAGAAGGGGATAAAATATGTGATGCTCTGCCCGGCCAAGCTCAAGGTCATCGACAACGATAAATCCTTGTTTTTTGTTACACCTGCAGAGGTCCAACAATGGCTGGATGGGGTGCTCCCCCAAACACACAGGCGTCGTGAAGAAGTGCACTGGCCTGGGAGTCACTACTACAATCTCGAGTCTCCGACCCGACAAAGAGAGAGGGAGAGAGGTCAGAATCGAGATCCAGAAGCTCACGTTCTGGGAGCCCCAAGAGCGGAGCAATGTATTCTGGAAAGTATGGGACATGGCTCTTTCCTGTGAACTGCTGCATGATCTCTGAGTGACTTAAGGTACAGACCTAATTTACTGATAATGTGAGGTGACAAGGCTCGAGGAACAATAACGTTTGAGACACTGCCAGATGGGACTCTGTCTCGAGTGCTCCAGCTGCAATAAATGTTGTGGGGTGGAATTGTGAATCCGGGAGAAGGCGCTTCCAAGGGGTAGTTGTGAGAAAGTGCCATCTTTCTTGCATGGTATGCCCCCACTTTTTGCTGAATTGCTGATGTACTATGTCTGAGTGTGCCCTGGGCTCCTGCTAACCATGTGCCCAGGGCCTGTGTTCCTTCCCTAAAACTGTGTTGAAACCTAAATCCAATTGGCATCTCTGCGACATGTAAGTCCCTGGTAAATGGTACCCTAGGTACTCAGGGCATTGTGACCAGAGAAGACCCCTAAGCAGGGGCGGATTGGCAAGGCGGGCATTCAGGAATGGGCCGAAGGGCCGGTGCCTCAGTGCCCTCTGTGGGCCGTTTTTTTTCTCCCCTGTCCCAGTCCACAGAGAGTGGACTAGGAAAGGGGAGAAAAAAAAACGGCCCACAGAGTGCACAGAGACAGAGACTTAGAAAATGAAAGCAGCCTTGCTGTGCGGCCAGACCGAGATTGTCAGCTGTGGGCTCTCCTTCACCCCTACCCTGCCAAGCAATCAAGCTGAGGCTGGGCTGGGGAGGGGTGATTGTTTGCAATAATCGGCCTCCCTGGGGGCCAGGTGTTTCTCAGGCCTTTGAGCCATTTGCACCTCGGCCCCCTGGCCGCCGCGCAGCCCAGAAACGGTGTTAGTCTTGACACCTCGCCCACAGCCCTTCACATTCAGGGCATAGTGGGCGAGGAAGAATGGGTCTTGCTGTGGGGGCCTGGTGATGTTTGGAATTTTTTTGTTTTATTTATTCGATTTTATATAGCGCGGACTTTACCCGAAGGTGTCAGAGCGCTTCACACTAGGAACAGCAATAATACATGAGGAGAAAATTATAAGTGGACAAATTACAAAAGCAAACGTTAAGTTACATGAATCAAAAGTGACAATAGTGAGCAACCAAAATACAAGAGGAGCAAACGATACATTACAGGAGGAAAAAGAGATATGTGTGCAGGTTACAAAAGTGCACAAAATGCTAGTAGAGGTATAATACTGCAATTAATGGCAGACACTCCAGCACAAGAACAAACGTTACGTAGGCAATGGTGGTACTTGTGCAAGTATCTAAAGCAAACAAAAGTGAGAGGTAGCAAACAGTGTGTTACAAGAGAAAAGTGACTTGTGCAAGTTACAAAAGGGTACCATACACAGGTACAAGGGTAATACTACAGTATATGGTAAACACTCAAACTGCCAGAGCACACTGGGAAGGCACTTCCCATGCACCAGCTTCACCTCAGCCTCCCCCCTGGCTACCTGGCTACCTGGGATGACCCAGAAAGCTGTGTTTTGTGCTCCCCTGCCAGGACATTTTCCCAAGGCCTGGTGGGTTGATTCATTTACTAATTGCAGGGGCCTTACCTCTGTTCATGTGCTCCTGAGCTGAAGGTCTGGGGAGGGCTAAGTAGGTTAGTAATAGCAGGGGCTTTGCTGCTTTTCAGGTGCTCCTGTGCTGGAGGGCTGGAATAATTTTGTGACAAAAAGGGGCCTTGCTATTTTTTTTAGTTGCTCAGCATGTAGGCCATTGTCACCTTGGCCCTGTGTCGTATGCAAGAACAGTATCCTCCCACTTTCATTCCTTGTCTGTGCAAATGGTGTTTCATGAAAGGGCACGCCCCTTGAATGTGGGCCACGCCCCATAAATATGGGCCACGCCTCTTGAATGTGGGCCACTTTTTTCGTCAGTGCCCGGGCCGAATTGTGATCCCAATCCGACCCTGCCTCTAAGGGCTGCAGCACTTATTGTGCCACCCTTAGGGGCCCTGTACCCTGACACACACACACACTGCATTTGCAGGCTGAGTGTCTTGGTGCAGAACTAAACAAAGAATCGACATGGCACACATCCTTGTGCGCCATACCCACAAACACACTGCCCTGACATAACTCAGTCACCCCTCTAGCTGGGTGCACTATGCCAGTGGTGTGGGCACAGGTGCATGAGCCCTGTACCCCTACAGTACCCAGGGCCATTCGTGGGCACTATAAGTGCAGTGATGCCATTAAGATTATATGGTGCTGGGAGATTGTCATTACGAACTCCACAGCAACATAATCGCTACACTGAAGACTGAGAGTTTGGTACAAAACTTCTCAGCACATTAAACCCACACTGATGCCAGTGTGTGATTTAATGCCAAATACACAACAGAGGGCATCTTAGAGATGCCCCCTGAAACCTAACCAACTTCCAGTGTCCTGACTGCATGGATACCGAGGCTGCCTCCACCAGACATGTTTCTGGACCCCTGGGTCAAGAGCCTGCCGCTCTCAAGGGCCTGAAACAATGCACATTCTGGGATGAGGTGCCAAGCCTCCGACCCCAGGATGGGCAGGGGAAGCTTCAAAGGAATGCCACCTTTGTGAGCTTCTCCAGGCCACTTGCTGTACTCAGCAACTGTCCCCCAACGGTTCTGACCCCCACTCTGGCGGGAAGACAGACGGGAAAGACAAAGGAAGGAAAGGGGGTATGCCAGCCTCTGCCAACCCCACCCCTCAGGTGGGAGAGGCGAGGTGAAGCACAAATCCGGGCTACCACCATCTTGATGATGGGGAGCCCTACCCAATCAGAGCTAGGCTCCTGACCCCCTCCCACAGGAGAGTGGCAGGATAGGGGGTATACTCACCTCAGGACAGGAACCATTTGGTCCCTGCCCTTGCCCTACCTGTAAGGCCCCTAAATTTAGTATTAGGGGCACCCTGAACCTTTCTTCCTCAGATCCCGATTTGAAAACAAGAAAGAAGAACAAGAAGAAAGAAGCCCTGCGGTGCTACTGCCAACAAGAGGACAACACCAACTGACGCTCACGCTTTAAACTATGGCCTGTTGAATACGCGCTCTTTGCAGGGCCACAAGTTGGAGGTCTTTTCACTACTGGAAGACGGGGAGCTAGATGCCCTTGCGCTTACCGAAACATGGCTGGAGGATTGTTCGGCACCGGATTTAGTGGCGGCCCTACCAGATAACTACCTGGCACTCCATTTCAATAGGGAGGGAGCTAAGAAAGGAGGTGGAGTATCTCTTCTCTATCAGGCCCGTCTCCACGCCGAAAGGTTTTTATCCGAAACCTGGGGGGCGCAGAGGTTATGGGGGTAAAGATCAGGCGGGGGGCGGTATGTGTGTTGTTTTTGGTGGTATACCGACCGCCTTGGGCTTCGCCAGAATTCCCGGTCCTCTTTATTAGATTGGTTCAGGATCTGCGTTCGAGATATGACAAAATGATTGTTGTCGGGGACTTCAACTACCATTGGGAAAAATCCCCTAAAGAGGGGCAAGCGCTACAGATTGAGGAGGCAATTTCCTCCTTGGACTTCACTCAACAGGTGAAGGGACCGACACACGAGAAGGGACATGTGCTTGATTTAGTTTGGACCACTATGCCAGTCCAGGGTTCTACAGAGATCTTGCCATGCGCCTGGTCTGACCACTCTTTAATAAGGGGCAGAACTCTATTGAACGGCCACCTGTCCAAGCCTGGGGAAGGTTGGAAAATGGCCCGGAAGTGGAGAAACTTCGATGGGGAGAAAATGGTGCATATCCTGAAAGAGTCTCCTTCAGTAAAGGAGCAGGACGCTAATATTGATGCCCTTTGTGGACACCTTCAGCATAGACTGGGGAGAGCCATTGATTTGGTGGCACCCCTTCGTAGGGTGAAGAAGGTGGAGAGAGGAGCTGGTGCTCCTTGGTATAATGACTCCTTACGGGATATGAAACGTGGGGTGAGGAGGAAAGAACGAGCATGGCGGAAAGAGTATGACGCCACTGCCAAGAAAGAATATATCTCATCCTTAGCGACTTACAAACTAGCCATCCAAACTAGGAAGGCTGCTTTCTTTGAGGAAAGAATAGTTGCAGCTAGAAATCCACAGAAGGAAATCTTTCGGGTCCTGGCTGAGCTCAGGATAAACAAAGAGCAAAGCACTGAGTTCGCCCAGGAGGATTGCCAGAGGTTCCAGGACTTCTTTGTGGACAAGATCTCCGATATTCTGGGAGAAATTGCTGCAACTACACCCCTCGACTGTCCTCGCCCACCTGACCACACTGCCCCGCCGGATATTATACCGTTAGCTGAGTTCTCCCCAATTGCAAAACAGGAGCTACTTACGATTACGGACCGAGTCAAATCCGGCTCCCAGGCTGATCCATGCCCTCCTGATGTGTTCAAATTGGCACTGCCAGGTATTGAGAAAGAAGTCTTGCATTTGTTGAACACTTCCCTTCACACAGGACAGGTCCCTCTAGCTTTCAAAGAGGCTCGCCTGATTCCTCTACTAAAAAAACCTGGATCGGACACGAAGTGTTTGAAGAACTTCCGACCCATCTCCCAGTTGCCTTTTTTGGCTAAGGTGATTGAGCAGCATGTGCTGGCATTGCTCTCAGGACATCTAGAGAGCAACAACCTGCTGGAGCCCAATCAGGCAGGGTTCCGTGCCAACCATAGCACAGAACTAGTCATGCTATCAATCCTGGATGAATTGAGGAGTCGAGCTGATATAAAAACACCGAGCGCCCTGGTACTACTGGATCTCTCCGCGGCCTTTGATACCGTGTGTCATGAACAACTATTGTCGCGGTTGAGGTCTTTTGGTATCAGGGGTACAGCACATGCATGGCTTACATCATTCCTGCAGGGCAGGACACAAAGAGTACAGTTGGGAGACTTCCTTTCCACCTCTGCTCCCATCACTTGTGGGGTTCCACAGGGTTCTGCCCTGTCACCCCTACTCTTTAATATTTACTTGCAGCCATTAATTGCACTCCTGAATAGGATGGACTGCCTAGTATACAACTACGCCGATGACACCCAGATAATCATCCGGCTGGATGATGGCCCGGGAGCGTCTATCAGGTTGCAGGACATACTCAAAGCCACGGTTAATTGGATGTCCGAGAACTCCTTAAAAATCAACCCAGACAAGACGAAAGTGTTGCCTATTTCCATCACGGGCAACCCCTGGAGTGAGAAATTCTGGCCTGTGGAGCTGGGTGTGCCACCGGAACCGGCGACTGCAGTCAAAAGTCTGGGCCTGTACGTGGATGATAAACTCTCCATGAAAAAACAAGTCACCACGGTAGTGGGTACCTGTATAGGCCTGATGCAACAATTGAGGAAGATCTCTGCACTACTCTCATTTTCCACCTTGAGACACGTGGTCTCAGCCACAATCCTGGCTAGGCTGGACTACGGAAACTCCCTGTATATCGGTCTACCCCAGCGGCTGCTGGATAAGCTACAGGGGGTTATGAATGACGCAGCCCGGCTGATTTACAAGAAACCTAGGACTGCCCACTCTTCCCCTCTGATGCAGGAGCTACATTGGCTCCCGATTCGGCAGAGGGTTGTATTCAAAGGATTGTGTATCGTACACAAGGCGCTGTATGGTAATGCACCAAGATACTTGAAATCCCACCTATCCCCATATACACCGAGCAGGACTTTGCGGTCGTCGGACGCTACCCTCTTGTCCCAATCCCGTTTTAAACTGGCCACGGTGGGGGGACGTGCTTTCTCCAACACACTCCCAGCTTTGTGGAACAAGCTGGCCCCAGAACTAAGGAAGGAATGCAATCTGTTATCCTTTAGAAAAAAGTTAAAAACTGTACTGTTCAAGCAAGCATGGAGCAGCCTCTAGGCGTTGTGTTAAGATCAAGTAAATACCGAACCCCACTACGTAATCTGGACAAACAGCGCTTAGAGACCCCGGTGGTTATAACGCGCTATACAAATTAAATAAATAAAATAAATAAATAAATTGGCCCCAGCCCTACAGGCATGTTGATCCTTGAACCTGCTCTTACTAAAACCCCAGCGTCTCCTGCGGACAGCAACCTCGAAAACCCCTGAGAAGCTGCCTGCCTTGCTCAATAAAAGACTGGGACTCCCATGAGCAGTGGTTCTGCTCAAACAGCAACAACCCCTGGTGCCAGCCAGGAACTGCAAATCCAGCACACTCTGCACCCGCCAAAGCCCGGCCCGTGCCTGGGTGGACAAAGACCACGAGGACGTACCCTGGTGACTGTAACCAAGAATCCAGCACCCAAGGACCCTCCACGACGATCCAGATGACGCCTGCAGCCTCACAACAAGGGACCCCTCCAACCGCGACCAGCAGAGGGTAAAATTTCCTGATGCCAAAAGACACCCGTGCACCTGGTGCCCCACGGCCCCCTGTGCCCAACTCCTGGGTGTCTACCTATCCTCCAAGATCCCAACTTACCTCTCAAAGTGGTGGTTGCACCTGAAGAATCTCCGTCCCCGAGCCTGCAACCTTTGTCCCATTGGTCCCTGCCCTTGCCCTACCTGTAACACTCCTAAATGTAATATTTTGGGGCACCCTGAACCTTTCTTCCTCAGATCCCAATTTCAAAACAAGAAAGAAGAACAAGAAGAAAGAAGACCTGCCGTGCAGCTGCCAACAAGAGGACAACACCAACTGACTTGGCCCCAACCCTACAGGCCTGTTGATCCTTGAACCTGCTCATGCTAAAACCCGGCGTCTCCTGCGGACAGCAACCTTGAAAACCCCGGAGGACCTGCCTGCCTTGCTTATCTAAAGACTGGGACTCCCATTAGCAGTGGTTCTGCTCAAACAGCAACAACCCCTGGTGCCAGCCGCTATCCCATTGATTACCATTGGGCGCCCGAAGGCCCAAAAGCACCCTGCACCCAGCCGCCTGAGTGCCGCTGGAAGTGCAGCAACTACCGTACTCTACTTTCCCACGTGCCCTGTGTAACTTACCAGGAGCTCAGCTCCCACTGCCGCGTGGTCTGCCTGCTAGCAGCCACCAACCAAAGACCTCCTATCCTCCGTAGGATGACATTGGGCATACTCACTCTGCACCCGGCTGCTCCTGTGCCGCTAAGGGTGTAACACTGTACTTACCTGATCCTGGGAGACCCCTGAGTCTACCTCAGAACCTTAACTTTGCCAGCCGAGTACTTACCCAAAGACCGATAACTTGATTTTCCCCATAGGGTAACATTGGCTTGGTTTCACCCAGAAAATCTTCGAAGTGTCGATTTTCAAACTTACAAATATTCCTTAAAAATCATCCGAGTATCAAAAATGAATTTACTCACCTGCAATCAGGAGAGATGCCAGTGCTGTATCTTTGAGGTGCTGCTAGCTACACGCCGCCTTGCTTCCCCGGGACTCAGCCCCCCGCCAGCTGCCACGATCTACTCAGGCACTGCTACCCCCGCCCTGGACCGGCCCTTCACCCCGATTGAATCCAACGAGTTGCAGATCGTTTAACTGGACCGCACCCCTGGACCCGCTTGGATTCACGTCCCCCCTTCTCCTAAATCAAGTCCTTCAGACGTGGGCGTGCCGATTGGCTCCCCAGGCACCTGAGACCCAGGGTGGTGCCATTTAGCACTCTACTTATTTGAGAACCCCGTCCTGAAGACAATCCCTAATAAAGAGGATCGAAACGCCGTCGACACCACAGCGCAACCCTTTGGCGTATTTCTGCTGTATGGCTCATTACAAAAATGGAAAATAATGAATGCAATTGATGTAATTTGTTGTTCTTTTGTGCCACCACTGTATATATATTCACCTTGCGCCGCTCACGCTGTTCACCTTGATCACTTGCGTCGTCACCTATGTTCACTTGTAAATAGCACTAGACACCAAGTGCCTTCGGGTTGCCATATGATTTTCTCTATACAGTGCTGCTATAACTGTATATTTCTATGTAACTGTATGTGATACAATTTGGTGATTAACAACCTTAATATAAACCAATTGAATCTCCTTGTTTCCTGCTTCTGTAATGCTTCCTGCATACATGAATAACTGTCTTTGAATTGATACCTGTTGGGATATTGTTTCTTACATGTATCTTTGAGGCCAGCACTAAACCTGAAAATTTATTATAACCGTGATTTACTGTTAACTCAATTTTCCTGCATAGAAATCCATTGTCTGTTTTTTACCAGAAAATCTTGTGTCGATTTTACAAACGTACAAATATTCCTTAAAAATCGCCAATGTAACAAAAACGATTTCTTTCAACTGTTTACAGGAAATGCACCAGGGCTGAATCAAGGATCCAGCCCTGAGTTAGAAAAACTATTGTAAAGTAATTGTATTGCATTTACTTAAAAACTCCCATTGAGCTCAATGTTATTTTGTGTTTAAACTTGTGTTGCATATTGCAACAACTGTAACTATTACATTCAAAAGTCAATGGCTATTTTAAAGTATTCAATTGCAACATCTCATTCTGAGAAAGTATGTATGATACCTACTGTGATTCTAAAATAAAACAACTATATATTTTTATATACAAAACAATTGGCCTAGAGTTCAGTTCTTGAGTGTGTGAGACCATTTGCTGTCTGAGTGTGTACAACAAATGCTTTACACTGTCCTCTGATACTGCCTTACTGCTCAACCAAGCTACCACTTTACAGAGTAAGGTTATATCTAACTTTAGCCTCTGCCATACCTCTGGGAACTGTGGACTCTGTGCACACTGTACCTTACTTTGGTCCAGTACTTACAGAACCACTTTCTTACAGTGGTGCCAGTCAGCCCTACATTACTTATTTGTTCTTTTGGGCGACAGGCGCTCTGCTATTTGGGATGTGTGTAGTTCTATACCTACAAGGCAGGGTTGCAGGGAGAGGGGGTACTGTTGGGGGGTTCATATTCATTATGTTTTTTGTTTGATGCTTCTTGCTCCAGGACAGGTGCTTCAACAATTGTGGCTTGAGATTTGTGTCCATGGTTCGGGTGCTGCTGCGCGTAATGGGTGGGTCTCTGATTGCTGGGCGGTGGGGGGTTGAATACCGTAAGCTAGTTACATGGCTACACTACCTATTAGAATGCTGACAATCCTCTCATGGAATTTGAATGGCCTGGGGGACAAAATTAAACGCACCATGGTTTTACAGTATCTACATAGACACTCACTGGACATTGTGTTACTTCAAGAGACACACCTTAAAGGCAATAACTACTTAGCCCTTAATAGATATGGATATACACTACAGGCACACACTGGTTTCACATCGGGATCCAGGGGCACGGCCATACTCATTAAAAACACGATACCTCTGGTGATACAGCGCACATGGTGTGACCACGTGGAACATTACGTGGCCCTGTCAGGAACTTGGGAGGGACAGGTTGTGAATCTATGCTCTGTCTATATTCCCCCCAACTGCACTAGATTACATTCCCGGACCTTAGCAAAAACATACTGGAATTCCCACAGGGAACTTTGCTTCCAGGGGGCGACATGAATGATACGATGAAGCAGGAAGTGGATAGGGAAGTTCTCCCTCCCATGGTACAGGGGCCCGACCACTGTACACATTTGTGTGAGCACTGGGACTGGTGGACCTTTGGAGGTGCCACAACCGCAGGACAAGACATTACACTCCTATATCTGCAGCATATGACAGTGAAGCACAATTAGACTATATTTTTATGCACACTAGCTCAATGGGGGAGGGTGCCACAAGGCGCTTGGGATATCAGACCACCCACTGGTTGAAATACAGTGCACGGGCTGGACCGAGACTGGTCTCTTCCTCCGAGACTGGATCATTTTATGTTTCGGGATCGGGAGTTCCGACGGCCCTTTGAGGAGCGCACTGAACAATACTTCACCGAAAATGCCGGCTTCGGTGAGCTCCGCCCGCATTCTCTGGGAAGCATATAAGGTAGTTGCTAGGGGCTTTGCACAGGTGGTGAGCGGTGCTCAACGTAAAGAAAAACGAGCTCAGTGCGAAGAGCTTGAGCATGAGATACTAAATTTGGAGCGCACACTAAGCGCTGACCCTCGGGGCGTTGGGGGGCTCAAACACACTTTCAAAATCAAAGAAAAATCCCTCCTAGACATAGCAGAAAACGCTGCTCGGGCTCACGCAAGTGCCACACAAAGAAAGATCTATGATCTGGGCGATAAGGCCAACAAACTGATCACATGACTGGAAAGGAGGGACAGCAGCCGCAATTGGGTTTCCAAGATTCGGTCGGTAGAGGGAGCACAGGGTGGTACAGGGGTGAACCTGACAGAAATCTTTGCCAAGTACTATGAAAACATGTATCAGTCCCAATCCATGCGGGGGGAGTTGGATTGTATTTAATTCTTAAGAGACATCTCCCTACTGACTCTTGGGCCGGAGGACATGGAGGCGCTGGATTCTGACTTTCATATGGAAGAAGTAGAAAATGCCATGCAAGACTTCCAATCAGGGAAATCGGCGAGACAAGCTGGCTCCTTACATGTTCTACATGTTCTTAGAGTCATTTGATGAGGGCCAACTCCCTGAGGATACGCGAATGGTGACTATAGTGGTCCTCCTCAAGAAAGGCAAACCGCACGACCTCTGTAGCTCCTACAGACCAATTTCTCTTCTGAATTTTGAAGCAAAGTTTCTTGCCAAGATTATCATGAACCGTTTGAGCCCTGCCATGCAATCCCTGATCCACCCAGATCAATCTGGCTTCATGCCGCATAGGAGCACTAGGCTCAATCTGCGACGCTTATATGGAGTCAAGCACATGACCCAAAAGCAGTCGACGTACCGGCAGCCCTTCTATCACTGGATGCGAGGATGGCTTTCAGAAGCATTACGTAGACCTACCTCTTTGCTGTGTTGGAGACGGTGGGCATTGGCCGGAATCTACTAAAGTTGATCCGGCTGATAAACAGTGCTCCGATGGCACGCGCCAGGGTCAATGGAGTGGTTTCCAGAGCTTTTGCGCTACACAGGGGGACGCATCAGCGGTGTCCACTGTCACCAATGCTATTCGCGCTGACACTGGAACCACTGGCGGCATGGATCAGAAGAGACCCAGTCGTGAGGGGCATAGTTATGGGGGGACTGGGAAGAGCACATATCCTTGTATGTGGACAATATCCTTCTCTACGCACACATGCCCCGACAAACATTCCAAAGGTTAATTCACATGATACGGTCTTTTGGTTCCTACTCTGGGTACTACATCAACTGGGATAAATCCCTGGTTTTCTCACTGGCGAGGACCCTCCAGTCTTCACTTTGGCATGCTTGGAGCTGATACTGCAAGATAAGTTTAAGTACTTGGACATCTGGATAACCAAGTCTGTGGAGGAGTTCACGCAATTGAATCTGCAGGTGCAACTTAACAGACTACGGTTTGATGTGGCACACTGGAGGGGGCTCCTGGTTTCCCTCATGGACAGGGCTGTCCTCTTTAAGATGATGGCCCTTCCACGCTTACTGTATGCCGTCTAGAACACCCCTCACTGGATCCAGGCAACGTTCTTTCAAGCGATCGAGTCTGAGCTGTACAAGTTGTTATGGGAGGCTCCAGAATGGGGTGTATGAAGGGGGTGTATGAAGGGGGCTGGCATATAGCATATTAGGAAATACTAAACTGAGACCCTCACCTCATCATTGTCAACGGATGGGTCTTTTCCCCACTTAAGGAACGTGCATTTAGGGTGGACAGACTGGCATTGAGCAATCAAAGTCATCTGGTTGAACTGTACCGTAGGGGTAGGGGTTCTGTACATCTTATAACACATACAAAAGACGGTTATTGACATTTGGCATTAGGCAACTAAATGACGGGCTGGGAGTTGAAACTCACAGAGCAGGCTCCATTATGGGAGGGAGGCTTTTTAAAAGAAGTACAACGGCTTCAGGGTTTCCGGAAGTGGAGCCTCATTGGCATTGATGTACTTGGGGACGTCTGGAAGGGAAGCATAGTGATGACATTCAATACCCTATGTGAGGGCTTTCAAATGTAAGAAGACGAATGTGATGTGGGACTTTTGGAAGATATCGACTGGGCGGAGGCCTTTCAGAGCCCCAGAGGAATAGCCATCAGAGCGCGCTTTTAGGCTTGTCCAACTCTGCATCATTCATAGATCATATGCCTCGAGAATAGTACAGTTCCGTATTGGTGATTGTGGATCCAAGCTGTGTGCTAGGGGATGTGGTGAGAAATGGTCTTTCTTCCATATATTATGGTCCTGTCCCAGGATTCAGATGTACTGGAGGGGCCTTACCCGTATAATGAAGGCTGTAGTGGGCAAGCAGATTCCAATCAAGTCCAAATAGCGCATCCTGGATGTCATTGGAGAGACAACATGGCCACAGTGGGCCAAGTTCTGGCTCGCCTTAGCAGGTAGGGTCGGAAGGAGGAATATCGCCCGGGTATGGGGGTGGTAGAGCCCCCGACAGTGGCAGCATGGCTGTCTGATATGGACTGGTTTCATAATGCGGAGCAGGTGGTCTATCAAAGTTGTGGATGCCCTCACAAGTGGGAGAAAATATGGGGGGCGTGGACACTGTATGGAGGTCTGTGAAAGGGACCGTGAGGTGTGTTATATATGTTATCCTATGAGAACTTAACGGAGAATTCAATCTTGTATCGTTCTAAATTGTGCAACATTTCATTGTGTGCTATGTGCTGAGGAGCTATGTAGTTACTGTGTGATTTGTATAAACTGTACATGGATGTCTGGTTCTGCTTTGTTTCTGAAGCTTGTTCTTTTGTTTAATAAAAAGAATTTTCAAAAAATAAAATAGCTAAAACACGACCGAAATCAAAGTATGAGTGCGCGTCTATCAGGTAAATAAATATGAAAATGTATAGTTTTACAATGTCATGTATATGCAAAACACAAAATAAATACAGATGAATACAGATAAAATGGGCAAAAAGTAAATATAGATAAATACAGATGGAAATGTAAAAAAAAATACCATAAAACCAGGAGCACTAGTCCTAATTTTTCCAATCGTCATACATGATATTTCCATTTTAGAAGCAGTCAATTTGAGATGGCTCCATGTCATCCATTGATTCACAGCTCTGAGACGACTGAAAATGTTTGCATTTCCAATGTCTTTGGGGCTTTCCAGTAGGAGTATTTGTGTGTCATCTGCATAGTTCTAGCATGTGAGGTGAAATTGATTGATCACTCATGGTAATGACTTCATGTAAATGTTGAAAAGCTTGGGTGAGATGATAGAGCCTTGAGGGACTCCTGATTTTGGGTATGGATGACATTAGTTATGTTGTGAAGGTAGGATGTGATGCAGTCTAGAGCAGTCTCCTCTATGCAGGCTTTGTAGAATCTTTGTATTGGAATGTCATGGTCAATCATGTCAAAGGTAGCTGGGAGGTCCAAGAGAAGAAATTCAACAACCCTGTTCTGGGAGACTGTGTTCTTAAGGTCATCCCAGATGCCAACTAGGGCAGATTCTGTTTTGGTTGGAGACTGGGTTTGTGTTGGGAGAGTAGGAAGTAGTGGTGCTCTGAGCAGTATGATAATGTGGCTGAGAACGGTGTGCAGTAGGCACGCGGTGCAAAGCAGGACAGGGGAACACAAACCCTTAGGGAAAATTACCCCTGGACTGGTCTAGGGAGGCCTGGACCAACTGGAAGGAGAACAGATCCTGTGCACACGCACGTGTGGTAAATAGTCCGAGTATGTGGACTGAGGTTTCTACTCATAGAGAGTGATTGCTTCAAAAAAGAACATAGAATGTCAAGATTCGTGTGAATAAAGTTTTTTATAAATCATGTAGTGGACAGTACAGTAAGATAGAAGCCAGCCGACACGTGTTTCGTCACACCGTGAAGGAGGTGTAACTCATCAGGGCTGAAGTACAGAAAGAAAGGAGGGAGGAAAAAATGAAAGTAAAATAAATGACTTATTAGTGACAAACAATAACAGAGAGCATAGACTTTAGGGTGAGGATACTAAGTGAAAGTGGAAACCCTATGGTGCTAAAAATTATGCATGTTGTGAATTGTCACCAAGAGATGGCGAACTCCAAGAATAGGTGTAGTGCGCAGTGGAACGTAAAAGAAGGAGGACGGGCGGAACCATGAAGATCTGAGGAGCTACTACTCAGATAGACTGCATAAAGCACTCTGGTAGGCCTCAGGGTATATAAAAGAAGACACATGGAGAAAACAAGACTAGACATACATGAGTGCTGTAAGGCAATGAAAGAACACATTGTTTGGTGCAGCTCTGAGAAGTAATCTATGACGTTGGTATAGTTCTGCTCTCCTGGAGGGAAGAAAACAGGAAAAGAAAACAATATGGCGGAGGTTTTGTTGGGCCCGTAAGATAGTGAAATCACGGTGACAAGGGTGTATAAGTGCAGGATGAAGCATACTAAAATAGAAATAAACAGTGCAGACCGGTCGTGGTGGGTGATAAAACATAGTATAGTACAACAGTGAACTGAGAACGGAAAACACACATGTTGTTCAAACTCAAGGTAAATCTGCAAAGGCATGTACAGGGTATAAACATGTTTAATGAACGAATACAAGGTAAATAAATGAAAGTGTATAGGCAGTTGGCATTGTGAGTATGCAAACACTGCTGCGGGAGTATATACACGTATGAACCACAAAGTAAAGAATAGGGTAAGGGCACAGGGTAACATGTGACAACCATCAGGGTAAAATGTGTCTTGTAAATATCGTTACAATGGATGGGCAGTAGCTGCAAATGTGTGTGATGTGGTATGTACTAAGACACGGTGCTAAATGGTATCAGAACAAGGTACACGGAGAAACGATAACTTGGACATGTTCTCAATCGGGGTTAGCCTTTCAAGCAAAATGGGTCTAACATATTAAACAATGGTGAGCACATTGACAGTGAAGAATACAAAATATAAAAAACTGGGTATAGTAATGCTTCTACGGATGACAAGACCGGCCAAGGTAGTGGAACGTTGAAAATAAGTCGAAACTAAACCAGGTAACAGTAGTAGAGAGCTCCAGTATGGAGTAGCTACAGAGTAGATAGACAGTAAGGCACATGAAAAAGAAATGGAGAGCGTAGTGAAGGAGGGGTGGGAATAACAAAAGGATAATACCTGTAAGGCTACAGGAATGGCGGGTTCATGAAAAGCACGGGCGGTGGAGGAAGGCCCCCGTCCGCGTAGGAACTTGAGGCGATGCACGCCAGGAAGCTGCTGAAAGGTCAGGCAAGGGTTGCAGGGCCAGGGGCGTCCTTATCTGGAATGCTGACTAGGGTACAAGAGCAGATTCTGTGCCTCTTCCTAGATGTAATCCTGTTTGGAAGTCTGAAAGTATGGAATTATCTTCAATGAATTGTGACATCTTGGCGACTGCTGCTCTTTCTCAAAGTGTGTCCAGGAAAGGTCCATTTGTAATGGGTCTGTAGCTGTTTGAGTTAAGCAGGTTCAGGTTTGTTTTCTTTTGTAATGGGTGTATGTATGACTTTTTTTAGTTCTTCTGGAAATATTCCTGTAGTTAAGGAATAGTTGATGATTCTTCTTATTGGTGTGGCAGCAGAGGTAGTTAGAAGAATTTTCTTGAAGGTTTATGGTGGTGATGGAGCAAGGATTCGCACATAAAGCGTCTTGCTCGGACTCAGCCCTCTCGAAACAACTATTAATGTATTAACAAACATGTTTTGTATACTAATAATTGCAGCACTCAACATTATTAGCATCTAGGGGAAGCTTGTCTATGTGCTTTTACTAACTGTAATCCGCTTGCACTAAAATGGCTGCTGCTACGCGGGGTTTCCTACTGGGCATGTGTCTGTCATACTCATGTGACATGACTTACTATCTTGCTTGGCGGGAAACTTTTGCTTCGGCGCACTAGAACTAAGATGGCTGCTTTGTGTTACAGCATACATGAAGCTTACACCACTGCTTTTGCTAAGCTGTTTGTTTTGCCTAAACACTTGACGCAATAGTTAAAATAAAGTAATGGGAATAGAGTACAGATAAGTGGTATACAGTGCATTCATTTATTCTTTTTTTCTAAATTGTTTCTTTTCCATTCTTGCATGAATCACATTTTGGGCCTGGGATGTGCTATTACTCCATTTTGAAAACCCACACTGCGCATGTCAAAACTCCAAGAAAGAATTTAAGTCATTTGTCATTGAATTGGAGCCAAACTTTCATCACGCTAGAAGATGCCCCTGAGAAGTTAACCTGATGACCCCGAGCGGAAGACAAACTGTTAAAATTTTATTTTCTATAAGAACATTCATTGTCGGGTGGAATAAAAGTGCATGGGAAAATAAATTGATGGGCAGGAATGCTAATTTCAATATTCAGAAGAAAAGTTTCATTTTGGTATGGTGTGATGACCTCTCCCCGTCTTTTGTCCGATCAAAATTGGGGATCCTTACACTTGCAACATTGGAGGGTGGTACACTGCCCTGGAAAATAGTATAACTAGACTAGGCTTAGCTAGATAATTTGTCCGGCTTGTCTGAATAGCTGACCTGTCACTCACCCATCGCACTCAATAGGTGATCGGGAGCAGAGGTGCTAGCGGAGAACTCTGTCAGAAGATTCGATAAACCAATCGAGGTTTGGGAGTTGGGGTGCTGGCGAAGCACTCTGTTCGAGGATTTGCAGACTCAGTCGGGGTTCAACTGTTAGCTGCAGAGAGGATTCAACGCAGGCATTTGCCCTTTAGCTGTGGGTGCCGGATCTAGCCTGAAGTGGTCCTGTCCTGATCCAATTTGGTCCGTTCCTATCCTGATTCTGGTCTGCACCTTTTCTATCCTTGCTGGCACCTGAATTTCCGGGGGTTCTGCCCTTTATTCCCAACCCGTGGCCAGGGTCTGTCTTCACTCCATTCTAGGTAAATATTAAATGTGGGTATTGTTATCGTACGTTTTCCTTCTCTCTCCCCTTCCTTTGTTTCAATGCTAAAAATAAGTTCTATATCTGCTTTGCATATTATTGTATTCATTTCCGTTCTCATAATTGAGAGAATTCTTATCAATAGTGTATGGACTGTGACATTTGAGAATTTATATAGATAAAAAGTTAAAACTTCTCCCGAGTTTGTGATTATTTATTCAGGAAATGTTATTTGCTACCTATTTTCTTACTAACTCCCTGATCCAATAGGTCTCTAGGTACTGGTGACGAGGATTGGCAAGTCAATGGTATAGGACCTAATGGGTAAAAATATACATTTTGGTAGAGTGTAGAGGTGACCTGCTCATGAGTAAATGATTAATGTGTTTATGGGCCCAGGTTAGCATTTTGGTAAAAGTAGCGGATTCACCCCTCCGCTCTATCAGTTTTTTTTGGTAGCAGAGGTAAGGTTAGGGTTTAGTTGAGATAGGTAGTTAGTTATATATTGAATATTGATTATCGATCGATCATTGATTTTGTATTGATTGTATGTATTAACCAAAACTGTTCATACCTGTTTTATGTTTTGTCTGGAATCCCCGGGGGCAGAAAAATAGGTGGTAAATGGAAGCCACTCTGTAGTTGAGGTCACTTGTCTAAGGAAGTAAGTGCATGGTTAGGTACAACCGGAAGGACTATTTAGGGATTTTTCTATATAAATGTGTGAATAATTGATAGAAAAGAGTTCGCTGGCAAAACTTTAGTGCGATATCACCTAGAAAGGGTCACACTGGAGAAGTAGCAGGATCTTCTGAGCTTGATTGACACCAAAGGAGTTTGCTAGTGAAACTTTTGCTTTATATCACCTAGAAAGGGTAAGCCAGAGGGAGAAGCAGGTTCTCCAATGCTTGCATGAAGGGTATGCGGAAGGAATCCACTCGTAGTGTATGAAGAGTAAGCAGAAGGGATTTACTCGTAGTGAGTGCAAACTATCTTTTCTTTGAATTAGTCACTCAGGCACAGTGGCAAATGTTTGTACGTTGTTAATTAATGAAGTGTGCATTTAAAAGTGAAAAGAAATAAGTTTTCATATTACCTTGCAAAAAAGGGAGTCAGTTGTAAAGGAGGGGTGAGCCCAGGAGCGTGAGAACTTGTCTCACGGGAAAAGCCGCACAACCATTGGTTGAGTCTGTTTGATATCTAAAATCTGATTGGCCATTGAAAATAAGAAACACGTTGGTATTGGAAGCATTTTGTAAACAAACTGAGGGTCACTGCAAAGGTTTAACTCAAGTCATATGTGGCATTTAGATCCAGGATTTATAGGAAATCTTCCTGATAGAAAATATCTAGGTTTTGCCAAAGAACAGATGATAAGAGTAAGACCCTATATCATGTACGGAGGTGAAAGAAAAATGTCATTTTTAGGTTTCGAACCTGGCGAGGGGCACAGCCCCTCCCAGTTTGAAAACTTTTGTTTTCAGTAGGGACGTCGGCCCCGCCTCTGCCTCTCATTGGTTAGCTCCATAAATGGAGGCTAGCCATTGGGAGACAGAGGCTGTCAATCGCGCTCTCTCTTGAAAACGCGATTCAGGGGCGTTTCTGGTGCTTTTTTTAAGCCCTGCCCCTTTGTCCCGGGCCGCGCTGCGATTGGCTGCCGGCCCGGGACCCCCCGTGACGTCATTCCCGGGCCGCGCTGTGATTGGCTGCCGGCCCGGGACACCCCTGTGACGTCATTCCCCGGGCCGCGCTGTGATTGGCTGACGGCCCGGGACCCGACTTGTTAGCGTTCTTGTTAACTTTTGTTAAAATAACCGGAAGTGCAGTTGACATTGGAAAGGCTCGATTTTGCAATAGACCGATGCTTAGTTCATTTTTTGCAGGTCTGCACATACAAAAATGTAGTCTCGAGGGCGCTGGGGTGGTAGAATTATTAAACCAGGTGGAGCGATTTCTGAAAGTTTCATGCAGGTTTAAGGTCAGCACAATGTTCTCATTTCGGATGGCGCTCAGGAAATGAAGTCTCTGTTGAATGCACCGAAACGTGAGCTGGCTAAAGATCGAGCAAAAAATATCTGTGGCCGACATCTGAAAGCACTTATCCCACGCAGCCACTCCAGAGCACATGGTCCAGGCATTGCAGAGCGTGCGGCGCTGTCTGAGCTGGCCCGTGCGCAGCCCACGCCGCTTCCTGGAGGCCGCCCAGCGCAGGCACTGCAGCACACACGCGCTGCACTCCTACGGTGGTAAAAGAACTTTGGAAACTTCGAGAACTTTCAGCTATCGGCCGCCCACAAAGTCCAAAATAACTGAAAAAGTAATTAATTAAAACATACCTGGACGCAAACCCAAAAAAAGCGTGAGATATCAACCCCGTCACATCCACTCGTACCCAGGACTTTAGTAGAATGAAAAATTGTGGGTAGGTGGGGGCTCTTAATAGGGCGTGCTTAGCATAGGGTGCCGCCTGACTGTATTTTGCTGCTCGTATCATTGCACCCTGATTACATGTACAACTAGCCAGGACTTACTTAATAAGCAACAACTGGTGCTTCGTTGTATACAATACCGAACATGGTTTTGTTCTTGCGGGAGGGTGCCCGTAATGGTGAGAGCTCCTAACGCAGGTTCGAGTCTGAGAGAGATCACTTAATCTCCTAACTATGCCCTTGTGTGATGTAACTGGTGCTCATATAAAGCACTGCCCCAAAAAGTTACATCAAAAGCCGTGAACTGCTGCAGTGTTAAGATTTTCTTTGCCACCCTAAAGGGGGAGGGGGGGGGCGACGACGACAAAAAATGGAGAGCCAGACAGGGCCCGTCTCAACATCTGCTTTTTAGAACTAACGGCGCTGAGCACCGGCAGGACCCGTCCCACCTAAAGCCCTGCTCTTATCCTACACATAAAGGGGTCGAACTTTAGCTACCCTTTGTCTTCATCACCATAATGGGCAGCTTAGAGGGCTGATGGTCGGGTGAACAATAGTGATGATGCAGCCTGGGGCTGGCAGTGAGGAGCTGTGCAAGAGAGGGGGCGGTGCATGAGATGCCGGGTAGGCCTGGGGTCTGACAGGGCAGGATCACCGCAGGGCAGCGTTTCTCTCGATAAGCTTCTCCTGGAGACAATTCCATTTGCTTAATAACAAGGCCTGGGCAACATTTTAATTATGACAGAGTAATCCGACTAATTACTGAAAGTTACGTGATTATGCCAGTTAGCGTAATTTTGAATAATGTAGGGCAAAAATGCCTAGCGCGAGCACACAAACAGCGCGCGCCGCAACGGCTGTTCCTGCTGTTCCTGCTCTGTTGCATTTAGCACCACCTTCTCAGTACACTCGGATCCTCTGTCCATTTTGGCTCGAAGGTGCATTCTGCGAGAATATAGTGCTAGATGCGGTGTTACACCCTAAATGTCTTTATATGTAATTTTGCATAATTTTGCTGAAATTTCGCTACAACAAAGTACGCAAGTTATGCGCACCCCTAAATAATCACTCACTTATTGAGCCTCTTACAGCAGCCTATAAACAATATGTATGACATCCATGCCTGCCTCACCTCTCGAGCAAGAGGAACAGCTTAATCAAAACCTAGCTTCTAACATTAGGACGGATGCACAGACCCCCTCGGACCTATTCCCTCATCCTACACGATAAAATGTGAGGACGTACCAGCGCCCCACGCCCTCGTTTCTGTGAACTCCTTCACACCACGGTGTTTCTCAGCAGATCCTTGAGACAACCGTTCCCTCAGCTTGGTTCCAGTAAACAGAGATTGATTTGGGCACAAAGAATGCGTAGCAAATTGCTCAGCTAATGAATGCCCTGGAGGTTTGTGCGCATCCCCATCAGGAAAACAAGTTCAAAGAAAGACACTGGACTTATTAGGTCTGCTTGTTTACGTAAGACACCGATATCTGGCCGTAAGGGTTCAACCCCATCATCAGTCCGTCAAGGCAGGAAGAGAGCTGGAGGGCATACCACAGAAAATTAATTCGAAGAAGGTGAGAGCACTAACATTGCAGATCAGAAAGCCATGGTATTTATTTATGTTTCATTCTTAAATCCTTAAACTTCTGAAAAACAGTAAAATCTGCACCTTCTACATGCCTGCCCAGTTGGCCATGTGAGATTAATCCAAAATGTGCTTTTTTTTTTACTTTGAGGTGACCTTTCACATAAAACACACTCGTGTATGCACAAGGCGCTCTCTACGCCTTAACCTACCTACAAATAACGCAGATTTATCACACGGGTGCCCTTTACCCCTCCCACATCTGCATTCGTTCGCACCTGATCCCAGACTTGCACCCTTAAAGGCAGGCGGTGTACCCTGGGGCCCACCAGCAGGCTTTTGTACATGATTGCCATCAAATGCCTGCTGCCCCACTGCCCTGTAGACCAAAGGCTTCTACAGACCGTAGCTCTACTGCACACGGTAGCTTCCAAGCCCTTTGCCCCCGCCTCAAGCTGTGATGTGTGTACTCTGTTGCAGGTCGCATCCTAGCCACCTGCCAATGGACGTCTATGTACGCTGACCGACCTGCACAAGGCAGCAGGCTATGGTGCAGGGCTTGGGATGAAAGTCCAAGTACACCATGGCTGACCTGTTTGAAGGAAGGCCCGCAGGTCACCCTCTGTACATACAAAGTAATATATATATATATACATTTCAGTGACGGGTAGTTAAGAGCGGAGGATGGCCTCTGGTTTATGTCGCAAAGTATGGGGGCTCCGGGGTTAAGAGCGAGAGCGGGTCTGAAAATTTACTAGATTGCCATGACGACAGCATCAGTCCACCAAGTCATCAGCTATTGGTTTTTAGGTTTCACCTATTTTCATTCGCTTGCGAATGTAATAGGCGAAAATTCAAGGGCTCGATCGACTCGTGAAACCACTGCGATTTCTTCACAGTGCATGTGAGTCACGTGACCACAAAAGCGGGTCACGTGACCACACAAGCACGCGCATCTCCCTAATCCGCAAACCGCATTCATTCAAAAACACAGAAACCCCCGCCCCAAGCCGGCTTGCCTCCTCGCATCTGCCTGCCACACTTCTCCTCCCCTCGCTCGCATTCCCGCCCCCCCACCAGGCTCTCCCGCCCCCATCCGGCTTCCCCCAATCCTTGTTTATGCTAGTTATGCAACTGTGAGCAGGGACCTTTCTCCCGTACTGTTGTTTGTTCACCGTGTTCTAGCCATTGCCTATTCCGATCAAGTTTCTGTCCTGGTCACTATCTGTGCATCCTCACTATTCCATTTTTCTCCCCATCTGTTCTGCTCTCTCCAGCTTCCGCTCACCTTTTCACTCCCATTCCTGTCCTCCTCCCGCCTTTTTTGTCACCCGGCCTGGCCCCAGGAGCCGCAGACAGCCTTAAATGAGATGCGGGGGGATATTGTGAAATTCATTTCATGGAATGCAGCCACTTAGAGCTGTTACTGGCTCAGTAATTCACGGATAATGCAGATTATCTCGGTGTGCTCAGAACACATCTGCATTTAATACCGCAGAGCTGATTGAATTTAGGTGGGTGGGGGTTGCAGCAGAGCACACAGCATTTTGCTTCTCGAAGAGTGACGTGAGAGGCTCGGTTTCCAGCACAAAAGAATATCCCCCACCCTCCTCAGTGGCCGGTGTTACCAATGGCTTTGCTCTCGCAGAATGGAGAAGTGGCCCTCATATAGTCTCACTACATTGATTAATAAAACAAGCACTGGCGTTGCCAGTAGGTTTCGCATTTGGAAAGTTGGAGCTATTGGTTTTGTAAATGACATTTTATATTTATATATTGTTATTCACAATGCCAATAACGATATATAAATATAAAATGTCATTTACAAAACCAATAGCTCCAACTTTCCAAATGCGAAACCTATTGGCAACGCCAGTGCTTGTTTAAGAGAGTTAAGAATTTCTTTAAAAAAGATAAACCGATTAAAACTAGAGAAGGAATTATTATCCCACCATCAAATATGCCAGCAACCGGGACTGCTGTGAGCCTCTCTTATACGAGCGTAGGCCACGCAGAGATCTTCTGTCGCATACGGGAATAGTACTGCAGTGCTGGAGGGACGCTAACAAATTCCTGGGTTGGGCGGGCACTCTAACGGGCAGGACTCCGCTCTGGTTCGGGGACCCGCTGGCCGAGGTCTCCAGACTAACTGGCTTCAAGGGCTGGAGGCTCATTGGGATTGACTATCTGGGCGACGTGTGGAAGGGGTGCGCTCCCAGATCCTTTGCCTATCTCCAGAAAGAATATCAACTGTGCGAATCTCAACACTACCATTACCTGCGCCTCACACATGCCCTACGGACACACATACACGCGGACTCCTCGCTCCCAGAATACTCTCCCCTAGAGGACAGACTCCTTCTAGACCCAATCCCTGAAAAACCAATATCTACCATCTACCGCAAGCTCATCAATAATATGCCGGACCCCCTGACGACTCTGCGGGAACAATGGGAGGGTGACATTGGTAGCCTTGAGGATGAGGATTGGCAGGATGCCCTGCAAAGTCCCTGCGAAATAGCGATTAGAATCAGGTTCCGCCTGGTGCAATTGAAAATCCTGCATCGGGTTTACTGTTCTCGTACCGACTTCTTCTCCTGGGGGATGTGCCTGACTCCGTTGTGGGTGCAGGGTTGTCAGGAGGAGGGGACCTTTTTTCATATACTGTGGAGCTGTCCGTACATAGTGCCCTATTGGACGTCGGGGGGCAGTCGGGCTGCCATGGATCGGGTGGTGGCGCACACCCACTCGGGAAGACCCATCATTCCTAGGTGGGTGCGGCGCTCGACCTGCTTCCATGGGGAACTTTCTAGGTTGTTCCCCAGAAGGCAGTCAACAGGTTGGGATGTTCTGACCGCTACTTTTAATTTCCCTGCTACTCCCTCCCACTCAAAGGGTATCAGGGCTACCTTACACAGGCTCTCGGTATTATCTGCTGAGATTACAGGGCACATGACATTAGGGAGGATCTGATCTTCTCTTACTAGATGGCTAAGGACCCCGGTGATGCTGGCGCCGGTGTCACGGAGGGCCTCCACTCGGTGACCGTTCACGATGACGGACTGGCGGTACTTCTCGGTGTTGGGGGGTAGGATGTTCCCGGGGACCATCTCTCTATCTCCCAGGGATACTAAGGCCATGGCAGCAGGTTCCCATTCCTCGGTGTCCTCAAACTCGGCCCCTAAAGCTACATTCGCTATCTGTCTAGCTGGGGGACTGGCGGTGGGGACACGGGGGGCCATGGGGCACAGGGGATCATTGGCGTAGTGACCGGGCTTCTGGCATCTAAAGCAGGTGATGGTCACCTTGTGCGGCCTCCCCGGGGGACCGGTTGTGGCAGGTGGAGGTGCGGGGAAATTCGGTGGTGTGGTTCTCGGGGGGCTACACTGGGGACCAGACTGTGCTTCTCGTGATCCTCCCTGGTTTCCCCCCTCTCTGGCGGGATGGTCCTTGATTGGTGCGGGAAGAATCCCCTGTGGGGCCTTTGGAGACCCGAGTGCTCACCCAGTGATCCGCCTCAACGGCCAGCTCCCTCGGATCTGTGAGCTTTCTGTCGAGCAGATGCTGGCGGAGCTCTACAAAACAATTTGTGGACAAATGTTCCCATAACATGAGGTCAGTTAGTTCTGCCATGGTGGTCACTTTGCTGCCCTTGACCCATCCGTCGAATGCTCGGCTAAAAAAGTTCACGTACTCTACCCAGGTGGTGTCAGGAATCTTCTTACAGTCCCGGAACCGCTGGCGGTACATTTCTGGGGTGAGGCCGTACCTGGTCAGGAGGGCCTCCTTCATGTGGTTGTAGGAAGTCTGCTCGGAGGACGGTAGGTCGAGCAGGGTGTCTCTCCCCTCGCTCAGAAACCGACCCCACAATCCGGCCCCCCAATCTTTCTGTGGAACTCGGTGGGAGGTCATGGCGACTTCGTAGGCCTTAAACCATTGTTGGATGTCGTCATTTTTGTAGTATTCTCTGACCACATCTTGGGGATGTGGACCTTTGGCTCAGCTGGGGCGGCAAACTCTTGGTTCCCAAGAGGTCGGCTCTCGTCGTTCCTGGCCTTGATCTCGAGCTCCTTCAAGCCTCGTGTTCCAGCTGAAGTCTCCTTCCTTCATGCTCCCGCTGGAGCTTCTTCTCCTCTAGGTCTCCTTGGACCTTCAATTGCTCAATCACCAACTTTTTTTCGGCTAGTTTTAATTCTCCTTCGATTTTTAGATTCGCCATCTCGAGCTCATGGTGGCGACTTCGCTCTCGGTCTGCGAGCTCTTCCGGGGATAGGCCCCCGTCCGGTACAGTGCCTCGTACCGGGCTGCTGCCGGTTTCGGTCTGGGGGAGTCCCGGCGCCGCCGCTCCTTCGGTGCTGGGGGTTCCGGACTCCACCCAAGCCTTCAACGCTTTCTGCATGTCCTCTTTTGTGTTGAGGCCAGTGGTAGCGATCCCTAGTTCCTTGCAGAATTCTTTTAGTTCTTTGTGTGTGTAGTCTTCCAGTTGCTCTACACGGAATGTTGTACCTGCGTCAGTTTCGATGATACTCATGGTGGTTTCTTCCGTTGTCCTTGCTTGGTAGTGCGTTAGTCGTGTACTGTGCGATCTCTAGATTGCGGCTCTTATCCCGTCGCTTGCCACCAATGTTAGAAGGTGACTTCAGAGGGGGGCAGGAAGTGCACCTGACCACCCTAGGACCCACCTCCCTAGGAACGAAGATGAGCACTGAAGGGAGAGACTCTTCAGGGAGAGAGTCTCGGGTGTAGGATCGCACACACTACACAAGCACCACATGACAAGGAGACACCACACCGTAGCTTCTTAAGAACGTTTCTTTATCTCATATTTCAAGGGAGATCTTTATGATCAGACAGGTTTAGGAATTACAAGCGTAGCAGAGCTTCAGAGTATTGGTCAGGGTAAGGGTAGCGGGACAGTCTTTAGGATCAGAGCCAATGTCGTTGCGTATCCAGCGCACAGCTCTCAATCCTCGAGCCGGGGGATACGGGGTGATCTTTCAGGGTCCAGCCGGACCAGGAGAGTCAGAGAGCAGCGAGTCACCCAGCAGGGCTCAAGCAAGATGTTGGAGGTCTTACGATCTTCAGGGGAGCCGCGAGTCACTCAGCAGGGCTCAGATGGTTCAAGGTTGCAGGGGAGCCGCGAGTCACTCAGCAGGGCTCAGATGGTTCAAGGTTGCAGGGGAGCCGCGAGTCACTCAGCAGGGCTCAGGTAGTTCAAAGTTGCAAGAGAGCCGCGAGTCACTCAGCAGGGCCCAGGTAGTTCCAGCAGAAGTCCTTCTCTGCTAAACGAGCCGCGACCACGTCAGCAGGGCTGTCGATGTTCCAGCGTCGAATCTGCCAATAGTCCCGGAGCAACCCCAGTTATAGGACTGCTTCTCTTTTATCTCCGGAGTCTGGTCGGCAGGGGTCTTGACACCTGGGGGCCGCTTGTTGGGGTTTCCTGCCACGCGGCCCCTTTGATTCATTCAGTTGGTTTCGGGAGGAGTCCCAGACACACAGCAGGCATGGAGCCATCCCTCCGGGCGGCCGGAGGGGCGATCGAAACCCACTTCTCGAGGAGAGGTCGGAGGTGTGAAAGATCCTGCTCCTCCCTCTCTCACTCAAGGGGAGGGCTCTGTCCTCCAGCCAGGGTGGCGCCTATCGACCTAGGCCGCGCTGGCTCGGGCGGCCATCTTAGGTGCCGAAAAGTGGGCACACAGGGTCCATGGGTCGGGAAGATGGAGGCACGGGCTGGGAAGTCCGGAAAGGGTCAGGGCTTAACGTGTAGGAAGGTTGGGATAGGCCGGGGGACTCAGGGGTCTGTTGTGGTGGAAGCTCGGACGGGAGTTTGCTACGGGTCAGGAGGGACCACGCCACGAGGCCGGGTCTAACACTGGAGAACTGTATCAGCACAGTTTACAATAAATGTGGGCGTAACCCGAAAAAACGTGTGCACATGAGAGCGCGTGGGACATACGGTGAGCGGCACAAGTGACAAGTGACACAGCGAGGAACGGCGCAGGGCAAACACACTTAGAAATATATACAAGGTACTTGGTGGTTCACAGGTAAATTTACAGGAATTATTTAACAAGGAATTAACAATTTCGTGAACAGTAGATTTGCGCCAAGGATTGCGCTGGGGAGTCGATGGCGTTTCGACCTCTAGCGAGTTAAGGTCACCTTCATGACCAGGTTACTGTTATTTTATGTGATGAGTTTCATCCAGGAAAAAGATTAATGGGTCCCGGAAGGGAGGAGGGCCCAATATGGTAAATTCAAGCAGCACCACCGGCCGAGCAGATCAGTAAGCTGGACACATTTTTACTGGTGTGGAGTTAGAGGAGGAAGGTTTGGTTCCAGCACCCTTTATTTGTACCACAAGCGGCGAGTCTGGCAGCCCCGCCCGAGAGCATGCTTGCGCGCGCGCCCGACCTACCAAGTGACACACTGCAGACGCCCGCTCCAATACTGTGAAGCATTCGCGAGTTTCTGTTCTGCTCTGAATGTGCCACGTTTGTCGATTTGTGAATTGACAGATGTTTTGCTGCGCATTCTCTTCCTTGCTTCATGATTGCTACCCCCTTACTATACAGGGAATCGTATCGATTTCCCACAATTAATTGCTTAGCCAGAGTATTCATCAGCCGTGCACAGCCATGAGCCATCGTCTCCCGCACCCTAAAGACATATTTAAATGAGTTTGACGCACTACAATTTGCTACACAGTCATACAAACCACACCTGGGTAGCCCAGTAAACTTTCGCCTCATAATCTCAAATAGACACAAGAGGGCGCTAGTGCTTTAGTTAGACGCTCGCTCTTGAACACATTTGCAAAACTAAAATAAACTGCAATGAGCACTGCTATGCTCCTGGGCGCGACCGCTCGTTTGATGATATGAGTTGAAGCTGAAATATACTCGCTTCCCGTTTCATTGTCTCCTAACAGTGTTTGTTCCTTAATCTTCAGTGCTGAATAACGATGACAATAAGCATGTTACCCTTCCTCAAACTCAGCAGAGATCATGAGTAGCTACTATGCAATAGCAAATACAATAAGTCAAGAATTAACCAGACCCATCAAAAAAAATAATACTTCGAAAAATGGGTGGTTTAACACAAAATGCACAAAAGCATACTCAAATTTAAAGAAAGCCTTAACAAAACAACTAAGAAACAGAGCAGAGGTAACCGAATTAAGGAAAACTTACGCACAGGCAATTAAACAAAGGAAAAAGGAGTTACAAGTAAACCTCTGGAAACAACTCCTAAAAAGCAGTACCCTAAAAGACAGCACATCCTTCTGGGAAACAGTTAAAACTCCTTTTTTAACTGATAATAATGCTGGCCCCTCTTTGGATGTTGCTATAACAGCAGAAGACTGGGTACAGCACTTCTCAGGGGTTTTTGGGGAGATTGGGCCCGAAGACTTAACTTCTCAAGATCCTCTCCCGTTGGTGCAATACCCGATAGAGATACAATTCACACTCAAAGAAACAACTAATGCTATAAAATCTGCAAAAAATGGCAAAGCACCGGGACCAGACTCTATTCCTATGGACCTCTACAAAATTCTACCTGAACTATGGGCTCCCCTTCTGACTAAAGTGTTAAACGCAGCAAAAGACACTGGCCTTCCTGACTCTTGGTCAACCTCGATCCTGGTCCCCATTTTTAAAAAAGGCAACAGAGACAGTCCAACCTGCTACCGCCCCATATCCCTCTTGGATTCAACTGGAAAGATGCTAGGGCGTATACTTCTAAATCAACTTCAGGAGTGGTCAAAAGAGCAAGGGGTACTCTCAGACCTCCAATACGGCTTCAGAGCCGGGCTAAGCACCGTGGATCAAGTCCTAAATTTAACATTACTTGTAGGAAAATATGTAACAGCGAAGAAATCGTGCCTACACATGGTGTATGTCGATCTTACAGCAGCCTTCGACTGTGTGGGACACTCGAAGCTCTGGACAATAATGCTACAAATGGGGATAGAACCACCTATAGTAGATATCCTCCGTGAGCTATACTCTGGCGCTACGGGAAAGGTCAGATATGGAATAGCAGGACAACTAACTAACAGCTTTCCAATTCAGAAAGGGGTCAGACAAGGGTGCGTGCTGGCCCCTTTCCTATTTACACTTTATACGAATGGTTTAGAGGCTGCACTGCTTAAGGGCGTTAAAGATCTGCCGGAAGCCGGTCGTCGACAGATTCCAGCGTTACTATACGCCGACGACGCGGTAATACTGGCAAGAACACCTGTCCAGCTTCAGAGGGCCCTAAATAATTACTGTACCTTTATGACCAGTCTCGATCTAAAAGTGAACATAAGGAAAACTTATGTAATGCACATCGGCAACAGAGGGAACAAAGAGAAAAAAATCTTTGTGGACAACCTGCCTCTTGAAAGAACTAACATCTATCCTTATCTTGGTATAACTATTAATGAGGCGTTTAATTGGAGAGAGGCAATTAACTCCAGAAAGTTAGCCCTCATAAGAACAGTCGGCGCTTTAAAAGCATTTTCACTTCGTTTGGGAAAAAGACCACCCAACGAAATGATTAAGATATACAATGCAAAATCTATCAGCACAGCCACTTTTGGAGCAGGAGTCTGGGGTACAACTAATGTAGAGCAACTCCAAAAAATCGAAAACTCCTTCCTAAAGTTTTTATTGGCTGTTCCCAAAAGCACCACCACATTTGGTTGTCACCTTGAACTCGGAGTACACTATATATCGGACATTATTAAGATTCAGCCTATCATGCTATGGCGTAGAATTTGGGCCAGAGAAGAATGCCACCTTACAAGAACAATAATAGAGGACTGCATGAAACTAGACCATATGAATAAGATAAAATGGTTGGCATATGTAAAATCTTTTTTCACTGACATCGTCAAAAAAAGATCTAAAAACACTTTGTCTGTCACATTTATCTGAACTCCGAATGCTGTGTGAAATAGGTAAACCCTCAGTACAACAATGCTTAATGATACAGCTGGTCCCAACTATCCAACCTTATTTACAGTACCATTTGTCGCAATATGAAAAGTTACTCCTCACTCGTTTCAGGCTTAACATATATCATTTTTTGGTTCTATTTCCCATTCAGAATGTATGGACTCATAACACTGCAGTGTGTCCGTGTGACTCTATGTCCCCACAGTCTACAATACATGTCACATTTTTTTGTAAATTTTATATGGAACTACGCAGGAGGTGGATATTACCACTATTAAAAGTTATGAACATCCGTAGATGTCGCCCTGCCTATTTAGCCCTGCAACTTCTGGAAAATTCTTTGATGACAAAATCTGTGGCACAATATCTAAAATTATGCATTAGGCACCGTACAAACCTGTAATGATGTGTAATAGTTTGAATAATTTTTCTACAATGAATGAATAATGATTTTTAATATTTATTGTGTTTTTATGTACTTTTATGGTTTTCATATATGGAACCCGAAAAAAGATATTTTGATTTGATAATCTTCAGTGCTGAATAACGATGACAATAAGCATGTTACCCAGGAGGTGCAAACTGTAATTTACCCTTTGTATTCATTGGCATTTACTTAATACATTTGCGTGCTTTTTTCTTTATTAAATATCAATTGTTCTGACAAATACTCGTTACATTTTTGCTGGAGTTCCTAGCGGTAAATGAAAAGATTTTCGAGTGTAGCACAAGCTCGTAAGTAATATGTTTTGAGGTGAGTAAATATGTTTTCTGTCTCGCATCAGCAACCAAATCTGATGAGTTTGGTGTTCCTCATGTATTTGATCAATTTCTGTTTCGCCCATCCATTTGTTTCACTAGAAAGCGCACCGATGTTGGGAACAGGTTCTCCCTCAAGAAAACATTTTACAAACTTTAGCAAATACAGTTCTCTTCATACAGGAGTGGATTTTAGATGGTGTAAGTTTAGGTCAGACAGGCAAATATCCTTTTTAAGCAGGTGAAAGAACTTTCCCACCCCGTGAAGGAAAACGGAGGAGAAAATGCATCAATAGGGCCTCAATACAGGATAACCAATATTTATAGGAGGAGATACCAGGGCCATAGTCAACGATTCCCGCCGGTTTCTCCCTTCTAAACAATTGGGCATGGCATGTTTTAGCAGTGGCGTGGCTAGGGAGGGTGTTTGGTGCGGTCCGCCCTGAGCGACACTCTTTTTGGGGGCAGCGTGATGAGCAAGTCATCTGTCGACTTCCACCCCCCCCACCCCACTTACCTGCACCGGGCGGCAAACTCAGGGACCGCCGCAGGCAGCCAAAGGTCTATCTTCGCCTCTATGTTTTAGGACCTGTAATCTGGGAAAACATGTGGGATCTGATGGTACCATTCCCGGTTCCATGTTTTCCCTGATCCCCTGGCGCTTTCCCTGCCTGTGGTAGTAACATATTTGGCGTAAAGGCTGAAAAGAGGAACTGCAATCATAGATTTTCCATATGAAAGCCTAGGCCAGTGAAGCCATCTTTGGCTCCCAAGACGATCTGGTGATAGATTCGGACACCAGCAGTTCAGGTTGGAGAGCATGCTGCGGGCAGTTCTCCACAGAAGGAAAAATGGTCCTCTGCAGAACAATCTTTTTTCACATAAACTGCCTGGAGTTTATGACAGGCTCCTTTATAGTGAAATATTGGACCAAGGACAAGGACCAATGCTGTGTCCTCCTTAAGATGGACACTGTGGTGGTAGTCCGCTACATCAATCACCTTGGAAGAACGAAATCGAAGACCCTCTCTGACTTATCCTGAAGTTCTTGGACCTACTGCCTGGCCATCCAGATTTCGGTGATGGCATTCACGACATTGGAAAGGTCCCAGCCTCTGGAAATTGCACCCACTGGTGTTCCAGGACATACAATTCAAGTGGGATCCTTTCACGATGGATCTGTTTGCCTTTTGGATAAACCAACAGGTGGACAGATACTGCAGCTGGAGACCAGGCCTCAATGCAGTGGCAACGGGTGCCTTTCTCCAGCATTGGAGCAAATAGAAAGGGGATGTGTTTCCGCCATTCAGTATGATCAGAGTCATGAGGCAGCTTCCATAATTTTATATCTGAATATATCTTTGTGTGCACCATCACGGGTTCAACACTGCCTGCTACTATATTGGTATGTATTCCACATGGAAGAATTCCCATCAACAATTTGGGTGCTTATTGAACAGCAGCCAACATTTTATCGACAGGAAAAGTTCTTTGAGCCTTGAAAAAGCCCTGCGGGCGAAACACACGTCGGCTGCTGCTGTTTCTTCGCTTGTTTCGGAAATAAAAGTCAAAATACCTGATTCGGGAGTGTGGTTGAAGTATTTCTTGAAGCATTTTTCAAAGGACATTTGATTAAGGACTTATTGGAAACACACCACGAAGGAGAACTTCCTCTATTTATTTGCTGTACCACCTATTGGATTAAAGATATAGTGATTGAGTGTGCTTGGGTGTATTGTGATTCACTATGATCATGAGGTTGCCCACCCAAGTTTGGAGGCAACAAGCGGACCTGGTGGCAGTCACCCCGATTTGGAGATCTCAAGTCTGGTTTCCAGATCCGATGGAACTTTCTTGAAATGTTCCAATCCGTCTATCCCTGTTTCAAAATCTCCTCCGGGATCCCTGGGGGAACCATCATCACCTGGTCTGGAAGGATCTCTCTATTTTATGGCATGGAGGATCACTGGGATCACTGGAAAGTCCCAGGCATTTCACAGGAAGCTGCTTCCCTGCTCACCAAAAACGGGGCAGATAGCACAACCAAGAGATATTGCTCAGCCTGGACTCAATTGGTGGGTTGGTGGCATCAACAACAGTTAGATCCCATGTGAGCAGACGTTGTCCACATCTTGAATTTCCTTGCTTCATTAGTCTTGAACGGTTTGGCGTATAGGTCCATTAACACTTTTCGATGCACAATTTCGGCATGCCACTCCCCGATTTGGGGGCATCCGGTGGGGGAACATCCTTTGGTATGTACACTCCATAGAGGCATTAGACTATCCCTGCCTCCTGAACCGAGATATTTACACTTCGGGATGCCAATAAGGTCTTGCACCTATTCAAATCATGGCCTTCGAGCAAGTATCTATCAGAAAAACAGATGTTGGCAAAATTAGCTACCGTATTGTGCTTGGTATCTTGAACAGACTCTCAGATGTGAAAGCCTTTGACATAAAAGGTAGAATATTCACTCCAGCTGGAGTGACCTTTCATAATTTTAGGAGAACAAAATGTAATTCATACAGTGTCTCACATACTATGTTTCCAGATGTTCCGAAGTTGTGTGTTGTAAAAGTAATAAAAGCTTATGAAACTATGACAGACGATCTTCGCCCCCAGGGGGAAAGATAACTCCTCTTGCTCTCACTAAACCTCATAGAGCAGTTTCCTCTCCTACCACCAGGTGGGTCGGATGGACCGTGCAAGAAGCTAGCACTGACACATCCCTGTTCAGAGCTCATTTCATGAGAGCGTCCATGGCCTCCAAAGCTTTTTTTGGGAGCCAACTTAGAAGACATTCTTAATGCAGTGGACAGGTTCTCCGATTCCACGTTTAAGTGGCTTCATTTTAAACCACTCCAAAACCTTGCATCGCTTGTAGTGGGGAAGCTTTAAACCTTATGGACACAAAGGCAAGATTAACCCATCCTTGGATCTTTTTCTACCGGCCCAATATTCTACGACTTACATGTAAGTATTCAATTGTTTTGGTGATTGATTGCTTCTTGTTTCACTATGACTGTAAAAGTTATCTTCTTTTCCTACTGAATTTGTGGCTCATTTCATTGTTAACACACCCTTTTTTGGGGACTGAAACTTACGCAGTGGTTGTTTTTCCTCAGGGACAGATTCCACTAAACAAGACTGAAACTCAAAATGATTGGCTGTGATCTCAGGAAGAAAGAAGGTGAAGGAGCATCCACAGAGAGTCTTGAAGGGTGTTACTGGATGTTGATTGAATGAACTACTCTTCTGTTTTTCCTAATGTTTCATGGGAAATGAAGTCTTTTTGTATATTATGTTTTGCTTGTATAATGTTTAATGGCTGCTGGTAATAATGAAGTAAAGAGAGAACAGCCTAATCTTCGCCTCCGTGTCCTTAATAGAATTGAAACTTTCGAATACGATAGATAGGACATTTTTTATTGTTGCATCTAATACTCTAATTTCTGATTGGTAATTCTGATAGAAATGTTTAACATTATAAACCAACCTTCTATTCTCCATGGACTACTCAAGACTTTAAATGGCCCGCTAATTCTCGCTTTTGCATGTGAACTCAAACCTGACCACAAAACCATAGTTCCAGCTTTTAGGAGAAAAGATGGAGAAGTTAAGACATCATTTTTCATCCTAGAGAAATTTTCCAAATAAAAATGGTGGTACGCTCAGTGTATGCGAGCATCAAACAAAATGAAAAAGCTGTGCAGCAGCAGTTTGCACTGTACGTATAACAGCCAACAAGACTGTCTCCAGCCCAGGTGTCCGATATTAGAAACCACAAATGAATACCACTGCTCTTTTTTGTGATTCAGCAGGACAGTGTAGCGTTGCACAATGTGCCTCGTAAACCTCAGGACAGCAGCGCACGCAACCAGCACTGACTTCAAATACCGAATGCATTTTGCCACAAGGTCAGTCCTGATGTGGTGATACTAATTCAAAATGCCACCCTTACAAATTCGATTTTCCTTTTTATGGTCTGGCTCGGCAGCACAGCTGTCGCTAGACAATTATGTGAAAACCACCTGGAGAGGGGCTTTGACTACAACTACATATTGGGATTCAGGAGCTCATATTTTGATTGGGCAGAATCTTTGCTCATCAACAAAAAAGTGCTTGCCCTCCAAACAGCTGTGATCATTTTAATTATCCAGTTGCCTCAGCTCGGACTTTTAGAGGCACACACATGCCACTGCAGTACTATAAAACTGTCTTATAACTTGATAACTGATGGGGTTTTCTTTGGCAGTAGCACTGGGGACAATGCATTCATGGATATTTAGGTCTGGCTTGATAAGGTATTCATAAGCCTGATCTATTGACATTGCTAATGCTTATTTTAGAAGATGGGGAGTCAAGTAAGCGTTGTTTAGTAAGGGTTATTTCTGAAAATTTTCAAGACTGTAATGGCCACTACAATTTTTCAGCAATATAGCGTCCTGCATAACCTGCAACAATCACAGAGCACGAGTCCGTATATGCAATCCATGTCGAGGGGCCTAGGGCCTTCGTATTGTGTCCAGATAGCATGTGACAACTCTTGTTCCTCTGCTGCTTTATATCTTCACCCGTTACCCTTTCCAGCAAATAAATGGTGCACATATAACGTTTTTAAGTTCAAAATAAGCTTTATTGAAAGTTTTGAAAAAGTCATATAAACAATTTAAATACACGAATGCATGAAATTGATACAGAAAGAATAAATGAAACATATGAGAACGAGAATCAAAAATCAAAAATAGATAAGAAAAAACAATTCATATGAGAGAAATACAAAAAAAGAAAAAAGAAAAATACCAGCTAGGAGATAAAGAGTAATACATTACTTTGAAATATGCACATATAACGTTTTAGTTGTCGAATATCCCTTTATTAACTACATACATGGTTCAATGTTGGTGTAAGTTTGGTTGCAGGTGGAATACAAAGTCGAATAATTGTATTTTAGTGCATAACCCAATAAACAGGCCTGCTATAATGCTGTGTTCATCCCATGCTTTTTACTCGCTTCCATTCCTGGCTTACAAAGTCAAGGCTGGCTCCTGATAGCCATTGTCCTCTTGCTTCCTCCAATCTCGTTGCCATGGTTCTCTCTCGAATGCAGCTGGAGTCTCCTTGAAAGAAATCAAGGCAATGTTTTCTATTATAGGCACATAGCACACACTTGACCTCTTTTGTCTTGGCATTGCTTCTTCTCTGTCCTACCTACTCTTCCCCCTCGGTAGGATGGCATCTGGTGAAGCACCTGATTCTACAAAAAAGGCAAATCGACTTCAGTTGGTCCCAAAAATGAGGAGGTACCAGGCATTTAGACTACCCCTGGTGCAACTGAACAGCTTATCTAAAAGTCCTCAGAATGTAACTTTTGTGGAGATAAGTTCTTTTCAATCAGCCTTTAAAATCAAGTCATCTGCTTATCTCCATTGACTCTTGTTCATGCACGCGCATGTGTGCAGACAGACACTCGCACACGCACTATCGGAAGTAGAGGGACAGAAGGCTCCTTATATGAAGGTGCATGCCAAGGTTCAAGATGTGGTCCAGTCAACTTTATGTGTACCATGCTTGAGGCATTGGTACACTGCATTTCATCTTCCTTTGACAAATCAGCTCATTTACTCTCTTGTCCACGTGGGAAGGCACACACTACTCAAAAGCACTACGGGCCAGATTTATCACAGGGTTACGTTGCTTTTGCACCACGCAAGCGGATGCAGAAGCAAAACAAACCTTAAGATGCGATTTATCAAGCCATGCAAGGCCACCTTGCGTGGCCTTGAGTGGCTTGATAAATCCAGAGTAACGGAATGCAGTGCAAATTGCTGCGTTGCATTACTCCGCTTTAGGGAGGCGTTCCATTGGCAGAGCGTGGGTGTTCCCACGCATCCATCCATGGAATTTGGCCCATTCCCAGATTCACTGTAAGTTTTAGACCTGGGAATGCACCAAAATGGTTGTATGGCATTACAACGCGGGCTTTTAACCCGCATGCCATTACAACGCTGTTTTTACAACGCAAGTCGTTACAACGACTTGCGCTGTAAGGGCTGGATAGTGGAATAATTTAATTTTCTATTCCAACTCCAGCCCACTTTTAAAATATGGAAGGTGTTGGAATAGAAAATTAACTATTCCCTATCCAACAGCGCCCTCTAGCGCAAGTCGTTGTAACAACTTGCATTGTAAAAGCAGCATTGTAATAGCAGCGCAGGTTAATGCCCGCGTTGTAAAGGCTGTTTACCCACCAAAACTGCTACTCCTCCCCAGGTGAGGTGTAATGAGGATATATATGTTTGTTTCGCCTCGTTTGTTCCTCTCTCTATGTGTACTGCATTCTGCAGCTCACATAGAAGATGAAAATACCTGAGGGAATTGTTTTTGTGCAGGAAGGGATACCTTCCTGCACAAAATAAAATACTACTAACAACACAGACACCCTTGCACCATGGTGCACGAGTGCCTGCGTTGGCTCTAGGCAGCACATTGTGCGCCAGCACAGGGGAAAAGGACAAGAATACGCTGTACAATGTTAAGTATGGTGCATTCTTGCACTTTCCCTATCACGCAGCGCAGCATCTCAGATGCATGATGCACACATTTTTTCTTCAGTTCTTATGCGGTGTGTTTCAACAAAACATCTAGGTCCTGAGGAAGGCCAAGACACTTTGTAGGTCAAATTCCCCAAAACATGTAGACCTGTTTACCGGACAGATGCAGTTATTATTTACAAACTGCACATGAACTGTTTTTAATCCTGACACCAAGAGTTAAATAATAAAGCCTTTTTTCTCTTGGTAGTTAGTTTTACAACACACTTCACTTTTTTTGCACTGTGCCCATCATTCAAATCTTCTAGTGCTTTACATCTTTCGGATTTTAGAATATACTATGCAAGAATAGTATCTCAAAACATTCCTGAGCTCCTCCCTCACAGAGAGGGGGTGTAGCCCTTGGCTGCACTAGGCAGTGCAGCCAAGAGGAGAAATCCCAGATGATGAGGCATGCCACCTCGGTGGGTGATGGTATTCCATCCTTATTAAAGGATCTCCTTAATGCATGATTGAGAGTTCCTATGCCTGTGTTCTAGCTCATTAAGGTTCCGGTAGAGCCTGTTAGATCTGCGTATAACAGGGTATTATATAATAGTTCTCACACAACTCCCATGGATTTTGACTCATTCCCAGATTTACAAGAACTTGTAAACCTAGGAATGTACCAAAATCTTACACCTTCCCGGAGGGGGAGAAATATCTTTCTTTCTCCTCGTTTCTTCCTCTTTCTATGCGTGCTGCCTTCTGCAGGACACATAGAAAGAGGGAATATGCCTCTTAGGATTGTTTTTGTGCAGGAAGGTGCACCTTCCTGCACAAATATAATCCAGTATGCAACACAGGCAGCCTTGCACCATGGTGCAAGGTTTGCTTGCATTGGCGCTAGGCTGCTAAAGGGTGACAGCACAGGGGAAAGGGTAACAAATATATGGCACATTTTGGTCCTTTCCCTGTCACTCAGTGCAGTGTAGCAAGGTGACTTGTTGCGCTGCAGTGCATGACTTTCTCATAATTGAACCCCTAAATCTTTTGTGATAGAGAAAGAGATGATACAATGTGGACCCTATGTTCATCGCATACAAAATTCCACCAAGTATGAACAGATTGTTTAGAGAAGTCTTTCCAACATGAAAGTATTCCTTTAAAGGCAACAGCAATTAAAATATCCAATTATTACAGTTTAGTAGTCAAATAATCTACATCAATGCATAAAGAACCAACCTACAAGCGTTTAATAAAAGTGCAAAACCTATTAATATAACAATTATATAGCCTATGCATTAATGGTTCGCAATGTTTAGAACAAGATCTGCTCCAAGGAAAGGTCAAAGAATTGAATTTAGCTATATGTTCTGGGGTACTGCGTGCTCTACTACAGATTTTTTAAAATGTATTGTGTAATTTGTGCTGCTTTAGAAGTTCTGGATAATTTAAGCCAAAGTTTATCCCAAAGATGGGAAAACAAAGAAATATTTAAATCTTCATCCCATAATAATCCCAAGTGAGGATGAAATCAAATTATATTAATCTAAAAAGTATTAGTAAATTATATTTGCATTTCAGTTAATCAAACTTTGATATGGTGAAAAGTAGACATTTGACCCAGACGAATGTCACATCAGGTATTATATCTTTGTCAAATGTCACAATACGCTTTATTCGCTTTTTGTGTAAAAATCATAAACCATTAGGCGTGGGTGGCACTCGCAGAGTTGTCCTCCGCTCAATCCTGCAGAGTTACAAAAAACTCAGCTAGATTCCACGGAGTTCCGCCCACCAGCATAGCAGCCTAGCCTTTCACATGCTCTCTCCTTAGATAGTAGAACAGAGGCTTTTCAGAGCGGGAAATTACGGGCTGGAGAAGTGAGAGCCATTGCGTGACTACAAAGCTCTTTTTGTTTCTCTCTCAGCAGCTTGTCATGGCAGATGGAGAGATAATTAAGGACTGGCCAGTGGAGGGAAGGCGCACTGTGCTTTGTGCATTCCCCGTGTGTTTACAGCTGCACATTACACCTGATACAAATCACGGTGAGCGTCATCACTGTACTGTTACTTAATGCGCTGGCACTCCCCACACTTTCCTCCTGTGAACAATTTAGCAACTAGACCGCCCAACTAAGCCAGGATTAATATATTACTTTATTTCTGATCAAATTAATACAAAGACCGTTCTTGCCCAAGCCATCAGCACATACCAAACAATTTCACCTTTTGACTCTGTGACATAATGTCGCTCGTGAGTAACTCGACCTTCTCTATCAGAACACGATGCGCCACATGCCCCTTTGCCCTTCTATTCCTAACGGCATGCAGGCAAAAACACAGGACAGTTTGAGATTCAGTTCCTGGGTCCATGGGTGCAGACAATGCCTGTTAGACCTGGCACCTTTGGCGTGGGTCTCCCTTCCATTTTTTGCTGTTGCATCCTGTGTTGTTACTATGTTTTTGCTGGTCTAGATGCTTTGGGCACTTTGCCACTGCTAATCAGTGCCAAAGTGCAAGTGCTCCCTAGGGTATAGTGTTGTAATGGATTAGTGACTCCATGATTGTCTTACTTGGTTTACTTGTCAGACTCTAGTACAGTGCACTGCGTGTGCCCAGGGCCTGTAAATCAAATGCTGCTGGTGGGCTAGTAGCACTATTTGTGCCACCCACTGGTGCTGCTTCTAACCTATGGCTCAGGCTACCATTCCAGTGTGCAGCCTGGAGCTTCCATGTCGACTTGGCAAGTGCACCCACTTGCCAGTCCCCAGAACTTCCCTTTTCTACATGTTAGTCACCCCTAAGGTAGGTATTTAAAAGGCAGGACATACCCTGATGTGTGTGGCATGTCCTGATAGTGAATTACAGTCAATTTAATGTTTTACTATTGCAAGGCTACCTGTTCCCATATGCCAAAATGGGCAGTTTGATTATAACAACTTATAATCCTAACTGACTCAGGGAACTAGGTAGAAATTCGAGTTTAGTGTGCCTGAACTCAGAATGATAAAATACATCTTTTAGTGAAGTTGGTTGAAACATTCTGTGTTTGAAAATATGACTTTTAGAAAGTAGGTATTTTCTTGCCTAACCATCCAAGCTTGCCTCTGCTAGATTGTGTATTCCATGTCTGGTTTGTCAGTGACAGGGACTGGGACTGGGGTGGCTCCAGGAGACAGGGTGAGTCAGCACAAGCCTGAATAGACCTATTTGCATGAGGAGTGGTGGGAAGAGTATCACCTGGGCCTGAATAGGGCTGTGCTTGCCTTCCACAATGCTGGCTCCATCTCCTGTGGTGTATCTGATGACCCTGGCCATCACTGACAAAGGAAGAAGTTGTGCACTGGCAGAATGCATCCAGAACTAGTTTGGACTAGGTACAGACACTCTCTGCCTTCGGCGACAAAGGATTTATGAGTATAAAAAGGGGGACCCAGACCCCAGAACTTTAGGTCACTTCCGGGAATCAAGATGAACCTTTGCTGAGGAGAAGAACCAGGGAACTGAAGGAGGAGACTACCCCTGTGCCGTGTGCTGTTTGGGGGTTGGACTGCAGTGGTTGCTTCATTGCCAAAGAAAGGAGAAAAAGGACTGAGTGTGCATTCATCATCTTAAAGAAGAATCTCCAAGGGATTGAACTGGGCTTGCCTCCAGCCTGAAGTCTCAGGGATACAAGACTTCACCACCAACTCCCCCCTGAATTCCCTTGCTGGGAATTAAGTGCCTGCTGTTGTGCTGGGCCTTCTAAGAGACTGTGTGTTACTGGGAGCTGAAAGCGCGACTCAACAAAGAAGAAGCGTGTCGCTACAGCAGCAGTTGTCGTCGCATCGCTGAGTAAGCGTGCCGCCGTTGCCGCCATCGCATCACCGAGGTGCATCGCATCACCGGAGAAGCGGGCTGCCGCCGCAAAGGTCATCGTCGCATCACCGAAGAAGCACGTCGCAGGGCCTGTCGCGGCTCAGAAGTTCACCAAGTCACCACACGGCCGCCGGGCCTGCACGCATTGCATCTACTTTGTCGCACCGTAACCAAGATGCCATTTTGTTGCATCGCACCGGAGCGTCATCGCATCAGATCGCAGTAAGAAACCGGCACGTCAAATCCCCACATAGTAGGGAGGCGAGCCTCAACTCCCCTGCGCAGCAGTAAGGAACCGACTCATCCACTCCCCTGAGTGTAAGGAACAGTGCATCACCTTCCCTGCGACCCTTTTGTTTGTTTTGCGTTACACATCCCAGGTACTGCGAGAATAAAGTGTTGCCTTTACAATCTAAACTGAACTAAGCTATTTCTACCCTTTTAAAGACTCATTTGGAGTACAGTATTGTGGATTTTTGACATTTGGTCTTGTGTTAAGTCTAGTAAAGAATACTTATTTTTCTAAAGCTGCGTGGTGTCCATCTGTAGTGTTTTCACTCTATTACTGTATGTGTTCACAAACGCTTTACACACTGCCTCTGAGATTAGCCTGTCTGCTTGTGCTAAGCTACCAAGGGGGTGAGCAGGGGTTATTTTAGAAGTGTAGCCTCTTACCCTGACTAGAAGCAAGGGTCCCTATTTGGTCAAAGGTACCTACCTCTTCCAATTAGAGAACCCCATTTCTAACACTGCCCATTTCAGAAAGGCGGGTGGTGCGCTGCTGAGCACTGAGTTCAAAATACACAAGGGAAGGGGCTGGGGCTGCCAGCAAATGCCCCCCCCCACTTACCCCTGGTAATTCTCTGCATAACTTCAGCACAGCAGGGGTACAATTCAAGGGGCATAATGAAGTACTGTTACTTGGAATGCCTGTAACTTGTGCTGTATTCTTTTAAATGAAATGTTTCCTAGTTAACTTGAAGGAAAGTTTAAATTCTATTAAGGACGCCGAGGCGAGGATTATGCCTTTCCTTCTTCACTCTTTATTAACAGCACGTTCAAAGATAGATAAAAAAACACATAAATAAAACTACAACTCCCATGAACACTAGGAGTAACCATGGCCACCAACAGTCCAAACATATAACAGACCGACAGTCCATATAATACTGGTGATGTTGTAGTCCTTCCTCTTCTTCACTGAAGGAAGTTAAGCCCGCTGGACCTTATTCTGTTTTAGACTCCAACCCTAGGAAGATAGGATAAAACGTTAAAGTCTCTCTCTTAATAGGTTCTTACCATTGTATCCAACATTCAGGAACAATCATTCAAATACCTTGAAAATATCACTGGACATGATAATGAATATCTAATAAATTCAAGGACTTCCATAATTTCACATTAGACATAGAAGTACAATAGAGGAATGGGTGCCATTATGCACAGAGTCAATACTAAACCACAAGCATCACAATAAAGCATAGCAGTTGTGTAAAATTCCAGTACTTTCCTGATACTCATAGGATTCCGTTCTCTTATCTGTAGAATCCCTGTAGTTTATTGCGAAAGTCCCTCAAGGGAGGGAGGCATAGAGAGAGAATGCCAGGGAGGGATAATCCTTGCCTCTGTGTCCTTAATAGAATTGAAACTTTCCTTCATGTTAACTAACAACATTTTTTCTATGTCAGGACCGGAGGCGAGGATTGTGCATTTTCAAAGCTTCTTACCACTACAGCGGCTGCGTCATGGTGTGGTTTAAAATAAAACTTTTTGAAAGTGGAATCAAAGGACCAATCCATTGCATTCATAATATCCTCCAATCTTCCCCGCACGTGGACAGCCTTGGAAGCCATAGCCCCTTTAGCGAAGTGAGCCCCAAAACTCACTAGTATCGATGCCAGCCTCTGCCATGGTCCATCTCACTCACCTAGCAATGGTCAGGTATGACAAGGCCTTGAAGTTTTTTCTAAATGACAATCAGAAGCTGCCGACCCTCTGGAGGCCATACCTCCAATGTCATGTCTTCGTAGGCATTCAGGCATCTGACCACACACAACTTAGGAGATTCGGGAAAGGCTGGATAGGATACTGACCTGGTACTCGTCTTCGTCCTCCTTGAGGTGTTGAATGTAACTCCTTCAGGGGCAAAGTTTCTAGCAGATAGGTCTAATGTCCTTACATCTGAAGATCTCTTGCACGAGATGAGGCAGAGCAACATTGCCAACTTTCCCGATATTGCCTTCCTGGACAGACATTGATTGTCCTGCCAAGAGGATAACAGGCATAGGGCCAGATTTACGTCCCAAAGACCCGCGTAACGAGGTTTGGGGGGAACAGAAATTCTGATGCCCTTGAGAAGTTTACTCACCCTGGGGTGTTCCCCTACCGGAACGTTATTCACTGAAGTATGACCCGCTGAAATAGCCGATCTGAAGGAGTTGATGGTACAATAAGCCAATTCCTCCTGAGAAAGTTTCACCAAGAAGTGCACTATGTTTGTAAAGCTGGTGCACACAGGATCCAGGTGTCTCTCCACACACGAACGTACACATCACCTCCAAGCCAATCTATACCTCTTGATGGTACCTGGGGCCCACGCCTGTTGGGTTAGGAATTCAGCCCCCTGCGAAAGTCTGACGTCTTGCCAGCGTCGCCGGAAATCCTCTATGCCATGAGATGTAAATGGCCCTGGGGAACCCATCGGTGAGGTTGGCCCAGAGGCTCCACTAGGATCTCTTCGTATGATGAAAGTTTACTTGGGTGGCCCAGGCAAGTTCCAGGAGAGAGGGGAACCATGACTGCGATCACCAGATCGGAGTGACCAGGATCAGTGAGGCCCTCTGCTGCCGGGCCTGCGCTGCCACCCGATGGATGAAGAGAAAGGAAGGGAAGGCATAGGCCAAGTCAGTCAACCAATCCTGAAGGAAGGCATCTACCACTTCCACCGAGTCCAGTCTCCAGATGAAGTATCGAGACAGTTAAGCGCTCCATCTGGAGGGAAACAGGTCTACCTGGCAAGGTCACCAAAGAGTCATCAGTGCCTGAAAAACTTTTGGGTGCAGCTTCCAGTCGCTGGCATCTCTGAAGTGCCTGGGTTCCAATCTGCTATGGAGTTCTGCTCCCCGGGTGGAGGCAGTAGTGTCAGATGTCCTTGGCAAGCTCCGTTAGTGCTCTGGATCGGATGCCAACCACTCAGTTGATATACTGCACTGCTGTTGTTTTGTCCATCCGTAGAAGCACACAACGTGAGACCCTGTCCCTCGTAATAGCAAAGGAGCCCTCCAGCAGCTCCAGACAGTTGATATGGAGAGCAAGCTCCTCCTCCGTCCATCTGCCTCCCATGGAGGTCGAACCGTATCTGGCGCCCCAACCTAGGCGACTGGCATCCGATTCTATCACCAGGTCCGGTTGTGAGCCAAAGATCGCCCGGTCATCCCATGCTTATGTGTGGTCGATCCACCACTGGAGCTCCGTCCTGGCTTCCTGTGTCAGAGACACAGGTTTGGAATAAGTGAGATCCCTCCAGAGGTGGTATTACTTCAGTCTTTGCAGTGCTCTGTAGTGTAGTGGTCCCGAGAAGATGGCCCGTATCGAGGATGATAACAAGCCAACAATCCTGGCCAGTTGACATAATGTCCCATCTCAGAACCTTCCTCAGTTCCTTTTTGGTCTTGCCAATCTTCTGTTCCGGTAGATTTAGGGTCGCCGCCCTGGAATCGATACGGAAGCCCAGGAAAATCATGCTCTGTTGTGGGACCAGGTACCATTTCTGTTAGTAAATAATCAGCCTGATGCCCAGGGTCCATAGGTGCTCCACCACTGGTTTGAGGAGTTTGGTAAAGCAGTGAATAAAAATGGGCTAAGCCCGTATGACCTACAGCAGGGCGGTGTTAGGCGAGGGTTGGGGGGAACAGGCACAAGTGGGCTGCTGCTTTGTTCCCTCAAATGCGACGTGTTCGGAGCGCATTAGAAGTGCGAAAGAGCGCCACCTAGCGCACCCGCTCGGGAGCAAGAAGTAGATGCTCTTGTGCCAAAGAGCCTATTGTGCGGGTGAGAAGTGAGGAAGCCGCTATGAAGGGAGCGCTCGTAGAGCGTGTCACCGGCAAACAAAGTCAAGTGCAAAGTTAAACACCATTTAATCGCAGCACCAGATAATTCCTAAATCTAACCAGTGACAAGGCAGCAGTGAAGAAAGAGGCTGTACTACGACATCACCAGAATTATATGGACTATCAGACTGTTATGTGATTGGACTGTGGTGGCCATGGTTACTTCTAGTGTTCATCGGAGTTGTAGTTTCAGTGTTGCGTTTTTTTTTACTTTATCTTTGAACGTGCTGTTAATAAAGAGTGAAGAAAGACTTACATAATCCTCACATCCGATCCTGACATAGAACTGAAACTAAAGGCAGCGCTCTCAACTCATGTCCGACTCAGCCTCACATGACCAACTGCACACAAATAGACTGTGACCCCGAATCACGTTTTGCCCGAAAGTAACACCAGTGGACAATAAGCCCAATATGTGAGAAAATAGTCCGAAACGAGGACAACCTACACAAAGACAGAGATGTGATCTTCAAACTGCAATAGAAATATAATAGTTTGTAAAGGGCTCCTGTAAACTCTGCAGCATAGGAGGAGTTTTAGCTGAACTCCACATTACAAGCAGAGCACAGTGTGGCGAAACTCCATGAACTCTGCCCGTGGAGGCCTAAAAACATGATACAAAGTCGTTAGCAGGTTAAAATCAAACAAACATAAATAAGTTAAGAAAAATAAAACCATCAGAATTTACGTTATGGTCTAATAGTGCAAATGGTGCAGTGAATATAATTATCATTAAAAGACAGCAGGAGTGATATGGGAAAACAGGGATTTCCTACGCAGAATGACGGTCGATTGACATAGTACAAGAAATATCAAGGAGCCTACAGTATACTTGGATTGGAAAAGCTGACATGGTTTTCACCTCGGCCTATACATCTGTGGTATCGGTTCGATACCCCAATTATCATTTTTATATGATTTAGATTTCTATTATTTTTTTAGTTCGTTCAGGGGATCCTGAGTAGTATCTCTCTCTTCTTTTACTTTTTTCCCCTTTTTTCTCAATTTATATTTTTTCTCTTTTGGAACGTTTCTGGACTATTAGCTATTTGTTAATTAAAGGATATTCTTGCTTTGTATTCCAATGGATACGCTAATTACACAGGGTTTGAATGTTATTGCCAATTAGGAATTAACGGTTTCCCAATTTCCGCTCCAAGGGGTACTGCGGGGGCGAGATTTTGATCGTTACCTTATCACTCTTGATCTAAATCCCGTTCTGGTCGACTGAACCTTTATTGCCTGTCATTGAGGGAAGAAAGTGCATCTCTTACCAGGTTAATTTAATCAATAATGGACTCCGCTCGGAAGGACCAAAAACAACTTCTAGCTTTCAAAGATTTATTATAAGGTTAGGGTAAGTTGCAAGTACAGACATCTCAGAATGATATTCAAAAGATATATGGGTCCAACTACATACATGTGCTCTCTGAAAGCCCTCAGACGAGCAAAGAAAACTACCAGCACTAATTCTAGAATTAATAAAGCTGCAAGCATAGACACGTATTGTGATCTCTCAGTCATTTACAGCTGAAATAAAGGGGTCAGGTTAGGCTGTCCCTACCCTGCTCTAGATGGTATCCCTACTTAACAGAATCCCAACCTACCAAAAGGTGTCAGTTGTGGGTGACTTCCAAAGGAAGATCACTCACTCTTAGTCTCTAGGTGAAAACCTATGATCTCCAGTCATGACCCCTCTCTGCCTACCCATCCGCTCTCTAAAGGGTCCTCAGGCATCTGCTCTAACTCCACCCAGGGGTGCTGTCCCTAATACCAAACGTACAACAACATTGAGACGCCCCTCGTGAGACGCCCCTCACGTGGTGTTGCTTCTGGCTTTTTCCATGCTGCTCTTCTTTTGGGCCTCGTGCGTAAGAGTTGACCTTGCTTCTCAGACTCTTCTCCGGCCCGCCGATACCCCTCAAACATTCCTGAACCCTCCTCCGTGTCTGTGCCAGTCTCCTGAACAACCCTCTATTCATTCTGCATATAATTGGATCCCCCCTCTCACTTGCAGACAGACATCTGCAGCTAGAATCCCAATTCTCATAAACTTCCAACGAAAGTTTGCAACATTATTCTCAGCACAGACTAATACGTGTAAATCTGAGCCTTTAAACATTTCAGGCCTACAACATTTCTCACAATGATTATATTCGTCCAGTCCTTCATTAATCAATATCATGTTAATACTCAGTTTGATAATTAGGTAAAACACATCTATACTATATATATAAACCTATAAAACATGACTACTAAATAACATTAATGCAATCCATAATTATGTATGTGGACCCCTGTCCCAACTCTTTCAGCTCTGGCCATGAGGCCTATTCCGTTCTGTGCTTGACATTCTCTCATTAGCAGCTACATAATATGGATTCGTGTTAATCACGCCTAGTAACGTTATACATTTTCACACATTTCTGCATTGGTTCCACTTCTATATAAAATCTCTAGCTTAACTACACATTTCAGAATATAGGTGAATATGATATCAGCACTCATGGCATTTCTCTTCATGATTTGTGCGTTCTATATGTAAGTATGATGTACTTGTACATTTTATTCAGTTTGCGCTCTCTCAGTTCCCCCCTTTGATGACCTCTCGGGGTCATCACTAACATCTAAACTGAAGTGATTGCTAATGTTCCTCGCTTCTGCGTTTCTAGAGCCCTCAGGCTCCTGTACTGATTGTCTTGTATGGCAGCCAATCTCTGTAGCTGTTCTCTTTGGGATCTGTCCAATCTCCTTGCTCTATACCATTTGTATGCCCTCACCAATCCCCACAACATGATCACACAGATCAATATTATGATGATAGGTTTCAGCACATACCACACAAGGCTTTTTCCTAAGGTGGCGAACCAACCTCCAGCTTCACTCATTCCATGGCCCACCTTTTCCCAGACATTTTCTCTACTCAGGTCTTCGATCTCCTTGTGAATATCAGTTATGTTCATAATAACTTTCTCAAGGGGCTTTGAATTGTCTGGAATGTAAGTACAACATTCCTGGACCTTCAAAGCCTTACAGACTCCGCCCTCTTTTGCTAGCAGGACGTCTAGTGCAAGACGGTTTTGAAGAACCATGGCCCTTATCGATTGCATCTCTCCTTCCACCAGCATTAAGGACTTAGCAGTGCTGGCAAACAACCTGTCTACTACTGTTGCCAGTCGTCTAATTTTGACATCATTGAGGATCAGTCCTAAAAGAGGAAATGCAGCTCCAAATACATCTCCAACCATTTCCGCATCTCCTAGGTCTCTTCTCCCTCTTGCTGAGGCCTTGCCCTCGATGATCTCTAAGTCTTGGGCATGATATATTTTGGGGAAGATAATTGCCAAGTAACATGATCCATACCAGTTATCAGGCAGTCTCACGTAGGCATTTCTCCCACATACAAAATATACATTAGGAATCACTTGCATTCCTTTCAGAAAATCCTTTGTGTAATATTCTAGATTGAAAGCATGTTCACAGCTGACTTCTCCTACGTATACATTCTCGTAATACGTTTTGGCTCGGTGAAGACATAGCTTTCCTCTCTGCGTTTTATCCAAAGCTATGGGACCACTACTACCCTTTCTTTTGTGTGCCTTCTCTTCCTCGGTCCAATCTGTTTTCCATTCTCCTGATTTTTTCAAAATCTTTTGCCTCCTATATCGATCATCCACTTGCCCTATAAACTTCTTCTCGACTTCTGACACTTTGCATGTCAGGTTATTTCTGCGGGCATGTGAAGTATCTAAGGTAATCCAAGGAATGAAGAACTTGGCCAATCTGTCTTCACTCTTCCAGTAGTCCCATTTGTTCATCTGCTTGTAATTTGGGACTTCTGGTAACACTGAGTCATAATTGGAGAAATAGTATTCAAAACTATCTCTCCCATAAAATATACTAAGCAATAAGCTACATGTAATGCCATATGTCAGCGGGAGGTGATGATATCTAATGCCTTCATCTACAGACGCCGGCAACTGCATGCAGACGTAGCAGTCCTTAACCTCCATGGCATCCACGTATTCATACAAAAGTTTAGCATAAGCATTTGACCTAAAGTCGCCTTGGGACTCATCCACATGTAACCTGCGGGCTTCTGCTGCTAATAACGCTTTCTCCTGAATGTTTTCCCCTTTCTTACCAACAACAGTGGGTTTTGGTGTCACTACATATTTCTCATCGGTTACCTTTGCCTCATCCTCATGTCCCTTCACATATGAAACTGTAACTACTAAAGCTATTAAAAATATCACTCCTACTATTAGTGTGCCTATTATACATTTGGCTCTACGATTCGGGGTGCCGGCTTCCATTTCGTCAGACAGAAGGATTCTCTCTTTTATTTCAACACAAAGTTCTGTTCTTCTCGTTCCTTTGCAGTCTCTTTTGCTCCTTCAGTATTTAGAACCACACAACTGGAAGCTGACAACCTCTCTTGCAAAAAGTATTTTTAAAGCTTTAACACAGACAACCCTAGCCCTTCTCCGTCACCTCAAAGGAAAGTCCCTAAGATTCTCTGCTTCCTGGGCGCTAGGTAATCTTCTTTTTCTTGCTTATTTACAAAGTCTTTAAGCATCCACTATAAGGTTTGCTCCTGCGGCTTGGACAGCATAGTTCAATATTTCCAAACGAAGAACGTGCTCTTCATGGCTGGTTATCTTTGTTCCAAAATCGGGGAATTGCAATTCGGTGAAAAACATATGCTTTAACTTGCTTAGGCGGGGAGGGTTGGGGAGTGTGAACGTTAGTGACCCTTCTGCTTCGACTCCGGGTACTAACAGCTGTACTTCCACTGTGATGATGGGTTCAGAGCTGGACACCAGCACCACTCTGATCCTCCCTGTCGCTCGTTCCCAAGACATTTGTCGCCAGATATGTCCACTCAGGGGTGGCGTATCTTCTGTTAGGCACACGTACTCTCCTTGACCTCCTTAGGTCCGGTGCTTCAGCGCCCTGAGCACCTTCTTCCAGGTCTGAGTCTTCGGATATTGGAGGAAGGGTTCTCTCTGGAGTCGACCTCAAGCTCGTACTCCTTCTTTGAGGCCAGCTGGCTTCTCCACGCCTTACCCTTCGGCCCCTGGTTCTTCTGCTTTGCTCTCGCTCTCTCTCAGCCTGGTCAGTGTCTGATTCGTACTCCCAGCTACTCTCTCCTTCAGTAGCGTCGTCCGTTTCGCTGTTGTACTGACCGTCCTCAGGCTGATCAGACTCGTTTCCTGCTTCTTCTGGCACCTCTACAGCTTGGCTGGTCCCCTCTATGGCTTCTCGGTCCGCAGCTGGACTTCTATCCGAGAGAGGAGCTGGTTCTTCCAGAGGTGCCGGAACCCTCCGCGTATGCGACACGTGGATCCAATTGGGCAGGCCCCCCACCTTTACTGCAGTGTTCGTGATCAGGATGATCTGGTAGGGCCCACGCCAACGAACATCCAGGCAGCTTCTTCTTACGTGCTTTCGCACGAGCACCCAGTCGCCAGGGCACAGGTCATGGCACGGGTCCTGGCGCGCCGGAACCTCGGCAGCCTGCACCTGAAGGGACACAGAATGAATGGCGTCAGACAGCCCCTTACAATAGTCCAGGATCATATCATCTGTGATGTTTAACAATGCAGCAGTTGGTACAGATGGCAACCTCATTGCTCTCCCCATTAACACCTCGTGAGGTGACAGTCCCGTTCTTCTGTCTGGGGTACTACGGAGGCTCATAAGGACCAATGGCAGGGCATCAGGCCAACTCAGGGATGTTGATGAACACATTTTTGCAATTCGAGCCTTTATGGTGCTATTTATCTGCTCCACAATTCCTGAGGCTTCTGGTCGGTAACTGCAATGCAATTTCTGGTCTATGTTCAGAGCCGCACAAATCATCTTCACAAGCTCGCTGTTGAAAATGCGTTCCCCTATCTGATTCCAAAGAGGCCGGCACCCCGAATCTAGGGATAAGCTCCCTAAGCAGTAACTTGGCTACTGTGAGGGTGTCACACCTACGTGTAGGGTACGCCTCAACCCATCTGGAAAATACGCAAACAACCACCAAGACATAACGAAGGCGGTTGCACCTTGGCATTTCGATAAAATCTAGCTGCATACGATTGAATGGACCTCCAGATCTCCCTATGTGGCTCAGTGCAACTGGTGTTCTTTTCCCTACATTCATCTGTTGACAGGTCACACAACGCTGGCACACTACCTCGGCTGCTACTCTAAACTTAGGGTTGTACCAGGTTTGTCTGAATACCCTCAGCATAGCATCTCTCCCTAAGTGTACTGGACCATGTATTTGTCTAGCCATTGGGCTCACCATCTCATTGGGTAACACTGCCCTTCCATCTGCCGAAACCCATAAATGGGCTTCACCCACCACACATCCTGCCTTTTCCCATGTTTGCTTTTCAAAATCGGGTGCGTTTTCCTGCATGCACTTTAGCTCATCCCAGGTGTCGACAGTTTCTAATATCATGGCTAATTCAGTTCTTACATTTATTCCGCCCACTTCCACCTCTGTGAAAGAGTACCCTTGTTCTGCGCAATACCTCGCAACTTCGTCGGCATATCTATTGCCTTGTGACACGAAGTCCATGTTCCTAGTATGTGCGGTACATTTCACAACTGCGATACCTGCTGGACATTGCAAAGCCTCCAACAACAAACGCACAAACTCTCCATTGCGAATGGGAGAGCCTGAAGAGGTCATGAAACCTCTTTGAGACCATAACTGCCCGTAATCGTGAACTACCCCGTAACCATATTGGCTGTCGGTGTATATGGTGACTCGAATTTGGTTGCTTGCCAGGCAGGCACGCGTCAATGCAATAATCTCGGCTACCTGAGCGGAGTGTACTCCTTCCAGGCATCCAGCTTCCACAATTCCAGTAATTGTACAAACAGCATAAGCTGCTCTCAACTGCCCGACTTCGTCTCTTACACATGAGCCATCGACAAAGAAAACTTCATCGGGGTCAGTCAGTGGCTCATCCACGATGTCGGGTCTCGGTTTGGTGCATAGTTCAGTCACATCAAGGCAGTCATGGTCTGTACATTCATCATCATCGATATCATTTGGGAGTGGCATCAAGGTAGCAGGGTTCAAAACAGAGCATCTCTTGAGGGTCACGTTCTCTGCAGCAAGAATGACTTGCTCATAGCGCGTGAGCCTGCTATTGGTCAGATGCTGTGTTTTGGTCCTGGTCATCAACAGTTCAACAGAATGGGGCACGTACACCTCTAACGGATGCCCCATCACGATGTTCTCGCACCTCTCAATACTGACACCTGTTGCAGCAACGGATTTGAGACATCCGGGCAACGCTGCGGCTACTGGGTCTAAAGTAGCCGAAAAGTAGGCAACTGGTCTACGGGCATTCCCATGAATCTGGACCAACACAGACAGCGCACAACCCTCTCTCTCACAACAGTAAAGCAAGAATGATTTATCGTAATCAGGCATTCCCAGAGCAGGAGCACGACACAGGTCCTCTCTCAGCTGCAGGAACGCCATCAAACAGTCTTTGTCCCATGGTACCGGATCGCTCACCTCCTTGTGCGTCAGTTTTTGCAAGGGTTTTGCTTTCAGTGAAAAGTTCGCGATCCACTGTCGGCAATAACCCACCATCCCTAGGAACATCCTGACTTCTCTCTGTGTTTTAGGCGCATTCATTTTCATGATCGCCTCTATCCTGTCTGGTGACACTTTTCGTTTACCTTTCTCAATTCTGTGCCCCAAGTACTGCACTTCTGTCAGGCAGTACTGCAATTTTCCCGGGGACACCTTGTGCCCATTTGCAGCTAGGTGATTTAGCAAAGCAATGGAGTCCTCCCTGCAAGCCTCTTCTGTCTCTGACGCCACAAGCAGGTCGTCTATGTACTGGACCAGAACTGACTTCTGGGGCAGCACTAGACTTTCAAGATTTTTCTTCAGAAGCTGGTTGAAGATCGATGGGCTCTCTGTATACCCCTGGGGGATACGACACCATGTTAGGACGCGACCTTCCAGCTTAAATGCGAAAAGAAAATGGCTTTCCTCGTCCAGAGGGATCGAAAAGAAAGCCTGACAAAGATCTATCACAGTGAACCATTCGGCTTGAAACGGTATCTGAAACAGTATCACTGATGGATTCGGTACCACTGGACAACATGAGACAACTATATTATCAATCTTTCGGAGGTCCTGCACTATCCTGAATTTCCCATTTGGTTTTTGCAAACCCATAATCGGGGAGTTACATGGACTACCCACGATTTCCTTCAATATTCCCTGCTTAATCATAGACTCGATCACAGGCTTTATACCTGCAATCGTTTCTGGAGTCAATTTATATTGGGGCGTTCTCGGAAACTCAGCATGCGGTTTCACTACAATTTTCACTGGGTCCACCCCTTTGACCAATCCAATCTCTTCCCCAGTGAAATCCCACACTTCTGGTGCCACTGTCTCTCTCAGATCCCATGGGAGCTCGTCCACTGTCAAAGTGGGATACAGTTCCACACATAGTCTTGAATTTGCGACTTTAAAGTCAGCATCATCGTCATTGGTTAATACCTCCACTCCCTGTGGTGTGCAGTATATTGTACAGTTTAATTTGCACAAAAGGTCTCTTCCTAGCAGACATACAGGACTAGAATCGCAAACCACAAACTGATGCTCATCGCTATATTTCCCTATTTTCACCTGCACTGGTTCTGTCAAGGGGCTGGTTATTCTCCTGTTAGCCACCCCCACCACTTGTATGGTCTCTCCAGACATGGGCAGGCCTGGAACTGCGGCTGATCTAATCGTGGATCTAGTGGCTCCTGTGTCTACTAGGAATGTTGTGGGGCACCCTGCCACTTCGGCCTCTACGTAAGGTCCCCTTTGGTCCACTTCTAAGGCTGCCCCGAGGGTGCAGTCTTCCCTTTCCACTCTCCGTCCGGTTAGCGGATCAACGTAATAGCATTCTTCTCCTCCTACAAACAGAGGCATCTGTCTATAGGTCTTACCCATAGTCCCTACTCTGGGTGGCTGAGGGAACTGGGCTTGTGGAGGAGGGGTCCCCCCTTTGAGCACCTTTCCTTGGTATGGTGTTACCCCTCTCGCTGGCGCACTCTGGACTTCTTCCTCCTCTACCTCCTGTTCCCCGATTTCAACGTTGTAGGGACACTCGCGTTTCCAATGCCCCACCTCGTTACACTGGTGGCACCGAGTCGTTTTCTTCAAAGCAGCTATATCTACCCTAGGTCTAAAGGTGGAACTCTCCTCATTGCCCTTATTCTGGTTATTCTGCTTCCTGCCTCCTGTTCCAGTTCCTTGTTGCTGTTGCTGTTGCCCACCCTTACCAGATGACTGCATCTGTACCACCATTAGTTTCTCTTTTAGTTTCTTTGTCTTTGAGTCTATTTCATCACAGCAGTATCTAGCATATCTCAGAATTTCGTCTAAAGGTTTATTTTGCCAACAGATCAAGTGTTGCTGAATCATTAGACTAATATCCGGTCTCAGGCCCAGAACGAACTTAGACACAAATTGCCCTATATCTTTAGGATCCATTACATCCAGTCCGCTATACTGTTTAAACGCCTTCAACAGCCTCTCGTAGTATTCGTGAACTGTCTCTTTGGGCTCCTGTCTAGTTCGATCTATCTTGACCCAATCTATGTCTTGCATTTGCACCTTGTCTTTCAGCCAAGTCATCACTCTCTCGAATTTTGCCATTACTATCTCGGACGGTCCATTAGTCCGTGCATCTCTCTCTGGCTCCGTTGTGGGCCACTCAGCACTAACCTTACATGCTGTCCACAAATCTCCGGGTACTACTATGTCAAACAGCGTGTTCAGGTCTATCCACAACACCTTGGAGATTTTTACGAATCTCTCAACTTGCTTGTACCACTCGACTGGGTTCTCCCTCAATTTGGGGAAGGAAGTGGTAAAAGCGGCTAAATCTCCCCTACTCCATGGCACATGCACATAGTTCCCGTTTGCAACCTCCCGCAAAGGGTATGCCTCTATTCTCTGCAATCCTCCTGGTGTCATACCAAGCATGCTTCTCCTAACGGTCCCTTTCTTGGACCACCTTTCTTCCCATTTATCTAGTGCCCTCCACGTCCTTATTCCTGTGATCAGTTCCCTTATGTGTGTTTTCAATCCTATTGTTCTTCTCTCATCTAGGTCTCGGTCTGAATAATGTAGTCTGTGGTTACCCTGTAATGCTTTGGTCCTTGACAGGTCCACCATATATTTGCCTGCTAGTTCAACTAATTTCTCATGGATTGTCCGCGCCTTTCGAGTGATGTCCTTTGCCATGAACAGTATTTCATCCTGCTCATACATTTCCATTCTTTCCAAAGGCAAGGTACCATCCACCATGTCATCCAGATCTGACTTTAAGCTGGCGACATCGAGTCTCTTGGCTTTTATCTCAGCTCTCAGTATGTCTTTCGAAGGGGTTTCACTGGCCTCTCTACCATCCCAACTCCGAGCCCTACGCTTGGGCTCAGGAGAGTTAAGGAGAGTTCTCCCTTGCTCCCATCTCTCTAGGTCCCATGCCCGTCCGTCCGATCTTGGAAGGTGATGGAACACGGGCCTGTTACCCCCAATCTGATTTTGTCCACTCTCTCTTTCTCCTCTCTCTCCACGGTAGCATTCCCTGCTATTCTCCCTCCGGTCGCCATTCTCTTTCTGTCTAGTGTCACTCAGTATCTGGTAAGATCCTTCTCGGTTCCCCATATTCCCTGGACTGCGCTCTTGTCCGTAATCACAGGGGCTATGGCGAGGCCTCTCGCAACTCCCATTCTGTTCACCGTTGCCAGGCACACAGTGGGTACACTTAAAGCTGTCTCTGTACTCCTGCGTTCTCCTGTCTCCTTCAGTATGTATTGGGCGGGACACCCCCCCACACTCAGGGCTCTTGCTTTCCAGGTCTGGTCTACCTCCACTCCTAGTATGATGGGTGTCTCCCCTACTGTCCTGACCCCTCCCGTCCCACTCCGGACTGCTTTCATCAGCTCCGCAGTGAGTCCGGGTCCTGCTGTCCTGGCTTTCCCTTCCAGCTTCTGCAGCTATGATGCTCTTGTGAGCCTCTACTGCCTCGTCCCATTTCTACATGTACTCATTGAACTCCTGGAAGGATGGCGGCCTTGCCCCCCTTAGATCCATCGGCCATCTAGGGCCCCCCTGATCTCCTGTCGGATCTACTGCTGTGTGTACTGGGGTGCTCCAATCTCTTGGTCTTGGCAACTGACTTGGGGAATTGATCGTGTCATTTCTCCCTGCCATTTCTGCGTTTTCCCTGTCCCTCCGTACCTGTTCCTCCCTCGTGCTCTTTCTGGGTCATAGATCGATACTATAGGGCCTATAGTAACAGGCACTTGCAGGGCATCTGGCAGTGCGTAGGATGTGGCACACTCCGTTTCTGGCACCCTTTGTACCACAAACCTCCCGACCACCTGCGGCAACGGACTAAGCTGTGACAGTTCTTTCTTTGCAGGAGGATCCCAATGGGAAACAGAAAGCGGTCTAGACTCCCCTATGCTGGCCCCCCCCCCATCATTGCGCTCTACCTCTTCTGTCTCCCGGTTATACGGGGGTGGCCTATCTGTCAGTAACCTATTTATCAGGCTGTCCTCTGTTTCGCTCTCATCATCTTCTTCTAGGGGGCTTTTGTTTCCGGGCGCTTCTAACACTGGGTACAATTTATTTACTTCCATGTTATGCACTCTCCATCTTTTAGCATCCGCATCCCATTTGGCCTCCTGCACTGCTCTTACCGATCGTTTCACCCTTTCTTGTCGTCTATTCAGGTTCTTCTCGTGCGTGGCCCTAATCCAGGCATTGAGAGCTTCAAACTGGGTCGGTCTAGGCATAGGTCTCATTGAGGTCATAACTGCTTTTAATCTGTGTAGCACCTCTAATCTGAACGTCCCGTACTTCGGAAACGTCAGTTCCTCATTTCCTTCTGTAATCTTGCTCCACTCTGAAATCCACAAAATTGTGTGCAGCCCAACATTTGCCGCCATATAACGAGCCGGCGTACCCTCCGGCGGGGCTTCTTCCCCTTCATAAGATCTCCGCCTCTCTTTTTTAAAAGCCGCTCTTAACCATTTAAAACATTTCATGATTATACGCACAATTTCCAGCCTCAATACTCTGTTTACTTCCTGATGACAATCCACCAATCCTAGCGCGGCTTTGCTAGCTGGCCTATCGCAGCGCGGTCTTGCTCCGGCCGGCCAATCCCAGCGTGGCACTTTCTGACGTCACTCGTCTCCGCTTCGCAGCAGCACCCCTCCTTTCTCAGCTCGTCTCCCGGTCATACATGCGTCCCATTCATACACTGAAAAAAATGACTACTTCCGACCAAGCGGTCACTTCTCTCGACTGTACGTCCACAGTCTATCTGTAATTGTCACCACAACTGACGAAATGTCTATCGTCTCTCTGATAGGTTTCTTACACACATAGTAACTTCCGACCAGCGTCCGTTACTCACGCACTCACTCTTACGTTCCCCCTATCTCGGTCCTGGGGGCGATCAATGGTACCTCATGACCCCCTTCACACTGGTTGACAATTACTCTGGATGTCCGATACACCCGAACCACTTATGCTCTCCTTGAACTTAAGATTTCCACCGGTTGCGCGCGCTCACAACCTGTTCCACAATCACTCTACAGGCATTCAACTCCGCCAGACATTACAACATAGATACAATACAAAAACACCGCAATCTAACACGCATGACCCTTTATACTCACTCTCGACCGATACTGCTGCTTTTTTGTCTCACGTCATCCGGACCTTCTTCGGCGGGCGGTTCTTCTGATCATCGATCTCTAGGGGCCTTGGGGTAATCTAACCTGGCCTAGATCACCTTCCTCAAGAAGGCAACCATCCTCTATAGCTACCAACTGCGAGGGCGAGATTTTGATCGTTACCTTATCACTCTTGATCTAAATCCCGTTCTGGTCGACTGAACCTTTATTGCCGGTCATTGAGGGAAGAAAGTGCATCTCTTACCAGGTTAATTTAATCAATAATGGACTCCGCTCGGAAGGACCAAAAACAACTTCTAGCTTTCAAAGATTTATTATAAGGTTAGGGTAAGTTGCAAGTACAGACATCTCAGAATGATATTCAAAAGATATATGGGTCCAACTACATACATGTGCTCTCTGAAAGCCCTCAGACGAGCAAAGAAAACTACCAGCACTAATTCTAGAATTAATAAAGCTGCAAGCATAGACACGTATTGTGATCTCTCAGTCATTTACGGCTGAAATAAAGGGGTCAGGTTAGGCTGTCCCTACCCTGCTCTAGATGGTATCCCTACTTAACAGAATCCCAACCTACCAAAAGGTGTCAGTTGTGGGTGACTTCCAAAGGAAGATCACTCACTCTTAGTCTCTAGGTGAAAACCTATGATCTCCAGTCATGACCCCTCTCTGCCTACCCATCCGCTCTCTAAAGGGTCCTCAGGCATCTGCTCTAACTCCACCGAGGGGTGCTGTCCCTAATACCAAACGTACAACAACATTGAGACGCCCCTCGTGAGACGCCCCTCACGTGGTGTTGCTTCTGGCTTTTTCCATGCTGCTCTTCTTTTGGGCCTCGTGCGTAAGAGTTGACCTTGCTTCTCAGACTCTTCTGCGGCCCGCCGATACCCCTCAAACATTCCTGAACCCTCCTCCGTGTCTGTGCCAGTCTCCTGAACAACCCTCTATTCATTCTGCATATAATTGGATCCCCCCTCTCACTTGCAGACAGACATCTGCAGCTAGAATCCCAATTCTCATAAACTTCCAACGAAAGTTTGCAACATTATTCTCAGCACAGACTAATACGTGTAAATCTGAGCCTTTAAACATTTCAGGCCTACAACATTTCTCATAATGATTATATTCGTCCAGTCCTTCATTAATCAATATCATGTTAATACTCAGTTTGATAATTAGGTAAAACACATCTATACTATATATATAAACCTATAAAACATGACTACTAAATAACATTAATGCAATCCATAATTATGTATGTGGACCCCTGTCCCAACTCTTTCAGCTCTGGCCATGAGGCCTATTCCGTTCTGTGCTTGACATTCTCTCATTAGCAGCTACATAATATGGATTCGTGTTAATCACGCCTAGTAACGTTATACATTTTCACACATTTCTGCATTGGTTCCACTTCTATTTAAAATCTCTAGCTTAACTACACATTTCAGAATATAGGTGAATATGATATCAGCACTCATGGCATTTCTCTTCATGATTTGTGCGTTCTATATGTAAGTATGATGTACTTGTACATTTTATTCAGTTTGCGCTCTCTCAGTACTTATAGTAGGGCCCTTGCATCTCGAACTTGAGATGACTGCACAGTGATTGATAGATGGTTACTGCCGAGAACGGTGGGTAGGGGATTTGTCATGCAGATCGTTTTAGAATTTAAGCTCGACGTCTTAAATATCTGCTGTGCTTTGGGCAGACCGGGAAGTTTTTTTCCTTTTATCTTTGCAGCACGATTGGGGTCATTTCTCTTTACAATCGATTTTAGCTATCCCAGTAAGCCTTATGGAGCTTTCTGAAACTTTTTTCTATTGTGGGCTAATTACCTGTAGGGGTTGAGAGAAGTTTCTCTTCTTTCTTCCGTGTCCACAATTAGATTTGGCTGGGTTACCACTGTCCGTTAACAAATAAGTGGTAATTGTGCCTTTTAGCGATTTTATGAGGCTGCCTCCATTCTATATTGCGCATTCTGTAATCTTATGCAGCCCAACTTTACATGTATGTCAAGATTATTGCACACCACAAGGAAAAATTATTCTATTATATTTTTAACCCTCCACATTATATTTAATGGAATGTGTTTGGTGTGTTCAAGCTTGGAAAACACTTTACTTTTCATTTTACCTACGTTTTTGATACATACATGAGAGGTCGGTCGCATTGCTCTCTTTTATCGACGGGTACTTTGCCTTTGTGGATATCATTCGTTTGGTCTTTAAACATCACCCTGGCACATATATTGGGTAACTGGTATATAAATATATTTTAAATCAAGCACCACTATTTTGGCTGAGTATAGAATTTCAACTACATGCTCCTAACCTTATATTTATATCTATTGGAAGAAACTGCCTGACGAACCACTAGGATACGAGAAATTTGGGAACCCCTTATCAGGAGATTGGCAAGAAATGTATTTTTTGGAACAATACCGATATAAGGTATATATTTTTTGCAGTGTTATTGTACACATAGTGACCAATTGGGCAACAAGGATGCTATGAGGTACTACATTTGGTTTTGGGTTTCAACTTATGTATAACAATTTCTGAAATGTACATATGTACATCTGTAAGAAGGGTTTCTTTCACCTGACCACTACTGCACATGTCCAAATTACATGAATGTGATGTGTATGTCATGCTGTTCGATGGGGTGTACTTAACTTATGATCCAGCTGCCCACAACGGAGTCTGTTGTTTTAGGCACCCTTTGTCTAATTTTTTATTTTTTATTTTCCCTTTTACCATATATATTATTTATGTTAAGACCTCTTTTTCACATTTATTTAGTTTTTGTTGTTTCATTGAACTTTGTATTTCATTGATGTTGTGTTTAGTGTCCTACATGTAATAAGTACTTTTGCACCATAAAGTTAATAAACTTTAGTGGGTAATAGTGGTATGTTTCTGTTATTAACAGCCCTGAAGAAGCGAAACTTTCGCGAAACATGTGTTGGCTTGGCTGTTTTTACCACTGCATGTTGACGAGGATTATAATCAAGTGTTTGAGGAATATTGTACAAACTGATGATGAACTGTTTCAAGTGTTCCTAAGAAGGACCTTCAATAAAAAGGATATATATATATATGGACTTCTACAATGTAAAGGGTGTTCTCTTGTGATTTTACAATAGTACAACAAATAGTTAAAATGGGCAAAGTTTACAGAAACAAATAAGCCAGGCGACATTGTGCAAATTTTAATTCTCCCAAGATGAGTACTATTACACTCTTCCTCAGATCATTATAACATTTGTTATAAAAATGACAATATGCAAGGTGCTCTGGTTTGAATGTTATAACAGGGACATTTAAAATGTTTATTTTTATTTTTTATTAGTGACAGTAAACATGTAGGGCAAATGACTGGACACTGCACAGTACATATGACTATTTAAACATAGCATGAATGGCATTTTCATACATGATTTTTCTGACGCAGAGATCCTGTTGCCATATTTCACTATGGCGCATTTAGCATACATTACTGTTATGCTATGTTAATGAAATTTGTACAGCGCACAAATACCCTCGAGTGTCTTGGCGCTTTCAGTGCAACATACTGTACTAGGTGCTACTACTGCTGAAAAAGCCAGGTCTTCAATTGTTTCCTGAATTCAAGAAGGGGGGAATTTTTCTGAGATATGAGCCGAACGCAGAGTTCTATTTGGAGAATACCATCTAAAAAGGTCCTCTAAAAATTTCGGCCCTTGTTTGTGTAATGTCTTATGGGCCATGCAGAGTGTCTTAAACTTTATCTGCTGGCCAACTGGCAGCCAGTGGAGTTCTTGCAATGCTGGTCTGACAGACTGATATTTCGGTATGTCCAGAATCAGTCTTGCAGCGGCATTTTGCACTGCCTGTAACTGCCTGTAACTGCCTGCTAACTGCGCCATCTCCTCTGAGAGGCGCAAGTCCCTGCTACTTTGGATGGACCGCAACCTCACGGAGCTTGCGGAAGCGGAACCGGGACCCCTGGCTGGGGGTTTCCTATTTGGCGATAAATTCGTAAAGGATGTTACTAAGTACGTTGGCACCTTCACCGCCCTTGACAAGGCTCAGAGCGGAATAAAGTGGGCCCTTAGCCAAGGGGTTTTCACCAGGGCCAGACGAGGCGGGGGCCGCTCGTCAGGCCGAGGATATCAGATAGGCTCCCAGCGTGGAGACTTTGGCCGCGGTCGTGGAGAGTGGGACTCCACCCGCGGTGGAACTTTCTATCCATCCAAGCGGAGATTCTCCAAGGGCCGTTTCCAGTCGGGAAACAACAGGGCTTCCTTCAAGTCAAGTCAGAATTCCGGTGAGTGTTACAGATATTTCCGTGCTTCCGTTGAGGGGACGAACGCAGCATTGCATGGCGCAGTGGCGAGCTTTGACGCAGGATGCGTGGGTGCTGCAGACCATTCAGGGGTTTCAGCTGGAATTTTACTCCCGCCCAGCGCAGGGGTTTCCCCCTCCACCTCTCCATTTTTCCCTACAAGATCACAATTTTATAAGCGAAGAGGTGGAAGAATTGCTGAAGAAAGGGGCGATCGCTCGCGTTCAGAGGGGTCCTCAGGCTTTCTTCAGCAACGTCTTCCTTGTCCAGAAGAAAGGGGGAGGCAACAGGTTGGTTCTCAACCTCAGGGATTTCAACCAACACTTGACTTACAACCATTTCAAAATGGAAGGTATTCATCTCCTGACAGATTTGCTGCAGGAAGGGGATTGGTTGGTCCGTCTGGACCTCAAGGATGCATATCTGTCTATACCAATTTTTCCCCCTCATCGCAGGTTTCTACAATTAATGTGGGACAACCAATGTTACGAATACTCGGCTCTTCCCTTCGGTCTATCCTCGGCTCCATGGTGCTTCACGAAAGTGATGAAGCCAGTGGTCGCCTTCCTCAGGGAAAGAGGGATACGGCTGATCATATATCTAGACGATATATTACTCATGGCGCAGGATCGATTCTGTCTCCTGCGGCATCTGACCATGACTATGTCCTTACTCCAAAGTTTGGGATTTGTAATCAACTCAAAGAAGTCGATGCTACTTCCGACGCAATCGGTAGACTTTCTGGGGTTCACGATCAATTCCCTGTCGGCACAACTATGCCTACCGCAAGCCAAGTTGCGGGATTTGAAACTAGAAATAAAGAAATTGTTAGACAGTCAAGTGGTGACTCTCAGGACGCTGGCCAGAGTAGTGGGTATACTGGCATCATCCATTCAAGCTATCTTTCCGGGGCCGCTGCATTACAGGGCCCTCCAAAGGCTCAAGATACAACATCTACAAAGGGGCCTATCGTACACAGACTCGGTACCTCTTTCGGAGGAGGTACGTACAGAACTACAGTGGTGGTTAAGTCACGTGGATGCCTGGAACGGCAGGGCGATCTTTGGATCCCAGCCGGAGGTAGTGATCGAGTCCGACGCCAGCAGGTGGGGCTGGGGCGCGCGCTGTGGAGAAGTTTCTACAGGCGGCAGATGGCCGGCACAAGAACTAGAAATGCACATAAATTGTTTGGAACTGCTGGCGGGGTCGTTCGCGATTCGCACATTATCCCCGAAGCAGACTTCTTGTTGCATCCTCCTCCGTTTGGACAACGTGTTAGCGGTGAGGTATATCAACAAATTGGGCGGCACGAGGCCGTCAATGCTTGTTCAGATATCCAAGGATTTTTGGCATTATTGTCTCCAAAACCAGATCTCAGTGGTGGCGGAATACATTCCAGGTCAGGCCAATCAGGTAGCGGATTGGAATTCCAGACACCTGAGGGACTACAGCGAGCGGAAGCTGCTCCCTCGTGTCTTCCAGTGGCTTCAGGCGACGTGGGGCCTGTTTCAGACGGACCTATTTGCCTCCAGGCTCTCGTTTCAACTTCACCGGTTCTTCAGCTGGAGACCGGATCCGATGGCGGCGGCGACGGATGCCTTCCTCCAGGACTGGTCTCAGGGGACGCAGTATGCCTTTCCCCCCTTCCTCTTGATTCCCAGGGTAATGACACAGGTAATCAGGCAGAAAGCGGAAATAGTCATGGTGACTCCGTGGTGGACGTCTCAGGCTTGGTTCCCCAAGCTTTTGCAGTGGAGCTGTGATTGCCCACGGATGCTTCCGGACTCGAGATGGTTGTTGCAGGGCCCTCAACAGGAACAGCACCCATTGCTACTGGAGGGCAAGCTGTCGCTGATGGCGTGGAGGCTTTCCGGGAACAGTGGCAGTTGCCGGGAATTTCGAGCGAAACTGCTGAGTTTATCAGACAGGCATGGGCGCCTTCCACCAGAAAACGTTATTCCTCAGCCTGGAAGAACTGGGTGGATTGGTGCGTGGGAACACGTCTGGATCCCGTGGGGGCGGAGTTGTCCCAAGTTTTGAATTTTCTGACGGAGAAGGCCGGGGCCGGTCTAGCGTACCGGTCGGTTAATAATTTTCGTTCGGCAATTTCGGCGGGGCATACCCAGATAGACGGGAAACCGGTGGGCATGCACCCGATGGTATGTAAGCTGTTAAAAGGCATCAGGGCTGCCAAACCACCCTCACCCAAGTATACCGGGTTGTGTGATGTTTCCTTAGTACTATCTTTGTTCAACAGTTGGCCGAGCAACGCTCTTCTGTCCAGAAAGCAAATTTCGGCGAAATTAGCTATGTTATTGTGTTTATCCTCTTGCAGAAGGTCCTCGGATGTGAGAGCGCTCGACGTAACAGGTAGAGTGTTCACCCCGGAAGGGGTTTCCTTTCATATTACAGGTCGCACTAAAACTTTGTCACGACACGTTTTTATATAATGCTTTTCCTGCAAATGAAAAATTGTGTGTGGTTCACTGCTTGAAAGCTTACGAGGAATGTACCAAGGCCTTGCGGCCGCAGGGTTGTAAGCAGTTATTAATTGCCATTCAGAAACCCTTTAAACCTGTGGTAGCAGCCACGATAGCTAGATGGCTTCGTTATGTGATGGCTGAAGCTGGCGTAGATACTCAGATCTTTGGTGCTCATTCTGTGAGAGGTGCAATGGCGTCAAAATCGTATGGTTTGGGGTCAAGTATCCAAGATATAATGCGTTGTGCAGACTGATTGTCTGAATCGACATTTAAAACATTTTATTATAAGCCGGTGGGAGATATTACTTCAGTTGTATTTAATCAAGCGTTAAACTAGCATAATCAGAAGCCTCCAGTCCTGTAATAGAATCAAAAATTTGCTAGCATTCGCGCCAAGAATTTTCAATTCTATTAAGGACACGGAGGCGAGGATTATCCCACCCGGCTTAATGTCTGTATATCATACGCTTGCCCACCCTGTATTTCAGTGATTACGGTGGTGTTATTCCTTTTTTCCAGGAGCTGAGAAAAAGTCGGACTAAGAGACGATGGACGTCAAGCTGTTAATCTGAAGTTATCCTTCCATGTTGGAATTCGTTTGGTTCAAGTTATGGACTTATCGCCTCAAAGAAAGAGGATGTGAAACGCACGCAAGGGGTTCTTATGGACTGTGGGGGCGTGCCTATAACCATGGTGTTCATGGGAAATGTAGTAATTTATTGTTTGTTGCGAAAATAATATATTTTCATTGGCTGCTGTGTTGATGCAGTAAAGTTTGAGAAGCATAATCCTCGCCTCCGTGTCCTTAATAGAATTGAAAATTCTTGGCGCGAATGCTAGCAAATTTTTGACTCATGTCCGACTCAGCCTCACATGGCCAACTGCACACAAATAGACTGTGACCCCGAATCACGTTTTGCCCGGAAGTAACACCAGTGGACAATAAGCCCAATATGTGAGAAAATAGTCCGAAACGAGGACAACCCACACAAAGACAGAGATGTGATGTTCAAACTGCAATAGAAATATAATAGTTCGTAAAGGGCTCCTGTAAACTCTGCGGCATAGGAGTTTTAGCTGAACTCCACATTACAAGCAGAGCACAGTGTGGCGAAACTCCATGAACTCTGCCCGTGGAGGCCTAAAAACATGATAAAAAGTTGTTAGCAGGTTAAAATCAAACAAACATAAATAAGTTAAGAAAAATTAAACCATCGGAATTTACATTATGGTCTAATAGTGCAAATGGTGCAGTGAATATAATTATCATTAAAAGATAGCAGGAGTGATATGGGGAAACAGGGTTTTCCTATGCAGAATGACTGTCGATTGATAACTTGACATAGTACAAGAAATATCAAGGAGCCTACAGTATACTTGGATTGGAAAAGCTGACATGGTTTTCACCTTGGCCTCTACATCTGTGATATCGGTTCGATACCCCAATTATCATTATTATATGATTTAGATTTCTATTATTATTTTGGTTCGTTCAGGGAATCCTGAGTAGTATCTCTCTCTTCTTTTACTTTTTTTCCCTTTTTTCTCAATTTGTATTTTTTCTCTTTTGGAACGTTTCTGGACTATTAGCTATTTGTTAATTAAGGGATATTCTTGCTTTGTATTCCAATTTATACGCTAATTACACAGGGTTTGAATGTTATTGCCAATTAGGAATTAACGGTTTCCCAATTTCCGCTCCAAGGGGTACTTATAGTAGGGCCCTTGCATCTCGAACTTGAGATGACTGCACAGTGATTGATAGATGGTTACTACCGAGAACGGTGGGTAGGGATTTGTCATGCAGATCGTTTTAGAATTTAAGCTCGACGTCTTAAATATCTGCTTTGCTTTGGGCAGACCGTGAAGTTTCTTTCCTTTTATCTTTGCAGCACGATCGGGGTCATTTCTCTTTACAATCGATTTTAGCTATCCCAGTAAGCCTTATGTAGCTTTCTGAAACTTTTTTCTATTATGGGCTAATTACCTGTAGGGATTGAGAGAAGTTTCTCTTCTTTCTTCCGTGTCCACGATTAGATTTGGCTGGGTTACCACTGTCCGTTAACAAATAAGTGGTAATTGTGCCTTTTAGCGATTTTATGAGGCTGCTTCCATTAGAGAAAGCGGTCTTTGTATATTGCTCATCTGTAATCTTATGCAGCCCAACTTTACATGTATGTCAAGATTATTGCACACCACAGGGAAAAATTATTCTATTGTATTTTTAACCCTCCACATTACATTTAATGGAATGTATTTGGTGTGTTCAAGCTTAGAAAACACTTTACTTTTCATTTTACCTACGTTTTTGATACATACATGAGAGGTCGGTCGCATTGCTCTGTTTTTTCGACGGGCACTTTGCCTTTGTGGATATCATTCGTTTGGTCTTTAAACATCACCCTGGCACATATATTGGGTAACTGGTATATATATTTTTTTAAATCAAGCACCACTATTTTGGCTGAGTATAGAATTTCAACTACATGCTCCTAACCTTATATTTATATATATTGGCAGAAACTGCCTGACGAACCACTAGGATACGAGAAATTTGGGAACCCCTTATAAGGAGATTGGCAAGAAATGTATTTTTTGGAACAATATCGATATAAGGTATATCTTTTTTGCAGTGTTATTGTACACATAGTGACCAATTGGGCAACAAGGATGCTATGAGGTACTACATTTGGTTTTGGGTTACACCTTATGTATAACAATTTCTGAAATGTACATATGTACATCTGTAAGGCGGGTTTCTTTCACCTGACCACTACTGCACATGTCCAAATTACATGAATGTGATGTGTATGTCATGCTGTTCGATGGGATGTACTTAACTTATGAATGATCCAGCTGCCCACAACGGAGTCTGTTGTTTTAGGAACCCTTTGTCTAATTTCCTATTTGTTATTTTCCCTTTTACCATGTATATTATTTATGTTAAGACCTCTTTTTCACATTTATTTAGTTTTTGTTGTTTCATTGAACTTTGTCTTTCATTGATGTTGTGTTTAGTGTCCTACATGTAATAAGTCCTTTTGCACCATAAAGTTCATAAACTTTAGTGGGTAATAGTGGTATGTTTCTCTTATTAACAGCCCTGAAGAAGCGAAACGTTCGCGAAACATGTGTTGGCTTGGCTGTTTTTACCACTGCATGTTAACGAGGATTATGATCAAGTGTTTGATGAATATTGTACAAACTGAAGATGAACTGTTTCAAGTGTCCCTAAGAAGGACTTTCAATAAAAAGGATATATATATATATCTATGGACTTCTACAATGTAAAGGGTGTTCTCTTGGGATTTTACAATAGTACAAAAAAGTTAAAATGGGCAAAGTTTGCAGAAACAAATACGCCGAGCGACATTGTGCACATTTTAATTCTCTCAAGATGAGTACTATTACACTCTTCCTCAGATCATTATAACATTTGTTATAAAAAAGACAATATGCAAGGTGCTCTGGTTTGAATGTTATAACAGGAACATTTAAAATGTTTATTTTTATTTTTTATTAGTGACAGTAAACATGTAGGGCAAATGACTGTACACTACACAGTACATATGACTATCTAAGCATAGCATGAATGGCATTTTCATACATGATTTTTCTGTCGCAGAGATCCTGTTGCCATATTTCACTATGGCGCATTTAGCATACATTACTGTTATGCTATGTCAATGAAATTTGTACAGCGCACAAATACCCTCGAGTGTCTTGGCGCTTCCAGTGCAACATACTGTACTAGGTGCTACTACTGCTGAAAAAGCCAGGTCTTCAATTGTTTCCTGAATTCAAGAAGGGGGCAATTTTTCTGAGATATGAGCCGAACGCAGAGTTCTATTTGGAGAATACCATCTAAAAAGGTCCTCTAAAAATTTCGGCCCTTCTTTGTGTAATGCCTTATCGGCCATGCAGAGTGTCTTAAACTTTATCCGCTGGCCAACTGGCAGCCAGTGGAGTTCTTGCAATGCTGATCTGACAGACTGATATTTCGGTACGTCCAGAATCAGTCTTGCAGCGGCATTTTGCACTGCCTGTAACTTCCTAAGAAGGGTGGATTGTACATTAATGTACAGTCCATTACAGTAGTCGACTTTAGACAAGACTAAAGAGGTTACTACTAACTTTCTACATGGTTTAGGAATGAAAGGAAACATTTTCCTTATAGTCTTAATCATAAAGAACGAAGAAGACCCAACCTTGGAGACTTGAGCTTTAAAACTAAGTTTCTTCAATAATAACCCTGAGATTTTTTGCTTTATCTACCGGTGTAGGGGGGGGGACCAAGATTATCTGGCCACCAAGCTGGGGACCAAGGTGGAAAGAGGTTTCCAAACATGACCACCTCAGTTTTGCTTGAGTTTAATTTCAAGCAATGAGTACCCATCTAGTGACTTAAGGAGAGCATACAGTCATGGAGTTTTAACAAGTGATTGATGTCCTTATCCACAATCGAGATCACCAGCTGGGTGTTGTCGGCATAAGATGTAGGAATTAAGTTAAAACTTCTTATGAGTGGTGCTAATTCCGCTACACAAATATATATATATATTTTTGTAAATCTTTTTGTTATTTTAAAACAAGAAAAACGGAATAGACATATCCGGTGCCATACATTGCAACATAATAATAGGGCGGACAGGTACAAAGTCAGGATAGACTTGAAATAACTGAAGAATCGCTGAGACGCCTGCGCTAATAAGTACGAAGCAGGATTAGTAGCATTACAATCAACAAACAATTTAAGCGCAGGCCCACAGAACCCGCCCACCCATAAAATCAGAACAGTAGACAAAGCATGGCAACCAGACACTGGAAGTTAAACAAAATCAGGATATTTAGCCAATATTACTAATAAGGGAGAGACTAAAGAAAAGATTGAAGAAAAGAAAAACCATAAGAACGAGAACAGAAATAAAATAATAAACCCATCCCCCACCCTGCACCCCTGCATATGGTTATCGCCTAACCCCAACTAGCAGTGTGCCTGTCGCCCAAACTAACTAGGTTCTAAAGGTAGAAAAGAGATAACATGGGGGAGGGCATTTCCGTATGGGCTCCCGGTCCCCTTCCCCCCTGCCAGAGAAAAGCACCCCTATGATGAAAGTACAATGTTACAGAAATCACAAAAAAGTAAATTAGGGGGAGCTATGATACACCGCCCAGCCTCCCGTTAGATCAACAGTTATGATTCCCACATCCATTAAGGCCATAGTACCAGTCCCGATCAATCAAACTCAGCCTTGGCCCTTCTGAACCATCATGCGAACCAATCCTGGTAGGACAACCACTTTTACAGGAGAACAGCAATAATGGTGGTAGTGTTTCTCAAAGAGAGAAAACGTCCGCACCTTTTGTTGATGACTATTCTCACTGCGCACGTAATACGCGAAGTATCTACAGTGGTGCACTGATAACTTGATAAGACACCCACCACCAGGGGTGTTTAAACAAAGCAACTTAATGCAAGTATCAAGAATCAAGAGGAAACCAAGTTACACAAGCACCCTCTAAGAAATCAAATGTCAGGGAAATTTCCGTAACGTAATGGTTATTTCAAGGTTTATACAGCAACATCAATCAAAAGTTCATTTGAAGTTAAGGAGCGTCAAAGTATGGATCCAAAAACAGTTGTTGTGCTTCAAATTCTTTATTATCAAACACATTAAAAGTTTTCCAGCTTTGCACTGCCGACACGTGTTTCGCCCACTCCTGGGCTTTTTCAAGGCTGGAAGCATAAAAATTACAATAAGTACATCTAATAAATGTGAGCTATATATATACAATTTCCCTAATTATATACAATAAAACTTTTTGTGTGGTCTCATAACTACAGTATTTACATCACCGTTCAATAGTTTGTCCTAAGAAAAACCACTAAAAACACGAACATTTCATACTATATTGTGAATATACTGGCAATGTCAAACAGTTCATGCAATGCAACTACCAATTTTTAGGATTGTATCTCGCAGCAATTTACAAAAAGATTCAACATGAACAAAATTTCATGATTCAAGTACCTAGATATTGTCAAGCATACAGGGAGTGCAATGATTCCATTAGTTATTATGCTGTCCTTTATGAATATACTGACAATGCCAAACAGTCCATGTAATGAAATTACCACATTTAAGGATTGTATCTCACAGCAGTTTACAAAAGATTCAAAATTTCATGATTATAGTAACCTGATGTTATCAAGCGTAGGAGTAGTGCAATGATTTTATTAAGTATTATACAGTCCTTGTTCACACTTCCTTCCCACAAGCCTAGGGATAATAACCTCAAACCCATGATCTAGTATGTTAAAGGTATAACATGCCTACAAGCAGTGTCAGGACATGTTCACCATCTTGAAATGGGAACAGAGAGCATATATAGTATGAAATGTTCGTGTTTTTGGTGGTTTTTCTTAGGACAAACTATTGAACGGTGATGTAAATACTGTAGTTATGAGACCACACAAAAAGTTTTATTGTATATAATTAGGGAAATTGTATATATATAGCTCACATTTATTAGATGTACTTATTGTAATTTTTATGCTTCCAGCCTTGAAAAAGCCCAGGAGTGGGCGAAACACGTGTCGGCAGTGCAAAGCTGGAAAACTTTTAATGTGTTTGATAATAAAGAATTTGAAGCACAACAACTGTTTTTGGATCCATACTTTGACGCTCCTTAACTTCAAATGAACTTTTGATTGATGTTGCTGTATAAACCTTGAAATAACCATTACGTTACGGAAATTTCCCTGACATTTGATTTCTTAGAGGGTGCTTGTGTAACTTGGTTTCCTCTTGATTCTTGACACTTTTACAGGAGAATCAAAATGCAGAAAGAGTCCAAAAAAATGCAGTCCAACGCAAATCAAAGTCAGTGATTCCTCAAGGACTCCATCAGGACAGAAACGCTCCCTCACAGACGGATAGTCCCAATGTTGTTTTCTCCACGATCGTGTGGTCATCAAAGAGGGAAATGATGAAACAGAAGTCCAAAAACAATTACCGACAGGAGTCTCCGGGAAGGGAACGCCAATCGATTTTTCCAAAGTCAGCAGTGATGGTAGATGTAGTAATATGTTCGAAACACCGGGTTCAGGATTCTCCAGAATACCGACCGAGGGCTTCGGCGCTTCTTGCCGCACGGGGTCCTCGTCCAGAATCAAGATGGTCACCTTGTAAATCGCTGCTGGCAGCAGTTCCTGCAGTGGAGCAGGGTCCAGTTGTACACACTCCATCTCAGATAGGCCCGAAATCATTTTGTAAATCAGGGCATCCATATTGGAATGAAATACCCCGATGGCTGCCAATACTGTCCTTAGCGACGGCTCACGCTCCGTCCGGTCCATTTCTAACCGCACAGTACTGATCTTTTTTGCTTCCCCTTGAGAGGTTTCTCCGGGGGAACATACAGGGGGGGAACGGATGGGGTAGGAGGGTGACTGATCTGTTCCTGCAGCAGCAAGCTGCACTCCGCTGCCGCGAGCGAAGACCCCGACCCAACGAGCCCCGGCGAGGGGGAAACCGGGTCCGCGGGACAGGGACCTCCACCCACAGCCGCTGTTGTGTCACGTCACTCCTCCCTCGATGTTAGTCAATCAGAATGACCGCCGTCAATTTCGGGCAAAACAGACCTCCACTGCGTTAGACCGGACCCTGCTTGGTTCTCACGGCTGATGTTGTTCGACTGCAACCCGGCTGGGTCAAAACTCGAAGCCCCGGCTCTCCAGTTGGACTAGGCCACAAACTTTAACTCGACACAACTCCGTCAATCAAGCCAATTAGGTCTTCGGGATTGCACCATCGGAGTGTGCATCAGTTCATCCACACAGAGATAGGGCGTAAAAACAGGATTATCTACAGGATCATCTGGCAGGATACGGAGGTCGACGGAGCCGGGAGCCTAAGCAGCCATCTTGTTTGCTAGCGTAGCTACTCCTCCCGCTACATAAATATTAAAGAGTGTAGGGCTCAACGATTAGCCCTGCAGAACACCACAAAGGAGAGTAAAAGGTGCCGATTTAAATTTGCCCAAATGAAATGATTGAGTCCTCTCTGATAAGAACGATGTCAACAGGGAGAGGGCTTTGCCTCCTATCCCAGTTCCTTGTAAACGATAATCCAGAAGAGTATGATCTACCGTATCAAATGCAGCGGATAGGTCAAGCAGCACCAAGGCTGCTGACCCACCACTGTCTAGTGAGGAGCGGATTTCTTCTGTGGTCTTAATCGGAGCTGACTCTGTACTATTATTAGCTCTAAAGCCAAACTGGCTGTGATCTAAAATCTGATTAGTTGCAATAAATGTGGAGAGTTCCGCATTCATGGTCTTCTCAATTATCTTGGCCGGAAGTGGAATTCTCGCAATGAGCCTGTAGTTGGCTGTATCAGTTGCATCCAAATTGTTTTTTTTAGAAGAGGCAGGATAGAAGCCTGCTTCCACACAGTGGGAAAGGATCCTTGTTCTATCATCTGGTTAAATATCTTCGATAGGTGCGTCCGATAAGATGGCAAATATTTCGTAAAACCTTAGGAGGGCAAGGATCTTCCGGAGAGCCTGACTTGGCCATGGAGATCAGTTTAGTGATTTGCATAGGAGAAGTCAGTGAGAAGTTAAAAGGAGATATATTTTCACTGATTTCTTGTTCAAATTTTTTCCCATTTGATGAAGAGTGAGTGAACTGATGGGCTACCTTTGTTCTAAAGGAGAGAGCTAAAGCATCACAGAATTCTTGATTAAAATTAACCAAATCGTCTTTTTTGATTGTGGTTAGGTTTTTCACAGTACTAAATGATTCTTTACTAGAACAACTAGCTTTTGCTATCTTTTCTGTGCAGTAAAGAATTTTCTCTCGATCAACTTTTTTTTAAAAATCTGAGAGCATGGATTTATATCTTTTTTGTTCTAGAAGTTCATAATTTTTACGCCAAATCCTTTCTTGCCTTCTGCAAGCCTGTTTATCTATTCTCAAGGCTTCAGAAAACCAAGGGGCAGAAGGTGATTTCCTATTTTTATTAATCCACGTACTAGGGACTAGGTTTGCAAAATTGGTCTCAAGCCATGTGGTATATTTTTTGGCTGTGATTTCTACATCCTTCTCTATCTCCTGTTCACTTTTTGCTAGCTCGCTGACCAAAGTTGTATGGTAAATTGTTTGCCATGCTCTGCCAATAATCTTTGAATTTGCAGTGTTTAGGCTATTGGTTTGTAAGAGCTTATATCTAAAAAGAAAGGCTTGATGGTCCGACCAGATGAATGGGAGGGTAGTTTAATTAGAGATGGCCGGGTTGTTAGTGAACAGGCCATCCAAGGTGTGTCCTGCCGTACGCGTGGCACCCTGGACCAACTGACTGAGGCCTTATTCTGATGTTATATCAAGTAGTTCCTCCGTGTCTTTATCATCAGTTATTTCTAGGTGAAAATTCATATCACCTAGAATTGTAAAGAAATTAGAGTGGAGACTGAGCTCTAGCAGAGAATGGAAGTTAACTAGAAAGTCAGATCTAGAGCCTGGAGGGCTATAGATCAGGAGACCTTTAAAAGAATCTTGACCTGAGGAAGTAATTTTTAAAAGCAAGGCTTCACAGACAGGTGTAGCTATTTTTGAACAAAAAGACCTTAATTCGGCTTATGGATCAATGCCAATCCACCGCCTCTTTTTAACTGCCTATCGTATCTGAAAATACTGTAGCCCTGTGGCACAGCAATGTTAAAGTCAGAGTCTGATGAATCATCACCCCATGTTGCTGTAACAAATAGTACATCAAGTTTATAGTCTGTAATGAAATCAGCAATTTCATATTTAAGTCTGACCAAGGATCTGGCATTAATAAGTGCTAGCTGTAGATCAGTATCTGTTTGATCTTGAGTCGTTAGACTTTTCAGGGGGTTAAGTGGCAAGTCCAGAAAGTCTGGTAATTTACTATCACAGCCTGGACATTGGGGGTGGTCTGGTTTTGTTATGTGTTTACAGTTCAACTGATCGCATTTCTTGTGTATCGGCGGACGTACTGACAAAAGGCTCTTACCTGAATAAGAAATCATAGATTTATTTGCAGAGTGAGAGCCAGGGTTTCTGGCCCTGGGCCCGGTCCCGGCGCGGACGGGTGCAGACGGGCTTGCCTTTGGCGCGCCCGCTGCATGCGTCCGCTGTGCGGCCGTTCCAGCGTGGCCCTAAATAGGAATCTCCAAAGACTAGAGCAATAACTGCAGTAAGTGGATGAGTGGAAGTGAATGCCTAGAAATGATATCTGAAATGAGGTTCTTCCCTCCGCAGCAATCCGTACAAACCGTGGCGGACCGGGGAAGCCTCAATACTCAAAAACAGGTAAAAACCAACATCACCACGAGAATTCTTAATCACGATTCAGGTATGTTGCCTGTACTTTCTGCTAATATATGCTAAGCTGTGGCACGAGTAACTGGACGTTCTCATCTACAATTTTTGCCTTTGCTCTTTTTAGAACGGCTATTATCCCCGTTCTTGACACTACCTCTGAAGATCCATTCTATTGATAAGACGTATTGGTAAGCCAGCTACCCGTGGATTTTAGTAGTCTTCCTTTCAGCATGGGCATTGGTTTTATATGTTCTAACTTCACGTGTGATTCACTGCTCTCGTTATCCCCTAGTATTCTGTGAGCTTTCCTCTATTCCACAACATCTATTCCACAACATCCAAGCACTTTGTTTGGATGTCACTATTGCTCCTATTTTTGGTTTAGACAATACTATTCCTCACCCTATAACATCTCAAGACATTTTGTTTGGATGTCACTGGTGTCTTCACATCCTTTCTAGATGGCGCACTGTTCAATTCCCTTCACGGTCTGAGCATTCTTCCAGATTCTCTGCACTTGTTTTATATATTCCTAAGTCTTTCTTCTTTTCCTCTCGTCTCTTTTCTTTGGTCTTTTCTTAAATTTTGTTGCTACAAATGTAACATGTTTTATGTGGTCTTTTACAAATATTCTAAATCAAACCCACATTGTATGCCATTACAGCCCTGAGGAAGCCAATGTTTGGGTGAAACGCGTTGGCTGGTTCCATCAATAGCATATCAAGTACATCTGGAAATAAAAGACCAGAAACGGCTCAATGCTAGTGTTTTGTTACTGACTGTGTACAAACTGTGTGTATATATGTGTTGCCTCTCATCCAACTAGCTCTTGAAATAATTTTTATGGTCTACGAGCAGCAGACCATTTGAAGAGGGCAATATCCATTTATTAACATAGTGACTAGTCCTGGTGGTGCACTCTTCTAAGACCCAGCTGCTCTGTTCTGTGCAATTCAATTTTAATAACATATTGAGTAAAAGATTAAAAAAGCCTTGTCATAAACGTGATGGCTAAAATAAGTTTAAAGCCTTACGGGATCTAAATATGTGCAAAAGAGCGAGGTAGCAGCGTTTTCAAACAGTAAGAAAAGATCAGTGAGAGCCCTGTGCAAACTGTGGCTACCTTACATAGATATTGTGCTGTCTGTTGGATTTTTGTCTCATCGGTCGAATTCATTCCTGCAGAGGTGTATACCCCGGGGACACCATGTCCTGTTGCCGGTGAGCCTGTTCCCAGGAAAGTGGTCCGAGTTATGTAAGTACGGGCATATGTCATGAGTTTTGAGTGTATGCTCCCTCTGGTTAGCCTGTCCCTTTACCAATCAGGTAAGCATGATAGGTTCCATAGATGTTTTTAGGCTGATTACGTAGTGGGAGTAATTCGTTATATGCCTTGGACTGTTTATTGCAATAAGTTGTGTTCCTGTGCCATGCTTCCACTGTAGGCACTAGGCCTTTGGTCCATCTCATTGCTATACAATGTTTGGCCAACAGCAATCCCATTGCTATCAGTCTACAGTGTGTTTCCCAATTTCCTTTGTGTACTCTAATTGAGCCATAAAGGGGTCCACTTCTAGGATGATTCCTGTTATACTTCCTAATTCCAAGAATATCGCCATCCAAAAAGTAAATATCTCAGGACAGTGCCAGGCAACATGTGTGAAGTTAACTGTTTGCTCAGTACATCTATGGCATGCCTCTGTACTTTGAAGCCCATACCTGTGTAACCTCTCAGGCTTGTAGTAGATCCTGTTAATGTACATAAACTGTATTAGCCTACGTCGCCCATTTAGTGATATCTTCTTGATCATAGCCCAGCAATATCTCCAGCTTTTGTCATCTATATTTATGCCCAATTTCCTTTGCCGCTTTTGTCTCACTTTTGTAATGGCTGGTCTGCGAGCCTCCTGTGCAGCCGAGTACAGCCTAGTAACTAGCTTGTGGGCTCCCCTTCTTTTATTATGGAGGATGGTGCCGGCATGTCAGGGGGTTCTTGCATATCGTCTTATAAAATGGCATGCAGCGAATGTCAAATCCCAAAATAAAATAAAATGGAAATGGGTCATGATCGTGGGGGATCCGCCTATGCTCTTCGCGTTTCCCAACTCATCACAGGGACATTTAATTAGGGTTTCAGCCCAGCCATTTATGCTGGGGAAGCTCACCAGACGACAGAAAATGTCTAATCTGAAATGAGATAAAACAAACCTGTGACGGGCGTTGTGCGTAAATTTGATATATGGTTGCATTTCGAAGATGACCAATATCATTTGATTTTTAAACACACTGGGTCCAGATGTCAATCTTAGGTTCTCAGTGATAAGCAGACCTTTTTTTAATTTCTTTCTACTGACACACAAATGTGTCTGGGAGATCGAAATATTCAATATGTACCAAGTTCATACACAATTTTGAGATAGATCTAATTCAACCATGAGATTTCAGTAAATGAGACCAGTCTAAGACAGTCCCTAATTACCTTGCAGTTTAAAACTGTGTTGTTGTTGTTCCAAATCTTATGCCAAAGAAAAATTGGCTGGTTTCTGGCTGTATGAGATCGGAAGTGGGCCCCAAGTTCACAGTGGCAAATACATGTAGAACAGATCCTGGGCATTGAGAGGAGACTTTAAAAAAAGTAGTTTTCCACAAGTTGAAGAGGTTGAGTATTGCTGTATCCCCAAACTCCCACCCCATACAGTGCTGTTGACCAACACTTTGCTTTGTAGATGATTTAACGTTTCGTTCAGGGGCTTCTTGCCAAGTTTAGTCATAAAATTAGTCAGGGCTGTAATGGATTTCATAAAAGAAAGCTTCCTAGCGTTAATTGCTTTCTTCCATGATCTAGGCTTCTCAAAAACAAAACACCCAAATAAGAGAATGAGGAAATAAAATTAATCTTTGTTCCACCATTCATGAGATCACAACACTTCGCGGATCTCTTACCACATTTCATTATGTAAGTTTTGCTTAGGTTAACCTAGATCCTGCACATAGTCGACAAAGCAGGTGAGTATCCTTTGTAAACCTAGGGGAGTACGAGCCATTAGTACGGCATCATACACATAGAGAAGGGCCGGAATTTTAATGATGGCCAATTTGTGAGAAGTTATTGATCTTCTCCGCTAAGAAGGTACCCAAGCTGTTAATGCATAGAGTAAACAGGAAGGGAGCTAGGACGCAGCCCTCTCTAGCTCCTCTTTCTATGCCAAATGAACGGATGCATTCCCCATTAAGGCCATACTATAACCTGGCCCTATTCACCCAATACAACTCCCTTAGAACCTGTATAATACGTGGGTCTACACCAAGGTCGGTCATGAGAAGCCACAGTTTGACATGCAGAATGCAGTCATATGCATATGTTCAACAAAGGCTAGAAACATGTGACCCCCTTTTAATCAGAGTGTATTTTCCTACAAAGAGTTTGAGGTTTGATCCTTGTTCAACTGTCCATAAACCACTACGGAAGCCATTGGAGGTTGGAAAGAATATCATTGTTTTCGGCCTATTGTTCTAGTCTGTTCACAATAATGAGACCTAACACTTTCACCAAAGAATCGAGTAGTAAGATGGGACGTCCGCAGCCTGAGTTTGAATTATCGTCTTTTTTAAATGGGAAACATCCTTTACAATGAAGGCTGAACAACGAGATGCCTTTACAACGAAGGCAGAACAACAACAACGTATTTACCACAAATGTTTTTCCAACTATTTTTTTCAAATGATTATGCCTTTACCACGAATGCCTTCACAAAGAATGTAGTTGTAAATGCATTAAAGGTAAAGTCATACTCGTAAACATTTTTTTTTAATGTAAGTATTTTGGTAAGTATTAAACATAATTATTATGTGTATTTTTTATATATATTGTAGCAAGTCTATTTATAAGGGTTTAGGGTGAGTATGTGTTTTTGGGTGGCAAGGGTATTTTTAAGGTTTAGGGTGGGTGTGGGTTTGTGGGTGGCAAGGGTAATTTTAGTGTGGGTATGGATTTTTTGGTGGCAAGGGTATGTTTTAAGTTTTGGGTGAAAATTGATTTTTGGGTCACAAGGGTAATTTTAGGGTGGGTAAGTGGTTTTGGGTGGCATGTGTATTTTTAGGGTTAAGGGTGGGTATGGGGGTTTGGGTGGCAATGGTAATTTTAGGATTTAGGGTGGGTATGGCTTTTTGGGTAGAAAGGGAATTTTTAGGGTTTAGGGTTGGTGTGGGTTTTTGGGTGGTAAATGTAATTTTAGGGTTTTGGGTGGGTAAGGGTTTTTGGGTGACAATGGTAATTTTAGGGTGGATATGGGTTTTTGGGTGGCAAGTGTATTTTTAGGGTGAGTGTGGGTTTTTCGGTGGCAAGGGTAATTTTAGGGTAGGTATGGGTTTTTGGGATTGCAATGGCATTTTTAGGGTTTAAGGTGGGTGTGGGTTTTTGGGTGGAAAGGGAATTTTTAGGGTGTAGAGTGGGTATAGGTTTTTGAGTTTAAAGGGATTTTTTAAGGTTTGGGGTGGGTGTAGGTTTCTGGGTATAGGTCTGTGTATGTATTTATATATACATATATATATATATACCGCAGTTGTTCCGGGCCAATCCCCCACACCGGCTCCCTCCCGTCCCGTGTCCCAGAGCCTTACCTGAGCCGCCGCTCCTCCCCAAGCTCCTCACTTCACCGCCGCTTCTCCTCGCAAGCCTGAAATGCTGCCCCCGGACCCTGAGCCTTACCGCAGTTGTTCCGGGCCAGCCTCCCGCACCGGCTCCCTCCCGTCCCGTGTCCCAGAGCCTTACCTGAGCCGCCGCTCCTCCTCAAGCTCCTCACTTCACCGCCGCTCCTACTCGTCATCACGTACGTTGCGGCCAGCGCTACGTCTTGGCCATCACTTTCGCGGCCGGCGCTACTTTCAGGGCACTACTTTTTTTTAAAAGTTATATTTTTAAATGTACGTTTTTAAAAATTTTCTATAGCCTATGTCCATCTGCACACCCTGAGGATTACAACAATGTATTGGGTGTGTGGATTGGCGCTGTGGTTCCCGAGTTTACCTTGCCAAAAGGTTTGTGTTCTCTCTTTATAATAGTATATATATATATATATATATATATATATATATATATATATATATATATATATATATATATATATATATATATATATATATATATATATATTGAAAAGCAAAATGCGCAGGCGCTTTGAAGAGGGCTCACCGCAGCCTCCGACCATCCGGCTTTTTGTGGCTCCCAAACAAAGAATGACAGACTCCCTCTTTTGATTGACTGAATGTCCGACGCGTTTCGGGGCCAAAACCCGCCCCTTATTCATGGACTGCAAAGGAATACACCATGCTCAGCTCGCGAGCTGAGCATTTTGCTTTTCAATATATATATATATATATATATATATATATATATATATATATATATATATATATATAACCTACTGGTGATCGCCACTGCTTGTAGATAGCAACGAGGTACCGGCGGACAGAGCGGGGTCTCTATCACCGAGCAGTTGCCGGTTGAGGTGGGGCTTACTCCCACAGAAAGCTGGGAATGAAGATAATGTTCTTACCTACACACACATGGGAATCATGTCGGGTAGGGTGGTAACAAACCACTGATTTTTTTTCTTTCACGTGCAAATTATTATGTACAACACACTACATTAATTGCTTTCCTTGCAGTGGCACTCAACAACTACTAGGTCCTGAAGAAAGCCGGGCTAGGTAACCACACGGCTGAAACATGTCGACCTCACTACTCACCAGGAGATAATAAATTTGCTTCATACTATCAGGCGATCTATATTTCTTATCTTATGGCATTTGGACAATACTTAATAAACTTATTTTTTTGTCCTCACAGTCATTTTTAAATTGCACCTGTTTTTCACTAGCACTGCACTCCACCAGTTGTCTCATACTTGAACAACTACTGTGGCTGAGAACACTGAGAGTATCAGGTCAGGTATCTATTTATGTTAGCCTTGGTGCAACATTTGGCTATATCTGACCCTCCTCTCATAGTCTTCCAAATGACGAAGTTCCGCCAAATGGGTGGGCTGATGGAGACTTCTCTTAAGCCAGGTATTGGGCAAGCTATCTGTATCTGGTGAATTGTTTCCTTTTGAGCATATGGGGTTCTTTTGTCCTAGCAATAGACTGACCTTCTCCTGGTAATTGTGCAAATATAGTTAGGACCTAGTTTCCATAGGAAATCCACAACATTCCATTTGGAATAACTTTGGTGCCGGTGGCAAAATTCTCCAAGAAAATGGCCTGCTCCGCTCCGCTCCTTCCCTGAAAGTTTTGGGATGATTCGTCAAGTGGGGGCCGAGAAAAAAGGGGGGTCCATTTTCCAATTTTCCATAGGGACCTTTAGCCAGGGCTACAGCCCGAACGGCTGAACGGAATTACACCAAATTTGGCAAAAAGGTAGAGTTCGGTTCGCAGATTGTGCTTTTTGTTAAATGGTGTAAATCCGTTCCGAGTTCCTGAGAAAATCAAAAGTAAAATCATAGTGATATCTAGAGACGAAGTACCGTACGCGTACATTCACGAGCACAAGTTGCATGCTGATTGGCGGTCAACTGTCTGTCAACACTCCGAACCAGGAAGTGTTGGCAGCCATTTTGTGCCTCTGTAGAACCGAGTCACATGAAAACAGGGAAACAAAGGTGAAAACGAAGAAAAGGGGGCAGGGTAGAAACACCCTGACCCCCTAGGCCTGCTCAGGGGGTCCCACAAGGACCCCCAAGTCCAAATAAATCACAGGATACGCGTATCGTACGCGTACACTGCCGATCCCCCCCAAAAAAACATTAAGGCACCACTCTGCAAACGCGCCCCCTGGGGCATTTGCAGATGGGGAAATAATTCCCCTTGAATACTGGGGGTCCCTGGGGGCCAAGTAGCCCACCAGGAACCTCCAGTATGTGCTAGGGGGCTGCCTTGCAGAGACGTGTAAAGAGGCCATGCCCATTTTACACCTCTCTGCAATGCAGCCCCCTGGCGCATACTGGAGGTTCCTGGTGGGCTAATTGGCCCCCAGGGACCCCCAGTATTCAAGGGGAATTAGTTCCCCCTCTGCAAACTCGCCAGGGGGCTGCCTGCAGAGACGTGTAAAGAGGTCAGACCCCTTTTTACACCTCTCTGCAAGGCAGCCTCCTGGCGCATACTGGAGGTTCCTGGTGGGCTATTTGGCCTCCAGGGACCCCCAGTATTCAAGGGGAATTAGTTCCCCTGGCGCGTTTGCAGAGTTGTGCAATCCGTCACCTCAACCCCTGCCCCCTCCCTGCACCACTCTGCAAACGCAGAGGGGGAAAAAAATTTCCCTTGAATACTGGGGGTCCTTGAGAGGCAAACTAGCTCACCAGGTACCCCCAGTAAGCGCCACGGAGCTGCTTTGCAGAGTGTTGTAAAAAGGTGCATGGCCTCATTACACCTCTCTGCAATGCAGCTCCCTGGCGCATACAGGAGGTTCCTGGTGGGCCAGTTGGCCCCCAGGGACCCCCAATATGCAAGGGGAATTAGTTCCCCCTCTGTAAAAGCGCCAGGGGGCTGCATTGCAGAGAGGTGTAAAAAGGGGCATGGCCTCAGAAAACCTCTCTGCAACGCAGCCCCCTGGCGCATACTGGAGGTTCCTGCTGGGCTAATTGGCCCCCAGGGACCCCCAGTATTCAAGGGGAATTAGTTCCCCCTCTGCAAACGTGCCAGGGGGCTGCCTGCAGAGACGTGTAAAGAGGTCAGACCCCTTTCTACACTTCTCTGCAAGGCAGCCCCCTGGCGCATACTGGAGGTTCCTGGTGGGCTATTTGGCCTCCAGGGACCCCCAGTATTCAAGGGGAATTAGTTCCCCTGGTGCGTTTGCAGAGTTGTGCAATCCGTCACCTCAAGCCCTGCCCCCTCCCTGCACCACTCTGCAAACGCAGAGGGGAAAAAAAATTCCCTTGAATACTGGGGGTCCTTGAGAGGCAAACTAGCTCACCAGGTACCCCCAGTAAGCGCCACGGAGCTGCTTTGCAGAGTGTTGTAAAAAGGTGCGTGGCCTCATTACACCTCTCTGCAATGCAGCTCCCTGGCGCATACAGGAGGTCCTGGTGGGCTAGTTGGCCCCCAGGGACTCCCAATATGCAAGGGGAATTAGTTCCCCCTCTGTAAAAGCGCCAGGGGGCTGCGTTGCAGAGAGGTGTAAAAAGGGGCATGGCCTCAGAACACCTCTCTGCAACGCAGCCCCCTGGCGCATACTGGAGGTTCCTGCTGGGCTAGTTGACCCCCAGGGTCCACCAGTATGCAAGGGTAATTAGTTCCCCCTCTGCAAACACGTCTGGGGGCTGCCTTGCAGAGAGGTGTAAAAAGGGGCAGGGTCTCATTACACCTCTCTGCAACGCAGCCCCCTGGCACATACTGGAGGTCCCTGGTGGGCTAGTAGGCCCCCAGGGTCCACCAGTATGCAAGGGGAATTAGTTCCCCCTCTGCACACGCACCAGGGGGCTGCCTTGCAGAGCAGTGTAATGAGGCCACGCCCCTTTTTACACCTCTCTGCAACGCAGCCCCCTGGCACATACTGGAGGTTCCTGGTGGGCTAGTTGGCCTCCAGGGACCCCCAGTATGCAAGGAGACTTAATCCTCCAACTTAGAACGCGCTAAGGGGCGCGTTTGCACAGTAGTGAAGGTAGGGGGCGGGGCTTGAGGTGATATGTGTGCAAACATGCCCTGTGGTGCGTTTTAAGTTGGGGATTTAATCTCTCTTCAATCCAGAGGTCCCCTAGTGGCCAACTAGTCCAAAAGGTACCTCCATTAAGCACCACGGAGCTGAGTTGCAGAGGGTTGTAAAAAGGGTGTGTGCCCTCTGAACACCTCACTGCAACATAGCTCCCTAGCGCATACTGGAGGTACCTGGAGGACTAGTTGGCTCACAGGGGACCTCAGAATCGAAGAGGAAGTAATTCCCCAATCTAAAATGCGCCACAGGACGTATTTGCACACATGTCACCTCAGGCCCCGCCGCCTTCCTTCACTATTGAGCACAATATTCCTCTAAAATCAGCCGAACTACGAATTCCGATTTACTCACCTGTTATCACGAGAGACGTCAGTGCTGCATCTTTGAGCCCAGTACGGACCCTGAAAAGTAAATCTAAACGTACTTACCAGTAAGTTGTATTTCCTTCCATAGGAATCTACTGTGTGGTTTTCACCAGAAGAGTTTCTAAGTGTCTATTTTTGAAACGTACAAATATTCCTCTAAAATCAGCCGAACCACGAATTCCCATTTACTCACCTGTTATCAGGAGAGAAATCAGTGCTGCATCTTTCTGCCCACTACTGATCCTGAAAAGTAATTCTAACCATACTTACAGTAACTTGAATTTCCTTTCATAGGCTAACATTGACTGGTTTCACTTGGAAATTCTTTTAAGTGTGGAGTTTTGGAACTTTAAAAAATTCTTCTAAAATCAGCCGAACTACGAATTCCGATTTACTCACCTGTTATCAGGAGAGACCTCAGTGCTGCATCTTTCACCCCACTACTGATCCTGAAAAGTAATTCTAACCATACTTAAAGTAACTTGAATTTCCTTCCGTAGGCTAACATTGACCGGTTCCATTTGGAAATTCTTCGAAGTGTGGAGTTTTGGAACTTTAAAAAATTTCTCTGGGGGGGCGTGGCCAAGAGGGCGGCGTGATCGGTCGCAGGTCCCGGAGGCTCCCTGCCCGATCCTGCCCGATAGTGCCCCATTGCGCAGCCTGATCTCCCTACTGCTTCTACAATTGCGGACTTTGTTGCCAGCAGTCCGCTGGGACCCCTGAAGCCCCGATTGTTGACACCTGGGCCGAGCGAGAGACCGGGGGCGCTGAAGACCACGGACTGCTGCCGCGTAATGGCGGCCGCCCTTATCCTGTGAGAGCCGGCACGCTCTCTATCTACAGCCCTGAGGGGACCCTGCGGCTCGCCGGAGCACCCACCTGTACGGTCCCGGTGCACCCACGCACTCCGCGCCCCTGATCGCTGTGCACCTCCGCTCCTGCGGCCTGGCCGGCGGTGCGGTCTGAGCCGGCCGGGTACCACAGAAATCGACCTCCCGGCTTTGGGCCTACCGGCGCCGCCTGACGGGCGTACCATGCGGGGCTGAGGCGGGCCCGAGCGGAGTCCAGCGGGGAGGCGGCTGTACCGGCGTCGCCGGAACGGAGATGGGAGGCCCCCACCAGCCGAGCTGCGACGCCCGGATTGGCAGAGTGCACAGAGGCGGCGCTCCGCGGGTCTGGATAGTGTTGAGGAACCGGGCCTTCCCCGACAGGCTGAGAGGGCGCAACCCGGCAGATCCGAGAGGTGCCACAAGACCACAGCTGTGCGGAGGGGCCACACCTGCGCCATCACACGAGGCAGCCACACCCAGGTGAGGAGGGCTGAGGTGGGCTTCGCCACGAGACTCGGGGGCAAACTCGAGCCCCCGGCGTTGAGGGCTCCTGGGGCCTGCAGTCTGCACCTTACCTACCAATTACCACGAGTGGGGCTCGCCCGCACCTGCACTAGACTTCTACCACCTAGCGTCGCCACGAGGTTCAGCGCCCAGACCCACTGGCTCACGCCTCCATTACCCACTTTCCACATTGATCCGCTGCCGGACTGTTCCCTGGACCGGACTTCTGCGCGCCCACCTCACCGATCACTGCAGGGGGGACATTACCACACCACCCAGTGCCACAGGAGAGTCGGCCCCCCCGGGATCACCAGCCTCGCTACTGCTCTCAAGTAACGACGCCCCCACACCCTATCTGACGAACTCATAGACCGATAGGGCCCCGGAGACAAAATGGCGGGACAGCGATCGAAGAAGGGGTCACAGACGCTCCCAGAGCTCTTGGCCAAAACCCAGTCAAAGCCTGGCAAGGACCCACCCTCCCCATCGGCCGCTAAACTGACGCCAGCGCCGGCAGATGACCAGTCGCCCATCACTAGAACTTTCTTGGAGACGCTTTTTAATTCCCTAAGGGAAGACTTCAGGTCCTTAAAGCAGGAAGTGGCGGGCGAGGTCTGGAAGCTCAGGCGGGACGTGGAGGGCCTTGGGGAACGTGTGGTGGCGGTCGAGGAAGCGGATCAGACCAGGAGCATGGAAATAACGCACCTCCAGCAAGAAATAGTGCGTCTCACTGACCAGCAGATGGACCTGCAGGCCCATGCGGATGACCTTGAGAACCGCTCCCGTCGGAACATACGGGTCCGGGGAGTTCCTCAGACAACGGAGGGGTCCGATGTCACTGGCTACCTGCAAACTTTATTCAGGTCCGTTTTGGGAGTACCAGAAGACCTTGAGATACGCATCGACAGGGCACACAGAGTTGGGTTGTCTAGACGCTCCTCCGCTCCGCCACCAGATATATTAGCCTTTCTGCCTGACTTTCCGCTGAAGGAGCGGATCCTCAGAGAAGCACAGTGAGCCCAACCTCTTCAGTTCCAAGGTCATTCAATAGCCCTGTACCAAGACCTGTCGGCCATCACCCTGCAAAAACGCAGGGAATTCCGGAAGGCAACGGACTTCCTACGACACCATGAAACTCCGTATTCCTGGGGCCACCCGTTTAGATTAATATTTAAGTGGAACGGGAAGCTACACCAACTGCGCTCGCTCAAAGACACGTGCACCCTCCTAGGCCTTGAACATGACATCGATGAACCCACTCCTAGTTCATCTCAGAGGCCCTCTGAAGGGGACTGGCAGACTGTGAACCGCAAGCGATCGCCCTCACACCACCTGAAGCCAGACGCCGCTGTCATTATGCAAGAACGGGCGACAGCGGTGGCGGAGGTGGCCAAAGAGACCTCTTCCTCAGGATGATGGTTGCAATCCCAGGGAGATCACTCACAGCTTGCCTCATCCCTATGAGGGGGGTGGGATTCGGGCGGGGGGCCGATGTGACTGCCACGGGACATGACCCGGATGGAGAACTTTACCACAGCCCTGTGTGGACTAACAGGACTGGGACTATACCTACTCGTATTTGGGTGTTGGGGCCTGGTGTGTGGGAGGGGGGTGGGGGGGGGAAGGTTGCCAGTAATTTTACTTCATGGAGTCCGACAGTGAGTAAGTGGGGTGTTTTGTGGGAACGGTTGGGGTGGGAGTTGGGGTGGGAACCAGTGTGCCGGGGGGACATTGATACTAACAGAACAGTTGCGCCGTACATCCATGCCTCAGTGCTATGCTTCACCCTACGGGTGTTTCTATAGCTGTGCACAGTCGTGCCGCAAACACACACACACTCTTTCTGTGACACACGGGGGCCGGAGCTCCCCTCGCTCTGCCCGGCCTACTCTCCCACTGCTGAGTTGAGTGCCACTGCTGTGCTGGACGCTGTCCGAACCCTATTTTACAACAATGGCTAGCCCCAAACTGAAGTTATTGACACTAAATGTCAAAGGCCTGAACAACCCTATTAAAAGGCGGGTGATACTCTCTTATCTAGAACACTCCGGGGCTGACCTCTGTTTGCTTCAGGAGACCCACCTTTTGTCCAAAGACTGGCACAGGATGCGCTCGCGTGCCTTTCCCCAACATTTCTTTTCTTCCCTTCCTACAAAGAAAGCCGGGGGGGCCATCTTAGTTTCTAGACATTTTAGTGGGAAGATAGGGACCAAGGCGGGGGAAGTCAGGGGCCGTCTTCTCGCACACACCTTCCAGCTTGGTAGCATGAGCCTCACGATAGGGTCGGTTTACGTTCCCAACACAGGACAGGAAGCCTAACTGAAAAACGCACTCTCTGAATCCCTTCAATCATCCAACACACTCTTACTCATCGGGGGGGACCTTAATTTAGTCATGGACACCTGCAAAGACAGGTCAGGACACCTCTATGGGGACGCCGGCGCTATCACTGACGCTGGGGCGGAGTGGCTGCGAGAGAGGGGCCTGGTGGACCTGTGGCGCACCGCACACCGACCGCAACACAATTCACCTTTTACTCCCACGTCCACCACACCTGCGCCAGAATAGACCACTTCATAGGATCGTCCGAGTTGATCTCTAACTTGCCTGACATTGACATTGTGCCCACAGCGCTTTCGGACCACGACGCAATAGAGCTAACTATCACTGCCCCCACTCCCTCCCGTCCCCGAGGTGTATGGCGTCTTCGCAAAACCATGTTACAAAGACCGGCGGTCCGCGAATGCCTAAATAATTGCATTGTCGACTACCTGACTAATAATGACACACCGGAGGTGTTGCTGTCGGCCCTATGGGGAGCCTTAAAATCGGTGGTCCGCGGGGAACTGATTGAGATTGCTGCTGGAGAGGCTAAAGATCGGAAGGAGAAGAGGTCCGAGCTCACGGCCCAGGTTGCAGAACTAGAGAGAGTACACAGCCGCACGGGTGCCCCACGGATATGGCGACAATTGAAAGCCGCTAGGGCCCAATTGGCTTCCCTTGACATGGATAGGGCGGAATTCGCTGCGCTCCGCCTTCGACACACATATTATGTTAGAGGCAACAGAACGGGACGATTGTTAGCCAACGCCCTCAAAGCTAAATCCCAACGCACAAAAATCACTGACCTCACGGATGGTTCTGGGAATGCCCTTACCGAGGAAACCCAGATCGCAAGCGAGTTCCGAACCTACTATGCCTCCCTATACGGCGCTGACGCGCCATCTCTCAGGGGTATTGACGCATACCTGTCCTCGGCGGCAATTACGGAGCTGTCCCAGTCCAATGCGAACACGCTAGATGCTCCCATCCGCCTGGAGGAGGTCACGGCGGCTATATCCAGACTTCGCCCACAGAAATCTCCCGGACCAGATGGCTTTTCGGCGGGGTTTTACAAATCATTTTGCCATCTAGTTGCTCCCATCCTTACCCGGCTTTTTAACTCCTTTGAGGGACCTGGCTCCATTCCCCCTGATATGCTGGCAGCCGAAGTGATTGTCCTGCCCAAACCGGGCAAGAAACTGACACATTGCTCAGCATTCCGTCCGATCTCCTTGCTGAACTTAGATCTAAAGCTTTTCACCGGAGTTCTAGCAGCACGCCTGGGTCCGCTCCTACCCGGAATCCTGGAACCTGACCAATAAGGCTTCGTGCCCAATCGCCAATGCAGCGATAACACCAAACGAATGTTACATCTAATAGATAAGGCACACTTCCAGGAGTCCGATGCTGTGCTCGTGGCCATAGACGCGGAGAAAGCTTTTGACCGTGTTGACTGGACATACCTACAGCAGGTGTTGCTGCGTTTCGGACTTGGCGACCGCTTTCGTTCCTGGATCGCCAGCTGTTACCACCATCCCCAAGCTCGGGTTCGGCTGGGCGGGGTGTGCTCGGACCCCTTTGACATTCAACGTGGGACGAGGCAGGGCTGCCCCCTGTCTCCCCTTCTGTTTGCCCTCTACATTGAACCTTTGGCGCAGAAGATTCGTGACAACCCCGACATTGCTGGTGTCACCTTCGGCGGAGAACCACATACAATCAGTCTGTACGCAGACGACATCATAGTCGCTCTTGACCGACCTAACCACTCGGTACCCGCCTTCCTAGCGGAGTTGGAAGCGTTCAGCACGGTTGCAGGCTTCAAGATCAACAAGGGGAAATCCCTAATATTACCGTTGGGGGGAAACGCCCACCCTCACACACCAACCTCCACCTATGTCTGTGACCTCCAAATAACCACAGCACTCCCATACCTGGGAATTACCCTTACCTCTTCGACTGAATCAACAGTTGCTCTCAACTATAAATCTCTCACCACTCAGATCCGAGCGGACCTAGTGCACTGGTCCAAACAACCTCTGTCCCTCCTGGGTAGAGTCGCAGCTGTGAAGATGTCGTCCCTACCTAAAATCCTGTATATCTTTCAGACCCTCCCAGTAGCTCCCCCGAGGGGCACCATTTCGGATCTTCAGGCAGCACTACATCACTTTATCTGGGAGGGAAAGCGAGCGCGTCTACACAAACAACTGGCCCACAGGGGTATGGATGAAGGGGGCCTGGGGGTCCCCAACCTATTACAATACTTCCAAGCCACACAGCTCAGATATCTGGTGGAATGGTATAGACCCGAGTCAGAGAAAAGGTGGCTCTTCCAGGACAGAGCCATGGCTCAAAGATCCCTCTGGGAAATTCCCTTTTTACTCAGAAAACATCGACCAACTTACCTCACCAACTCACCTATAACACGCACAGTCACTAAAGTCTGGGACACGGTGGCAGTCAAAAGAGGCCTGACCACATTTCCTTCTCCATTCACCCCAATCTTAGACAACCCAGAATTTCCACCGGGCAACGACCCTCGCGCCTTTACACAATGGCGGGGCACCGCATGCAAGTGCGCTGGGGACCTCTTTGACTTGCAAGGCTTTCTCAACCTTTCCGACATCAAGCAAGGCTATGACATCGCAGACCCTCACCTTTTTCAATATTTTCAATTACGTCATTGGCTAACTGACCCTGCGATTGTCACCCTGGTAGGACGCCCACTGACCCCTTTTGAGAAGTGGCTCCTGACCAAAGACAATGATCGCCACTTGATATCTGATTTATATAAAATGCTTACACCCCCCGTAGCGCTGAGCAAAACAGCGGGTCAGAAAAAGTGGGAAGCTGAACTGGGCAGGACACTATCACCTAAGGAATGGAGCCAGATATACTACAGGGCATCACACACCACACGCAACACAGCAGGCAGGGAAACAGCCGTGAAATTAGCGACATACTGGCATCTTACACCAGCCCGGCTTCACAGGGGCAACCCATCACGGAGCGACTTATGCTGGAGAGGGTGCGGGAGCAGGGCACTTTGACGCATATCCTCTGGGACTGTAGGGAGGTTCGGAGCTACTGGGATATGGTTTTGAATGATATCGATGCAACTTTTGACACCGAAATCCCAAGATTTCCAGCATATGCCATCCTGGGGCTTCCAAACGCACTTACTTTTCCCCTGAAACCTGTCCGAGGTCGCCAGATGGGCGTTGCCGTACAGGCAGCTACACAACATATTCTATCACTCTGGGGATCACCAACCAAACCCACGCACACGGGGTGGCTACCCAAAATTTGGTTCACCCTGGGCATGGAACGAATCCAAGCTACCCTTACACAAACTACAGATACATTTCAAAAGACTTGGCAGCCATTCATATCTCTCCTATCTAAGGAGTTCAACGAAATTACATGCCCGAGGTACCTCCGACTACTGCGCCTTACGGATACGACTACTGGAACTCAGGAACCTCAGGGGTAATCAGGACAGCTCTTTTCAGACCAATGAACAATGGATCTCCTACATACGGCACACTGGTGAGGGAGGGGGTGGGGGGTAGTTTGGGGGGGCGGAGGGGTTTGTGGGTTGGTTTGTTCAAACTTGTTTGCTAATATTGCCTACCATTTGCCTACTGAGCATCACACCGCTCTTATCAGGAGGCCATCTTCTTTGTCATATCGCACAGCATGCTGATCGAACACCTGCTTGTCATTTCCGATTGGTCTACCTGTTACGCGTACTTTGTAATGCGATGCTGTACTATGCTTCTTGGCTCAATAAAATACATTTAAAACAAAAAAAATTCTCTAAAAGCAGCCGAACTACGAATACCGATTTACTCACCTATTTTCAGGAGAGACCTCAGTGCTGCATCTTTGAGCCCAGTACTGATCCTGAAAAGTAAATCTAACCATACTTACCAGTAACTTGAATGTCCTTCCATAGGAATACATTGTCTGGTTTTCACCAGAAAAGTTTCTGTGTCTATTTTCACAAACTAAAAATATTCCTAAAAAATCCCCTGTGTGACTTAAACACATTCTTTCAACTGTTTACAGGAGATGCACCTGTGCTGGAACCAGGATCCACCACTGAGTAAGAAAAAGTAATGATAACACTACTTACCTGCTAAATGAATTTCCTCCCTTAGGATAATTGATTCTATGTGAAAACATTTCTAAGTGTCAACTTTTAAAATACAATAATATTCCTTAAAAATCACTACTGTAACTAAAACACTTTTACTCAACCGTTTACAGGAGATGTCCAAGGACTGAATCTAGGATCCAATCCTGTGGTTAGAAAAGCAATCCATAAAGTAACTAATTGCATTTAGCTGGAAAAAGACATTGAGGTCAATGTTGCATTGTGTTTGAAATTGTGTTGCCCATTGCAACTGTAACTACTGCACTTAAAAGTCTATTGCCTATTTGCAAAGTATTTAAAATAAAGTAATTCATTCTAAGAAAGTATATTTTGTAATGTAATGTATAATGTAATTACAATGTAATTTAAAAAATAAAATATCTAAAAATAAATAGTTAAAAAAACGTAGTAAATCAGTACAAAAAAAATGGATCTATGACGTTACAACACAGGCTATTACAACGCGGTTTTTACATCGCATACCATTACAACGCATAGTGCTTTTAGGCGCTGGATAGTGAATTATTTAATTTACTATTCCAACTCCGGTCCCTGTGGATAGTAGGGAAGGTGTTGGATAGTAAATTAAATATATTCCCTATCCTAGAGCGCCGCCCAGCGCAATGCGTTGTAATAGTTTGCGCTGTAATGGTTGCGTTGTAATGGTAGTGCATTGTAATGAATGCGTTGTAAGTGATGTTTACCAAAAAAAGGATCTATGACGTTACAACATCATAGATTAACAATTAATACATTTAAAAATTGTCATTTGCAAAACCTTCGAAATTCACTGACAAAACAAAGGTTTGAGGCCTGATATAGTTAGGAATTAGCATTTAAAAAACCTTTGAAATTCACTAAAAAAACATAAGTTTCAGGCCTGATATAGTTAGGAATTGGCATTTAAAAAACCTTTGAAATTCACTGAAAAAAACATAGGTTTCAGGCCTTATATAGTTAGGAATTAGCATTTAAAAAAACCTTAGAAATTCACTGAAAAAACTGTAGGTTTTAGGGGTGTTATAGTTAGCTGGACATTTCACTCATACAAAACCATTGAAATTCCTCCAATATAGTTAGTTGTACTAACTATATCACGCGCGCCCGCAATCCACTGCTGATGATGTCACATATGACATCATTCATGACATTGTCAGTGACATCACTGATGACATCTCAAATGACAGAGAGAATCTAATGATGCCTTCACTGGGGATTCCAGTGCTTGGACTGAAGTGAGCAACCTTTTGAAATTGTCTAGGTGTATCGTGGGAATTGTGGTTCTGGTCTTGGTCTTGGTTGACTTGGTAGAGTTTTTAACCTTAGTAGCAGGCCCTATTAAAAGGTCAGTATCAAGTACCTTAGGCTGGGTCCCTGGCGACTTCATACGCTTTAACAGCAGATAGGATGCAGGGTCAGACCAGGAGGCCGTGATACTGCAAGCTGTAATATCAGTAGTTAGGTCTATAGTGTCTTGTACACATCCATTAACCACCTTACCTAAAGCAGCTAACCTGGGAGAGTAACAGTTTCAGTATCTTGTGGTATATCGAGGATTAAAGTATCCATCGCACCTTGGTTACATGTGATTAATCTCTCCTCAACACTAGTTATTTCCATGTCGATTACACTTATGGCCCCGGTTAGATAGTTCATTAATGAAGTACACTGCTTCCCAAGAAAATTTGAAATAGGCAAAGTGGAAGAATGTTTTCTCTTTCCCATGCAATTATGGTGACTGAGTTACAAATAAGTTTAAGTTTAAAAGTAAAAAAAAAAAAATTAGTAGAAAAAGTATGAACAAGGATTCAAGCAGCCAAGAGGATAGACCAACCCCCTCCAGGCACACCTTTGAACTGCACTGTGTGTGAGACCAGCGTGGTCTGGCTTGCCCTTGTGAGGACAACAGAAGTAGTTGAAGTAGTAGTAGAGGGAAGTTACCAGTGGAAAAACAAGCCCCCCTTGGTCCCACAAGCAGTGGTCATCTCTCCGCAAGACAAAATGTTAGATAGGAAAAAGCGTCAGGGACAAGGCTGTGTCACTTACCTCCTCCCCTGGTTACTGAGGATGGCTGCTGCCACCACCCACAGGCGCTAGCTTGAACTTAAGTGGTAGCTTGAGCACTTGGGTACTAGCCAAGCACTGCCTAGGCTACATGCTCTGCACACTCAGGGCATGACATACAGCAGATTTCCCTTGGGTTTCTCTTGATGCAGTCCCTTTCTCTATTTTTCCTCTATTTGTATCTCAATAAGAGAGCTCAAAAGACCATAAAAGGATGGTGCCCACCACCCCTTCCTGCCAGGCACAGTCCTAGATTGCCAAAAACCTACCTATTGCCCTGCAGTATGCCCAAGGTGAGGGGGGGTGGCTGGATCGAGGAAGAGGGCCAGCGGACCAAAATGTTGCAGCAGCAGCAGCAAACCTGGGGTTCTTCCTGGTGCTCTTTTCCCAGAGGTTTCTCTTCACTCAACACAGCATCAGTAACGTCCACCTGACCTGGCTTGTGGGCTGGCAAGAGCTTGGCATGTCAGGGGAGGAGCTGCCTGTCTCCGCCAGTCAGCCACCAACTGTTCAGATGCCACCCCTCTTTCTGCGCCCCTCACCCCATGAGGAGCATGAGCCCCGACGACCAGTGTTCTGAAAGACCTTGGTCTATGTCATTAGTCGAATGACTTGACACTTTCATAGTTCTTAGAAAGATAAGGTCAGACAACATCTGCATCAAATGGTAGACATGACAACGATTCTGGATAAATCAGGAAAGATGGCGACTTCCATTGTCTAAGATTGGGAAGATGGTAACCTCCATTATCTAAGATGGAGTCAGGTTATATATAAAATGGAGTTGGACCTTAGGGGCTTTACATCCTCCTCAACTTGCACGTCTGAATGTGACATCATAAGGTGTATCTAACTAGGCGTGACTAACTGCCAAGCATAGTGGATGCACCTTGAGCGAGTTCAGCGCCCGGACCAACAAATACTGCTGAATCCTATGAAGCTGGGGCTCATCCACCACCTAAACGAACACTGAGTGATCGCGGAGTGGCTAGAGGGTGGATTGGCTGCTTCAGCACCAACTGGAGGTCCCCTCAACAACTGAGAAAGGTGAGGACACTGGCACCAGATGAGGCCCACATGCGCTGCCAGACTCTGGGGCTTGTGAGGTGGCACCGGACTTCAGAGTCACCGCAACACTGAAGCCGCGGAGCGGAGCAGCTGTGACCTCCCCCCCTGTCTCCTGCTTTCCTCCCCCCGCAGCCATGACCGCGAACACACCGGGGACCCTGTGTGAGAGCAGGGGCTACAAATGAAGAGATGCCTTGGGCATCTGTGTGAGGAGTGACGATCCAGCCTGCTCCTCTCCCAGTTTGCAACAATGAAACACCAGGAACCCCCCCTTACTCGGCGAGCACACCAACGACTCTCTGTGCTTTGTGCTGTGGTCGGTGAGTGCGGGACGAGGCACTGCGGAGTGCTACTGGCCAGGGATGGGAACAACCTGGGAGGTGGGTGGCTTCCGAATGCTGACTGCGCCCGGTGGAGCAGGCGGGACTGCTCGAAGACCTGGGCCCATGCCGCGCGTAATCCTGCTGTGGCCCCAGCTGTCAGCGAGCTTCGAAGGACTGGATACCTGGCCTGAGTGCCCCGACTGTGGTAGCGATGAACATACAAGGTGGGATGAGTGCTAGGCCTGCGGTCTGATCTGGTGCCCCCTCCACCTGGCGGAAACCAACTGCAGCGAGACTGAGTGAGTCCTGGAGTGAGGCCTGGGCCTCACTCTGAATGCGAAGACTGGCCAGAATGCCCTGATTGCACTGGCGACAGGAATGCAAGGTCCCCTGCCGTGAGTAGATCAATTGCTGGGCCATCGGCCCGAAGACCTGGCATTTCCCCCCTGGTGCACTATGCATACAGTGCGACTGAATGGACCCTGAGATATGGCCTGAGTCCCCCTACTGATCTTGCAGCCTGACGGGAACGTCCCGGCTGCAGGGAACGACAGCTACACTAAGGGCCCTCAAGAGCGTGGGTCAATCGCTGGGTCTCCGGCCTGAAGTATGGCGCTCCCCCACTCCCGGTGCGCAGGCCCCGGAGAGTGACAGTGTGGGCCCTGGGACATAGCCCGGCCTGCCATAGGTGAAACACAGCTCTCTGCTTGTGGCTAGCTTGGATGGGGCACGTTGGGGGACCAGGGTCACCGACCCCAGGAGCCGTGAAAACAAGAACAAGGGGCACCCTACTCACTAGGAACCCGGGTATGTCATGTACAACAGAAACAACGGTTCCATCGGAAAGCTAGGCTAATCTATAATAATAATCAAATGCACAATGGCAATCACATAAACGGGTTAGGGTGATGTCAGAAAGAAAGAGGGCCTTGCAGACTTTATGTTTACATTAATTCTTTTTATCAGATTTGTGAAATCCAAGTTGATATATACACAGGCCAAGAAAAAAACAATAGTGCTTTTGTGTCCCCAAGTGAAATGGAACCATACAATTAACAGTGAAAAACATGTAACGTGTACAGCTTGGTTTCCAGATCTTTTTTAAAAGGCGACCAAAGATTAACTTAGTAATGATTCCAGCTTCTGTGTACAATAGTCAGAGCTGTTAAACTGGCTTTCAAATACAGTCGACGGCCTTTCGACCCTTTTACAGTGCAGGGTCTCTTCAGGACCAAGGGATATGGGAACAATCTAATGATCAGAAAAAGATAAGAAGGCATATGCTTAGAATGCTATATGTCAGCTAGGATCCTTAAAAAAGGAAGGACTTAGATGGAATAATGAGTACCTGATGGCGATTGTTCAGCCTTGTGAGACAGTGAAATAAGTGAGACACTGGTAAAGTGAGAGATAAAAAGGGAATACTCACACGGGGACCCGGTCGGGTGCTGCACATGTGAGAATACAAAAGTGGTATTGATCAGTATGCTGAAGATTGACGTTTGAGGTATTAATGAACTGTGGGTTATCGAGAAACTGGTTGTCTTACCCCTGTATGAGAGACGAACTGGTGGGCTGACAAACGGTCTTAATCATAGGTTGCTCAATCGTGGTAGATGGCAGAAGTACATGACCCCCTGTAATAGTGAGCATGGTGTGTATGAGTATTGAGCAATACATCTTTGAATAATTGACCACAATAATGTTAAACAGGTGCAAGCAGGCTTAACACTTAGTGTAGTAGTGATGGAGTAGATTCTTCAATTTAATTGAACCGACCGCGGGACCAATCGTGCCACGGGAATAGTATTACTCTGTGGGGTAATGCCAATAGGTTAGTGACAGCCCAACTCCCATCCAGCATTCTAAACGAGGGTCTCAGGGGATAGCACTGAGGGGTCTCTCCGCGCTGTGGTTGATTAAGGTAAGAAAGGACAGGGAATTAACTAACTTTTTCACCCGTAGCCCCCTGACAAATGTAACAACCTTGATGACAGATGCCACTCATCTCTAATGTGGTCTTAATGTGTATTGTACTGCGCGTGTGGACTGCAGGGCGCCTGTAACCCATTAACGTTTGCACCAAGCGTGGGTGCCGCCTTCCGTCTCCACTGTTACATTAATATGCTAATCCAAGGGTGCACTGTTAGCTCTGCCCACCACATGCGTATGGCGCTTAATCTATGCAATAAGACGGCTATGATGGAAGCCATGATGCAGACAGAGTAACGCCCAATCTCGGCGCATGCAGGGGCACTCCGTGCAACAAAGGACCCGGCGGCGAGTGGGGGCAACGCGGGGCACCTCGATCACTGATCTTCACCCGGAACGTGCCGCCGACTGAGGTGAGAGTGCCAGATGACCCTGGACTTGCACCGCCACTGTACTGTACTGGTCTGGATCCTCGCCGTGGGGCTAAGGGGAGTTACCTGGGGTATTGCTCCATGTTACCCTGAAGGGCCCATCACTTCAAACCAGGAGCAGCGTCCCTTTTTTAATCCATACTGGGCCTGCAGAGGATAAGATACATAACCCCACAAACCACCTGGAGTCACCATCTACTACATAAGAGCACTACCCCACGACAGCAGAGGCACCAAGCCTAGGCTAGTGTAATTACCCTACAGGCACAGAGGACTGCAACCCAGCGCTACGCTGAAAACCTCCACAACATGGGGTGCCCAAATGGCAAAATTTCTGAGGCAACCACCATGAGTTTGCAACAACTGGAGGACACTGACACCCAGCAACCCTTATCGAACTGTGTCCCGCCAACTAATATGGAATCAACTCCGGATAAGCTGGATCTAATCCTCCAAGAGGTGAGGGACTCTAGGAAATCCATTGAACAACAAATCGGCTCCCTGACAATGGGCTTCACCCTCCTAAAGGCGGACCATGCCAAACTAGCCGCTACTGTTAAGGACAATAAACTAACCTTGGCGGAACTGGTATCGTAGCATAAGGAGCACACTGCAACGACAAGTGGCTGGGCTGCAGGACACGGTTGATGATGCAGAGGGGAGAACTCGATGGAACAACATCAGTGTCATCGCCTGCCAGAACGCTGCGAAGGACCCAATGCCACCAAGTTCATGGAACAATGGTTCAGAGAGCACGTGGTCTTTGAGTGGCTCTCTGACTTTTTTGGTATAGAGAGGGCGCACAGAATCCCCTCCAGCCGGGGTCCAGCCTCGACCCATGATTGCCCGGATATTAAACTTCAGGGATCGTGAAATCTTTCTCCAGAAGGCCTAAGAGAAGTATCCAATCCATTACGAGAACCAAAGGGTATCGTTGTACCACGACTACCCAAGGCTTGTACAGCACAGGAGGTCCTCATACCAGGCGACCAAAAATAAGCGAAGAACTCTGGATCTTAACCCCTTCGGTGCTCATGACGGAACGGTTCCGTCATGAGCGTCGGTTGGCCTGTGCTTATGACGGAACCGTTCTGTAATGGTTCCATAAGCCGAATGGAACGTTCAGCACAGCGCGAAAATTCGCGCCGCGCTGAAGGGGTTAGGTATGCCCTGCTGTTCCCAGCCCGTCTGAACATCATGCATGATCAAAAATTGCATTTCTTTCATACTACAGAGGAAGCTGATGAATGGCTGGAGGTCATGTTTCCCACAACGTCATCTGGGACCCCCTCACAAAGTATGCCTAAAAACCTGAAGATTGCGATAACTCGACGACCACGCTGTAACAAACCTGCTCGTACATCCCAAGCCAGGAACCCCACAGGATGCTTTTCTGGGCTAATGTGATACCGGGTGGGGGGCCTGACTGGAACAGTCCGGACAATCTGTAAAGGTAACTTGTAAGGTAACAGCAGATAGAAGCGCACATATCCTCCCCCAGCTTTGATATGGACACATTGGTAAAAATAATTGGTCCAGGCACTGTGGGCTCTTTCTCCACCTACATTACAATGCAGGGCATAGGAAGCACACCCCAGAATGTGACAGCAACTTGTAACCTATTCATTGTTCACAGTGTTGTGACTCTAGTTTGGACCAGTGGCTCACCCCACACACCGAGATTCATGGCATCGGCCCTGACACCTCGACTTGCCAAGCGGAGCTTATACAGACACACAACCACATGCTGGGCACATATAATATAGTCACATGGAATGTGTGGGGACTGGACTCTGTACACAAATGCCACAAAATATATGAGCAACTAAACAGACTTAGGGCTCAGGTGATATTGCTACAGGAGTCCCACCTCACCAACTACGAAGTCACTAAATTGCGTAAGAAATGGAAAGGCCAAATCTTTTCCAAATCATACTCTACCTTTGCCAGGGGGGGCGACAATATAGGTCCGGAATGGGGTCCCGTTTGTGGCATTAGAAAAATGCATGGACCCACAGGGTCGATACACCTTGGTGCCGGGAACGCTGGATGGTGTACACGTGGTGCTGGTAGTCTTTACACCCCTAATTTTGAGCAAGAAAAATTCCTTGCGGGCCTTAACACCGTGTTGGTAGATGGGAAGCTCATCCGTGGATATTAGGTGGTGACTACAACGAGGTCATGGACACCACCATAGACCCACCAATACCGGGAGCGAGGTCTATCAAACAAGCATTGGCACTGTGTAAATGGTCAGAAGGTTGGGCAGTAGGGGATGTCTGGTGCCTTAAAAACCCAGCCAGCAGAGAGTACTTTTCCCCGACTCACCAACTGCACTTGAGGATAGACATGGTACTCTGCTCTATTCCCCTAGCTACGCAAGAAACACACACTACTTACCTGGGGAAGATATTCTCTGATCACAACCCACTAGAGATCATCCTTGCTCACTTGGAAAACTGTGGCCTCAAATGTTGGATGATTCTGTCTTCCGGAATACACTGGCGGTGGGCATTACAAATTATTTTAGAGAGAACGCCAACTCAGCCTCCACAGGATACATAGAGTGGGATGTTTTCAAAACTGTGATATAGAGCATCGCCATTAGCACCATAGCAGTGGTGCAGCAGGAAATACACAATAACCTTAAAGCAGTTGAAAGCAACATGAATGCATTAGAACAAAATGCTGCAAGGGATCCCACTGGGGCAGCAGTGTTGCAGGAGGTGCGTATTAAACACGCTGAACTGCTGGAAGGCCTCAGACTAATGGATTATAAATCATCCACTCAGATCAAATTTACAGAGGCTGACAAGACTGGTGCACTATAAGCACGCATCATGCGAGATGCACCCCCCACTGCTGCGATATATAATATAGCCACACTAGGGGGGATCACTGTGAAAACCCAGCAAGAAATAAACAAAGCATTTTAAAAATATTATGAAACACTCTATCAAGCCCCAACGCGACGGACGAACAATTCCATTGACGCCTTCCTAGACGACCTACCTTTCCCCCAACTGGACCGGACTGTCCGGGACGATCTGTTAGGCCCCATCACGAGGGCAATAATTAAAGAAGTCATTCTGGCGTTACCACGCAATAAGGGACCAGGCCTTGATGGTCTACCGATAGAATTCTTTGACACCTTCTCGGATGCATTGATTCCCCCATCTAGGACAGTTGTACCAATTTGCGCTGGACGCAGGGACCCTCCCCTCCACCACAATGCAAGCCTTAGTAGTGTCACTTCCTAAGCCAGTTAGTTCTACCACAGACATTTCAGGGTACCGCCCCCTCATGCTACTTGCCACGGAATATAAAACACTAATTACCTGTGTAATGATCTAGGGCTGATGCTGGGTATCTTCCGACAATTTGAACTGGTCTCTGGCCTGGCTATAAATGAGGCTAAGTCTCAAGCCTTCTTTTTTCACCCTGGCGTACGCCCAAATATGATTCAATTCGGGCAACTCTCCCTATCTGTAGAGCAGCATACATTAAAATATCTAGCCATCCACATCTATAGGGACCTACAGGATCTAATAGAGGGCAACCTGACCAGAGCAATTAGGGCACTTTGTTCCCAAATGACCTTCTGGACCTCGCTGCCGCTATCCGTAATGGGACAGGTAGCTATATCCAAGATGGTGGTCCTCCCATAGGTATCATATATTTTCACGAACCTGCCGGTGATAATCCCTACTCCCTTATTTAAAGCACTAGATACACTACTATCAGACTTGATCTGGGGGATTGACCACCGTTGGGTGGGTCTAGCCAAACTGCAATTAGAGACAGCTAGGGGGTGTCTGGGAGCACCTGATCTCCACGCATACTGCTACGCAAGCCAACTACAATGGCTGTCATACTCGCTGGCAGGATGCAATCTGCACAAGTTGGGATACACAGCTCAAGACCGCAACTATGGGATCCTACACACCCTGTTACTGCCTCGCTCCAAGGCCCCCCAGAGTGCTCCGATGCTGCTACGCACAGCACTTATGTACTGGAAGAAAGCACTGCAATACACGTGCCAGCGCTCCCCATACGCAAATAACACACCATTACTAGGTATTCCTACACCCACAGGCCTTATCACGAAACGGAATACCCTCAGCTGGTCTGAGGGGGGTCACCACAGTGGGGGTGCTCTTCAGCGATGGAGCTCTCATGGACTATGAGAATTTCACTAGGTAAAACGGGGTATCGGACAACCTATACATGAAACACACAGCAATACTCGCCAACTTTAAAAGACACTGGGCTCCTGCCTGAGAAGAACGCCCAATGCACACATTTGTACAGGCAATCTACCTAATGGGAGAGGGGCGTCATCTCACAAAATGGCTATATAGAGGCATCAGGGCACACGCTGGGATCTCCCTCACTGACTTCCGAAACAGATATTCTGGAGATCTTGAAAAGGAATTGACCGATAAGGAGTGGGCCGCTCCGCTGGAATATCCTAAAAAGGTGTCGCGCAACGCCAAGTTTAAGTTCATACAGTACATGATATTACACAGAGCCTACCTCACTCCACACCGCTTGCAGCGCATGTTCCTAGACACACACCACTGCCCCAGGTGCAGGGTGGAAGATGCTGACATCCTGCACATGCTGTGGTCCTGCCCTGTACCTAATGAGAACATCAGAACTAGGACAGGCATTCCTGAAGGTGAGGCAGCCGGTAGGTGCGTACCTTGTATGCACCGGCACCCAAAACCACAAAAAGTGAAATTACGCTCACTGATCGAGCACTTCTTATAGCCAAGCGCGCCATAACTATGCGGTGGAAATCGGCAAAGCCCCCGACAGTTTATATGAGGCACAGTGAGGTGGTGCCATGGGGTAGTGCCAAGAGTGCTTCCATCAGGCTGGAGTTGGCTGGAGGTCTGTGCAAGACCATGATATCAATGGACTGGGACCTTCCACTGGAGGCATTCAAAGCTTTTGAACCTGCGCCCGTCCCATCAGTAAATTACGCATAGTGTAATACCGCTAGACTGGTCTCAGATCACCTGATTCCGACCCAGGAACAGCAAAATGCAGAGCACCATTATACACATTATACACACCAAACACGCCCCCTGGGGGCAATATGCGGGAACGTAATAAACAATGGGAGAGTAAGGGTATTCTATTGGGTTATACTCCTAGTCCCCTGGAGCTTAATTCTTACAAAACAAAAGGAGGAGTATCCCCAGGACACAGTGTCCTAGTGATCAAATGCAGATAAACAAAGAATTATTTCTTTTTTTATAAACCCCTCACTCACCAACCTGGTTGGTGACATGCTTCATCATCGGGGTCCACCAGAGTCACCGAGTGCCACTCAGGTGTGCTTCGACGCCTGTAACTGCAGCGGAGCTGGTTATTTTGTGAGTTGTGAAATATGCGGGAACCAGGGCAGAACCAGATGACACTGATACAAGCCGGGGTAGAGCCAGTAAAGACGGGAGGGGGGTGGGGAAGTTTAGGAGTTATGTTAACACACTTGCAATCATGCCTAGTTATCTTCCTGCTGTCATAAAGAGAACGCTTATGTAATGTATAATATACAAATAGTACACATTACTTGTTAGTTGATAAATACTGATGATTTTAATAATAATATAATGCACGGTATTCTACCACAATTGTGTACCAAATGTACCTCAGAATATGCATGATTCATGGAAACCAATAAAGTGTGTTAAAAAAGAATAGGGTGTATCTAACCAGTCGGGGTTTATATAATGTAAAAGGGGAGCCATGCTCCCAAGTTACTAAATTCTAAAATACCTAGAGTAAAATACACTTAATCAAACTATTTTTTTATCAAATCTGTTTATTGGCATTTTAAAGAAAGACATCACATTGCATGAGATGGTTCAACAAAGAGTACATAGTGAGCGGGTATGCCAGGTGTCCTTTAAGAGTCCAAACACCATACACGGAGGCAATCTAGTCTCTGATCCAAATGAGAAAGTATTGTCCCCCACACTACTGGCAGATCATATGTTGACAGCGGCCCCGCCACTGGGCAAGCCCGCGACTGTCCGTACGCCAAGCTGGTGTATTTTAGCAAACTATCGGGTAGATCTTCATTACACCAGTGTTATGCACATCTTTGACATTTATACAATAACAGCAAATCAACAGTAAAGAAAGCGCATGAGAAACAACAGCGACATGAGCACTAATACAGCTACCTTTATAGTACAATTCCTATCCCCCCCCCGGCACCACCCCTCCCACGTGCACGCTTTCCCCCCCAGGCACTGCTAGGCCCACTCTCTGGTCCTGTGTACCCCTGGTGTATAGTGACAACTTTCTGTGGAACCGCCAGGTAAAAGCTCATTGCATTGCACACCCACCCTTCGATGGACACCGCTTAATCTCCCTCTCCCCCTGCTTCCTGGGCAACTCCCATCAATCTCAATCCTCTGAGCATGCCTTCGCAGCTGTCTTCCATTGGTGTAATGCCAGCCCCACTGTTTCCTCCCTGCGCAAGTCCGTCCACTCCGCTCAGGCCCACGCCTGAAAGCATGAGGTCTATGCGTGCACATTGGGCGGGTCGCTCGCCTTCCAACGCCTCGTGAGCAGTCGTGTAGCTACCACCATCCCTAGGTCCAGGAATCTGGACGTCACCTTATCTTTGGGCGGTCTCCTGAATAAATGCAGAATATACTCCGGCCACTCAAGGGGTATGATGCACCCATCACGCTCCAGTAGGAGCCGAGCTCCACAGTATGTGTAGGACCCCCGCGTCGGGTTCCCCACATCTGGGACAAGTCTCATCCGTGCACTGGAAATATCTGTTGATGAGCGCAGGCGTGAGGTAGGCCCTGTGGATAACATATAGCTGTATCTGGCGGAAGCACAGGTTTCTGGGGACACACACCGGGCTCTTAAGAACTCTATGCCATTCCTTATCTGTCAGTTGCCTGCCCAGGTCGTGTTCCCACTTAACTCTTAACGGAGCCAGACTAATCGCTGTGTGCACCCTTAACGGCCCCGCAAACCAACGCACCAGGTTTCTGCCCCTCCCCATGACATGCGGGTACTGCATGGTTAAGTGTTGTGCAGGCTTCGAGGACATGTCCCCCCAGCGGGCCGCCATTTTTGCCACTATGGCTCGGTGCAGGAGAAACCCTCCAGGCGGGAGCCCATCTTCTGTAACCAGTGTTTCATATGCCACCAGCGCACCGTCCCTAAAGAGGTCCCCCAGCGTCTGGATGTCCGCTTCCCTCCATCGCTACACTTAATCAAACTATATGTGAAAAGTTCAATAAAACCATAAATCATATCAATAATGTAAATGAAGCATAAAACAAAGAAAATCAAAATATCAAAAATTACAGAAAATTATATCTATAGTAAGTGAGAATAGTGAAGCATAAATAATTTTAAGCCTTGCATTGTTTCAAATAATTTGAGGATTTGAGGGATATATATATATATATATATATATATATATATATATATATATATATATATATATATATATATATATATATATATATATATATATATATTCCTCACAAATGAAATATTCCAGCACTCCGTTAGTTGTGAAGATTTGATTTATTCAGTGCAAAAGTACAAGCCTTGTACTTTTGCACTGAATAAATCAAATCTTCACAACTAACGGAGTGCTGGAATATTTCATTTGTGAGGAATCTAAACACGGAACCCTGTCCTGGCTCCGACTCCAGCACCGACCTGCTAAGCGCTCCCTCTGCGACAGGACAATTAGCGTTGAATATATATCTATCTATATATATATATATATATATATATATATATATATATATATATCTATATATATATATATATATATATATATATATAGATATATATATATATATATATATATATATATATATCTATATATATATATATATATATATATAGATATATAGATATATATATATATATATATATATATATATATATATATATATATATGAAGAAAATCTTTTCCGAGGGAAAGAACAGAGGCCGCAAGGGGAATCAGGTTAGACACAGCTTAATTTCATGCAGTCTCAGCTCTGGCGAATGCATTTCGGCGATTGCGCCTTCTTCAGCGCCATAGGCTGTTAAGATCCACTGCAATGTTCTCCTCCTGTTTTAAATAATTGCCGGCACCTGTGTCCCTCCTCCTAACGCGGTCTGCGCACCAGTTAGAGTCCGTGTGCATAGTTAGTGGACTCCATATCCCAGCATACCCCATCATGGCATCCCGAGCTGGTGGTGTGGAGCAGTGGACAGCATTGTGTGCAGTGCAGGCTTCAGGTGAGTCGGATGGGTCACAGAGCCACTGAAACAAAACGTGTCCTCGCTGTGTCCCCTTGAGCTCCGCAGCTACCAGATGCGCTCGGCTGAAATGTGAGAAGTGGCTGTCAAATGCTAGACAGATCGCCTTCCTGAGATGAAATACCTCGGTGTTCCCACATCCTCCGGTCGATCATGGCGGAAACCGAAAAAATACCAGTCCCCTGGTTTGTAGAAATGCTGCAAGCAGCAAAGTGCCAGTGAGTTTTCGGGTTCACTTTCGTGCTGCAGGGCCTTCTGGACTGAGCTGCTGGCAAGCTCAGATAATATGAAGAAAATCTTTTCCGAGGGAAAGAACAGAGGCCGCAAGGGGAATCAGGTTAGACACAGCTTTATTTCATGCAGTCTCAGCTCTGGCGAATATATATTCCAGCTCCAAAGTACCCAACGTACAAAGGAGCACCCGGACCTCAGCTGCACACAAGGAGCCTTGAATGGTAAGCACGCCTCCAGCACAACGATATCCTTTAACTGTTCAGACTGCCTTGGATGCCTGACGCGTTTCGAAGTGTCCCCACTTCTCTTCAGAGGCTTTGGCAGGTATGAAGGAACGCTTGAGGCACCACACCCCTTCTTGCTTAGATGCACCACACCCCTTCTTGCTTAGATGCACGCCCTGGATGGGACTTCTGGGACTTGTAGTGCCTCACGTTGCGCTAATCTTCAGTCGGTAATTTTTCAAGCCCACAGATGGGCCTCGCTGTGTGGAATACGTGCAGAATCCATATGCTGCTGTCCCATGTTCTCGGCCCGTAGTCAAGACCGCATGGCCCCTGATTCTTTCAGGGTGGTGCTCCTTCCGCGGCAAGGGTCGCCGCATAAAAAATCCAGCTCCAAAGTACCCAACGTACAAAGGAGCACCCGGACCTCAGCTGCACACAAAGAGCCTTGAATGGTAAGCACGCCTCCAGCACAACGATATCCTTTAGCTGTTCAGACTGCCTTGGATGCCTGACGCGTTTCGAAGTGTCCCCACTTCTCTTCAGAGGCTTTGGCAGTTATGAAGGAGCGCTTGAGGCACCACACCCCTTCTTGCTTAGATGCACGCCCTGGATGAGACTTCTGGGACTTGCAGTGCCTCACGTTGCGCTAATCTTCAGTCGGTAACTTTTCAAGCCCACAGATGGGCCTCGCTGTGTGGAATACGTGCAGAATCCATACGCTGCTGTCCCATGTTCTCGGCCCGTAGTCAAGACCGCATGGCCCCCAATTCTTTCAGGGTGGTGCTCCTTCCGTGGCAAGGGTCGCCGCGTAAATATTCCAGCTCCAAAGTACCCAACGTACAAAGGAGCACCCGGACCTCAGCTGCATGCGGTCTTGACTACGGGCCGAGAACATGGGACAGCAGTGTATGGATTCTGCACGTATTTCACACAGCGAGGCCCATCTGTGGGCTTGAAAAGTTACCGACTGAAGATTAGCGCAAAGTGAGGCACTACAAGTCCCAGAAGTCCCATCCAGGGTGTGCATCTAAGCAAGAAGGGGTGTGGTCCCTCAAGCTCTCCTTCATAACTGCCAAAGCCTCTGAAGAGAAGTGGGGACACTTCAAAACGCGTCAGGCATCCAAGGCAGTCTGAACAGTTAAAGGATATCGTTGTGCTAGAGGCGTGCTTACCATTCAAGGCTCCTTGTGTGCAGCTGAGGTCCGGGTGCTCCTTTGTACGTTGGGTACTTTGGAGCTGGAATATTTACGCGGCAACCTTTGCCGCGGAAGGAGCACCACCCTGAAAGAATCGGGGGCCATGCGGTCTTGACTACGGGCCTCAGAACATGGGACAGCAGCGTATGGATTCTGCACGTATTCCACACAGCGAGGCCCATCTGTGGGCTTGAAAAGTTACCGACTGAAGATTAGCGCAAGGTGAGGCACTACAAGTCCCAGAAGTCCCATCCAGGGCGTGCATCTAAGCAAGAAGGGGTGTGGTGCCTCAAGTGCTCCTTCATAACTGCCAAAGCCTCTGAAGAGAAGTAGGGACACTTCGAATCGCATCAGGCATCCAAGGCAGTCTGAACAGTTAAAGGATATCGTTGTGCGTGCTTACCATTCAAGGCTCCTTGTGTGCAGCTGAGGTCCGGGTGCTCCTTTGTACGTTGGGTGCTTTGGAGCTGGAATATTTACGCGGCAACCTTTGCGGCGGAAGGAGCACCACCCTGGAAGAATCGGGGGCCATGCGGTCTTGACTACGGGCCTCAGAACATGGGACAGCAGCGTATGGATTCTGCACGTATTCCACACAGCGAGGCCCATCTGTGGGCTTGAAAAGTTACCGACTGAAGATTAGCGCAACGTGAGGCACTACAAGTCCCAGAAGTCCCATCCAGGGTGTGCATCTAAGCAAATAGGGGTGTGGTGCCTCAAGCGCTCCTTCATAACTGCCAAAGCCTCTGAAGAGAAGTGCAGACACTTCGAAACGCGTCAGGCATCCAAGGCAGTCTGAACAGTTAAAGGATATCGTTGTGCTGGAGGCGTGCTTACCATTCAAGGCTCCTTGTGTGCATCTGAGGTCCGGGTGCTCCTTTGTACATTGGGTACTTTGGAGCTGGAATATTTACGCGGCGACCCTTGCCGCGGAAGGAGCACCACCCAGAAAGAATCGGGGGCCATGCGGTCTTGACTAGGGGCGGAGAACATGGGACAGCACCGTATGGATTTCGCACGTATTGCACACAGCGAGGCCCATCTGTGGGCTTGAAAAGTTACAGACTGAAGATTAGCGCAAAGTGAGGCACTACAAGTCCCATCCAGGGCGTGCATCTAAGCAAGAAGGGGTGTGGGACCTCAAGCGCTGCTTCATAATTGCCAAAGCCTCTGAAGAGAAGTGGGGACACTTCGAAACGCGTCAGGCATCCAAGGCAGTCTGAACAGTGAAAGGATATCGTTGTGCTGGAGGCGTGCTTACCATTCAAGGCTCCTTGTGTGCAGCTGAGGTCCGGGTGCTCCTTTGTACGTTGGGTACTTTGGAGCTGGAATATTTACGCGGCAACCTTTGCCGCGGAAGGAGCACCACCCTGAAAGAATCGGGGGCCATGCGGTCTTGACTACGGGCCTCAGAACATGGGACAGCAGCGTATGGATTCTGCACGTATTCCACACAGCGAGGCCCATCTGTGGGCTTGAAAAGTTACCGACTGAAGATTAGCGCAAGGTGAGGCACTACAAGTCCCAGAAGTCCCATCCAGGGCGTGCATCTAAGCAAGAAGGCGTGTGGTGCCTCAAGTGCTCCTTCATAACTGCCAAAGCCTCTGAAGAGAAGTAGGGACACTTCGAATCGCATCAGGCATCCAAGGCAGTCTGAACAGTTAAAGGATATCGTTGTGCGTGCTTACCATTCAAGGCTCCTTGTGTGCAGCTGAGGTCCGGGTGCTCCTTTGTACGTTGGGTACTTTGGAGCTGGAATATTTACGCGGCAACCCTTGTGGCGGAAGGAGCACCACCCTGAAAGAATCGGGGGCCATGCGGTCTTGACTACGGGCCGAGAACATGGGACAGCAGCGTATGGATTCTGCACGTATTCCACACAGCGAGGCCCATCTGTGGGCTTGAAAAGTTACCGACTGAAGATTAGCGCAACGTGAGGCACTACAAGTCCCAGAAGTCCCATCGAGGGCGTGCATCTAAGCAAGAAGGGGTGTGGTGCCTCAAGCGCTCCTTCATAACTGCCAAAGCCTCTGAAGAGAAGTGAGGACACTTCGAAACGCGTCAGGCATCCAAGGCAGTCTGAACAGTTAAAGGATATCGTTGTGCTGGAGGCGTGCTTACCATTCAAGGCTCCTTGTGTGCATCTGAGGTCCGGGTGCTCCTTTGTACATTGGGTACTTTGGAGCTGGAATATTTACGCGGCCACCCTTGCCGCGGAAGGAGCACCACCCTGAAAGAATCGGGGGCCATGCGGTCTTGACTACGGGCGGAGAACATGGGACAGCAGCGTATGGATTTTGCACGTATTCCACACAGCGAGGCCCATCTGTGGGCTTGAAAAGTTACCGACTGAAGATTAGCGCAAAGTGAGGCACTACAAGTCCCAGAAGTCCCATCCAGGGCGTGCATCTAAGCAAGAAGGGGTGTGGGATCTCAAGCGCTGCTTCATAACTGCCAAAGCCTCTGAAGAGAAGTGGGGACACTTCGAAACGCGTCAGGCATCCAAGGCAGTCTGAACAGTTAAAGGATATCGTTGTGCTGGAGGCGGGCTTACCATTCAAGGCTCCTTGTGTGCAGCTGAGGTCCGGGTGCTCCTTTGTACGTTGGGTACTTTGGAGCTGGAATATTTACGCGGCGACCCTTGCCACTGAAGGAGCACCACCCTGAAAGAATCGGGGGCCATGCGGTCTTGACTACGGGCCGAGAACATGGGACAGCAGCGTATGGATTCTGCACGTATTCCACACAGGGAGGCCCATCTGTGGGCTTGAAAAGTTACCGACTGAAGATTAGCGCAACGTGAGGCACTACAAGTCCCAGAAGTCCCACCCAGGGCGTGCATCTAAGCAAGAAGGGGTGTGGTGCCTCAAGCGCTCCTTCATAACTGCCAAAGCCTCTTCATAACTGCCAAAGCCTCAAGGCTCCTCGCTCAGCCCAACCCTCTTCAACGTCTACATGAGCCCCCTCGCAGCCGTCGCACTCCAACACAACCTCAACATCATCTCCTACGCCGACGACACCCAGCTGATCCTCTCCCTCACCAACGACCCCGCCACCGCCAGAGCCAATCTACACGAAGGGATGACAGACGTAGCCAAGTGGATGATGAGCAGCCGCCTGAAACTGAACTCGGACAAGATGGAAGTCCTCATCCTGGGATCTTCACCCTCCGCCTGGGACGACTCCTGGTGGCCCCCTGCCCTGGGCAACGCACCCAAACCAACAGACCATGCACGCAACCTGGGCTTCATCCTGGACTCCTCTCTCTCCATGACCAGACAAGTCAACGCGTCTCCTCGTCATGTTTCAACATCCTGCGCATGCTACGTAAGATCTTCCGGTGGATCCCCACCGAGACCAGGAAGATGGTCACCCAGGCCCTCGTCACCAGCCGTCTGGAGTACGGCAACTCCCTCTACGCCGGAACCACCGCCAAACTCCAGAAGAGACTCCAGTGGATCCAGAACTTCTCAGCACGACTCATCCTGGACATCCCCCGTCGCAGCCACATCTCCGGACACTTGAGAGATCTGCACTTGCTCCCGGTCTACAAGAGAAGCACCTTCCGTCTCCTCACCCACCCACACAAGGCCCTACACAACCAAGGCCCAGGATACCTCAACAGCCGCCTCAACTTCTACGCTCCCACATGCCAACTTCGATCGACCGGCCACGCCCTCGCCGCCGTCCCCCGGATCCGAAGAGCCACCACAGGAGGAAGGTCCTTCTCCTACCTGGCCGCCTAGACTTGGAACTCCCTCCCGACCCACCCCCGCCTGACCCAGGACCACCTCGCCTTCAGGAAGCAGCTCAAGACCTGGCTGTTCGAGCAGTAGCGGACCCCCCCTCCCCTAGCGCCTTGAGACCCTCCGGGTGAGTAGTGCGCTAAATAAATGCTGTGATTGATTGATTGATTGAAGAGAAGTGGGGACACTTCGAAACGCGTCAGGCATCCAAGGCAGTGTGAACAGTTAAAGGATATCGTTGTGCTGGTGGCGTGCTTACCATCCAAGGCTCCTTGTGTGCAGCTGAGGTCCGGGTGCTCCTTTGTACGTTGGGTACTTTGGAGCTGGAATATATATATATATATATTCACTGAAAAAACCATAGGTTATAGACCATATATAGTTAGAAATTAGCATTTATAAAACCTTGAAAATTCACTGAAAAATTCATAGGTTATAGACCATATACAGTTAGGAATTAGCATTTACAAAACCTTATTTTACTCACACAAAACCATTGAAATTCGCATATATAGTTAGTTGCACTAACTATATATCGCGCACCCGCAGTCCACTGCTGATCATGTCACATATTACATCATTCATGACATGGTCAGTGACATCACTGATGACATCACTGATGACATCTCAAATGACATCACTGATGACATCCCAGATGACATCACTGATGACATCACTGATGACATCACTGATGATATCTCATTTGACATTACTGATCACATCACTGATGACATCATTCATGTGATAATACGATGAACCTCTTCAGACTCTAATATAACCTTAGATACACTCAGTGTAAACAGACACTCACAGACTGTCACTCATCCATGGAGTTACTCACACACCTAGTCAGTCATGCAAAGAATCAATCACACCTCCATTTCCTCAACTATACAGTTATACACCCCTTACTTATTCAAACATATACTAACACATATTTACTCTCTTATACAATCCCTGATACAAGTTCACAATGATCCATACAGCCACTCACACATTCACTGGCTCTTATGCACAGTTATTTATATATGTCAACTCTCACATGTTCTGTGTTTTACATATGTACCTACTTTGACATGTAGCACTGAGATATCCATTCACTCACCAATACACTCATGCACACAGTCAACCGCCTATACAGCTGTTTCCACATGCACTTTTGAACCCATACATCTAGTGAATCAACTGCTCATACATCTATGCACAGAGTCGTACACCTCCCAGCCACCCACACACACACTCAGTCTCCCATACAAATACTTGGGCAACCAATCAATAACCCATATAGATACTCATATAGCTACTGATCAACACATGCAGCAGTTTACAGAACAACAGCCATAATGATGCACAAATTAAGACAGTTTAGTCACTAACCCATGCGCTCAGTGAGACACATTTAATCACTCACTCATACAGTCAGTCATGCACCTACTAAATCCTTCATCCAGACACTTATACATCCACTCATTCTTCAATATGTAAGACATATTTTAACTTTACAGAAACATACAGTCACTGGATGTTGTCATCAGTGATGTCATCAGTGATGTCATTTGAGATGTCATCAGTGATGTCATCAGTGATGTCACTGACCATGTCATGAATGATGTAATATGTGACATGATCAGCAGTGGATTGCGGGTGCGCGATATATAGTTAGTGCAACTAACTATATATGCGAATTTCAATGGTTTTGTGTGAGTAATATAAAGTTTTGTAAATGCTAATTCCTAACTATATATGGTCTATAACCTATGGTTTTTTCAGTGAATTTTCAAGGTTTTGTAAATGCTAATTCCTAACTATATATGGTCTATAACCTATGGTTTTTTAGTGAATTTCAATGGTTTTTTAATAGCAAATATCAAAAGCTGTAAAATGTATTCTTCTTTTAAAGGAAAAATATATTTTATATGTATTTAATATAATTTTTTTATGTATATAAATTTTTTGAGGGAACGAATTTATCAACTATCATGCTGAAGAAGAGTGTGGGGAAAAAAAAACAAAGAGGAGGACTAAGAGGAAAGAACAATCAGTTCAAAAATACAATTGCTTTAAAGCATGAAGTGCTTTTCCCTACATTTACATTTAAATAACCCATATTAGAACATACAAAATACCTACAGAGGAGTCGGTGTACATTGAATTTTAGACTCTTCATTGGTACCTACATGTTGGTACTTACATCACCCACACAACACAACAGCTCTATTCAGAGCTACCCTACCTCAAAGCACTCTAAAATATTATTTTACTATTTCCCTTGGTTTTCCCCTTGTTACGCTTTCCGGAACGCTACCCGGTGCGCGGACCGGGCGCTAACCGTGCGAAAATTTGAAAAAAAAAGGTTTTTTTTTTTACATATATGGGCCTCCTCAGCCACCCTCAGAAAACCTAGGGGGGTCAGGATATGTCTCCCGTGCCCCCTTCTACCCATTCCCAACATTGTTTATCCTCCATCTTGTGACTAAATTTGTCCGAAACACAAGATGGCGGACTCCCGTTACGCTACCGGTGAGTTACCCGATTCGCGTACCGGGTAGCGCTTTCACCGCGAAAAATTGAAAAAAAATGTATTTTATTTTTTGCCCCGCGGGGCCCTTTAATAGCCCCCACATCAATCCTAGGGGGTCAGGAGGGGTCTACCTTGCCCCATTCATTCATTTCCCCCTTCGTTTATTTCCACCTCTTGTCTCTCGATCCTACCGAGAGACAAGATGGCGGCCGCTCCGGACTGTTTAGAATGTTGAGAGTCACCAGAGAGCCAATCTGCTTCTCCTCGCGAAGTTCCGTTATGCGTCTGGTACGCGAACCGGGGCGCTAACCGGGACGCTGTCACAGATATATATATATTTTTGAACGTTAATTTCTCAAAATCCACTGGAGCACATATCTTGAGACCTAGCAAAGGCACATCGGGCAAACAGTCTCTACAATTTTGCCAAGTTTCATAGAAATCCATTCAGTCGTTCGAGCTAAAAGTGAGTCCAACCGCCCTATGGAAAACTCAATGTTAAAAACACGTTTTGGGACCCCCCTTTTTTCTCGGCCCCCGCTTGACGAAACCCCCCCAAACTTTCAGGGGACGCTCAGAAACAAAATGTACCATTTTCCTGAAAATTGCAGCCAATTCCGTCCATCAACGCCAAAGTTATTCAACATAGAATTTTCAGAAATCCCTATTCAAAAAAATCCTAACTATATATACCTACTGGCGACCGTCAGTAGGTAATATATAACATTTCTATGGCAAAATGAAACCCCTCATTTTGTTCCTTTGCAAATTAAATGTTTTAAGTGTTAACACTTTATTTCAATCAAGATGACTTCAGGTGTGCCATACTTTTGTCATAAGTAAGACTGTTAGCGCTCTAGTTGTTCTTTAGAACACTCTGGGACATTCTGTCACTGGGCTATAGTTGGGCTACATCTGGCTGATATTTGGGATACATTTGTTTTTTTTTTGTCTCTGGTGGCCATCTTTGGGCTACATTGGGCTACATTTGGGCTCTAACATATATATAGCCCAATGTAGCCCAATATATATTTTTCAAACTTAATTTTCGTAAAAACCACTGGAGCATATATCTTGAGACATAGCAAAGGCACATCGGGCTACCAGTCCCTACAATTTTTCCAAGTTTTGTGGAAATCCATTCAGCCGTTCGAGCTAAAAGTGAGTCCAACTGCCCTATGGAAAACTCAATGTTAAAAACATGTTTTGGGACCCCCCTTTTTTCTCGGCCCCTGCTTGACGAAACCCCCCCCAAACTTCCAGGGGACGCTCAGAAACAAAATGTGCCATTTTCCTGAAAATTTCAGCCAATTCCGTCCATCAACGCCAAAGTTATTCAACATAGAATTTTCAGAAATCCATATTCAAAAAAATCCTAACTATATATACCTACTGGGGCGACCGCCAGTAGGTAATATATATATATATATATATATATATATATATATCCTCCAAAAGCTATCAGATGATAGCACAAGTCAGCACTCAACACAGGAATTCTTTCCCAAATCGTCACGGTTTATTGTCAGAAAGCAGCATACATCGCACAACACCAACGCGTTTCGCAACTCACTGTTGCTTGATCCGTGATCAAGAATTCCTGTGTTGAGTGCTGACTTGTGCTATCATCTGATAGCTTTTGGAGGATTTACGAAAGCGGGGCTCTGCTTTGAAGTCGGCACCGGTGGATGAGCGCCAGTGGACTACAAGTTGTTTTGAGCCATACCTGTGGATTTGGCGAACTGATGTGGGAATGCAGGTACCAGCCCTGATAAACCTCATGGCACGCCCCTGATGGCGGAGTGGTGATGAGGATTATACTTGAATAAAACTTACCACATCCACAGAAATCGGGTTTGCCTCGTCTTTCTTGCTGCTGGATACTGTGGCCACGGACGTTCTATGCCGAAAATATATATATATATATCTATACTACTATAATAAAGGAAGAACTTTCAGCCTTTGAGGCGGGTAAACTCGGGAACCACAGCGCCAATCCACACAACCGATACACCGTTGGAATCGTCAGGGTGTGCAGATGGTTATAGGCTATATATAAAAAAAAAAGGTTATTTAAAAAGTTTACAGTAAAAAAAAAAGTTGTCCCTCCGAAGTAGCGCCGGCCGCGACGTGCGTGCTCACGTCAGGAGCGCGGGGAGGAGCGGCGTCCAGCAGCACGACGAGGAGCAGCGGACATGGCGTGGGAGAGGAGTGGTGACATGAGTAGCAGCGGACAGGCCAGCGGTGGTGCGAGCAGCGGACAGGCTGGAGGAGCGGCGGCTGAGGTAAGGGAGCGGCGGACATGGCGCGGGGGAGGAGCGGTGACGTGAGGAGCAGCGGACAGCCAGCGGCGGTGCGAGCAGCAGACAGGGGGGAGGAGCGGCGGCTGAGGTAAGGGGACCCATGTCGGGGCAGGCGGGGGACGGGCCGGGCGGGGGCCCTGGCTGCTGGACAATGTCGGGGGGGCGGGGGCGGGGAAGCCTGTTGCTCCTGGACAAGGTCGGGACGGGCTGCTAGTACTAATAATATAAAGAGAGAGACCAAACCGTTAAGGCAGGTAAGCTCCGGAACCACAGCGCCAACCGGGACATCGCATGCAGCATTGGAAAGGTGAGGCAAAGCAGATGGACATAGGCTATACACCAGAGCAACATATACTTTGCAAGGGACAAAGCACGTTGTGGTACAATTAGTCCGTTGGAAGTAGCACCAGCTCTGAGGAGCGTACGCCGCCTGCAGCGTGGGATTCGGATTCTAGAGTACGCCGCCTGCAGCGTGTGCGTTCAGCATTTGTGTTCAGCATTTGGGGTGGACGTGTGCCTGTAAAGATTGTAAAGCGTGAGTATAGCGTCTGTGCAGGTGTGTGAGAATAGCTCTGAGGTGTGTACGCCGCCCGCAGCGTGGGAATAGCGTCCTGGAGTACGCCGCATGCAGCGTGCGTGTTCAGCATTTGTGGTGCCTGTAAAGATTGTAAAGCCTGAGAATTGCATCTGTGCAGGTGTGTGAGAATAGCGTCCTATGGTGTGTGAGAATTGCGTCCTATAACGTGAGCAGAGCGTCCTATGGTGTGTGCGAATAGCGTCCTATCATGTATACAGTGACGGCGTCTCAGTGCAGGTGTGTGAGAATAGCGTCCTATCACGTGAGCATTGCGTCCTATGGTGTGTGTGAATAGCGTCCTATCACGTACACCTCCAGTGCAGGTGTGTGCTGTTTCAGAAGTGCGTTCACGTACTGAGGGACACGGGCACATTGTGCAGGCCAGGACGGCTGAGGCGCGTGTGCACACTGTGTCATTGGGGGAAATTCAGGACACACACAGCATTGCGTACAGAGGCACATAGGCACATTGTGCAGGCCAGGATGGATGACCCACGTTTCCGCACTGTGCCATTGGGGGGGAATCTGGACATGCACAGCATCCTCATGGCTAAATACACTTGAACCACTACTGGGGATCAACTTCAAAGACTCGATACTCATCTGTACTACTTGTTCGAACCCTTTGCATTTTTATTTGACTTTGAAATTGACTTACTTGATTGTTTATGATATCACTTCACTGTACTTTTAACACAATTGATGTATCTGTGTATATTTTCTCCCCTCCTCTGTAAAGCGCTCTGATATCTGCGAAGATCTTGTTCGCGCTATATAAAACTTTCAAATAAATCGGCATCAGCACTGCACAGCATCACGGTTCCGCTTTGGGACACTGTGACCATGAGGTATTGAAATAAATTATTCTTACCTATTCTAACCATTGCAGACATTCTTTTTCATACCCATACAACGTCGGGACGGGCGGCTAGTATATATATATATTCCAACAAAGGCTCAGAGCTTTTCAGGAGGGCACACAACGGACTTCCCACCTGCCGGTTTTTACGTTGACTTGCCTTCATGTCACTCTGTAATTTCTCATTTGCCCAACGCGTTTCAAGGAAGTAATCCTCTTCGTCAGGGGCTTGCTTAATAAAACCAAAAGGAACAGCCAGTCCTGCTTTTATTTTCATGGCATCTGCATGTATTAATTACTTATCACCATCAGTTGGCCCGCATTTAATAAAGCGGCATGCTTGGACATGAAGTCCCTCGTTAACCCTAAGTAGGTTTAGTTCCTTTTGTTCGTTTAAAAGCATACTTTTTCTCTCTTTTTTTCTGTAGTAGGTTTTCGTGGCACTTCAGGCAGCTCTTTTTAACTTGGGAAATTCGTGCTGCCTGAAGTTCCAGCATGCCGCTTTAATGAATGCGGGCCAACAGATGGTGATAAGTAATTAATACATGCAGATGCCATGAAATCAAAAGCAGGACTGACTGTTCCTTTTGTTTTTATTAAGCGAGCCCCTGACGAAGAGGATTACTTCCTTGAAACGCATTGGGCAAATGAGAAATTACAGAGTGACATGAAGGCAAGTCAACGTATAAACCGGCAGGTGGGAAGTCTGTTGTGTGCTCTCCTGAAACGCCGTGGGCCTTTGTTGGAATAGAATATATATATATATACATATATATATATATATATATATATATATATATATATATATATATATATATACATATATATATATATTCACTGAAAAAACCATAGGTTATAGACCATATATAGTTAGGGATTAGCATTTACAAAACCTTATTTTACTCACACAAAACCATTGAAATTCGCATATATAGTTAGTTGCATTAACTATATATCGCGCACCCGCAATCCACTGCTGATGATGTCACATATTACATCATTCATGACATGGTCAGTGACATCACTGATGACATCACTGATGACATCTCAAATGACATCACTGATGACATCACTGATGACAACATCCAGTGACTGTATGTTTCTGTAAAGTTAAAATATGTCTTACATATTGAAGAATGAGTGGATGTATAAGTGTCTGGATGAAGGATTTCATAGGTGCATGACTGACTGTATGAGTGAGTGATTAAATGTGTTTCACTGAGTGCATGGGTTAGTGACTAAACTGTCTTAATTTGTGCATCATTATGTCTGTTGTTCTGTAAACTGCTGCTTGTGTTGATCAGTAGCTATATGAGTAACTATATGGGTTATTAATTGGTTGCCCAAGTATTTGTATGGGAGACTGAGTGTGTGTGTGGGTGGCTGGGAGATGTATGACTCTGTGCATAGATGTGTGAGCAGTTGATTCACTGGATGTATGGGTTTAAAAGTGCATGTGGAAACAGCTGTATGGGCGGTTGACTGTGTGCATGAGTGTATTGGTGAGTGAATGGATATCTCAGTGCTACATGTCAAAGTAAGTACATATGTAAAACATAGTACATGTGAGAGTTGACATATATAAATAACTGTGCATAAGAGCCAGTGAATGTGTGAGTGGCTGTATGGATCATTGTGAACTTGTATCAGGGATTGTATAAGAGAGTAAATATGTGTTAGTATATGTTTGAATAAGTAAGGTGTGTATAACTGTATAGTTGAGGAAATGGAGGTGTGATTGATTCTTTGCATGACTGACTAGGTGTGTGAGTAACTCCATGGATGAGTGACAGTCTGTGAGTGTCTGTTTACACTGATTGTATCTAAGGTTATATGAGAGTCTGAAGAGGTTCATTGTATTATCACATAAGTGATATCATCAGTGATGTGATCAGTAATGTCAAATGAGATGTCATCAGTGATGTCATCAGTGATGTCATTTGACATGTCATCAGTGATGTCATCAGTGATGTCATTTGAGATGTCATCAGTGATGTCACTGACCATGTCATGAATGATGTAATATGTGACATCATCAGCAGTGGATTGCGGGTGCGCGATGTATAGTTAGTGCAACTAACTACACATGCGAATTTCAATGGTTTTGTAAATGCTAATCCCTAACTATATATGGTCTATAACCTATGTTTTTTTCAGTGAATTTTCAAGGTTTTGTAAATGCTAAATCCTAACTATATATGGTCTATAACCTATGGTTTTTTCAGTGAATTTCAATGGTTTTTTTATAGCAAATATCAAAATCTGTAAAATGTATTATTCTTTTAAATGAAAAATATATTTTATATGTTTTTAATATAATTTTTTTATGCATCTGCCAAACCCTGACCTCTTAATAGTGCACTGTGGTGGAATTGATTTTGGGACTATGACTGGGGTTGGTCTGGAAATGCTTTTAAAGGACACCTTTGATCAATTGATGACACTTTTTCCACAAACTGCCTTGGTATATTCCAATATATGCCAAAGACAGAAATGGAACTGGTCCAACCAATTTTGTCCACAATTTGAGAAAGCACGGAAACATGTGAATAAATCTGTTTCTGCTTACATGAGAGACTGTGGAATGGGTTCAATATACAATATTAACTTGTGTTACAACATGCAAGACATCTACAGAGGAGATGGTGAGCACTTCTCCGATGAGGGGAATAGAATATTCCTCCGGAATTTAAAACTGTGCATTGGAACCTACTTGTAGGTACCTAAATTAGCCACAGAACCCAATAGCTCTTTTCAAAGCTACCCTACCTCTGATCATTCAAAACGTTTATCTTTTTCTAACTTTTTTCACTATTTTTCACCAAAGTACGCTCCCCGGTTCGCTTACCGGTGCGCGTACCGGGCGCTCCCCACGCGATTTGTTTTTTTTTTGCCTATATGTGCGTCCTAAGCCCCCCTCAGAAAACCTAGAGGGTCAGAAAGTGTCTACCGTGCCCCCTTCTACTCATTCCGAACATTGTTTCCCCTCCATCTTGTGTCTCAATTCTATCGATACACAAAATGGAGGACTCCCGTAACGCTGCCGGTACGCGTACCGGGGCGCGCACCAGTGAGCGCTCGCTAAAAAAAGGTGGGAAAGTAATTTACAGAAAAACCACTGGAGACACTTTTATCAAATATAGAATAGGCCCTACTACATAGCAGTCCCTACCATTTACCCAAATTTGATGGAATTCCATTGAGAAAATTATGCTGTAGGCCTGACTAAATATCCTGAGGTAAATTACATGACAAAAACACATATGAAGTGTTAGAATTGACAACCAATTAAAATGTTACTTTCATTTTCTACTATTATTTCAAGACATTTGATTGGTTATGTACCTGAATATATATATATGAAGAAAGAGAGAGAAACACAGCCATTTTGACTACTACTTCCTGAAGTACATTTCAAGAGCATTTTCACTGTCAACTTTAACTTCTTTTTCAAATGTAAGATATAATTTAAAAAATTTGAAAGGAGAACTATGTTATGCACTTTAAATTAATTTAGGAAAACGTTTTCAGATAGTTACATGCTGTCCCTCTATAAGAGTTAGTCATTGAGAAAGACTTAATTATTTAAATTATTGATTGAGTTAGGCTTCTGTGGTATAATTATGAATTTACTTAGGCTTCATCACAGGCACTTTTTAATAGTTCTAATTCCTGCCTGAAACCATGCACTGCCCAAAGATTACTTCACTGTTAAAAACTCACAAGTACCTGTCTGAACTTAAACCCAACAGTGCCCTATCTCCACTGATATATTTATTTTGTATGTAATTTACAGCAAGAACATGGAAGCACAGCAAAAAGAAAATACAATTTCATGTGAAATTAAGATTGAAAACAATCCAAAGCAAGAAAAAGAAGAACTAGACTTTAGGGATGAAACAGTAGACCAAGAATTATTAAAATGTGCTGAAGAATGTGATTCTTGGAATGAAAAGGAGGACATACCTGATGATTTAATGTTACAGATTCTCTTAGATTTTGAAAAATCAGAACAATAAATTTAAATTTTAAAAGTTAAAATTGTTTGAGACATTATTCTTTTTAATATGAAAATTATGAAATAGTACCCAAAAAGATAAAATATAAACTGAGACTTTAAATATACTGTGCAACTTTTTTGTGTTACATAGTAAGTTTGCTCATAGTTACTTCCTTTCTCCCACTATATTATCTCCAATGTGTATTTAACATCTCTTTATCATCTCCTGCCTCCATGTTCTTTCTGCTTTTCTCACAGACTATGCTATGAATTCCATATACCACAATAACTTCTGAAACAACATGCAAGATATCTACAAAGGAAACTGTGTATATTTATTTTTAGACTCTGCATTGGTACCTACATGTTGGTACTTAAATAAAAATAAAAAAAATACAACAAAAAGAACAATCAATAAACATACAATATTTGAACATTCTTTCATTCTTTTTTCCCTATATTACGCTCCCGGAACGCTTCCCGGTGCGCGTACCGGGCGCTCCCCCCGCAAAAAAAACGATAATAAAAATTATTTTTTTTTGCCCCGCGGGGCCCTTTTAAAGCCCCCTCATCAAACCTAGGGGGTCAGGGAGGATGTACTCTGCCCCTTTATGCTCATTTCCCCCTTTATTTTTGCCACCTCTTGTGTCTCGATCCTACCGAGACACAAGATGGCGGCCGCTCCGGACTGTTTAGAATGTTCACAGTCACCAGGGAACCAATCCGCTTCTCCTCGCGAAGTTCCGTTACGCGTCAGGTACGCGAACCGGGGCGCTAACCGGGACGCTGTCACAGATATATATATTTTTTTGCACGTTAATTTCTCAAAATCCACTGGAGCACATATCTTGAGACCTAGCAAAGGCACATCGGGCTACCAGTCCCTACAATTTTGCCAAGTTTCGTGTAAATCCATTCAGCCGTTCGAGCTAAAAGTGAGTCCAACCGCCCTATGGAAAAATGAATGGGAAAAACGCGTTTTGGGACCCCCCTTTTTTCTCGGCCCCCCCTTGACGAAACCCCCCCAAATTTTCATGGGCTGGTCAGAAACAAAATGTGCTATTTTCCTGAAGATTTCAGCCAATTCCGTCCACAAACACTAAAGTTATTCGACATAGAATTTTCATAAATCCCATAGGAAAAAAATCCTAACTATATATACCTACTGGCAACCGCCACTAGGTAATATATATATATATATATATATATATATATATATATATATATATATATATATATATATATATATATATATATATATATATATATATATATGTTGCTACCAAACCAATCTTGACCATCAAAGAAGGCGCTGACTCCGTGTATCTTAGTTCAAGGGTTTTTATTTCTTAAATCAGCTTCTGCTCAGACGCGTTTCGGCGGCTACTCCCGCCTTGCTCACTCACATCTGACCACTGAAAAGTGCGCTTTTATATACATGTTACACTGTCACATGAGTCATAATTAACATAACTAATTGGCATTTTACTTGTTGCCATGGTGACGTGGTTACACCCTCGTGTTGACGTGACTATTAACATGCCTGTTACATCTTTTGGCGGGTTTGATAATTGCTACATGTCACGTGTATTCACACTTGTATAAACATTTCCAGCATGTTTAGAACCACTCAAGTCTGAACAAATCATTACATTACATTTGCCACACTGTTTTTTATATATAACACATACTTTCACAGTTCATATACTGTCATAATTACATTTCCCCGTTTGTCAGATTTCAAGTGATTACACCCTTCGTGTCTCTCCTACGTCATAGAGGTTTGGGCGTAACCGGTAGCCGATTGTGACACATTCATGATTGGTTCTTGTTTACGGAATGCGTGATGAAAAGGGCTCGGGCTTACCGACGATCGGTTTGCTGGCCTAGTGGCAGAGTCAGAACATGTTGTAGCGTTCACATTCCTTTCTCATACTGCCGGTAAGCTGCGCTTGTCTGCAAGGTTTTTTATCTTCCTTGGTAAAGCGATTCCATGAGTCCCTATACTAATTTTAGCATTCGCCCACATTATACACAACAACTGGAGACAAAATCCTGCGCTAGTGCGCATTTGCTCAGTTTTTGTGTAATCTGTTCGACGTGTCAAGGGGGATTGATGTGATCAAATGACCTCGTTTTAAGGTATGTGTGTTTAAAAAGTGTTCGGTGTGGCTGAAGGCTGTTACATGTGACTAGTCGTGTAAATTATTTACAGTGGAAGGCGCAATCTGGGTAGTTGTTAAATGGTACTCAGGTAAAGGGAGAATGACTGCACTAGATGTGGACATTCAGGGCTTCATCAGCATTGAGCCCTGAGGGGATCTTATAATTCAGTAAAATAATATATCTGGATTCTAGGCGGCGTAACGCAAGTTTGCGATTTCCGCCCCTCACATTCTTGGGGATGCTGTCTATGACAAAATATGTCAGACCTTTGTAGTCTCCTCCATGAACTTCATGGATATGTCGTGCTACTGGGTAGGCTGGGTCCTTATTCGCGATTGCCCTTAGGTGTTGCAGGATTCTAACATGCACTGTATGGATTGTGGACCCTACATATTGTTTACCACATACACAAGTGAGCACATATACGGCGTACTCCGTCTTACATGTGTAATGTTCTCTGATGGAGTAGGGTTGTCTTCGGAAGGGTATTGTGATGCTTGTTGTGTTGTTACCATGACTGCAGGCCTTGCATTTTGTGCATTTTTTGAAACCTTTTTGTGATTGAAGCCAGTTTTTTTGTTTTGATATAGCAGGGGCATTGCGTATCAATTGTTGACGCATGGATCTGGCTTTTCTGAAGACACTAATGGTTTGTCACCCATTTTGTTCCCTATGGTTGTGTTGTTTCGGACCAACGGCCAGTGCCTTCTAAGTATTTTTCGAAGGTTGGCGTGGTATCGGTTAAAACCTGTGATTAACCTAGGGGGTTGTCTTTCTTGTGCTATGGTTACTGACTCTGTTGCCTCTGGGAACAGTAGGTCATGTCGGTTCTTTGTGCTGCACTTCAATTCAGCTGTCCTGCAGGTTTTGTCAGTGTACCCTCTCTTTTTCAATCTAGTGAATAGATTTGTTTTTGCTTCAGATAGCCCTTCACTAGTGCCACAGTTGCGTGTCATCCTGAGGCATTCCGCATAGGGGATGGATTGTTTGAGTGGTGTCGGGTGGAAACTATTTGCGTGCAGGATCGCATTGCCCACAGTGGGTTTGCGATAGGTGCGTGTTTGTATTGTATCATTCTGTACAAACAGTTCTACATCTAGAAATTGTATGCTTTCCCTGCTTGCATTACAAGTGAATCTGAGGTTCAATGAATTCTCATTTAGCTGTTCAGTAAAGCTTGTTGCACTTTCCACACTTCCCTCCCACAAAATAAGGATGTCATCTATGAAACGTTTATAAACAACAACATTTTGGTTCATGGTTTCCCCGTGAAGTGTCATAAGTACCTGCTCCTCCCACCAGCCCATATGCAGATTCGCATAGCTGGGGGAGAAGCAAGTACCCATAGCTGAACCTTGGATTTGTCTATAAAACAGTCTGTCAAACATAAAAGTATTGTTGGTAAGGCACCACTTTGTCATTTCTAGTAGGATTTTGGTATGTTCATATTGATTTATAGGTCTTTTCCCCAAGAAATGTTTTATGGCATTCAGACCGTCCTTATGCCTAATGCTGGTATATAGGGCCTGGACATCTAATGTCAAGAATAAATAGTTCTCTTTCCACTTGACATCATAGATCTTTTTCAGGAAGTCTCCTGTGTCCTGTATATATGCTGGCAACTTTTTTACTTCTGGTTGAAGAAAGTGATCAATGAAAACACTTGTATTTTCAAATAGGCTCCCTATTGCCGATATTATTGGCCTTCCTGGTGGCACTTTGTCATTTTTATGTATCTTAGGGATCAGATACATTTGTGCTGTAACAGGATAGTCCGTTTTTAGGAACTCAAATTCATTTTTGCTGAGTAGGCCTTTTCCCTTCCATTTGTACAGCTCATTATGGTATCTTTCTTGAATGCCTACTAGATACGTTGGGCTTATTCTCGCATAGCATTCCCTGTCCTGTAGTTGACTGAGTGCCTCTTTGTTGTACATTTCGAGTGGCCAGAGTACTATGTTTCCCCCTTTGTCCGACCATCTCACCACTATGTCTGATCTTGATGTTATTTTCTCCATTAGCGCATTGTACTTTCTGGTTTGATCTTGGTTTTGTTTGTAACGTTGTCTTGTGCTTAAAATGGAGAGTTCTTTCAAATCCTTTATCACATACTCTGCGAACAGATCAAGACCATCCTTTGGCATTGTTGGCACAAATGTTGATTTAGGTTTGAATCCTGTTTTGACTGGCTGCCAAATATTTATGTCTGAGCTCAGGGCTGCCCCACTCGGTGTGATTTCCTCATTTACAGTTTCATTCTCAAGTTCCAGGTCTATAAGATTTTGTAGTGCTTCCATGTGTTCTACATTCAGCATTAAGTTCGGATCATTGTCGGTTGTTGGACTAGTGGTGCTTAACGTCGTGTTGGAGAAATATTTTTGTAGTTTATAATTTTCTCACATATAAGAACGAATCAATCCTAGTTTGCGCGTAATCAAAGTTTGTATTACTGCAGAAAGTTAAGCCTAGTGATAAAATTTCCAATTCCTCTTTGGATAGTTCCATGTTGGTTAGGTTTATGACTGTGTTATCTTTGTTTGTATCCATTATCGGCGTCTGTTCTGTCTGTATTTTTGTTTTTGTTTTTGTTTTTCTTCCTTTTGTACTTGTTGTCCCCCATCTCCTGTCTTTTCTCCTCCTGCTTTTTGTTTTTGTTTCTGGTTCTGATTCTTTCTGCCCGGCCCCTCTCCTTGATTTAACGTGTTCCTTGGACGCAATGTTCTGAGGCGCTGTAGGCGTAAAAAAGCAAATTCCTGTGCTGGGGTTGGTGCTGGACCAAGCATTTCGGCACCTTGGTTACTTTCATTGTCTGTGTCATATTCAGAGCTGATCTCATTTTCACTTTGTTCAATCGCCCCAGTCTGATCTCTCTGTGTTTTATCTAGGGGTTGCTTTCTTATTTGATCAAACTTTTTTGCAAATGTATATATTCTTCCATTTAGATAGTCATTTAGATCCCTCTGGAATTTAATGGCTTTTCTTTCTTTGATTTCCGCTTCGTGTTTTTCTAATCTCACTTGGATTTCTTTCATTCTCTCTGCGATTTCTTCCTTGTTTTCTTTCAAGTCTAGTTCTTTTAGTATCTCCTCAATGCGTGTAATCATTTTTGCTCTGTCGCTTGCTGCAAATTTGATTAGTATTTTTAACATATTTTCCGAAGATTTAGCACTGTTTTCTGCCCACATTTGCAGCATTTCAGGGTCAGGATCTTCGTAAGTGGGTGCTACTAATATTCTTAGACCTCTGGGGATTCTACTTACATCCAGATACCTGGACAATGATTTCACTTCCCACCACTTTGCGACTTCTTTTTTACGCAACTTCTCCAATTCATTCAATAGTAGTTTAGTTTCGTCTTTTTCTTTGGGTTGTGCTTGAGCACCTTGTCTAGTCTTATTGCCTTTCCCCGTGTCTGTGTCAGTGAATATATCAAGTGCATCCTCCTCTCTTTCCTTTTCCCACTCAGCAGCCATGCTGACAGATTTAGATAAATATAACGCTTGTACAGATACACTGCCTGTGTGGTTTTTGTTCTCCACACTCGGGCTCACTCTCCCATTGGATCCTTCCCTTGCGCCCGCTCCTGTTATTTGCACCGAGTCACGGCTTACCTAGAAATCCCCGACTGCTCTCCAGCGATCGTCGATCTCCATTCCGCCGGTCTCTGATGTTTTCACAGGTTTCTCTGGACTTTTCGCATTCCGATCCTTAGGGGGGCACTGTGTGTCTCTTTTTCCAAAAAGTTTCACCAAAGTTTTGTCCTTTACGACACAGTGCAGCCAGAACGAGGAGGGTCAGCGTAGGGCTTCCAGGACTCCAGCCCTTTGTATTGCTACCAAACCAATCTTGACCATCAAAGAAGGCGCTGACTCCGTGTATCTTAGTTCAAGGGTTTTTATTTCTTAAATCAGCTTCTGCTCAGATGCGTTTCGGCGGCTACTCCCGCCTTGCTCACTAACATCTGACCACTGAAAAGTGCGCTTTTATATACATGTTACACTGTCACATGAGTCATAATTAACATAACTAATTGGCATTTTACTTGTTGCCATGGTGACGTGGTTACACCCTCGTGTTGACGTGACTATTAACATGCCTGTTACATCTTTTGGCGGGTTTGATAATTGCTACATGTCACGTGTATTCACACTTGTATAAACATTTCCAGCATGTTTAGAACCACTCAAGTCTGAACAAATCATTACATTACATTTGCCACACTGTTTTTTATATATAACACATACTTTCACAGTTCATATACTGTCATAATTACATTTCCCCGTTTGTCAGATTTCAAGTGATTACACCCTTCGTGTCTCTCCTACGTCATAGAGGTTTGGGCGTAACCGGTAGCCGATTGTGACACATTCATGATTGGTTCTTGTTTACGGAATGCGTGATGAAAAGGGCTCGGGCTTACCGACGATCGGTTTGCTGGCCTAGTGGCAGAGTCAGAACATGTTGTAGCGTTCACATTCCTTTCTCATACTGCCGGTAAGCTGCGCTTGTCTGCAAGGTTTTTTATCTTCCTTGGTAAAGCGATTCCATGAGTCCCTATACTAATTTTAGAATTCGCCCACATTATACACAACAACTGGAGACAAAATCCCGCGCTAGTGCGCACTTGCTCAGTTTTTGTGTAATCTGTTCGACGTGTCAAGGGGGATTGATGTGATCCAATGACCTCGTTTTAAGGTATGTGTGTTTAAAAAGTGTTTGGTGTGGCTGAAGGCTGTGATTTGTTACATGTGACTAGTCGTGTAAATTATTTACAGTGGAAGGCGCAATCTGGGTAGTTGTTAAATGGTACTCAGGTAAAGGGAGAATGACTGCACTAGATGTGGACATTCAGGGCTTCATCAGCATTGAGCCCTGAGGGGATCTTAGAATTCAGTAAAATGATATATCTGGATTCTAGGCGGCGTAACGCAAGTTTGCGATTTCCGCCCCTCACATTCTTGGGGATGCTGTCTATGACAAAATATGTCAGACCTTTGTAGTCTCCTCCATGAACTTCATGGATATGTCGTGCTACTGGGTAGGCTGGGTCCTTATTCGTGATTACCGTTAGGTGTTGCAGGATTCTAACATGCACTGGATGGATTGTGGACCCTACATATTGTTTACCACATACACAAGTGAGCACATATATGGCGTACTCCGTCTTACATGTGTAATGTTCTCTGATGGAGTAGGGTTGTCTTCGGAAGGGTATTGTGATGCTTGTTGTGTTGTTACCATGACTGCAGGCCTTGCATTTTGTGCATTTTTTGAAACCTTTTTGTGATTGAAGCCAGTTTTTTTGTTTTGATATAGCAGGGGCATTGCGTACCAATTGTTGACGCATGGATCTGGCTTTTCTGAAGGACACTAATGGTTTGTCACCCATTTTGTTCCCTATGGTTGTGTCGTTTCGGACCAACGGCCAGTGCCTTCTAAGTATTTTTCGAAGGTTGGCGTGGTATCGGTTAAAACCTGTGATTAACCTAGGGGGTTGTCTTTCTTGTGCTATGGTTACTGACTCTGTTGCCTCTGGGAACAGTAGGTCATGTCGGTTCTTTGTGCTGCACTTCAATTCAGCTGTCCTGCAGGTTTTGTCAGTGTACCCTCTCTTTTTCAATCTAGTGAATAGATTTGTTTTTGCTTCAGATATATATATATACACACACAAGAATACCGTCTGGAAACCGGTAAGGAGGGACTCACTCAGGTTGTTTCAGTTTAGACCAACTGCTTTTATTTCAGCATAATCATCCTAACCCAACGTGTTTCGCCTTCAGCCAAAGGCTTGACATCATCAGCAGTGGATTGCGGGTGCGCGAGTTACAGTGAGTACAACTAACTATAACGGGGGAATTTCAATGGTTTAAATGGAGTAAAATGACCAGCTAACTATAACTGGTGTAAAAGGCGTGAACAAGGCTGTTGAGCTGAAACGCGTTGTGCAATAAACTGCAAATTCTACATTTGGGCTCCTTTGCTTTACTGCCTGTGAGCGCATGACGAACTTTGCTTCTTTGTGATGGATTAAATACCCGGATTACTTTGCCGGTATCTGTGCCAACTTTCTTGGGTCCCAGCACTCCGGAAGAAGCGTTGTTTCTTTGTGATATATATATATATATATATATATATATATATATATATATATATATATATATATATATGACTTACAGGAGAGGAGAGCGACCTCTGTGCAGCGTGCGACCCCTCGCTGGACATCCAGAACCAGAAGGCGACCACCGGAGGAGACGTGGCATTGTGGAGACGAGGAATGCTGAGGACGCTGAGGTGCTGCGGGACGAAGCCTCGCAGCAACACGCAAGTCGCGTGAGAGAGCAGATCCCGGGAATGCGGCGACGACCATCTGGGCTGTGAGAGGACCACGGAGCCCAGAGGTGGCCTCGAGCAGAGACGGGGGGCAGCAGCTGAGCCGGGGGAAGGCACACAACGTGACAGGCGCCCGACGATCGTGGATCATTATCAGGTCTGGAGGGAGCGGACTCAGTGCGCGTAACATGCAGCAGTCCTTTAATGAAATAGAATGAAATCCCTAAAACCGGCGCGCCTGACCTTAAAATGGCGGCCACCTAAGACGAATGTCGATGTGAATTGAAAGCAGAGACAGTGAAGGAGGACCAACAAATCTTGCGTGAGGCAGGGAAAGCTAAAAACAAAGAAGGAGGACTAGCAAGTTTCTCCTGAAGCAGGAAGAAGGAGCCATCCCTGACCCAATTTAACCCACCAACCCTTAAAGAGAGAGAAAGGAAAAAGGAACTAAGACCGGAGGAGAAAGTAAGACAGGGTGCAGGACTCGGAAGAGCACCCAAATACGGCAGACATCCTGGAATGTAGCCTGCTGCTTAACACAATATGCTATGAGCAAACTAATGGAATTAATATATAACTGGAATTTATTATGGAATATCACAATCACCATGACTACCTACTACTAGTACATCAATATTGGCCTACTTATAGAATACTAGTGTCTTAATAGGAAAAACAACGACAATTACTGCTCCTATTAACGTAGGTAAGAGAAATGCAACTCCAACTGGAAGGAATTCACGTAGCCTTTAGTGAATAATATGCAAAAAACAATCGAAGAGGAACCAACATGGACGAAAGATATATAGAGTCTAATGGCCAGAATGCCCAGACCATAAAATATCCAAATAACATATCCAAAAATGCTGCAAAAAAATACAAACATAACTTCCTGAGAAACAACCCAGACATGCTGATATCTGACCCCTACCTTAGCATAGATAGAGGCACTGTTATGAACGATCTGATATTCTTCACGAAGAAAACAGCTAAATGGCGCAATGCCTTTACAAAACTGCTTAACACTAAGGATGTAAAAAATATCCCACATGGAACAAAAATGATGATCGCACCGTCAAAAAGATGCAAAGCGGAACTATGCATCACCATATATAAAACAGGAATAGTGCTGGTTCAGGCAGCCGACAACGAGCTAAACAAATTCGACAAGATATTTCCGTCCTTAAAGGAAGCTCTTGAGGGCACAAGAGGTCAACAACACCGGGCCACACAAGAAGGCACATCTGATAATTATAATACTATCCACAGAGATGGCAATCAAATTGGAGGACAACAGATCCAAGCCACAAGGGTAGGAGATATTATGGATATAGAATTAGTAGTGCCAACATCTGAAAACGAGCCAGAAAGGAAAGAGAGGTCCTCAAGATATGCGAAAAGAGTAAAGAACCAACCCCAAAGACAAGAACCGTCGCCGCTCTCGAATGAAGAGACGTCATCAGAAGGTTCAAGATTTCAACTAAACCAGACCCCACTAGAAGACAGAATCGACCTAAGAAATGAAGAACAGCGGGAGCAAGCCACAAGAACAGGAGACAGAGTAGTGATTAGAGAGACGACATCCAAGAAGAAGTCAGAAAGACCTAAAAAGGTTACAAGACATATAATTAACGAGCAAGACCTATCCCTAAGGGAGGAAAAGACGTCACCTTCTAAACATGGGTCACGGCACTTAACGCAGACATCTCCTGCGAATGAACACGTCAACAATAGCCAGGAAGTTTATAAAGTAGAAGATATCATCGACGACCCCCCACCTCGTTCTGCTACCACACAAGAGAAAGAGAGAACCTCACCCACTAAGGCAAATCCCACTTCACAAAATGCAGGCAACACAACTCATACCACAGCCTTTGACAATCTTACCAAAGATAAAAAGAAAGGGGCTGCGGTCAAAAGATCTGCTCAGAAACATAAGAAAGCTAAAGGCAAATCTTGGACAGAAAGGCTTCTCACCCCTAAGAGATCTCTTCAAAACCAGAAAGACATTAAAAAGATCCAGAATCTAATTGGCAACATGGCGCACGACATACGTAATACTCGACAAGCAACCGAAAAAATACTTGAAATGATGGCAGTAACTCAATCCAAGATCTCGCACATCCAAAATCTGGTTCACTACGCAAACAGAAAAAGCAAAGAAACAGCCTTGCCTCTATCTTACAGGCACAATAGACCAGCAAGGACAAACGCATGGTCGAAGGAGGAGACCCTTGCCCTGCTCCGATCATATGAACAACCTAACTGCAAGAGAGGGGAGAGAATCATCACAGTATTGACCAATCCCAATAGATCAATTAGACGGAATGAAAGAAAAGCCGACCTTAATAATCTACAACAAATTAAGCTAACTGCCGAATTGAATGACCCAAACTCCAGAATCTCAGGCAAACCTATGAAATGCCTTCTACTCAACGCCCGTTCTGCAACCAAACATGCATCAGATATAGCAGATCTCATCATCAACAAGGACATTGATTTAGCTATTCTTACAGAAACATGGCTCTCGGAATTATCTTCTCCATACATGGATCTCTTAGTACCACCTCGGTACAACATTATAAGACTGGACAGACCGAAAAAGATAGGAGGAGGTCTGGCCTGCATCTACCTGTTAGGATTCGGTCCCCAGTCCTCTTTTGATGACCATATCTTCGCCGTCACATGACACGCCAGTTGTATAAAAGGGAGTCCTACCATAGTGTCGTTGCTTGTTATTGCTAACCTGTGGGTTCCCGCTATCTTGGTGCCTGTGAAGCTTGTTGGCTGTTGCAGATTCTCACGGGCTCGTGAGAATCGTTGGAGTATTGCCTTTTTCCTTCTCCCTTTTTTCCCTTGCCCTGAGTCCCGCTGTTGCTACCTACTTGTTCCTTCCCTCCATTTCCCTAGTCTCCCCTTCCAGTGTACTTCGTAGTCAGTTAGTTAGTGTATTTTCCTTGTTTTTGTTTTCCCCCGTCTCTTGTTAGAGATTCGCCAACGACATCCAGGGGCTCCTGTTTGTCAGACACCTTTAGGTGTCTTTTTTATTTTGTACCCGAGACATTGCAAAAGAGTAACGGACACTAGGCGTTCGCGTTGTAAACTCGTCTTGTGGTAACCGTTCCGCCTCGTTATGGGCGGATCTGACGTTTGAGTAGTATCCCGGCTGGGTATTGCCTTTCTTTCATTTCCCGAGAGACGAGTGGTTATCGTTTCTCGGCTCCATAGCTTTTCCCCCTCACACTCCTTTTAGAGGCACAGAGGTTTTTTGTTCATGCTCGTTATTTTAGCATGTTTTTTACCCTGTGAATCCCTACACACCTAAACCAAACACCTGAATTACTAGTCCTGTTTTATACTAGAGAAGTCATACCCCGGACTAGAAACCCCCTCGGAGCAAACCCTGCATTTGTTTCTGGTAAGTGCATGTGTGGTGAACTGCTGGATATGGTCATTCGTTACAGAGGTAGGATTGGGGACTGAAAGGTTATTGTGAGGTGTATCTTTTTGTCTCCCTGTTTATGCAGGTGCGGAAGCGAGGAGGAGGGTGTTATTTTGATCTACGCTCTACAGGGGTGGAAGGTTTGGTGCCTTTGTTTATATTCCACCCCCTTTTCTGGGTCATCGGTTTACTCATCTGTACCATCTAGTGAGAGACGGGTGAGTCGGGGAAGTGGTTGGGACACACCTCGTTCCTGCAGTGTGTGGGTTGGGCAGGAGCCTAACAGAATAACAAGCCCACGTTTAATTACACTGCCCGAACTTGGATGGATGTGGAATCAGGGGCCATGGCAGGGGCTGAAGCCCCCACCATGCTTGATGTTATGGGTGCCTTAGCTGCCTTACAGGCTCAGGTGCAGGACTTACGACAGGAGAACGTAGGATTGAGACATGAGTTGGGTGCAGTAAGGGCGCGTGAGCACGTACAACCCAGAGGTCCGACACCCATTATACAGCCGGCTACGTTCCAGTATGGAGGGGCGGGACAGAGTAATCCTGGAGGCGGTACCCCTGTTGCTATCACTGTGACATCCCCTGTTCCTGTTCCCCTGGCTCAACCCGAACGATTCTATGGAGACAGTGGGAAGTTCGGGATGTTTATGAATCAGTGTCAGTTACACTTTATGTGTAGGCCTGGTGCCTTTCCTGACGATGCGGCAAAGGTAGCCTTTACGCTTTCATATTTGGCTGGTACTGCTGCCCAGTGGGCTATCCCCTTAGTTGAAGGCAAAGATCAGGTGTTGCGTGATTATGATGCTTTCAAGGAGTTGATGCGGGGGTTATTTGCTAAACATGCATTAATGCAAGCCAGTGACTCAGAATTGCTGAAATTGCGACAGGGCAGACAGGACCTACTAACATATATAACGACCTTCAACCGGTTGATCTCTGAGACTCATTGGCCAGCGGAAAAGCGGACCTCATTGTTTTACCAGGGTCTTAATAATGACTTGAAGGATGTGGTGTCACAGGTAGTGGATCCCCCAGAGGAGTGCGCCGCGTTTATAGACCTGGTGGTTAAACTGAACCACCGGCTTTCAGAGCGACGTGGGGATCATGGACGTTTTCAGGTGTCCCGAGGAAACTTTATGAAAACTGAAGTTAAACCGCCCCTTGGGGAACAGAAGTCTGTACCGGAACCAATGGAGATAGGGAGAGTAAGGGGGCCACTGACTCCTGAAGAAAGGAAAAGAAGAAGAGATAAGAATTTATGTCTCTATTGTGGACAGGGAGGTCATTTTGCAAGAGAGTGTCCCGTTAAACCATCAGGTGTAGGGTACGTAAAAAAGGTGGCTTATGTACAGGTGGGAAGGTCCCAACTTACTGAGCACTCAAGGGGTCAGTATGAGGTGTTGGGGGCAGTGGATTTGGCGCCCAGACATTTTGTCATTTCTGCCCAGCTATTGTTGGCCGCGCAAAGACGGGTACCAGTATCGGTGCTATTAGACTCAGGTGCCACTGGTAATTTTATTGATATCTCCCTAGCAGAGAAGTTGGGTGTTCCTTGCCATTATAAGAAGCAACCGGTGCCCGTAAGAGCGATTGACGGAAGCGAATTGTCATCAGGGTGCATCACCAGACAGACTGCGCCTCTGCGGTTGTTATGTGAAAATGGACACTCGGAGCGAGTGGTGTTTGATTTGATTGATGCGCCTTCCTTCGGTTTGGTATTAGGGGTACCTTGGCTCCAGGAGCACAATCCCAGGATTGATTGGGTGCAGCGTCTAGTAACTCTGGATTCGCACTTCTGTTTGAGGCATTGTTATAGCGAGGCCAGTGAGAAGGTCCCTCCGTTGTTCTGTGCAGCCATGGAAGAAAGTGGGGTTCCAAGGCAATATGCTGATTACATCGATGTCTTTGACAAGGGCTACGCACAGAGCTTACCACCACACCGGTCTTTTGACTGTAGGATCGATCAAGTGGAAGGGGTTCCTTTGCCCTGTAGTCGTGTCTATGCACTGTCCGAACCTGAGGAGAAACACCTCAAGGAATACCTGGATGAGATGCTAGAACTGGGGTTCATCCGTCCTTCTTCTTCGCCCGTGTCTTCGGCGATCTTATTTATACCGAAGAAGGAAGGCACGTTGAGGGCTTGTGTGGATTACAGGACATTAAACAAGGCCACAGTGAAGAACAGGTACCCTCTTCCTCTCATCTCCGTGTTGCTGGATCAGCTCCGCAAGGCTACGGTGTTTACAAAACTGGACTTGCATGGAGCCTACCATCTGATTCGTGTGCGGCCTGGGGATGAGTGGAAGACGGCTTTTAAAACTAAACATGGTTTGTTTGAATACTGTGTGATGCCGTTTGGCCTGTGCAATGCGCCAGCGGCGTTCCAGTATTTCATTAATGAAGTCCTGAGTGAGTACCTGGATAGAACAGTAATTGTGTACTTGGACGACATCCTTATCTTTTCGGAGACAGGAGGAGAACATCACAAGCATGTGCAACAAGTGCTGCAGAAACTGAGGGAACATCGGCTATATGCCAAACTTGAAAAGTGCCGGTTTGATGCGGTAGAGGTGGAATTTTTGGGGTTCCTGATATCAGCAGAAGGAATAAGGATGGACCGAAAAAAGATACAGGCAATCGTGACCTGGCCTGTACCAACCACGGTGAAGCACATACAGGTACTTCTGGGGTTCGCCAATTTTTACCGGCGATTTATCGCTCGTTTTTCTGATATCGTGGCGCCGATGACTCGGTTGTTGCGAAAGGGGGTTCCTTTTTTGTGGTCCCAGGAGGCTCAGAGTGCCTTCCGGTTGTTGTTGAAGACCTTTACGACAGCTCCTGTGTTGGCCCATCCTGATCCTGCCTTGCCGTTCTATGTAGAGACAGATGCTTCCGCTGGTGCGGTGGGTGGGGTACTGTCGCAGAAGGAGGAGGGCACGGGCCATATGCATCCTATTGCCTATTTCTCGAAAACCTTGTTGCCTGCCGAACGCAATTACACTGTGGCAGAACGTGAGTTGTTGGTCGTGAAACTGTCCTTTGAGGAATGGCGTCACTATCTGTGGGGGGCCAGACATACGATCACGATCTATACGGACCACAAGAATCTGGAGTTTTTTTAGATCAGCCCGGGCATTGACGCCAAGACAGATGCGATGGGTTTTGTTTTTCAATGAATATAATTTTATCATAACATACAGACCCGCGGCGCAACAGATAAAATCTGACGCACTGTCTCGGATTCATATTGATCCGGAGGAGGTGAAATCAGGGAAGGAAAGTAGACCTATGATTGATAGTGGGAAGATTGTTGGAGCAGCTTCGGTGGAAGAGTTTGCATCTAAGGTGAAAGACCTATTGCGCAGGATGGATTTGGGCCCATGGTTACAGCTGTCTCAGGTGGTGTTCCGGGATGGGTTGTTATATCAGGGTGATAGGTTGTTTGTTCCACCCGAGCTGAGAGAAAAGGTGGGGGAATGGTGCCACTCCTCCTCCTTAGTCGCACATCCTGGAATGGGTAAAACGAAGGAGTTGTGCTTAAGGTGGTTTTGGTGGGAGACAGTGGCACAGGATATTCAGCGGTATGTGTCAGCTTGTCCTGCTTGTGCCATCAATAAGCCCTCACATAGTAAGCCCTCTGGTCTGTTGCAGCCGTTGACGGTTCCTCCTTCCCCTTGGCATACTATCAGTATGGACTTCGTCACTGACCTTCCTTTGGTGTCCGGTTTCACAGCCATCCTTGTGGTAGTAGACTTGTTCACCAAGATGGCGCACTTTATACCTCTTAAACAGATTCCGACAGCAAGGGAGATGGCCCTGGAGTTTATGTCTTCGGTTGTAAGGTTACATGGGTTACCTACAGCAGTAATATCAGATAGGGGATGCAATTTGTGTCCCATTTCTGGACGGAGCTCTGTCTGGTGCTCAAGATGGATATACGATTGTCATCTGCATATCATCCCCAGTCAGACGGGCAGACGGAGTGCACCAACCAGACAATGGAACAATACCTGAGGTGCTTGATTACGTCTCTGTCGTGTGATTGGGTGTCGGCATTACCCGTAGCAGAATTCGCTTATAACAATAGTGTACACACGGCCCTGGGAATGACACCGTTCTTTTGTTCTATGGGATACCATCCTAGAGCCCTAGCTATCCAACCCACTGGGCACATGCCAGCCATTGACGAAGTGTGTAAACGATTGAGTGACATCTGGGAAGCGGCAAGGGGTAGGCTACAGGAAGCCATGGAGGCTATGAAAGTACAGGCGGATCGTCATAGGGTCTCGGCCCCTGGTTACAAGGTAGGCGATCAAGTATGGTTGGTTTCACGTAACCTGCGACTACAGGGGTCACGCAAACTACAGCCCCGGTATGTAGGCCCTTTCCCGGTTGTACAGGTGGTCAACCCTGTGGCGATGAAGCTGTTATTGCCATCGGAATATAAGATCCATCCAGTTTTCCACACCTCATTGTTGAAGCCCTTTGTTCCGTCAGATCAGGTCTTGCCCCCTCCCGCCCCTGTGTTGGTGGATGGTCAGGAGGAGTTTGAGGTGCAGCTATTCTTGACTCTAGGCGTAGGAGGGGAAGGTTGTATTACCTGGTAAGTTGGAAGGGCTATGCCCCGGAAGATAGGACATGGGAACCAGCTGGAGGGGTGCATGCGCCTCGGTTGGTGAGGCTATTCCATAGACAACATCCCCGGAAGCCCCGGCCTGTGGGGAGGGTCATTGGGGGGGGGGTACTGTTAGGATTCGGTCCCCAGTCCTCTTTTGATGACTATATCTTCGCCGTCACATGACACGCCAGTTGTATAAAAGGGAGTCCTACCATAGTGTCGTTGCTTGTTATTGCTAACCTGTTGGTTCCCGCTATCTTGGTTCCTGTGAAGCTTGTTGGCTGTTGCAGATTCTCACGGGCTCGTGAGAATCGTTGGAGTATTGCCTTTTTCCTTCTCCCTTTTTTCCCTTGCCCTGAGTCCCGCTGTTGCTACCTACTTCTTCCTTCCCTCCATTTCCCTAGTCTCCCCTTCCCGTGTACTTCGTAGTTAGTTAGTTAGTGAATTTTCCTTATTTTTGTTTTCCCCCGTCTCTTGTTAGAGATTCGCCAACGACATCCAGGGGCTCCTGTTTGTCAGACACCTTTTGGTGTCTTTTTTCTTTTGTATCCGAGACATTGCAAAAGAGTAACGGAAGCTAGGCGTTCGCGTTGTAAACTCGTCTTGTGGTAACCGTTCCGCCTCGTTATGGGTGGATCTGACGTTTGAGTAGTATCCCGGCTGGGTATTGCCTTTCGGTCATTTCCCGAGAGACGAGTGGTTATCGTTTCTCGGCTCCATAGTTTTTCCCCCTCACACTCCTTTTAGAGGCACAGGGGTTTTTTGTTCATGCTCGTTATTTTGGCATGTTTTTTACCCTGTGAATCCCTACACGCCCAAACCAAACACCCGAATTACTAGTCCTGTTTTATACTAGAGAAGTCATACCCGGGACTAGAAACCCCCGCGGAGCAAACGCTGCATTCGTTTCTGGTAAGTGCATGTATGGTGAACTGCTGGATATGGTCATTCGTTACAGAGGTAGGATTGGGGACTGAAAGGTTATTGTGAGGTGTATCTTTTTGTCTCCCTGTTTATGCAGGTGCGGAAGCGAGGAGGAGGGTGTTATTTTGATCTACGCTCTACAGGGGTGGAAGGTTTGGTGCCTTTGTTTATATTCCACCCCCTTTTCTGGGTCATCGGTTTACTCATCTGTACCATCTAGTGAGAGACCGGTGAGTCGGGGAAGTGGTTGGGACACACCTCGTTCCTGCAGTGCGTGGGTTGGGCAGGAGCCTAACACTACCGTTCGGATATTGAGATCAACCAACTGCATTCCGACCCTATAGAATCCTGCGAATATCCAGGTCTTAATATAAGATCAACAGACAACCAAAGATGCAACTTACACGCACTTTACCACCCACCAGGAGAAAACGCCAGGTTCATTGATCAGTTAATGGAGGTCATAACGGCCAACTCTAACCCTGACGGCAATAACATTTTCCTTGGTGATCTCAATCTACACTGGGATGACTGCAATGACAAACTGGTCAACGCGCTCAAAGGCTTCCTCCTGGAACTAAACCTCACACAAGTATGCACACAACCTACACATGTGAAAGGTGTAACGTTAGACTGGATTATATCTAGAAATGAAGGCACATCAATCCTCTCAATAGACCAGTGTGACTGGTCTGACCATCATGCTATAACATTTGTGATTCCCACTGTGAAAAAAAGCAAGACATCTCAACCCACCAGGCACAAAAGATGGACTCGAGAGACTAAAGAGAAGAATATTGAGCTACTAGTAGAATGCTGTGAGAGAGACCTACAGCCACCCAGCAACATGCAGAAGGTAAACGATCTAACAGACCACTACACTACGTCAATAGAGAAAATTATCAATAACACCATGCCGCTCAAATTGAAAAGAACCACAGAAAAGATAAAAAATCCATGGTTTAATGGACTGCTAAACGAAGAAAGGCGAAAACTGAGTATGACCGAAAGAAAATGGAGACAACACCCATCGTCTCCAGAGTTGAAAGCCCTCAGGAATATCAGGAACCAATACAACAAAAAGGTCATCAACTCCAAAAAAGAATTTATAAGATCCGAACTTGATAATGCCAAAAACAGACCGAGGAAACTATTCGAAATCTTAAAGCAACAATCAAATAAACTAGCAAAATCTGCCCAAGAGAACACAAATATACTACTCGACTGCGAAGAATTCTCATCATTTTTCACAGAAAAGGCCAAAACCCTCGAGAGAGAGCTCAAGAGCGCTGCAGATAACCTACCCTCTCAACCAGTATCGACAAAAGATACCAGCCTGAAAACAAACTGTAAGGAGGCCAAAAATAAGGCACATTGGGACACCTTTGAGTTATATGACCAGAATACCGTCACCAAAGCGCTCTCTGATATCAAACCTAACAACCACTACCAAGACCCGCTACCGGCGAAATGCCTAAAAGAAATCAGTCATGTTGTGGTACCAATCTGGACCAAAATTATAAATGCATCTCTGACACAAGGGATCCTCCTGGATTGCCTGAAAACAGGACAAGTCGTACCCATAATCAAAAAACCGACAGCGGATGCAACAGATCCGAATAACTTCTGTCCAGTGACCAACATCCCTCTACTCGCCAAACTAATTGAGAAATACGTGCAAGGCCAACTGAGTCAACACATTACCAACTTTTCCCTGCTGGACGACTACCAATCAGGTTTCAGAGCAGGCCATAGTACAGAAACAGCGATCCTCCATATCGTTGATGATGCCCTACATGCTCTAGACCAAAACCAAGCATGCCTACTGATTCTCCTGGACCTATCTTCCGCGTTTGACACTGTAAACCACGAAGCATTACTGACCAGGCTGCATGAGAGGATGGGAATATCTGGAAATGTGTTGAAATGGTTTTAATCATTCCTGCATAACCGAACACAAAGATTCCTGGTCAACCAAGCACTCTCACTACCATGCCCTAACTGTATCGGAGTCCCTCAAGGATCGACCTTATCCCCAGATCTATTTAACTTGTATGTTGAACCTCTTACAGAAATCCTCCGTAATTCACAGATATCCTATCACATGTACGCGGATGACACGCAAATATACATAAAGATCTTGTCATTGGAAGACATTGAACGAATGAACGAGACATTAAAAATGACATTGGAATGGCTAACAACCAATCATCTGAAGCTGAATGCGAGCAAAACTGAGTTCCTATTAATCGCACCACCAAGGAACCACACAGAAATGAAGGAATGGACCAAGCTGGTGACTGCGCTAAACTGCACCCCAACCCTAGTCAACTCAGCCAAATCGCTAGGAATCACTTTAGATGAGAACCTCGACATGCAAGCCCACATTAAGTCAATGGCTAGAAGTGCACGTTTCCACCTGAACTACCTGAGGAAACTGAAACCATACATATCAGAGGCGGATCTTAAACTGGCAGTCCAATCTTTAGTTATTTCAAGAATTGAATATGGATGCTCCACCTTGGCTGGTCTACCAAAATTGTCCACTGCACCGCTAAAAGCATGTCTCAACGCAGCGGCAAGACTTATCACTGGATCGAGGAAGTTTGATCATATTTCTCCCCACCTGAAAGCACTAAACTGGCTACCATATGAAGCAAGAATTCAATTAAAAATAGCATGTATCACCCATAAAGCGCTCCACTACAACACCCCCAGTTACCTAGCAGGGAAAATTGAGATATCAGGGGGAAAGAGACCAGCAAGGAGTGCCAAGGAGCTGCTGCTGCGACCAGCCTCTTTCCGGAAGAAAAAAACGTATGATCGAGCATTCTCGGGCGCTGCCCCCAGAATCTGGAACTCATTACCTCCAAACATTAGGAAAATTCGGAATACAGGAACATTTAAGAAGGAAGTGAAAAGCATCTTGATGAGTAAATACCTACATAGTGGAGGCTGATGACCACTGACTGGAACTATTGTTCATCCTAATTCACAGCATCAACGTGACTATAAGAGAAAGATGCTGACTTGACCAAAGATATTGCAGAACACTGACTCGGATCAGGAGTCCCTCCCGAGACCTAGCTGTATCCTTACCTACTGCTGATACTTATACACATAGGTTATATCCTCCTAGTACATCCTGCTATTATGTATACGCATATTTACCTTATCTACCTCCGATATGTATTATAACTACCTACCTCAAAGTTATTCAACGTGTGACCCATATGCTATATATTCTATTTACTAAGCTAACTCCTAATGTAGACGCCCATGATATGTAAATTTGTATATACGCCCAACGCACAATGGCATATAAGGTTCTACCTCAGTATTTCACACAAGTATCTACCTCATTTATGGACTATCCTAAATTTTTTTACTATCTATGTGAACTATAACCGACATCATACTGTGAAGCGCTCTGATACCCACGGGTCTTGTTCGCGCTATACAAAACTCTATAATAAATAAATAAATAAATAAATATATATGCTGCAATCTTCAATCCAGCCACTGGAACCCTCGTCACGGTATCCCAATTGTAGAAAAGAGCGGAAGACCCAATTTGCAGGTGAGCATTCAATTTTATTGTTTAGTGGAAGCACAACGTTTCGGCCTGCCCAGAGGCCTTGGTCATATATATATATATATATATATATATATATATATATATATATATATATATATACATACATACATACATACATACATACATACATATATATATATATATATATATATATATATATATATATATATATATATATATATATATATATATATGTGTATATATATATATATATATATATGTGTATATATATATATATATATATATATTCAATGAAAAAACCATTGGTTTTAGGCCATATATAGTTAGGGATTTGCATTTACAAAACCTTATTTTACTCGCATAAAACCATTGAAATTCCATATATAGTTAGATGCGCTAACTATATATCGCGCACCCGCAATCCACTGCAGATGATGTCACATATTACATCATTCATGACATGGTCAGTGACATCACTGATGACATCACTGATGACATCTCAAATGACATCACTGATGACATCACTGATGACAACACCCAGTGACTGTATGTTTCTGTAAAGTTAAAATATGTCTTACATATTGAAGAATGAGTGGATGTATAAGTGTCTGGATGAAGGATTTAGTAGCTGCATGACTGACTGTATGAGTGAGTGATTAAATGTGTCTCACTGAGTGCATGGGTTAGTGACTAAACTGTCTTAATTTGTGCATCATTATGTCTGTTGTTCTGTAAACTGTTGCATGTGTTGATAAGTAGCTATATGAGTAACTATATGGGTTATTGATTGGTTGCCCAAGTATTTGTATGGGAGACTGAGTGTGTGTGTGGGTGGCTGGGAGGTGTATGACTCTGTGCATAGATGTGTGAGCAGTTGATTCACTAGATGTATGGTTTCAAAAGTGCATGTGGAAACAGCTGTATGGGCGGTTGACTGTGTGCATGAGTGTATTGGTGAGTGAATGGATATCTCAGTGCTACATGTCAAAGTAAGTACATATGTAAAACACAGTACATGTGAGAGTTGACATATATAAATAACTGTGCATAAGAGCCAGTGAATGTGTGAGTGGCTGTATGGATCATTGTGAACTTGTATCAGGGATTGTATAAGAGAGTAAATATGTGTTAGTATATGTTTGAATAAGTAAAGTTTGTATAACTGTATAGTTGAAGAAATGGAGGTGTGATTGATTCTTTGCATGACTGACTAGGTGTGTGAGTAACTCCATGGATGAGTGACAGTCTGTGAGTGTCTGTTTACACTGATTGTATCTAAGGTTATATTAGAGTCTGAAGAGGTTCATCGTATTATCACATGAATGATATCATCAGTGATGTGATCAGTAATGTCAAATGAGATGTCATCAATGATGTCATCAGTGATGTCATTTGAGATGTCATCAGTGATGTCATTTGAGATGTCATCAGTGATGTCATCAGTGATGTCACTGACCATGTCATGAATGATGTAATATGTGACATCATCAGCAGTGGATTGCGGGTGCGCGATATATAGTTAGCGCATCTAACTATATATGGAATTTCAATGGTTTTATGCAAGTAAAATAAGGTTTTGTAAATGCAAATCCCTAACTATATATGGCCTAAAACCAATGGTTTTTTCATTGAATTTTCAAGGTTTTGTAAATGCAAATTCCTAACTATATATCCACTATAACCTATGGTTTTTTCTGTGAATTTCATTGGTTTTTTAATAGCAAATATGAAAAGCTTTAAAATGTCAAGTACGTGATAGATTAAAACATTTTCGTATTTATGCACGCTGATGTGCTTTGAACGCTGCACCCCCCCCTCCCCTCTTTTGTCTTAGTAGTACTCTCTCTTTGCAGATAGTGAACGGTAGTTAACGCAAGCCTTTGCCCCCGTTGTAATCCGTCGTGCCTGCTTGTCTCTCCATTTGATTGATTGTTGTCCAAGCATTTACTGTTTTAGAATTGGTTCTCTTTGGATCATTCTCTATTTACAAACAAGCACAAAGTCGCAATACTCTGTTTAGTCTTTGCAGATAGTGAAAAATCGTGTAAAAAAATAAAAGTAATCGAGCAAAATCAGTAGGCCACTAATTGGATCTCTTTTTGACCTCGCTAAAATAGAAATATTAGGAACAACCCTTTATGAGAAATACGAAAATAGTGAGATGAACTGAGCTCCACACCATGAGGGCTGCAAGACAGCTCGGCTCCATCACCCATCCCGCACAAAATAACGACAAACCCTATGCAAATATTAAAAATATAGACAACACACCAGCAAAGAAACAGGGTAAAACATTTTATTAAAAAACTATTTACATAACGTTGGTTTATAAGATGATGTCAGTAGTGGACCGATGTGTGAATAGGTCGAAAGCAGCACAAGGCTCCAAGATCCGGATGGCAAGCTCCTGGATGTTGGGTGCCATAGTTCAGAGTTCTGAGTTTGAGCCTTTTTCAATGCCTGTGCTTTGTTGAATCAAAATGGCGGCTTGACACAAAGCTGACTCAAGCGTTGCTACTGATGCTATGCAGACCAAAACTGGTTTTCAGTTTGTACATTTTTCTAGATTTTTCAATCCAAGTTTGGTTGACTTTGTAGAACGATGGCTTCAAATTTTCAACATACGGTGTGGTGGCGCTGACTGGGAGGGGGCGCTTCGCTCCTGCCCCCTCCCCAAGTAAGATTTTCATACGTGAAAGTACGTTAATGGTTTTGGTCCCTGAGTTGCTTCGATGTCACTGCCATTCTCAAATGGCATAAGTTCTGGATGTTGGGTGCCATAGTTAAGAGTTCTGAGCAGTGCTTGTAACACTGTCTGAAGCTTATTTCCACCTACTGCAGCTTCACTATTCTCAAAGTAAGTGAGTGTCGTTTGTGGACCTGACTGCATTAGAAAACAATGTGATATGTTACCTTCCTAAACAGCTTGACGGAGGCCCCTGAGGTGTTTATGCAAGTAAAATAAGGTTTTGTAAATGCAAATCCCTAACTATATATGGCCTAAAACCAATGGTTTTGAGGCGGTGTGATGGCCATGGACTCGGAGAAGACGCTTGGCTCCGACACCCTCCCCAAGTCTTATAGCACTAGTGTAGCCTGAGATCGCCCCCGACATAGGCGGCCGGCTCCCGGGGTCCGGCGGAACTTTTTGCCTTTTGATGACTCTTCAATTCTGAACCTTGTCCCACAATCCGTTTGACCTGAAGACACGCTGTACTGGGGCGCCCCTTTACCGTTTCAGTTGCCATTCCGCCCGCTTTTGCTACACTGTGCCTCTTCCGCCATTCAGCTGTTTACCGCCCGCTCTTGCGACTACAGCGTCTCGCTCATCATGTAGTTGAGTTGCTCCCGCTCTTGCGGTGCAGCGATAGGCGGCTGCCACAGGACTCTCAAAATGGCGGCCGGCTCTTCGGTTATGGGCCTGGTCCACTAAAATGGCCCTGGGACACCTTTGAACTCGGACGCTTCCCTGATAGGGCTTGGGTCCCATTCTCGAAAAGCGTCCCCTCAGCCGTGAAGATTCTACAAAAGTCTTGGGGGCCTCCGACTCCCGCAGGCTTCTGGTGGGGAGCGGCTGCCATGATTGCTCGTGGAATGGCCACGACGGAGCTACGAGATGGTAGTGGTCTCATGCTGACGCCAGCTTTAGTCTGAAACATCCAGAAACACTGTAGACTACCAATTCGATCAGTTCCGGTAGCGCCCCAACATGACCCGGAAGAGAAGAACTTGCCTTCCCCTCTTTGACTGATGGTTCTTGTTGCCTGTCCCCTCTGTTGTCATTTAACAGAACTTTTTGGACTGCTGAAAGGGGTTGTGTTCCGAACGCTGGTTGGTGGAGACATTTTGACTATATTCTTGACCTACGTTGTCGCGTAATGCGTTATATGACACGCCGCGTTAGCGCACCCGGAAGTGATCCGAGGCGCGGCGCGCAGCGCGTAACGTAAGCATAACAGGTCATGTGACTTGTTAATAAAACTTTTCATTGGTTCATTTTACTTTTGTTAATTTAATGATGAAAAGCTTGGTCATATGACCTAAAAATTACGCTTTTTATTGTTTTCGAACAATATTTTTTTTTCAAACATATGTTATAATATTCCAGGCTAATGTACTTTCCCGGAAAATTTACAACTGTCTTGCAAGTAAAATATATTCCTTTTTCGAGAAAAAGGGCGTTTCTTCCTTCCATGACGGAGCCGTTGAGTAAAAGAGATTCGGCCTGCTGTCTTAGTCGCCGATACGCCTGATTATCAGATTCTTATCGATCACTTTATGTTGCAGACATGAAAAACACAACTGCCCTTGACCATTTATCTTTACTGCGTTCCTACATATTATACCTTTTATCCGTCATGTAATTGGACTGCTTTATTTCACTTGCCTTTTACTGATTCGAAAACAGTGACTAAAAGTAAAAACTTTACCAATGTAAATACTACTACCGTGTTTTGTTTTAAAAACCTTTATTGTGAAAATGTCAGTATACAAATACGGGCCTATAACCACGTGGGCCGGCCACGGAGCAAACTGAAATCGTATATGATGAGGAGACATTTACACTGTAGAAGAACGTAACGAGCGGGCCATTAGGTTGCAAGAACAAAGGTGTCTAACAGTTGCGGAATCGGTGGACGTACATTTTGTAATTAAAATAAGACAGGGCCACTTACAATAACATTTTCTAGATATACATTTGCGGGCAAGGAGTTACGAGTCCCATTTATACCGGCGCCATTTTGGGCGAGGCCGGGCAGGTCCAAGATATAGTCAAAATGTCTCCACCAACCATCGGCCAGACCAGAACCCCTTTCGGCCCTTTATGCTACAAGATGGTGTCTTCCATTCTGAAAATATTGTTGGCAGCATTTTGAAAGGAAACAGAAACAGCCGTTCTCCTAGTGAGTTTCACATTGTTACATTTAGGAAGAATGTTGAAGAGTAGTATGTGGAAAATCGGAAGCCATTTTTATACAAACTCTCAATCAGACTTGGATGGAAAAAAAAATCCTGAAGAATGTATAAACTGAAAACCAATTTTTGTCTGTATAGCATCAACAGTAACGCTTGAGTCAGCTTTGTGTCAAGCCGCCATTTTCATTCAATCAATAGCGTCCCCCTGCACACATTCAGGGACCTGGTCGTGTCTTCAGATGAAACGGATTGTAGGAAAAGAAGCAGAAAGGAAAAGGAAAAAAGTTCCGCCGGACCTCGGGAGCCGGCCGCCTATGTCATGTGCGACCTTTGGCCACACCAGGGCAATAGTGAAGCTGCAGCAGGTGCAAATAAGCTTCAGACAGTCTTACAAGCACTGCTCAGAACTCTCAACTGAGGCACTCAACATCCAGGACTTGCCATTCGGATCTTGGCGCCTTGTGCTGGTTCCGACCTATTCACACATCGGTCCACTACTGACATCACCTCATAAGCCAACGGGGCACCCCACGCCGACTTTCGGCGCAGCATTGTAGGATGGCCACACCAGTGCGGCAACTTGCTGGACACAACATCGGGGCCATCCAGATCTCGGCGCGTTCGACTCACTGTACCGCAAGAGTGACCGCAACTCAGCTCGACACGCCGTCTTTCGGCGCAGCATTGTAGGATGGCCACACCAGTGCGGCAATTTGCTGGACACCACCTCGGTGCCATCCGGATCTCGCCGCGTTCGAGTCACTGTACCGCAACAGTGACCGCAACTCAGCTGGACACGCCGTCTTTCGGCGCAGCATTGTAGGATGGCCACACCAGTGCGGCAATTTGCTGGACACCACCTCGGTGCCATCCGGATCTCGGCGCGTTCGAGTCACTGTACCGCAACAGTGACCGCAACTCAGCTGGACACGCCGCCTTTCGGCGCACCATTGTAGGATGGCCACACCAGTGCGGCAATTTGCTGGACACCACCTCGGTGCCATCCGGATCTCGGCGCGTTGTGCTGCCTTCGGCCTATTCGCACATCGGTCCGCTACTGACGCCGCCTCACGTGCCAACGGATTTTCTACGCTTTTTGTAGCCCTATGCCGCATAACAGGTCATGTGACTTGTTTATAAAACTTTTCATTGGTTCATTTTACTTTTGGTTTCCTAAAGATGGAAGGCTTGGTCATATGACCTAAAAATAACACTTTTCATTGGTTTAGAACATTTTTTTCCCAAACGATGAAAGCCCCACCTTGTTTCTGGATCATTCAGACTGAAGCTGGCGTCAACATGAGAGCACCACCATCTCGTGGCTCCGTCGTGGTCATTCCGCGAGCAATCATGGCAGCCGCTCCCCACCGGAAGCCTGCGGGAGTCGGGGGCCCCCAAGACTTTTGTAGAATCTTCACGGCTGAGGGGACGCTTTTCGAGAATGGAGCCCAAGCCTTAGCAGGCAAGCGTCCGAGTTCCAAGGTGTCCCAGGGCCATTTCAGTGGACCAGGCCCAAAACCGAGGAGCCGTCCGCCATTTTAAGAGTCATGTGGCAGCCGCCTATCGCTGCACTGCAAGAGTGGGAGCAACTCAACAACATGGTGAGCGAGACGCTGTAGCCGCAAGAGCGGGCGCAACTCAGCTGGATGGCCGCCACCTGGGGAGGCCCGTTCACGCCGCCTCCCCCACGCCCCCCCCCCCGGGCCACCGCACGCCAATTTTCGGAGCAGCATTGTAGGATACCAAAACCAGTGCAGCAGTTTACTGGACATCACCTGGGTGCCTGTCGTACATGTTGTGTCAGCCATGGGACACTGGACACAGTGCCATCAACATCTCAACGCGTTCTGCTGCCTTGGGACTATTCGCACAACAGACCGCTACTGACGAGGCCTCCCCCCGCACCACCCGGGACGCCCCACGCTGTTTTTCTGTGCTGCATTGTAGGATCCCAAAACCAGTGCGCCACCCAGGCGACATCACCTGGGTGCCGTCCAGAACTCTGCACGTTGTGCTGCCTTGGGACTATTCGCACAAAAGACAGCTTCTAACCATTGTTGCTTTTTTGGGTGAAAAATGTTTAAATGTTTTTACAGTTTTTGTTCCGTTCATTATAGTTAAAAGTTAATAAAGTTTTATAATCTTACTTTGTTGGAGTGTTATCTATTTTTTTTAAAACGGGTGAATGGGGCCTTGAATCGGGTTATTGTCATGTGTGGGCTTTGGAAGTGTGCTGCTGCAGGATCGGACATTTCAAACTCAAATGCACGTTCTTTTTCTTACCTTTCCGAAGCATGGAGCGCAATAGCAGGCAGAGAAAGGGTGATGCACGTGTTGAACACTACCTGACCTGGCAAGTTGCTGGCAGTGCCCCCCCGCCCGCTCCTGAAAGAGGGCACACACACACCGCCGCCCGAGTACTTCACAAATCTTTAAAAGACCATGCGCTTGTTCATGAGGCTTAAATGGTTTATCACCTCTTCTAGAACCCCTGCATCGACCCTCTGACGTTTCCTGGAAAAATTACCATGTAACACAATACCAAGCCCTGTCAGCTGAAACCCCCAAGGAATCGTGGGGCATATTATCAAGGGGGTTTATCTCCACTTTTTTGGCTTTAAAAGCCATGAAAGCGGAGATAAAATTATCTCCCTATTACCAAGCTGTCGCTAACACCAGTTAGTGACAGCTAAAAGGAGATAGCGACCATCTTGGGCCCCGCTTTGCATGTCAGTGATACTTATCACTAATAACATGCAAAGTGGGCGTGCCAAGATGTTAGCGACTGGAAACAGTCCCTAACATCGCTATCTCCTATTACCAACTTTTGGAGATATTCGCGCTAAGCGCGAATATCTCCAAAATCTAACACCTGCCCTGAGCAGTTCTTAGCCATGTTATCCAATGGGAGGTGGATAACATGGCTAAGAGCATTTGCTCGATAATACATGAATATCGCTGACTTTTCTGCGATAATAGCAAGGTTTATCTGCGATAAAAATCGCCGATGTGCGGCGATCATTTTTGTGTCTAAACAAGTTAGAGACAAAAATTATCGCTAGTTGTTCGTAATATGCCCCCGGGTTTTTGCTTGCAGAAATCGGGAGGCGGGAGACTAGCACTGAAATCAGTAGTCTCACGCCTGAATCGGGAGGGTTGGCATGTCTGAATTCTCTACAGCTGGGGCCATAAACTACATCCGCAGGGGTAGGTGATAGCCTGGGACCAGCCTGGCATCTAAAATGGCTGCCGTGCACGACAAAATTGTGGCATTGGAAAAAAGGCAAGATGGCGCAGCCGCTGGAAGAGATGTATCAACATATATCAGCCTCCTCAGCCACCCTCAGGAAACATAGGGGATTAGGATACGTCTCCCGCACCCCCTTATACCTAGTAATTTAATTAACGAAGCACAAAATGGCGAATTCCCGTTTCGCTACCAGTTTGCGGCCCAGTTTGCGGCCCGTGAAGCGCTTCTACCGTGAAAAATCATTTTTTTTTAAATTTTCCCCACGGAACCCTTTAATAACCCCAACAACATTCCTAGGGGGTCAAGAGGGGGATACCTTGCCCCCTTTCATTAAATTCCCCCTTCGTTTTTCACCTCTTCTTCTCTCTCGATCCTACCGAGAGATAAGATGGCGGCCGCTCCGGACTGTCACGCAGCAAAAAAAAAAAAGCTCACGCACAGCCGCTGGAAGAGATGTATCAACATATATCAGCCTCCTCAGCCACCCTCAGGAAACATAGGGGATTAGGATACGTCTCCCGCACCCCCTTATACCTAGTAATTTAATTAACGAAGCACAAAATGGCGAATTCCCGTTTTGCTACCAGTTTGCGGCCCAGTTCGCGGCCCGTGAAGCGCTTCTACCGTGAAAAATCATTATTTTTTTTATTTTCCCCACGGGACCCTTTAATAACCCCAACAACATTCCTAGGGGGTCAAGAGGGGGATACCTTGCCCCCTTTCATTAAATTCCCCCTTCGTTTTTCACCTCTTCTTCTCTCTCGATCCTACCGAGAGATAAGATGGCGGCCGCTCCGGACTGTTTAGAATGTTGACAGACACCGGAGAGCCAATCAGCTTTCTGCGCGCAAAGTTCCGAAACGCGAAAAGTAAGCGGACCGGATCGCTGCCCGGAGCGCTGTTACAGATATATATCTTGATTTAAACGTTAATTTCTCAAAATCCACTGAAGCACATATATTGAGACCTAGCAAAGGCACATCGGGCTAACAGTCCCCACAATTTTGCCAAGTTTCGTGCAAATCCATTCAGCCGTTCGAGCTAAAAGTGAGTCCAACCGCCCTATGGAAAACTCAATGTTAAAAACGCGTTTTGGACCCCCCTTTTTTCTCAGCCCCCCCTTGACGAAACCCCACCAAATTTTCAGGGGCTGCTCAGAAACAAACTGTGCCATTTTCCTGAAAATTTCAGCCGATTCCGTCCACAAACGCCAAAGTTATTAGACATAGAATTTTCAAAAGTTCCATAGACAAATAATCCTAACTATATATACCTACTGGCGACCGCCAGTAGGTAATGTGTATATATATATATATATATATATACATACATAGACATATATATGAAACATTATACTCTATCTAGAGGGTTTTATGCATGCTGGCGATAAAACATATCAGTGACGTAATGAAATAGACCACATTAAAGATGTGGGGTATAGATAGAAAATAGAGCAAAAATTAAAAAGGTCTATTAAAAAGAAAAAGATTTCGTCAGTTCATAGTTCATACAGGCTTCTGTGGTATATTTTTTGAATACGTATTTTTAATGGACTTTCATTATGAGTTCATTACTTGTCTGAGGACATGTGGACATCATTGGATGCACATGTAGCATCATGTGATTTTTGAAAAACCTTACAGAGCATGTTCATAGTTAACAATCTGTGTATTTGCAGGTTCACCAAATGGTTGCTCCTCTGAGGTACTCAATGGTAGTTGCAGACCCTCTGCACGGCACTCGAAGGATAGCCACTCTTCAAGAGCTGCATTTGAAAAGTGCCACAGGTGATATTGCTCTGTCATGGGTAGCATCTTGTAGAGCATATGCATTGGTGGGCATTGTTTCTGGTGCTCATTTAGAGGTTTCCATTGCAAGATAAGCCACTAGGGCTGTTCCAGCTGTAAGTCCAAGATGATTTCAGTAGGACAGTTTATGTACCAGAGCACAGGTTTCACTTGTGTAGCATCCATTTTGCAAAATGTGAGCATCCAGTACTCGCTGAGTTCAGATAGCCAAGCAGGTCCCATGTAGCGTGCTAGAGTCTCTCTGCAGCTTTTTTCAGCTGGATTTGTGCACCCCATGTTGTTGATTACTTTATTGCAACAGGAGAAATTTGATGATTCAGCAGATTAGCAGTTTCATGGTTGAAAATCCTACAAACAGGCTGTACAAAAAAGAGTTAAAAAACAATGGAATCAATCCAAATACTGTTTTAAATTTATTCACCAGACCAGATCCAATGTTTTTAAAAATATGCACAACACCACTGGCCAAAGATGAATTGAATATTGTTTGTACGATATTTGCCAATAGGTTTGGGTATTGGGTGTGTTACAGCCTCTGAATTTCTGAAGAAGTTCTGCATGTTTTCAAGTTATAGGTTTCCACTGCTAAAGTCAACAGTACTTCTTTTTGCAAAAAGACATTGTGGACTTGGGTGACGGGCGGACCGGAATAACAGGCGGGGAGGCCGGATATAGTGAGCTATGTTCAGAGGTTTATTCAACTGTTATTCACAAAGTCTAAATGGATGTAGGGTTGCAGGGTGGGCTTCTGGTGGGTTGTATAGGGCAGGTTGGCTCAGCTGACGATCAGGCTCGGTGGGGTCGTTGTGGATCAGGTCTGCTCCTCCGGTTTCACACTCTTCTCCGGTGTAGGATACTGGGACTCCTCGGAGGCTTGGAAAAGGAGAGAAGCGTAAGGGCTTTAGTCCGAGCAAATAGTACTTCGGAACACTTCCACCCACACCAGGGAGTGAGGGTATATGAAACTGCCCGTGAGGAAGGGACGGTAAGGGAATGTGGAAAAGGTAAATAAGAGAGGGGAGGGAAGAGGGGGTGCCAGGTGCTGGGGACGGTGCTCGGTCTCTTTACAGTGTGTGACAAAAAGGGTAGATGTACAGTGCCTTGGTGCTCGTGTAAACTACGATATATACAACTATATACAGGAAGGGGCACTGAGAAAGGGTGACGTGTACTCACGTGCTCCGCCGCAACTCTCGTCCGAGTTGCGGCCGCTCTCCAGCCACCTCCTGAGGACGCCACCAGTCTTCCGTCCAGACGTCCTCCTCCTCGTCCTCGCTTCGGTCTTGCCGCTCTGCTCCGCTCACTGTCGGTGGTTCTTCGCTTTCCGCTGTCTCCTGCCACGAGTCGGTTGCTCGGAAAGCCTCTCCTTCTCTCCCGAGGGGTTTTCTACCTTCCGGGTTGTTGTCTGTTCCACCACTTCCGGGGTCAGAGGCGGCTGTTTCCGGGTCGTCAGGGGTTGTCCCGCTTCCACTTCCGGGGTCGCTGGAGAGTGCTTCCGGTCCTCCAGGCTCTGTTGTCGGTTCCTGCAGGGGAAGAAAAAGAGAAGGAGTCCTGGGTGACCGGGACGTTAAGTGACCGGGCGCGGGGAACAGGACCCCCGCGCTCGGACATCGCTGCAAGGAGGTATGGGCCGCTTCTGCTCCACATCCCCTTTCCCTAGCTGTCTTTCTTGTAGGGTGGTGGGAGGCGGATATCGGGACAGATAATCAGCGTTGCCCTGTTGCAGTCCTTTCCTGTACAATGTTTTAAACCTAAAGGGCTGTAGTGAGAGAAACCACCGGAGTACTCGGTCATTGTGGCCCCTGTTGCAGGCCATCCATTCCAAAGGGGCGTGGTCGGTGTAGAGGAGAAACTCACGCCCCTCCAGGTAGTATCGAAGGCTTTCCACCACCCATTTGATTGCTAGTGCCACTTTCTCTACTACTGCATAATTTACTTCTCGGGGAAAGAGTTTCCTGCTGAGGTATAGTATCGGTCTTTCGACCCCTGTTGAGTCCTTCTTTGAGAGGACAGCCCCCAAGCCCTGAACGGAGGCATCGGTCTGCAGGATGAAGGTTTGAGTATAGTCTGGACTGATTAACACCGGCTCTGAGATCAGGGACTGTTTCAGTCGGTCAAAGGCATGTAACACCAGGGGAGAGGGATGTCTGAGTTGCTCTTCTGTCTTCGTGGTCTTCTTCAACAAATCGGTCAGAGGGGCCGCCGTTTGGGAGAAATTCGGGATAAACCTCCTATAGTACCCAATAATCCAAGAAAGGCACGGAGTTCCTTCCGGGTTTGAGGGAAGGGGATGGCTTGGATGGCCTTGATCTTGTTGTCCTGAGGACGGATGAGCCCTTCCCCCAACAGGTATCCTAGGTATTTCACACTCTGTGCCGCTAATGTGGTCTTGGAGGGGTTGATGGTGAAGCCATTGTTCCCCAGAGAGGTAACGACGGCCCGCAAATGTTGTAGATGATGCTCCCAACTGTCACTATAAATGACGATGTCGTCCAGGTATGCCCCGGCGTAACGTATATGGGGCTGTAGCACCAAATTCATGGCCCTCTGAAACGTAGCCGGGGCTCCGTGAAGCCCAAAGGGCATCACCTTAAACTGAAACAAGCCCTCAGGGGTTGAGAAGGCGGTCTTGGGTTTGTCACCTTCTTTGAGGGGGATCTGCCAGTATCCCTTACACAGGTCAAGGGTGCTTATGTACTTAGCTTTGCCTATGCGTTCCACCATCTCATCTACGCGGGGCAGGGGATAGGTGTCAAAGGCCATGTTCTGACCGACTTTTTCGGCCCTCCTTGGAGGGAGAATGATTGAAGGTGACTCCAGCCTATTACCCTCCTAGTGCAGGGATTAGAACTATAAACAGGGCCTACTCATAAGGCACAGTAGTGTATTTTCGTACCCTTTTCCTTAGATCAGGGCTTATAAACTTAAGTTAGGGGATAGATTCATTAGTATTAGTGATAATCCGTCCTTTTGCAAGAGTGTTAGTATACCTTCTATGGAGTTATGCTTATTTCGGGCCTTGTAGGCCTCAAACGGGAGAGACTCCATCTTGCTTTCTGCCCCGGCAGCTTGAGATGCTTCTAGGCCAAGTGTAATGTTTTAGTTTCGAAGTGTTGTTCACTTGGAGAGAACCGGCTCAGGCTGGCCCTTATCGAAAGACTGTATTTTTCTCCACTCCGAAGACACAACATCAGGCCGGCCGGCTGGGAACGTGTCCTTGGTACGGGGAGGTACAAGAATTTGGTGGGCGGCAGGTTACTGGCCGTAACTTTCCATGAAAGGACAAGCTTCCATATTAGCGAAAGTGTTAGGCAGTGAGTCAGTCAGTCTGTAGGCGGCAGCTAGCCGTTAGCATCAATGCTATTAATTATTTCCAGGCAGACAGTCGCCATCTTGAAGTCCGAGAAAGGTCATGAAGCTGATACTCTCTGAGAAAGATTGAAGGAGAAGGAGAAGTAGCGCAGAGCGATCAGAGATAGAGAGAGACAGCAGCTAATAAAGAGGAAGGTTCCAGTGACTTGGAGGGAAGCAGAGGAGACAGAGCATAGCGGTGCAGACGTGTACTCGTGACTGCTGAGGTGTGATTCCGAGAGGAGCCAAGGCACAGACGAGAAGGGAACCTAGATGACTGTTGAACCCCGACTTCGTGCTCACAAGGTGAAGTCTGACCTGTTCTTATAACGTGCACATTCTAACCTTTCACTTTTCTTTGCAGGATATATGTTATAGTATAGTGCTGTGTTTATAATCATTGTAATAAAATACCCCAGTTCTTAGTGAACCAACATGTGCCTTGTATTCTTGTTCAATCAGGGTAACCTGGTCTTCTAGTCAGACATCGTTTTCATGAACGGATGTAAATCCCGGTCAGGTAAGAGGTGACTGAATAATGAGGGAGAGAGGGACCATTTGATGCCGAGAGCAGAAGGTACATGATTCAATTTGGAAAGCTGTGCTAATTCATATTATTGTAGTATCATCCCGAGTAGCAAATGAGAGATTTCTTCCAAAGGTATTCATAGGAGAGTGTTCGTCGTTGGTAAGCGGCGTTAATGAGAACACCAGGTGGGAGACTGGTGCGTAGATCCGCCGGATTGCGGATCGGGTTGTAAGTAAGCGAGCACTGGGAGGGACACCAGTGTGTAGGCCCACCGGATTGTGGACCGGATAAAAAGAGAGCACTGGGGCTGCAGCTCAGTGTGTATGGCACGCCGGATTGCGTGTCGAGTGAGCACTGAGGGTGATCAGTGTGTAATGGTACATAATCAGAACTGCCCCAGGGTAGATTAGTCTGGGCCCAAGTGGCCGTGAGACTAGTTGGTATGAATGGGATATTGTAGAAAACATGCGTATGCGTATGTAGAAGCATGTGTATTGCTATTTTCCCCATCCTTAGGTACGAGATGTACATACATATACATATATCCATTGTAAATACGTTCTAAGGAGGGAGGTGATTACGTTCCGACTGGGTTGGAGGGGCTCTCAGGAGCTGATCCCATCTGGCTCGAGAATCCGGTCGTTACAGGCCGATATCTTATTCACTTCTCTAAAGTCTATGAAAAATCTAGTGGAGCCATCGGACTTGGGCACTAGAACAATAGGTGAATTCCAGCTGCTGCTGGAGGGTTCTATGATGCCCATTCTCAGCATTTGATTCGTCTCCTCTTTGATGATGGCTCTAGGGGCTTCGGGGATGCGGTAGGGTCTTTGTCTCACTCTTTTTCCTGGTTCCGTGTGGATGGCATGTTCCACCACGGTGAAGTTTCCTGGTAGGGAGGAAAATACTGTTTGCACTGTGGACAAGGTCCGCCTGAGGTCCTGTTTGTTACGTTCTGAGAGGTCAGGGTCAAGGCAACCTTCGAAGGGAAGGGCGGTTGCTGTGGACATGACAGGACGGGGTCCCTCCCACTTCTTTAGGAGGTTCACATGATAGATTTGGGTGATACCTCGGGTGGGGTCTGTTTCTACTTCATATGTAACAGGGGTCACGGCTCTCAGAACAGGGAAGGGGCCCTGCCACTGCCCTAGCAACTTATGGTCGGAAGAAGGCAAAAGTAACAATACCAGATCCCCAGGATTAAAAGTACGGGCTTTGGTTCCCTTGTCGTACTGTTGTTTTTGTGTGACTTGAGCGGCCACCAGGTTCTGCCTCACAATTGCCCTTATCTGTTCTAAGTGGGTCTTCAGATTGTCCACGTATTCGGGTAGGGGCCGGGTTCTGTCTGGTTCGGCTTCCCAGGCCTCCCTAGCCATATCCAAGAGGGTCCGCGGGGCTCGTCCATACAACAACTCATACGGCGAGTAACCGGTGCTGCTTTGAACCTTACACCTGATGGCTAACAGAGCAAGGGGAAGCATCTCCTCCCATCTCTTGCTCTCTAGGCCTAAGAGTTTCTTAAGGGTCGTTTTGAGGGTGGCATTATAGCGCTCCACCAACCCATCGGTGTGGGGGTGGTAGGCCGCTGTCCTTATTTGTTTGATGCCCAGGTGGGAACAGACTTGGCTCATAAAGGAGGACACAAAGGGCGTCCCCTGATCAGTTAATATCTCACGGGGAAAACCCACCCTCGAGAAGATGGATATGAGGGCCTTGGCTATGTTTTGGGTGGTGGGTTGGCGCAAGGGAACTGCTTCATGGAAGCGGGTGGCATAGTCCACCAGTACAAGAGCATACCTACACCCGCTTCTCGAGGGTAGCAATGGTCCTATGATGTCCATCCCTACGCTAGTGAAAGGGACATCAATGAGAGGGAGGGGCTGGAGAGGAACCCTGGGGGGACGGTATCGGCTGTTTCTCTGGCAGACCGGGCATTCCCGGCAATACTGTTTTATTTGCCCGTGTACACCAGGCCAATAAAACTTGTCTAGTATCATTTGTCCGGTTTTCTCATCACTGAAATGTCCTCCCAGCAAATGGCTATGGGCCAGGAACAGTACTTTCTCCCGAAACAATCCGGGGATAACCAACTGGGGGGACTGTTGGGGTCCTCCCTTTCTGTAGAGAAGCCCGTTCTTTCGGAAGAAGTAAGGACCTACATGCAGTGGGTCCTCGGCGTCCAGAGCACGGCCCCAGGCCTCCTGTAACACTGGGTCTTCTTGTTGCGTGGCGCGGAATTCCCTGTTGGTTTCCCAAGGATGGACATCCACTTGAGCGGGGAAGGCCATGGCAAAGTCCTTTTTTTCCTTCTTTTTCTGCCTTCTGGTCTTGGTCGGTTTGACCGCAGGATTCACAGGAGAGGGTTCATGGGAAAAAGGGGCGTCGGCCCACCATTTCTTCAGGGATTCGGTGGTGTCTTGAAGGAGATGGGGCAGACCACTGTAGTCGCTACCCAATATCGCTTGTTCAGGGAGATTGGGTATCAGGCCCACCGTTAGCAGACTACCCTCGTCCGTAGGGTGTTGGACATGGACTCTGGTGGTCGGATAGTTCTTGGTGTCGCCATGGACACATTTGATAGCCACGGTGCCTGTCACTGGACCGACCGGGTGTGGTAGCTCCTGAGGTCTTAGAACACTCTGCCTGCATCCAGTGTCGGCCAGTGCCATCATTCTGTGTCCGTCTATCCGTACTGGACATCGAAATGGGGAGGGGTAGTTTCTGCGGTGAGACACACATAGTTCCTGGCCAGTCCTATGTCCATGGGCTCTTCTTTTTGGGGGCAGATGCGAGCAATGTGTCCATACCCACCGCAATGGAAACATTGAGGTCCTGGTGGGGTTGGGCGAGGCATGACAGGGTAGGGCATCAGGGGAGCGGGCTCAGGTTTCCTGACCACAGGAGGGGGTCGTTGTGCCCGTGGATGACTTCCATGAGATATGCGGGGAGGATGTTCCTCCTTGGGTCGCTGGGTTTCCTGGGCTCTGCTATAGGGGCTGGCAATTTCCACGGCACTATCGAGCGTTAGACGAGCATGTTGGCGTACCCACTTCTGGGTGGCTGGATGTAAGGAAGCCAGGTACTGCTCCAGATATATTTTAGACAGGATGTCTTCCTTAGTGGCCGTAGCGGGTTTCAACCACCGATTTGCCAGGTCCTGAATACGGAAGGATAAAGCCCGAGGCGTTTCTTGGGGTCCTTCCTTTGCTTGACGCAGCCGAACCCTATACGTCTCGTCGTCAATCCCCAGACGTTCCAGGATGCAAGCCTTGATGTCTGGGTATGGTGTTTGTCCCTGGATGTTGGCTTGTTGGTAGGCGGCCTGCAGCTCACCGGTCAACAGGGGACCCAGGTAGTGGCCCCATCGGTCGGCAGGCCAGGCAGCTGCCTGGGCTAGGCGCTCAAAGTTTGTGAAGAAGTAATCAGGGTCTTCTCCTGGCACGTACTTCTGTAAAACGACGGTTGGTAGGGAGGTGACCGGTCTTTGTTGCCCCATGACAGTAGTGAGCTTCTCGAGGGCTTGGTCCTGCGCGGTGCCCTGACCCTTCAGGACGTCATGCAACTGTCCCCGATCGTCCTCTGCCGTCTTGAGGAACCTCTCCATCATCTTCCCTAGCTGTTCCAGGCATTCCGCCAGTTGTTTGACTGCGGCCTCCATGCTTCCGGGATATCCCACTTCGGACACCACCTGTGGACTTGAGTGACGGGCGGACCGGAATAACAGGCGGGGAGGCTGGATATAGTGAGCTATGTTCAGAGGTTTATTCAACTGTTATTCACAAAGTCTAAATGGATGTAGGGTTGCAGGGTGGGCTTCTGGTGGGTTGTATAGGGCGGGTTGGCTCGGCTGACGATCTGGCTCGGTGGGGTCGTTGTGGATCAGGTCTGCTCCTCCGGTTTCACACTCTTCTCCGGTGTAGGATACTGGGACTCCTCGGAGGCTTGGAAAAGGAGAGAAGCGTAAGGGCTTTAGTCCGAGCAAATAGTACTGCAGAACACTTCCACCCACACCAGGGAGTGAGGGTATATGAAACTGCCCGTGAGGAAGGGACGGTAAGGGAATGTGGAAAAGGTAAATAAGAGAGGGGAGGGAAGAGGGGGTGCCAGGTGCTGGGGACGGTGCTCGGTCTCTTTACAGTGTGTGACAAAAAGGGTAGATGTACAGTGCCTTGGTGCTTGTGTAAACTACGATATATACACCCTTTCTCAGTGCCCCGGAAGGGGCACTGAGAAAGGGTGACGTGTACTCACGTGCCCCGCCGCAACTCTCATCCGAGTTGCGGCCGCTCTCCAGCCACCTCCTGAGGACGCCACCAGTCTTCCGTCCAGACGTCCTCCTCCTCGTCCTCGCTTCGGTCTTGCCGCTCTGCTATGCTCACTGTCGGTGGTTATTCGCTTTCGCCTGTCTCCTGCCACGAGTCGGTTGCTCGGAACGCCTCTCCTTCTCTCCCGAGGGTTTTTCTACCTTCCGGGTTGTTGTCTGTTCCACCACTTCCGGGGTCAGAGGCGGCTGTTTCCGGGTCATCAGGGGTTGTCCCGCTTCCACTTCCGGGGTCGCTGGAGAGTGCTTCCGGTCCTCCAGGCTCTGTTGTCGGTTACTGCAGGGGAAGAAAAAGAGAAGGAGTCCTGGGTGACCGGGACGTTAAGTGACCGGGCGCGGGGGACAGGACCCCCGCGCTCGGACATCGCTGCAAGGAGGTATGGCCCGCTTCCGCTCCACAGACATACAATAGCATATTTAGATCAATGCATAGATTTCATGTTTATAGTAGGTCAAAGGATGTTATTAATGCTATTTCATGGTGGCGGGTACAAGGTTCTTCCACAACATTGTATTGTTTCTGAAATTATTATCAGGCACTGCTGTCAGGGTTCAAACCCACAGCAAGTAACATTTGTTAGACATAAATGAGAATCATAATTCAAGAGTTCCTTATGTGTGGGAATAGATGTAATAGGGGAAACAGACAGAACACAACTTCAACCTGGCATCACATCGCTACATATTCGATACAATGATATGGTGTCACGTAGAAGGGAGTGTCCAAAGGGGTTTCGGCAATTTGCTGTACATATATACATGCACGGTCATCTTCATTTTTATTTAAAAAGATGTGGGAAAAAGACATTTCCATGAATGGAACAGTTGGTAATTGTTCATGGGTTCATAGCACCCAATGGATTTATACTTTTGACAGTCGTGAAAATGAAAGGTTGTAATGGCCAATGAAATCATACTTCATATTAACCAGGTAATAATTGGAGGGTCACTGATTTTAAATGGTGTGTCTTCAACTTGTTCTATACTTAATAGTGTGTACGTAGATTCTTTTTTGGACATTGTCATTTGAGTGGGTGTCAAATTATATAGTTCAAACATGCCTGTTTCATTGAGAAGTTACCAAGGCATGAAACCTGATCTGAGTGTTTGTACTGCCTAATTTATTTGTATAATTGTATTTAACTGAGCCTGCCCATCTTGTAATAAACCTAGGTCTCCGTTTATGAGGTCTAAGGCTGAGGACAGAATAGGGTTTAAGGAATGCACTCTTTTAGAAAGCATGTGCATTCCTTTGCTGATAACTTTAAAAACAGTTTGCATGATTTCTTCATCTATTTGCCTAATTGTTTCATGCAGCTTCTTTTTCAGAATATTTGTTTAACTCATTGTAAAAGGCAAGGAATATTTTCTTTCTTTCTTTCCAGAAAAAAGTCAGAAACATCTATATTTTCATTAATTAAGATAAACTGTTCCTTCTCCGCTGAAAAACTAGAATGTTCTCAAAATTGTTGGCAGAGTTTACCTACACTATATGTGGTAACTTCTACAGGTGTTTGTATATTATAATGTGGAAGAGGATGATTAATTTTAGGTCCTCGAGTGTTTGAAAGAAAACGCTGCATACAGTTGTCATAATTATAAGGCCATAAGGGTAAACCTTCAACAAGATATTGAGTTGAATTAGAGGTTCTAATTTGTATCATATCATTGATGTCTGATTCAGACATATTTATTTGGAATTGCCAACTGTTGAACATGATCAAATTGACTTTTGGAATGGAAGGTTTCTTTAAAACCTTCATTGCTCCATATCCCAGGCAAGTATTCTCTTGGATACTTTTGTTCAAAAATATCTTTTCTGTCGGTAGTATACTGGCCTGAAATAAAGCTTCTTGGCCTTGCATCTGCCAAAAATGTATTCTACAAATGCTTTTTCTTCAACATTTCTTTCCAATACTCAAATACTTGAACAGCCAGGTTTTGACTAAACTCAGTAGAGTAAATCAGCTTGTTGGTAGTGATTAGATTTTTTGGAAGCTGCTTTGGCTTCTGTATCAAATAGAAGGCTGAAGGGTGTGATCTGTCATCTCTCTGAAAGTAAGGTAATGTCATCAAGAACGTAGAATGACTATCGGAAGATAGAGCCTCACAATGTTCCCATTGTATGTAATTGGGAATGTCTCTAGAATAGCTAGTCCTATTTCTGAAATATTGTGCATAGTGGTGATAACAATACATTTCTTTGTTATTAGCTGAATTCAAATAAGGATCTTCAGTATTCAAAGTAGCATATGCCTGTAAATCAGACATCATTATTATAACAGTCTCAATTCCCCAATCACCTGAAACAAAACCCCGGTATTACAATATCGTTCATTGAAACTTAGATCACATGTGACAACTGCAATGCCTCAGTGGGTCCCATAATCTGATATGGAACCTTTTCCTATGCTATGCCCTTGGCCACAGGATAAGCAGTAATGTGTTCAACATGGAGACCTCTTTGGGTTCTTCGGAACAAGAAATGTGGCTGTAGTTCACAAACCACAGGTGAGGCGATTGGTCTTGCAGGCCTGAAACTCCGATTGAGTAGCTGTAGATCGACAAATATGGTTGACAACCACAAGGTGGAAAGAAAAGTTCCCAAAATGATCCTGGTATAAGCCCACAGAGGAATCAAATACTTGTCATGAAACCTTTGCCAAGCATGAAGCATCTCTGGTGGGCGTGACTGTAGAAGAGGCTGAAAATTCTCCTATAAAATGTCCAGAGTAATTTTCAATGTCATTGGACTCTCGAGGCTCAAGAAATGGCACCAGTTCCAATTACGTAGCGTCAGATGGAATTTCATAGTAAACCATGGAATTTCGTTGGACAGTAGCCACTATCATATTGGCAGCATCAGCTGTGTTTGATGCACTCAGTGTTAGGCTCAAATATCCCCGACTGGGAACTCAAGCCAAAAATGTTGCTGCTTTCTTCAGGATTTATGGTATTCAGAGTAGGGAGAGGGAAGGAGGCACTACTCCAATTCCTTCTTGGTGTCCGCAGCAGTCGGCTATAAAGGACTGGCCACATAATACTTTTTAACTAATTCAATAGACACCTGTCTGTTTTACCTAAAGCCAGGTGATGGAGGCAGAATAACAGTTCTGTTACCCTTTACCCCAAGAATGGTGACTGGTGGTCAGTATGAAGGTTTAACTGCTTGGCTCCCATGGATTATTTCCTGAACTAGGTCCCCTACTTTTGGGAACCCACCCATCGACATTAGTGATAACATTAGTGATAACCTTCTCTTCATAGGTAGTGGTTTGTGTTAGACAGCTTGTCTCTGACTTCTTGGATACTCTGCAAAACATTCAAACATTTCTCCAAGTCAAATTTATTTTTGCCTATCACCTTCCCAGAATTATCTAAGACAGGAACCTACATAGAAAGTCTGAAGTGAACCTTGCATGGAGTGTGTCCTCTCAATACTCGGCTAGGCAAATTACTTAACGCTCTCCGAACTCCATACAGATTATGATACCAACTAAGACCTGAACTTAGCTCCTCAGCAGTCAAAGCTTGTTTAATCATGCCATTTACATACTCTACAACGCTGCTTGATTCAGGTTTGAGCAGGTTGCTGAATTGCAGAAAAACTCCCAGAGCAAACATTGAATCCCTGAAAGCCTTGAAGGTGAACACAGGACCGTTATCTGAATGAAATGAATGAACTGCCCCAATCGCTACCAGGCACTGCAAATCTTTTACTACTGCTGAAGCGCTTGTATTTTTCTCTGTGGACAAACTCATAGGAATTGAGAACATGAATCTTTCGCCACCAAAATATACTTATATCAGTTAGCCAAACAGAGGGGACTGATTTGATCCAAATAAATCACCTGGAAGGGGATATTTGAGATCATGAGGGGAGTTTTCAAAGGTATTGGGAAAGTGGCGGGTTTAATGTGCTAATAAATATCACACTACCTGTCATAATCCCTAGTCTGTTTACATAAACTAGGCCACAAGTAGCATTGCTGAAGCATTGCTACAGTTGCGCTTCTTCCCGCATGAGCAGATGCCAACTCCTCATCTGCTTCTTTGATTTCATTTAATTTAGATAGACTAGTAGGTATTATTCTGTACCCCACTTCTCGTATTGTAAAATCAGGAATGTTATCTGAATTAAGGGTGTAGGAGTAGTTGGAAGGAAAGCCACTAGGACGTTTCCAACCTTGCTTGGTTGCATTTATGGCTGTTAAGTCTGTGTCGATTTTTGTTTGAAATGTGGTTAGGACTGCTGCTTTAACAGTCTGAGTTACAGCCTTTGCCGTTAGGTCAGCTGCACAGTTAGTCAGTCAGTCAAATTACTTTATTCGATAACTTAATATCATAAAAGGACATGGTACAATCATTACAATAACAAAACAATTAATTACACAATTTAAAACTATATTAAAATTATACTGTACATTAAGTCTATATTCTAAAAAGAGAGAAATATATAATATTCAGGGCTATTTGGGGTCAGTGATGGCATAATGCTCTTGTTCCTGATACGGATAGCAGCAACCAGGAAACAGGCAACATGAAACATTATTCGAGGTGAATTAAGTTGTTGTAGATACAACAATGCTGGCCTAACCTGTGTAAATCCTGCCTCCCTCAAGATAGGAAACAAAGACTTCCTCCTGCACTCCTGGTATCGGTCACAGAACACAAAAAAGTGTAAAGTATCCTGTACTGAAAAGTTATCACATTTACAGGGATTGGCCCGTTCAGCTGCACAGTTAACTTTGGCGTGAATGCCATCAAGCTGATGGCCCAAAGTGTGCCTCACATGGACCAATGGAAGATTATCCTGTAAAATAGCTATCTTTCCCCAAAGCTGTTTATTCTTTATAGGTGTTCTCTTTAAATCCTTGAATCCATTCAACCGCCAATGGTTCAAATCGACATTGTACACAATGTAAAAAATTATTCAATATCAATACTAAATGACGAAGGGGAAAAACAGTATGGAAAGCACACCACCAATTAAAAAACACAAGATTGCATTTATTATTGTATACACAAATTCATATTAAAAACATTTAGAAACCAAACATAATAATATAATAATGACATAAACAACTCAGTAGTGCATAATCATATGTACATTATAATAAAAATTAAAAAGCAGTGGCAAACAATGTGAATCGACGCGTGTTTCGGCGTTTTTGGAAACGCCTTCTTCAGGAGCCACAATAAAATCTGAAAAACATATATAAAGCAAATTTAAAACAAGGAACCGCAATCACAAATTCCAATTTTACAGTGCTTACATACCATAACTCCCTACTTAAGTAGCTTAAAGATATAGCTACATAAGGTACAAACTAATAATTTTATATTTGAGCAGGAGTATATCATTTCTGATATAAAATCTATTTCTCGTGGGAGGGAATTTCTGCCTGTAGTGATCTGTGTGTATAAATTCTTAATAATGTCTGATAAGGGTCAAAATACCATGTCTTCTGTCTATGACAAGACACCAGGCTGCTACGACCCAACCCCTCCAAGTTTAACTGCCATTGACAAAATGCTCCAGAAAACCATTGTGGTAGTGGCTACTGCCATAGAGAATACAGAGAGGAGATTATCAATCCCCCCTACTGGCCCTTTATTACCGCAAGCTGGGGATTTTTCTGTAGCTACTGTTAACCCTCTTGACTGCAGTTTTTCTCTTACGTCATCGTTTGCTGACCTGCCTTGTGCACAGCCTAATATTGATGCTATTGATGTTGTCCATAACCCGCATGTTCCCAAATCTCCCATTCAAGCTGCAGGGAAAAAACCCCGTAGAACCCATACTTCAAATAGGAATCCTAAACCCAAAAAAAGTCAACTAACAGATTCGTGTCTATTCATGATCCAATAGCGGACACCGTTGGTCCTTCCTCATCCCCTGTAGGAACACCTGTCTGGGTCACTCATCTACTTGTTGACTTCCAAGCCCACATCGAACAGATTATTGGCACACATATTAAACCACTGGTATCAAGGTTGGATAGATTGGTTTCCACAATAAATAACATAGGCCTGAGTAAAGCCCAAGTACAGTCTGCGAGCCCACTGGGAAAACACGCTAACAGAGCAACTACTAGTTTTTCTAAGTCTAGCCCTTGCCCTGAAACTACTGGAGTCAATAACAGTCTTGCTGGAAACCCTATTACTGGGCTGATTCCTGACACTACTAACTTAACTGCGGACGCTAGAGGCGTGAATAACAGTAATAATACCCTAGTTCCCTTGGCCCCGCCAATTGGAAGCTTAACCTCAGATTCAACCTTGCCACGGCCTATGGATGGCAAGGCAGTTGGCCGGACAAATACAATGTCAAGGGGGGCGACTGATGGGGGACAAGCAATTTAGATCTACAACCCCAGGCTAGTAGGAATATCGTAGCCAGGGGCACCATAAGAGAATTGCCCACCATTGATCTTCCCCCTGAGTCTCTGCCATATGTAGTTGTCTTAGCTGGGGTCCCTCCCCTTGGGCAGGGAAAGAGTGAGGATCATAGTGATCTTAAAAATAAACGTATACAATGGCTTAACACCTTTAGGCTCTCTCCCCCTAATGCCTCAGGTGAAATATTATCCGTAAGAAGAGTAGAATGGATTGGGTCTGGAGCTAAAACTATAGGAGGCAACTGTGTGATAATAAACTTTAGGCACACATGCGCTGTTGAACACATCTGCAGTGGGTTGCCAATCTGGACAAATACGCAAATACTTCCACTCCATCTGTCATACTTTTACCCTACTCCCCAAACGAGAATCACCCAGAGTAGAAGATTTAAACGTTACGGGGCTCACAATACCTACTCATATAGAAACCAACAGGGGTGTGCAATCTGCGAGGGTTCTCATTCCCATACCCCTTTACTTTCACTATTTCCCCAAAGAAATAGATTCAGTTGCCTGGAGCAGGTGGACTGACTTATAGCGGGGAAAAACCTTCAATTACCAACAGATTATAGAGGAGGTATTCAACCCGTTATAATGGAGGGAAATTATGCCATTACCAGTTCTGAAAACCAATTAGCAGATCAACAATTGATCACTGAGGGTTGGCTAACTCTGGGGAAACACACGCAACAGGCCGGGCCCTGTGATCCTCAGGAGACGATGCTTACTGGTGAGGCTAGTGAAAGGTTATCTGAGATTAGAACATTAATTTCTGGTTCTGGGTCCGATGCAGACAGGGCCAAACCATCACTAAGCCCTTCGCTAGCTGATGGAAGCATAAAAATCCTGTCCTGGAATGTAGCTGGCTTAAAAAATAAATTGCCCCTGCCTGAGTGGGGATCCTTTATGGCGACGCATGACATCTGCCTGATGCAGGAAACATGGGCACTGGAGGAGAGGGTATGGCCTGGTTTTGCCACCTTCGACATCCTGGCAACAACAGGGGGTAGGGGGAGACCATCAGGAGTGCTCGCAATTTGGGTGTCCAGGCTGCTGTTATACCAACTAACTCCCCTGATGTTCAGTGTGTACTCCTATCCCCCCAAAATATGCCACAGGTGGCCATATTAAATATCTATTCTAGGCCAGTCAAGAGTGGGCGAGAATCCGAAACGATTGATGTACTAAAAATTTTCATTCAGTCACTGGACCCTTCAATTGTTCTGGTGCTTGGCGGAGACTTTAACTGCCAATTTGAGCCACTTCTGAGCCCAGAACTGGGTGACCAGGATGATGAAGATCAGTTCTGGCATGTGCCTGACCCACAGATCCCTCCTGTCAGGGCATGGACTTCTTTGGTCCTTCAAATAAAATCACTCTCCCTTTCAACATCTTTGCGGGCCTGTAATGGGAGGTTGGCTCCTGACAGACCGGGGTCAGTTACATTTAATAGAATAGAACAAACTTCCATCATTGACTGTATAATGATGGGAGCAAGACACTGGGACAGGATGTTGGAATTTAGAGTTCACCCAAGACAAGATAGTGACCACAATGCCCTCGTTTTAACACTGAAATCTGGGAGTTTTGGGTTGACCAACCCGGGACATGACCCTACCTGCGAATCCCTCCCTCTTATGATATCTTATAACAGGGGTAGGATAAAATGGCCACACCTTCAGGATTCCCCCACCAAACTTGCCGAAATATATCAGATAGCTATACCGCTAATTTCCGATATGAGGGATGCTGGCTCCCTGGGTAGAGCAGTGGAAACTCACAACCAACTGGCTGCCAAACTAGTGGATGTGTTCTGCTCGGTAGGTAGGAATAAACCCCCACGGGCAAGGACTCACCCCTGGTACGATGCACACTGCAGGAAGGCAAAAAAAGACCTGCTCTTAGCAGTTAAAGCCATAGATAGAGCAGCCATTAAGAAATCCCGACTGCTTTATAAAAAGGCAATAGCACTGGGAAAGAGGGACTGGGAGGAGAACTTGTGGGCGGAGCTTAGATCCACGCTTAGCTGCAAGGATCCTCAGTCATTCTGGGCCATTGTCAGCATGGGTGTGAGTTGTGGTGGTCCAGCTCTTGCCCCGAACATAGCTCCTTCAGTGTGGGAGGCACATTTTGGATCACTATACGCAAATATCGAGTTAGAGACTAGTTCCCTCTCATGTGGTGAATTCCCAAAGGAGGATGGATCGGTGGGGCCGACGGACGTGGCCCGCCCTCTGCTGGTTCCCCCGGGATCCCACCATGAGCATCGATTGGTGGGGACCCTGGGTGACCAGCAGCGGCGGGAGCCACTGGGTGGCGGGGACTTGCCCCACCTCGACTGACATGAGGCTATTACTTTGAAGGAGGTTGAGTCAGCAATAGCAAGGCTACCTCCCAATAAGGCCCCTGGTTTGGACAAGCTGCCTGGGGATTTATTTCGCTCCAAACCAAAAATATGGGCACCATACTTGGCAGTCCTATTCAATGAGATTTTAGTGGGGAGTGACCAACCAGGTACCTGGCTTGGAGCTGAGATCGTTCCGATATTTAAGAAAGGATGCCCATTAATACCATCAAATTATAGGCCCATTAGTCTTATAGACACCACACAAAAATTAATGGGCAGGATCATTTTGGACAAAATCCAGTGGTGGATGGAGGAAAATGAAATACTGACCACACTCCAGGCTGGATTTAGGGCGGGTATCTCTACACTGGATCAAATATTTCGGTTGCAGGTTTTATTTTGGAAAGTGGTTAGTGTAGAGGGTGGCAGCCTCTACCTTGTCTTTGTTGACCTGCGAGCCGCTTTTGACCTTGTTCCCAGGGCAAAGCTGTGGAGGGTCCTGGCAGACCTGGGCCTCCCGCCCTACTTATTGTCTATTTTGATAAGACTACACACTGGCAATTATGCCCAAGTAAGGTGCGGGAGGCACAGTGACCTGTCAGGACGTTTTCCAGTTTCAAACGGAGTTCGCCAGGGGTGCGTAATGGCACCAACACTATTTTGTTTGTACATCAATGGTCTTATTGATCACTTAACTGGTGTAATAGACAATGATGCCCCTAGGTTGGCCACTGGGAGAGTGCCCGCTCTGATGTTTGCGGATGACACTCTGCTGTTATCCAAAACATCATCGGGCATTCAGCGAATTGTGGACGGTTTTGCATCGTTCTGTGTTTCTCGTGGATTGGAGATAAACTTGGACAAGACCAAGTTTATGATTGTTAATCCACCGAAACAGACCCGCCCAAATGATAAGCTTAATGGTATCCCCCTAGAGAGGGTCAAGACCTTTGTCTACCTGGGCATTACCCTGACAGAGAACTTTGATTGCGGCTTTCAAATCTCTAAATCAGCTCTCAAACTATCCCAAGTAACTGGGGGTATAAGTAACTTCCATAGAGCATCTGATTTTAAGCCGGCAGCTCCGGTCCTTGAAATATATCGGCTCCAAGCCAGAATGGCCACAACCTATGGTGCTGAATTATGGGGTCATAAAAATGTATCCTGTCTTTTGAGGGTGGAGCACAATTTTATGAGGAACTTGGTGGGACTACCACAAAGTACGCCTCTTATTCCTCTACGACTGGATTTGGGGCTGGAGTCAATTGAAGAATTGGTAGCCGCGCGACCTATTCTCTATTGGAAGAGGCTGTGGTCAGTTCCCGAGCTGGCCTCTTACAGAGTGGAATTTTCGGACGTTTGGACCCTTCTCAAAAGTAAAAATACCCCTTGGCTGCTTCATATCAGGTCTCTTTCTACACAGATTGGATTACCAGAGCTCTGGGAGACCCCCGATCTGTGTTGCCCGGGGATATCAAAATCGGACTTAAAAAATCAGTTGAGGTGGCAGAATTCATTAGCCCTCCAGAGCTCCACAACTTTGGGTAGGCAGTCAGCAGAGTTCCTCCTAGTAAAAATGGACTCTCGATTAGAGAAATTCTTAGATGTAATACAACCTCCCCTTGCGAGGAAATTATACACTCAGCTAAGACATGGCAGCCTACTGCTTAGAGCATTTGCTTGTAAATGGGCAAACCCGGACAAGGAGGTCTGCCCGGCATGTAATTATAAACGTGAAGATGTCCCCCACGTAATGTTTTTTTGTCCTGCCTATGCAATGATAAGGAAGTGTTGGCTAACCCCGTTATGTAGGAACCTTGGGTTTAGAAATTCTATACAGGCATGTCGGGTTTTAATGTATGATACCCATCCTCCAATAGTTTTCGCCGTATCCCATTTCTTGTTTGGTATGTGGCGTAGAAGGAAAGCCTTTGTATGATATATTTGTTTAACTATGAATTTTATACCCTTTGGTCTTTTGATAACTGCTGAGTTTAATCTTATTTTATATTCACAATTGATCTGCTCTCTATTTAATCTCTTAATGATTTGTGCTTTGTATGTATTTTATCTGCACTTTTATGGTCTTCGACCAAAATAAAGTTATCAATGATGATAATAGGGAGTCAGGTCTGATCCATTCCACCAAAGGTTCAATCGCTATTACGAAGAGTAAGGGAGAGAGCCGACACCCCTAACTGGTTGCCCTACCTATTAGAAAAGCCTCTGAAATCATGCCCTTAATCTGCACTTTTGTCCTGTTTATTCTAAAGTAGGTATTTGTGTCCTAGAAATCATGGGCTTATATTCCCCTTTTCAAAGATTGTGAAAGGATAGTCCCATAGCTCATAGCTCAAAGTCAAACACATTCTCAAAGTCTGCCACTAGTAGTACTAATGTGCCTAAAGTGCTATTATGTCTTCTTGATCTCTGTGGCATTAAGCCACATTTGTCCGGATGGACTTTGGGTCAGATTACTCTAATCTAGAGGGTGACTAGTGCCTTGGCCACTATATAAATAAGTGAGATTGGGTCATTAGGCCAACATAGCTCTAGTGGCTCAAATTTAATTTTTTATGTCAGCTGTCTACAGGGATATTGGCAGCATTGCTATAAGGGGGTTCATTATTGTCCGGACTGTATGTTTGAAGAATTTAATGGGGAAACTGCTGGAGTGAGAAGTCTACAGTGTATTTTACGAATTCCGCAAGCCAACTACTGCATCTGGGAGTTTTCCCATTTTGAAGGCAGCTGAATGTGTTTGACAGTTCCTCTTCACTTGTTTCTCCTTCTAGAAGGGTTCTTTCTTCTTGTGAAAGTCTAACCATTTTGAGATCTTGAATAAATTCACGCATTATAGTAGGATCCACTGGTTCTATTGAAATATTAAGTTGCTGATAATATGCGTCAAAGGTTCGTCTTATGGAGTGATGCTCTGACACCATCTGTCCACTGGAAAGCTATATGTAAACAATAGGATTCATAGACCCTGAGTGCGAGTGTATGTGCTATTTAGTGCCCCTGATAAATAATGACACCATGAGGTAAGTTATTTATTGGATGCGATAAATAGCACCTATTTCGAGTTTATGGGGCACGACATGCAGATTTTGGTGTTTAACGCACCAAAATCCGCATGATACAGTAAGGGGCACATTATGATGGCGAAAACACCATAGAGTAGGAGGGAACCTCCGCATGGGCTGCGGAGTTCCCTTCTGTGCAATTAGGATGTGACCGCCACCCTGGCTGTCACATCCTCTATTTTTAACATTGCGGCGGGTGCGGCTTCAAGCTGCACCCGCTGCAATGTTAAAAATGCACGCATTGCATTTTTATGTAGAAAGTGGCAGGCACCGCGTGGTGCCTGCCGCTTCCTGCATACAAATGCAGGGGGGTACCATAGGTACCCCCCATGTGCACCCCCCACCCCCCCTTCACCTAGGGGGCCCACAATGGGCCCCCGCAGTGAAGTTGCACATGCTTTTCCACGGCGGAAAAGCTGCCACGGAAAAGCATGTTTCAGAGCCCATCCTAATCTGGCTGACGGTGTCTAAGAGACACCGTCACCATATTAGTGCTTTTCCGCCGTGGTTGTAAGCCAGCCGCGGTGGAAAAGCTGTGGACGGAAACCAGGACCCACCAGCCATCCTAATATGGAATTTTCCGCATCCTCCGGGCCGGCGGTGGCTTCCGCCGGCCCGGAGGATGCGGAAAATCCTCCATCCTAATGAGGCCCAAAATACGGTATGCTTTTCCCTGTGAAATTTCGGCAGGTTTGACCTGCTGAAGTTTTTTGAGCCATTCAGGTATTTAACGCATCCGATAATTATCAGATATGGTAAATACTTTTTATACCAAACTGCGTGAACAGGGGCTTGCGCACGAGTAAGAATACAACAACCACATCACAATCAGGCCCTACCAATGAAGAACCTGCTTTATTTCCCATTTGGTAATCTCAGGTCTTTGAAGCTCGCCACTTCCTTCTCCCCTCAGGATTTGCCTCGGTTTGGGTTTATGATGTTCTGTTTCTGAGCAGTTCGGCGTCTGCAGTTTTAATGTAGTCTCTAGTCACAAGTGGGAGGCCTTGTATACCATAGTATTAATAATGTATCATAGAGGGGCTAAGAAGGAAGGAATACATATAAATGAAATAGGAGAGGAAATCTGGCTCTCTCACAATGTGCAACTATGCAACCTATGTTTTTACCTTCCGCTGCTCTGTCCATCTTTAAAGAAAACTAACAATACAATTTCTTTTAACATTTGGTGAGAATCAGTATTTTTTCTATAGATTTTGCTTATAAGTGTTTCTACTTTGCAAAGCATTTTTTAGCTATTAGGTAATGATAAGAGGCAACCTGTCTGGGCAGTTCAAGCTGTGTTGTGTCCATTGGAGCAGGACCAAGGCTAGTTTGCATATAGCCGGTAGATTGTGGCTGGTGGGAGATGGAATAGAATGCTGCCTGATCGATTGCTAGTGGCTGAGACTTTTGAAAGCATTCCATCCATTAGCTCCATATTCTCTACGTCTGACACATTAAACGCAATGGGTATGCCCAAATGTGGGTCTTATGCTTTTTGTGCCACAAGACTCAGGTTACATCTCACTGATGAGTCCTCAGTAGGCCGACACCACTCTGGGATTGCTTTTGTTCCTGTACAGAGTGCACATGGCCTAACACTTTCGACTGGACTGGGCCTATTGGACCAGTACCAAGGCTATTTTGCATGTGGCTAGTTTCTGTCTAAAATGGCATAGAGGACAACAAGTGATAGACTTGAATTCAGCCTTTGCAATTGCAAGTGGCCGAGCTTTTTATAATTTTCCCACTCCTCTTCTTTGTTTTGTCTTAGGTAAGCCTTACTCCCACATTACTAAGTGGTAAAACAGAAGAAGGTCTGCCCACACAGCGGTTGATTCACCAATATTATGCTCTTTAATTAAAACCTTTTAAAACAGTTACATCATTATTATTGTCATCTTATGAATGTTTGTTAACCAAATTCCAATGTCGAAGATACCTAAACATAACGCTGGAGTGTAATTTAGTTAATGTTTCAGTTTAGTATCTTTTAGATATTTAAGATGGTGCTTGTTAGAAATGGGGATCTCTGGTTGGCTAAGGCTTGCGCCAAAGCCAGGCAGAGACCACCACCCTAGTCAGAGAAAGGGAGTTACACGCCAAAGATAAACCCTGCTCACCCCCTTGGTAACTTGGCACGAGCAGTTAGGCTTATCCCGGTGGCGATGTGTAAAGCATTTGCACAACACACACAGTAACAACATACTAGGCACACCACAAAAAGGAACTCCACACAAGGTTATATATAAAAATAGCCTTGGTATTATCATAAAACACATTAGTTGGTAATCACACAATATTCACTGTGCCAACTGGCACTTGGCAATATTTACAGGGGATTATTTACACATGATTGGGCCACGTGGGTCACTGTCAGAATCATCACTTGGTAAAAATAGTAACAGTAAGAATATATCATGAACTTAGAACTCAACCAGTATCTACTGGCAGACACTATACTCAGCATCAACCTGTAACATAAATCATATCATGCACAGTATAACATAAGGCGAGAAATCTATTCTGCGCCAACCTCATATACCTAAACATAGTAGACCATAATCTTCTAAACATTACTCGCATTAGGAAATAAATTCACTAACATAAACCGTAGTAGGGAATAAATCAAACCTAAACCACAGTAGAAGATAAAAATAAAACATAACACAGTATGTAAAATCTCATAACCATAAAATCACATCTAGAACATAAATCAGGGTGCATAAAACATATCATATACATTACATTTCCTAGCACCAATATAAATCACATTAGGGCCTGGCGCCCTATAAATCTTACAATCCTCTTGGCCAACTGGCCATCTCTAAGGGGCTCAAATGCCCCAGGTCCAAAAGATTCAGGGCGCGCTGCCAATGCAGCAGGAGTCAGGGGTGCGCAATTGCGCAAACCTAAACGTTGCAGCTGGCACTAAGTGCTGCGCAGCTGGGAATAGATGGGACGAAGGAGTGCATCTCACTCCTAACTTCAGACATGTCCCTAACACAAAGAAAGACCTAAATGGTGCAACTGCCCACTACTTGCTGGGCAGCTGTAAACATTCAAATGAGGCATGGGCTCTCAATGGCTCTTGAAACAAATGTGCCCCCTTCGTTGGAGCCACACGGGGCTCTAGAACAATTCTGCCACATCGTTGAAGCCACTAGGCTCTGTAAGGAAAACATGCCAAATGTTGGAGCCACATAAGCCCTAAAAATAAACATGTCCCCATGGAGAGCACTGGCTCCTGAGATAATTATGCACCAATAAAGAAAAGAACTTGCCCCCAACGTTGGAGCAAACACGGGCCCTTAAAAACAAATATGGTCCACGTTGCAGTTGCCCTCTGTCACGCGGGGCAACTGTGGAGAAATATGGCCAACACAAGGAGATCACGGGCCCTTCTCAAGCACGTGTGCCCTTAAAATAACTTTCCCTCAAGCATTGGAGCCACGGGGAGCTTAAAACAAAAGATGCCCCAAGCCCCTCACGGGGACTTTAAAACAAATGGTGGCCACGTTGGAACGGCCCTCTAGTTAGCAGGCTGCTCAGGGGACCAACAACACCGGCATGGGCACAGGGGGCGGGCAATGACAATGTGCCCCGACACCACCCCCAACCACCTTAGGATTTAGCCCGTACTCACCGAGCTGCTCTCTCCGCAGGTGCCGTCTCATCTTTGGGGACTGCGGGCGGGAATCTGCCTCCGGGGCTCCCCTCACTCATGGGAGTCCCGCCACACAACGCCTTGCTTCAGGATGAGGCGCATCTTCGCCTGGTCCCCCTTCTCTGGACCGGGACTTGGAAATGGAGCCCGCGAGGCTCTGTGCGGCTTCTCCCCGGCTGGGGGGGGAAGCGGAAGTGATGCACACTAGGCCCACCCCCAGTCAGGCAACGATGCCTGGCTTCCGGGTCGGGCCGGTGTAACACCGGCGGCTTGGCAACATTTTTAGAAAGCGGCTCAGGCCGCGGCGGTGAAAAGCGGGGCGGCTCCCGCTTTAATTTAAAAGTATTGGCGGGGTGGGCACCTGCCAAAAAGGCACTGTGATGTGGGGTGGGCACCCGCGGAAATTAAAAATAGGAAGCGGGGTGGGCACCCGTGATTAAAGATAAAAGTCAAGTCACGGGGTGGGCACCCGCGCATTAAATAAAAGGGCACTAGTATGTGGGGTGGCACCCGCGAGATAACGATCAATGCGAGGTGGGCATCCGGCGTAAAAGCACAACGGGGGAATCCCTGGTGCTGCACAGCCCCCAGGCTCTCCCTCTCCTTCAGGGAAAGTCCAGGACAACTCGCCTACAGGGCGCTAGGAGCAAAGCACAAAGTCCTTGTAAGATCAAGGAAAAAGCAAAGAGATCCCAGGGCATAGCTGGGCCCAGGGGGGCAGCCCTCCTGGCGAGTCCTCCTGGGCCCCAGCAGCAGCACGCCCCGCAGGAATCAGGATCTAAGAGTGAACATTTACATGGGGTCACAGCCCCTTCTTTTATACAGCATTTTCCTTTGTGTAAAAGTGTAGGGCAAGAGGAGAACCAGATACAACTGGTTCAGGGGAGCATTTGAGCACTTTGTTTTGCTCAGCTCCTCTCTCCCTTTCACTGGACAGGCCAGGGACATAAGGCGCACCACAGGAGGTGGAGCCCACATTGTGGAGGGAAGGCACAGCCCTATTCAGGTCCCAGGTGCAACTCCTCCCTCCCATCTACATGCAGCTCTCCCTTTTCACCACTGGGCAGACTCATCCTGGCTCCTGGAGCCATCCACATCAGCCAGCACCTGGCACTCACAAGCCAGACATGCAATTCACATCAGGCAGGCAGAATCACAACACACAGATGTTGGCAACTTCTAAAAGTGGCATTTATAAAATAACCACCATAAATCTGCGCACACTATTGCGCTGCATTTATTCTCACGAGTTCGCACATACTAAACTTGACCATGCACTCCCCTCATATCAGGAATGACCATGGGCACATATATCCCCCCATGCATTCTATGGGAGGGCAGGCCACTCTCACCACACGCACTCAGAGTGCGCACGCACTTTAAACTGGGCCACAGTGCTAAAGTGCGCAGAGGCCTAAAATCACTACCACTATGTCAGAGGCTTAAGGCAAAAAGTTTAGGGGTGAACCTGCCAAAAAGGGACAAGTCCAACAGTGCTTACTCATTTCCTATTGAACAGTAGATGCCTATTTTACATAACAGCAATGACCAAGACCCAAGGCATCATGTGTGAGGTAAGAACCGTGCATTAGTGGAGTTATGGTTGTGTTGCTCCTAATTCCGAAGTCTTTAAGATGGTACATCTTAACCATCAGCTTCATTCAACTGAAATTGTATAGTGAATTTTTTTTTTCCGATAACAATGTTACTTTCTCTTCTGGGTAAAGAGAATGCATACCTTCACTTTAGCACAGTTTTCGTCAAGCAATCTGGGTAAAGCAACCAACTGGAGACCTCTCCACAAAACTGTGCCATACGTAGAAAACTTGTTTTAAGTGCGAAAAATCATCACACCAAACAGGGCAACCACAATCTAGCCCTCTCCCTATATTGAAAATAATAAGAAATTGACTGAGAGCCATTGCAGAGTCTCCTCGAGGATTTTACATCCTTGCCAAGTACCCTCTACCACACCTCCTGCGCAGAAGAAATGTCATGCTGTCAGGCAACAGAACTGGTAAAAGACTTAGAACTTCTTTACTCTGCAAATTTCCTCGCCGCCTTTGCTCTCCTCAGTGTAACCTTATTCCAGACGAACAAGTAAAGTTTAGATAGCGTTGACCATCAGACCCAATCTCCATGTGGTGCACTATCCTTCTACTGCAGTTCAGGACAGGCTCCAGGATTTGTTCTCTGGGTGGGCCATAGAGAAGCATGGGTGAGTCATGAAGATGATTGAGTACCAGTAAGTATTTCAGAGACTTGATATTTTAGGTGCTGGCATCTGTCATCTTTTGACATTTTTGACACAGTAACCCCTCGCCCCAAAAGAGCTACCTGGGGATGGATAATGACGTTGTTAAAAGGGGAGGGATGTTGCTTGTCAGAACCTTAACGTGCAGAAGCAGAACGTTAAGACTAAATCATGCTCCTGGCCATGTACAGCAACAGAAACGTTTCTGCTGCCACACAGGGCTACCGTATTGCTTTACAGTTTTAAAAAAAAGCTTTGGCAGCTTCTTTACGTTGAAAAGCAGTGGGGTTTAAAAATAAGCTACAATAAGCCCAGAATCAAAACGGGAGAGGAAAGAGAAAAGAGAAGAGAAGAGAGGAGAGAGAGAGGGGGTGGGGGGAGAGGGGAGAGAGAGAGGGGAGAGAGGGGGTGTTTGTGTGTGTGGTATAAATTTAATGTTTTGGTGCTTTTATTGCACAACATGCAATAGTATAAAAACCCATTATTCACAGGGAACTGTGAAATATGGAAAATATTTCATGGTTACTTGTGAAATGTGGATTTTTTTCATCATCGTGGACATCCCAAAAACAACTTGGCTGACCTTTAGCATTGTCAGGGTGACTAGGATTAAATGGTATGGAGGACCAAATTATACACATCTAAATTATGCAGCAAAAATTGTAGTTATGCGGCCGTTGCGTAGTATTATTTTTATCCATCTCAGAAACAACATTTTTGGTGAACTTTGCAAATTTTGCACATTGTGGCTAATTCAATAAATCCATCTATTAATATGTGATAAAAACTGCAGCCAAAGGGTTGCCTAAATCCACTGACCCTCACCATTGAGGTTTCTGATGGTTTTCACGAAACATTTATTCATGTGGAAAAAAACTAACATTTTAATTCCCTTCAGTGTCATTGTTAGCTGCACTCAGAATTAACCAGCCATTTCAAGCTAACTACACACAAATAAACAAGTGATATAAACAATAATAACAGTACAAGATTAAATATGGTCCTGTATTGCCACCCTATGGTTCCAATGACTTTTACAACCCACTCCGTCTCCGGCTTATGATGTCACCAGAAAAACTCAATGGCAATATTGGACCATGTTACATAGTTACCTGATATGTATCCTATGTAGATATTATATATAGTCTATTTTGTGCCAGACATTTTTGATGTTTTCGTAAAAGTTACCAAATTTCGGCGACCATCCAGGTGTGTACATTTGGGTACATACACAAAGGTAGGTGAACCTTATTCAAGGATTTCATAGTTTAGAGGATGAGGACATTTTTGTAAATATATATACACTGTGTTGAGTATTTTATTTTTATGTTTAGCCAAACAATTGGTGAACTTTTCATGAGATTACAAAGGGAAACTTTGGAGTCTCTGCAAGATGTCCATATTGCAGTAATGATCAATTACGAAAAGAATGCAGGCAACAACAATCCACATGTACAGTTTTAAGAGGTTTAATCTATGAAATATTACATGCAGGATACATTTTTTTAGTTCTCACAGAGACTAAGCATTTAGCTAACAGCACTATGGTACATAACTTCCCACTTCACTTGATGTGCTATTTTCATTTAGTCAGGTCCATTATATTCCTCCATTAGCCTCCAAGATTTCTGTCATATTTCTAAGGCCATCCTCTACCTTTATGCACCACCCTGGCCTCCGCCATCCACCAGTCCATATTGTGAGGTAGATTTCTCAATATCTAGTAGTGGTGGGCTGCCCATCATTTTGCTATCTCTTTCCTAGTGGAACTCCCAGCTTCTTTTCAACTTACACTCAATATTTCTCTATAATCAAGCAACTCCTCAGTGTGTGGTCAAAAGTTCCCACTCAGACACAGCTTCATGGACACATTTTGTTATTAGTTCACTCAACTTTGCACAGTTGAACCCTTGTGTAGAGTACTCTGGAAAATGTTCATTTGGATCTAGGAAATCAAATCTTGCTGGTAACTCCCTAGGGTGTAGGTAAATGCTTCCTCCTATAATCCATTTTGTATTGGGCCTCTCCTTCTCCCATCTGGTTTTGAGTCTGTCCAGGTCTTTTTGTCTGAGATGTTGCTTCTTTTGGCCGTTCCATCCTCTCGTAGCCTTACCCTTAGTAGTGACACTTCTAGCAATCCAATCACACCTTAAAATGTTGTTGTTTGGGTGTTTTGTAACCTGTATTTGGCAGGTAATTGTGTAAATGCTGCTAAGCATGTACCAAGTGAATTAACCAAAAAAGAGGATTTATTGATTTAGGAAACAATAATGCTGTGCCTATTACTAAATAAACATAGAAAGCATATACGATCAGACTAAACAACACTATACTGTGCACTACGTAGCTCCGCTTAGACACTAATTCAATTTAAAGTTTTCAGCATGCGTTAAGGACACAATGGTTGCACACTATATACCTTAAAACATATATCTCAAATGTACTGAAATACATCAGATAAGGAATTTGGAAAAAAACATAATAGTGCTATAAAAAATGCTCAACTAATTCTGAATGAGTGTTACACAATACAAGTTACTGTACAGTTAAGTAATAACTCATGTATTAATGATAACATTATAACGCTTTTTCTTTTAAAAAAATACACGTTATCTATGTTTCAGTACTGGTTAGATTTTGTTCCTTTAATTTCAGTTTTTTCTTATGTGCTGTAGCCTGTAGCAGCCATAACTTTAAAGTCTATTGAAAGCCACTTTTTTTTTGTGTGGAATCTGCTACCGCCTACTTAGCCACAAGTGTTCCATGAGACACCCATTTTATCAGTCTTATAAGAATGAAATCCTGAGATGATCATAATGAGAATCATTGAAGTGTCTTACCGGTTACACATAGGCAGGACCACTTGAATTATGTGGCAGGCGCATGATTGTTTTTACACTTGTTAATATTGTCTGGGCATAGAGTGCACCTCACTGGTACCAATTTAACACCTAAATATAGCAATTAGAAAGGTGACCAGTAAATCTTTGGAAAGGAACTTCCACTTTTCATCAACACATGTTGCTGTCTTTTTAGTAGCATTTCCGCTAGAAACTTTGTTTTTAAATCTGCAGATTATGCAGAAGATAATGGATTATGTGGAAAATCCATAACTCTGAGAAAAACACAGCATCCGTACAATCACATAATTCCAGTAGCCCTGCCATAGGTCCCTGCAGAAGAAATCATTCTATCATTTGTAACCATCTATTTACATATGAATGTTGTATGAATTAATGTAATGACGCGTAGAATGTTCTTTCATTCAGCCAATGAAAAGTTAAAACTTTTCTTTTGTTAACTTTTTTCATTCATTTATTTTTCATGTAATGCTGCAAGTTAGTAATAGCCTCAAAGCAGGGAGAAAATAAAACATATCCTGAGTAAATCTATTTCCTAATTATATATGCATTTGTACTCCCTTTTCTGGGAAACCTTGTATTTGGAGCCTGCAGCCTCTTAAGTGTGAGTGAGTGAAAGCTCACAATATCCGTGCTGTTCATTTGTACATCGAAGCAGCTAAAATCTTTGCAGAATATCATACTACTCCCCAGATCTGAAACTAATGTATATTAATGGTGTTACTATTTAAATAAACAACAAGGCACAGTCCACAGGGCTTCACGCCCCTGATGGAGCGATGTTGGAAATAAACATTTTTGTATGCCCCTCGTAAAATTGCTTCTTCATAAAAGTAACATGAATTAATCGTGTGGTTTTGATATTAACCAACATAGAATAGAAAGCACATACACAAACACACGTGGGATACTAATTTGCATGTGTTGCGAACCATAATCTATTAATTAAGTAATGTTGTCTTGTTAATCTATGCGTGTTTGTCATAATCTAATCGAAATTTGCATGAATATGCTTTTTGTCTGTCTTATTGTGACATAAATGATGGAGAATGGTGAATAAATCATGCTTTTGTGTTGCTTAAACTGCTAGGTAATAACTAATTGGGATACCTTAGAATGGGGGGAGGTAAACAGAAGGGCCATCTTTCCAAAATTAACGTTTATTTGTGTTTGTTTATATAATAGTTCCCAATTGTGGCCTATGTGGCCCATCAAAAATGGAAGCTGTCCGAGACTCCGAGTGTGCGATGATGTACACATGCGTGACAGAACTCGAGGAGAGCGCGAGCAGCCTGTGCCTGTGCAGAATGGGTCAAGAACAGTGTGGCCTGGCTACCAGAATGAGTGCCAACTTTTTTGAATGTCAGCATCGTGAACATGGGAAAGTTTGCCCAAATATCCATTTAAAGGACACAAGCGGAAGAGGACTACTAAGAACAATAGTAACTTTATTTTCTAAATTATAACAATGAGTCTGCGGAAATGAACAATAAGGTGATGAGGTTACGCTCCTCCACCCCTTGAATTAACCAATCCGGACAGTCTAAGACCCCAAAAAGTTACAACTTTTAGATAGATAAGTTAGTGAAAAAGGGTATAAAAGAGGACGTTTGGGAGTATGAAAAAAGCTTGCTTTCCGATTTTATCTTTTCACCCCGACATGCTGCCGGACTGCCAAATCTTTTCCTATGGCGCAAGGACTTTGATATTTTTTTTAACTTTAACTTTTGAATGGGTGCAGAGTCCTATGGGAGATGAACATCGAGGGAGATAGAGAGGTGTTTTTGGGAACTATTCTGTCCTTATGCTGATGTCCGTGTTCTGAAATCCTGGTAATATGAATTTTCGTTTATTTCCTAAACTTCTATGCTAATAAATATAAAGGTTTTGAATTTAAAAAAAATCCTTTTAGGTTAGTGATGCTTTAATGACTATAAATTAGAGTTAATAAAATAGAGGTCATGCTAGGAGATTAATCTCTAAATAAAAATTAAACAAATGGAGAATTAAACTGGTTTTATTGTCCTTTAATTGACTTTTACAAGCAGATCCATTTAGAAATAATGGTGGTGTGTTTAAATGTTTTCTTAAAATCAAACCATGGTAATAGAAATAAACTGCAGATGTATATAATGTACAAAATGTAGTATTAATTTAGACGCCCGCTATAATTCAGCAGCTCTCCTTTGGTCTTCACCGAATCCTCGGAGCAGGGTAAATGTGCCCTACTGATGAGTAATGTATGAATAGCTCTCTTGGATAAGCTGATGGTTTTACAGAGAATTTCTGGGGTCAGGTTAATACGAGGTAGCAGAGCATAAGTTGCTATAGGTTAACTAGGATATCTAATGTATAGGGCAAAGTATATGGAATTTTGATGTACAGAATTTATGACTAAGATATGTTGAGTTTGTATGGTGTTATATGTAGTCCGGAAAAGGCTTCTGGAAAGTGGGAAGCTGGTCACTCTGTCTGCAGGCAGAGGAAGTATGGTAAGTGAAGTAGCACATCACATAGAATGTTTCAAAATAGTGATATTGTCGTATGTTACAAGTTTAGGGACCTTTAGGTGTAAAAGTGGTGAATGTATAGCGAAGGCAACCTGTAAAATCTTGGGCTTGACTACAGGGGTCATTGCGTATTCTGTCTTAAAACTTAACCCTGAGAGAGTAATAAAGTTTAACCTAAACTTGAAAGAATGCTAAAGTAGAGGGAAGTGCTACTTTATCGGCAAAACTAACATTCAGGGGTAGAGAAGAGGTAAGCGCTGTCTACTGGAAATACAGAATACTTGTGTGATTGAGGAAACTATCACTTTGGTTTTAGTGAAACAGATGAATGGAGTTGTTTTATGTGGTTACTAACTGATTTTAGTTGTATAAGGGTGTAAATATAGTGTGACTATAAATTTTGTAAAGGAGGGGTCAGTCGATGCTGCAGAAGCCGGAGCCGGGCTGATGTAGAAAGTGTTGTGCTGGGATTGGTCCGTGTGACTAAGACAGAGCAAGGGCTGATTGGTGCATCAGTCAAAGCAGTAAAATCATTGGTTGAGCACTGTGAAACATACCTTGTTCTAATTGGTGCGTTAGTGTGAACCACGCTGTGATAGGCTGGTGTAACGAAGTAGTTTTCGGAAGAGTGTGCAATTGTTTTGAAAGTCAGGAAATTAACAAGAAAATTGAATTCTATCATGGAGTGAAGAAGGAAAAATCTATCATTTTTTAAATGTGCTTAAAAAGGATAAGACAATGGTGACAAGAGGGGGAAAATTGCTTCCTCCGCCTAAAATGCCTGCATCATACATGAGGAAAAAATATGGCTACCATACATGTATATGGTTAGAAAATTGGGCTAGATATACCAAGAATGATGGTGCATTAGCTTTTCCAGAAGTAGGATCTTTTAGTCTTGCAGTACTTCGAAATTTGAGAGACAAAATAACAAAGCTTGAACCAAGACCTAGACTGCCTCAATTTGAAGCATTGGCTGAGTGTGAATATGAGATGCATGATTTGGAACGAGAAAGGTTTGAGGATTATATAGGACCAAAGAATAGATTCTGTGGGTTTTGGAGAGAAACTCATGAGAACAGAATGCGGAGATGGAGAAATGCTAATATGTGTGATGGGATGTATCCGGTTAGAATGGTTGATGAAGTGGTGGGACGGAAATGCATGGAGAAAATAAATAATGTGGAGACAGAAAGGAAATGTTATGAGGATTGTGAATCAGAGGATGCAGTGCTGGAGGAGATATTAAATAGAAGACCACCATATCAACCGAGTTCTGTAAATACAATTCTAAATGCTCCACCAATGGAGGATAGGTTTACTGAAACCCAAAGGCGATTTTCATATTTCAGAGATCTTCCAGAAAGAGTAGAAATGAGATACAATTCTAATGCCCCATTATTAGAAACTAGACTTAGTGGTACACCTAAACAAAATGATGAGAATAGAGGAAATGTGGTTAGAGTAGAGAGGTAAATTGAAGAACAACCAAGTATTTCTGAATATATACGTTCTACAAATGAATTAACTGAAAAGATACAAGAACTCACTAAAAATATAGAAGCTGTAACTGTTCCCGTAACAATAGGTCCTGTAATCCCGGTGTTTGAAAATCGGAAAATAAAAGAACCATCTTTGACAATTCCTTTGAATCAAAGTTTGCAAAAAGTCAGAGAAAAGGTTTATCCAGATCGGTCTGAGGTTAGATGTACTAGCCATATGATACCGCCTGACTTGACTTTTAACCAAAGTCTTCTGTATAAATTTCCAACTGGTGCAGAATCTGATTCTGTGACTCCTGAGAAAAGTATAGAGAAAATCGATGTGTCACAAACCCCAGTAGGACCAACAGAACAAGAATTAAGTGACTGGATTAAAACTTTGAAAGTAAAAGAACATGAACCAAAATTATTAGATGTGACTAGACAAAAAATCGACATGGAAGAACTGATAATTGGAACAATTGGAACAGATAGATTAAAAACATACCTAGATGATGAATAAATGTTTATGTGTAAAAGCATTACTTGGAATGCCAAAAATATGCATGACCAATTAGAAGGATTGGCAAGTGAGCTGAATGTAGATTTTGTAAAGTATAAAATGTTACAGAAACCCTACAGAGTAGATTTTACTGAAAAAGACATTGAGAATATGAATACCGGAGGAAGAATAACTCAAATAAAAGAGTTAATTGTGTTACTGAGAAAATGGGGAGATTTTGATAAGTGGAAAATGATATGGGCAAAGAAAAGAGAAGAAAATAATGATAAAACAACATTAGCATTCCCAGAAAGAGAAAAAGAACCTGTAGTAAATAAATTCCCTATGAGGGAAATACCAGGAGGAGGATATGTACATGTTCCTTGGTCTAGACAGGATATATTATCATTTACAAATGATTTCCCCAGATTAAGAGAAAAACCAATAGAGTGGTATCGACAGGTGGATAGATTTGTGAATGTTTCAAAAGGTGTTATTGGAGGATTTCGATGGATTGTTTGACATAGTGGTACCCGCAGATTTATGGTCTGAGAGCAAGATTACCGTAGATTGGTCTAAAACTGAATATCCATGAGATAAAGTAACAGGTGCTCCTGGACCTGAAGTAATGCGTAAGTATGAACAAGTGATAGTGTTTCTGAAAAATAAAATCCCACCAAAAGAGACAGATTGGGTAAAGATTGACAGAGCATTGCAAGAGCCAAAGGAATCAGTACATGCATTTTATGAGAGATTGTTATTAGTGTTTACAGTGGATATGAGGAGTTGAATGAAAAAGATATGAGTCATTTTGTATATCGCTTTGTGTTTGGATTAAGACCAGAAATAGGGGACATGATCAAGCATAATCTGATGAGATGGAAATCCTGTTCCGCTGATGAAGTCTTGAGACATGCAAAATACTGTGGTGATGAGATTGAGGTAAAACAAAGAAAGCTTAAAGAAAAAACATTGTGGGCACGAGTAAAAGTAGCTGAAAAACAAGTAGCTCAATTATAAAATGAAAGTGCAGAAGGAAATCAGGGAAGAATGAAGGGACATTTGAATAAAACAAAATTAATGGGAAATTTGGATGAGCTAAAGAAAAAGTATCCACCAAAGGTTAATCCCGAAAATACATCATTGAATCCGCAGGTGCAGAATGAGGTATTTCAACAGCCATCGCCACAGCAGCAGGTAGTTACTCAACAAAGTCAGGTGCCACAACCTCCACTTCCACACGGTGTAAACCTACAGAAATACAGTGCAGAGACAGGATTCTGCGGAGGAGATCAGATAATAAGAACACCAAGAGTGAGTGTGAGTCCGAGGCATTGGTTGAAGGAAGATGGGAGTGAGTCGGATGACAACTTCTGACAGTGTCTGAGAGAGGGAGAAGAGTGCGTACTTGGCGCTACTCTAGAGGTAGATCAATCTGAACCTTTTGTGAATGGAAAGGTGATTGATGTAAATGTAACTTTCCTAGTAGACACAGGTGCTACCCGTTCTACTGTCAGATCAGTAGAAGTCCAAAATCTTCCTCTCTCTAGAGAACATATCCAAGTTGTAGGTGTAGCAAACAGACAGATCAAAACATCTCTAATGAAACCAGTTGAAGTAGAAATTGGAATTTCAAAGACATGCAACAATTTGTGGTGTGTGACAGTAGTCCTGTTAACCTTCTTGGTAGGGACATTCTGTGCAAAATTAACTGTGCCATTTACTATTCACCAGATGGCATTGATGAAGATAGCCTTTATAAAATGATCATGTCCCTGATAGAATCAGAGAAGAATAGTATGTTTCCTGTGTTTGACCGAGAAAAGATACCTGTTGAATTGAAAGAGGTAGTCAAAGAACGAGTGTGGGAATTTACCGGAGAAGTGATTGGATTAATGAAAAATGTAAATCCTGTGAAAATGTCTGTAAAAGAAGGAATGAGTTATCCAAACATCCCTCAGTACAAAATGACAGCTGAAATAGTTGAAGGAATAACCCCAGTGATAAATAAAATGATTGAACAAGGAATTTGGGGAGAAATAGAAAGTAGTCCTTGTAATTCACCTATAATGGGACTGAAAACGCCTAATAGAAAGTTCAGAATAGTACAGGATTTGAGAAGAGTTGATAAAATTGTTGTTCCATGTTGTCCAATTGTGCCAAACCCAGCAGTAATTGTATACCAGATGCCATATGATGCAGAATGGTATAAAGTCATTGACTTGTTTTTTTTCAACTCTTTATTCCAGACTGTACAGAGAAAATTACAGCGATTATAACATATCACGTATACATTTCTATGTTTTCTATTTTCTCTCCATCAATACTTATTGACAAGTTGCAGAAGCACAGAGGCATATCGTGTTATCAAGGAGCATTACATTGTCTGTTAATCGTCTCCAATATGTTATTCATGTACACAAGATCGACCTTATATATTTCAATATCGCCTTATAAAACCAAAGAACCACCAACCCCCCCTCCCTCCCCAGATCTCCCACCCTACTCCCTCCCGTCTCCTGGTCTCAGTAGAAACCTACAGTGCACCACCTCCTAACGTTCAGAGCAAGCTATTATACTGTAGTGCAAGGGTAACTGGTAGCTTGTGTGCTAACTCGGGCTTTAGCGTCCCCTATCGACTAATCTCTGCACAACCTGAATTTACAGAGGCCTGTCGTCATGTGATGGTACCAGATCTATCCTTTCCAATGCTATCAGCATGACCACCATTCCTGCGCTATGGGATGCTTCTGTTGGCCTCTCTCCTCCTCCCTTCGTAGAGTTGCGCTTTCTGCTCGGCCCCATCTCACCCGGTCCATCTGCCACAGGGATGTTCCCGGTGATCTGGGGGATTTCCATCTCATTGTCAGTGCCCTGACTGCTAACAGAAGAGCCAAGTCTAAAAATTTCAGTTTAACCTTCAGTGTTTTGGATCGCTGACGGAACTCCACTAGAAAATACAGAGCTTCTTCGGGCACCGGTAGGTTTGTAACGGTGCGCAGTACCTGGCACACCTCCGCCCAATAGCCCGCAAGTGTGAGCCGGACCATAGCATGTGGAGGAATCCAGCCTCATCCTCTTTACAACATGGGCAACAGTAGGGGGGATCTGGGAACATTCTACGCAATCTCTTGGGAGTTAGGTACGCCCTATGAAGAACCATGACCCGTATGAATTTAAATTTAACATTCCATGACACCCGTTTAGGATGCTCGAGGATAAGCTGCCATGCCTTATCAGTCGCAATGGTCAGAGTCTATCGATTAGCTGTAACATCAAATGTTATACAAGCATTTAGTCATGTATGGAACAAAAAGATAATTACATCCAAAATGTGCTTATACTTTTATTCGTTATTTTAGCACATTATTCATCAGGTACCCAATTTGAATCAATGAGTACCAAGGTTTATGAAATGTCAATACATTCAAACATGAAGAATGTGTCATTCAATTACTTCATTGAATCACATAAATGCCTACGGGCACTGCTCACATATAAATGTAATAGTACAGAGCTTCATGTAGAGAAGACAGCACAAATTATATCAAATACTAACATTTCAACGCGCTCAAAGTGATGGAAACAGGGAAACAGTTAAGCTGGATAGGTGTGATGGGAAAGAAGTGAGGACTGGGTAAAGGTGGTTGTGACTTTAAAACAATCACAGTGGTAAACATAGGATCCGTTATATTCCGTTAGTTAGTCCTATGATTAGAGAATGGATATAGTCTGGTCTACGTTTCGACCCCCTGGTTAAAGGGTAGATTGTGTCCGCATACTGGGGTCTTCTTCAGGACAAGGAGAGACAGGAGCGCTTTATAGAAGGCCCTTGGGTGGCCATTGTGGGAGGACCCTCATGGGTTCCTTTCTTTACAAATGGTGATCCTGCATTCATTGGGACATGAGGCTTTCCTTTCAGATGTTTAGTTCTTGTCTTTCTTGTCTTACAATGGTCACATCTAGACCGACGTTTGTGCGGTTAAGAATCTCGCACCCCACGCGGTTCGTTGACTTGGACGATTTCAGTTTTATACACGGTGCTGCATCCTCGCTAGATGGGTCATGACCCATCTAGCGAGGATGCAGCACCGTGTATAAAACTGAAATCGTCCAAGTCAACGTAGACCAGACTATATCCATTCTCTAATCATAGGACTAACTAACGGAATATAACGGATCCTATGTTTAAGAGCACATTGGAACTACAGATCGTATTATAGACTGTAAAGGGCCTATATTTATACCCCTGTGATTGTTTTAAAGTCACAACCACCTTTACCCAGTCCTCACTTCTTTCCCATCACACCTATCCCGCTTAACTGTTTCCCTGTTTCCATCACTTTGAGCGCGTTGAAATGTTAGTATTGGATATAATTTGTGCTGTCTTCTCTACATGAAGCTCTGTACTATTACATTTATATGTGAGCAGTACCCGTAGGCATTTATGTGATTCAATGAAGTAATTGAATGACACATTCTTCATGTTTGAATGTATTGACATTTCATAAACCTTGGTACTCATTGATTCAAATTGGGTACCTGATGAATAATGTGCTAAAATAACGAATAAAAGTATAAGCACATTTTGGATGTAATTATCTTTTTGTTCCATACATGACTAAATGCTTGTATAACATTTGATGTTACAGCTAATCGATAGACTCTGACCATTGCTATTGTACCTACTTTCACTGACCCAGGTCAGAGAGTTCTTAGGGTATACCCCATTGAAACTCATTATGCCTTATCAGTCAGTACAGACTCAGTGTCCTGAACCCAGGTGTCTCTCAGTGTAGTGAGCGGGATTGCTGCATGCACTCTGATCCCTGTATATAACCAGCGCACTAAATGGCCTCCCGAACCCATATGATATAGCAGATAAACCAATTAGTGTTGCATGGGTTTAAGTTGTTGTGGTGCCCAGGTGTTCCGAATGTAATGTGATACTGTGGCGTGTAACAGTTACAATCTCGGGTGAGCACCCGTAGCCTGCAAGATGGTTTCATGATCTAACAAATTCTCATCCCCAAAAACGGCACCCACCTCATCTATCCGAGCCTCCGTCCATGGACGTAGGGAGTGTCGTTTGAGCCTGCCCTGTGGTGTCGGGATACCCAGTAGGGGGATATTCTCTGCATATGGTATCACCGATGAGGTATATGATAATGCTTTCCGCCAGCACAACAGGGCCGTCCGCAAGAGGGGGTGACAGTCAGAAGGAGGCCGACTCCTAGGTAACAACAGGGAGTGTAGTTCCCCTCGCTCCAGCCGTCCCGGTGTGAAGTCAATCTCGTGGAGAATCTTGCCGGCCACCCACTGTGAAAGCCATTGAAGTTGACCACCCAATCTGGTCCCTAGCTGTAGCTTACGAAGGCTGATGCGCCTGCGACCGTCACCCCAGATTAGGCTAGTCAAGATTGTATTTAGCGTGTTAAAAATATGCTGGGGGATAAGCACAGGTAAATTTACAAAATAATATAACAGACGGGGAAGAATGACCATTTTAGGAGATCGCAATTCAGCCCATGACGGATAGGAGTAATGAAGTCCAAAATCCTACACTGCTGCGAAGCCCTGTAATGGCTCGTTTAATATTGCCATCAATTTGATCCTCAGGCGATCTATACACCTGTATCCCCAGGTATTTGAACGTGGTCTGGGCAACCGGGATCTGATGCATCCCGAATCGGATGAATGGGAGGGGGGGCTGCAGGGCGTCTTTAAAATAAAAGCCATTCGATTTTTCGGGGTTGATGGCCAGACCTGATACCGCCTCAAATCAGCAAACAATATCACAGAGAGCAGTGTGGTCCGCCTCCAGGTCACAAAAATATAATAAAATATCATCCGCGTAGATGGATATTAAGTTATGTGTCCCTCTAAGCAGGATACCCATCATAACCTCATGGGCACAGAGGGCTATAGCTAGGGGCTCTAAAGCTAAGACAAATAAAATTGGCAACAGGGGACAGCCCTGTTGAGTGCCCCTGTACACGGAATAACAGTCCGAAACATATCGGCCCGTGCGCGCCCTAGCTGAAGGGTATGTATATAGTAATCTGATCCATTTCAGGAAAGAGTCCGGGTAGCCGAATCGTTTCAAGGCTTTGTACATAAATGCCCACGATAGGGAATCAAACGCCTGTTTGAGGTCCAGTGCTATACAGCCCGCCCGAGGCATGTCCCGTGGTGTGGCCGTCATCAATGCATGCAGCCCCCGTGTATTCAGGGATGTACTTCGTCCCGGGAGGAACCCGCATTGGTCTTGATGCACCAGGGCTGGAAGATGTGGTTGTATACGTGAGGCTATAGCTTTACTAAGGATCTTGTACTCTGTGGAGAGCATGGAAAGGGCCTATAATTAGCCATTTCCAGTGTATCTCTGCCAGGTTTGGTTACTGACGTGACCAGAGCCTGCATCGTCGATACGGGTAAGCGCCCTTCCTCGAACGCTGTTTTGTACACCCTGTCTAAGGCAGGCACTAAAATATCTGAATAGGTCAAGTAAAACTCTACTGGGAGCCCATCCATGCCCGGTACCTTATTCCGGTTAAGAGACTTGATGGCAGCCCGTATCTCATGTTGTGTAATGGGTCCCTCCATCTCTCTCTGGTTGTCAGCCGCCAGGACCGGGAAGGGAGAACATGTAGGAACTGAAGTACACGTCCCATGTCTTCCAGGTCAAAGGGAGCATACAACGCTCTTAGATGGTCATGAAAAGCCGTATTGATCTCGGATTGTGTGCGGACCAGGGTGCCCGACATATCATATACCTGGGTTATTACCGGAGGGTCCGGTTGATCTCGTATCAGGCGGGCTAGAAGGGTGCCAGACCTATCAGCATCTGCATGCTGACAACGTAAGTATTCTTTATGATCAATGATCCGTAGTGTTTCCAGTACTTCTGCATGGTCAATATTTCCTGCCTGTAGTGCTCTTCTCTTCCCAGGGTCCACACTCGCTTCCCGTTCCCGCACCTTCAAGCGGTCCTCTACCTCACAGAGTTTTTTATGGATCTCCTGTCGAGCTCCCACTAGTTGACCTATGGCTGCACCCCGCACTACAACCTTCATGGCATCCCATACCACCAAATTAGATGTAGCAGAATCCCAATTTTCTTCAAAATAATTAGTCAGAGTATCAGACAGTGACGCCCAAAAGGGGCCGTCCTCCAATAGAGTGGGTTAAGCCTCCAGGTGGGCACCGGGGTAGGCACCCTGCCTCAGATAAGGCTGAGCGACAAAGGTCTATGATCAGAGAAAGTTTTGGCCAAATACTCTGGGTTTCCTATCTTCGTAACTAATGAACGTGAACACATGAACCGGTCAATCCTGGTATGTAGGTTGTGTAAGGGGGAAAAATAAGAATACTCCTTATGGGCGGGATACAACTTGCGCCATGCATCCGTTAATCTCCAGCCCTCTGACCATGCCGTGAATACCTCAGTCAGCTTTGACACCCCAGCCGCCTGGAGGGGGGATGCGATCTATCTAGTCCCAAATCCAACACCATGTTCCAGTCACCGCCCAAGACCCAGGGAATATCTATCCAATCTGAAAGTGCCAGACCCACTGTGTGTAAAAACGTATCCTGTTCGATGTTCGGGGCATATATACTGCCTAGCACTATCAGTGTGCCATCTAGGGTGCCCTTCATCAAAATATATCGGCCCTGATCATCCACCTTCCTCTCTATCTCCACAAATGGTGTCCCACGGTGAATCCAGATGGTCACCCCCCTGGAAAAGACCGAGTATGTCGTAGATTAAATGTTACCTCTCCACTTCTTCCTCAATGTCTGAGCTTCTGATGCCGTGAGGTGGGAGTCTTGGAGGAATGTAACCTGTGTGTTATGTCTAAGTAAAAAAGAGTGAATCCTATGCCGTTTCTGTATCGCCCCAAGCCCACGCACATTCCGGGTAGTAAATCTGTAAAATCCTACAGTGTCAACCATATTCTTCGTCTATCAAGCATAGGAGTGTCAGTAGGCCCATATCATGGCCCCATGTAGCTAAAGACCAGGAGACTGCATTCGCAGCAAGACAACTTTGCTGTGCCGAACATAAGAACAATAAACAAATACATCCAAGTAAGATTGCATACGCCAATGGGGGGGGGGGGGGGGGTGGCCAAGCACCATTCTGGACATCTTATCAGTCGCACCGGGAGCCGCCGGCTGGACGGCGTTCCGCCTCGGGGGCATAACTTTATAAGTATACTTTTAATCGCTAACTGGGGGTATCTCTGCAGAGGGAACCATTAGTGTCATAGGGGCTGTGTCTAATCCGGGAGTGCCTTCCCTATAGTCCATTCTAGCGGGATAAAGAACCTCTTAGAGTCCCAGCCCATAGGCCCGTACTGAATACAGTCCACCATCCCCCATGTACTTCACTTCATGATAAAGCAATAAACCATAAACAATTGACAATTTATAAAGGATACCAGGAATTGCAGTTCAACCAGTTTGCTCCGGATGAAGCCATCAGTTTCATCAATTGTCCAGCATATCATCCGCCGCTCGGGGGTGTGACGGTAGGGAATAGGACCATGCTGTGATCCGAGTCTGAGTGGACTGTACTGTCGTCCGAATCCTTTCCAATCTTCTTTGCGTCTTCTCGAAAAGAGCCCACCATCGCCAACGCTCCTAGTTGGTCTTCCTTCTGTTGCTCCCACGATGGGCCACGTCGTCCCCCTCCCTCTGCTGTCTCAGGGGAACCCCCATCTTCCCGTCCCGAGTCCCCTCTTGAACCATTTACAGCCATCTCTTGGGTGGTATCCTGGCTCCCATCTATACCCATCACCTCCAGCCATTCCTCAACATCTGAGGGGCTCTCAAAGAAAAGCGTCTTCCTGCCGTGCACAATCTTAAGTCGGGCAGGGAAAAGTAAAGCGTATTTCAACCTGGCCTTCTGCAGCTTCTTTTTCACCTCCATATACGAAGAATGATGTTTCTGGACCACATTGGAGTAGTCCGGATATAGGGACACTCTCTGGTTCTAATATTGTATGAGGGACTTCTCTCTCGAGCCTTCTGCAACAGGACATCTCTATCCCAATAATTGAGTATCCGTATTATCAGAGGGCGGGGTGGGCGGGGTGGGCGGCCCGGTCTAGGCCTCCCAGTCGGGATCCGATGTGCTCGCTCCACACAGAAATGTGGTAATAGGCCTTCAACAGTAACGTAGTCCCGGAACCATTGTTCCATGAAATCCACAGCATGGGTCCCCTCACATCGTTCCGGAAGGCCAATAACGTGGACATTATTGCGTCGATTGCAGCCTTCCGCATCTTTCACTCGGTCTATCAGGGAGGTGACTTGGTGCTGCAGTTGTTGAATAGAGGTGGAGTGATCCGCCATCGTCGGTGTAAGGTCAGCAATAGCGAGGCCGTGATCTTTTACCTTATCTGCCAGTTTCGTATGGTCTGCCTTTAGCAATGACAAGTTCGTGGTGAGGGCCCCCAGCTACTGCTCCATCGCCGACCTGGATTCCCGTATTTCTTTAAAAATTAAGTCAAGTTTGTCAGCCTGTTGGTCGCCAGTAGGGCCCGGCTCAGAGGCTCCCGATGAAACACGATTATCCCCGGCACCCATCGCGTGGCGAGTGGCCACAGGGTCCCCCCGTCCTTCCAGCATCCTCACACCTTTACGTACCATTATAGTCCGGAGTCGGCTATCTGATCCTTAGTTTGTGGGGGCAATGTGTGGAAAGTGCCAGGGCGTGGAATGTCCCTCCCAAAGGAGTCCGTCCCACAGCGTTGTCACGGTAATGTCACCCGCAGGACAGGAAGTTCCAGAACTCAGGGGACCAAAGCGGAGGGAACAATGTCCAGCCAAACTGAACAAGGGGGGGTGCGTCCCCATCAACCCCCACAATGTTGGAATTCCACCAGTTGCTAGGGCGTCTCCAGTTGCTCTTTGAGGCACCGCATCTCCGCCCAGGGCAGCCCTTCTCCAGGTCTCCGCCCTCCCAAGACCGTGGATCGATAAGGCCGGTAGTCGTCCAAGGGCCAGTGTCCCGGGGGCCAAGGCACAGCGCCCCTCGATGGCAGGTCACAGATATCACCAGCAGCCTCGCTCCCCTTGTGTCGCCTCGCTGCCGATCAAGTGTCTCGTGGCATAGGGGTCATCCCAGGTTGGGGGGTGCGCTGAGGGAGAAAAACCAGGCCTCATCTCAAGCCCTCACCCAGTGTCTGTCCCTGCTGCTGTCCCCAGCCAGGATCGCCAGCAAATGCCTGCGCCACGCCACATCGTATGGGGAGCCGTGTCCCACCCGCAGCCCAGATGGCGGCTCAGGGTGCGCAACTCAGCCACAGTAGTGACCAGTGCAGTGGGTCCTACAATCCCCCAGACCGCCAGCAAAGAGCGTGATCTCAGCAGTGCGCTGCCAATGCCCGCTCTCCCGGTGTGGAACACACCTCCAGCTCCTCACCTCGCACTCCGATGGTCCAGACGGCAGTCTTCAGCCGCTGTGTGTCGGGTCTGCAGGGCCTCCAGCTGTGCCCGCTCTTCAGTGCTGCACACACTCCGGACCACAGAGTTCACAGCGCATCAGGATGGGCTCGGTGCTAGGTGAGGCTTCTGTGTGGTTTCTAGGCTGCGCAGGACACGACCAGCCTCGCGGCACGGCCCAGTCCGCCCCGGACGCAAGCAGGGGGCGCAGCCAGATCCGTGGCGTACAGCACCTCTCCCCAGCGGCTCGCCAGCTCCAACGGCGGGACACAGGCAGGCACGGGCCGATCTCCGCCCGCGCGGCAGGGCCCAGCCAAAACAGGGTGATATGTTGCCTCCACGCCTCACCCCGCCTCGGTGCCGAGCACAGCCCACTCTCCGGATCCGGCATTGATGCAGGGGGACGTCCTCTCAGCTAGCCCCCAGGCAGATCAAGCGTCGGCACATTCCCCTAGGACTTCGGGTCGGCCCCCTTCGGCGCGGCGCCCTTCCGCCTTCCCGGGCCCCGCGCTCGTGCCAGCCCCCGGCTTGACAACGCAGCTGTGGCGTCAGTCCCCAGACCTCTCCTGTCGGCGATTTGGGGTCGTGTATGGTCCTCTAGCGGGTTGCAGGATCGCCTCGAAGATCCAGCGATATTTCCCTCTCCTCCGCTGCAAGCAGGGCTCACTTAGTCCCCCGATATCAGAATAATGCCCCCAGGCGGACCTGGAGCTCTAGCAGCAGCCGACCGCCATCGTGGCTGGTTAGCCACGCACCCTACAGTCATTGATTTATGTAATGCGTTCTTTACTGTTCCACTACATCCTGAGAGCCAGCCAATATTTGCATTCCGGTTTGGAGACCGTATCTCAGTATGGTGCCGAATCCCTCTGGGGTATACTGAGAGTCCATCTATTTTTAATCAATTGCTAAAGAAATCATTAGAGAGTCTAAGCATGCCTGGAGAATCAGTTCTTGTTCAATACCTTGATGACCTGTTAGTGGCATCGAAAACAAAGGATGCATGTGTTTCAGACACTGTTGCATTGCTAGATCCTTTGGCAGAAGAAGGACATAAGGTGTCCCCAACAAAACTACAGTTTTGTCAGAAAGAAGTACAATATTTAGGTCACAAGATTGCTAAAGGAATTAGACACGTCACTATAGAAATAATTAAAGTGATAAAAGGAATGCAGCCTCCAAAAATGCAGAGACAAGTGAGAATGTTTTTAGGAATGGTAGGTTATTGTCGACAATGGATTAGTGGATTCTCACTAATAGCTAAACCTTTACAGAGATTGACAAAGGCAGATGTAAAAGATCATATAGTGCTGAATAAAGCTGAAATGGAACTTTTGAGCTAAAAAACAGTCTATGTGAAGCACCCGCATTAGGAATGCCTGATTATGAAAAAGAGTTTAAACTGTATTGCAGTGAGAGAGAAGTATGTTCATTATCAGTTCTTTTTTTTAATTTATTTATTTTTTTACATTTTTGAAAACCTTTATTTCACAAGAGCACACAGCTATTCAGCCTAACATCCCGGAGGCAAGGCAGCATAGTAGGCAGAGCATAATAGTGCAAGTCAGGTACGGCAGGAAATTATAGGTTTATTTTATAATTTTATAACGATAAGAAGAAAGACGCCAAATGGCGCCGAGGAGTGGCAATGGGAGAAGAATACAGCAAGGAATAAAAGGCCGGGAGGAGAAGAGACCAGCAGCTCAGAAGTACAGAAGAGTGGAGGATGATAGGAGGGGGGGGGGAAATACAGGATCAATCAGTTATCGTACACAGTCGGTGTCGTAGGTCACAGTGACAGGTGCTCATCCAATGAAGCAGGCTCAGGCGGCAGACACACATCACCCCGGTAAGAGTTCCAAGCACCCCACACCCTGTTCCATTTGTTAGGTTTACCCCTGGCAACATAGACAGTCTTCTCTCGGAACATACACCAATCCATGTTGGCTTTCCATTGTACCACAAGGGGTGCCGTATTGGCCCCCCACCTCTGAGCGATGTCTCTCTTGGCCACCATATTGCCTAGGGTCACCCACTGAGTTTGGGCTGTGTTGTGATCTGTTGGCTCCCAAATGTTGAGGAGGCACCTACGAGCTTCCGCCGCAATCCCCACTCCCGACACTTCGCTCATGACCCTGTGAATCCTCCTCCAGTAGGACGCTATGGCCGGACATTCCCACAATATGTGTAAGAAGGTGGCGAGGGCACCGCAGCCTCGACGACAGAGGCCGTCGGGCGAGTAACCCATGTGTATAAGGCGGGGGCCAGTAACGTATACCCTATGCAGGATTTTAAATTGGACCAGACGAAGCCGAGATGAGATGGCAACCTCCTTAGGGGAGGACACCGCACTCTGCCAGTCCTCCTCGTCGATCTCCAGGCCATCCGCCACCCACTGGTCTCGCAACCCAAGGAGAAGGTCAGTGCGGACATTAATTAGTTTTTTGTAAGACAGTGAGATTGCGCTATCGGGCATATGGCCGTCTAGCACTCTGTCCTCCAGCGGTGAGCTTTCCAGGATATCCTCCCCCGGGGTAATAGCAGAAAGCAAGGCATGCCTCAGCTGGGCATATCGGAAAAACTCCGAGGCACCCAGCTGGTACTCAGTCTGTAGCTGGGGGAAGGTCTTGATAGTCCCTTTGGAAATCATATCCCCCACCCTAGAGATGCCAATGAGGTCCCATTTATCAAAGCCCTTGGTGTGCCATAGTCTGCCCAACATATCGGATTCATACAGAGGAGTGAAGCTGGTCAGTCTGCCCTGCCATCCCTGCACCTTGGTGATCGTACGCCAAATAGATACTGCCGTCCTCGTGGGACCGGACATACGCCGATCCAGAGATCTGGAGTAAAGGGCTCGGTAATAATTACCACCACCCATAAGCCACCTGTCCATAGCGTAGCCGGGGCTATTCACCGGCCCATAAAACCCGTGGTTGAGGGCTGCAAGCTGGAGGCCCAATAATACCTACGTACATCCGGTAGCGCTATGCCCCCGTCATACCACGGGAGCGTGAGCTTCGCGATCGCCACCCGAGGGCGGCCATCCCAAAGTAGGGCCCGCTGAAGACTCTCAACTTCCCGGAAATATCGGGCCGGTACCGGGTCTTGGGTGTTTTGTAGGGCATACAGGAATCTGGGCAAGGACATCATTTTAAACAGGGCCGCTCGTCAAGCAGGGAGAGCGGGAGCTTACGCCAACCCTCCACGTCGCGTCGAAGGCGCTGCAGTGGGGGGAGCAAGTTCTGGTCGTATCGAACCTTCGGGTTCCCAGAGATGTAGATCCCTAGGTACTTGAAGCCCTGTGTGGCCACCTGAATGTTGCAGCCTCTGGGGAGGCGCGGCGTGTCCCCTTTCAATACGTATAGGGAGGACTTGGCCCAATTGATAATCAGGCCAGAGTATCTCCCAAAGTGTCTGAGCACGTCACAGGCAACAATGAGAGACTTGTACGGGGACGTCAGATATAGGAGGATGTCGTCTGCGTACAGGGAGGTACGGTCCTCGAAGTCAGGTGCCCAGGTGATACCATGGAGGTCAGGGTGGAAGCGCAGTGTGGCCGCCAAGGGCTCGAGAGCCAGGGCAAAAAGGAGAGGCGACAGGGGGCAGCCCTGCCTGGTACCCCTGTGAAGGACAAAAGACGTCGACAGGCGACCATTCAGTTCTAATTCAAAGACATGGAAAACTGAGAAAGCCAATTGCATATTTGTCAGCCGTTTTAGATCCAGTTTTAAGGGCATTGCCTGGATGTTTAAAAGCAGTAGCGGCCACAAGTGTGAGTATGGAACAAAGTGAAGGTCTAGTAATGGGATTTCCTTTGAGAGTATATGTACCTCATTCAGTGGAAATTCTCCTTACTAGGACAAAGAAACAGTACCTTATCAATAACCGAATGACAAAATATGAAAAAACAATCCTTGGTGCAGATAATGTAACTATTTCACAATGTGTGAATCCATCTACACTGCAACCTGATGTTATGGATGTTGAAGTGAGGAATGAAGTTGAACACAAATGTTTGGATGTTCTTTTTTTTTTTTTTTTAAACCTTTATTGACATTTAAACCAAATACAAATATGGGCCTACAACCCCGGGGGCCGGCCGCTAAGCAGTTAGATTAACAGAGAGCAATTTTAATCACATGCAGCACCTCGGGGAGCAGAATCTCCATGTTAGCGTACTCTTGGCCACTGAACCGCACAATTAGAAAAACAGGATACAAAAGGTTTTCATTTTATGATATAAGATGGGAGGATCAGGTGCCGAACAATTTCCTAGCAGCGAAGATGGCAGGCAGAATAGTAGACGTATCGACAATAAACAGAAAGCTATCAAATCAATGGCGCTGAAACAAGAGGTCAGGATGTGAAGGAATATTACGGTCAATTCGCGCCTGCAGTTACCTGCCCTAAGACCCAAAAAACACCATGAAAATTGAGGCACAGATGAAAAAGCAGGGATTGATACCAAAGGAAACCCACTGCACTGACCCAGGAAAGAAAAAGACAAAGAAAGATAAGAGAAGAGAAGAAAAGGCCATAGAAACAAAAATAAAAACGAAAGATCCCCTCCCCCAACCCCCCACCCTGCACCCCTGCAGATGACTTCGGCCCCCCCCCCCAGCAGTGTGCCTGTCGCCCAAGAACAAACCCGAAATATAGAAGAAGAAAAGAAAAAAGAGAAAGAAAGGAAACCCCACCTAACGGGGAAGCGGAGGAGGGCGATAGTCTATGCGCTCCCAGTTCCCCCCCCCCGCTCTATCAAAGGGGCCCCCCTAAGCCGACACAAGTAAAGTTGTCCACCATACAAAAATACCCCTGGGGGAACCACAAACCCCCCACCCCGGAATCCATCTGTTGATGAAGCAGTCCCGTTACCAATAGATCCATCGTAAACGATTCAACCCACAATCTCAGCCTTGGCCCAGTCTAACAAAGTTGCCGTGTCCCTCGGAAAAGAGAAGCCACATCCCCGTAAAGTCAAAGTTCACACAGGAGCAGCCGGAGCTTGAGTCAGCAATTAGGAGAGGAATAGCAGGTCCCAACGCACACAGCTTGCACCAACGATGTCCCTCCCCGTCCCCGAAGCCAAGCATCGTTCCATCCGCCATATTGGGAGACCGATTGGGGAGGGGGTGCGACTCGTTCCGACACAGATCAAAGTGTGGGCCAACAGTGTCCAGGATGGGGGAAGCAGTGAAATGCTCCGATAACTGTAGGACCAATGTTTCCGAGAACTTAAGAGAGTCACCAATCTCAGCACACACGATGAAGTCCGTTTCTTCGGGGGCAGGCACAGCTTCCAGCACCGGGTCCAAACACACCAGTGGGGCTTCCAACAGGGGGCAAGTTGGCTGCCGGGTCTCAAGGAGCAAGTCAGGGCTCGTTCCCGGTCCTATGATTCCATCTGTTGCCCACAGCCAATGATTGACCTGGGCCCTCACCATCGCGTGAAGCGCCGCAACTTCCGCCATTACCCTCCGCAAGGAAGGGCCACATTGAGTCCGCTCCGCCGGGTTCCATTCGGCCACAGGCATAACGATCCCCACGGAGAGGCTCTCTCTCCGGGGCAGGATACACCGGAGCAGAAACAGGCCGTGAGGGACGGGTCAGCAACATGCAGCAACGCGCGGCGGGACCCCTACCCCGGGGCACCAGCGGTGCTAGTGCCGGGCCTCCGGGCTGGGGCCCCCCGCAAAGCAGCACCACGCACCACCCGTCGCCTCACCTCAGGTACAGCACCAGGCAGCAGATGGTTGCAGAGTAGTTCAGAGAAATATTCGAAAGTTCCAGGGAGCGGACCCAACCACCCTCGGCAGTCCTTGTTATTCACTTTGGACCCGGGTAGACCAGAAATCGAGACCCCGGCTTCCAGTATGAGTTAGGCATCAAAACATTTTCAATGTTACTTCACACCAGAACATCAGAAAAAGTCCGCGATCACACCATCGGGATGCAGACTGGTTCACCCACACGAATCCGGGGCAGGAGATCAGGATATTCGACAGGATAAGCGAGCGGAGGACGGGGGTCAGCGGAGCCGGGAGACTATGCGGCCATCTTGGTTGGTGTCGTAGCTCCTCCCCTGGATGTTCTTGAATACTGTACCAATCCAAGGCCTGACATCAAGGATGAACCATTGCCTGAATATGATTATGTAATGTTTGTTGATCGCTCATGCTTAAGAACACATGAAGGTGCTCTGAGTGCTGCATATGTGGAGAAGTGTGGCTCAATGATTAGAGCGGCAGACCCTGATGCAGAGGTCTAGCCCGGGACCAGGGTTCAATACCCCGCCCCGGCGGGTCTTGGGCTCAAAATTCCACGGACCTGATAATTCTCGCCTCGGTGCCTATTCCAATCATGGAGTCCCACTCTGCAACTCTGGGCAATAGCTTGCTTAATCTCCACAACGGCCCCCACAACGCTAAGGATGCCTGGCCTCCACCTTGGGGGTGCCCAGGAGTGGACGCCTCACAGGGAAAGCTTGGATGGGTTCCACAGCGGTATTCGTACAAGCGCCTTGAGATCCTTGCGGGTGAGTAGTGCGCTATACAAGTATCAATTTACATGTACATATGCTGTATGTACAGTAGCAGATGTCCTAGAATCATCTTGTCTGAAAGGAATTTGTTCTGCTCAAATATCAGAGTTGATTGCTTTGATTCGAGCATGTGAACTAGGAAAAGAGATAAGAGTCACCATAGTGACTGACAGTCAATATGGATTTGGGGTTGTCCATGATTATGGTCAACTGTGGTCCCAAAGATGTTATATGACTTCTGCAGGATCCCCCATTAGAAATGCTGATTTGTGAGAATGTTGATTGATGCAATTCAATTACTTGATAACATTGCTGTTGTTAAATGTGCAGCACACAAGAAGGGAGATGACTATGTCACCAGAGGCAATAGGTATGTGGATTCAATTGCAAAATACTGTGCCAAATATCTTGCATCTATAAATCGGGACAGACAAACTGAACATGTTTCAAGTCCTTTAATGCTAACTACAGTACTTGAGACATGGCAGAAAGTGAGGCACATGCAGGAAGAAGCTAGTGAGGAAGAGAAAAACATATGGTTAAAAGCAGGATGTAGACAGAGAGAAGAGGATGAAATCTGGTATTATAAAGATGAAAGACCAGTAATGCCTCACAACATGATTTCAAATATGACCTGAATGTACCATGGTCAAGCTCATATTGGAAGGGACGCCATGATCAGAATGTTCAGATAGACATGGTATAATCCTAAATTTAGGATGATTGCCGAAAGTCTGTGTCAGAGGTGTCTTGTTTGTCAGCAATTAAATCCAAGGAGAAAAACAGTTGTGAGTTTGGGAACCATAGGACGGAAGGGAGGTTCATTTACCCGAATGCATTTAGACCTCATAGAACTGCCACCTTGTAACAGACTTTGAAATGTACCGGTGATTATTTGTCTGTTTTCACGGTGGGTGGAGGCTTTCCTCACAAGGAGGAACGGTGGAGTGACTGTTGCAAAATTATTGTTACGTGAGATAATACCACGCTACGGTTTCCCAGTAACTATTGAGACACATCGTGGAACACATGTTCACAATGAATTAATGTAGATGATCTGTGAAGCCCTGGACATTCATCAGAAATTGCATTGTGCTTACAGACCAGAGGCCTCTGGGGTAGTTGAGCAAGTAAATGGAACAATAAAAAACAGAATTGCAAAAATGTGTTTGGCCACTGGACTAAAATGGCCTGATGCTTTGCCACTTGTTCTGATGACCTTAAGGAGCATACCTGATAAAAGGATAGGATTAAATCCACATGATATTTTAATGGGAAGAGTGTTGAGATAAGCATTTGTGCCAGTTGATAAACTGTTGACTATTAATGATGATATCATACTGGATTACTGCAAAAATCTGTCTGACGTGGTAACTTTTGTGTTCCATCAGGTGGGAACTGAGGCAAACTCGAAAGAAAAACATCCAGCTCATGATCTAGTTCCTGGAGATTGGGTTCGGATAAAAGTTCACAGGAGAAGGAACTGTTTAGTTCCTCGCTGGTAGAAGCCCAGACAAGTCATTCTGGTTAGCACAACTGCAGTTAAATGTGCTGGTGTAAAGAGATAGGTACATGCCAGCCACACCATTCATGTGCCTGAGCCTGAAAATCCACAGGAAAAGAGTGAAAGCACAACTGATTCAGATTCTGAGGGTGAACCAGAAAAAGATCCAGATACTGAAGCTCGACCTTTATATCTGGAGATATCGGATGCTAGTTCTGCGTCTGAAGGAGAAAATGAATCTGTTGAAATACAAAATTCTGAAGATTGATCTGTAAGTCGAGATTTGGTAGAAACTGATACCAGTAAGGACACTGAGCAAATTAAAGATAAAACTGGTAGTCAAGAGAATACTGAAGGACAGTCTAAAAGCTCTGAAAGCAGGAACCGAAATCTTGAAACTGGTGAAAAGGAAAAATCTCACGATGAGGATGAGCTTCCAAGTACCAGCTATGAAGAAGTTCCCAACAGAGTGAAAGTACTGACCAAAGAGAAAACAAGTTCAGAGAAAGAACCAGACATCATAAAGTTCACCGTAAATAAAACTGTAGAGAGATCTGAAACTGAGACTGATGAGAATGATGATGATACTCAGTTATGGAAAAGTTCAAGAAAAAGAGCTTGGTGAGTGGAACGTAACACTGTTGAACCTGAAACAAAAAGAGCTCGAAAAGGAGAAAATTGGCCTAAAGGAACTGATGGACTGAAATTTAAACCGGTTAATAAAGCAAAGTACCAAAGGCTCAAGTAAATGAAGTAACCAGTCAAAAAGAGTTGTTGGGAAAGAAAATAGAGATTGTGCAAATGCCAAAAAGAGTGAGAAGACCAAATCAAAAATACAAGTCACCTGAGTGGACCTATATGGTCTTGCCTCCAATAAGTGAAGTAAATAGCAGCTAAGAAAATTTGAGTTGTCAAGGTGATGAAAAAGAAAGTGAGTAAACTGTGACTCAAGGAAAGAAAATTGAAAGTTTTGAAAATTTTAGGAAACTGCAGAAGAGAAAAGCATAAAAGAAAAACAAGATTTGAAATCTTGGTGGAAAGAACACTGTAACTGTTAAGAAAACTTTTAAGAGAGATAAAGTAAGGGTGAAAAAGTCTGTGAAAATCGCTGTGTAAAAAAAAAGGCTACTAATGAAGTAACTCAATCGAAGTGTTCTATTTTTAGAAAATGGTGTAGGATGTTGTTACTGTGTACTGGATTATTAATGCTGGTATGGTTGATTTTAGCTATCATTATTTATAAAATCGAAAGCAAATGAGAGTATGAGAGAAAAGAATGATTTGAAAAATGAAAAATTACATGTGTATAGGCCTGAAATTCATCAGGATAACTCAATCAGTGACTTCTCTCGAAATATGTTCTCAAAGTTATAATCTGAGTATGTGAGGACGATGGATGCCAGCGTCTGTTACGTCTGTGTGAAATTTCCAGCATCAATGTCGGAGGGTGTGACCTATCATCATCTTCCATTAACATATGGAGTTACATGTAGTGTATTAACACGTTTTTTTATAGGACAGGGAAATTAGAATATTATTATTCAGATTCGGATGATGTTTGTGCAAAATTGAAAATCGTAGCTGAATTGAATCAAATTAAGCCTGCAAAAGTTTTTGGGGAATATTTTTTGGAAACACAAGAATTGCCACATGATTATACATTTAAACATAATTTGATCTGTAAAATGAGAAATGAAGAAAAAGTCTTTTTAAATATGGCTGAGGAAAGGAGATTACAGTATAAGAGGAGAGAAAAAGTGAAACAAACTAAATCTACAATGTGGACATTTGAGGAAGATAATCTTGAAGGACATAATGTGAATGCGGCCATAAATATAGATACACCATTAATAGGGAAATGATGTATTCAGAGAGATAACACTGTGTATGATAATTATTTTGTGGGACCGAGTCAATGTGAAGATACATATATCATAAAAGGGGGTTGGGGATTTAAAGGTGGTAAAGACCCAGTATTTCCTGTGTGGGAACAAAGCTTATTATAGATTACCTGATCACTGGTACGGGTCCTGTTACATTGGCCTGGTCTTTCCTAAACTTTTTCATGTAGATAGAGGTAATAATGGGATTCATGAAATAGGTAAACCTTTAAGTCGTAGAAGAAGAGAAAGTGTGATAGAAATAATAGGTGATGTTTTTGGAGCACTGATACCAGCAGTGGGTATATCCTTTAATGCAAACAGAATGCGAAAATTGTAGATCGCTTGTCAACAGATACAGCTGGAGGATTTTTAATGGTAAACACTGAAATGGTTGCTATGAGAGCTATGGTGATGCAAAATCGACTTGCTCTTGACATAATTTTGGCAAAAGAAGGAGGAGTTTGTGGAATTTTAAAGGTACAACACTGTTGTACATACATTCCAGACAAAAGTCAAAAGATTGAAAGATATATTACACATTTTACAGAGTTGAATAAGGAAGTTGAACCACTGGAGGTTGATGGTGTTCTTGAGAAACTTGGTAGAAGTTTTTCAGCAGTTAAAAATTGGTTTCATGAAATAGGTAAATCCATTATAGGGAAGGTATTAATTCCAGTAACAATAATAATAATAGTGATTCTGATGTTACGATTAAGTTGTAAACTTAGAAAGAGAAGGAATGTCAAAAGATCTATAAAGAAAGTAATTGAAGAGAAACAAGACAGAGAACGTGAAAAAGGTGATATTGAGATGGAAGAGTTCAAAGAGAAACTTTATCAAGATAGAAAGAAAATAGAAGAAACTAGAGTGTAGCTCATACTAATTCGAATAATTTGAAACATGTTGAGATGAAAATTTACAACATTTTGGGAGATAGTTGGTGATAAATCACCAAAGGAGGGAGTTGATGGAGCGAGGTTGGAAACAATAATTTTTGTATACCCCTCGTAAAATTGTTTCTTCATAACAGTAACATGAATTAATCGTGTGGTTTTGAAATTAACCAATATAGAATAGAATGCACATACACAAACACACGTGGGATACTAATTTGCATGTGTTGCGAACCATAATCTATTAATTAAGTAATGTTGTCTTGTTAATCTGTGCGCGTTTGCCATAATCTAATTGAAATTTGCATGAATATGCTTTTTGTCTGTCTTATTGTGGCATAAATGTTGGAGAATGGTGAGTAAATCATGCTTATGTGTTGCTTAAACTGCTAGGTAATAACTAATTGGGATACCCTAGAATGGGGGGAGGTAAACAGAAGGGCTATATTTCCAAACATTAACGTTTATTTGTGTTTGTTTCTATAATAGTTTCTATAATAGTTCCCAATTGTAGCCTATGTGGCTCATCAAAAATGGAATGAGTGCCAACTTTTTTGAATGTCAGCATCGTGAACATGGGAAAGTTTGCCCAAATATTCATTTAAAGGACACAAGCGGAAGAGAACTGCTAAGAACAATAGTAATTTTATTTTCTACATTATAACGATGACTCTGTGGAAAATTAACAATAAGGTGATGAGGTTATGCTCATCCACCCCTTGAATTAACCAATCCGGACAGTCTAGGACCCCAAAACGTACAACTTTTAGATAGATAAGTTAGTGATAAAGGGTATAAAAGAGGACGTTTGGGAGTATGAAATTAGCCTGCTTTTCGATTTTATCTTTGCACCCCGACATGCTGCCGGACTGCCAAATCTTTTCCTATGTCGCAAGGACTTTGACATTTTTTTGAACTTTAACTTTTGAATGGGTGTGGAGTCCTATGGGAGATGAACATCGAGAGAGATAGAGAGGTGTTTGTGGGAACTATTCTGTCCTTATGCTGATGTCTGTGTTCTGAAATCTTGGTAATATGAATTTTCGTTTATTTCCTAAACTTCTATGCTAATAAATTTAAATGTTTTGAATTTAAACATTTTTCTTTTTAGGTTATTGATGCTTAAATGACTATTAATTAGAGTTAATAAAATAGAGGTCATGCTAGGAAATTAAATAAATGGAGAATTAAGCTGGTCTTATTGTCCTTTAGTTAAATTTTACTAGCAGATCCATTGAGAAATAATGGTGGTGTGTTTAAATGTTCTCTTAAAATCAAACCATGGTAATAGAAATAAACTGCAGATGTATATAATGTACAAAATGTAGTATTAATTTAGACACCCCGCTATAATCCAGCAGCTCTCCTTTGGTCTTCACCGAATTCTTGGAGCAGGGTAAATGTGTTTATGAGTGACAGTGCAGTGTTATAGGCCCCACTGATGAGTAATGTATGAAAAGCTCTCTGGGATAAGGTGATGGTTTTACAGAGAATTTCTGGAGCCGTGCTGCATCACCCCAGTGAAACATTATGGTGAAAAACGCTTGCTTCTCTGTTCTGAATGGCCTAGGGTGGTCCAGGGCATCCCTTGGGCGGGCCTGGCCCACCCTCTTGAACCGGGAATGTTCCAGTTCATCCCCAGATCCTCATTCTAATAAAGATGTACATGTATGTACCCCATTAATGTTTGGCTGTTCGGTAACGCATGTGCCCTGGGAGTCTATTTTTTATATTAGATTTTAAATAAAAGCTGTGACAGTCACATCATGTATATGAACATTGCAGTTCTGTGTCCTTGTGTACCAAAGCCGGGAGCGTGTACTCCGGCTCTTGTCCAATACAACACCATACAATTAATAAAAGCAGAGCTAAGAGTCTTATGTGATGGGGAAGCAGGGCCGGACTGTCTACCGGGCGTTTTGGAATTCTGCCAAGCGGGGGGGCCGATTTCGTTCATGGAGAACTGCGTGCATTTCAAAATAATTAAAGCAGAACGAATTTCGTTCAGTACACGCAGGTCCCCATCAACGAAATCAGCACCCAGCTCAGCAGCATTCCAAAACGCCTGGTAGCCAGTCCGGCCCTGTGGGGCAGTGTTCTAGGCCGTGGGCAGCTGTTGAATAGTCAGTCCTTATGACCAATGGCACCACTGTGTGGGTGTGTCCTTATAGAACGTCACAAGCCTGCACAATACCTTGTGGTTCATTCAGAGCATGATGCATCTGGGTGTGGAGAGGGCTCCAGATATCCCGAGGTCTGGAAGGGAAGGGCAGGTCAGGAGCTCTGCATATAACTTTAAGTGCAGCTTGTACTTCAAGCAAATAGGAGTGCACCGGTACGCAAGCCCATGCTAAGTGTAAGCAATCTGCGTCATGCACCAAAATCTGGCACATGCATCGTCAAATCAGAGGCCAAACCAGTGGAGCCTGACAGGGGTATAATAGGCTCTCTGAAGGAACTTATAATGGATAAATCTAATTCTGCTACTTGAAAATATCTAGCCTGTCTGTGCACAGCGATAACGGCATTGTTAATCCAAAAGGGCACACCCCAGGTCAATTTACCGTTTCTGATGGGCCTTTCCCCAGGGGCTAGATGATTCAGCCGGAGAGGAGGTTACAATAATTTCGGGAGCAGCACCATTTTTGTCAAGGCTATGCGCCCTGCAAGTGGCAGTGGGAGCAATATCCATCATGTGATCTTGTCAGTTAGGTGCGTAACTAGACAGGAACTTCAGGGGGGGTAACACTCCCAGCCAGGGCAGGCCCTAGCACCGGTCGCACACAGTGCAAGTCTTTTTTTGGCACCGCCTCCCCAATTTCCTCCTTCTCCATGAATTCCCTCACTACCACTCACCAAGAATGCACCTCATCTCTCTATTGCACCTTTCTGACAAACATTTCATTTTTTTATATCGTTACTCATAGTTTATTCACTATTCTGTGATCTGCAAGGTACACGTTCTTTGTCG